>NC_090439.1:1063570054-1064820054 GCF_031143425.1 Pleurodeles waltl
ACACACCTACAGACCAGCCTGCACACACCTCAACACCCAAGGGTTGCTCATCCAGACATAAGCACCACACATCACACAAGCATTCACCCAAGCAACATCCACATGCAGACATGCCAACAGCCACTGCCTCCTCTGTGTCCCCCTCCTCCTCGTCTCCCTCCTCCCTCCCTGTGACATCTCCACTCACACTTGCATGCACCACATCTTCAGCCACTACGTCCATCACCAGCACACCCACAGTCACCACCCCCACTACCATTTACACGTCCCCTGTGTCCTCTCCCAGTGTGTCTGTCACCCCCTCTTCCAAACTACACAAACGCAGGCAGCCACCCACCCAACAGCCATCCACCTCACGACAGCCTCCAGCACAAGCACCTGCACCCAAAGACACCAGACCTCACTCTCCTACAACCACATCCTCTTCCTCCACTCCCATACCCACTACAACTACCCGTCCCTGTCTTTCTAAATTGATTTTCCTTTCCAACCTTGACCTCTTTCCAACAATTGACCCACCCCTCCATCTCATAAGACTCCAATCAGCACCTCAGCCACCACAAAACCTGGACCTACAAAGACAATAGTCCAAGGATTTTGGAGTCCACCACCTTCAAGACCAGCTACTTCGGCTAGGAGTAAAGAGACGGCCAGCCCACCCCTTGAAAAAAAAGCCAAGAAAGCCAATGCCCGGCGCGACAGGCCAAAGACAGCAGGCTCCAAAAGCACTACCCTGGCACCGTCAGGGAGTGGGGTGCCACCTGGCACACCGCCAAAGGGAGGAAAGGGCCACAGACGAGCAGGGAAGGGTGGCAAGGGCAGCACGCCCGACTAGTCCGGCAGCAGGCGAGCTGCCCAGGAGGGCCCCACCAGCCCCATTCCAGGTGTGCAGGAGGACACCCACGGGCCTGGGACGGCAGCACAGGAGGGCCCCGCAAGCGAGAAGACAGATGTGCACGAAGGGCCCGGCAGCCACATGTCAGGTGGCGAGTGAAATCCATGTAATGGCCGGATCTGGTGACCTGGACACACATGTCAAGCACCGCTGAACAGGGCCCTTCAAGTCAAGCACGCTGAACAGGGCCCTTCAAGTCAAGAACCGCTGAACAGGGCACCGCCATCTAAAGAACCGCTGAACAGGGCCCTTCAAGTCAAGCACCGCTGAACAGGGCCCTTCAAGTCAAGCACCGCAGAACAGGGCCCTTCAAGTCAAGAACCGCTGAACAGGGCCCTTCAAGTCAAGCACCGCTGAACATGGCCCTTCAAGTCAAGAACCGCTGAACAGGGCACCGCCGTCTCAAGAACCGCTGAACAGGGCCCTTCAAGTCAAGCACCGCTGAACAGGGCCCTTCAAGTCAAGCACCGCTGAACAGGGCCCTTCAAGTCAAGAACCGCTGAACAGGGCCCTTCAAGTCAAGAACCGCTGAACAGGTCACCGCCGTCTCAAGAACCACTGAACAGGGCCCTTCAAGTCAAGCACCGCTGAACAGGGCCCTTCACGTCAAGCACCGCTGAACAGGGCCCTTCAAGTCAAGAACCGCTGAACAGGGCCCTTCAAGTCAAGAACCGCTGAACAGGGCACCACCGTCTCAAGAACCGCTGAACAGGGCCCTTCAAGTCAAGCACCGCTGAACAGGGCCCTTCAAGTCAAGAACCGCTGAACAGGGCCCTTCAAGTCAAGCACCGCTGAACAGGGCCCTTCAAGTCAAGAACCGCTGAACAGGGCACCGCCGTCTCAAGAACCGCTGAACAGGGTCCTTCAAGTCAAGCACCGCTGAACAGGGCCCTTCAAGTCAAGCACCGCTGAACAGGGCCCTTCAAGTCAAGAACCGCTGAACAGGGCCCTTCAAGTCAAGCACCGCTGAACATGGCCCTTCAAGTCAAGAACCGCTGAACAGGGCACCGCCGTCTCAAGAACCGCTGAACAGGGCCCTTCAAGTCAAGAACCGCTGAACAGGGCCCTTCAAGTAAAGCACCGCTGAACAGGGCCCTTCAAGTCAAGAACCGCTGAACAGGGCCCTTCAAGTCAAGAACCGCTGAACAGGGCACCACTGTCTCAAGAACCGCTGAACAGGGCCCTAAAGTCAAGCACCGCTGAACAGGGCCCTTCAAGTCAAGAACCGCTGAACAGGGCCCTTCAAGTCCAGCACCGCAGAACAGGGCCCTTCAAGTCAAGCACCGCTGAGCAGGGCCCTTCAAGTCAAGAACCGCTGAACAGGGCCCTTCAAGTCAAGAACCACTAAACAGGGCCCTTCAAGTCAAGAACCACTAAACAGGGCACCGCCGTCTCAAGAACCGCTGAACAGGGCCCTTCAAGTCAAGAACCGCTGAACAGGGCCCTTCAAGTCAAGCACCGCTGAACAGGGCTCTTCAAGTCAAGAACCGCTGAACAGGGCCCTTCAAGTCAAGAACCGCTCCGCTGGGCACCGCCGTCTCTGCACCGCTCCGCTGGGCCCTTCATCTCAAGCACCGCTCCGCTGGGCCATTCAACTCAAGCACCGCTCCGCTGGGCACCGCCGTCTCTGCACCGCTCCGCTGGGCCCTTCATCTCAAGCACCGCTCCGCTGGGCACCGCTGTCTCTGCACCGCTCCACTGGGCCCTTCATGTCCAGCACCGCTCCGCTGGGCCCTTCATCTCAAGCACCGCTCCGCTGGGCACCGCCGTCTCTGCACCGCTCCGCTGGGCCCTTCATGTCAAGCACCGCTCCGCTGGGCCCTTCATCTCAAGCACCGCTCCGCTGGGCCCTTCATGTCAAGCACTGCTCCGCTGGGCCCTTCATCTCAAGCACCGCTCCGCTGGGCCCTTCAACTCAAGCACCGCTCCGCTGGGCACCGCCGTCTCTGCACCGCTCCGCTGGGCCCTTCATCTCAAGCACCGCTCCGCTGGGCCCTTCATCTCAAGCACCGCTCCGCTGGGCCCTTCAACTCAAGCACCGCTCCGCTGGGCCCTTCATCTCAAGCACCGCTCCGCTGGGCCCTTCATGTCAAGCACCGCTCCGCTGGGCCCTTCAACTCAAGCACCGCTCCGCTGGGCACCGCCGTCTCTGCACCGCTCCGCTGGGCACCGCCGTCTCAAGCACCGCTGGCCCATTGGCAGAAGGGGCAGGCCCGCATCTGTGTCAGGCAGGGCTGCACGAAGCACTCTGGGCACCATGCCTCCTCCAGAACCAGTGGAGTCTGTAATCCACTTGTGAGACTGTGGCTTTGCACTCCCCAGGATGGCACAGTGACCAATCCACCCACTGTAGAGACTTGTGAGACTGTGGCTTTGCACTCCCCAGGATGGCACAGTGGCCATGGAGGCCCCTCGTGGATCTGGCGTCGTGGACTCATCTGGCTGAGGTGCCCCTCCTTCCCTTCCCCCTGAGGTGCCTGTAGTTTTGCTATCTGATGCCCCTGCAGTGTTCTCTCCATTGGAGTCGGGTATCCTGTGTGGGCTTTGCCCATGTGTTTAGGCCCATTGGCCCACGAACAATGGCTGATACCCGATTTGGACAGGACAATTTACATATGTATATATAGTTATAGATGTTTGATATATTTTTTTACTTAGCCGTACAATATACTTCAAATTTCATGATCATTTTATTTTGTCTTTGCATTCTTCCGGGGGGTTTTGGGGGTGTCACTCTGAGTTGTTGCTCTGCATTGATGTGTATGTAGTTGTGGGTGAGGGTGAGGGTGGGTGTGTCGCGTGTGTGTGTCCCCGTAATTTTTTGCCTCCCCTGTGTCGTAGGTGCAGTACTCACCGTTGTCTTCTGCGCCGGCGTTCGTGCTCCTGGTACAGGAGCAGGAATGCAATAGCTGGTAGGATGTGTAGTTCGGGTTCCATGCTGTCCAGATTCCTCGTGGAGTGTGTAGAGGTGAGCGTTTTCCGTTCGTAATGGCTGTTTCCGCCGTGTTTTTATCGGCAGGGGTAGTCCCCGGAAAAGGTGGCGGATTGGTGGGTTGTGATAGGGTGGGCGGTACATTGTCTCCCGCCTGTCTGTTGGCGGTGACCGCCGCGCTGTTTGTTTGTCCCGCCGTGGTGGTCGGAGTGTTGAAGTGGCAGTCTTTGTTGGCGGTTTCCGCCAGGGTCAGAATTCCATTTTTTTTACCGCCTGCCTGTTGGCGGGTTGGCCGCCGCTTTAACACCGACCGCCACGGTTGGAATGACCCCCTAAATCATAATTTGAATAAAAATATTGCACTTCTTCTTGATTGTAAAAACGCATTAGTAGCAGAGTACAACTAATCCCGTACGTTACCGGCAAGCTGTGATAGGTAACTCCCTCCTGGACTGAAAGAGGAATTTGTGTACACACATAACAAGCCTTCGCATCCATAGTGTCAACATACTCACTCAGCAAGCGATAGAAAATGTTAGTAGACAGCTCCCCTTTAGCATTACTCTCGCCATGCAAATACTTTGCATCCTGCTCAAACCTGTCCCACGGTGTTAATGTAGCAGTTTCAGAAATTGTAGCAATGTTAGCTTCACTTTCATCTACCAGCTGCATTTCCACAAATATAGCTACAATGAATATCACACATACAACAGCCAAAGCAACACCCAAATATTTACAACGCTTATTTCCCTCAGTGCCATCACCTGACCTAGGCATGATCTGTAAAGAATCAGAAAGTAAAGTACTACAAACGTAATCAACTAATACGAGGATGGTTAGAAAATGATTTTTCTCTGCGAAGCTAAGCAAAGTCTTTCTTCAGCAAGTATTTACAGCTCTCCCATTCACTCCAGGGTCTTAGTCAAATCAGGTTAGCAGCTTGTCACAATCGGGTTTTCAAGTCAATTCAGGTTAACAGTGTCACATACGGTAATTTTCATTAGTCTCTTTTTTTCAGGTTTCCCTTTATTCGATTTCAGCTTAACACAGTCCTTTTATTTATAGCCAACTTCAGGTACCATAATATTGACCTGGAACTTCATGATCAAAACAAAAAGCCAAGAACTCTTGTTCCCACTCGGCTGTCATTGCATAAGCCCATTCAGGACCAGCGGATCTTCTGTTTGCTATTCTCTTTCTTTTCAATTTGCGGTCACCCTGCAATTCTCCTTTCACTCAAATCTTCCTTCCGTATGGTATCGACCTCTTCCTCTATTGTTTCGTCGATGACTACTTTCCCTTTTTCAGTTTGCGATTCTGGCCACTTATCTCCTCTCAGGGTCCTTTTACTGTTTTGCTTTTCAGGTTGCTGTTCACAGCCCTCCCTTCGTGCTATGATGTTTTTTTCTTGCTGGCTCTGCAAGTGGCTCAGGAGGAGTCTGAACACCTTGACTTCCCTCTGTTTCACCTCCTTTGCCTTCCATGTCTGTAAGGGGTTCAACTTCAAACCCGTATCCGTCGGCTTCTGGGAGAACCTCTCTTTGTGTCGGTTCCCCTGGTGCCTCAGTTGAGATAGGCTCACCGTCACCCTTTGGGATCTTGTTTGCTGTTTGAGTGACCACGCTGTCCTCAACGGGCTCTCCTTCAGTCTCAGTTCCCCTTTGATTACTCCCCGGCCCTGAGACTTCATTTTCTGTAGCTGTTATTTTCGACAACTCAAGTTCCTCATCAGTTGGACACGTCACCTCCTTTGTGTGACTGCCAAAGATCCAGTTTGGAATTCCTGCACATTTCACAGCAGTAGTAGTTGTCAGTATCACTTGATACGGCCCCTTCCAACGTGGCTCCAAACACGACTTCCTCACGTGTTTCTTGACAACGACCCAGTCACCGGCTTTCAGATTGTGACCTGGATCATTTATCGGTGGCAGTGTGGTGGCTTCCACCTTATGAGAGAAAGAGCGGACCACATCAGCCCGACCCTTGCAGTAGTCCAACACCATATCATCCGTGATATTCACAAGAGCATTTGCAGGCACTGCGGGCAATCTCATAGCTCGGCCCATGACAATTTCATGAGGGGACAGTCCTGTTTTCTTGTTGGGTGTATTTCTCATTGATATTAGCACTAAGGGCAATACATCTGGCCATTTCAAATTGATAGCTGCACACAATTTCGCCATTCTCGACTTCAAGGTACCATTCATCTGCTCCACTAGTACTGAGGTTTCGGGACGATAGCTACAATGCAACTTCAGTTCAATGTTCAGTGCGGCACTCAAGAGTTTAACCACCTCCTTGTTGAAGTGACTTCCTCTATCTGATTCTAAAGAGATCGGAAACCCGAAACGTGGTATCAACTCCCTAAGCAGCAACTTCGCTACTGTGAGACTGTCATTCCTACGTGTAGGGTAAGCTTCATTCCAGTGACTAAAGATGCACACAATCACCAACACGTACCTCAGACCTCCACACACAGGCATCTCAATAAAATCCATCTGCACCGTGCTAAATGGACTTCCTGCTCTCCCAATGTGGCTCAAATTCACCATGGTCCCTTTCCCCGCATTCATCTGCTGACAGATGATGCACCTGTGACAGATTACTTCTGCAGCTTGTCTGAATTTTGGATTGAACCAATCGGCTTTGACCAACCTGATCAAGGCGTCTCTCCCAATATGTGCTTGACCATGGTAAAACCTTTCAAACTGTGACAAGAGACTGTTTGGCAAAACCATTTTTCCTTCATCTGAAACCCACAAATCATCAGGTCTTTGTACACATTGCATTTTAAGCCAAGAACGTTTCTCCTCTCTGCTGGCACGTCCCTGCAACAATTTTAACTCTTCCATTGTGTCAAACACCCTCAATGCGTAACCTGTGCATGTCTCATTTTCAGTTTCAGGTAACAATTCCCACTGATCTTTGAACGATATACAGTTCAATGCACAAAACCTTGCAACTTGATCTGCATATCCGTTTCCCATTGACACAAAGTCTTGTGATTTCCCATGAGCGCTGCATTTCACCACGGCAATTTCAAGAGGTAACTGAATCGCGTGCAACAACTCCTTAATTCTTTCACCATTTTTCACTGGAGAACCAGAAGAGGTCATGAAACCCCTCTGTGACCACTACTGGCCAAAATCATGGACAATTCCAAATCTGTATCTGCTGTCAGTATAGATATTCACTTTTAGTTTGTCAGCAGCATGGCATGCCCTAGTAAGAGCAACCAATTCAGCCACTTGAGCAGAATACACTCTCTCGAGCCAAGATGCTTCCAGGATACCGGTGATTGTACACACAGCGTATCCGGCTCTTAGTACTCCCACTGAGTCTCTCAGGCATGAACCATCAACAAAGATAATGTAATAATTTTCTTCCAATTGAGTATCTTTAATGTCAGGTCTTGGTTTGGTGCACAGTTCTGTTACCTCAAGACAATCATGTTCTACTTCCTCAGCATCATCAACATTTGTATTTCCATTGGGAAGCAAAGTTGCCTGGTTTAACACAGTACATCGTTTGAGTGACACATTTGGTGACCCCAGTATAATTGTCTCATACTTGGTCAATCTAGCATTCGTCATTTGCTGAGTCTTGGTTCGGTGAGTAGTATTTCGACTGAGTGTGGGACCATAACTGTTAAGGGATATCCCATCACTATGCCTTCACACTGAGTGAGGCTCTGACCAACTGCTGCAACTGCACGCAGACAACCCGGTAAGGCTGCTGCAACTGGGTCCAAAGTAGCTGAAAAATATGCTACTGGGTGGTTTGCACCTCCATGGACCTGTGTCAGGACAGACAAAGAACAAGCATCACGTTCATGACAAAACAGTACAAAAGACTTTGGTGGTCATTCCGACCCTGGCGGTTTCAAACCGCCAGGGCCGGGAACCACGGAAGCACCGCCAACAGGCTGGCAGTGCTTCCAGGGCCATTCTGACCGCGGCGGTAAAGCCGCGGTCAGAAAAGGGGAACCGGCGGTTTCCCGCCGGTTTTCCCCTGGCCCAGGGAATCCTCCCGCCATGGGGATTCCGACCCCCTTCCCGCCAGCCTGTTCCTGGCGGTTTTTACCACCAGGAACAGGATGGCTGGAATGGGTGTCGTGGGGCCCCTGGGGTCCCTGCACTGCCCATGCCCCCGGCATGGGCAGTGCAGGGGCCCCCTAACAGGGCCCCACAAAGATTTTCACTGTCTGCTTAGCAGACAGTGAAAATCGCGACGGGTGCCACTGCACCCGTCGCACCCCTGCAACTCCGCCGGCTCCATTCGGAGCCGGCTTCATTGTTGCAGGGGCTTTCCCGCTTGTGGTTCTAAAAATTCTGGACCCATGTAATTTACTTTGCCACAGCAGTACGATTTTAGTATCAAAAGATCGATAATGACTAGTACACTAAGCATGAGCATTTTCGCTCAATTCCAGCAGCGTTTTCACCTCGAAATCGCCATTTTCGTCCTGCACTCGTGGCTCCCATTTTATACACGGCAGCCATTTTTAAAAGTTGCCCTCACATAGGCTTATAATACAGTCAGATTTGATTCCAAGGACACGTACACCTTGATTGACTTTTCTCTGACCTGGGCAAGCTGGAACCATTGCCTCAGGCCAACCCTGTTTGGTCAGTCCCTCTCCCAGTGGCCGAATCAGATAGCATCAAGGCACACCATGCCATAAAACCCTTATTATCGCTCACACACCCTGCCTAATCTTGCTCACACCTGCACCTGCTCTTTTCTTCTTCTTACTTTACGAGGGGGAGGTGCCCGTTTTATTGGGGGTCCACACTTATCTGATGTGAAATTCTAGGCCTTGCCGGGTAATTTATTATGGGTTGGATGACATGAAATATGAGGTTTCATCATGACACTGTTTTTTCCTTTGTAGTGAAAACATGTGAATGACCAACCAAAATGTCAAGAATGTTTGCCTGAAGCTTAAAAAACTGTATATAAGGAAACCTGATTTTGCATTGACAGACAGTCTCCTGAGAACATACAAACCGTGCTGTTGTACTTCTAGGACGCTTGTTACTTGGTTGCAGCCAATAAATTCTGCTGCCCTGGCTATCGCCCTGATTTGGACCCTTGATGTTTGGTAGAGCGAAACGATAAGACGAGTCTTCTGGTGACGTCATCGATATTTTCAGTTAAGTATAAGTGGAGCGTCTCCCAGTCCTTAGTTGGACACTTGGTTTGGTCCTTAGTTGGACATTTGGTTTGGTATCCCTTCGGGATCACTTTGATTTGGAACTTGCAAGTACCAAAGCCGAAGGACTCGTGTATTCACGAGACTATCGTAAACGATAATCCTTTGAAGTTTGAAGCTAGACTACTGAGCGAAGATGCCTGGTCTTAGCAGACTTGGAAATTTGTTTTGTCTTGGTTGTAAAAGGGACTCCCGGTTGGAGGACTCATGTCCGGTTCCTCCGATTGGAACTCCAACCTATGAACTATATGTGAAGCACGGAGTAGGCCCCATCACATATAATGAAGTATGGATCCGTTACACCAGAAAAGATGGTGTTTTAAAATGGCCCCAAAATGGTAGCTTTGACACAGAAATCTTAGATAACCTCGAAGTTAGACTTTTTAAGAAGAAAGCCCGGCCGGCAATGTTTGATTCTTTCCGCTTATGGCGTAAGGAAGCCAAGCAAAAGGAAATTAAATTAGCTAAGAAAAATAAGAGAGAAAAAGGTATTTCGATTATGCAAGCTGCTATACAGTTTAAAGATAACGAAGTAGAACAGTTGAATGAGCAGTTGCATAGGCGACATAAAATGACAGTAGATAAATGCTATCCAGTTTTGCCGGCTCTTCAGCAAGATGCAGCAAAAGACTCTGAAAAAGATCCCCTAATGTCGCATTTGCTAAGTTCGCCACCACCCTATGCGCAGAATGCCACGGCACCTCCGCAACCTCTAGTTGCACAACCAGTGGTTGCATTGCCTCCTGCTCCTCCCCAGCACCCACCAGCTATTCTTCAGTTGGTTCCTATTCCTCCGGTGCAGCCTCCTCAAGGGCCACCGGCTTTGACATCTGCTCTGCCTTTACTTCCTACAACTTTGACTACTATAGCGACTACCACTCCTGGTATTGTTTCTGACACTGCTTCTGTCTCTGCCTTGTCTCATTCTGTTTTTCCTCCTGTTCATTTGTCAACCTCTCCCTCTATCCGTCAGAGAATGACAAACACTGTGACTAGTCTTTTATCCCCTCTCTTTGGGTCATTAGCTACGACCCCAGTTTCAGAGTGTAAACAATTGCGTAGCCAATTGCCTGATGGTATGGAGAAAGAGACACTGAATTATTTGGCGCATAAATGGGTTACTGAACCAGCGAGATATGAACTAGAGTCTGTTATGGATGTCTTCCATCAGTGGGAAGAACCGAAACAGAGATACGTTTTTGAAAAAATGTGTACTTTTCTTTCTGAGGATTTAGAGGAAAATGGTTTGGAGCCCAATCCGCCTAAGTTGTGTTGTGTACGGTTCGATTTTTCGACAGGTTTGATTGTGGGTTCAGATGTCGAGAAAGCAGTTGCGATGTTATTGTCGTTTAGGACTGAAGGTGTTTCCAGGTTATTGTTTAAATATGATTCTTCTGCTAAAAAGAAAGGGAAACAGTACCCCATGAGGGAAGTTCCCCCACAGTGGAGGGAAGGGGACCCAAATGCTAATCCACCTGTCCTGCCTCATTTCCAGCGTGTATGGGTACACGTTCCATGGAAGCGAGCTGAAGTTTTAGCCCTTAAGCAGACATTGTGTTAGGGTTTGTGCACAGCAAAGAGCATGTCCCCTCTCACTGCACTAGTGGGTTCTGTAATAGCTCCCTTTTAAACTTACTATTCAAACCCTTTCTTGTTATCTCACCTTCCCCCCCCCCCCCTTAGGCTTCTGTGTATGTTGTTTAATGTGCTGTTTTGTTTACACATTGGGCCTTGCTTTTACCAAGGCTTCTTTAAAACACTCCTCCCTAGGCCATGTGTTAATTCAACTCATTTGCATAATAACTGAAACTCTGCACACCTTTCAAGAACATGTGCAGCATGTGAGGACCACACCCAGCCCTTCAAACCACACCCAGCTCTGCTCACCTTTCAAGAACATGTGCAGCATGTGAGGACCACACCCAGCCCTTCAAACCACACCCAGCTCTTCGAACCACACCCAGCCCTGTCTATAAAAGGCAGCCCCCGAGCCTCACCCAGTGCTTGTGCTCGTCTACCGCCCGCTTACCTGAGAACAGATCCCTCGGCGCTGGCACTCCTGCTCTCTACAGACTTTCATTGGCTTCAATGGGCGCAGCTGCTGGCTCTTCCTTCTTCTGGTTTCCGGTTCCTCCTTGCCTCAGCCTCTCTCCTACAAACAACCTGCAAAAGAGAAAGAAGACAAGGTTAGACTGATCAGTATCTCTTGCCAGCAACAAGTAAGTGCAAAACCTTTTATTACCTGAAGGAACTTTGACAACAATTTCTGGATTCGTGTGTGGACGGTTTGAAGCAAGATACCTTCCACGAACATTGTGATTCAGGCTCTTTGTTGCAAGAATACCTTGCGGAGCTTTGTGAAACAAACATTGGTTTTTTTTTATGGAACTTTTAAGAATCGAACAGTGGAAACCATTAACAGCAAGGCAAACAGTAAATCAAGGACTTGCACAAATTACATGCTGTATTTTGATGTAAAAGTACAGTATTTGTTTTCCAAAAGATTCTGGAGATATGGGAAAAGTGAGTCTGCTATTGGGAATTTAAGCTTTAGTTATATTAAGATGAATGTTTGATATTGGTAATTCTGATAACGGTATTTGTTTAATGTTTTAGAAGCTTTACAGTAATAGAAAGCACATCCCAGAGCAGTAACACATTCCAAACCTGGAAACTCGAGACCAGGATCCAAGAGGTACTTTTAGAAGAGAATTTCTAATAAATAAAGGGATAGTCAGGAACCCATTTAGGAATAGGTTGCACTTATCTGTTCTTTGTTTATGTTTCATTAGGCACCAGTTTCTACAGAAGTCAGAAAGGGCCGCAGATTTGTGCAGCACTTCAACAGTGGAAACGCAAGAACGGTGTTGTCTCTTTTTTTTATTTTATCCACTTCCCCCCTACCCTTGAGCTTCTGTTCTTAGTGCACTGTGTTAAAAACTAGTGTGCTGGAACAAGCAGTTTCAGGGTGGGGTCGGATTGTCTTCAACCTCCATCAGAACTGAACAAGAACTCAGGTGAGCTGGGCTTTGACAGAAGCACAAGCCTTAAAAAATTTCAGTTCTGGTGGACGATGAATACCGGGGAAGAAATAGAGGGCATTGACGTCACGGATATGGCGCAGGCCCTAAATGAGGACTTGGCTCATAATGAATCAGTGTCTGGCATCTTACAACATATGCAAGAGGAAATAGAGAGATTAAAGATGGAGAATACCTCTTTAAAACAGGATTTAAGCAGGTATAAATTTAGGGGATCTCAGTGGAACACAGCTTTTACGCCTTTGTTTAAAACCACCTCAGAGACAGGGGCGCCATCAAAACATACAACTTTGCCTCCCCCAGTTGAGGTTACTGTTAATGTTCCTAATGCTGTGCCCTTAGCAGCACCTGAACGTTTTCATGGAGATAGTAACAAATTCCATGTTTTTATCCATCAATGTCAATTACACTTCGTTTGTAAGCCACAACAGTTCCCTACTGATGCTACGAAAGTGGCATTCGTCTTGTCTTATTTGGGTGGCACAGCAGCCAATTGGTCAATTCCTTTCGTGGATAGAGATGATCCCATCCTCCATAATTGGAATCAATTTAAACGTACCATGACCAGCCTTTTTGCAAAACACACTTTCATGCAGGCAAGTGATAATGAGCTTTTAAATCTTAAACAAGGTAACAAGGATTTATTGACCTATCTCACTAGTTTTAATCGTTTACTCACCGAGACACAGTGGCCAGAAGGAAAGCGTGTCTCCCTTTTTTATAAAGGTTTGAGAGACGAGTTAAAAGACGCGCTGGCTCATATCGTTGATTGGCCAGAAGACTATTCGGACTTTGTAGATTTAGTTGTGAAATTAGAACATAGACTAGGAGAAAGAAAGGGAGATAAATACAAACTGGAATCACGGTTAACTTTTATTAAACACGAGAAGAAAGACACAGATAATAAACTCCCTGAACCTGAGCCTATGCAAATAGGGACACTCAGAGGTCCACTCACATCAGAGGAAAAAGAAAGAAGGAGAAAACTTCAATTATGTTTATATTGTGGCAGGGCAGGTCACTTTGCCAGAGAATGTCCAGTAAAGCCTAAAACTCCACAAAAGGGTGCTGTTTCCTCCACCTCCTCAAATGAATCGGGAAACGATTAAGCTCGACAAGGGGAGAGGTTACTTGTTCGAGAAAACATTTTAATCAGACCTCTAATGCTGCAGCCTTCATGGTACCGCACATACCTAGACATTTCATAATTCAGGTCGTTTTAATTGTTACTACCCAAGTGAGGCATTCTCTCCCTGTCCTACTGGACTCAGGCGCGACAGGAAATTTTGTGGATAATAAGTTAGCTGAAAACTTAGGACTTCCTATGTGCCTAAAGCCTTGTCCAGAAGCAGTATGTGCAGTGGATGGGTCAGAATTGACCTCTGGATTAATCACAAAACAAACAAGTCCACTTGTTATGGTCTGTCAGAACGGGCACACAGAGGTGATTAGCTTTGATCTGATAGATACTCCTAATTTTGGTTTGATTCTCGGGGTACCCTGGTTAACAACTCATAACCCAAAAATTGACTGGGTGAATAGAACTGTTACTTTGGATTCCTCTTTCTGTAGAACCAATTGCTATCAAGAAGCAGGTACAGAACAGAGCACAGTATTACACTGTGCTAGTGTTACACAAGATGAACCAAGTCTCCCTCCTGAATATTCTGACTTTAAAGACGTCTTTGATCCAGTAAAGGCTAGTGTGCTGCCCCCACATCGGTCTTATGACTGCCGTATAGATCTTATCCCAGGGGCCCCTTTACCTAATAACAGAGTATATGCTTTGACTGACGAAGAAACCAAATACTTAAGAACCTACCTAGATGACCTACTACAGTCTGGGTTCATCCGTCATTCCACATCTCCGGTATCATCTCCACTCTTTTTTATCCCGAAGCCGGATAAATCCCTGCGCGCGTGTATCGATTATAGAGGACTAAATAAGGCTACAATAAAGAATAAATATCCTCTTCCTCTAATACCTGTGTTGTTGGATCAATTAAGACATTCTACTGTATACACTAAACTAGATCTGCGGGGAGCTTACCACCTGGTCCGAGTAAAAGAGGGGGATGAGTGGAAGACAGCTTTCAAGACAAAGTTTGGTTTATTTGAGTACACAGTAATGCCCTTTGGGTTATGTAATGCCCCTGCGGCCTTTCAGTTCTTTATAAATGAGGTCCTACACGAATTCCTGGACGTTTGTGTCATAGTATACATAGACGACATCCTCATTTACTCTAAGAACTCAGAAGAACATACCCAACATGTTCGTGCAGTATTATCAAAGTTAAAAGAAAATCATCTTTTTGCTAAGTTAGAAAAGTGTACTTTTAATGTCAGCAAGGTGGACTTTTTAGGATACTGCCTGTCACCTCAAGGAATAACTATGGATGTAAAGAAAATCAGTGCTATTGCTGATTGGCCAGAACCATCCTCTGTAAAAGATATTCAGAAATTTCTGGGTTTCGCCAATTTTTATAGGAGGTTTATTGCACATTTTGCAGACATTGCGGCCCCAATAACTACCTTGTTGCGGAAAGGGCAACGATTTCTTTGGACTGATGAGGCGGCACACGCCTTTCAACTCCTAAAACAAAAGTTCACTTCAGCCCCAATTCTGAAACATCCTGATCCTGACTTGCCCTTTTTTGTTGAAGCGGATGCTTCACAAGTAGCTTTAGGAGGAGTTCTCTCTCAACGAGATATAGTAGATGGCCAGTTACATCCTATAGCCTTCTATTCCAAAAAGTTATTACCAGCTGAACAAAATTACACTGTGGCTGAAAGGGAACTACTAGCTATCAAAGTAGCCTTTTCAGAATGGAGGCATCATTTAATGGGAGCCAAGTACCCAGTTACAATCTTTTCTGACCATAAGAACCTACAGTTTTTTGGATCACTTAAAGCACTAACACCACGTCAGATGCGCTGGTTAAATTTTTTTAGCACATTTGACTTTGTTATAACCTATAGACCAGGTGCACAACAAATTCAATCTGATGTGTTATCTAGATACGGACATACCTCAGACATGAAACAAGATAAAATAGGAGAACCCATTATTCCTCCCCAAAAGTTTTTGGCACCAGTACAACAGAAGGATTTCATCACAGATCTATATAATGCACACATGCAAATAGCACCTCAGGATTGGTTAAAGGATTCCCATAACACAATACAACGAGGTTTATTGTATCACGACAACATGCTGTTAGTGCCCACCTCTGAATTACAAACACAGGTGATAATTTGGCATCACGCCTCACCGTTGGCAGGTCATCCTGGTTGGGTAAAAACCCTGGAAAATGTGCAAAAACACTTTTGGTGGGACACTATAAGAAAGGACATTAAGCAATTTGTCACTACCTGTCCAATTTGTGCAAGACATAAATCTTCTCATAAGGCCCCTGACGGCTTGTTAATACCAATGCCAACACCCAAGCAACCTTGGCACACTGTGAGCGTAGACTTTATTGTAGGCTTACCACCTGTAAAATCCTTCACAACAGTGTTGGTTATAGTGGATTTTTTATCTAAAATGGCACATTTTGTACCATTACGGAAATTACCCACGGCGGCAGAATTTGCCGATATTTTTATAAGGGAAATTGTGCGTTTACATGGTTTGCCAAGCAAAGTGGTGTCAGATCGAGGGAGCCAGTTCAACTCTAGATTTTGGAAAAAATTATGTGAAAAACTGAAAATAGATGTGGCATTATCCACTGCTTTCCACCCAGAGACAGATGGACAGACTGAACGACTGAACCAAACCTTACTTCAAACGCTACGTTGTTTATTGGCTGATTATTCTAGTGAATGGTTGGAAGCTCTCCCTGTAGCGGAGTTTGTTTATAATAATACTGAGCATTCAGCTCTACTTTGCTCACCATTCTATTTCTTGCAGGGGTATCATCCAAGAGCTATACCCATTTTGTTAGAAGAGTCCCTGTTGCCTACAGTAACGGATAGACTAACGAGGTTAGGTGACATACAAGACAAAGCCAGGAAACATTTATTAAAGTACAAGGAAAGCATGAAAAGACAAGCAGACAAACACAGATCTGAGGCCCCAATGTATAAAATTGGTGACAAGGTATGGCTCTCCACAAAGAACCTAAACATAGAGGGATCCCGAAAGCTGCAACCACGTTTCATTGGACCCTTTAGTATAACTGCCATAGTAAACCCGGTAACAGTAAAATTAGATTTACCAAAAGAATATCCAGTACATACTACATTCCATGTGTCCTTGCTTAAGCCGTACAACCCAAAAACCCGACCTGAACCACCACCTCCACCCATACCAATTAAGGGAAATCTAGAATATGAAGTGAAAAGCATAAAAGACTCAAAAAGAATTAGTGGACGTCTGTTTTATTTAGTAGAATGGAAAGGATATGATGAATCTGAGAATTCATGGGAACCAGCATCATATGTACATGCCCCACAGCTGATTAGACGGTTTTATTTAAAAAACCCAGGAAAACCCCGTCCTGTAGGAGGGCCTTTGAGGGGGGCAACTGTTAGGGTTTGTGCACAGCAAAGAGCATGTCCCCTCTCACTGCACTAGTGGGTTCTGTAATAGCTCCCTTTTAAACTTACTATTCAAACCCTTTCTTGTTATCTCACCTTCCCCCCCCCCCCTTAGGCTTCTGTGTATGTTGTTTAATGTGCTGTTTTGTTTACACATTGGGCCTTGCTTTTACCAAGGCTTCTTTAAAACACTCCTCCCTAGGCCATGTGTTAATTCAACTCATTTGCATAATAACTGAAACTCTGCACACCTTTCAAGAACATGTGCAGCATGTGAGGACCACACCCAGCCCTTCAAACCACACCCAGCTCTGCTCACCTTTCAAGAACATGTGCAGCATGTGAGGACCACACCCAGCCCTTCAAACCACACCCAGCTCTTCGAACCACACCCAGCCCTGTCTATAAAAGGCAGCCCCCGAGCCTCACCCAGTGCTTGTGCTCGTCTACCGCCCGCTTACCTGAGAACAGATCCCTCGGCGCTGGCACTCCTGCTCTCTACAGACTTTCATTGGCTTCAATGGGCGCAGCTGCTGGCTCTTCCTTCTTCTGGTTTCCGGTTCCTCCTTGCCTCAGCCTCTCTCCTACAAACAACCTGCAAAAGAGAAAGAAGACAAGGTTAGACTGATCAGTATCTCTTGCCAGCAACAAGTAAGTGCAAAACCTTTTATTACCTGAAGGAACTTTGACAACAATTTCTGGATTCGTGTGTGGACGGTTTGAAGCAAGATACCTTCCACGAACATTGTGATTCAGGCTCTTTGTTGCAAGAATACCTTGCGGAGCTTTGTGAAACAAACATTGGTTTTTTTTTATGGAACTTTTAAGAATCGAACAGTGGAAACCATTAACAGCAAGGCAAACAGTAAATCAAGGACTTGCACAAATTACATGCTGTATTTTGATGTAAAAGTACAGTATTTGTTTTCCAAAAGATTCTGGAGATATGGGAAAAGTGAGTCTGCTATTGGGAATTTAAGCTTTAGTTATATTAAGATGAATGTTTGATATTGGTAATTCTGATAACGGTATTTGTTTAATGTTTTAGAAGCTTTACAGTAATAGAAAGCACATCCCAGAGCAGTAACACATTCCAAACCTGGAAACTCGAGACCAGGATCCAAGAGGTACTTTTAGAAGAGAATTTCTAATAAATAAAGGGATAGTCAGGAACCCATTTAGGAATAGGTTGCACTTATCTGTTCTTTGTTTATGTTTCATTAGGCACCAGTTTCTACAGAAGTCAGAAAGGGCCGCAGATTTGTGCAGCACTTCAACAGTGGAAACGCAAGAACGGTGTTGTCTCTTTTTTTTATTTTATCCACTTCCCCCCTACCCTTGAGCTTCTGTTCTTAGTGCACTGTGTTAAAAACTAGTGTGCTGGAACAAGCAGTTTCAGGGTGGGGTCGGATTGTCTTCAACCTCCATCAGAACTGAACAAGAACTCAGGTGAGCTGGGCTTTGACACATTGCCTGATCCCCGTAAGAATCCTACAGGGTATTACAAGGAATTGTCACAGACTGCGGGGTCTTGCATTATGAATTTAGCTGACATAGACATGTTGTTTGGGAATGTTGTTCCACAGCCTTTATGGGGAAAGATTCGCCATACAGACCATGCTCAAGAGTTAGGTGACACATGGGCTAATATTGCTGCTGCAGATGCCCGACAAATTGATGGTGCTAAACCTGAGCCTTTAGTGACAGAGCTTCCTGGTAGGATTATTGATTACATGAAAACTATAATGCCTGTGATGCGTGTAAACTGGGATAAATTGTCTGCATGTAAGCAAAAGAAAGAAGAAACGGTATCAGATTTCTTCACCAGGTTTGAAGAAACGTTTGTGGACCACAGTGGTCAAGATATGAGCACGGAAGGTGGTCAACGTTTGTTCGTCGATAAATTTGTGCATAATCTGCTTCCTGAGTTGTGTAAAAAGTTAAAAGACTCAGAAAGTTCTTGGGCAGTTTCCTCTTCAGCACAGATATTGGCTACTGCACAGTACTACGAAAATAGAGATAAAGATGAGAGAGATAGAGTAGAGAAGAAAACAAAAGAATTGAAAACGAAGGTTCTGTTACAACAAGCGTACCCGCCACGTGGTGGTCAGAATAGTGGTGCACAGAACAACTATCAGAATAACTATCAGCCCCAACCGTTTCAGAGAAACTCGCAAAGAACCGAGTATGCTCAACCACGTATCCCAGTAGGTCCCAATCAGTGTTCATATTGCAAGGAAGAGGGTCATTTCAAGTATAGTTGCCCTGCTTTGCTACAGCGCGCAAATGGTACTTCTGGTTTAAGAGGTCGAGGTGTTCCACAAGCACCTAGAGGAAGAGGACGTGGATATGTTCCCCAGAGCGCGCGCCCATTCCTCCCTCAAAACTCAATGAACAGATTTGATCAACAGGTTAATGCATCTGGTAGGACGGCTCAGTACTATACTGATGATTACTATACAGAGGATGAGCATTTGGACAGTAATGATTGCTAGGACAGCCATAGACAAAGAGAGGGAGTTGTTTCAGTTCCAGTAGATCAGAGTGGGCCTTATGTTAAGGTGATTGCATCAGGTGTGTCAGAACCTTTTCTGTTGGATACTGGTGCTACCAAGAGTTCTATTATGCACTCAAAACTCCCTGGCGCACCTTTGTCTGGCGAAACAAATGTATCAGTAGGGTTTTCCGGCGCCCCAGTTAGAAATCCGATTTCTAACCCTATATCTCTTTCTGTTTGACCTTGTAAATTTGAAACACCCCTTATTTTGACGACAGGTTGTGGGGAGAACTTGTTAGGATTAGATCTGTTAAAGAGATTGTATGAGACATTGTATTGCTCTCCTTCTGGAGTGCAACTCACATTGGGTAAGAAAGTGGTTTCACCAATGTATTTGTCAAAGGACAGATTTCCACCAGAATTTTCGTCTCTTCCTAATACTCTTTGGGCTACTGGACCTAATGATGTAGGTCTTTTGGAAATTCAGCCATATGTGATAACATTAAAAGCCAATGTTAAAATGCCACGTATTCCCCAATACAAGATCTCTAGTGAAGGGGAAAAAGCGTTGTTGGCAATTATTCGTGATCTGATTGAGAAGGATGTAATTGAAAAGACAAGAGGCAACGTTTGCAATAGTCCTGTTTTGCCTGTCTTGAAGCATACTGACCCTACTCAGCCACCTGTTTATAGGTTTGTAATTGATCTTAGAGAGGTGAACAAAATAGTTGTGCCACAGTTTCCAGTCGTCCCCGATATCACTGCATTGTTGACAATGATTCCAGCTTCAGCCACTTGGTTTTCAGTAATAGACCTGAAAAATGCTTTCTTCAGCATCCCTATTGCAGAAGAGAGCAGGGACATTTTTGGCTTCAATTTGGGAGGACGAAGCTTCAGATTTAAGAGAGCTCCTCAAGGCTATTGTGAAAGTCCATCTATCTATAGTCAGGCTTTGAAAGCACAACTTGACACTCTTGAATTTCCTTCCCTTTGAAGTCTCTCTGAGCGTTTCAAAAGCCGGATTGCTTGCAATCCGGCTTTTGAAACGCCCACTAGACACCAGGGATTTTTTTTTTCTTCATGAAATGGACATAAGGGAGCGACCCCTTGGGCAAGGGTCGCTCCCAGGGGGGGCATTTTTTTGGAAGGCCTTTTCTGCCCCCACTGGGGGCAGATCGGCCTATTATTAGGCCGATCTGCCCCCGGGGGGGGGGGCAGAAACCTCTAGGCACCAGGGTTTTGTTTTGTTTTGTTTTTTTTGGAGGTGGGGAGCCCCCCTAGGGGGCAAATTATATTTAGGCCATTTCTGCCCACCTTGGGGGCAGATTGGCCTATTTTTATGAGGCCAATCTGCCCCCAAGGGGGACAGAAACCACTAGACACCAGGGAGTTTTTTTTTACATGAATTTCACGCAAGGGGGCGACCCCTTAGGCAAGGGTCGCTACCTGGGGGGAAAATTTATTTTAGGCCATTTCTGCTTCCCTGGGGGGAAGATCAGCCTATTTTGATTAGGCCGATCTGCCCCCAATGGGGGCAGAAACCACTAGGCACCGGGGATTTTTTTAATTTTTGATTTTACAAATGGGGAGCGACCCCTTGGACAAGGGTCACTCCCCTGAAGGGGAAAATTGTATTTAGGCCATTTCTGCGTGCCGATTTCTGCTACGCCAATCTGCCCCAAGGGGGCCAGAAACCACTAGGCACCGTGGATTTTTTTTTTCCGCCAATGTCACGCAGGGAGAGCGAGCCCATAGGGAAGGGTCGCTCCCGGGGAGGGGTTGGGGGGGAATTTATTTTAGGCCATTGCTGCCCCCCCTGGGGGGGGGCAAAAACCTCTAGACGCCAGGGCAATTTTTTTTGTGTGTGTTTTTTTTTTTTTTTTTTAGAGATGGGGAGAGACCCATTAGGCAAGGGTCGCTCCCCTGGGGGGCAAATTGTATTTAGACCATTTCTGCCCCCCTTGGGGGTAGATCGGCCGATTTTTGCTACGCCAATCTGCCCCCAATGGGGGCAGAAAACACTAGGCACCGGGGATTTTTTATTTTTTTGCGCCAATGTCACGCAGGGGGAGCGACCCCGTAGGCAAGGGTTGCTCCCGGGGGCAGGGTTTGGGGGGTGGGAGGTCAAATTTATTTTAGGCCATTTCTGCCCGCCCAGGGGCAGATCGGCCTATTATTAGAAACCTCTAGACGCCAGGGCAATTTTTTTTGTGTGTTTTTGTTTTTGTTTGTTTGTTTTTTTAGAGATGTGGAGCGACCCATTAGGCAAGGGTCGCTCTCCTGGGTGGTGCAAGTTGTATTTAGACCATTTCTGCCCCCCTTGGGGGCAGATCGGCCGATTTTAGGTCAATCTGCCACCAAGGGGGCAGAAACCACTAGGCACTGGGGATTTTTTTTGGGCGCCAATGTCACGTAGGGGGAGCGACCCCGTAGGCAAGTGTCGCTCCGGGGGGGGGTGTTGGGGGGGGAAATTTATTTTAGGCCATTTCAGCCCCCCTGGGGGCAGAAACCTCTAGGCGCCAGGGCAAATTTTATTTTTGTGTTTTTTTGTGTTTTTTTTAGAGATGGGGAGTGACCCATTAGGCAAGGGTTGCTCCCCTGGGGGGCAAATTGTATTTAGACCATTTCTGCCCCCCTTGGGGGTAGATCATACGATTTTTGCTACGCCAATCTGCCCCCAAGGGGGGCAGAAAACACTAGGCACCGGGGATTTTTTATTTTTTTGCACCAATGTCACGCAGGGGGAGCGACCCCGTAGGCAAGGGTCGCTCCCGGGGGGCGAGGGTTGGGGGTGGGGGGGCAAATTTATTTTAGGCCATTTCTGCCCCCCCAGGGGCAGATTGGCCTATTATTAGAAACCTCTAGACGCCAGGGCAATTTTTTTTTGTGTGTTTTTGTTTTTGTTTGTTTGTTTTTTTAGAGATGTGGAGCGACCCATTAGGCAAGGGTCGCTCCCCTGGGGGGTGCAAGTTGTATTTAGACCATTTCTGCCCCCCTTGGTGGCAGATCGGCTGATTTTAGGTCATTCTGCCACCAAGGGGGCAGAAACCGCTAGGCACCTGGGATTTTTTTGGGGCGCCAATGTCACGTAGGGGGAGCGACCCCGTAGGCAAGGGTCGCTCCGGGGGGAGGTTGCGTGGGCAAATTTATTTTAGGCCATTTCAGCCCCCCCTGGGGGCAAAAACCTCTAGGAACCAGGGCAAATTTTATTTTTGTGTTTTTTATTTTTTTTATTTTTTATTTTTTTTAGAGATGGGGAGTGACCCATTAGGCAAGGGTTGCTCCCCTGGGGGGCAAATTTATTTTAGGCCATTTCTGCCCCCCCTGGGGCCGGCTGAGCTAGAGGCCAAAATCCACAGGTAGGCACTTTGCAAAAAACACCTCTGTTTTCTGTGAAAAAATTTGATGTGTCCACGTTGTGTTTTGGGCCATTTCCTATCGTGGGCGCAAGGCCTACCCACACAAGTGAGGTACCATTTTTATCGGGAGACTTGGGGGAACGCTGGGTGGAAGGAAATTTGTGGCTCCTCTCAGATTCCAGAACTTTCTGTCACCCAAATGTGAGGAAAATGTGTTTTTTTAGCCAAATTTTGAGATTTGCAAAGGATTCTGGGTAACAGAACCTGGTCAGAACCCCACAAGTCACCCCATCTTGGATTCCCCTAGGTCTCTAGTTTTCAAAAATGCACAGGTTTGTAGGTTTCCCTAGGTGCCGGCTGAGCTAGAGGCCAAAATCTACAGGTAGGCACTTTGCAAAAAACACCTCTGTTTCCTGTCAAAAATTGTGATGTGTCCACTTTGTGTTTAGGGGCATTTCCTGTCGCGGGCGCTAGGCCTACCCACACAAGTGAGGTATCATTTTTATTGGGAGACTTGGAGGAACGCTGGGTGGAAGGAAATTTGTGGCTCCTCTCAGATTCCAGAACTTTCTGTCACCAAAATGTGAGGAAAATTTGTTTTTTTAGCCAACTTTTGAGGCTCGCAAAGGATTCTGGGTAACAGAACCTGGTCAAAGCCCCACAAGTCACCCCATCTTGGATTCCCCTAGGTCTCTAGTTTTCAAAAATGCACAGGTTTGGTAGGTTTCCCTAGGTGCCAGCTGAGCTAGAGGCCAAAATCTACAGGTAGGCACTTTGCAAAAAACACCTCTGTTTTCTTTCAAAAAATGTGATGTGTCCACGTTGTGTTTTGGGGCATTTCCTGTCACGGGCGCTACGCCTACCCACACAAGTGAGGTATCATTTTTATCGTGAAACTTGGGGGAACGCTGGGTGGAAGGAAATGTGTGGCTCCTCTCAGATTCCAGAACTTTCTGTTACCGAAATGTGGGGAAAATGTGTTTTTTTAGCCGAAATTTGAGGTTTGTAAAGGATTCTGGGTAACAGAACCTGGTCAGAGCCCCACAAGTCACCCCATCTTGGATTCCCCTAGGTCTCTAGTTTTCAAAAATGCACAGGTTTGTAGATTTCTCTCGGTGCCGCCTGAGCTAGAGGACAAAATCTACAGGTAGGCACTTTGCAAAAAACACCTCTGTTTTCTTTAAAAAAATGTGATGTGTCCACGTTGTGTTTTGGGGCATTTCCTGTCACGGGCGCTAGGCCTACCCACACAAGTGAGGTATCATTTTTATCGTGAAACTTGGGGGAACGCTGGGTGGAAGGAAATGTGTGGCTCCTCTCAGATTCCAGAACTTTCTGTTACCGAAATGTGGGGAAAATGTGTTTTTTAGCCGAAATTTGAGGTTTGCAAAGTATTCTGGGTAACAGAACCTGGTCAGAGCCCCACAAGTCACCCCATCTTGGATTCCCCTAGGTCTCTAGTTTTCAGAAATGCACAGGTTTGATAGGTTTCCCTAGGTGCCGGCTGAGCTAGAGGCCAAAATCTAAGGTAGGCACTTTGCAAAAAACACCTCTGTTTTCTGTCAAAAATTGTGATGTTTCCACGTTGTGTTTAGGGGCATTTTCTGTTGCGGGCGCTAGGCCTACCCATACAAGTGAGGTATAATTTTTATTGGGAGACTTGGGGGAACGCTGGGTGGAAGGAAATTTGTGGCTCCTCTCAGATTCCAGAACTTTCTGTCACCAAAATGTGAGGAAAATTTGTTTTTTTAGCCAACTTTTGAGGCTCGCAAAGGATTCTGGGTAACAGAACCTGGTCAGAGCCCCACAAGTCACCCCATCTTGGATTCCCCTAGGTCTCTAGTTTTCAAAAATGCACAGGTTTGGTAGGTTTCCCTAGGTGCCAGCTGAGCTAGAGGCCAAAATCTACAGGTAGGCACTTTGCAAAAAACACCTCTGTTTTCTTTCAAAAAATGTGATGTGTCCACGTTGTATTTTGGGGCATTTCCTGTCGCGGGCGCTAGGCCTACCCACACAAGTGAGGTATCATTTTTATTGGGAGACTTGGGGGAACATAGAATAGCAAAACAAGTGTTATTGCCCCTTGTCTTTCCCTACATTTTTTCCTTCCAAATATAAGAGAGAGTGTAAAAAAGACGTCTATTTGAGAAATGCCCTGTAATACACATGCTAGTATGGTCACCCCGGAATTCAGAGATGTGCAAATAACCACTGCTCCTCAACACCTTATCTTGTGCCCATTTTGGAAATACAAAGGTTTTCTTGATAGCTATTTTTCACTCTTTATATTTCAGCAAATGAATTGCTGTATAGCCGATATAGAATGAAAACGCACTGCAGGGTGCAGCTCATTTCTTGGCTCTGGGTACCTAGGATTCTTGATGAACCTACAAGCCTTATATGTCCCCGCAACCAGAGGAGTCGAGCAGACGTAACGTTATATTGCTTTCGAAAATCTGACATTGCAGGAAAAGGTTACAGAGTAAAACATAGAGAAAAATTGCTGTTTTTTTCACCTCAATTTCAATATTTTTCTTTTTCAGTTGTTATTTTCTGTAGGAAACCCTTTTAGGATCTACACAAATGACCCCTTGCTGAATTCAGAATTTTGTCTTCTTTTCGGAAATGTTTAGGTTTCTGGGATCCAGCATTGGTTTCATGCCCATTTCTGTCACTGACTGGAAGGAGGCTGAAAGCACAAAAAATTGTAAAAATGGGGTATGTCCCATTAAAGTGCCAAATTAGTTTCGAAAAATTGGGTTTTCTGATTCAAGTCAACCTGTTCCTGAAAGCTGGGAAGCTGGTGATTTTAGCACCGCAAACCCTTTGTTGATGCAAGTGTCAGGGAAAAAACCACAAGCCGTCTTCTGCAGCCACTTTTTCCCATTTTTTTGAAAAAAATAAATTTTCACTGTATTTTGGCTAATTTCTTGGCCTCCTTCAGGGGAACCCACAAAGTCTGGGTACCTCTAGAATCCCTAGGATGTTGGAAAAAAAGGACTCAAATTTGGCTTGGCTAGCTTATGTGGACAAAAAGTTATCAGGGCCTAAGCGCGAACTGCCCCAAATAGCCAAAAAAAGGCCTGGCACAGGAGGGGGAAAAGGCCTGGCAGCAAAGGGGTTAAAGCCTTGAAAAACTCAATTTTTCGCGTCCTTTATTTTGTTTAAAATCGAACCAGGAAGTGACTTTAGTTCCCAGAACACTCTTCGCCTACCTTCTCAACCAATTGCCTCTCACAGACGGCTGCCAATCCGTGCACAACCCTTCTCACTGGCTGACCCATCCCAGCGCGGCTCCAATGACGTCACACTCACACACACTCTGCGGCTGACAAAGTCTTGCGGCCTGTCTTTCTCACTCTAAATCCACACAAAACTAAGGCAATATATTGCAAGCACCTTAACAACAACTCAAATTTGCCGGTTTACTACAGGAAGGATAACACAATCACTTCAGAACTTTACAGAGATTTCACTTGAAGCCTCGGCCGCTACTCTCTCCTTCTCAGATCCCGCACTGCAAGCAAAATTCGACCTGCAAATTTTGTCAATGGTTCGTTCTAGTGCACTTTACAACTTGCCAAATCTCCATTGAAGGTTTCACTCACACACTTTGACTCAAGCTCGACTCGTCAACCACGCCCGATTGACCTATTAAACCACGCAAATTACAACATACACTCATCAATATATTCCGGAGTCTTAGACCACGCAGGGTCCGTACATCACCAAAACCACTTGGTCAATTTTTGAGCACAAAGCGCCACACTCACATGAAGTTTGCCGACTTCCCTACTCTCATACTGCGGAGTACACCCACTCCTACTAAAACATTACCTGGCCTAAATTCTCACAATCCTTCACAATTCACCTGCGATATGCATAAGCTGAGCAAGCGTAAATTCTACCTCACTCATACTATCACTAGAACGCCGAGAACATACCCAACTCACTTCGGCAACCTCTGAGATTCTGGGAAAGTCATTTGGGACTTAGGGTCACATCATACCTCCAATTTGCAATATTTCAAAAACAATTCTAAAACAATGGTCCCTCATCCTAGGGCTCCAAAGGGCCTGAACCGTCCTCTACTACCAGAACTGATAATACGTCCCTTCTTAGATAATTAATTAGTCTGGGACTCGTTGTAGGCCAATTAATCTTTTGACCCTGATTGAAGACACCTCAGGACGAGACAATTAATCAACATAACAATCAATAAATCAATAACGTCATCAATATTCACTATAGAAAATCGATTCAATTTGGACAATGGCATAAGTAAGAATCAAAACACACCAAGACCCCTCAGTCATGAATAACCACACGGATTTAGTATGATTTATGACATTTATTCCCTATTGATTATACCTCTACGAGTACGTTTATTAGTCTCAACTACAGAAAACACATCAACACGGTAATAATATAACAACTCGAATAAGACTTCATCAATGCAAAAATCATAAACATTAGAACAAAGCACGATGTCAACATGGGTTAATCTTAGCAGAGTATCATTAGTTCATTATTCAACAAAGCATAGATTCAGTCGTTCGTCTATTTGCGTCCGTTTAGTGAATTCCTTAACTAACCTCAAATTAGCATTAGCATGTTGGGCTTCATGCAAAACAATTTAGCAACACAAATTTAGAAAACATCTAACTATGGTCTCTATCAAAAGATAGCAGTTGGTACCTAGAAAGAAAAGGCAAACAGACAATTACAATTTCATCATCATATAGTTACCCTCCGTAATGAGTCAGCATACAGAGTCAGTCTTCGTCCTCAGGACATCAGTTGATTCACCATCAGCCAAGATACACAGCAAAGTTCAGCAAGGCGGGGCAATAAGGGACACTTCCCTCATAAGGAGGAAAGTATGAATCGGACAGGACAAAGATAAGGATGGTTCGAAGAATTAACCTGCAGAGTGACAAAGTGTCTAGGCAATAGCAAAGGCACGTAATGGCAATGGCAAAAGAATGGCATATAATGGCTGATTTTCCCTTGTGTCCAAGAATTATAATTACTTGTCGCCTCATTAAGATTGTCACCTCATAACAGTTCTCACGTAGTTTATTGGCTTCTGTAATTGACGTCTCCAACGGGCAGACTGTCAGGTACAATTTCATGTTCTCGCGGTCCTCTCACAGACCCAGTCAGTAGTTCCATTGTCTGTACCAGTTCAGGCGACCTTGTACCTGTTGCAAGTTTACACTGTTGCATTCGGCAAGAATGTCTCCTTGAGCAAGTCGAGTCTCATGAGAAAGAATTTACTACGGTTAAACACATCTTCTAGAATTCTGGAAAAGTACGGCTACATGTCCTTCAGCAGGTCAGCACATTGAACGTTAGAAAAACACATTTAATAAGAAACCGGAGAGTTAGGCCCCAACTCATGCTACTTAAGGCCTAGTGATCAATTAGCAAAACCTTAACATATAACTCTTAATACTAATACAAAATCATACATTAGTACATTAATATCTCATTATTAGTCAGTTTCATTTATCATCGTATACGTTGGTGGCCACTCCCCGTGGGCACATTTCAAACACACGTTTAGTAAAAGCACAATAATATAATTTCTATGTGGCATCATTATGCATTAATTCACAAACTTTTCATGTTAATTTTGATTATAAAACTATACTCCAACAACTACATCTGGTAAGTCACCATCACACCCTGTCTGCATAACAACCCGCATTGTTCCTGCACATATTTAAGCACTGAGGCACTTTTACATTTTTTCACCAGAGACCACGTTCCTGCAATTATTTCTGCCTCATTGGACAGTTCTCAGGATATTCTCACTCTGTCTTCATGCACTGGGCTTGGACTTTTGTTTGGAAGAAGCAAAGGTTTCACGCTCGCCGTTTCCCGCTGTTAAAGAGACTCCTGTAGTTTATATATATCTGGCATTGGCCTCACCTTTTGATTTTACAAGTGGTCCTTGGCTCGGCTCTGCCTTGGCTCTCCCTGTAAGTTTGTTGGTAGAGGAGAGCGAGCAAACATTCCCACAATCACTTCCACCAAGTCACAAGCACACACACTTACATTCATTCATTCGCCAGCACCCATGCTCATACACACATCCACACCTTTCCATTCAGAAAGACTAGCACACATACTCAACATTCATCCATTCACAAGCAGACATGTATGCACGTACTCACATCCATCTCTTCACAAGCGCCTACGTGTGCACACTCACATAATTCCACTCCACACCACATACATCCACTACACTCCAAACCAGAACACATGGGTGAAAGACATTGCCATTTACAACGCCAATAGCTCTAACTTTTGCAAATGCGAGACTTATTGGCATTGCCAATGCTTTCTAATTTATGCACTGAGCGCCTACAAATTACTTAGGGCATTTTTATAAATGGGGGGCAGATTTAAGTAAGGTATAAAGTTTTGGTCCTTGTTTTTAACTTGTTGAGCTTTTTTTAGCTGAATGTTCTTAACTTCTATTTTACTCTTTCGGCATTTATATCTTATATATTATGCGTGAAGTGTCTGTTTTTCTTTTATCTTTTTCTGATACAAACGATATGACTTGCTTTTTACGTGCTTTTATGTCTGATATTTGATTAGGAGCAATATATATATATATATATATATATATATATATATATATATATATATATATATATATATATATACATCAGGCAAACAGGTAACAGCTCCCACCAAGCAAAAGCAAACATAACTCTACTTTCAGGGCTGTCAAACACTTCCTGCTTCCAGAAAGCAAAGTTTTCATCTGTGTTCCTGCACGCAAATATGCGTGCAGGGAAACAGATGTCAAGATTGCTTCCACAAGCAGGGAGCTGCTATTTCCAGCAGCTTCCTGCTTGCAGGAGCAATGATGGCTCCCACAGGAATTGGGAGCCCACTAGGACTGCAGGGGTTTTGAGGCTCTCCATGTGTTCCTGTAATTATCTCTCTCTCTCTCTTTCCCTCTTCCATCCCATAATGGGATGGAAGAAAGAAAGAGAGATTGTTATTGCAATGGTCTCACCATGCAACAACTTCAAAGTGTCACACTAGGAAGATGTTTGGTTCAAACGTTATAGTTATGTTTTGAACCTATAAAAAAATCACAGAGTGACTTCTGGCCTACAGGTATAACTTTTGTATTGATACTCCATAGGTTTTTGGGTTCAAATCTTGGTATCTCATGCACTGTGTCTATTTACTAGTGTTTTGAATGTTAAATATTCTTAGTGATGTAACATTTAAGTCTTTTTCACCAACCTAATTTTTGGCTTGAATGTCACAGTTATGTCTGGACACTATTCACTAAGAAATAATCTATGGATTAGTGGTTATGGTCTCTGACTTTCATACTAAAGCTTGAGGGTTCCAGTCTTAGTGTGTCTCTTGTTGTTTGCCTAATTTAATTCCTCTTCAACTTCAAACATTTAAGGTATGTATTGAAAGGTGATCTCACTCTTTTTACTGACAATTACATTAAAAAAAAAATATATATTGTGTTAACTATATAAGTTATTAATGTTTAGAAATACGGTCTGGGTGGGCACAGGGAGTTAGCAAAGGCTGTGGTCAGTGTAGGGTTGGGTGGTTATAGGGATTGACCAAGGGCACCACTGCACACGGTTGAAGGCCATGCGCGGTGCAGGCTTTGGTGTGAATAAGGGTTTGCCAAAGGGCCTGGCCACAAGTCAGGTCCTGCAGTAAACCTCCACTGCGCATGGCCAAAAGCCAGCAATGGCAGTGGTTGAAATAATTTATAGTAATTAAAATTACTTTATGGTAAAACCATAGACATTTCCTGAAAAGAAACATAGATTACAGGGACTTTATAGTAATGAAATAGAATTTTTAAAAAAAACATACAAATTCACTTAAAAAACTAAAGATTACAAGAAAGTTATAGTAAGGGTCTGAATTTACTCGCACAAAAACAGAAAAATTCAGCAGTTACAGTTAGAGTTATTTCAGATAACTATAACTGGCACCCTGACCTAACTATAACTCGCGCCCTCACCATGCACTGCAAATTACCCCACAAATTACAGCACTCATGACATCTTTGATAATATAATTGAAAATGCCACAGTTAGACCTGCCCCTTTTTTCAGGGTCATTCCCAATCTCTTTGCCTCCTTCCTCCTATTCTTTCTGACAAGTTTTTGTTGGCTTTAGGTATCTGGGCACTTTACCACTGCTAACCAGTGCTAAAGTGCATATGCTCTGTGTGTAAATTGTATTGTTGTTTAGTTTATCCATGATTGGCATATTTGATTTACTAATACGTCCTTAGTAAAGTGCACTATAGGTGTCCTGGGCCTGTATATCAAATGCTACTAGTGGGCCTGCAGCACTGGTGGTGCCACCCACATTAGTAGCCCTGTAAACATAGCTCATACCTGCCACTGCAGTGTCTGTGTGTGCAGTCTTGCACTGCCAATTCGACTTGGCAAGTGTACTCATTTGCCAGGCCCAAACCTTCCTTTTTTATACATGTAAGGCATCCTAAGGTAGGCCCTAGGTAGCCCCGTGGGCAGGGTGCAGTGTATGTTAAAGGTGGGACATGCACTGATGTGTTTTACATGTCCTAACAGTGAAATACTGCTAAATTCAGTTTTCACTGTTGCAAGGCCAATCTCTCTCATAAGTTAACATGGGGGCTGCCTTTAAATAACGTTAAAGCGTAGATTCCCTTTGGGAGCAGATAGAAATGTGGAGTTTGGTGTCTCTGAACTCACAATTTAAAAATACATCCTTTAGTGACGTTGTTTTTTAGATTGTTAGTTTTAAAATGCCACTTTTAGAAGGAAGGCATTTTCTTGCTTAAACCATTCTGTGACTCTGCCTGTTTGTGGATTCCCTGTCTGGGTCAGTTTGACAGTTGGGCTATTTGTGAATCCTCTCTAGACAGTGAGACAAAGGGTGCTGGGGTGTATCCTGCATATCCTGCTGAGCAATCTGTACTATGGTGGAGGGAGGAGTGGTCACTTACACATGCATGGGCTGTGTCTTCTCTCACACAATGCAGTCTCCAACTCCCTGGTGTGTTTCTGGGGCCTAGCCTGGGCAAGGCAGGATCTTGTGAACAACAGCGACTTTTCTTTGAAGTTGGGCAACTTCAAAGGTAGAAAGGGGTATACGTATTGGACCCAAAACACCAGACTTTAGATTACTTCAAGCATTCAAGAGGAACCTCTGCCTGGAGAACAGCTGAGGAGAAGGGCTGCCCTGGCCAGTGACTGTGCTTTGTTGGGCTATCCTGCAGTTGTTGCTCCTGCCTGTACAAAGGGACAAGGACTGGACTTTGATGTGCATTTCTGCTTGAGATATATCTCCAAGGGCTTGGAGTAGAGCTTGCCTCCTGTTTTGAAGCCTCAGGGACAGGAAAAGCTCCACCATTCAGTTCTGAGTCTGCATGCTGTGAACTCTAGCTTGCCAGAGGGTTCCATTCCAGTTCCTGGGCCCATGGAAATGAATTACTGGCGAAAACCTGTCTAACGGCGCCTGACGACGCCGTGCGACTTCCCTAAGGACACTGCTGTACAGAAACTGCAAACCTCCTGCCCCGAAGCCTCCGACCTCGCAGAAGTGCGTTGACCCGGACAACTCTGCAGGCTTTGTGTCGCCGCAGCCGCTGACCCTGCGCAAATTCACAGAGACTGGAGTGTCGTAAGTCTGACGTCTGTGACACACGATGTCATTGCAACCCGCAGCATCCTGACTTCGCAGAACTGCGTACCTGCCGGAACCAAGGGACCGACACCTTGCAACCAACACCGCCTCACCTCCACCACTCTGCAGTAAGGAGCCGCTGCACAACACATCTGCTCCTCTGCCCTGTAGTACCAGAACGACGCCGCATCTCCCTGACTGTGCACCAGCCTGTTTTCTACTTGCTTACAAAGGTACTGTACCTGGGGGTCCGTACGACTCCGTAAACAGCCCCAGTGGCACCGCATTGTGGGAAAAAAACTCTGTCACGATGCCACTTAATACCAAATTGCAGCATTTGTTCTTCTAGGCACTATTTTGTGTTTTTACATGCTAAAATCATATTTTTAATGGTGTATTGTGGATTATTCACGTATTTGGTCTTGTTTATTTAGATAAAATAGTTACTATTTTTCTAAACCTGTGTGGTGTCCTTTTGTGGTGGTTCACTGTATTACTGTGTGTGTTGGTATAAATACTTTACACATTATCCCTGAGTTAAGCCGACCTGCTCATGCCAAGCTACCAAGGGGGTGAGCGGGAGTTAACTGAGTGTGATTCTCCTTTCCCTGACTAGAGTGAGAGTCCTTGCTTGGACCGGGTAACCTGACTGCCAACCAAAGACCCCATTTCTAACAGTCACTGTAACATCTGCAGTAAAAGTATTGATCTGATAACTGTGCATGGTGGGGGCGTAAGTTATAGTTACCTTAGGGCGCAAGTTATAGTTACTGGAAATAGTTACTTGAAATAACTCTAACTATAACTGCTGAACTTCTCCGGTTTTGAGGGAGTAAATTCAGAACCTAACTATAACGTTCCTGTAACCTTTGTTTTTTTAAGTCAGCAGACATATATGTACATCTTCAAGGTGAGCAGATGTGGAGTTAAGTATACTATATACCAATATATACTTATTTCCTTGATATTTCGGTTGTCAATATCTTTGTATGATATTTGTGTACCACAATAATTCTGTAGTGGATATACAGTGTATATAGTCCGTCCTAATAAAGTCTCATGTTTCAGAAAATCACAGTTTGGTAGAAGATCTATCTCTGTTTCAACTGACATTTTGCATCTTTCATAGCCATCTATGGATTTGAAAAACAAGCATTGGCAAATCCATTAGGTTTAATAGATAATACTTGGTGGCTTTGCCATTGCTTGTTTTCCTCAAGACCCGAGAATATGTATCTATGTAGCTATGACTAACATAACTCAATGGTCTACGTATTAGTTGCAAAAAAATAAGTTATTTTTTCATCAACCCCCCCAAAATATGTGGACATTTGACTTCCGTTTATAAAGAAACCTGGTGCAGCACCAAACGACTTGAAAAATCTCCGCCCTATATCCTTAATATCCACCCCAGCCAAAATCTTGGAGAAACACCTAAATATTGAACTGGCTGGCTCTTTACAGGCAAGTAGCTGCTTTCACCCTTCCCAACACGGGTTCCATAAAGCACATAGCACGGAATCAGGGGGAGGGCACCATTCCAGTTCTGCTGGATCTTTCAACAGTGTTTGATACCACCTCCCCACAATTGATGATCCAGCATGTTTATCAAGCTGTAGTTAAAGATAAGGCCCTGGACATCCTAGAATCCTTTTTGTTGGATAGATCCATCACAGTAAGCTGTGGCAATTTCAGGTCTACACCGTTTCAACTCCCCTGCGGGGTTCCACAAGGGTCCTCTCTCAGCCCTACTCCCTTTAACCCAAATGTTGCCCCACTTGCCAGACTGGTCCGCTCCTTCGGCTTTCAAGTGGCTTCCTATGCTGATGATACTGAGCTCATCATTCCTGTCAACAGGAATTGGGAGGAGGTGGTAGATAGATTCCACAGCAGTTTGAGCGAGATTAACAAGTGGATGAGCCACAATTGGCTCAAAATGAATGGAGAAAAGTCAGAAATTCCCTTCCTTGCCTTAGACAGTGCCTTATGGAGCCCCCGCTGCTGGCTGCAGTCCTGCAGTGAGCGGCCAGTTCCTAGTCTTACAGCCAGAAGCCTCTGAGTCTTATTTGATCATTCTCTATCTTTTGAGCAACAGGTGAATCACACTGTTAAAACCTGTTATTGGAGGATTTTGGTGATTCTGGCTTTAGTCACCTCTACACTGGATTACTGCAATGCCCTTAAATAGAGCATTAGCAAAAGGTCCCTTCATAGGTTACAACTAATTCAGAATGCTGCGTCTCACCTTGTCTTGGATCTCCCACGCTCAGCGTCTGCCAATAGCAGCTTGAGGCAGCTGCACTTGCTACCTATGGAAAAGCACATTATTTTTAAGACACTCTGCCTCACACACAAGGCTCTTCACTTGGAAGGCTGCAAATATCTTTGTTTATGTTTGCAGCAGCATGCGCCTAGCCGTCTGCTCAGATCTTCTTGTCTCAATTTAATTTCAGTGCCTCACTGTCGAAAGTCCAGATGGGGAGACAGAGCTTTTTTGGTGGCGGCTGCGATACCTTGGAACACTCTTCTGCTGCCCATCAGGAAAGAAGACACTCACTTGCCTTTTTGGAAGCGGCTAAAAAAGTGGGGGCATATTTATACTCTGTTTGCACCGAATTAGCACCATTTGTTTTAACTCTAATTCCATGCAAAACTAACTCCATATTTATACTTTGGTGCAAGACCCATCTAATGCCAAATTTCTAGAGTTAAAGTAATTTTTTGAAAGTGGAGACCTACCTTGCCTTAATGAGATGCAAGGTAGGCGTTCGTGTGCAATTTTTTTTGCGTTAGTGCATTTTTGCACCAAAAAGTATAAATAAGTCAAGTGGCTTTTTTCTAGCTAAGGCAAGCTTCATTTACTGGTCCTGCCGTTCCAGGGGTTTCTTTAGGGAATCACTTGCTTCACTCACTCCTCAGCGCTTCAATGCTATGGCCGGAATGCGCTTTATAAATATAAATACAAAATAAAACACATCCTTATTATACTTACAAAAGATATTAAGAATTAAACATTGATAAAACTAAAAAAAAAAAATTAATTTGAAATTGAACCTACATGCTTACTATAACAATTACTAACGTTATACAAAAGTCAAAGCTATTTGGTTTCTGAAGCAACTTTAACTAAAAATGTAATCAGTTCATTTTTAAACGTAACTATAATAATAACCATAATTTTAGTGCTTTGCTTTAGAGTGAATTCATTAACTAGCTAGTAGTTAATAAAATAAGGCACTTTTCAGAAGGCATTGAAACGGCTGTAACCTGTTCATTTGTCTATATTGTTCTACTGAACAACACGGTCTGACTTTTCTACAGACAGATTTCTACTGACAAATGCTTTTCTCAAATTCTAATTCTATTCTTTTCTTTTCGGAAAGACGACTGAGAAGGGGAGTCGTAAAGCGCCATACTTTTATGTAATTGGATTTTCATTATGTAATTGGATTTTCATTCCAAGGGCTTAAATAATGTCAGAATTTTGATTTGTTTTTCCATACAATGTTAAATGAACTATTTCGAAACGCACATGGACCTTCAGAGAAGTGCACGTGTTGGTTCCATGAGTCTTCACTTTCCTGAGTGTAATTTAGCTGTATAATTTAGTAGTTTCACTGATGAAGGACTCTCTGTGACGTAACGAAACTTGAGGGCCCCCCTGTAAAATACGTGAAGGACTCCCCCCCCCCACCCGACTCAGGGGCTGCCAGGCCAGAGTACTGTGCTGAGGGCCCTCCCTGGAGCTCCCCCTCCCACCTTTACCGTGGTGGTTGGTGGGGTCTTTTTTACGCAACTGCTTCGCCTAATGATTATTGCATGTGTAAGTAGCGAGCGTTGCTCTACAAGCTATCTTGTCGGTATAGCGGTTAAGGGACTTTTTTGTGCTTATAGCATGTTTTTCTTGACCCACTCAGGTAGCACCTCGTTTATGCTGCTAGAAAAAAGGTGTCAATATATATCAAATGGCGTTAGATGCATGTGCATGGAGTTGTGGTTTCACATTTAATAGGGTGATAAACATGAAACCAATTTTCTTTCTAGTGTTGGTAATGTGGGACAACATCTCCTAAAGGGCAGCAAGACAATGACTCTGAGACATGCCCTTCAGCAGTACCATTTGTACCTACCTGTGGCTAAAAGGCAGACTAATTTCATCCTTATGCCTGCATTGCCACACTTGATGAAATAGGGTCTTTGGTTGGCAGTCAGGTTACCCCCTGTCCAAGCAAGGACACTCACTCTAGTCAGGGTAAAAGAGAATCACCCTCAGCTAACCCCTGCTTACCCCCTTGGTAGCTTGACACGAGCAGTAGGCTTAGCTTCAGAGTGCTTGGTGTAAAGTATTTGTACCAACACACAGAGTAGCTTAATGAAAACACCACAAAATGACACAACACAGGTTTAGAAAAATAGATAATATTTATCTAAACCAAACAAGACCAAAATGACAAAAATCCACAATACACAAGTCAAGTTATCAATTAAAAAGCAAAAGGAGTCTTCATGTAGTTTTAAACACACACTAAGACTGTTAGCATTAAAATGTACCTTGGGTGCGTTCAAAATAACCCCGCACGGACAAGTGTGCGTCAAAAAGGGCTTGCGATGCGACAATTTCACTCACGAGCGAGACCTTGCGTCTTTCTCCTTTCGTCGGTTCGGGGCGCGTCGTTTCTTCTCTCCGCAGGAGAGCGATGTGTCGATCTGGTCAGCTCTCTCGGCTCCGGGCAGGTCTTGTGTTGTTTTTACACGCCCATCGGTGTTTGCGTCAGAAATCCAGCCGCACGATGATCCGAAAACCAAGCAGTGCAGGTTGGGATCTCCCAACCTCCATCAATGATGCTGTGCGTCGTTTCTCCAGTTCCGTGCGTCGATTCTTCAGTCACGTTGCAGGCAAGAATCGATTTTCAGCTGCGAATCCGGCGGCGCATTGATTTTCCAGCCGCAGACCGGAGTGGCGTTGATCTTTTCCCCACACGCCGTTCTGTGCATGGGTTTCTTCCTCTTAGGCTGCTAGCCTCTCCTTTCAAGGGCCCCAGGAACTGCATGGGCACCACAGGGCATAGTAGGAGTCTCACCAGAGACTCCAGGTGCTGGCAGAGAGAAGTCTTTGCTGTCCCTGAGACTTCAAACAACAGGAGGCAAGCTCTAAATCCAGCCTTTGGAGAGCTCTTCTCAAGATGGAAGGTACACAAAGTCCAGTCTTTGCCCACTTACTCTGGCAGAAGCAGCAACTGCAGGATAGCTCCACAAAGCACAGCACAGGCAGGGCAGCTCTTCTTCCTCAGCTTTTCAGCTCTTCTCCAGGCAGAGGTTCCTCTTGGTTCCAGAAGTGTTCTAAAGTCTGTGGTTTTGGGTGCCCTTCTTATACCCATTTTCTCATTTGAAGAAGGCCTACTTCAAAGCAAAGTCTCTCTTGAATGTGAAATCCTGCCTTGCCCAGGCCAGGCCCCAGACACTCCCCAGGGGGTTGGAGACTGCATTGTGTGAGGGCAGGCACAGCCTTTTCAGGTGTAAGTGACCACTCCTCCCCTCCCTCCTAGCACAGATGGCTCATCAGAAAATGCAGACTACACCCCAGCTCCTTTTGTGTCACTGTCTAGTGTGAGGTGCAACCAGCCCAACTGTCAAACTGACCCAGACAGGGAATCCACAAACAGGCAGAGTCACAGAAATGGTATAAGCAAGAAAATGGTCACTTTCGAAAAGTGGCATTTTCAAACACACAATCACAACTTTACTAAAAGATGTATTTTTAAATTGTGAGCTCAGAGACCCCAAACTCCACATGTCCATCCGCTCCCAAAGAGAATATACAAATTAATCATATTTAAAGGTAGCCCCCATGTTAACCTAAGAGAGGGACAGGCCTTGCAACAGTGCCACTATGAGCATTTGATTTAAAGGCCCTGGCACCTCTAGTGCACTGTACTAGGGACTAATAAATCAAATATGCCAATCATGGATAAGCCAATGACATACACATTTTGTAAAGGAGCACTTGCACTTTAGCACTGGTTTGCAGTTGTAAAGTGCCCAGAGTAACAAAAGCAGCAAAATCAGAGTCCAGCACACATCAACAACTTGGGAAACAGAGGCAAAAAGTTAGAGGAGATCACGCCAAGGATGAAAAGTCTAACAAAGCGCAAGTGTCACACTGGGAGCTTGAAGTCCCTGTATTCTTTTAAACCACAACGGGGGTACTTTATCCCATATATGAAAGAGTGTGACTGTGGCAGGGATGTCTGTTTCTCCCTTCATTTAATTATTTAAATTGGCCACCTCTGGTCTAGGACTCAAAAGAGCAGCATTGGGGATTAGTAATGTAGTAAGATCGTATCAGGTGAGATTGCACATAAACTGCAGACCCAGATGATAGCGAGAAAAGGCTACATTTACCAATCAATCAGCCAGGGTTTTATTGAAGCACAGCACTGTCACCCTTGCGGGTCTCAGGGGATCCATCTCCCCGTCAAAAAGCCATGTCTTTAGTTGTTTTCTGAACACTTTTAGAGAGGGTGCCGTCCTGAGGTGCAGGGGAAGGCTGTTCAATGCTTTAGGGGTGATGAAGAAGAAGGAGCAGCTGCCACTGTGGATCAGTGGGTATGGGGGATGTGTGCAGGGATGAGGGTGGCAGAGCGAAGGTGTCTTGCGGGAGTGTGAAAATCCAATCTGTGGTCGATGTACACCGGTGCCTTGAAAGCCAATGTGAGGATCTTGAACTGGCACCTCTTCTGGACCAGGAGCCAATGGAGAGCTCTGAGGTGGGGGTGGTACTGGTGCGTCTGGGGTGGTCCCGGATGAGTTTGTTTGGACTGCAGTTTCTTAAGTGGTTGGGCTGGGAGACTGGCGCAGAGGGCGTTGCCTAGACGGCTGGTGATCACGGCATGGGTGACTGTCTTCCTTTCACAGTCATGATCGAGTTAGATCCAGTTGAAGGTTCTGTGGAGCATCCGGAATATGCAGAAGCAGGAGGAGGACTGGGTTGACCTGGTATTTTATCAAGAGCTGGCTTTGATGGTGGCACAGAGATCACAAGTGTGGGCTGAAAGAATGGGTGGGGCCCGAGTCGAGCTGGCCACCAGCTGTACACCCATATGTTGGAGTATTTTACGATGATCAGGACTTCGGTCTTGTCGGTGTTGAATTTGAGGCAGCTATCTTTCATCCACGAGGCCACATCCTTCATGGCATTGTGGAAGTTGGTTTTGGCATTGGAGGGTCCTTGGTGACTGAGAGGTTCAGTTGGGTATTGTCTACATAGGACAGTATGGTGATGCTGTTGGACCTGATGATGTTGGTGAGGATGGTCATGTAGATGTTAAAGAGGGTGGGGCTGAGGGCTGAATCCTTGGGGTACGCTGCAGGTGATGGTTTTGGGAGCAGAGGTGAAAGGTGGGAGTTGAATGCTTTGCATGTGGCTTGTGAGTTTGGAGGAGATCCATTTGAGGGTGTTGTGTCGGATGCTGATGTCGTTAAGTCTTTGGAAGAGAGTGTGGTGTGAGACTGTGTCAAAAACTGGGGAGAAGTCTAGTAGGATTAGAGCTGCTGTTTCTCCCTGGTCGAGGAGGGTTCTGATGTAGTCCACCGATGCAACCAGGGCGTTTTCCATGCTGTGGTTGGCTCGAAACCTGGATTGTGAGTAGTCCAGTATTTGGTTTTGTTCTAGGTGCTCCGTGAGCTGTTTGTTGATGGCTTTTTCGATTACCTTGGTGGGGTATGTTAGAAGGGAGATGGGTCTGTAACTTTTGATATTGGTGGAGTCTGCTGAGGGCTTCTTGAGGAATGTGGTGAGCTATGCATGTTTTCAGGTGTCCGGGAAGAAGGCAGAGGAAATGGAGGTGTTAATAATGTGAGTGAGAATTGGGATGACAGTGCTCAAGATGCAGTGGGGGCAAGAGTTGGTTGGTGCACCTGAGTGGGTGGAGGCCATGATGTTTTCTGTGGTCTGAGTGGTGACCGGGGTGCAGGAGGTCAGTGGGAGCTGTTGCTTGCAGCCCGCGGTCAATGTCGATGGTGTTAGGTTGGGAGTCAAAGTTGTTTTAGATGGTGATAATTTTGCTGAGAAATTAGTTAGGTAGGGAGTCACAGAGTTCCTAGGAGGGGTGGATGCTGGTTTCTATGGCTGTGGGGTTGGCAAATTTGTTGATAATTTTGAAGAGTTCCTTGGAGTGGTTAGTAGCGGTGTGTTGATTGCTGCTTTTTTGTTAGCCTTGATGTAATTGTGATAGTTGTTAAAGGCTATCTTGAAGGCCGTTTATTGGAGGGGTCCTAGGTTGAATGCCACCATTTTTCAAGTTATTGGCAGCTGCATTTGATTGATTTGTGCTCTGGGGTGTACCAGCTGGCTCTCTTGGGGGCGTTGTTATGTTTGGCAAGTTTTAGAGGAGTAATTTTGTTCTTACAGCTGTTGATCCGGTTGGGGCAGTTCTTGATGGCATGGTTGAGGTCGGTCATGGATGTGGACTTAGCGGTGTGTAGAGTCTGTGACCAGAGGTGTTCGGTAACCTTTCCCCAGCTGGGGATGTAATCAATTTGCCATATCTGTCCTGGTAACTTTCCTCTCCCCAGTTAACCTTTGACTGTTTGTGAGACAGATCTCTGTTGTGTGTGCTGACAAATAGGACATTGCAAAATCACAGTTTTTAATCAAGGGGAATGTGCATCTTTCTAACTTCTGCCCACCTGTAAGTGGCTTTTTCTCCCAGATGTCCACATTTCTGGTGCGCCCACTTAGTCATCCCCACCAAGTCAGAATTCTGGGTTGACATTTCTGCCTCTCCACCTTTGTTATTGACATCTGCAAGGGAATTGAACCAGCGTTCTAATGAGTCAATGGGACAAAACTGTGACTTTACTCTGTTCTAACATTTCCCAAATTTCCTGCCACAATTCTTTGCTACACATCTCCTTTGAATGAATGAACCAGTTATGTGCAAGCCATGTGGAAAACCAAACGGCTAATCCATTAGCAGTGAACCAAGAATCAGTGTAAAAATGACATGTCTCAAGCAGCTCTTGTTTTAAAGTCTCACACACATTGTACAACTCTGCATATTGGCTACTTTTTCTTTCTCCTGTGGTAGACAACAACTTTTCAGTAACTGGATTGTATAACACTGCTTTCCATTGTCTTTTAGTACCCACATATTTCAATGAATCATTAGTCAAACAAGCATGCTTTCTATCCTCAGGGGACAAGAATTCAAATGGTGCACTCAATTTCACTGGTAACTCTTTTACCTGTGGTACTCCCTACACCCTCTCCTCATCCTGTACAGGGGCTTGTAACACCTGTTCATATAGGGCTGCAGTGCCTATCAGTCCTACTCGAGCCCTGTCTTGTATGTACCAGATCCAAAGTATGATACTAGTCTCTTGTGTATGTCTTATACGGTGAGATTTAGGTGAACTCATCACCCACTGCATGATTGGTAGTTCAGGTTTCAGAATCATACTATCATTTAGTGTGATTTTCTCAGTATTCACTAGAGCCCAATAACAAGCCAAAAGCTGTTTTTCAAAAGGAGTACAGCGCTCCTCCGAGTCAAGTCGTTTTCTAGTCCAAAGACCCAGGGGCACCCTTGTCCTCCTCTGTTTCTGCCACATACTCAAGTTTGCATATTGTCCCTGAACATTTACATGTAACTCAGTGTTTCCCTCTTGCACTGCGCACAAATCTGAAGTCTGTTGAATTATTTCATGTGCCAAATCAAAAGCACCCAGCTGCTCCTCACTCCATTCAAACTCATGTTTTTTTTTTAGTTACTTTGTACCAAAGGGTTAAGATTTTGCTCAGATGAGGGTCATACTGTTTCCAAAAATCAAACAATCTTATGAAACTCTGTGTCTCTTGCTTAGTGCAAATAGTAGCAAACTCCAAAATCTTTTGTTTTACCTGTAACAACATCTCTCTATGTTCTGGATTCCACTGAATTCCCAGGAAACTGCACATTTTGCGACAGTACCTCTGTCTTGTCTGAATTAATTTTACACATCGTACTCTGCAAAAGTGGTCTGAATATACCCGTAACATCATCAACTTCTTGCTCAGTGTAATCTTTTAAAGAATGCACTTCAACTCCTGCCAAAAACTGTGGGCTGCTCTGCGCATGAAGATCTACGCTCTTCTCATGAGACTCACACTGGCCCCCACCTTTTTTAACCTCCTCATTACTGGAATGTGAAAAGTCAGATTCTACTATAACAGCTTTGTAAATTTCAGTTTTATCTTGCAATAATTTGTTCTGGCTAATTTCGCTCATGTAAATTCTTATTTTCATGTTCTAACTGTTTACATCTCTCATGTATTTTTCTGTAAGCAGACAAAAGTATCCAAACTCTCCTGTCAAGAACAAAAGGGACATCATTTCTTTCAAAAAGCATCTTTTCTAAATATGAAAACACTTTCGTTTTATCCAATTACTCATCCCAAAACTTAGAAAGTTCTGATAAACAAGAAAACAAGTTTGTCACAACACCATTAGGCAATTTAACTTCACCTGCATTTTCAAACATGGTCTTCGGTGCTTCCTTTAATTCTCTAAACAAAAAAAGAATTACACTTTTAAATCGAGCACTTCCAATCTCCAATTCCACTCTCAGACTGACGACTACGACAAAATGTTTTGCTTTCACTAATGACCGAGCTGACAAAAATCTCTGGAATGCACTTCTTAGTTTAAAGAAGAAATTTATTATTACTTCACTTCCTGAGAAGGGAGATTAGTAGGTTGGTGGCACACGTTTAAAAATAGTCACAGCAATGAAAGGAAAATATATCAAAGTGATTCTCAACTGCAATGTACACAGCAAATATATGTGATTAAATTATAGCATAACGGCAAAGCAAAGAATAAAGTCAAAATTCATCACCGTAGTGCCTGTCACTGCTCTTCATCTTTCTCATGCCAGCAAGTTGATGACCCCTGTTCAACTGCGAGAAAGAGTTTTCCACCCTCACGGGAGGTCAGGCATTTGATGTCGAATCCTGACTGAAGTCTCAGAATATTCCCCTCGCTGCTGGCCACCTTTTATAGATATATAATCATGGGAAAAAGCTTTCTGAAAGGCCCTTCCCTCTCAGATGTGAACTATTATTCAAAAAATGCTGGCTACTCTAGGTTAGAGTTGGAAGAAACAACGTTGAAAGTTGGGCAAGATTTCAAGGCTCTCTCTCCCAAGGCCAAGTTCTTCCCTGCACTAAAGAAAAACACAAAATATGCTCTTTCTTATCATGCTATTGTGTACAGTAAGAGAAAATACGAAAAACATAAGCTTAGATTACAATGTGGAAAAACACAGCTCATCTGCAATGTCTCAACTGCAATGTCTAATGCCACAATAAAGCCAATAGGCAGCTAAACTGAATTCAAAATGTAATATGCAACTGGTGAACATTGAACAACTAATATTCACAGTGGTGAAACACAAAGTCAGTGGTCAAACATACTTATTTTCACTACACCATCTCATCCTGTTAATGCCCCACCAAGTGACCTCATGTTTGAAGCTAATGAGTCCCAAAGAGTGGCCATGTGGGCGAGAAACTGTTCATAGTACCACAAGTGATTATTGTGTCCACTAATGGGCCCTGAACACAACCTGCAACTGAACAAAAACAAAAAAACATTCCTATAAAAATGTTTTTCACGATGTATCATTGACAGGCCGAATACACCTATTGGAGCACCACAACGTCCACTGTCTGAAGCATTTACTGTCCTCCACAGGTAGATCACTCCTGAATGCCTCTGTAGCCACCCTAGACCTGGAAGAATTTGTACCATAACTTGCAGTCCTCTCACCAAGTATGGGCAATTCCTATCTCAGCATTACCAAAAGACTGGAGGCTTTCATCCTAAAATTGTCAGTATAACAAAACACTTCCTCACAAAGTGCTACTCTCTGCCCTGTTCAAAAGCACCCTCCGACATTTTCCTCTAGTATGTCTTAGATCATTCAAATCAAATCATTAACATTTATAAAGCGCGCTACTCACCCGTGCGGGTCTCAAGGCGCTAGGGGGGAAGGGGGGGTTATCGCTGCTCGAACAGCCAAGTCTTTAGGAGTCTCCGGAAAGCGGAGTGGTCCTGGGTGGTCCTGAGGCTGGTGGGGAGGGAGTTCCAGGTCTTGGCCGCCAGGAAGGAGAAAGATCTCCCACCCGCCGTGGAGCGGCGGGTGCGAGGGACGGCAGCAAGTGCGAGGCCAGCGGAGCGGAGGGGGCGGGTGGGGACGTAGAAGCTGAGGCGTCTGTTGAGGTATTCCGGTCCCTTGTTGTGGAGGGCTTTGTGTGCGTGGGTGAGAAGACGGAAGGTGATCCTTTTGCTGACTGGGAGCCAATGCAGGTGTCTCAGGTGTGCGGAGATGTGGCTGTTGCGGGGTACGTCGAGGATGAGGCGGGCCGAGGCGTTTTGGATGCGTTGCAGGCGGTTTTGGAGTTTGGCGGTGGTCCCGGCGTAGAGGGTGTTGCCGTAGTCCAGGCGACTCGTGACAAGGGCGTGGGTCACGGTTTTTCTGGTGTCGGCGGGGATCCAGCGGAAGATCTTGCGGAGCATGCGGAGAGTGAGGAAGCAGGCGGAGGACACGGCGTTGACTTGCTTGGTCATGGTGAGAAGAGGGTCCAAGATGAAGCCGAGGTTGCGGGCGTGGTCTGCGGGGGTCGGTGCGGTGCCGAGGGCCGTGGGCCACCAGGAGTCGTCCCAGGCGGACGGGGTGTTGCCGAGGATGAGGACTTCCGTTTTTTCAGAGTTCAGCTTTAGGCGGCTGAGCCTCATCCAATCTGCGACGTCCTTCATACCCTCTTGTAGGTTGGTCTTGGCGCTGGCGGGGTCCTTGGTGAGGGAGAGTACAAGTTGGGTGTCGTCGGCGTAGGAGGTGATGATGATGTCGTGCTTGCGTACGATGTCGGCGAGGGGGCTCATGTAGACATTGAAGAGTGTCGGGCTGAGCGATGAGCCTTGAGGTACGCCGCAGATGATCTTGGTGGGTTCTGAGCGAAACGGAGGGAGGTAAACTCTTTGGGAGCGGTTAGCGAGGAAGGAGGCGATCCAGTCCAGGGCCTGGCCTTGGATCCCGGTGGAGCGTAGGCGGGTGATTAGGGTGCGGTGACAGACGGTGTCAAAGGCAGCCGAGAGGTCGAGGAGAATGAGGGCGACTGTTTCACCGTTGTCCATCAGGGTTCTGATGTCGTCTGTGACTGAGATGAGGGCGGTTTCCGTGCTGTGGTTGGTTCGGAATCCGGTTTGTGAAGGGTCGAGCAGGTTGTTGTCTTCCAGGAAGGTGGTCAGCTGTTTGTTGACGGTCTTTTCTATTACCTTGGCTGGGAAAGGTAGAAGAGAGATGGGGCGGAAGTTTTTCAGGTCGCTTGGGTCAGCCGTAGGTTTCTTTAGTAGGGCGTTGACTTCAGCGTGCTTCCAGCATTCGGGGAAGGTAGCAGAAGAAAAAGAAGAGTTGATGACGGTCTGGAGGTGCGGGGCGATGATGTCGTCGGCTTTGTTAAAGATGAAGTGCGGGCAGGGGTCCGAAGGGGCGCCGGAGTGGATAGAGTTCATGATGGATTTGGTTTCTTCCGTGTTGATGTGGGTCCAGTTGTTGAGGGTGATGTCCGGGGAAGCGGGTTCAGTGGTGTATGGTTGGGTCTGGTGTCCGAAGCTGTCGTGGAGGTCGCTGATCTTGCGATGGAAGAAAGTGGCGAGGGATTCGCACAAATCCTGTGAGGGCGTGACGGCGTTGGCGCTGGCGCTGGGGTTGGAGAACTCTTTGACGATGCTGAAGAGTTCTCTGCTGTTGTGGCTGTTTTTGTCTAGTCTGTCGGTGAAAAAGTTCCTTTTGGCAGTGCGGATCAGGTGGTGGTGTTCGCGTGTAGCGTTCTTGAGGGCGGTCATGTTGTCAGCGGTGTGGTCCTTGCGCCAGGCCTTCTCAAGGGCACGACAAGTTTTCTTTGATTCTTTGAGGGTGTCAGAGAACCAGAGAGGTTTTTTGGTGTTGGTCTGTCGATGCGTGCGTTTGAGGGGAGCAAGGTTGTCAGCGCAGTTGGAGATCCAGTTTGTGAGGTTGAGAGCTGCGTCGTTGGGGTCGGTGGTGAGGGTGGGTTGGTTGGCGGCGAGAGCGGAGAAGAGTTGCTCTTCAGGGATCTTGTTCCACTGTCGACGAGGGATGGGTTGAGTGCGGAGGTGGGAGGTCTCGCGTCGGAATGTGAAGTGGACGCAGCTGTGGTCGGTCCAGTGTAGGGCAGAGGTGTGGCTGAAGAAGACGTGTTTGCTGGCGGAGAAGATAGGGTCGAGCGTGTGTCCGGCGATGTGGGTGGCGGTGTTCACCAGTTGTTTGAGGCCGAGGTTGGCGAGGTTGTCGAGCAGGGTGGTGGTGTTGGGGTCGTTGTTTTGTTCCAGATGGAAGTTGAGGTCGCCTAGGAGGATGTAGTCCGGTGAGGCGAGGGCGTGCGGGGAGATGAAGTCGGCGATGGCGTCGCTGAAAGAGGCGCGAGGTCCGGGAGGACGGTAGACGAGGGATCCTCTGAGGGTGGTCCTTGGGTCGGTGCGAATCTGAAAATGCAGGTGTTCAGCGGCGAGGGGGGGGTCTTCGGTGGAGGTGGTGACGCTGATGGAGTCTTTGAAGATGATGGCGACACCTCCTCCTACTTGGTTGGTGCGGTCTTTTCTGGAGATCTTGTAGCCTTCGGGGATGGCGGTAGCGATGTCTGGAGCAGAGGAGGCGTTCATCCATGTCTCAGTGATGAAGGCGACGTCCGGGGCTGTGGAGTCCAGGAGGTCCCAAAGTTCAACGGCGTGCTTGTGGACGGAACGAGCGTTGACCAGGATGCACTTGAGGTGGTTGATGGCGCGTGGGCTTGTGGTCGTGGTAGTTGTGTGGTGGAAGATGCGTTTGCAGGAGTTGCAGGCGAAGGGTCCATGGGTGCGTTTGGGGTGAGCTAGGAAGCAGGTTTTGGAGCGCCCTGGGTTGAGGGCGTGGAGGGTGGTGGGGTCGTAGCGGATCAGCGGGGCTTGGGGGAGCTGGGGACCAGGGGTCGTGGCGCTGGGCGCGGGCCAGGCGCAGACGGGCGCAGACGGGCTTGCCTCTGGCGCGCCTCCGGCGCGCCAGCGGCGCAGTCGCGCAGCGGCCGCCATAAGAGGTAGGAGGGGGGGGGAGGGGTCAGCTGGGGGCGAATGGGAGCTGGGGGGCGGGGGCGTGCAGGAGGTCGCGGCGGGAAAGCGCGAGGGGGGGGGGACAGGTAGAGTGAGAGGAGCTGGGGGAGGGGGTTTAGGGTGGAGGAGGGTGAGTGTTAGGAGGTTTGGAGATTAGGGAGAGAGATAGGAGTAGGGTTGTGAAGATAGGGGAGGGGGGGTTGTAGAGGTGGGTGAGGGAGAGAGGTAGAGTGAGAGGATAGGGAGATAGGTAGTAGAGGGGGTGGCGGGAGGGGGGAGAGATAGAGAAATAGATAGAGAAAATAGATAGAGAAGTCGATAGATAGGGAAATAGATAGATAGACAGATAGGTAGGTAGGAGGAGGTGGAGAGTGGGGGAGTTAGATAGTGAGATAGGGAGCTAGAGAGATAGGAAGATAGGAGGAGTGAGGGAGGTAGATAGCGAACGGGTTAGCTAGGGGTGAGAGAGGGGGAGGCGAGTGAGGGAGGGGGATGAGGAAGGAGCAGGAGGGCAGGCTCGGGGGAAGAAGACGGAGGAGGTAGAAGAGCCGAAGACAGGAGAACAGAGGACAGAAGAACAGAAGACAGAAGAACAGAAGACCGGAAGAGCAGAAGACAGAAGAACAGAAGAACAGAAGACAGAAGCACAGAAGATCGGAAGAGCAGAAGAACAGAGAAGAACACAGAAGAACAGAGAAGAACACAGAAGAACACAGAAGAACACAGAAGAACCGAGAAGAAGAACACAGAAGACCGGAAGAACACAGAAGAACAGAAGGGAAGAACAGAAGAACAGAAGAGAAGAACAGAAGAACACAGAAGAAGATTGCAGAGGGGGAGCGAGGAGGAAGAGACAGAGAGGAGGAAAAGAAGCAGGAGCAGGAGAGAAGGTGAGTGGCGCGGGGCAGGGCGAGGGGCTGGGAGGAGGGGGGTACTTACAGTTAGGTGGGTCTCAGGAACACAGGAACTCGGGAACTTGGAGGAGCTGCAGCGGCAGGGGGAGCGACCTACCCTTGGGTCAAGGGTCGCTACCACTGTCGCGCAGCGGCCGCCATAAGAGGTAGGAGGGGGGGGAGGGGTCAGCTGGGGGCGAATGGGAGCTGGGGGGCGGGGGCGTGCAGGAGGTCGCGGCGGGAAAGCGCGAGGGAGGGGGGGGGACAGGTAGAGTGAGAGGAGCTGGGGGAGGGGGTTTAGGGTGGAGGAGGGTGAGTGTTAGGAGGTTTGGAGATTAGGGAGAGAGATAGGAGTAGGGTTGTGAAGATAGGGGAGGGGGGGTTGTAGAGGTGGGTGAGGGAGAGAGGTAGAGTGAGAGGATAGGGAGATAGGTAGTAGAGGGGGTGGCGGGAGGGGGGGGGGAGATAGAGAAATAGATAGAGAAAATAGATAGAGAAGTCGATAGATAGGGAAATAGATAGATAGACAGATAGGTAGGTAGGAGGAGGTGGAGAGTGGGGGAGTTAGATAGTGAGATAGGGAGCTAGAGAGATAGGAAGATAGGAGGAGTGAGGGAGGTAGATAGCGAACGGGTTAGCTAGGGGTGAGAGAGGGGGAGGCGAGTGAGGGAGGGGGATGAGGAAGGAGCAGGAGGGCAGGCTCGGGGGAAGAAGACGGAGGAGGTAGAAGAGCCGAAGACAGGAGAACAGAGGACAGAAGAACAGAAGACAGAAGCACAGAAGATCGGAAGAGCAGAAGAACAGAGAAGAACACAGAAGAACACAGAAGAACACAGAAGAACCGAGAAGAAGAACACAGAAGACCGGAAGAACACAGAAGAACAGAAGGGAAGAACAGAAGAACAGAAGAGAAGAACAGAAGAACACAGAAGAAGATTGCAGAGGGGGAGCGAGGAGGAAGAGACAGAGAGGAGGAAAAGAAGCAGGAGCAGGAGAGAAGGTGAGTGGCGCGGGGCAGGGCGAGGGGCTGGGAGGAGGGGGGTACTTACAGTTAGGTGGGTCTCAGGAACACAGGAACTCGGGAACTTGGAGGAGCTGCAGCGGCAGGGGGAGCGAGTAGAGGAGACCTAAAAATTGTCGAATTATTCAAATGGCAAGAAATTGTGCATGCCACAGATTTCTCCCTGTTAATGTATATTGCCCCATCAAATTGCATACCCAGCAGGGAAAATTCAGCAGGACGAACTGGGAGAATATGAAATTGTGACTTAAATTCATGCTTCACCAATTCAGCTCCTTCTCTATACATTTTCACTAGCATAATGGCATCATCAATACTGGCATAGTGGACAGTTGCATTTTTTTGATCAATAAAGGCATTGACTGACCCCGTACCCCTCTAGCTATGATAAATGATGAATCAAGCGACTCAACAGGGAACTAGCAAGTCTGGCAAAGGCCATTCAAAAAATGGGTATATCATAACCAAATACAGAGAGGGATTTAACAAGAGACTGAAAGGGATATAAACTACCTCTGAACAAGGCTTCCTGGCTCTACATATCTAATTTCTTCTGACATGTGCGATATCAGAGGTGACACTAAAATCTATGTACCGTATAGATACCTACGTACCCAGTATGTACAAACAAATGGGCCAACTATCCTGCCCTTGTGAACTTCCTACCTCAAATTCTCTGCCACAACGTTTCATTTCTTCAGCTGACTTCAAGTTGTCAGCCCACATGTATTATCTAGGTCCTTGATACCCTAGTCACAGCCCCTCCCAAAATCCTGATTCTAATCTTATGACTGCTTTGTTGTCAGGATAATGTAGTAGTCACCAAGAAAGTCTGTCCACTATAACCAGTGTAGTGATCTTCATGAATACTTTTTTTTAAAGGTTTTAGAAAGACATTATTGATCACAGTTATATGAAATATACAATACTGAACATTTTGTAATGAAGAACAGAATGATGGTTTAGCACAGAAGAAAGTTTAAAATAGATCATATCTAGAATAATACATGTAGACCTATGAATGATTCAAAGCAGTAATAAAAGAAATATATACAAAAATCTATGTATTATCAATACGGAATTTAGAAAGAGAAAGTAAAAAGGAGAGAAACAGAGAAGAAGAAAAAAAAGATAAAGGATTGAATAGTGGGGTATGAATTTAAAGTTAGAAATGGTAAGAAGTAAATGAAAAGCGAAGCTTATGTAACAATAAATGTGGAACATTCCATAGAAAAAATAATTGATAATCATCATGTCATATACATATATATAGATTATAGATTAATGTGATAATGAATTATACATTGTATGATAAAGATTTTCAAGGCAGTTCAGTCACCTCTTCAATCAAAGGTTGATTTAAAGCATAAAACACAGCAGTAGTATTTAGATGAATTGTAATAGGAGACCACAGAGCTTCCCTAGAGAAGTGCAATATAAACTCTGTCAAGTCTATGGTTACAACATACTGCATAACACCAAGCTTGAAATCAAATTTTTGTTGAGTCTTTCCAATTTCTGGTAATTTGTTGTTAATGTAAGGTCAATAATTTTAGCATACAATGATAACAACCTTCTAATAAGCTGCCTATGAACAGATTGGCCGAGGTAAAATTCAGAATCTATCTGTTCCCAAACCTTAATCCAAAACTGGTGAGAATAATGACAAATAAATAGGTGTTTGTAATCTGTGTTACGTTCATTTCTTGACTAGCATATATCTGGAGTTATTTTAGACATAATTTGAGGAGTTATAAGAAGTATATTGTATATGGTAAACAAGTATTGTGTAGTGTTTGAGCTCTCGAAGATTTTCAAATGTACTGTTTTGTCCTTAAATAATTGATGAACCCATATTAACCCTTTCTCTCTCTGTGGTTTCCAAAAAAAAATTCTTTTTAAATTTCATAAGTTTAATATGCCGGATAGATGAATTAAACAAAGTATCTCTATTGTTGAGACATGGAAATAGTACTATGCAGACGTCCGCTTTTGCAGAACTGTGCTTTGGGAGAACAGAATGTTAGAATGCAGGGGCTGCACCACTTCTGCCAAATCAGTACTGTAATACCAAAATATCTGACTAGCTCACAGTACCTTACTTGCCCTCCTAACCTTACAGAGTGACAAGTAATTGTGGCAACCCAAAAGGCACGACACTATACCCCCCTCTCAAAGAACAGTGGAAAAACAGGTTGGTCCTTTTCGCATTTTATCTCAGTCACACAAATCCATAGCAACAGTAAAAAAGATACAATAAAAGTATAAAATATATTTATTGCATCTAAAATAGTCTATTATGAGGCAAATTAGATGTGATTACAATACTGGCAATAATTATAAAAATCATAATAGCAGTTAGAAAACTGTATAACACAGATAGTGCCACCATAATTCAAATCTAGTGGCCTGAGCCTACCCTGTAATTGTACGCGTAGGAAGACTACTATTATTATTTGTGATCTCTGGGAGCGGAGAACCCCATACTTCTGTTTGCGTAGTCAGGCAGTCCTCATACGCAAGTGTAAACACAGTTTACACAGGTTGCATGCCATGGAGGGCATCTGCTTCACAGTCATGTCAGCTCAGCTAGAATCCTCCTCTCTAAAAATCACTACAGGTCCTAATTTGTAACGTTAGCTTGATACAGTGAAAAGCTACTGTGTTATATCTATAGGAGTCTGGGAATGATTGCTGGATGAACAGAAAACAACAGCTGGCTCTTGTTGCCCACTGAGCAGTCGGAGAATTACAGTCATAATCCCAGGCGAGTGGCTGCACAACAAGTGACATTACAGTGTGTTTCAAAACAATGGCACAAAATAAAAAATATGCAATGTACGACAGTGCAAAGCAAATACATCGTGACTTCTAGAATGCTAAGAAATGAGGCATAACTATAGTGAGTCCATGAATAGGCCTCATGATAGCAAGGGGTACGTTATTCTGCATGTGTTTTTTAATAATGGGTTGCGGCATACATGAGGGTTGTTGAGGAAAATATATAAATTCTTTCAATGCGAAAGGAGAAATTAAAAGAATTCTACCTGAGCTCATTAAGAAAAATCATTAAAATGGTATCAGCCAATAGGTGGATTGTTTTAAACAAAAAGCATTTTGATAAGTACTTTCTTGAAATACTGAGATTGCTGCTTCCTTCCTCTGGTTAGCCTCTACTGCCTCCCGGCACTTGGCCACAAAATAGAGTTCCCTCTGCACTTCAAGCATTAGTGTTTATAATGGCACAGCTGCCTGGCAAAAAACTCTTTATTGAACCCCCTTAGCAGACCCCGTAGTATCCTCAGTCCTCTACCATATGTGCTCACCCCAAGGTGGGCAGAGCAACTGAGAGAGGGCTGGTATAAAAAAGGTAATCTGCTGACCACATGGGCAACTAGTGGAGGCATGTTGGTGGCGTTCATTGCAGTCTCAGCTCCACATCACCTTCACCCCACGGTTTATCTGAGTTAACACTCAATCTAGCCCTGAAATCTTCATCTTATCTATACCATACCTACCACCCAAAATACAACTGGGCTTCTCTGATCACATCTGGGTAGTTAAATAATACCACCGATTTATTGCCATATTTCTCATAATAAACCTTGGGATCAATAAAGAAATCAGGCGTCCAAGTATCTATGTTCACTGGCACCCTGAAACACCAGGTCAATTTCTACACCTCTTCTTTTGACCCCTTCACAACATCATCCTCAGTTCCAATAGGTATTAGTTCCCTGCCAGGTCTCTTAACTGCCACATCTCCAAAACCAACTACCATTTTGCCATACCTTCACATAGCCTTTTCCCCCATGCAACTGCTGACCATCTCAAACTGTTCTCTTGAGATTTTTTCATCTCTATCCAGTGCTCCATCACTTTCTTGCCCATGTCTCCACTTCGCACCTGAAAGACACAAATACTGCTCGCTATTTTACCACCCCTCTTGATACCCTGACCCCTTCACCCACTCTTCATTCAACACCACGCATCCCAACAGTCTCACTGAGATCACCCTCATCCTGATGATCACTTATCATAATCCAAAACCAACTCATCCTACACATCATTCAACCCTCTGAAACCACTTGTACCTGGCTGCCCTCAATCCACCATAGTATCATTGTACAGCAACATTTGGAGCTTAGGTCATGTTCCATGGCTGCCTTTGTCAGAGGCCTAGCAGGTAACAAGCAGAGTGACTGGTCGGAGAACTACCTGGGTGAGATTGGGACAAGACTGGATAAATGGTGTGTAATGTAAACAAGAGTGTACCTGAAGGCTAGAAGGGAAGTAGCAGACTGGCACTGCAATGTCTGACTACTCTCGATGTTGAATCCCTCCATACCAACATCCCAGAAGAAGAGACATTAAGAGTTATTGAGGCTGCCTTACTGAACAGACCACCAAGCACACCCACTCCTGTTCATTTTATCCTGCAATGTGCATTGGCTTTGACTGAATTTTTTTTTCAATTTGAAGATCACTTATATCATCAAACTCATGGAACATCAATAGGGAGTACCTTTGCCCCTAGTCTAGCTTGTTTCTATGTGTACCATTTTGAGCAATGTTTCATTCTCAACACTACCAACCCCTTTTCTGACAATATCAGATTATGGCAATGATATATTGATGACATCCTCATCATTTGGCAGGGTGAGGTGCACTTAGTTGAGGCCCTTACCGACTGGATTAATAGTCTTGATCCTTTTTTGAAGGTCACTTCTACAGTGTCTTCAACTAGTATCTCCTTTTTGGATCTTACTATTACCATCAACAATGGTAAATTGCAAACCTGCACCTATCAAAAAACGACTGATCGCAACAGTCTACTAATATATGATAGCTATCACCCCGAAGCTCTACGAGACAATCTACTGTATGGCCAGTTCTTGCGACTGCGTCGTAACTGTAGCAATATTTCTTCTTATGGAATCCAAGCCACTGATCTAGCGACTAAACTCCATGAGAGACATTACCCACTGAAAATATTAATTCAGCCCGTAAACAGGCCCTTAATAACAGTGGTGAAGTCTTATTGACCTCTACACCAAAAAATGCCTCATCTCGAATGACCTGCGTTTCCACCTTTACTCCAGTACCTAACAATCTCAAGAAACTTATCAATAAACGTTGGTCCATCCTTATCAGTGGAGGCGTGACCATTCCAAAACCTCTATTCACCTTTCAAAGATCTTCTAATATCAAAGATGCAGTTGTACACACCAGAACACTGATGTTCACCAAGGAATCTGACCAAAAACTTTGGGGCCTTCCACCTGTTACTGGCCATTATCCATGCGGCAACTGTAATGTATGCTCCCTTACCAAACGCCTGAGCACCATCTGGAACCCATTGGTCTTTGGCGACTTTCTAGCCACACTAACTGTTACTCTCGCAACTGCATCTACATGATCTGCTGCCATTGCGACATACAATACATAGGAATGACATCAAGACTGGTAAAAATTAGAATCAACCATCACCGTAGTAATATCAGATGTGGACGACTTACTACTAAATTGAGTATACACTACCGTGATGTAAAACATACTCCTGATGATATGTGGTGGATTGTCCTTGACATTCTGAAATCCTCTAACAGAACTCTGTTAGAAGTTGAACAGCGTTGGGTGTTTAAATTGGGAACCCATATGCATGGACTGAACGATGATATTCCATGGATGAGTGTTGCAGCTTGCATGAAATAAACTCCTTCTACACTTTCACCCCTGTTGTGGATTGTCTGGTATTGACCTTTGCAAGCTGGTTCCACCTCCTATCTTGTGACTCTATGTGTGAGCTACGATCCTTTTGTTTTTTCTTCCCTTCCCTTCCATCACGAGTAACGTATTACATGCTCATTAGAGTTACTCCAAACTTGGGATGCTTCAGCTTTTTGTTCAGGGATTTCAGTTCTTTTTTATTATATATATTCTTCCTTTTCATCTTTTTTACCATTATTTTTTACTTCCATTGCTGTTGTTTTGTTGTTTTTCTTTCACCCAAGTAATTCTTTATCCCTTGTTCCATCTTAACTTCCTTGTAGGATCGATTATAGTCCTACTTTTGTTTCCTTCCTTTCAGGAGGAAGAACACGATGGGTCTTTGTCCTTCCTCCCTTTTGATCACAGCTGGTGTAGGGCGGGCCCGGGAAGTGCCAGATCGCCACTCTGACTTGCTGCCCACACCCCCAGCACCCTCTTTTTCTTCCCCTGGATTCCACTTTCATTTCCTGGTTCTCGGGAACGGGGCCCTGATGAAAACTCCTGTTACAGTGTTGACGGCTCTATTGTGAGTCAAGCCTTTCTAAATGAACGCACGCTAGCTTTTTTTATTATTTCACGCTATTTTCCTTGCGACTTGCTGCATGTTTCTATGTTGATTCTGTTTCTAGCATATTCTTACAACTACGCCCGTTTCCGTAGTTCTGCCATAATTGTGCAGTTAGGGTTCTATTGTCTGATGAATTCCCTGCCGATTGCATACTTCTCGGCGTATCTTTATAGTAATGTGAGCATCTTTGTTCAACATTATGTACTGATATGTGATTGTGGAACTAGGCTGCATGTCCATATCACCACCTATATTACATCCGTTTTTCTTACAATCATTAGATTTTTTTTTTAGATTGCATTTGCTATTATATACTGTTTCTCCCTTACTCTGATGCTCAATTGACTTTTATAAGTCCTTCCTGCAATATACCTTTATAGAAACACCGATTGACTTTCGGCATGTGTTTTCTTTTGGAGCTCTGCCCTAAATCAAGGATGGTAAGCATCATTACTTCTATGTTTATTTCCACCGAGCACATTTTGTTATAGTATTGCATATCAAGCCATGTGTATATCATCACTCCAATCGTATATTGTTTACAATCGAGACAGAAACTACTTGATACGTCTGTTTTGTGTCCCCACAGGTTCCCCTCAGTTTTTGTAAGTAGACATATAACTGTTGTGAGTAAGCCTTTACTCCCTTTCCCTTGTACATATTTAATACTGAATGAATACAGAGTACTCTTACACTATAAGCTTTGGAGAAGATTGTGTTTAAGTCCTGATGAAGCACCAGGTGATCCTTTTGGACTTTTTAAGGCACGAAACATGTTGACTCTCTACAGAGGTTAAAGTCATTATGCTTTTTCCCTTGATTATGTAGAGTGTGGGACCATTATTTCCCTCCCACTCTGCATGTGTTTTTAACCTTGACCGCCTCCTCGCTCGCCCAATAACATTTTGCACCTCGAGGAGGTGTCCGAGCCAATTTTACTATTCTTTTTCTCTCCAGCTGTTTTTCTGTAACCCACGGCTTTCTGACCTTTGGTACTGTTATTTAGATAACTTCCTCTGCAAGGAGGACCCTTTCAGGGCCCCGTCAGACATTGTAGTGCCGGTCTGACGTGGAGCAAGCCCGATGATGAAACATGAGGGCCCTTGCTTCTGAACTTTTGTGTACCTGTGAGATCTAAATTTGTTTTTTTTGTTTGGAACAGTGTACCTGTTTTCTGTTATATTGTGAATCGGTAGAACGTGCACTGGGACAGTAAATCTCCCTGTCCCCTTCTTTTTTGATATAGAAGGGAAGTAGGACAGAAACTGAGGACAGAAGCAGGTTAGAAAAGGCAGTTAATAGGAAACTGGAAGCCTGCACAGAAAACACTAGTACTAACAACAGGAATATAAAGCAGAAAAATGAATTGATAGTTTGTTTGCTCCTCGGAAATTATCTCTGTATGAGGTGAAAACATCTTCTATGAAAACAAGGAGCAGTTTAATCTTGCAGAGTTCTGAGAGACACTCAGCAGCTCCTATAGAGAAGGAGCGCTGGGTGGTTTTGTGCACCAGAGGCACAAGCCGTAGAAACTATCACCCATGGAAGCAATGAACAACAGGGAACAGAGCAAGGAACACGAAAAGGGAAACTGGGGTCAGGCAAAAGCAGGATTGGAATCAGGGTCAGGAACAGCACTGAAATTCTCAGGACAAGGCTAGTAGAGATATACATTCAAAAAAGCAAGGCAGAAATATGCAGACAAACAGGAACACAGAATGCAAGGTAAGGAGTCTGCATATAACTGAGTAGATCATGAAGAGTGCAGACAGGAGACTGTGAAATATGTCTAACACAGGAACAGAGATGCAGGAAAACAGGTGACAGTTAACAAATACTAAAAATCACCAAAAACAGGAACATGGGTAAAGGGAGAAAGAGATAGCGAATCAAAGGACAAGTCTATGATAACAGCAGAAGGAACACAACAGAGCACAAAGAGACTCAGAAGATATCAGTTCCAAGCCGATGCACTCTGCCCTCACAGGGCTCAAATAGCTGGAGGCTCAGGGGAGGAGCACAGGTGCAGGAGAAAGCTAGGTGCAAGAAATTAACCAAGTGCATGGAATCAGGGAGCCACCAATAAAGGGATGGCTGAACTGGAACTGGAAGATGGAACAACCAGGGGAACAGGAGACACCTCAAAGGGAATAGGAAAACCTGGACGGAGCATGGATCGGTGCAAACATAGAGAAGGGTCCTGAATGCAAATACGAAAAGTCAGAATACCAGCAGGATCCAGGAACGAATCTAGTGAAAAGGAACCCACCACTAGTGTGTGATCTAGGAAGGGTTTGAAGACAGTGAGAAGTACAAGGACCATAATGCAGCAGGGACATGGAACAGAAACTTGATTGAAAGGTGAATCGGAACTAACTTTGGTAAGTATTGATGTATATATTGAGCTGTACTGATGTAAAGGCAGGTTCGTAAAGGGGGCCTCATGAGAAAGTTGGTCGGTGGCACCGCCGAACAACATAACGGATTGGCAGCTTTAATTGGATAGCAGGAAAGGATCATAAATGTGAGTGAACAGCAAGATGACATATTTTGACCCAGTAGTTTGAAATAACCAGTTGGAGGAGCTTGCCAAGTCAAGTAGAACAGAGCACCAAAATAAGTGGAGCAGGCTGATCACTCAGCGACAGCTGCAGCAGGAGGCTGTCTTCTGTGCACAAGAGAGTGAGGGGGGGATATTGCTCAGGAAGCCAGCCAGAAGCAAAGGATGATGAATGATAAATAATGAGATTGGTGAATCCTGAGACTTTTGAAGTACATTGTTTTTTGTGTAAAAGACTGAGCCGCTTTGGGGTTGTGTATCAGACACTATTACAAAATGCAGGGGTTTGTTGTTCGGGGCTTCGTGGCTGTCAACTTAGCAGTGGATGCAGCTTGTGACCAACCGGGAGACTGCTGCGTGCTCATTTGGTTTTCGTTGTGACACTTGGGGTAGTGTGCTGAGGGAAATTACTGAACTATTAAGACAAACAAATAAAAAAGAAATAAAACAACTGGGACAAAATGAAGCGTGACTCACTTTGAGAGGCCTGGTGAAGAATCATCTTCACTTAAGGCAGCCAAGGGATCAAAGCAATGTACGTCCACAATGTCTGCAGAAGCACCGACGACAACGTCCAATGCGCTGTTGAACTTCAACCCTGTAGCCATCTTTTCAGGGCATCAGAGCCCAACATCGCAAGAGAAACCCAGAGGTATCAATGTTAATTTGCAACAATCATTACATGGGAGTACAAGAGAGATTATTCCATCAATGGCTCAGGGGTCCCAAGAAGAGCACTCTCTCTCAACAACACCAGAGACACCTTCACAAGACAAGTTTGCTGCGCAGACCTTCTCCATTCTCTCTCACCCGATCTTCAAGTCATTAGCAAGGGTCTCCTCCACAGACAAAGCAACACTACGGTCAATCAAGGATGATATGGAAGGCAGCTCTCCAAGTGAGGAGGTAGTACTGATTATACTGAGGGTTGCCACAACAATCCATAATAACCTTCATGAGTCTTCAACTCCAGGTGCAGGTGTCAGCGGGAAGGCTAGTTTGGATTCCAAAAGCTACAGTCTGCTATCACTCATTTCCTCTTGGTGAAGGTCTGAGCAGATAAAGGCACGGAATACGGATTTGCTTAAGGATCTGTCTGCTCCCTAGTCACCCTTTCAGTCTCTGTACTGCAGCAAATCCTGTGATAACTAAAAGCTAACCACAGCAAGGTCCACAAGGAACGTAGTGAGCAATTAGGCATCATAGACAAACGCCTGAATGAAGATTAATGATTGTACAGAGCTAGCTGAGCAGGGAATTTAAGGCTTGCAAAATAAGTACAAGAACTCTGAAAGCAAATCCAAAAAAGGGAGCTAATGGAGTTTACGACCAAACTGGATGAAATGGGAACAGATCATCTCGCTCTAACTTACATTTTGTGGGCATTCCGGTGAATAACGAAACTGGACAGAATGTAAATTATTCATTATTATGTTCCCCCATGAGCTGGTGGAGAAAGATAAGGATATTACAATTAGGCAAACTCACAGAGTTCCTTACCCATTAGACACCTAACGAACAATTTCTTTGAACAATTTTGATTACTTTTGGAGACTATCACATTAAGAAGCAAATCCCCAAATAAAGCCATTTGTGCACAGCAATTTCAAACTTCAGAAAGTTATCCCTGATATGTTCCTGGCTACAGCTCACAGGTGTAGAGAATTCAAGGATGTGGTTGAACTGTATGAAAGTGTTTATGAAAGTGTGGCTCAATGGTTAGAGCGGCAGACCCTGAAGCAGAGATCTGGCTCAAGACCAGGGTTCAAGTCCCGCTTCGGCAGGTCTTGGGCTCAATTCCCCTTGACCAGATAATTCTTGCCTCGGTGCCTAATCTAATTCATGGGTCCCACTCTGCAACTCTGGGCAATAGCTTGCTTAATCTCCACAACGGGCTTGGATGCCTGGCTTCACCCTGGGGGTGCTCAGGAGTGGGTGCCTCACAGGGAAAAGCCAGGAGGGGTTCCATAGCGGTATGAGTACAGCGCCTTGAGACCCTAACGGGTGATGTAAATGTAAATTAGCACTTGTATAGCGCACTGCTATACAAGTGCTAATTTACATTTACATTTATGAAAGAGAGTGCTCAAGTCAGGGCTGATACAGCAGTCCAAACTGAGAGTGATTTAGAAAGGCAAATCCCAGGGTTTTTTTCAGTATCACAAGCGTTTACATTTTTAGAATGTAGTAATACTTCCAGGCTTTAAAAATGAACATTGGCAACTTCCTACTGGAGAGATGATAGGAATACTTCATTCTTGTCAAAAGCCTGCCTATAATGCATTGCCTAGGCACAGCAGAGAACGATGGGGAGGAGGTGAGGCAATTGGGTTATAAGCCTCCACCGTCCATGCAAGCAGTCTTGAAAGAACTACCATGGCACCCAACTTGAGGGGGCGGGTTTCAGGTGTGGCACGCAATAGAAATTGATTAGGGATCATACCAGATTCATGCTATCTGGGCTGAGGGAAGGTGATACCCCGGAACCAGTCAAAGGATGCTTGTTTCCTGTCAAGGGAGTACCTGGCCTGGCAGTTCGGGCTGCACTATTCCCATGGGTCGCAGGGTCAAGATTGATTTGCATATGGCTGGGTCCAAACTGAAATGGTGTGGAGAGTACAAAAATTATAGATTTTGGTCCAGATCTGTGAGTGGGGGTGAATGTTTGGCATTGTTCAATATTCCGTCCATCATCTGTTCTTTTCGCATTTATCGCTGTAAGAGGGAAAGGTATGCCTAGACATGGGTCCTGTGCTCGTTATACCACCAGATTGAAGCCAGTCTAGCTGAGAGGTGACACCTCTAATCCAGTTCCAGGATGCTTGCCTCTGGTCCATGGAGTACCTGGCCTGGCAGTTTGGGCTGGACTGGTCCCATGGGAGGCAGTGTCAAGACAGAGTTTCATATGGTGAGGTCCAAACTGGAATGGCATGATGAGCATAAAAATGATGGATTTAGGTCCAGATCTGTGACTGGGGGGGAATGTTTGACATTGCTCAGCATTCTCTCCATCATCTGTTCTTTTTTCATTTGTTGACCTAAGTGGGAAGGGCATGCCCAGACGTGGGTCCCATGCTCCCTATGCCACAAGATCCAAGCTAGCCAGGCTGAGGAGGGGTGATACCCCAAAACGGTTCCCAGATGCTTGTTTCCAGTCCAGGGAGGACCTGACCTAGCAATTCATGCTAGACTGTTCCCATAGGAAGCAGGGTCAAGACTGCTTTGCATATGACTCGGTCCAAACTGGGGTGGCATGGTTGGCAAAAAAATGGTGGATTAAGATAGGGCAAGAGCGATTGCCAGTGGCTGAGATTAATTGAAGCATTCCATCCATCACTTTGTTGTTTTTGCATGAATATAAATTAGGCATGAATATGTTGTAGATCTGATCGTTATATGCAATGTGGGGGAAAAATGAGTGTTTTGTTGTATGATTTTTGGTGATTGAATAAAAAGAAATAAAAGTGAAAAAAGACCGCCTCCTCTTTTCTCGCCGACATGTGTAAGCCGATATCAGCCGAGGCAATGACTATATCTTCTCAGTGGCCTCAGCTGTCAGGATTACATACTGTCACTCCTACTGGCCATTCCTGCTCAAAGAAGCTGCTATGTTGTGGGCCCCACTCCATTACCTTATTTCCCTATTACTTCCTGTTACACCTGACAGTCTTAAGGTGGTCTTCCCATCAATGTTTTACCTACCTGCTCCATGTTTCTGATCCTGTTCTTACTGGCTTTAGAACTCTGTGCACGTTACCACTGCTAACCAGTGCTAACGTGCTTAGGCTCTCTACCCTAAACATGGTAATATTGGTATAACCCCAACTGGCATATTTAATTTACTTATAAGTCCCTAGAAAGTGCACTACATTTGCCCATGGTCTGTAAATTAAATGCTGTATGTATGCCTGCAGCACTGATTGTGTCATCATCTAACTGTGGCTCAAGCCTGCCACTGCAGAGCCTGTTTGTGCAGTTTACACTGTCATTTCGACCTGACGAGATAAACCTCTTGCCAGGCCCTAGACAACCCAGAGGGAAGGGTGCAATGTATTTAAAAGGCAGGACATGTACTTGTCCTGGTAGTGATAAACTGTCAGTCATTTTCACTACAGCACTGCATATCTCTGACATTGGGATTACCTTATTACATTTTTGAAGTGTAATTCACAATCTCGAAAAGATTACTTCTGATTGTGTCTGGACTCACAATTTAAAATCACATCTCATGGTAAAGTCAGATTTTAAACTGCAGTTCTGAACATACCACTTTTCAAAAGTTGGCATTTTTATACTTTAATCATTTGGTGCCTACTATCTGTCAAGTGGTGCCAATCTAGTCCTGAGCCCTTGGATGTGGGTATAAAGTGCTGCTCCAATCAGAAATGAAGCGTGCCTACCACTGCGCGGATCTGAACTGGCTGATCACCCCTGTTGCGTGGATTGGAACCAGCAGATCTGCCCCATTGCATGGATCAGAGTTGATCCATCACCTCCCCATCATGGATTGACCTTAGTGCCTCGCCTTCAGGACTGTCGTATCTCAGACCTAACTGATCGTCTCTGTCTTTGAAGTCTCCTCTACTTCAAAGGCCCAACTGGGTATAAGTACTGGACCTCTGATACCACCACTTCAGAACACTGCTGGACCTCCGGATACTCTGCAGGAAGAAGGACTGCTGTGCTGCTACTAGGACTGCCAATCTGCTAGACTGCTATTCTGCTCTCCTTCTGCTCTGCTATGCTGACCTGTTGCCTGCTGCCCTCTGTGCCTGGGAGTTAGAAGGATTGGATCTGAATCTCTCCAATCAAGAACCAAAGTGACTCCAAGGGCTTCCTGTTTTCTGAAATCTCAGGAACACAAAAGACTTCGAACTCACCTGCAACAGCACCTGGACTCTGCCAAATGTGATTCTTATCATGCCAAGTGGTACCAATCCAGTCCTAGGCACTTGGATGTGGGTATAAAGTGCTGCTCCAGTCTGAAATGAAGCATGGCTGCGGCTCTGTGGATCAGAACTGGCTCAGTGCCCCTGTTGCATGGATCGGAACTGGCACATCTGGCCCATTGCGTGGATTGGAGATGATGCATCACCTCCCCATCGCAAATTGACCTAACTGATTGCCTCTGTTGAGTGGAGAATATCAAAGCATGTTTGTTACTGTGTGGGGAGGATGGATGCTTAACTTTCACTGTAGGGATCAACACCGATGCATTGGTTCTGTCTGCTCCCCTCATCCTCAACATCGACATGACCAGTGTTAAGGTGCTTTTGTTCAGCAGGCCCAACAGGGTCCTGTAGCCGGCCCATGCTCCATCGCAGTTGGCTTGAACTTTTGACTTTGTCTTGATCCGGTGCAACCAGATATCCCCGGTTGGCACTTCTCGATTCTAAGGGATATTTAACTCTTTATTCTGTAGTGTAGCACAAGTATTTTTGACGCATCGTTGCCGCAATGCAGTGATGCATCAGTTCTTGTAAATTAGGCCCCCAATTTCTAACATTTTGCAATGTACTGTCTTCAAAACTATGGGCCCATACCCCTCCCACCTTTTCCAATAAGGTCCACTGAAATTTACTTGGTCATCCCCTGCCAACCTCTCACCCTGCACCATATTGCCCCTTTGACCATAAATATTACTGCTCTCCACTGACCCTTCTATATTCTCAACACCCAACACTCTAAGGCAGTGTTGTTCCTGGTACCTGCAAAATAGTGTCCATTGGCTCTTCTGTGTTTTTCCTTTTGCTCATCTGAAATACTTGTATCGACATGCCCAGCAGAGCCCAGGGCATTACTCCATGCAGCTCTGTAGCTTCACTAACACAGGCTTGCTGGCTGTACTACTCAGGTACCCTCTCACCTGCCCTTTACTGTCACCCTACCTTCTATCAATGTAGATGGTGCTGTGATGCAGTCAGGACCTCAGACAAAGTAGAGGTAGGCCCACTGACCTACCCACCGCCAGCAACCCATCAGAACCCTGGCCAGCATCAGCGACCACATGCACCAGCCTTGCCATGCTGACAGCCAGCCCTCGAAGACCCATAGGTATATTGACAAGCATTACAGGTAATCCAGTGCCTGATCTGGGAACTGCAATAAGCAGCGGCTCCAAATCTTCCTTAATTTTCCTCACTGCCTGCCCCTGCTCCTTTAGCTCTGGGTCCAAGTTTGGCCCAAAACCCCGGATTTCACCAGATTCTCCTTGGTAGCCAAACATAAAGTATTCAATTCTTCGCTAACCTCTTCGCTCAGCTCCATATTATAAAAAAGTCATAAAAATTACTGTCACACCAAACTAAAAGCTCCCAAACCATTGTAATACCCAATGCTAAAATTCCCCCTCAAGGACAATCAATAGCCAAACTGCCTACTAGATAGCTTGGAAAATTCTACCAGCTAACTGTCAGCAGCTAATTTGAAAACCAATTAAAATATCTCACTCCTCTAAAAACACTGAACAGACTCTCTCTATCCGTTCTGCCCACAGGTTGAATGAGTCAGCAAAGAGGCTGGACTCCTGACCTTAAGCTCCTAAAATTACCTAAGCCCTATCACTGCCCTCGCACTACTACTGAAGTATTCCAAACTGCATGTACAGTGACCTGTGCCACACTCTCAAAGAAACCTTAGGGGGAGACAGACCTCTAATCGTTGCTCACCCTGGGCACCACCATTCTTCATAATGTTTAGGTACAAAGTAACACAACTTTCACATAGTACCCACATATCTATTGCTTGATCACAGTAGCAATCACTGCTAGCATTTGCACATTGTACCGTATTGAAAACTGCAAATGCCCTAAATGCAATATACTTTTACACTTTCCCTCCACCTTTGTCCCTCTTACGCTGGGTCAAAGTAAATGATGAAAATGAGCCCTCATCACCCAAAAGTGAGTAGTGTATTTATAAGTAAACAAATCAGGTCAAGTTGATATTTTACCTGCAAACTATTCAGTATGTGCCAGTTGCCCTTGGGCCTAGAAAAAGACCACTCTCACAATACTACTTAGTTGTAAAACTTTGGCCCTTACAAAGAAAGAGACTCACAGTAATTTGGCACTGTTCCACACAAAACCTGCAGTTCTCCTTCCTCATCTGAGGTGGGGAAACTACTGCGTAACCACCGGAGTAGCCTTTGTCAGCTCTCCAGAATAAATGGCCTCACATTGTTCAACAACACCAGTATATAAATGTGTCCAAATCCGAGGATGTCCTTTCCTTAGTTCAAAGATATCACTTTCCATCAGCACATATAGACACTTTTCTGACATTTAGCATCAACAAATATAAATCACATGTTAAAGGGAATTTAGGAGAAGAGGAGAGGGAGATTCTTCCACTTCCATATGTGACCAAACATTTTTTAAAGCAACTCCACCTGTACTTCCCTCTGCACTTATCCTATCTAACTCTGGGCCTGATTTAGATGTTGATGGTAATGGGTCTGCCACCACTTTTTCAACGGAAACCCCATCTCCAGGCGTGGTGGTCCGCCCACCTGATTTAGATATCTGTGGTCCCGAAGACTATAACCCCCCTGAGTCCCACGACTCCGCTAAAGGATTCCATCAACCTCAGCAGCGCCATAGGAAATAGTGGCTGGTGGCCAGACTCCTGACTCCAGATTCCTGACACACTCAATTCCGTGCAGATCTGAGTGTGCCTTACCGCCAAGCAAAATATGGTGACCCAACCTCCACTTCTGACTTGGCTGATTGGACTGGAAAGATGGTGAAAACTCACCTTTTTTTCTGATTCCACTTCTGTTTCTGGCTGGATTGCACTGGATAACACTCTCTGTCGCTGCTGCCACTCTACTACAGAGAAAACATGACCCTCTATCGCTGGACACGGAGGTAAGGAACCTGTACTGACAATGTATATTGGGGGGTCACTGCACATGAGCTCGGGACCACTGCAGACATTTACATGTCACTGTAATTTTTTTTCATTATTGTGACATGCATATGTAGAGGACACAAGTATGTAAGATATGGGTGGGGTCACACTGGTACACAACACATATCGCACACATACACATAACTGTTATTATGGTTTCAGTATTCATTGGCAAATTAATGCTGGCACCAAAATGACTGTACAATCACACCTGTGAACTGTGTCCATGTGTGCACATTGCAAAGAGACTTGTAACTGTCATGTTGTGCTTCGAGTTCCTTGTGTGAGTTAGTACGTGTATGTATCTATGCAATAAGATTGTCTGGTTCAGGTGGAGGGAGGTGTAATGAGTGCTGTGGTTGTGTCATTATGGGTGCCACTTGCATATGGCATTAATGTTGTTGTGTATGTTGTGTAGTGTGTTGTGTTGCTGCATGCAACATACAGGTGAGTGTTGTGTGGGGGTCATTGTTGTGATGTGTATAGTTGTAATTTTGTGTGAGTGTGTTTGTGTAGATGAGTGTGTAGTTGTGTTGGGTATTGTAGTTGTGGCATGTGTGGGTGCAGCGTCACTCGTGTGTGTATGTTGTGGTATGGATGTATGGCAATGTGTGTTGTGGTGAAATGACAATGGATAATTGTGTGTATGTGGTGTGTTGTGTCATGTGTGATGCAGGGGGACCCATATGGCAAAGGAACTGTGTGGGTGTGTAACTTACCTCTATTCCGTACCCACTGCCATTGTCCATTGTCCATTGGGTCTTGGGATGTCCTCTTACCGCCAGCAAACCACCGCCAGTACACCACCTGAAGGACTGTAACATCTAAATACAGTGGGCGGAACACCCTTGACTTGATGGTCTTCTCAGGTCCGCGCTGCGGCAGTTTGGGGTAACACCGCCAAGATCTAAATCAGGGCCCTGTCATTTACTGACTGTTGGTACTTTCATGAAGAAAGAGGGGAACAGATCTTCTCAGACCCTCCTTCATCCCATCCCCACCCCTCAATCACAGGATCAGTGAGATAATGCCTTCATCTACCCTATTAGTATGTCTGTTCCTCTTGTTTCAATCTATTTAACAAGTGCATCACCTTCTCTCTATCTGTTACTGGTATCTCCTCTCAAACATCTTCTTCAAATTCCTTCAGCTTGTGGCAACCTATAACTTATTGTTTATATACATTTTTTGCATGCTGCAATGTCATGTATGTCACCCAACAAACTGCGCAGAGTTGAGACTGTAATCTTTTTCCAGTGCCACAAAATTCCCACCTTTGCCTCCACTAATGTAGTGGATAACTACAGTTTTGTAAGAAAATGTAACAGGGAAAGGTCTGAGGTATCATGCAAGGATACGAGCCTGGCATTAAGGCTCATAATCTACTTTTATGGGGTCACAAATTTGCTTTCAGTACCCATTCACTTTTGGATATTCCCTCAAAGTGTGCAGTAGATTAAGTCACGTATTTCACATCTCCAACGCTGAGAGCCTGGGCAAAGTTTGGCTTTGAACAATTTAGCTGGAGCCCAGTGCCAACAATGAGGAATCTTAAAATAACTATATTTCATGCTTGCATCCCTCAGACTCCTTTCATGTTCTTCCAATATAGTCTCCCAGTTCTCATCTTGAAAGCATGTCTGGAAGCATATTTACTGTCAGGCAGAGTGCATTTAGGTCCCCCTCTGATGAGATATTGTCAGTCAAAATTGAATAGATGCCTGACATTGTTTCTGCATATTCCTTACATGTTAGCAAATAAGGAAGAATAAAGGATCTTGAAAAAACAATGCAGGAGTTACCTAGCCTCTGTTTCAAGTTTGTGACAAACAGCATGTCTCTAACATTGGATTTGTGGGATGTTGAATTCCTGCATGAGCTCTAGAAGCGTTTTTATTGAGCCATATTGAAGCATGTCTTCAGCATATTGCATCTTGTATTCTTTCCATGTTGACCAGCAATCTCTTCCTTATCTATCCTAATATACACATTTTGGTACAATACTCTTCAGAATTTAGAAGTCACATGGTTTTGATCAACTTGGGTGCCTTCTGGCATGCATACATGGAGGAGCAAACCATCAGAAACCTGGTCAACATGAGTGGCCGCAATGGCTATTCAGAGGTCAGTAGTCCCTGACTACTGAAGCACACTCAGATAATCCCCATCTTAAAAAAAACATCTGCTACATGTTACTACATTGCAACTACCAAGTACAAGCCAATTTTCTTGCTTCTCATTGCTAAGTTCATAGGAAAAAATATTATTAGGCAGTTGAACTCCAAAATGCCACCTACTGCCCTGGTCCTTCTGGACTTGTCTATGGCATTTGATACTTTTGCCCATATTACCCTGAGGGGAGAACTATTTGGTATAGGCATTTATCAAGTTGCCTTCAGTTGAGTTGAATCCTTTCTTACCTGGGAGACTCAATCAGTGTGTATGGCCTCTCTCTGTTCGGTGATTACTGCCATTAAGCAAGGAGTCCTGCAGGGCTCTTCCTTAGTCCTCAGGCATTTTAATGTCTATATGGTCCCCTTGGTGACCCCAACATGATATTTTGGATTTGTGATTCTCTTATATGCCAAAAAGCTCTAAGTTCATACTCTCTATCCTTGAAGATCCCCTTATCATCAAAACTAATCTATTTGCAAGGGTATGCAGAAGAACTTTCTTAAACTGAACTCAGACAAGATGGAGGCATTTCTACTAAGCAACCATTTTCCACCTTTGTCTAACAAATGGTGGCTGGCCAGCTCAGGTGAAGTACCTACATTGTTTGAAAAAAGTTGGTATTATTTATGATAATGGGTTATTCATGGGGCCTCTGGTTAACCACATCACCACTGCTTGTTTTCTTACTCGCAAAACGTGGAGAACATTTTTCAAAATCTTCCCTTTGGACTCGCAAAACTCCATCATTCATTCTTTGATCGTTGCCATAATGGATTATGGCAACAGACTTTATCCGGCCATATCAACAAGACAAATTGCTCAAATACAAAGAATTCTGAATGCTTTGCCCAGATCCATATCTAGTCTTCCTTGCCACTTTCAGACATCATCACAACTTCAGGCTCTTCCCTGCCTTCCTATCAGGAAAAGGGACATGTTTAAAACTTTGTGTCTGACACACAAATCCCTTCACGGAACGGGCCCTAATTACTTTCTGTACTCTGTTCAACGTTGTATACCTCGCAGACTGTTTTGATCATCTAACTCTGGTTTGCTAGCAATTCTACATATCCACCTTCATCCATTAGTGGTGTTTACACTTTCCTTGCTCCAAAAAGATAGACCGAGATGTCCTCTCAATTAAGACAAGTAAGTATTTTCTTGCTATATAAGAGGAAACTGAAAACGTCTGTTTACTGCTACTTTCTGAAGCTTTTATTAGTACCTTCTTTTGGTTGCAGGGTCCTCACGCCCTTTTTTGGTTAGCAGCGAGTGTTAAATAATATAGCATATCATAATACGAGGGTTCAATCTGTAATCTCTGGTAGCTCCACATCACTGAGTTTTGGTACCACAGGCACCGGTAACTTTGAGGGTGAAGAATTGCCAATGCCAAATCCAGGGACTCCTAATGGGACACTTTGTGTTACTGCAACTATGCAGCCCCAAATCACTTCAGAGTAAGCGTCAAACTGGAGCTATGCTACCGAAGAGTAACATAGAATGGACTTTTGTTTCATATATATATATATATATATATATATATATATATATATATATATTCATTATTTTTTGTAAGCATTGTTTACTCAACTTTTCAAGCTAAGGAGAAAAAGATTACATAAATCATGAGCTTCTAACTTCAGATCATCTTATTACACACCAACATAAGATTTAATGTAAACGGATAATGTGTTTCTTGCTTCACTGACATACCTTCCAGTTTTGCAGAGGGTCTTACAAGTCAGTAGATAAGCAAGGGATATCATCTGGTCAGCAATACTCACCTGCATTGGAATTCATTTTAGGTATGTCCTTGATTACAAAGTCTTCCTTCAGTGTTTTGATAGGTGTATTTCTTTAATCATAAGCTAATTAAAATTCATTTCAGTAATATAGCATCTAAACCCTGGCAGTTTGATTTGGGTCTGCAATTTCAACATGAACTAACATTCAGTTTGTTTTCAATACTTGTATGCGTTTCTATTTTTTTGTCAAATATATCAAAGTTCCCCCCAGAGTTTTCCAAAACAGGGTGTAACCATATCCATTTAAATAGGTTTCAGTTCATTCATTTCAAATAAGTGAGGCATAATTGGAGAAGGAGCCCTTTCGAATGTGTTGGCTTGTCATGCCCAAAGCACTTCCATCGTACTACTGGCTCCAAGAAGCAGTAAAGCACTAAATGGAGGACACCAGAGGCATCAACAGCAGTACATGATCGGATCAGGGTGGATTAAAAAGGTACTAACCTTTTAAAATCTGGTAATGTACATGAATATTGCTTGATATTCAGGTGAAGTGTCAGTGATTGAATCCAATCCCATATCTCCATGTGAAGAGGTCATGAACTGAGCAATTGAACACCACATTGTCTTTTGTTCATATCATAATATGATGAAGAATGATAGATGGGGCATAATACCCCCTGCTACATAATCCTGATTCTATTTCTATGATCATGGAACTCCAAGACATCCTTCATTCTTTATAATATATTGTCACACCATCACTGTGAGGAAGACCCTCTTTTTGTGGGGTCACCACAATTGTTTGTGGGCTATTCAGGGTAGTTTTGAAACTTTATGCACTTAGGCACTGCTAACCAGGACCAAGTACTCTGATCCATAAAACATGGTAAAATTGGCTATCTCCTAATTGGCTTACTTAACTTTCTTATGAGGTCATAGTATGTGGTATTTAAAACACACCCATGACATGAAAAGTTAAATGTCACCTATGGACTAAAGCAGTACCAAACATCCACTTCTGTGGCCATGCAAACATGACTCCAGGCCTACCATTGCACCAAGGCTGCTTTGGTTTGACCCTGCAGCACAGCTTGCGAAAATACCTTTTTGTTGATCAAAGAAAACCTTCCTTTTAGCTAATAACATGTCACCCCAATGTAGACCTTGAAGGACACAGGGCAGGGTACATGGTATTTAAAAGAAGGATGTGTATACATTTAAAGTTAACATGTCCTTCCAGTGACCAAAAGCTAATTTCTCTGTAGCAAGGCCAGCTGGACAATAGAGAAACAAAGGCAAAATGGATTAAATATTAAATCTGCTATCTCTGGGTTGCAAAATATAATTAAAAACCCTTTTAATATTTTTTAAAAGCCCAACTTAATGGTGAAGTCAATAACAAATATTAAGGAAAAGTAACTTTTAAAAATGTACCCTTTGCATGCCTGTAGCTCCTAGAGGCTAATTTGCACTAGATCTCAATTTTCTTGCTTAATGCTGCTGGGAGCCTAGTTGCACTAGCTCTCCAGAAGTACCTAGTGTGTGCTTAGCCCCGAAGAGGTGTAAAAATTGCTCCCATGACTGAAGCAAGAATTTGAGTGGGAGGAAGTACTTTTTCTTCCCCAGGCAGGAAAAACTATTTGGGGTATACCCAGGAATTTAATTTACTAATAAAAGGCTTTTTCCTCTGAGTCAGGCAGACACTAAACCCAGTGGGGAGGAAGGGAGAAGTTGCTCCCAGAACTGGTTGAAGAGACCACAGAGAAAAGGACTGCTCGTTTTCCCTGGTCACACCTGTGAGTGGCCATATAGGCTCTGCACAAGCAGAGATATTTCCCCATCTTGGATTATAGGAGTGAGAGACACTGTGGGCTTGCCTGCAGTATGGTCCTCAGGAACTGCCGCAAAAGTGAGTAGGGTTATCCCTGGTAACTTTCCATGCATTGATAAGGGAGGAGCCAGGAGCCATCTCACCCACTAGCCAGTGCCAGAAATAAGTTTGGCACCCCAATGCACCCTCTTCTAAGCACTTTCTGGACGTACGAAAGAACTTAAGATGACTAGATACAGACTACAGTCTCTGTCCTGGAGGGAGCCTCACTTGTACCCAGGACAAAGAAATGGACTTCAAGGGTCACTTGGTTGACCTTCTGTGCAGATCCACAACAAGTTACTAGAGGCCTTTTCGCTGAAATGCCTAGATGACTAGTATCAACAGGACCTGATTTGGACACTGCTGGGGCCTCAGCGGGGGTGAATCTTGACACCCCCTTAAGTGCTGTTCCTGAGGTCCTTGGACCTGTGGCTGTGTCTCACTGGAACTCTCCTACCACTAATTTTTACCTGTGACACTGGAATGAAGACTACAGGCTCACTCACCTTTTAAAAGTTAGAAAATATTTGGAATTCTAGACTTTCAGAGAACCGGAACTACCCACCTCAGCCTATCCTATCAAGGGGTGACTTTGCAGAGCTAAGAAAAGAGGTTTCTCCTGCTCAGAGCTTCTTTGTAGCAGCAAATCCGATTCAGCAGACCCTCAACAAGAAGGTATCCAGTCTCATGGAACTCAGTGTCGAATACAACAGCATTGCCCCGGTGAAGGATTTTGAGCTCCAAAAAACAGACTAAGGGCCTGAGTTAGATGTCGGTGGATGGGTTACTCCATCACAACGGTGACGGATATCTTGTGCATTGAAATATAAATCCGATTGTACGCAATGGGATTTATATTTCAGTGGACAGGATATCCGTCACCTTTGTGATGGAGTAACCTGTCCGCCAATATCTAACTCAGGCCTTGAGTCTTAAGGTAAATATCTTGAGCGGGAGAAGGTACCAACGATATCCCACAGAGGAGATGACTTCCCTGGATGCAAAATTGTAACTTCTCCCACTTGGAGCTTTTCCTATCAAAACCATCAGCCTCAGCAAGTTTTTGTCCAATGCCTATTCACCTTGTGAGGACTTGTCCACAGATACAGCCCGCTGACTAGCCCCACTAAAGTATTTTGACTTCCTGAAACAAAAACAGTCTTGGGTTGCTTGTGTTCTGGTTCAGGGAGGATCTGCGCCGACAGTCCTACTGGAACAGGGTCTACACTGATTGCATATGATGGGCTCCAAACAGAATGCTACCCCAAGGGATTAGGAGTAGTTAGACAAATTGCAAACTTTCCTCCCATCGGCTTTTGTGTTTAATTAATGTTCCAATCTTATTCCAAAAGGATCCAACTACAACATTCAAATATTTTAATTGTCAAGAAAGGAACACTATGAAACAGGAGGAACTTGTAGCCCCATAAATCCAAGATAGTTAACTCCAATGTAGGCAGGTCTTTTTAGTGTCCTGTGGTGCTCTGGGTCATTTAACCTATCTTTACTGCTGTTGGGACAGAAAATCCCTCTGCATTGGAATAGGTGTGCACCCCTATCCTCAATGCTCAACCATACTGAAGTTTGGATCCCTAATGCTGATTTTTATTGTCATGGGTGAACGCACTTCATGTGTATGCAACTTGACATAGGCCTGTCTCATGAAATGCTATCTTATTGGACTCAGATAGGTGCCCAAAGTACTCTCCTCACAGTGGTGGAAGGCTAATGCATTCACCAGGAGTGCAGCGGCACTAGTGAGGAGGTGACAACATATTGTGTAGTGCTCACTAGGAGTGAACAGTCCTCTTTACTTGTGTCATTGGAGTGAGGCCTAAAGGCTCACTCATCTTATAAAGTTCTTCTGCTGTGTGCTTAACTCCCCCTAGGCTACATCAGAGTGGTGTGAAGTGCTGTGCAGCGCAGAAGTTGTATCTGTGATGGGTGTCTGTGTGCCTTGGGAGGGTGCCATACAGAGACAATGCATCACTGAGTAGTGTGTGCATGTTGTTTGAATCTGCTAAAGGTACATGTGCCTGAAAGTGGTACACTACCTGAAGGATGTACTGTGCAGTGTGTGGCAGATAAGTGCATTTGCCGGATGTAGCTGTACCTGAGTGGTACAGTACTGGCAGTGCACACATGTTGAACGCAAGTTCTGGATGTATGTGTGCCTCTGATTGGTGCAATACAGGGAGGATACAGTACTGTGCGGAGTGTGTATGCTGTATACATGCACTAGATGTATGTGTGCCTGTAGATGGTAAAATGCATGGAGGGCCTGGGTTCCATTTTGGGAGACTCGGGCCTGCAAGGTGAAACATGGGGTACAGACAGAGAGATCCACCCAGGCTGATAGGAACATCATAAAGAATCTGGCCGGAGGCTCTGGTCTAAATATTTGATGCATATATCACTGTGGCCAACATCCAGGTGTGAGCTCTGGTCACTCCCATGGCTGTGTTGTGGGATTATCATCTTTAGCAATATCCCTGTTGTGACAGACTGTGTTTTAAGAGGGAGCAGAGGAGTATGCACTTCAAAAGATGCAGAACAGCTGTGTAAAATTTCAAAGACATAGTTGGTCATTATGAACATGGTGGTAACCACCACTCCGCCGGTTGTGGTAACTTCCGACAACAGGCTGACGGTCCAGACCGCCATATAATGATGCACAGTAGAATCAGCCAGCGGGACAGCCACTCATCGCCAATTATGGGAGAGCTGTTGTCGACGGCGGTAGGTCTTTTCAGGGCCATTTTCAGCCCTGTTCTGTTGTGGGTATTATGATGTCAAGGTCCCCATTGTAAGTTTAGGGGGGGACTGGGAGGCAGCACCATAGGAACCTCCCATTCCCACATTTATCACACCCATGACTCAAACCTTGCCCCCCACCACTAACCACATGCCCCCACACACTTACACAGCAAATTAAACCTATTTCATTTTTACCGACACAGTTCTACAACACCCAACCAGACACCTCATTTGATCACCCAGACACCCCAGACACACAGGGACACCCACACTCACCGATGGACCCCGCTTGCCCTACATTCTTTGGGGTCCTTGAGTACGGCTGCTTGGGTCCCATGTTGTGCATGGGCAGTCCCACACCGCTGACGCCCTTCTGCTGTCATCCACACCAGTGCGCTGATTTGTGCATCATAATTTGGTGGGTCTGGGGTTTGTATGCATGGCGGGGTGATATGTGTACTGCGTTTCCGCTATTATTGGCCCTGGCTGTGGGCGGAGGTTGTCAATTTTTTGGAGGTATGCCTCTTTGGCATCATTATACAGCGGTGTGCAATCCACCGTCACTGGCTGTCTTTTGTTGGCTGTCAGCACAGCGGTCAGCGGTGTTTGCCGCCAAGTTCATAATGAAGGCCTTAGACCCTAAATCACATTTGGTGCCTGGATATAGACTATAAATAGGGGAATTGGAGAGCCCAAAAATTGCCACCTGCCCAGCAGCCATATGAGCGGTGTGAGAATGTGAAGCTCTGCAAGACTTTTGCCTGTGATCAGGTCTGGAAGCTAAAACCTGTTAGCCTCCCTGCTAGGTGATGGGACATCATACAGGGAATCCAAGACCACCTGGACCACCTGCGCTTGCCTTCTTGCCAAGCCAGTGTGTTTTGTGAGGAAGTGGCGAGTGTTGGAGGAAGCAAGATCCAGTGGGGAGCCCTGTCGAGTGAATTCATGTGAGGTGTGAGGAAACTGCTGCTGCACTGATCATTGCCCATGTGCTGGACTGAGTCAGCGAACTACGTATGCGAGGAGAGGGCCACCGTGAAGATAGCTGACATGTGGTAAGGGCCAAAGCCTTGGATAGTAGCAGTGACCCCATATGCCAGGAGGGACCACCGTAGATATCTTTACTATGTTGACCAGGCTGGAGCCTGTAGGCAGTGAGCAATGGTGACCTTATGTTTCGGAGGAGGTCCCTGGGAACACCAATGACTGCAACTTGTTGTGCCCTGTCAGAGACATGTGGATGCTGTGGGGCACTGTCACCCCAGCATGGGACCCAGTACTGGATAGTTATAGTCATCCACCATCATGTATGGACCACATCATGAAACTGACCAGTCATACCTACCTGCCTGGCATACTTAAAATTCTTGAATGACTTAATTTAATCTTCCCAGGCTACCATACCTAATTTAGCATACCTTGTATACCTCCCTACCATGCCTAACCTATCAAACTAAACCTATCATATCTTACTTGCTTACTGAATCTAACCTAATAAACCTATCCTTTCCTGTCTACAATACCAACCTACATCTCATACCTACATATTGTATCTTATGTACATATATCTACCATTTCTATCTATCATATGTATCATAGCTGACCTACCATACCTGACCTAATATATCAACACACCTACCATATCTAAACTAATATACCTAGGTAACCCTACCTACCGCCATACCTAACCTATCATGCGTACCTAGCTACCATACCAGACCCTCATACCATTCCTAGCATGCAATACCTACCCTACCTAATCTACCTACCCCCTGCTGTTTCTCTTACACCCGCTCAGAGGTGGAGGTTTCATGAAGAAAGTCAGTGTGTGCCAATGGAAAATAAAGTAATAGCTTAAGTTACTGCCCAAGGAAATCACTTGCGTCTAACTCAAGCAACCTCTCAGAACGGCCTAGCTACTGTAACCTGCTTCCAAAATTCCATTTGAAGCTTCTCATGAGCATGAAAATGTGAATCACATTGCTTCTTTCAAACAGTTAATGTGACTCCAGCGAGTTGACATGTTTGAAACCCTGCTCTGAACACTGTTCTACTACTAATATCTTGGTATAAATATGGGAGGAAGACAGCCCACTTCCTGCCACCCATAGTCCATTGTGACTTCCTTGACTTCTCTCAAATCTCCCTAGGAGGGAATAATTACCTCCTCCTGGTTTGGCTATATTCTGTACCTCCCTTGGCAGTTGTTTTGGTACTTCACATGTAACCCACTAATAGGCGTGTGCTCCAAAATGATAGGTTTAGTTGTCTAAGATAGAAATGCTGCCTCGTTAACATTACTCACACATTGTGGGCCTGAATCACAAAGGTAAACTTACACTTTTTTGTAAGTTTACAATTTTTTGCATTCACATAACAATTTGATGGGATATATGTTTCTGACTGCCTATCTTTTTATGTGCAGAGTCTCCGCCCTGTGTGGAGCCTCTGCAGCCATGATTATACTGCTGGTAAAATTACTTTGTGAGTTGCAAAAATTCATAAAGTTACATAAAGTGTAAGTTTGCCTTGGTGAATCAGGTCCTCATTCAGGGTCCCTGTTTTAATGCAATGCATGGTGTCCTAAACATAGATCTTATCAAATAACTCACTTCTTGAACTTTGATAATCTCTACTGGGACTCACTGACTCGGGATTGTAAAACATGCACACATGCCACACTCGCTCAACATCTTTTCCCCAAATAGATTTTGCAAGGTAAAACCTATTGAAATGTATGTCGTTAAAAAAGCAAAATCCATAATTTTGCAGCATCAACAGAGGAATTGCGTGTTCAATTTCATCTTGTGAAACTCGGAATGTGGAGATAACGTCCCACCTCTGGTATCTCCTAGTCTTACTGAGACTCTTGTAATAAGGTCTGATAGGGCCATCTAGGTTTCGCTACACGACCCTTGATGTTACAAACCCTGAGTTAAGACGTTTGCTTAGGGGCTTTAGTATGGTGCGGCCTGACCTTTGGAGAGAGCTAAAGATCAGTCCTGATCAGTGGTCAAAGTGGGGGGAATCTGAAGGGCACGACGTGTCCGTACTTTTTTTTTATTTTAGTAAAACAGTTCCCTCCTTTTTTTCTAAAAGACAACCCGTCTTAGAACAGTTAATTCCGAAACATGAAGTGCTTCAGCTGAAATGTAAGGCAGGGTACCATCCTGTGCTGTGAAACCGAGGGAGGCACAGACAGCTGAACAAGTTTTCCAACCAATGTAAATGCTTCTCTGCAAGAACTATAAGTGCACAACCGGTCAATCTGCAAATGTAAAGGGTGCTGGAATGCGGGTATTGGCTTTAATTGATTAAATCACTGAAGCTTCCTGAGAACACACATTTTTGTTTTGGGGGGAGGAACTGTCAGGGAGCTACCAGCTGTGAAGTGTGTGTTTTTAAAAGGCAGTCATAAGAAAATCTGCACTATGTACATTCTGGGTCTTACTAAAATCTATCTATTTGTATGATTTTACAGAATATATTATTTGTGCACTGTTTATTGTTTTTAACGCATGATGTCATATTGAGATTGTAGAAGCACAGGTTTATGGTTTTTGTTAACTAATAAACATATCTTACTATAGTTTGGAAGCACTTTTTCATCTTAACCCTGTTTGCGCATTTTGCAGCAGCCTTGTCTTCTATTGTGTGTATTGCAAGTTTAAAATAATGACTTACATTTTCACAGTGTTTTCTCTCACTCACTGGGACCTTGTAGCACTAATACTATTTTCTACTGCACCAACCAAGATTCTATTCTGTGGTTCTCTGGTGCAGTGCATTTTTTTTGCAATACTTTTGACTTCACCCCCACGCTCAGTCACCCCGCCCCCATTGCACGCAGCTTCACAGTTCCCATACTTTTTTCTTAAACGCACTTCGACCACTGGTCATGGTAGCCTACATTAAAATAGAAAATCCACGCTGTGTTCATATATATTTTTCATGCAAACAAATCAAATTGTGTCAGCCTATACATTAGAGCATGTAATTTAGCAAACTGAATTGCAGGTTCTATTCAGTCACATAACTGGTTTCTAAGTGCCTTCACAGGATCTAAAAAGGTACATCCTTTTCATGTATTTAATAGTCCCATATTTCCTAAGTGTCACCATCCTACATTTTTAGCAGGTATTGAAATGTCACTGTGTGCTCTGACCTGGAACCACAGCACTGGGGCTGATTGTTTACCACGTTTTATTACAGATGTGAGTACATCCAGGCAGTTACACTTATGAAAGGTACCCTAACCTCCCTCACAGGAGTGGATTATCACCGTGATGTACTGCTGCAGGTCTCACAGTATGATGAGCCTTTTCATCCAGAGAATATTTCTGCTGCAATAAATCACTTCCTCGCTTTGATAAGTGGATGCTCTTTGGAAATTGCTTTGAAAGAAAAACCTCGCTGGTTTGAAAAATGACTCTGCACATGTGCTCTTATCCTTCCTCCCTGCGTCTTATCACATCACAGTGCTGCACCCCTTTAACTTTATGAACTGCAGTGCTACTTCCTCGTAGACGAGGGCCATGGCTTACAATTAGACTGGCTCTGGCTGGTGTGTATGCACACTGCAGAAGGTTAACGTAGATTCTGCTTCTTTTTTGTCTCTGGAAATTCAAGGAGAGTCCCCAGGGTACTTTGTTTTGCTAGTTTTTCAGATCACTTAGGTGAACAAATTGTTTTCGTGTAGCGCCAAAGGTGTTTGACATGGGTGTTGCTACTTCCTAAACAGAACCAGTAGATAAATGGTGAGTATTGTCGGGGTACTCAATGGTTATTTTCATTACTCTGAGTCCATGTCTTCCTCGTAGTCCTGGGTTCACCACCGCCTCTCCCTGTGGTGCAACTGAATTCTTTCTAGGTTTCGTTATTTCAGGAAGTCCTTCCCAGGAAGTGAGGTTTCCATGCAAATGTGTTTGCTTCACAGGAGCCAGAGATACTAAGAGTTCAATCCCAAAAAGGGGTTGAAAATTGTACACCCACTTTTTAAGAACGGACTCTGAATCATAGTGGCCTATGTACTAATCAGTCACATTCCAAAATTTTTTTTTTTGTGGGGTACAATACTCAGGGGTGGCTCCTCCATTGGGGCGGAGGAGCGTCACCCCTGCCAGCAGTGGCAGCTGCAAAACCTTTAAAACAAAAACAATGTTTATTATAATTTTCTTTAGAAGGGGCAGGGCCACGGGGTGATGTGCTCTGAGGGGGAGTGCTGTGCACTCCCCCTTAGTGTGCATGTATGTTTGGCCAGCCGTCTCGGGCCAGCCAAACATACATGCACACAGGGCTCTCCTGCCATCTCCAGCCCAGCAACACAGTTGCTGGAGAGAGCCTGCACAGGCCCCCAGTCTGCCTGGGAGCGCCCTGGCTGGGCTCTCCCAGCCAATCCTGATGCTCTGAGCAGCATCAGGATCGGCCCCAGGGCAGGCTGGGAGCCTGTGCCTGCAGTGCAGCCGGGTAGCAAAGCGGAGCGGAGCAGCGCGATGGCAAGGAGGTAAGTGTTTTTTTTTCTTCTTAATTTAATTCTTATTCTCCCCTCCTCCTGCTCCTCCGCCCCTTCTAAGCCCCACAAACAACCACTGACAATGCTAACAAAGAATATTTATTAGGCAGGTCATGTTTGTGTAACCCTGTGTTTGCCTACAATCACAGGGTTGGTAGCCTACAAATGTCAGCAAAGCACCATCTCTGTGTTTGTGTTCCAAATAAAAAAAAAAATTATTTAGAGTAGCCCGTGTTTTTGGGAATCACAGGGTTTACGATTGCACAATTCTTTATGGCCCTACCAGCTTTATTCACTAAACAATTAATTGGAGTAAAGAGTGCCAAAGGCAAGTTAGCACAGGTTTCATATTCTTGTTTATTCCAAAACAATCTTACAATTATAAGTTCTATGTGAAAGTAACACGCATTTTTTATCTAAAATAACATCAAACTCTTCACAGCACGATAGAAGGAAAACTGCACAACCAATAACTTGTGATATACCAATTCTTGCAGTCACTTCAAAAGGACAACTCTCTCTAGATTTATATGTAGTTAAGCAATGAACCTGCCAATAATCTGAAAAATCATGAAAACATAAAATTTGCAAATATTTTTCTGTGTTCATTTTTATGCGTTTTGCACTTCTATGGGCCCTTGGATTTGTCTTTTGCACATAGTTTTGTATTCCTTAATCTGATGTATATATATACCTGCTCAGTACGCTCCCCATCACCTGTACTTCTCATGATTATCCAGGGGGTGCCACTGACAAGTTCGCCTGTTTAACAATTGTTGCAGAACATGCTGAAGAAAACATACTAATAACTTTGGTTTATTTTGTAAATCAGGCATTATTTCTTGCTGGGTCTTTCTCCTCAGTTGAATTGCCCTTTATTGTCCATCTTTATTTCACTGAAGGGGTCAATTCTTTCATCTGTCCCTTCATTTACACATTTTGGGTACTATTACACAATATTTGGCTTGTTTGAGATTCGTGCTTATGCCAGTGCAATATTACATTTTGTTCAAACATCCTATCCAGGACTAACTCTGCCAGGCCTGAGAGGTTAGTCACCTTTACTGACAGGAAATATCATTTCAACTCAAATGTTCCCACAACATATTCAAAAACTGGAAAGAGCAAATGTTAGACTTTTCATCCTTGGCGTGGCCTCCCTTAACATTTTGCCTCTGTTCCCCAGGTTGTTGATGTGTGCTGAACTCTGATTTTGCTGTTTTTGTTACTCTGGGCACTTTACCACTGCTAACCAGTGCTGAAGTGCAAGTGCTCCTTTACAACATGTGTATGTGATTGGTTGATCCATGATTGGCATATTTGATTTACTAGTAAGTCCCTAGTAAAGTGCACTAGAGGTGCCAGGGCCTGTAAAACAAATGCTACTAGTGGGCCTGCAGCACTGGTTGTGCCACCCACATAAGTAGCTCTGTAATCATGACTCAGACCTGCCATTGCAGTGTCTGTGTGTGCAGTTTTACCTGTAAATACGACTTGGCAAGTGTACCCACTTGCCAGGCCTAAACCTTCCCTTTTCTTACATGTCAGACACCCCTAAGGTAGGCCCTAGGTAGCCCCAAGGGCAGGGTGCAGTTTATGGTTAAGGTAGGACAAATAGGGGGTGATTCTAACTCTGGCGGGCGGCTGCCCGCCAGAGTTCCCCCCTCCAGAATACCGCACCGCGGTCGTAAGACAGCTGCAGTGATTCTGGGTTTTCCACTGGGCTGGCGGGCGACCGCCAAAAGGCCGCCCGCCAGCCCAGTGGAAAACAACCTTCCCACGAGGACGCCGGCTCTGAATGGAGCCGGCGGAGTGGGAAGGTGCGACGGGTGCAGTTGCACCCGTCGCGAATTTCACTGTCTGCAATGCAGACAGTGAAATTCAAAGTGGGCACTGGGCATTGGCATGGGCACTGCAGGGGCCCCCAGGGGCCCCACGACACCCCATACCGCCATCCTGTTCCTGGCGGCAGAGCCGCCAGGAACAGGATGGCGGTATGGGGTGTCAGAATCCCCATGGCGGCGCAGCGAGCTGCGCCGCCATGGAGGATTCTTTTGGGCAGCGGGAGACCGGCGGTTTTCCTCTTCTGACCGCGGCCAAACCGCCGCGGTCAGAATGCCCTGCGTGGCACCGCCAGCCTGTTGGCGGTGCTCCCGCCAACCCTGGCCCCGGCGGTCCATGACTGCCGGGGTCAGAATGACCCCCATAGTAATGTGTTTTATATGTCCTGACAGTGAAATATTGCTAAATTCGTTTTTCACTATTGTAAGGCCTGTCCCTCTCATAGGTTAACATGGGGGCTACCTTTAAATCTGATTAAAGTGTAGATTCCCTTTGGGAGAGGATGGAAAAGAGTTTGGGGTCTCTGAGCTCACAATTTAAAAATACATCTTTCAGTAAAGCATTTTCTTGCTTATGCCATTTCTGTGACTCTGCCTGTTTGTGGATTCCCTGACTGTGTCAGTTTGACAGTTGGGCTGGTTGCACCTCACACTAGACAGTGACACAAAGGGAGCTGGGGTGTAGCCTGCATATCCTGATGACCCATCTGTGTTAGGAGGAAGGGGAGGAGTGGTCACTCGCACCTGAAAGGGCTGTGCCTGCCCTCACAAAATGCAGTCTCCAACCCCCAGGTGAGTGTCTGGGGCCTGGCCTGGGCAAGGCAGGATTTCACATTCCAAAGAGACTTTACTTTGAAGTAGGCCTACTTCACAGGAGAAACTGGGTATAAGAAGGGCACCCAAAACCACAGACTTTAGATCACTTCTGGACATCAAGAGGAACCTCTGCCTGGAGAAGAGCTGAAGAGCTGAGGAGAAGTGCTGCCATGTCTGTGACTGTGCTTTGTGTAGCTATCCTGCAGTTGCTGCTTCTGCCAGAGTAAGAGGGCAAAGACTGGACTTTGTGTGCATTCCATCTTGTGAAGAAATCTCCAAGGGCTTGATTTAGAGCTTGCCTCCTGTTGTTTGAAGTCTCAGGGACAGCAAAGACTTCTCTCTGGCAGCACCTGGAGTCTCTGGAGAGACTCCTGCTCTGACAAGTGGTGCCCTATCCAGTTCCTGGGCCCTTGCAAGGAAAGTTGGTGGAAATCCACGAAAATCGACTTCGAACCAATGCCGCTGCCGAATCCGGTGACGCCGTCTGCGACCGACTCCGGGATCTTCGCTGGAACGCGCCGACCTTCGCAGGCCGATGCCGCTGAAGTCCGCAACTCCGTAGAAGTCGCCGCACCTCGTCGTGACCAACACCGCTCGAAGTGCGCGGATTCAACGTTTCGCACCAACGCCGTGATCCCCTACTTCGCGCATCGACTTGTTTTCACTCTTCACCAAAGGGTCTACGCGAATCTGTTTCCGGCGCCGCTGGTTTCGGCTTGTTGGGAACGACTCCGTCACAACGCGATGTTAACACCTCATCGAAGCATTTTGTGTTTCTAAGCCCTATTTTTGAGTTTAATCTTTGAAAATTCATAACTTGACTTGTGTATCTCAGATTTTTGTCGTTTTGGTCTTGTTTTGTTTAGATACATATTTCCTATTGTTCTAAACTGGTGTTGTATCATTTTGTAGTGTTTTCCTTAAGTTACTGTGTGCATTGGTACAAATACTTTACACCTAGCACTCTGAAGTTAAGCCTACTGCTCTGCCAAGCTACCTAGGGGGTAAACAGGGATTAGCTGAGGGTGATTCTGTTTTACCCTGACTAGAGCGAGGGTCCTTGCTTGAACAGGGGGTAACCTGACTGTCAACCAAAGACCCCATTTCTAACAACAAAGTTGATTAATTACTTTGGGCAAGTTATCAAAGGGAGATCTCTGTATGGCGGCCTGCGCATATGTAAATTTCCAGCCGTGCCGCAGTGGAAATATCCATCTGGATGTAATTCAACAACTCGAGCGTGGCTTTGCAGCCAATCGTAGCAGTATGTGCTTTCACTCTCTTTACATAGATGCATGGAGGCATATGGGGTCAAATATACCCTTAAAGGTACTAATAGTACCTTTACTAGCATGAGGGTTGGTTGGTTAAGGACTGGTTTTGCAGTATACCGATGGGCAAGGATCTGCCAGGTGGCGGACCAGAGTCCTGCCTCATCTCTTGATGAGCATGTTCCCTCCACCATTTCCACTGACCTATTAAATTGCCTGTCTTTTCCAGGAAATCAGTACATCAGGCCAAGTAAAAGCAAAACACCACCCTGTCTTTCAACTACATTGTTACTCCCAACTTACATCACCGTCATCAAACAACAAACATCTTCTTCTAATTCCACATGTCACTCAAGCATAGCTTGCCCCCCTCTAAAAGGAAAACTGATTGTGCCTTAAAACTGTCCTTCCCATAGTCATCAGGTCTAGAGCAATACAGGCAATAGCAAGTGTAGCAATTTCGGTTTTTATGGAAGCACCCCTAACAAGGGCCAGTATCTTGAGACATTCTGAGCATCCCACATGTATGCCTTAATGCCTCACTACCATTAATGTCTCAACCATATTTTTGAGACGTCTACATCTATCAACACCGCCATAAATGTATCTTGACTGTATGTGCTGAGACAAGATCCTGATAACATAGTTACATTTTAAGTGATTAGGATTCAAATATGCTCACATACATTGTCATTGTCTCCTTTGCAGGTAATGTGTTGTCATCCTCTCATCCTCCTGTAACTAGCTCCTCTGCCTCTCCACTTCCTACATCACAATATGGATGGGCCCTGGCTGATCAGCCCACTTTTTAGGTAATTTTAGGGGTTTTGGCCTATGGGGTGTGAGTAGGTGTAGAAACTGGAAATGAGTGTGTTAGTTTGTAGTCGATGTGTTGTTTAGTATTAGGTTGAGTTTTGGTGTTACGTAGTGTAGTGTGTTAGGTCTTACTATAGTTTGATTACTGTAGCTACGTATAATAGTTGTTGTCATTATGCTAATAATGTTTGTAGTGTTGGCGTGTAGTTAGTATAATCAAAATTAACATGAAATGTTTGCAAATTAATGCCTAATGATGCCACATAGAAATTGTATTGCAGTGTTTTAATAAACGCATGTTTGAAATGTGCCCTCGGGGAGTGGCCACCAATGTATACGATGATTAATGAAATTGACTAATAATGAATTATTAATGTACTAATGTATGATTCTGTATTAGCATTTAGAGTTATAAATTAAGGTTTTGCTGAATTAATCATTAGGACTTAGTTAGCATGAGTCGGGGCCTAGCTGCCGGTCTCATATTAAATGTGTTTTTCTAACGTGCAATGTGCTGACTTGCTGAAGGACATGTAGCTGTACTTTTCCAGAAGCTAGAATATGTGTGTAACCGTAGTAAATTCTTTCTCATGAGACTCAACTTGCTCAAGGAGACATTCTTGCCGAATGCAACAGTGTAAACTTGCAACAGGTACAAGGTCGCCTGAACTGGTAAAGACAATGGAACGAATGACTGAGCCTGAGAGAATAAAAATTTGTACCTGACATTCTACCCGTTAGAGACGTCAATTACAGGAGCCAATAAACTATGTGAGAACTGTTCTAAAGTGACAGTTCTAGTGAGGTGATTACCTGATTATTGGATGGAGATAATGATGCACCAAAAATTTGCCCAATTAGAAATTAGGGGACTGTACAACAAGATTGATATAATCCTTTGACACAAGGAGAAGTCAGCCATAAATGTGCCTTGGCTATTACCTAGACACTTCGTCACTCTGTCTTAAAGGCTTTGTTGTTTAATTCTTCGAACCATCCTTATCTTTGTCCTTCCCGATTCATACTTTTCCTCCTTATGAGGGAAGTGCCCCGTATTGCCTAACCGGCTGAACTTTGCTGTGTTTTCTGGCTGATAGCGAATCAACTGATATCCTGAGGACGAAGACTGACTCTGTATGCTGACCCATTACGGAGGGTAACTATATGATAATGAAATTGGAATTGTCTGTTTGCCTTTCCTTTCTAGGTACCAACTGCTACCTTTTGATAGAGACCATAGTTAGATGTTTTCTAAATTTATGTTGCTAAATTGTTTTGCATGAAGCCCAACATGCCAATGCTAATTCGAGGTTAGTTAAGGAGTTCACTAAAACGGACGCAAATAGACAAATGACTGAATCAATGCTTTCTTGAATACTGCGCTAATGATACTCTGCTAAAGATTCATCCATGTTGACGTTGTGCTTTGTTCTAATGTTTATGATCTTTGCCTTGATGAAATCTTATTCTAGTTGCCACATTGTGACATTGCGGATGTGTCTTCTGGTTTTGAGACTAATAAACTTGCTAGTAGAGTGTAACCAATAGGGAATAAAATATCGTAAATCTTACTAATTTTTGTGTGGTTATTCATGATTGAAGGGTCATGGTGTGATCAAACTTTATTAATGCATTTATCTAGATTGGTTTACTTGACATATTGAAAATTGAGAAAATTATTGACCTAGTGATTTATATGCTGATTAGTTGTCTCATCCTAAGGTGTCTTCAATCAGGGTCAAAAGATTCATTGGCCTAAAACGAGTCCCAGACAAATTAAATTACCTAAGGAGGGATGCAATATCAGTTCTGGTAGCAGAGGACGGTTTAGACCCTTTGGGGCCCTAGGACGAGGGACCATTGTTTTAGGATTGTTTTCGAAATAATGCAAATTGGAGGTATGATGTGCCCCTAAGTCCCAAATGACTTTCCCAGAATCTCGGAGCTTGCCGAAGTGAGTTGGGTATGTTCTCGCCGTTCTAGTGATAGGTATGTGAGAAGTAGAATTTGCTTGCTCAGCTTATGCATATCGCAGGTGAATTGTGAGGTTTGTGAGAATTTAGGTCGGGTAATATTTTAGTAGGAGGAGTGGGCGCACTCCGCAGTGTGAGAGTAGGGAATTCGGCGAACTTCATGTGAGTATGGTGCTTTGTGCTCAAAATTGTCCAAGTGGTTGTTGGTGATGTACGGACCCGGCGTGGTCTAGGACTCCGGAGTATATTGATAAGTATATGAGACACTTGGTTTATGTTGTAATTTGCGCAGTTTAAAAGGTCAATCGGGCGTGGTTGACGAGTCGGGTTTGAGTCAAAGTGTGTGAGTGAAACCTTCGATGGAGATTTGGAAAGTGCACTAGGACGAACCATTGACAAGTCGAGAGTGAAATTTGCTTGCGAGTGCGGGATCTGAGAAGGAGAGAGTAGCGGCGGAGGCTTCAAGTGAAATCTCTGTAAAGTTCTGATGCAATTGTGTTACCCTTCCTGTAGTAAACTGGCAAATTTGAGTTTGTTGTTAAGGTGCTCGCAATATATTGCATTCGTTTTGTGTGGATTTAGAGTGAGGAAGACAAGCCACAAGACTTTGTCAGCCGCAGTGTGTGTGAGGGTGCCGTCATTGGAGCCGCGCTGGGATAGGTAAGCTAGTGAGAAGGGTCAAGCACGGATTTGCAGCCGTCCTTGAGAGGCAATTCTTTGAGAAGGTAGGCAAAGAGTGTTCTGAGAATTAAAGTCACTTCCTGATTCGATTCTAAATAAAATAAAAGACGCAAAAATTAAGTTTTTCAAGGCTTTAAAGAGTGCTTTGAGGAGAGATGCGTACATTACAGCGAGTGTGGGGGAGCCTACACCGCCAGAGGATACTCGGGCGTGTGCCGTAATGGAGGAGAAGGGAGTCGCGGCATGTCATGTTTGGCGTTTCCAGAGAATGGAACCTTTAACATATGGGTTCTAGAGAATTTGCGGAAAGCGTTAAATGAGAAAAAGCCGCCTCTGAGACCAGCTCAGTTTGAGGCATTAGCAATTTGGGATTTAATGGCCATGCGACAGAGGCAACAGAAATTCGAGAGGACAATGAGAAAAGCAGAAAAGACTCTAGCAGAGGCTAGGTGGGATAGTGAGGCCAGGATGTGGAGAAGGGAAATAATAGACAGAGTTAGAATGTTTCCGGCAATAACTCAAGAAGCCGAACCACAGGGAAGAAAGGCAACTTGTAAAACAGACAAGGGGTCTAGTAGGCAAAAGGAGCCTCAGAAGTCCTGGGTAGATGCAGACGATTCGGATGATGATGAGTTTCTCAATCAATTGTTACATGATCGATCACCACCATATGCCATAAATGACAACAGATCGAGTACTAGCGCAGGTCCTGTAAGTTCATCACAGAATCAGGGGATCACAAATACACTACAGGCAAATAATGTTCCGATGCAGAATGGTATCCACTGCACCCGAGACGCAGATATGGTTGCAGCCACCACCAGTTCAGAGGCTTTACCCTGATGTCCCTGTATTAGAGACGGCTACAAATTTGATAGTGCCGCAGGATACATTGTGTACACGAGATCAAAGTTACTGCAGATTGAGCCAACTCCACATTTGCTGCCGCAGCAACAGGTGGTCCCAAATTACACTTCGGTCACAGGACCGCAGTCAGTTACGGCACCTGTAATGAATCAAGCTATGGGAGTTAGTGCCCCACCAGGATTGGGAAATGGACAGGCATTAACTGCTATATCTTTGCCAATTACCGTTGGTCCGCCAGTACCGCTATATGCGCAGGCAAAACCTAGTGTGTGTGACCAAGGAGTAGTGACTCAAGAGGTGATAAGAGGAGGGTTCTCAGGAAGCTCCCAAGGGATGACACCGGGAGAACAGACAGCTGAGAGATCTAGATCCTTGTTGGACTTCAGTCCGATTGGGGTTCCTTTAGAGACAATGAGACAAGCAGGTTTGGGTCTACTGATCCCACAGGTAATGAGTGCAAACACGTCACAAACTCTGATGGTGCAGGCTGGAAATTTCTCGTTACAAAGCTTAACGGCACAACAGTTGACTGAGTGGTTAGACAAGCTTAGCACTCCACAAGCTACTCCGGCGACAGCAGAGCGATCAGAAAGAGAGAAATACCTGAATTTTGTGAGGTTGTGAGTGGAAGCAGCTGAGCTAGTAGAAGGGAGCATGGGAGTGAACAGATTAGAATCTAACACTGAAGCAGAATTAAGATATCTGTGCCCGAAAATAACCAAGGAAGTGAGTAAGGTGCACCAGAGGTTAGCGAACGTGGCAGATAAATACGGCATAGACTTAGACAATACTAAATATCTGAAATGCAGTCATCGGTTAGACTTCGAACCTAAAGATTTTGATCATATGAGATCTACTGGGATGAAGGAACACCTCAAAGAGATACTACAGAGTGCGCAGGTTTGGGGAGCTTTAGAAAAGTGGGAAGGCAGATGGGCGAAGAAGTGAGATAGGAGGAAAAGTGACTGCCTGGAACAGCAACAGGCGAAGGCTGCTCCAGATACGGGAACAATAAAGATGTTACCGATGAGAGAGACAGCTGGAGGGGTTCTAGTTCACGTACCGTGGTATAGAGGTGACATCTTGTCATTCACAAATGATTATCCCAGGTTGAGGGAAAAGCCGATAGAGTGGTACCAGCAAACGGATAGGTTTGTGAAGCTTGCGAAGTGTCTCTGGGAAGACTTGAATACACTGTTTGAGATTATAGTTCCAGCCGATTTGTGGCTTGAGTTCAAGAGGAGTGTGGATTGGCCGACAGCGGAACCACCAAGGGACAGGACTACAGGAGCACCGTCTCCTGAGGTGATGAAGCACTACTATAAGGTGATTGAATTCTTGAAGCAGAAAGTGTCGCCGAAAGTTACTGATTGGCAGAAAATTGATCGAACAGCACAAGAAGGCAAAGAGACTATACATGCTTACTATGAGAGATTGTTAAAGGCATTCAAACACTACAGTGGCACAGAGGTCATAGAACTGAAAGACATGAATCATCTTGTGTTCAGGTTCGTTGAAGGACTGAGGCCAGAGATTAGCCAGATGAGTAAGAATCATTTGATCTGTTGGAAAGCGAAACCGATTGATGAGGTGTTGCAGTACGCGAAATACTGTAGTGATGAGATTGAGTTGAAGCAGAGAAAGCAGAAAGAGAAGGTGATGGTGATGCAAATTAAGGCAGCTCAGGCAGGGATACAGGGAAATGGAGTACAGCAGATGGTGCAGCAACCACAAGGAAATGGAATGTTTCAGCCGCAAACAAGAGGCAGAGGTCGGGGAGGTTTTGTGAGCCGTGGTCCAGTCTTGAATACTGTTGTGGTTCAAAATGACGTGCAAGGGATGAAAAAGATGTCGCCATGCCATGCGTGTGGGGGCGTGGGACACTGGAAGCAGGAATGTCCAATGATGGTGCAGGATGGTTTTGTTCAACAAAGCAATGATGTCAGTGCATTACAAAATGTGAGGGGTCCAAGAAAGAGGGGTCAAAATCCGAGCTTCCAGAATAATATGGTTCAGATGCAGGGTCTCCAGCCTATGCAACAAGTACAAATGCCACGTGTTCAACCAGCGCAGGTGCAGCAAATACAACAGCAGATTCCTGTGGTACCTAGACAGCAAATGCAGTTGCCTTTAGCTCCGATGGGATAGCAACAGATGATGCTTCCTCAACAGGTCACAGGTTAAACAATGAGTCAAAATAATGCAGTACAACAATTCCCATTGCGGGGTGAGAATGGAATAAACGATGAATGCTCGGATGACTGTTCGGATAGTGAGGAGTGCAGGCTTGCAGCGTCCCTAGAAGTAGATCAGAGGGGCCCTTATGTACAAGGAAAGGTGATGGGTCACAAGGTTTCATTCCTGGTTGACACAGGAGCTACACGCTCCACAGTCAGAAGTGCAGAGGTTCCGAAATTGCCCCTTTCAGGGCGTACAATAAAGGTGGTAGGAGTAGCAAACCAGCTCCTGACTAATCCAATTACAGATCAGGTCCAAGTTGAGATTGGTACCTTTCAGGGATTACATAGGTTTGTAGTCTGTGATTCAAGTCCTGTGTCCCTACTGGGGAGAGACTTGCTGTGCAAGACAAGGGGGGTCATTACAACATTGGCGGTAAAAGCCGCTTACCGCCGTGCAGAAGATGGCCAACATACCGCCGCGGGCGCGGAATTCCACCACAGTCATTATGACCCACAGGTCGGAATCCGCCAAAATTTAGACACCCACGCAAGTCTGCCACACCAAAGGTCAGTGACAAACTGCCGAAAACAAAACCTCCACCGTCACGCCAACAGGAATGCGCCCACACTATCACGACCCACGAATCCACGCAGCGGTCTTTCAACCGCGGTATTCATTGGCGGTACACACTGCCGTGCTCAAAATACACACACTCTTACAAAACACATCAACATTGGACAATTCAAAATACACACACCTGATACACATACACACACCACTCCCACATACCCAATACAATATAAAACACACACCTACATCACCCACCAACCCCTACGACAACAACTGCTACTGAAGGCCACAGAGAGACACCACCATCTACAAACGAGCATCCACAGGCATTCAACACCATCACCCACATAACATCCACCCACCTCACACAACACACCACTAAATATCACCCCACACATCACAACACACACCAACCCACACATCACCCACACCACCCCATGGCACGGCAAAGACACCCGAGGTTCTCTTAGGAGGAACTCAGGGTCATGGTGGAGGAAATCATCCGGGTAGAGCCACAGCTATTCGGATCACAGGTGCAGCACACCTCCATAGCTAGGAAGATGGAGCTATGGGTAAGAATCGTGGAGAGGGTCAATGCAGTGGGACAGCACCCAAGAAATATGGATGACATCAGGAAGAGGTGGAACGACCTACTGGGGAAGGTGCGTTCCGTGGTCTCAAGACACCACATCGCAGTACAGAGGACTGGCGGCGGGCCCCCACCTCCTCCCCCACAACTAACAACATGGGAGGAGCAGGTCTTGGCTATTGTGCATCCTGAGGGCCTCGCAGGAGTAGCTGGAGGAATGGACTCTGGTAAGTCAAATCTTCACTATTATATCTCCCACCCTACCTGCATGCCATCACATACCCCCACCCTCGCCCTCACCCCCATCACTACTACTCCTCACAAATGTCCCAATATCACAAACCACCCATCCCAACACCAAGCCCTGCATGCAACACCAAAGCATAGACACCCATCACCAAAGCATGTCCACTACAGATGCCCATACACCCCCTAAACCATCATCACACAAGGTCCCACACAGGAATGCAAGCACTGGGGTACACGGTCAACCACCCATTGCATACCATGGCACACACAGATGCAATAATCATGCTTTTAAACCCCTGCAGGACCCCTACCCAACATCACCGGACAGGAGGGTCCAGACATGTCCACACCACCCACAGAAGAGGCCCACAGTGATGACAGCAGCTCTGTCCAACTGGATCTAGACAACCAGCCCGGCCCATCTGGGACCTCGGGACAGTTGTGTTCCCCTCACACAGTCACAGGCCACCACAGAGCTTCCCCCTCTGGAAACACCAGCACAGCACCCACCCAGCGGGCCCATACCTCTGTCCCAAGGACACGTCAATCAGCAGTGTGTTCACCACTACAGGGAACCCAGGCTAACCCACCACCCCAACAACAACAGGGACCTGGGGGCAGTGGCTGTGGGCACACCGTTCAGGGGACAGAGGCCCAGGGAAACAGGGGAACTGGGAGGGCTTTTGTGCGACAGGGGGAGGACAGGCCCAGGGAACCCACTCTCCACGAGGCCCTCTCCAACATCATGGGAGCCTACCATCATTCCCAGGAGACAATGGCAACAGTACTGGCCAAGTTTCAGGAGATCCAGCGGCTGCAGGAGGAACAGTATTTGGGCTTCAGGGAGGAACTCAAATCCATCTATTCCACCCTGTGCACTTTGTAGGGGTGCTGAAGGAAGTCCTCAACACCAGGAGGGACAATGTGGCACAAGGGGCCCCTGACACTAGCCTGGACGATGAACTGCCCACCACCTCTGCCGGCGCTAGTGGACAGGAGGCACAGCCACAGGACCGCCACACCAGCACCCCATCCCCTGCAGAGGGAGAACCACCCCGCAAACGGTCCCTGAGATCCAGACAAAGACAGAGAACGATGCCAAGACCCCCGCCAAGAAATAAGACCACCCTGATTGTCATACTTTTGTCCCACTTTGTCACCCTGTCCATCCTCAAACTGCCCCAGCTCCACTTCCTATGCCCCTTTGGACAATGCACCTGTGAGACTAATAGACTGGATTCTGCCATGGACATTCCACCACCATCACCCCTCACCATTTTACAACCCCCTCAAATATTGAGCACTTAAATAAACACCCTTAAAGCACAAAACAATCTGGAGTCTGTCTGTGATTTCAAATTAGTGTATTAGCAATTACAGTGACAAAATGCTCTTTCAAATGTAATGTCAACATACCTATGTCACACAGCTCTAGTCCATGAGGAAACAAAGCAGATGTCACACAGTGGGACCCACATCTGTGAAATCATAAGCGAAAGTGACAACTCAGTGACCATACACTGGGTGAAAAGGACAGACAGTAGAGAGGTAGTAGTTTTAAAGTACATGTAGCAGGCAGGTTTGTCTTCTTACCTGTGTCTCACTGGAAGTATTGCAGGATCACCGAGTTCCTGTTGTCGATGTCCTTTTCTTCTGCTTCCTCGTCTTCACTGTCCACAGGCTCCACAGCTGCCACAACGCCTCCATCTGGACCATCCTCCTGCAGAAAAGGCACCTGTCGTCGCAAAGCCAAGTTGTGAAGCATACAGCAGGCCACGATGATCTGGCACACTTTCTTTGGTGAGTAGAATAGGGATCCACCTGTCATATGTAGGCACCGGAACCTGGCCTTCAGGAGGCCAAAGGTCCACTCTATAATCCTTCTAGTTCGCCCATGGGCCTCATTGTAGCATTCCTCTGCCCTTGTCCTGGGATTCCTCACTGGGGTCAGTAGCCATGACAGGTTGGGGTAACCATAGTCACCTGCAAATGGGGAGGGACAACTGTTAGACACACACTAACTCTTAGGGACATCCCCAGAACCAGACAACTATTCCCACTGATTTGGGTCCAGGTGCTCACCTAATAGCCACACCCGGTGCCTCTGTAGTTGCCCCATCACATACGGGATGCTGCTATTCCGCAGGATGTAAGCGTCATGCACTGAGCCAGGGAATTTTGCATTAACATGGGAGATTTACTGGTCTGCCAAACACACCATCTGCACATTCATCGAATGGTAACTCTTCCGGTTTCTGTACACCTGTTCACTCCTGCGGGGGGGACCAAGGCCACATGTGTCCCATCAGTGGCACCTATGATGTTAGGGATATGTTCCAGAGCATAGAAGGCACCTTTCACTGTAGGCAAATCCTCCACCTGAGGGAAAACGATGTACCTCCGCATGTGTTTCAGCAGGGCAGACAACACTCTGGACAACACCATTGGAAAACATAGGCTGGGACATCCCTGATGCTATGGCCACTGTTGTTTGAAAAGACCCACTTGCTAGGAAATGGAGTACTGACAGCACCTACACTTGAGGGGGGATTCCTGTTGGATGGCGATTGCTGACATCAGGTCTGGCTCCAACTGGGCACACAGTTCCTGGATTGTGGCACGATCAAGCCTGTAGGTGATGATCACATGTCTTTCCTCCATTGTCGACAGGCCCACCAGCGGTCTGTACACCAGAGGATGCCGCCATCTCCTCACATGCCCCAGCGGACGGTGCCTATGGAGGAGAACAGCGAGCACAGAGTCAACCAACTCTGAGGTACGTAAACACAGCTTACTCCGAAAACTATTCACAAACAGAATTTTGCCTGTATGAGTGTTTAGCCAAGGCCTAGGTATGTGTGACGCAGTCAAAAATAAAGCCATGTGGGCCCCTGAACAGGCGGCTGCCTTACCTGTAAAGTGGGACAATGGGATATGAGGTTACTGCACTGGCATTGTACACCGTTGCGGTAGGCGGTCGAAGATCGCGGCGCAATTCTGCATTGGTTAACATTGGATCCTATGGGTCCCAGGAGCCAATGACGATGTACGCCGGCGGTAACGGTACGCACCGCCACAGACGTGACCGCCATTTTCTCACTGTTCAATCACTCGATACCTGATCTTCGACAGGAGAGGACCTACACTGCAAGTGCTGCTGTGACCTCAGTCTGGAAGAGACAATGGCTCGTGTGTCTGGGGAAAGGGCCCCTGCCTTTGGCACGGAGGAGTTGGAGAAACTCGTGGATGGGGTCCTCCCCCAGTACATGCGACTCTATGGTCCTCCAGACAAACAGGTAAGTACACCGTTACCATGCTGTATGGGCAATGCCTGTGTGGGGTGGGGTGGTTGAAAGATAGGGGGGGAGAATGAGGCGTGCATGAAACGACGGTGAGTGCATGTGCCACATGGCAAGGGTAGGTATGCGGGCCAATGACTGTGACAGTGCAGTTGGTAATTACTTCTCTTTTTCCCCTGTACAATTCCTGTAGGTCAGCGCCCACCAGAAGAAGGATATTTGGCATCCCATCGCCAAGGAAGTACGAACCATGGGGGTCTACCACAGACAGAGCACCCACAGCCGGAAAAGATGGGAGGACATTCGCCGCTGAAGCAAGAAGACGGCGGAGGCCCAGCTGGGGATGGCCTCCCAAAGTGGGAGGGGTGCCCGTCGCACCATGACCCCACTGATGTTCAGGATCCTGGCGGTGGCGTACCCGGAGTTGGATGGGCGCTTGAGGCATCACAGCAGCAACAAGGGGGTGAGTACACTGTCATTCAGCAGATTCAGCGCGCATTGGAAGTGTCTGGGTGGGGGAGGTGGGCTGTGGGTTCCCCTAGGCCAGGGTGAGTTTGCTAGTTAAGTCCCCTTTTTCAGGCAGTCCCTGTGGCACCCCACCCCACCTGGGTACAGTGCCAACTACACCTAGTCAGGCTCCTGTGACATCCATGTGTGCAGAAATCGGCCACCGGCTTGTAAGCCATGTCCCAGGGATTGAATAGTGGACCCCAAGTGCGCGGCGTAGTGCAGGGGGCTTCTGTGTCTGTCGTGTCCGCCAACAGTAGCAGTTTTGCATGCACTCAACATGTCTTTCTTCTGTCTTACCGCCCTTTTTGTGGTCTCCCTGTACTTGTGTGCATTAGCATCTTCAGGCGGAGGAGCAGTGGCACCGGAGCAGGAGGGAGCTGCATCCCACATGGCCCTGGAGGGCGACACTACAGACTCTGAATCCACCAGTGGGACGGAGGGCGAGGGGAGCTCCATGGCAAGGATAGGAGCTGAGACCAGTGATACAGACTTCTCCTCTGATGGGAGCTCCCTTCCGGTGGCGGCCCCATCTGTGCCCCGCATCTACAGGTACAGCCGCCACCCCCCCTGCCAGCACCGCCCTCCCAGCAGCCCCTCAGCCTTTGCCCCGTGCCCGCTCACCCAGGAGGGTGGGCATCACCTTCGCACCTGCCCCAGTCACCCCTGCTGCCCTCAGCGAAGAGGCCGTTGACCTCCTCAGGTCCCTCACTGTTGGGCAGTCTACCATTTTGAATGACATCCGGGGTGTAGAGAGGCAGTTGCAACAAACCAATGCATTCCTGGAGGGCATTCATTCTGGTCAGGCAGCCCTTCAGTGAGCTTTTCAGACTCTGGCTTCAGCACTGATGGCAGCCATTGTCCCTGTCTCTAGCCTCCCCCCTCCAACTTCCTCCACCCGGACCCACACCCCTGTACCTCAGCCTATCCCAAGCACACCATCAGACCAGCATGCACACACCTCAACACACAAAGGAAGCTCTGGCAAACATAAGCACCACACATCCCACAGGCACTCACACAAGCATCATACACATGCATACACACCAACATCCACTGCCTCCACTGTGTCCCCCTCCTCCTCGTCTCCCTCCTCCCTCCCTGTCTCGTCTCCACTCACACCTGCATGCACTACATCTTCAGCCACTACGTCCATCACCAGGACACCCACCACTACACCCGCTCACATGCAGTCACCACCCCCACTACCATTCACACATCCCCTGTGCCCTCTCCCAGTGTGTCTGTGAAGCCATCTCCCAAGGTACACAAACGCAGCCACACACCCACCCAACAGTAACCTCACGACAGCCTCCAGCCCATGCACCTTCACCCAAAGTCAGCAAGCGTACACCTCCTACAACCACAACCTCTTCCTCCACTCCCAAACCCCCTCCAGCTACCAGTCCCAGTGTTCCTAAGAAACTTTTCCTGTCCAGCCTTGACCTCTTTCCCTCACCTCCCCCACCCCGTCAGTCTCCTAGGGCCCGACTCTCCAGGTCCCAACCTGGCACCTCAGCCACAACATCGGCGGGACCAGTGGTACCAGTAGTCCCCGGAATATGGAGTGCACCAGGCAGCGGGGCAGGCAGTGTGGCAAGGAGCCACAGCACGCACAGTCCCCCACCTGTCAAGCATCAAAAGTTGGACAGTGCCCGGAGGGAGAGGGGAAAGACACCAGCCACCAAAGCCGCTCCCAGGGGTACAGTTGAGATTGTGGAGACAGCTGCGACACCATCCAAGGTGGGGAAGGGGCACAAGAAAAACGGCAAATCTGGGAAGATCAGCACAGTGGACAAGACCGCCAGCAGCAGCTCTGCTGCCCAGGAGGTGACCGCCAGCAGCCACACTGCCCCAGACAGGATCGCCAGCAGCAGCCCCGCTGCCCAGGAGGCGACCACCACCGGCCACACTGCTCCAGACAGGACCGCCAGCAGCAGCCCCGCTCCCCAGGAGGCGACCGCCAGCAGCCCTACTGCCACAGACAGGACCGCCAGCAGCAGCCCCTCTGCCCAGGAGGTGACCGCCAGCAGCCACACTGCCCCAAACAGGACCGCCAGCAGCAGTCCCGCTGCCCAGGAGGCGACCACTAGCAGCCCCACTGCCACAGACAGGACCGCCAGCAGCTGAACCGCTGCCAAGGACACCGCCGCCACAAGCACCATTGCCAAGGACACCACCGCCACAAGCACCGCTGCCAAGGACCACCGCCAACACAAGCATTGCTTCCGAGGACACCGCCGCCACAAGCACCACTGCCACGGACACTGCCGCCACAGGCACCGCTGCCAAGGACTCCCCCGCCACAAGCACCGCTATCAAGGACACTGCCGCCACAAGCACCGCAGGCCCATGAGAGCAAAAAACTCTGATGCTACTGAGGCCGCCACAAGCAGGATGAAGCACTCTGGGCACAAGGCCCCCTCCAGAACCAGTGGAGATTGTCATCCACTACCTCAGTCCTTGACAGGATGAAGCACTCTGGGCACAAGGCCCCCTCCAGGACCAGTGGAGATTGACATCCACTTGAGAGACTGTGGCTTTCCACTCCCCAGGATTGAACAGTGGGCAAACCACCCACTGTAGAGACTTGAGAGACTGTGGCTTTGCACTCCCCAGGATATAGCAGTGGGCAAACCACCCACTGTAGAGACTTGAGAGACTGTGGCTTTGCACTCCCCAGGATTGAACAGTGGGCAAACCACTCACTGTAGAGACTTGAGAGACTGTGGCTTTGCACTCCCCAGGATTGAACAGTGGGCATGGGACCCCCTCGTGGATTTGACGTTGTGCACTCAACCGGCTGAGGTGCCCCTCCTTCCCTTCCCCTTGAGGTGCCTGATTTACTTCTATCTGATGCCCCTGCAGTGTTCTCTCAGTCTTGTTTGGGTATCTTGTGTGGGCCTCGCCCGTGCCTTTTGGGCCTAGTGATCCACGGACTATGATGGTGGACTCCCTTGGACTTGTGTTCTTGGTGTATATAATTGTATATAGTATAAATGTATATATTTGTAAATATTTTTGATGTATGTAATTGAAAATATCACTCTTTTCCTTTTGTCCTTGCATTCTTCCAGGGGGGGTTGGGGGATGTAACCCTGATGTATCAATATGTATTAGTGTGTGTGTTGTAGTGGGTGAGAGTGTGGGTGTTGCGTGTGTGTGTCACTGTTTTTTCCCTCCCCCTCCCCTGTGTCGTAGGTGCAGTACTCACCGTTGTCTTTGCCGCCGGCGTTCGTGCTCCTGGTAGAGGAGCAGGAAGATAAAGGCTGGCAGAATCTGGAGCTCGGGTTCCATGGCGTCCTGGTTCCTCGTGGGGTGTATAGAGGTGAGCATTTTCCCTTCGAAGTCCTGTTTCCGCCGTGTTTTTGTTCGCGGTGAATCCTCCCCGGAAAAGGTGGTGGATTGGTGGGTTGTAATACTGCGGGCGGTACATTGTCTCCTGCCTGTCTGTTGGCGGTTACCGCCACGGTATTTGTTTGTACCGCCGTGGGGGTCTGAATGTTAAAGTGGCTGTCTATGTTGGTGGTTTCCGCCACGGTCATAATTCAATTTTTTTGACCGCCGGCCTGTTGGTGGTCTTACCGCCGCTTTAACACCTACCGCCAGGGTTGTAATGACCACCAAGGTGTTCAATCACCTGTTCCAATGAGGGAATTGAGGTGCAGACAAACAGTGATGATGAAGGAGACGATGGCCACATCTCAGAGCCAGAGACTGAGACCACAGATGAGGAGTAACCTTTGATAAGCTTTTTTCCGATGTTCACAGTGACTGATTTGCCAACCGAATTACAGGGAACAGTCACCGAGAAGGTGTGGGACTTGACAGGAAAGGAAGTGGGACTGATAAAAGGAGTGGAACCAGTCAAGGTAGAGGTGAAGCCAAATGCCGTGTTTTCCCAGGTACCGCAGTATCACATGGCACAAGACGTCCTTATACAGGTGACACAGATAATTGCAGACTTTGTGAAGCAAGGGGTCTTAAAAGAAGTGATGAGCAGCCCATGTAATTCGCCAATAATGGGATTCAGAAAGCCTTGTGGGAAAGTTTGAATTGTCCAAGACCTGAGAAAAATTAATGAGATAGTGGTAAAATGCTGCCCCATAGTGTCAAATCCAGCCGTGATCATGTTTCAGGTTCCATGTAATGCAGAGTGGTTCACAGTTGTGGACTTGTCCCAAACGTTCTTTTCTGTGCCTCTTCATGAGGACAGCCAATTTCTCTTTAGTTTCAAATTCCTGGACAAGGTTTACAGTTGGTGTCGAATTCCTCAAGGGTTTTCAGAATCGCCTTCTATCTTCAATCAGATATTGAAGAAGGACTTGGAAGCATTGGAACTGACTTTTAATTAAACTCTAGTCCAGTACATTGATGATTTGTTGATTGCGTCCAAAACGAAAGATGACTGCAGGTATGATACTATTGCCTTACTGAATCATTTGGGAAAGAACAAACATAAAGTGTCCCCAAAGAAGCTACAGTACTGTCAGAAAGAGGTGAAGTACTTTGGCCACCTGATTGAGAAGGGGGCAAGGAGAATATCCAAAGAAATAGTGACAGCCATTTTACAGATGAGTCCCCTGACATCCAAGAGAGACGTGAGGATGTTTTTGGGAATGGTAGGCTACTGTCGCCATTGGATTCCCAACTTCTCGATTATCTCTAAGCCTTTGGTGAGGTTTACTGTAGGATGGCCCAGATACCCTAACTATGTCTGAGAAGAGATGAGGGTATTCAGTGAACTGAGAGAGTGCATGTGCATGGCTCCAGCATTAGGTATGCCTGACTACACAAAGCCTTTTGTACTGTTTTGTCATTAACGTGATGCTTGTTCTTTGTCTGTCCTGACACAGGTCCATAGAGGTGAAAACCGCCTGGTAGCATATTTTTCTGCTACTTTGGACCCAGTCGCAGCAGCTTTTCCGGGTTGTCGGCGTGCAGTTGCAGCAGTTGGTCAAAGCCTTACTCAATGTGAAGGCATAGTGATGGGACATCCCTTAACAGAAATGGTCTCACACTCAGTCGAAATACTACTCACCCGAACCAAGATGCAGCACATGACAAATACTCGTCTGACAAAATATGAAACTATTATACTGGGGTCACCTAATGTATCATTGAAACGCTGTACTGTGTTAAACCCAGCAACTTTGCTTCCCAATGAAAATACAGATGTTGATGAGGCTGAGGAAGTAGAACATGATTGCCTTGAGTTAATAGAACTGTGCACCAAACCGAGACCTGACATTAAAGATACTCAATTGGAGGAGAATGATTACATTATCTTTGTTGATGGTTCATGCCTGAGAGACTCAGTAGGAGTACTGGGAGCCGGATATGCTGTGTGTACAAAATCACCGGTATCCTGGAAGCATCTTGGCTCGAGAGAGTGTATTCTGCTCAAGTGGCTGAATTGGTTGCTCTTACTAGGGCATGCCATGCCGCTGACAAACTAAAATTGACTATCTATACTGACAGCAGATATGGATTTGGAATTGTTCATGATTTTGGCCAGTTGTGGTCACAGAGGGGTTTGATGACCTCTTCTGGTTCTCCAGTGAAAAATGGTGAAAGAATTAAGGAGTTGTTGCACGCGATTCAGTTACCTCTTGAAATTGCTGTGGTGAAATACAGCGCTCATGTGAAATCACAAGACTTTGTGTCAATGGGAAACGGATATGCAGATCAAGTCGCAAGGTTTCGTGCACTGAACTGTATATCGTTCAAGGATCAGTGGGAATTGTTACCTGAAACTGAAAATGAAACATGCACAGGTTATGCATTGAGGGTTGTTGACACAATGGAAGAGTTAAAATTGTTGCAGGGACGTGCCAGCAGAGAAGAGAAACGTTCTTGGCTTAAAATGCAATGTGTACAAAGACCTGATGTTTGTGGGTTTCAGATGAGGGGGAAATAGTTTTGCCAAACAGTCACTTGTCACAGTTTGCAAGGTTTTACCACTGGCAAGCACATATTGGGAGAGATGCCATGATCAGGTTGTTCAAAATCGATTGGTTCAATCCAAAATTTAGACAAGCCGCAGAAGCAATCTGTCACAGGTGCATCACCTGTCAGCAGATGAATGCGGGGAAAGGGACCGTGGTGAATTTGAGCCACATTGGGAGAGCCGGAGGTCCATTTAGCAGGATGCAGATGGATTTTATTGAGATGCCTGTGTGTGGAGGTCTGAGGTACGTGTTGGTGATTGTGTGCATCTTTAGTCACTGGATTGAAGCTTACCTTACACGTAGGAATGACAGTCTCACAGTAGCGAAGTTGCTGCTTAGGGAATTGATACTACATTTCGGGTTCCCCATCTCTTTAGAATCAGATAGAGGAAATCACTTCAACAATGAGGTGGTTAAGCTCTTGTGTGCCTCACTGAACATTGAACAGAAGTTGCATTGTAGCTACCGTCCTGAAGCCTCAGGACTAGTGGAGCGGATGAATGGTACCTTGAAGTCGAGAATGGCAAAAATGTGCGCAGCTACAAATCTGAAATGGCCAGATGCATTGCCCTTAGTGCTAATGTCAATGAGAAATACACCTCACAAGAAAACAGGACTGTCTCCTCATGAAATTCTCATGGGCCGAGCTATGAGATTGCCCGCAGTGCTTGCAAATGCTCTTGTGATTATCACAGATGATATGGTGTTGGACTACTGCAAGGGTCTGGCTGACGTGGTCCGCTCTTTCTCTTACCAGGTGGAAGCAACCACACTGCCACCGATAAAGTTCCAGGTCACAATCTGAAAGCCGTTGACTGGGTTGTTGTCAAGAAACACGTGAGGAAGTCTTGTTTAGAGCCACGTTGGAAGGGGCCATATCAAGTGATACTGACAACTACTACTGCTGTGAAATGTGCGGGAATTCCAAACTGGATCCATGCCAGTCACACAAAGAAGGTGACGTGTCCAACTGATGAGGAAATTGAGTTGTCGAAATTAACAGCTACAGCGAAGGAAGCCTCAGGGCCGGAGAGTAATCAAAGGGGAACTGAGACTGAAGGAGAGCACGTTGAGGACGGCTTGGTCACTCAAACAGCAAACAAGATCCAAAAGAGTGACGGTGAGCCTATCTCAACTGAGGCACCAGGAGGACCGACCCAAAGAGAGGTTCTTCCAGAAGCAGACGGACACAGGTTTAAAGTTGAACCCCTGACAGACCTAGAAGGCGAAGGAGTTGAGGCGGAAGATAGTCAAAGTGTTCAGACTCCTCCGGAGCCACTTGCAGATCTAGCAAGAGAAAGCACCATAGCACAAGAGGAGGGCATTGAACAGCAACCTGAAAAGCAGGACGGAAACAGAACATTGAGAGGAGATAAGTGGCCATAATCGCAAACTGGAAAAGGGAAAGTGGTCAGCAATGAAACAACAGAGGAAGAGATCGATACCACAAGGAAGGAAGATCTGAGTGAAGGAGAATTGCAGGGTGACCGCAAGTTGAAAAGAAAGAAAATAGCAAACAGAAGATACGCAGGTCCTGAATGGGCTTATGCAACGTCAGCCGAGTGGCAACAAGAGTTCTTGGCATTTTGTTTTGATCGTGAAGTCCCAGGTCAATATTATGGTACCTGAAGTTGGCTACAAATAAAAGAGACTGTGTTAAGCTAAAATTGAATAAAGGGAAACCTCAGAAAAGAGACTGATAAATTAATGAATGTGACATTGCTAACCTGAATTGACTTTTGAAAAACCCAATTGTGACAAGCTGCTAACTGGATTGACAAAAGACCCTGGGAGTGAATGAAAAAGCTATAAATACTTGCTGGAAAAAGACTTTTGCATAAGCTTTGTGGAGAAAAGAGTTATTAATCATCCTCCTATTAGTTGATTACGTTTGTAGTACTTTACTTTCTGATTCTTTACAGATCATGCCTAGGTCAGGAGTTGATGTTGAGGGGAATACGCGCTGTAAATATTTGGGTATTGCTCTGGGTGTTGTGTGTGTGATATTCATTATAGCCTTGTTTGTGGAAATGCGATTGGTGGATGAGAGTGAAGCTAACAATGCTGCAGTTTCTGAGACTGCTACACTAACACCGTGGGATAAGTTTGAACAAGATACAAAGTACTTGTATGACGAAACTAATACATAAGGGGAGCTGTCTACTAATGTTTTCTATCACTTGCTGAGTGAGTATGTTGACACTATGGGTGCAAAGTCTTGTTACGTGTGTACACAAATTCATCTTGCAGTCCAAGAGGGAGTTACATATTACAGCTTGCCATTAACTTACGGGATTAGTTGTAGTTTGCTACTAACGCGTTTCTATAATCAAGAAGAAGTGCAATATTTTTACTCAAACTATGATTTAGTATTCTCTTATGTGCCTTTCATAGAAGATTTGAATAGTGTGGCTAAGTATTATGCTATAAAGCTGGTTAAAGGATTCTTTGAGCCTAGAACAACAAATAGTGCTTAATATGCGCACCACAATAATTTGACATGCTTGCTTACATCTGTAGAAAATAACTTTCTACATCACACTGAAGATAGAAGGATCTATGGGAAGTTGGTTTAGTGGTCTTTGGCATGGGTTCTTGGGAAAATTAATACAGGGAATAGTAATTGTTTTGGCTTTTTTATTTGGGTTATGGATACTCAACAAAATATGGGAGAGAAGTAAAGTAAAATGGACAAAATATAAAGCGAGGAGGGAGGAAAAGAAAAGGGAGAAAATGTTCAGAGCTAAATACGAAAAGGCAAAGCAGAAAGAGGAAATCGAAATGAAGGAATTGACAAGGTAAAGGATTGTTAAAGAATGGATCTGTGTGATGACAAGTGTCATCAGAGGAGGGATTGTTGGAGTGTAGTTAGTATAATCAAAATTAACATGAAAAGTTTGCAAATTAATGCCTAATGATGCTGCATAGAAATTGTATTGCTGTGTTTTACTAAACGTGTGTTTGAAATGTGCCCTCAGGGGGGGTGGCCACCAATGTATACGATGATTAATGAAATTGACTAATAATGAATTATTAATGTACTAATGTATGATTCTGTATTAGCATTTAGAGTTATAAATTAAGGTTTTGCTGAATTAATCATTAGGCCTTAGTTAGCATGAGTCGGGGCCTAGCTGCCAGTCTCATATTAAATGTGTTTTTCCAATGTGCAATGTGCTGACTTGCTGAAGGACATGTAGCTGTACTTTTCCAGAAGCTAGGAGATGTGTAACCGTAGTAAATTCTTTCTCATGAGACTCGACTTGCTCAAGGAAACATTCTTGCCGAATGCAACAGTATAAAAAAAATTTGTACCTGACATTCTACCCTTTAGAGACGTCAATTACAGGAGCCAATAAACTACGTGAGAACTGTTCTAAAGTGACAATTCTAGTGAGGTGATTACCTGATTATTGGATGGAAATAATGATGCACCAAAAATTTGCCCAATTAGAAATTAGGGGACTGTACAACAAGATTGATATAATCCGTTGACACAAGGAGAAATCTGCGATTACGTACCTTTGCTATTACCTAGACACTTCGTCACTCTGTCTTAACGACGTTGTTGTTTAATTCTTCGAACCATCCTTATCTTTGTCCTTCCCGATTCATACTTTTCCTCCTTATGAGGGAAGTGCCCCGTATTGCCTGTCCTGCTGAACTTTGCTGTGTTTCCTGGCTGATGGAGAATCAACTGATGTCCTGAGGATGAAGGCTGACTCTGTATGCTGACCCATTACAGAGGGTAACTATATGATAATGAAATTTTAATTGTCTGTTTGCCTTTCCTTTCTAGGTACCAACTGCTACCTTTTGATAGAGACCATACTTAGATGTTTTTGAAATTTGTGTTGCTAAATTGTTTTGCATGAAGCCTAACATGCCAATGCTAATTCGAGGTTAGTTAAGGAGTTCACTAAAACGGACGCAAATAGACAAATGACTGAATCAATGCTTTGTTGAATAATGCGCTAATAATACTCTGCTGAAGATTAATCCATGTTGATGTCATGCTTTGTTCTAATGTTTATGATCTTTGCCTTGATGAAATCTTATTCTAGTTGCCACATTGTGACATTGCTGATGTGTCTTCTGGTTTTGAGACTAATAAACTTGCTAGTAGAGTGTAACCAAAATTGAATAAAATATCGTAAGTCTTACTAATCTTTGTGTGGTTATTCGTGGTTGAAGGGTCATGGCATGATCAAACTTTATTAATGCATTTATATAGACTGGTTTACTTGACATATTGAGTATTGAGAAAATTATTGACCTAGTGATTTATATGCTGATTAGTTGTCTCGTCCTGAGGTGTCTCCAATCAGGGTCAAAAGATTCATTGGCCTAAAACGAGTCCCAGACAAATTAAATTACCTAAGACGGGACACGTTATCAGTTCTGCATTGGTAAAATGTTTGTATTATTTTTGGGGTGTTTGTGCCCTACCAGCAACAATCTCCACCTTCAGGCATAATTAAAGACAAGGCTATAAAGTTACTTATAGGAAATTTACAGGTATTTATTTGTAAGCGGTCTCCAGCTCCTCGTGTAAAGAAGTGGAGACATGTAAATTCTACTTCGAGAAGTATATTTCCACATGGAGTTAATGAAAACCATCTGAGTTGAAATCGATGGTAGAGAGCAGGCGGAAATCTGCGGATATCTCCATCTGTGAAATTCCCTTTATGTATAGGGCCATCTTTGACTACGGAAATACTTCTATCCAAATTAACTTTGTTGGTAAGCATGATAGTTCCATTCATTATTAGAAGGAGTACAACATATTTTGTTCATGATTCTATGTTTATTGCAGTGTTCAAATGTGCTCTGATATGTGTTTTTTCTTGGTTACTGCTCCACTCTGAAATACTGTGCTATACTATGTTCAATCAGATGCACTGATGTCTGGAAAGACATAATTATTTTTTATTCAAACATTCTGGAATGTCCATGTATGTTATTGTGTCTAACGTGCAAAATCTTGAGAGATGTTATGGTACTTCATGTTATCTTGCAGTATGTGATGTTAAAACAATGGTGTAGAATATTAATTAAGCTCTGCACGCTTGCTCTTGCCTACAGTCATGTTGGTAATGTATCTTTCAGTGAGTTTCAATTAATGTTGGGTGTGATCGGTATAGTTTAGGTGAGGCTTACTACTGGTATAATGAAGTTTTCCCTTGTGGCCCTATTTTGTTTGCACTGTTTCACAGAGTCATTGCATTGTGTTTATGTCTGATTGAGCGAACCATAGGACTGCAGTCTTTTTGTTTCCCTGCGTGAGGAAGGACGTCCACTGCATGACAGGTTCTGATGGGCTGTGCCAACTATGTTATGGCTAGAAGGGTGTGTGTAGAATGATTACTCCTATATCAGCATCTACTGGTATGTATGTTGAGGGTTTTGTTTATTTGGGGGAGCATTGTTATGTCAACTATATTACTTACGGCCTCATTTATAATTTGGTTTGGTGGGTGGCCACTGGGGTGATGGAGTAAATTACTTAATCTCCATGGCAAAGGGACCATCCGCCAAATTTGTAAAGGTCCACCAAGCAGGCAGTCATTAGAAATTCACTGTGAGGAACACCCGTCATGGTGGTTCCTGCCAATGCATCTTGATGTTTGGTGCAAGGTGGCGTCAACATGACACAGCCCCGCACCAAACTGTCTTCTTTTTTCTTTTAAAAAAGAAGATTGCAAAACGGGATTGGTGAGGGGGTCTTATTAGCATTTGTCTGCCCCTCACCACCAGGGTTTTCCGTGTGGTGACAGACAGTAAAAAATGCCTATATGTCTGCCCATACTGATAGAGTCATTTCTCCAACGGCCCTTACTCTGTCTGGCCATTGAAGAGGTTTGGCTTTGACGGTGATGTAGTCATCACCACCAATAGTCTGCTTGCATCTAAATCGGTCGACGGAGTATCCTTATTGATAACATATAAATCAGCCCCTTATAGTTACTATGTTGTGTGCCTAATGCTTGTTCTGTTGTCTTGGGAACAACGGTTGTAAGAGGAGTGGCTTGTAGTGGTAGGAGTATGGCTTCAGGCACAATAACTGTTGCATGCATTATCTTTACTATTTAAGGCCTGTTTCAGTCGTCTAGGACTTCCCAGAAATTAATCTGTATTCATTCTGCAGGTTGATCTTTTGAGATGTTACAGAAATCCATGGTATTGTGATACAGGCAGTTGTCAGAGAGCAGCATATTGTTTGTATCATATGTTATGTTCTGTAACATTCTGTTATTGAATTTATGTTATGTTATGTCATGTTATGTTATGTTATGTAATGTTATGTTATGTTATGTTATGTTATGTAGATTTGTACAGCACCCAAGAGGATATCCTGGTGCTGAGCACATGTGAGTCTAGGCACACATAAGGGACTACTCACAAAGCCAGGTCTTCAGCTTCTTGCGGATTTCAAGAAGTGAGGAGGAGGCTCTTACATGTAGCAGCAGTTCGTTCCACACTTTAGGAGTGATATAGAAAATGGCTTGACTCCTGCGTCTGTTTTTCAGTATGCGTGAGATTTGTGCAAGTAGGAGTCCAGATGAGCGGAGATGTCTAGAAGGTTGTTGCAATATGCTGGGCCAGTGTTATGTAGCTCATTGAAAGTGTGGGTAAAGAGTTTGAATTGTGCTTGTTTGTGAATGGATAGCCAGATTGAGTTCCTTCATGTGTGGTGTGATGTGAGTGCAGAGTGGGAGGCTGAAAGTGATTCTGGCTGTGGATCTCTGAATGCTCTTCAACCTTCTGGTGGGTTTTTTATTGACCCTGGCATAGAGTGTGTTCTCATAATCCAGCTTGGTTGTGACTAGTTCATGTGTGACGGCTTTCTGGGTGCTGATTGGGAGCATCATCTGCATCTTCAGAGTATGTAAGCATGAGGAAGTGAAGATTTTGGCTTAGAATGTCATGTTGAGTTTGTTGTTGATGATGATCCGGAGGTTCTAGACAAGGGTTATCGGGATGTTGTCAGTCCGTGCTCTTTTGGCCTTCAGATGGTTTTCCTTAAGATCACAATTTTGGTCTAGCCAGTCTTCAGCTTTAGACAGTTAGTCTTCATCTAGTAATTGATTTCAATCATGCGGACATTGAACTTCCTGGTACTGGACATCTTCTCCATGAGATATGGTGTAGGAGGAAGTTGATGTTGTGAGAGCAGATGATGATGGCGAGAGCAATCATGTATGCGCTGATGAGGGTCAGGTTCAGAGAGGATCCTCAGGAAAATATGCAGATGAGGTAGCGAGTGTCTGAGGTGTATTGTACCAGACTGACTGACTGGGTCCTACTGATCAGGAAGGAGCAGATCCATTGAAGTGCATATCCTTGGATTCTGATGCTATGTAGGCATTGGATGGGGATGGGTTGGGAGATTGTGTCAAATGCTGCAGAGAGGTCCAGGAGGAAGAGGGCCACTTTGTCTCCTCCAGAGTGATGCAGATGTCATCTGTGGCAGTAATGAGGGCAGTTTCCATGATGCGGCTGTGTCTGAAACCAGACTGAATGGTGTTGAAGAGTTGGTGGTCATTGAGGTATTCAGTGAGGTATCTGTTAATGATTTTCTATAGCACATTGGCAAGAATGGTAGCAGAGAAATCAGTCTGTAATTGGAGAGTGTTGAAGGACCGCCAAGGGTTTCTTCAGCAATGGGAGGACAGTTGTGTATTTTCAAGCATCTGAGAAAGTTGCAGAAGAGATGGAGGCATTAAGAATCACTGTGAACAAAACCCTGATGGGTTGAAGTCCTCTGTAGAAGGCATAGTGGGGGCAGAGGTCTGATGGGGCCCTTGAGTGGATGGACTTCATGGTGGTGGCAGTTCCTTCTGGGTTGATGACGGGCCATGTTGTTAGCAATGGTTCTTTGGATACATTTGTGAGTGTGTTTGGTAAGGTCTTTCAAGACTGGTTGCTGGCTGAGGTTGCTGTAAGTGGTGGTGATTTTGTTCCTCAAAACTTAAGAGAGATTGTTGCTGAGCCCCTGTGGGATTAAGATGGGTGTGGCTGAAAGTGAGGTTAAGTATTTCACAACGGCGAATAAGTCTTTGCTTCTGTTGGTGCTGGCATCAATTGGGTCGATTAGACTGGTGCATTTGGTGGTCTGGATCATTTGACGGTAGCCTCTTCAGGCAGATTAAACATCCTTCTGTCTGCATTGTCCTGGTTGATTCTTGATTTGCACTCTAGTTGTTTGAGTTCCTCCATGTCCCAACTGGCCTGTATCTTGGTGTATTGCTTTGTTTGAGGGGGTCCAGGGAGTCAGCGCATGAGGTGATCCAACTATTGAATTTCTTCATGGCAGCGGTGTTGAAAGTGGTGTTCCAGTCCTTGTCCATGATGACGTTCTAGGTTTGGTGGGCTTAAATGGTGTTGGACTAAGCAGGTATGCAGAACTTGATTAGGGCATGGTCGACCATGTCACAAATACATGTATGGGTAACGTAGGCTAGCAAAGTTCTAAAGAAGGATGCAGCTTTTTAAGCGGCTTGTGTAATCCATCGACTCCTGTGTCCTATGGCCAGCTGTGACTGCTTTCACTGTTTGAAGACACTTGTCAACGATGGTTGTTTATGAAACAGTAAACATCCATCAGTAAACAAAATGTAGTTTTTCGAAGGTGCAATGTGAAACACAGAATTATAAAAGAAAACTATGAGGATCTACATTAATACTAGCTCTGTATGTAGCACACAGTGATATCTGAGTTGCTTCAATGTGCTTATTGAACAGATGAGCCCGTATACAAGATTTAGAAAGAATGAAAGTTTGATGGTGTTCAGTAGATTTACGGTCTGTGTGCTATCCCAAAACCCACATTCACCTTACCAGCTGTATTAAGTACAAAACCTTACCAGTTGTATATATACATTAAGTACAAAACCTTACCAGCTGTATATGTACATGAAGTACAAAATATTTTTCTTAACTACTCACAAAGCGTGTAGGACTCTGAAAAGAAGTGTTGTGTCATCTTCGCACTGGAGAACTTTGGAACTGTTGCAGCTGCATTTCTAAGTAAGTGTTCAGTGAGTGGGAGTCACGACAGAGCAGGTCCCTTTATCCATCACATTACCCTAATAATTAAACTGTCAGCCAAGGATGTCAGCCTATGGAAAAAAAATGCCAGCAGAAAAGCAAACACTAGTGAAAACCGATGACTATTCCCGGTGCTAAACCTGTAATCTTTTTAAGGTTGATCATTATGTTTGCATAAGTCGTTGCTCAGAAGTTATCATGCACTTATCTACGTTTTACTTTTAAGGAAGAGAAAGGTTATTTAACTGCTGCATATTAATCAGAAGGGTAATTGCCACTTGAATCCTGTTAACGATGCAACAATGTATGCCCATATTTTGTTTCTGAGACATTTTAATTCAGCAGAACCTGCGCTCTTATTCAGCTTGGAAGTGGAGTTTAAATCCTTTCAGCTGTGCCCTGCTGTGCCCTGCCTCTGCTGAGGCGACCTTTACATCCTTTCTGCTGTGTCTTGCCTATACTGGGATTAAATCCTTTCTGCTGTGCCCTGCCTCTGCTGAGGCGACCTTTACATCCTTTCTGCTGTGTCCTGCCTATACTGGGATTAAATCCTTTCTGCTGTGCCCTGCCTCTGCTGAGGCGACCTTTACATCCTTTCTGCTGTGTCCTGCCTATACTGGGATTAAATCCTTTCTGTTGTGCCCTGCCTCTGCTGAGGCGACCTTTACATCCTTTCTGCTGTGTCTTGCCTATACTGGGATTAAATCCTTTCTGCTGTGCCCTGCCTCTGCTGAGGCGACCTTTACATCCTTTCTGCTGTGTCTTGCCTATACTGGGATTAAATCCTTTCTGCTGTGCCCTGCCTCTGCTGAGGCGACCTTTACATCCTTTCTGCTGTGTCTTGCTTATACTGGGATTAAATCCTTTCTGTTGTGCCCTGCCTCTGCTGAGGCGACCTTTACATCCTTTCTGCTGTGTCCTGCCTATACTGGGATTAAATCCTTTCTCTCGTGCACTGCCTCTGCTGAGGCGACGTTTACATCCTTTCTGCTGTGTCCTGCCTATACTGGGATTAACTCCTTTCTTCTGTGCCCTGCCTATGCTGAGGCAAAGTTGAAATCCTTTATGCTGTGGCCCGCCTATACTGGGATTAAATCATTTCTGCTGTGCCCTGCTTATGCTGAGGCAAAGTTTAAATCATTTCTGCTGTGCCCTGCATATGCTGAGGCGACGTTTAAATCCTTTCTGCTGTGTCCTGCCTATACTGGGATTAAATCCTTTCTGCTGTGTCCTGCCTATGCTGAGGCAAAGTTTAAATCATTTCTGCTGTGCCCTGCCTCTGCTGAGGCGATGTTTCCATCCTTTCTGCTGTGCTCTACCTCTGCTGAGTAGACGTTTAAATCCTTTCTGCTGTGCCCTGCCTATGCTGAGGCAAAATCGAAATCCTTACTGTTGTGCCCTGCCTATACTGGGATTAAATCCTTTCAGTTTTGCCCTGCCTATGCTGAGGCAAAGTTGAAATCTTTTCTGCTGTGCCCTGCCTATGCTGAGGCAAGGTTTAAATAATTTCTGCTGTGTCCTGCCTAAAATGGGGTTACATCCTTTCTGCTGTATCCTTCCTGTACTGAGGCCCAGATTTACTATGCGTTTGTGCAGTTTGTGAAAATTCATACGAGCACAACGCGAAAATCGACATGTTTTTCAGATCTGTATACCCCAATAATGTATGCAAAGAAGGCATAATAAACCCGAAACAAAGCGAACACCCTTAAGATTACACCAGAACCCACATCTCCTAAAACGTAGTGCCCTAGTGTTCAGTGAAAATCTAATGCCAAGTGAAACCAAACACAAACAAGTGACAAGTGGTATAGGGCGTGATAATTCCAATCTCAGCATGTGATTTCAGTGAAATTACATATTTTAATTGCCTTGCTAAGGAGTTGACGTCATCCCAGTGAAATTTGTACTGGAGTGTGTGCCTCGAATACAAATCTCATGCAAGCCACTGTTGGTTTACTTACGTGCTATACAGGAATGATTAACTTTGTGCTAAAATGTCTTTTTGTGGGTGAGTGTGGCAAATGACTTCATCAGTACTTGAATATGAATACAGCACTGCATACATTTGTACCATTTGTGCATGGCTACAGATTTGCAGCAAGCACTTCACAAAGTTTAGTCAATCTGGGCCGAGTATTACCACTGAATTTAACATACTTGGCCATACAACTGCGTAACATATTTAAAAAGTATGGCACAAATATTGCAAATTTCTAACAGGTCACACTCACGGTTACCAATGGCTCTCTTGATAAGGTCAATAGAAACACAAAAGTGCAATTAGAACTTCGAAATAAGCTCCATTGGTAAAGTAGCCACAAATATGCCATTAATCCTGTACTAGTGCACATACTAATACTTACATCACAAAAAGCATTTTGGTCGATGTAAGAAAGCAAATTACTAATTGGGGTGGATGGTAGCCTATCACAAGTAATAAAGTTGCTAGCATGTTCGGTCCAGTCAAAGGTTTCACTAATTTAAACATGAGCTCAACCTATGTTGCTAAAGCACAGAGCAGACAGGCTAAAACTAAAGTGAAAGTGGAACACATTTAGAAGTACCAGAACAGTTAAAAAGCCAAAGACACCAAACAATACAAATCCCACTCAAACTGATAAAAGTAGCAAAAAAATTAAGAAAGCAAAATTACACCCAAATGACAAAAATCCAAAGAGGGGAACCAGAGATATACATTTTTAGAGATTGACACAAACAGGGCCCAAGAGACAGCAAAGAGCCAATGTAGGTCAATGGTTAAGATAAACCAGGATTAGGATGCAATTTTGGGGATCCAAGGTGGAGGTCAGTTCATACAAATACACTTTAGGCATGATTTACAAAGGTTAAATTACTCTTTTGTTTATGTTTACAATCCTTTGTTATGCACAAAGGTATTTTATTAGTGGCAGCTTTACAACTGTGGAGACTCCATACATAAAAAGAGAGAACACTCACAGAATGTGACTGTGTCATATTTTCAGATGAGTGGTGAGATCGAAGTGGGATGAAGCTGGAATCTAATCCAATGCAAACTTTCCCCTGGTGCCCAAACAACCACAGGAATGCATTAATACGCCCCCTGGACCTCAAGGAGGCTCTTATGGCCCCTCACTGTGTCAGGCAGAGGCTAACAGCAGGGTTCAGTCCAGGTCCAGTTGCTATTGATCAGCTAGGTATCTCAGAAAAAGTGTGTAAGAATGTGTAATATTGTTTTGTTTTGAGGAACTATGTGAGTATCCTGGAGGTATTAGTGTCCTATAGTAAATTAAAAGTGACACACAACACTTACATAATTTATAAATAAATAACAAACTTGTGGCTCAGGTGACTGATGCCAGCTTGCATATTTGTGTTGTGCTAACAGTGTAGGATCAGATATCTCACACTATTTCCTTAAGATATACTTCATCTTGAAAATTGGATGTACCTGTCATTAACTGTCATTAACTGACTCTACTAAGATCAGGGTCCACTTGTTAAGATACAAATAGCAATCAGCCAACCTTTCCATAAATAGTTTTCAAGCATCTAAAAAGCTGGCATTTGCTGTTTTTCAAGTAAGTCAACTGCTTCGGCTGTCCAGCAAATTAATTCCATGTAGTTTTCTGCCTGACAAAACCCATTCTTTTCTCATGGAGGGTATGATTTTATGAACATTCAGGGAATCAACTGTAGTAATAGTAGCTGAAATTAACAAACCATTGCAGCAAACCAGGGTGTGCCACATGGGACTTTATGAATTAGCTCTGGGACCTGAATCTGTTTCCCCGGTAGCCTCTCACTCTTTGAGGACAGGCAGTGGACATGGAAAGTGCCTTTAGAGCTAATGGATGACACATTAATATCAGTCACTCTCTGCTCTCCCCTCTTTGCTCCCTTTGTTTGGTCTAGCCGGAAAGCTACGGATTGCCTGCTTACAGGCTTGAAGCAAGCATGAATGGGTGGATGACATTAATTAATAAATGGCCAGGTTGTGTGATTCACAATTATTACAGTCTTCCTAGAGTTAAAAAGACAGCAAAGAAACATCCTGTGTGGTGATACTGAACTATATGTATTAAAGAGAACCTACAGTCTCACCCCTTGTTTTTCAGCCATTCTTCCGTGTCAGTAAGTGCACTTCACTTAGGACAACATGAGCGGCCACTTATTCTTAGCCCACATGCTGGTTGGTTTTCAAGCTATGAGCTAGTGATCACTGAGTTAACTAGATGTCTGCAATAAAGCAACTCCCTATATACTTACTTCTTGATCGACTTGAAAAAGTCAATAATTACTTGATGCAGGTACACGTCGATCCCATCCTTGTTGGTCAAAAACATACTTTATCCTTTGTCCATGTTTGTTCCATCCAATCCTACTAAATTGAGGTGGCCACACACCGACAGTTCCTTACAACAAGCTCAGAAAAAATGCCAAGATATTTACATAGTCCTTCTTCTGTGTATACACACTAGCATAAATCTCACCCCTGCCTCTCCCAGTATTTTGCTGTTTCTGCTGTCTAGGTTCCCTTCCATGAAACAAGGTTAAGGGCAATGTTAACAGTGACTATATTTTTTTAATGATAACATTCTAGCCTGTAAGCTTGATCGATGCAGTGCTTAGTAGATGGCACCCCACTCATGTACTTAGTTGTTGGAGGGGGAGCGAACACAGTCAGATAGGGCAAGTCATGTGGACCGGGTTGGCAATATCTGTGCACACTGTGTGACTTGAAATGCACATATGTTGGCAGGAAAGCTCTGGAGCTTAAAAGTGGCCTGTCAGCTCATGAGATGACATTTGATTGGTGGGCAATCTCTACAAACAGACATTCGCTTTTAGAGAGTTTTGATATGAGAAAGACAAAGGAGAAGCGTAAGCATTCTCAGATCAGGCTCTACACAGCCTAGGATTGTGCTGCTAGGGAAAGTCAATGAAGGTGAGAAAAACTGTCTGTAGTTTGCACCCAGGGAGTTATCGATGTTGATGTTGATCGAATGCTGCTTGGCGTCAGGCCAGGTAAAGATTTCTACCTTCAGACATAGAGCCTTTTCTGAAAGTTGGATTCCTTAGGGGGCAGGGCTGCAAACTGTAGCCAAAGAGAGTTACATATGGGATGCTGGTTGACGTTGGGCCCACTGAATCAGATTTGCTGTTATGGTGAAGAACATAGCAGGAGCTACAGTGAAGTCAGTTCCACCGGTCAGGCAGTTTGGTCCTAGTATTCTGTTGGTTCTCCAGGCAAAAAGTCTTGAATATATTTCTGAGTCCCAGGATTTGGGTTTAGGCAGGAGGAGTACACTCTGACACCAGCCAAGGCTTAAATGACCATAGGAAAAGCACTTGAGAAATCAGGGCTTACTCAGTGGTGACTTATTAATATTTAAAAGGAGGGGTTCGGCCTGTCAAAAGGGTTTATTTTGACAGGTTGAATTTTCAGTTTAAACCTGCACAGGAAAATTACTTGTGGCAGGCCTGCAGTCAAGTTCTGCATTGTCACTTTAGTTGTGATACAATGTTTTTCTGTCCACTAGTAACATTTATTACAGCCCCTGGGTACAGTTTGAAATATATAGTAGCTCCAAAAGCAGTCATGATTAGTCCAGCCGCACAGGTCAATTCTGTATGTGATTGGAGTTACAGTGCCCAGTCCTCACGTTGTGACTGCCTAAAACCAAGTATCAAATGTAAATCATGAGGAGAGCACATCACTTCAATTGATCATATCTTGATCCCGATTTCTAGCTCTACGTTGAGCCATTGCCATTTCCACAGCATAGAAGATGCTAATCAACTAAAAAAAATCTCCTCCAAGACTTCATATGTTTTTCAGTGATTTTTTCAATTTATTTCCATTTCAAGTGGACCCAGCCAACGTTTTTCATTCCATCCTAAGAACTTCATCAGGGCCTATAAAAACATACATAAATACCAAACACCATTCCCATAGCGAAAAATGTAAAGTAATATAATGGTATTCACAGAATTAAAACATGTAGTTTACAGTTTGAGACAAAGACTAGGAATTTATAGGCAAGGTAACTTATTGCCTGTAAGGAGTATAGCTATACGATGACTGCCAATGCTAAGCTCCTGTGAACCTGACTCTTCACCCTACAACACCCATAAGCAACAACCTGCAATGCAAGTTCTGCACTTCACCCTACAGCAACGATAGCCTGTGGTGACTGCCAAAGCGATGCTTCAAGCAATGACCACCTCTACTGCCTTACTGGCTCTTTGTGCTACAGCAATGACACCAGGCCTGCTCTTCACACTACTGTGACAACCATCAGTGACACTGTTCCTGCTTCTCCCAGCCTCCTCCATCATGAACAGAACTCTTTGTGCTGGACTTTGAGAAGGTACGTTTTTCAGCAGTACTAACCTGGTCCATGTATCCACCCACCTGCCATCTCTGTCAGACGGAACTTGTGACTCTCCCCTGGTCTAGTGTTGCACTTGACATCCTTGGTGTGGTCTCCCCTAACTTTTTGCCTCTGCTTCCCAGGTTGTTGATGTGTGCTGTTATTGCTGTTTTTGACACTCTGGGCAGTTTACCACTGCTAGCCAGTGCCAAAGTGCAAGTGCTCCTATGTAAAATGTATGTGATATTGACTTACCCATGATTGGCATATTTGATTTGCTAGTAGATCCCTAGTAAAGTGCACTAGGGGTGCCCAGGGCCTGTAAATCAAATGCTATTAATGGGCTTGCAGCGCTGGTTGTGCCACTCACATTAGGAGCCATTTAAACATGGCTTAGGCCTGCCAATGCAGTGTCTGTGTGTGCAGTTTTAAACTGCCAATTCAACTTGGCAAGTATACCCACTTGCCAGGCCTAAACCTTCCCTTTCCATACATGTAAGGCACCCCTAAGGTAGGCCCTAGGTAGACCCATGGCCAGGGTGCAATGTATGTTAAAGGTGGGACATGTACTAATACGTGTTACATGTCCTAAATGCTGCTAAATTCAGTCTTTGCTGTTGCAAAGCATATATCTCTCATAGGTTAACATTGGGCTGCCTTTGAATATTATTAAAGTGCAGATTCCCTTTGAGAGCAGATAGAAATCTGGAGTTTGGGGTCTCTCAACTCACAATTTAAGAACAAATCTTTTAGTAATTTAGTAAAGATTGTGTGTTTGAAAATGCCACTTTTAGAAAGTAGGCATTTTTCTTGCTTAACCCGTTCCCTGTCTGGGTCAGTTTGACAGTTGGGCTGTTTGTGAATCTCCTCTAGACAGTGAGACATAGGGAGCTGGGGTGTAGCCTGCATATCCCCATGAACCATCTGTGCTAGAGTGGAGGGATGAGAAGTCACTTACACCTGAATGGGTGGTGCCTGCCCTCTCACAATGCAGTCTCCAAACCCCTGGTGTGTGTCTTTGGCCTGGCCTGGGCAAAACAGAGACTTTCCTTTGATGTATGCCAACTTCAAAGGCAGAAAGGGGTATAAGTATTTGACCCGAAACCCCTGAAAATTCGATCACTTCTGGAACCAAGAGGAACTTCTGCCAAGGAGAAGAGCTGAGGATAAGTGTTGCCCCTGCCTGTGACTGTGCTTTGTTGGGCTATCCTGCAGTTGCTGCTTCTGCCTGTGAAAGGGGACACATACTGGACTTTGTTGTGCAATCCTGCTTGTGAAGTATCTCCAAGGGTTTGAGTTGAGCTTGCCTCTTGTATGAAGTCTCAGGGCCATCAAAGACTTCCTCTGCTAACATTTGGACTCTCTGCTGAGACTCCTGCTCGCCAAGTGGTGTCCTATCCAGTCCCTGGGCCCTTGAATGGTGAAGGTGGCAGATTAGAGCTGAAAATCCATGCACAGAACGGCATGCAGGGACATTTTTGACGCACCATCTGCAACGCGGCTGATAAACGATGCTCCACCGGCTTCACGGCTAAAATCAACGCTCCACCTGCCTCGCAGCTGGGAGATCGACGCATCGAGGCTGGAGAAACAACATGCAACACCCGCTTGCGGCTGCTGATAATGACCTAAACCCCATGCAGCACGGTTTTCTAACACCTTGGGACTGGATTTTCCAGGCATCGTCCCTGGGCGTCAAAGTCAACTGGACTCTGCGTAGAATTAAGGTGCCCAGTCCTGAAATCAACGCATCGCTCTCTTGTGAGGGAGAAAGTGACGTATCACCGACCTGGCCGGAGAGAAAATGACACACAGCCTCCCTTGCAAGGAAGAAATTGACGCAATGCTGCCTTTTCCGACACTAACCAGGTACTTTGTGCAAAATCAACGTTTCCATTGTTTTCTATGGAGCAAGAGTCTTAGGGGCATATTTATACTCTGTTTGCGACAGATTTGCGTCGTTTTTTTTTTACACAAATCCGACGCAAAACTAACTCCATATTTATACTTTGGCGTTAGACCCGTCTAGCGCCAAAGATCTTGGAGTTTGCGTCATTTTTTAGCGTGGACACCTTCCTTGCGTTAATGATATGCAAGGTAGGCGTTCCCTTCTAAAAAATGACTCCGAGGCATGTGCGCCGTATTTACACTCCCGGGCAAAAATGACACCCGGGAGTGGGTGGGTCAAAAAAAATGACGTCCAGCTGCTTTAGCGTCATTTTTTAACGCCTGGTCAGGGCAGGCGTTAAGGGACCTGTGGGCTCGGAAGGAGCCCAGAGGTGCCCTCCCATGCCCCCAGGGACACCCCCTGCCACCCTTGCCCACCCCAGGAGGGACCCATCCCAGGGAACTTAAGGTAAGTTCAGGTAAGTATTTTTTTTATTTTTTTGGGTGGCATAGGGAGGCCTGATTTGTGCCCCCCTACATGCCACTATGCCCAATGACCATGCCCAGGGGACATAAGTCCCCTGGGCATGGCCATTGGGCAAGGGGGCATGACTCCTGTCTTTGCTAAGACAGGAGTCATTTAAATGGGGATTGGGAGTAAAAAAAATGGCGCAAATCGGGTTGAGGCGAAAATTTTGCCTCAGCCTGACTTGCCCCATTTTTTGACGCCCAAGCTCCATTTTCCCCTACGCCTGCGCTGCCTGGTGTAAGTCATTTTTTTTGACGCACACCAGGCAGCTCCGCGGGCTAACGTCATTCCATAAATAAGGCGCCCGCATGGCGCTTTGGAATGGCGTTAGCCGGCGTTAAATTTTTTGACGCACAACTGCGTTGGCGCAGTTGTGCGCCAAAAAGTATAAATACGGCCCAAATTCTTTTGAAAATTCATATTGTAACTTGTGGATGTCGGATTTTTGTCATTTTGATCTTGGTTGATTTAGATAAATATTACCTATTTTTCTAAACTGGTGTGGTGTCAATTTTGTAGTGTTTTCACTGTATTACTGAGTGTGTTTGTACAAACACTTTACACATTGCTTCTGGGTTAAGCATGCCTGCTCATGCCAAGATACCAAGGGGGTGGGATGTTAACTTAGTGTGATTCTCCTTTACCCTAGCTAGAGTGAGGGTCCTTGCTTGGACAGGGGTAACCTGACTGCCAACCAAAGACCCAATTTCTAACATCTAGCATGCTATATCTACATAAAACGTTAAAATTGCGTTTATCCGGTTCTACTGATTGGATTATTGTGCTTATGTTCTCATTTAATTTATTAACCTTTACCCTATTTTAATACATTGATTTGGGGTTTACTTGTGTTGTGTTTTCACTTTATCACTGCTTGTGTGTTGCATAAATACTTTACATATTGCCTGTAAGTGAAGCCTGACTGATTTCTACCAAGCTACCAGAGGGTTGACCGCAGGTTAATTTAGTGACTTTTGTGGTTCACCCTGACAAGGTTGGCAGGTGTTGCTTGAGTAGAGTTTCTGACCCCCTCAACCAGTAACCCAATTTCTTACATTGGTGTTAAGTGGTGGGATCCAGTATTTGTGTTTCTGCAGTGCCACTGAGTGATTTTTTGCAAAACTAAAATCCCACATAAATAACCTGACATCAGATTTGACCTCTTTTTAAATTTTCCTTTGTAATTTTGTTCGTTTTCCAAATGTATGTCTTGCCATTTCAGTAAAGATCCTGATCCTCATGGGAACAGTCCATCCTGAACTGCAAGGCAAGGACCCTACCAGAAGGGAACATAAGCAAACACAGAACAGTTTGTCCAATCTGGGTCTTGTGCAGCTTGAGTGCTGTGCGCAAATGTGTAAATCTTAAAGGCCAAATAGTGAAAACAGAGCAAGGATAATGAAAGAAAAGGAAGCCAAAAGAGGCAATCATATTATTTCACAAATGTAATTATTCTCCGTAGTCAGTAGTCGATGGTTGAACTCAGGCTTTAGTTATGGGGGTCATCATCAGGTCATAGTGAGATTTTGAAGTACTTGCTTATGCATTAGAGAAAACCAAAGGCTTCTTGCTTGAGAAAAATAGAGAAATATGCTTTGAGTGAGCACTTTCAGAACAAAACAGTAGTGTCCCCAATACAGAAGACCATTCTCTGAAGTTCAGAATTCCGAGACACGAGGCTGAAATTTCATGGGCCAGTGGACAAATACAAAAGAGAGGCCTTGATAGTGCCAATGGCAAACAAAGCTGTGCTGAAGTACAACTCACACTATTGAGTTCTGTTACAAGAAATTGTGCATAAGCAGCTTTTGTGTCTAAATTGTATATACTACTTCTACTAACACTGCTGCTACTGCTAACACCACTACAGACACTGTTGTTACTTCTACTACTACTAACACCCTCAGGGCCGGCTTTAGGACTGGTGGCGCCCTGTGCAACAGTTTATTGTGGCAACCCCTACCCCATGACCTCTTCCTCTACCTAGTTGGTGAATTGGACAGAGGCTTTCCAGAAAGCCTTTGACTCTCTAAAGGAAGCCATGTGCACGGCCCCGTGCTCAATCCCCCTGACTACTCCCAGGAATTTATTGTGCAGACAGACGCTTCAGAGCATGGCATAGGGGCGGTCCTAGCACAGCTAAATGAGGAGGGCCTAGACCAACCAGTAGTCTTTATTAGCAGAAGGCTATTACCACTGGAACAGAGGTGGAGTGCTATTGAGAGAGAAGCTTTTGCTGTGGTCTGGGCACTGAAGAAGCTGAGGCCATACCTGTTTGGGACTCACTTCCGGGTTCAGACAGACCACAGGCCCCTCAGATGGCTCATGCATATGAGGGGTGAAAATCCTAAACTCTTGAGGTGGTCCATTTCCCTACTTTACGGTGGAGCATCGCCCAGGGGTTGACCACGCCAATGCTGATGGTCTCTCCAGATACTTCCACCTTAGCGATGAGAGCTCCCAGGAGGTCAGGTAGCTTTCCCCACTTTCAGCTGGGGGGGACACATGTTAGACCTGACAGCCTTAGGGTGGTCACCCCTAACTTTTTGCCTGCCTCCCTCCACTTTTTGGACACTGTTTTTGCTGGCTTTTAGACTCTGCGCACTTTATCACTGCTAACCAGTGCTAAAGTGCATATGCTCTCTCCCTTTAAACATGGTAACCTTGGATCATACCTGATTGGACTATTTAATTTACTAATAATGCCCTAGTAATGTGCACTATATGTGCCTAGGGCCTGTAGATTAAATGCTACTAGTGGGCCTGCAGCACTGGTTGTGCCACCCACTCACGTAGCCCCTTGACCTTGTCTCAGGCCTGCCATTGCAAGGCCGGTGTGTGCAGTTTCACTGTCACCTCGACTTGGCATTTAAAAGTACTTTCCAAGCCTAAACCTCCCCTTTCTCCACATATAAGTCACCCCTAATGTGTGCCCTAGGTAACCCCTAGAGCAGGGTGCTGTGTGGGTGAAAGGCAGGACATGTACCTGTGTAGTTTACATGTCCTGGTAGTGTAAAACTCCTAAATTCGTTTTGCACTACTATGAGGCCTGCTCCCTTCATAGGCTAACATTGGGGCTGCCCTCATACAGTATTGAAGTGGTAGCTGCTAATCTGAAAGGAGTAGGAATGTCATATTTAGTATGGCCAGAATGGTAATACCAAATCCTGCTGACTGGTGAAGTTGGATTTAATGTTACTATTCTAGAAATGCCACTTTTAGAAAGTGAGCATTTCTTTGCACTTAAATCTTTCTGTGCCTTACAATCCACGTCTGGCTGGGCTTATTTGACAGCTCCTTGTGCATTCACTCAGACACACCCCAAACACAGGGTACTCAGCCTCACTTGCATACATCTGCATTTTGAATGGGTCTTCCTGGGCTGTGAGGGTGGAGGGCCTGCTCTCACACAAAGGACTGCCACACCCCCTACTGGGACCCTGGCAGACAGGATTGAACTGAAAGGGGACCTGGTGCACTTCTTAGCCACTCTTTGAAGTCTCCCCCACTTCAAAGGCACATTTGGGTATAAAACAGGGCCTCTGCCCTACCTCATCAGACACTTGCTGGAGAAGAAACCTGAACCAGAACCTGCATCCTGCCAAGAAGAACTGCCTGGTTGCCTAAATGACTCACCTGACTGCTTTCTACAAATGACTGCTGCCTTGCTGTTGCCCTGCTGCCTTGCTGAACTCTTGTCTGGCTGTAAAAGTGCTTGGATAGAGCTTGCCTCCTGTTCCCTGAAGTCTCAGGACCAAAAAGACTTCTCTTTTTCATTTGGACTCTTCGTGCGCCGAAACGTTCGATGCACAGCTTGCTCCGCGGCGAGAAAATCGCCGCACACCGACGCTGATCGATGCGACGCCTTCGGGGTGGCCAGAACTTTGACGCGCGGCCTCGCAAGGACAACGCCGCCCGACTTCCAGAGGGGAAATCGACGCGACGCCTGCCGTGAGAGCGAAACTTCGACGCACAGCCCAGCGGAACGACGCGCAGCTAAAAAACAAGCAGAAGAATCCACGCACAGACCCCGGGACATCTGGTAATCCCGCGACCCACAGAAAGAGACTGTCCGCGCACCGGAAAACGACGCACGACTTCCCAGCATGAAAAATAACGACGCAAGTCCGTGTGTGCTGGGGAGAAATCGACGCACACACCATTTTTCCATGTATCCCTTCTTCTGCGGCCCTTTGCGGAGATTTTCCACTCCAAACCAGGTACTTTGTGCTTGAAAGAGACTTTGTTTGCTTTTTAAAGACTTAAGGCACTTTATATCACTTTTTAGTGATATCTCTACAATTTCACATTGCATCTTTATTCGCTTTGACCTGCAATTATCCAGACAAATATTATATATTTTTCTAAACACTGTGTGGTGTATTTTTGTGGTGTTATATGGTGTTATTGTATGATTTATTGCACAAATACTTTACACATTGCCTTCTAAGTTAAGCCTGACTGCTCGTGCCAAGCTACCAGAGGGTGGGCACAGGATAATTTTGGATTGTGTGTGACTTACCCTGACTAGAGTGAGGGTTCTTGCTTGGACAGAGGGTAACCTGACTGCCAACCAAAAACCCAATTTCTAACAAGAATCTACATCCCCCACGGTTTTTCCAGGTTCATGCTCACCCAAGCTCTAAACTCCTCATCATAGCAAAGCCATGCATATCCCCCAAAATGCATCTTCGCCTTACCTATGATATCCATATATTTAAACAGCATGATAGCTCTGTCAGGGTATTTGTCGCAATAAGTTCTTGCATAAATAAGGAAAGCATATGTCCAATTTTCCATAGTAATGGGAACACGTGGCAAATGCACCACTTCCTTGTCTTCTTCTTTGGACCCTTCTTTTGCCTGTTTGTCTCTGTGGAGGAGCTTAAATACGTCTAACTATTCGTGTTTCCACATCCTGGCTTTCATTTTGTCAGCCACATGCGAACCCAGTAGCACTGCCAAACCCTTATGTCCTCCCCCATCCTTCTCTTCACCTTCTACCTCCCCCTCAATCATTTTCTCACTAACCGCCCCAGACGTCAAATCCTCCTTAGCAGTTTCTTCACCTTGGCTCACTACCTGTGCCGCCCCTGCAACAGGCACCTTGTGTATTGACTCATACCCCACCCTGATGGACTTTTACTGAGTTGTACCAGAACTGTGCTTGGGGTTAACCCAAGCCGATCACCATTCACCCTTACCATTGAGCCCCCGTTCTTGGGTGTCCTTACCCCGAACCGTCTTGCGACCTCTACCGCAATCACCCCTACGTGCGTCCCCCAGTGCTCCAGCCCCCGTCTTCAGCTCCTGTAAAAAAGCAAATGAAGAGGTGGCTGTGTCCCATATCCCTCTCTTTGCCCATTGTGGTAGGCTACTGGCGGTACAGAGGACTCTGAGACGTAGGTATGGTGGGTGATTTTTATTTATAATTTAAGATGGTGCAGTTCAAGTGATGTAAAGATATTGTGGTGACCGTAAGCCTTGTTGATTCTTCCCTTATCTTGTAACCGTCTCAGCTTCTCTCTTCCTCTAGGTTTGGTGGACGTCAGCTCATCTCGTCTCCCGTGGCTTGCTGAGCCATGACCCTTCAGGGTCGTGGCGGGATTTGTAGGTATTTGCGTCTCAGTTCCGCGTGGAATCTGCTCCGCGGCTCTCTGGAGTCTCTTCAGGGTGGAACACCTCCTTCTCGCCGTCCGGCATCTTTTCCTCCTCCGTCTTCCTCGGTTCCGCTCGAAACTCCTCCTCTCCCTCGTTTGAATCCGTCCTCTCTTTTCTCGGCCAAACCCGGAACTCTGAGTTTGAAGCGTCTGGCGGCGTTCCCATGTTACCATCGGAATGCGGAAGTGTTTCGAGAGAGGCGCGCGAATGGCGCCAGCTCAGGGAACTACAAGACGCAGTCGAGGAGACCCGTCTACACTCCCCATCCCATGATCGGGACTGGTAGAGGACCAAAGAGGTGGGGAAGCGGGACAGATAATCGGCAGGGCCCTGTTGAGTACCCGGTATGTGGCGAACCTGAAAAGTAAAAGGTTGGAGCTCAAAAAACCATCGCAGCACCCTAGAATTGGAGTCCTTATGGGAGGCCAACCAAGTGAGAGGGGCATGGTCGGTGTAAAGAACGAAAGGCCTGCCCAAGAGGTAATACTGTAAGTTTTCCACAGCCCACTTAATGGCCAGACACTCCTTTTCAATAGCGGGGTAAGGACACTCCCTGGGAAGAAGCTTCCTGCTGATGAAGACAATGGGATGATCATGACCCTCCCAGTCAGGTTGGGTGAGGACCGCACCCAGACCGACGTTGGAAGCGTCGGTATACAAGTGGAATGGTACGGAAAAATTCGGACACTTAAGGACTGGTTCGGTTGTAAGGGATCGTTTTAATTGCTCAAAACTGGCGAGCTGAGAATCGGATAACGGGGTTAAAGTGGAGGGGTGCTGTTTTTTTAGGAGATCAGTGAGAGGGGCGGCAATCGTGGAGTATTGCGGTATAAACCTGCGGTAATACCCCACTAAGCCTAAAAAGGATTGTAGGTCTTTCTTGGTCTTTGGCATAGGTACTTGTGATATGGCCTCAATTTTATTTTTCTGCGGTTGTAGAGTCCCGTTACCTATTAGATAACCGAGATAGGATATTTGTGTGTTTCCTAGGGTGCACTTTTTCGGATTAGCCGTCAGCCCGGCTTCGGCCACGGCCTTGAATACTTCATTGAGATGGTGTAGATGATCGGACCAAGTGTCGCTAAAAATTACACTGTCATCCAAGTAAGCTGCTGCAAAGGTATGGAACGGTTTTAATATCCGGTCCATTAACCGTTGAAAGGTAGCTGGGGCCCCGTGGAGACCAAAGGGCAGGACAGTAAAGTGATAAAGGCCTGATTGGGTCGCAAAAGCTGTTTTCTCTTTGTCTCCCGGTGCGAGGGGGATTTGCCATACCCCTTTGTTAGATCGAGGGTGGACAGATATTTGGCTCTTCCTAACTTCTCTAATACATCATCTACACGGGGAATAGGATATGTGTCAAAGAGTGATATATCATTTAACCTACAGAAGTCGATGCAAAATCGAACAGACCCATCGGGTTTTGGAACGAGAACTACCGGGGAGCACCATGGGCTCACAGAGGGTTCAATCACCTTCAGGGCTAGCATTTTTTTTATTTCTTCTTCAATGATATGTTTCCGGGCTTCGGGAATGCCGTAGGGACGGAGACGAATAGTCTGGCCCTCCGGCGTTTTAATATTGTGGTGAATTAATGTGGTTCTCCCTGGTGTCTCAGAAAAGAAATGTGAGTGCTGTTGTAAGAGGGAGGATAGTTGTGACTTTTCGGTTTCGGTAAGAGAATGATTTATACATGGAGCTTCTCCCGGTTCTTTGTTCATAGTGGGATAGAGGTCCAACCCTAGAGCCGTGGATGGTGTGATAAAAAAACAGTTAGCAGTGTTGCTAGTGACATCTTCCGGTTGTTCCCATTTTTTTTAGTAAATTGACATGGTATATTTGAGTTATTTTTGGGTGTGGATTTAATTCGATGAGGTAGGTGACTGGGGAAACTGCTTTTATCACTCTATAGGGTCCTTGCCATTTAGCTAACAGTTTATTTTCAGAGGTTGGTCGCATTATGAGAACTTGGTCATTAGGGTGGAAAGACCGTAGTTTAGTCCCTTGATCGTAATACGTCTTTTGATTTGTCTGTACTTTCTCTAGATGTATTCGTACATCTTCCCATATGGTTTGTAAATGCGATTTCAGTTTCTGGACATACTCCAGTAAGGGTTTCCCTTCATCTCCTTCCTCTTCCCATGTTTCTGCGGCCATATCAAGGATACTATGTGGTTGTCTCATAAATACTAATTCGAAGGGGCTGTGTCCCGTGGAGGATTGTTCATGAGTCCGGATGGCATAAAGGACCAGAGGTAGCTTCAGGTCCCAGTCTTTTCTGGAGTCATCTACTATTTTCCTCAATAAGGTTTTTATGGTACGGTTGTAGCGTTCCACTAAACCGTCCGTTTGGGGGTGGTATACAGAGGTTTTTATCTGAGTGATCCCTAATAGTTTACAAATCTGCTTCACAAGGCCCGACATAAAAGGAGTGCCTTGATCGGTGAGGATCTCTTGGGCAAATCCTATTCCAGAGAAAAAGGTTATCATCGCTTGAGCTCCCGTTTTCGTAGTCATGCTGGATAAGGGTATTGCTTCTGGATATCTCGTAGCGCAGTCTACCAGTACCAGACTATAGGTATGACCTCTGGATGAGGGAAGGAGGGGTCCGACCAGATCCATACCTACACGACTAAAAGGAATCTCGATAATGGGTAGGGGTTGTAACGGAGCCTTCCTGGGGGTTCCTGGTTCCGTTAATTGACACCTAGGACACTGTAAACAGTACCTTCTGATGTGAGCATATACCCCTGGCCAATAGAACCTCCGTAATAGATATTCCTCAGTCTTTTCTCGACCGTAATGGCCGCCCCCTGGCTGGTTATGGGCTAAGAACAGGACCTGATTACGATAGGGTTCAGGTACCACCAATTGCTTTTTCTCTCCATTTGTAGAGGTGGTAATTCTGTACAGGAGATTCTTCTGTATTAAGAAATAAGGACCCACCTCCTTTGTGGACTCGTTTTGGCTATTTTCCAGGCGTGACAGAGAGTAGGGTCTTGCCGCTGACTTGCTCTAAAGAAGACGGTTGAGTCACTGGTTCCGGCTACCAGTTTTTCGGGTTTGGCTTAGCCCTTGACCCTTGATATTTTCGTTTTTCTTGTCTTTTCTCCCTCCTGGTTAGTTTTATGCGAACGGGAGGCCTTTCAATGTAACTGTTGGGAAAAGGTGCTTCTGTCCACCAGTCCGGGGATTGTCGGGGTACTCTGGTTTTATCTAGGACATCATAGAACCAATTAAAATTATCAAGCTGCTGCCTTGGTTGTGCATTTATCCTGATAGGGAAAAAGCACTGAGATTTGAATAGGGTTTCAGAGAAGGTTTCGGGGTGGGCTATCATGGACCACGGATGCCACGGTGTGCTGTGCATCAGTCAATGATTTCATTGCACCAGAGGACACGCAAGTGGTGTATGCGTTGGTTGACCAGACCATTTGCCTGATTCTTGGGGGTGGTATGGGTTCGGAGCTGGCTAAGTATGACATTAAAGTGGCTTTTTGACTCTTGTTCATTCACCCTGAGGATTTCTCATTGCTAGGTATGCAGTTGGATGGGGCTATCTATGCGGACAGGGTCCTTTCTATGGATTGTGCTTTCTCATGTGCCTTGTTTGAAGCCTTTAGTACCTTTTTGCAGTGTGTTTTCACAAGGATGAGTGGCCATGAGGCAGTGTCGCATTACTTGGATGATTTCCTGTTTGTGGGCAGGGCAGAGTCTGCGGCATGTGACAGGGCGTTGAGGTGTTTGGAACAACTGGCACTTGACATGGGTGTTCCTCTGGCTCCAGAAAAGATGGAGGGTCCAAGTACTCTACTAACATTCCTGTCCACTGGACATGGTGGCACTCATAGCAGACAAAGTGGAAGAAATTGTGGTCTTTCTTCGGCACCGTTGGTTGCTACAAAAGACTGAGTTGAAGCAGCTATTAGGTTTTCTCAATTTTGCTTGTAGGGTGGTTCAGGGGGCAGGACGTTTTGCCCACGCATGGGCCTTGTTATGTCGGGCGCATCGCATCCTCATCACCGGATTTGGATATCATTGGGGCTGAGAAAGTACATCAGGGTCTGGAAGTGTTCCTTACTCACTTTAATGGGGTTTCCATGATTTTTCGGGAGGAGGACACACTGTGGCAGGTTCAGGTATTCTTTGACACGGCAGGAGCTTCTGGCTTCGGTCTGTTTTAGGACAGCAGCAGGTGCGCAGAAGCTTGGCCTCAACAGTTTTTGGCTCAAGGCAGGAGTACAACCTTTCTGGAATTTTTTCCTTTGCTAGTGGCCCTTGCAGTGTGGGGGGATGAGTTCACTAATCGGACAGTAATGTTTCACATGGACAACTTGAAGTGGTGGAATTGGTGAATAAGCAGAGAGCAAGGGATCTCAGGGTATTGTGACTGCTAAGGCGATTCATGGTTCACTGTTTAACTTTGAATATCATATTTAAGGCAGCACACATTCCAGGGTTCAATGATTCTATTGCTGATTGCCTGTCTCGTTCACAGTGGCAACGTTTCTGCAATTTGGCGCCTGGTGAAGATGATCACAAGACAACAGTACCAGTGGACATTTGGGAGGGGGGGCATGATGATTATTAGGCTTGTGGAGAAGTCACTAGCAGAGTCTACTCAGAGGAGGTATTGTCTGGCATGGATGGAGTTTAAATCTTTTGAGGGGATCGAGGGGCAGTGGTGGAGTCAGGATCAGGGAGCACTTGAGGCACGAGTGATATGCTTTTTGTTGTTTTTAGCGGTGTGGCTTTTTATGGGAAGTTGTTTTTTGGTTTCGACCCAGCGAAAGATGACATCTTAGGGAGAATGTTAAAAGGGTGGGGAAAAGAAATGACAGGGCCAAGAACAGCTGGGAGGAAGGCCATTACTTTCACATTGCTACTGGAATTATTGCATGTGCTGCCAGTCTGCTGTACGAATGGATGTGAGGTTGCGCTGTTTCGGTTGTGCATGATATGGATGTTTTTGGGTCTTTTTGGGTGTCTGAACTGTCGGGGGTGGGCAAGGCTGTTGGCGTGAAGTGGGGGAGGTTCGCCTTGAGGTGACCATTTGGGCATTTGGCTGAGGAAGTCCAAGACGGATCAGCTTCGTAGGGGAAAATGAGTGAGGCTGAATAAAGGAGGGAGTGGTGAAGCGTGCCTGGTCAGTGACTGGGGTTACTTTCTGGCACAGGTGGTGCATGGGTATGAAGGTGTTTTCTGTCTCGCAAATGGTGTGAAGCGTACAGCATTTCGGTTGTTGGCTGTCTTTTGGATGGCGTTGCATCGGATTGGTCATCAGGCAAGTAACTTTGGGACTCACTCATTCTACATTGGGGTGACAACTGCAGCCGCTCGACTTGGGTGGGATTGGACACAGATCAGGCAGATTGGAAGGTGGTGTTTGTAATGCTGTGAGCGGTACATGTGGGCATGAGGTGTCCTTGGGTGTATGCAGATGGTGTGAGTACAAATGGGGATGTGAACAGGAGGGGGGTTGCCTTTCCCTATACTAAAATTTGTTTTCTCCTTACAGGATGTGTGAGGGGTCCAGAGAGGTCCAAAGTGATCACATGGCTGATAGGGCGTTCCTTTATACACTGTACGGCAAAATACAGGGAGTGCAGAATTATTAGGCAAATTAGTATTTTGACCACATCATCCTCTTTATGCATGTTGTCTTACTCCAAGCTGTATAGGCTCGAAAGCCTACTACCAATTAAGCATATTAGGTGATGTGCATCTCTGTAATGAGAAGGGGTGTGGTCTAATGACATCAACACCCTATATCAGGTGTGCATAATTATTAGGCAACTTCCTTTCCTTTGGCAAAATGGGTCAAAAGAAGGACTTGACAGGCTCAGAAAAGTCAAAAATAGTGAGATATCTTGCAGAGGGATGCAGCACTCTTAAAATTGCAAAGCTTCTGAAGCGTGATCATCGAACAATCAAGCGTTTCATTCAAAATAGTCAACAGGGTCGCAAGAAGCGTGTGGGAAAACCAAGGCGCAAAATAACTGCCCATGAACTGAGAAAAGTCAAGCGTGCAGCTGCCACGATGCCACTTGCCACCAGTTTGGCCATATTTCAGAGCTGCAACATCACTGGAGTGCCCAAAAGCACAAGGTGTGCAATACTCAGAGACATGGCCAAGGTAAGAAAGGCTGAAAGACGACCACCACTGAACAAGACACACAAGCTGAAACGTCAAGACTGGGCCAAGAAATATCTCAAGACTGATTTTTCTAAGGTTTTATGGACTGATGAAATGAGAGTGAGTCTTGATGGGCCAGATGGATGGGCCCGTGGCTGGATTGGTAAAGGGCAGAGAGCTCCAGTCCGACTCAGACGCCAGCAAGGTGGAGGTGGAGTACTGGTTTGGGCTGGTATCATCAAAGATGAGCTTGTGGGGCCTTTTCGGGTTGAGGATGGAGTCAAGCTCAACTCCCAGTCCTACTGCCAGTTCCTGGAAGACACCTTCTTCAAGCAGTGGTACAGGAAGAAGTCTGCATCCTTCAAGAAAAACATGATTTTCATGCAGGACAATGCTCCATCACACGCGTCCAAGTACTCCACAGCGTGGCTGGCAAGAAAGGGTATAAAAGAAGGAAATCTAATGACATGGCCTCCTTGTTCACCTGATCTGAACCCCATTGAGAACCTGTGGTCCATCATCAAATGTGAGATTTACAAGGAGGGAAAACAGTACACCTCTCTGAACAGTGTCTGGGAGGCTGTGGTTGCTGCTGCACGCAATGTTGATGGTGAACAGATCAAAACACTGACAGAATCCATGGATGGCAGGCTTTTGAGTGTCCTTGCAAAGAAAGGTGGCTATATTGGTCACTGATTTGTTTTTGTTTTGTTTTTGAATGTCAGAAATGTATATTTGTGAATGTTGAGATGTTATATTGGTTTCACTGGTAATGATAAATAATTGAAATGGGTATATATATTTTTTTGTTAAGTTGCCTAATAATTATGCACAGTGATAGTCACCTGCACACACAGATAGCCCCCTAACATAGCTAAAACTAAAAACAAACTAAAAACTACTTCCAAAAATATTCAGTTTTGATATTAATGAGTTTTTTGGGTTCATTGAGAACATGGTTGTTGTTCAATAATAAAATTAATCCTCAAAAATACAACTTGCCTAATAATTCTGCACTCCCTGTATATGGAAAAGCAGATCCATGGATGTTCTCTTAGATTGCTGTGCAGCCGTCATGAGGTTTTGTGGTGGGGGAAGAGGCAATTTACTACCTTTTTTTACATCCAGGATACCAAATTAGGGTTGTCCTGATGTTTTAGTGCTTCACTTGGGGGAGAATTATCTTGGGCGACTATCTTGGCTCACCCTACTGCAACACATGCAACAGGACCTCTCTTTACTTTGGCAGAGGATGGCTGGAACTTGTTTGGTGTGAACAGAATTCATACCACAGAGGAAATGGAGGGGAGCAATAAAACATGAGGTGATTGACAGGGCTAGGAGAAAGCTCAATCGTTCAATGAAGGTTTTTTGCTTGGCCCATGACATTAAGGTATTCACATATGAGGGGCACAAGGGAGAAGAGGCAGTACTTTTTTGGGGTGGTGAGGTGCACCTTTCGGACATGGGCAATGCATATTGCATCTTGAAATTACGGGATTTGTTGGGAGAGTTGTGGGGCAAGAAGTTGTGGCTCAGGGATTCAGCTTAAAAAGTGTTGCAGTGGTTTTGCTGGTGCGGCAGCAAAACGCCCCCAAGGGTTTTGCTGGGTTGCAGTAACTGGGTGAGGATGGAGAGTCAGATGCGGGCCTGTCCACCGTTCCAGGGGTGGGAGAAGAAGCAGGTGAAGCATGACAGTGTGGGAGATACCAGAATGAGGCAGGGTATGAAAGGAGAGTGTGGTTAGTGTGTGAATGAAGGTGGAGGCTGGGTGAACGGAGGCAAAAGTGGGTTCTTATAAGTATTGCACCCACAAGGAAGGTGCCTATGTGCACGTACCCACTAATTTATGCGCTTATGTCACATTTAGGATGAACTGTAAAGGATGACCTGAGACTGCCTGGGTTGTAAGATAACAGGAGTTTTCTGCAGGGAGAAGAATAGGAGAGAGGGAGTGCCCTGCCTGAAGCCATGCAAGAATGCTAAGTCGTTGTGCCGGGTTCGAGCGGAATTGGGAAGTCAGCGCTGACCATCCAGGTCATGACAGACTCCTTCATAGAGAAGTATGACCCGTCAGATTAAAAAAAAAATACAGCCCACCAGCACACTTGAAATGTGTGCAGCCACACACTGTAAATGTACACTCTAAACACTTACAGTCAAGAGAAAATAAGTAAAGGTAAAGAAACGCTTTGCAGCCTTAACGTAGTAAAAGAAGTTCTGTGCACCAAAGTGGATTACAATGAGGACTTCGGCCACAGGATACTGATAAGAGAAACACACAAGGAAAACAAGCATTGGTAATTGCAAAAAATGTGCTACACCCAATAGAAATGGAGAAAATGTAAGTGGCAAGTACAAGAACCAATGAAAAGCAGGGGCAAAGCAAGGACGGGATGTAAGCCCCTTTTAAGAGTTATATTGAATACAAAAGATTTCCCAAGCACAGCGCAAGCCTTAAAAGGAGAAAGGTGCTTGCTCTGGGAATAAACTCTATGAGCAGAACCATAAGGACCATTTGGTCTTGTGAGAGGGAAGGGAACATCCTCCTGCAAAGGTGGACAGGGACAAGTCTAACTAATTGGGTCTTGAAACATGAAATCACCACTAAAAGATACATTTCATGAGTTCTCACAGAATGGGAACCAATCAAATCTAAACATTCATGGTGATCTCTCTGTCAGCCTCTCTCACATAGTTAAGGTAACAGGCAACTCCAGTCCCACAGCCTTGGAGCCATCAAACTAAAGGAGGACTTTATTTCCGGTGACTCCTTTACTTCCTAGGTGCAGAAAGTTAGTATTCAAATAAATGGTTGTGAGAAATACCCTTCACACAATGCTTCAATAACAACATTTCACACTAACAATAACATGGTAGTTCTTCGTGCCTAGAACAAGAGAAAGATTGCTACATTTCGTTAAAATGGAGTTGTTCGTTTTGAGGCCTACCATAACTCGTGCTAACTTTAAATGCATTCATTCCAACTTCAGTCAATTGTTTATCTGAAACGTACTCATTATTATCAATCTAAATGTAAAATATGATGTGTACATAATGAAGGAGTTGATGCTACGTGTTATATAAAAATATGTCATTAAACGCAAACATTGGAGATGTGCATGTTTTGATTGGACTAAACACAGCTCTTACAGATTATCATTTCAACAAACGGTGTGCATATTATTTTATTAAAATTCATAAGACTCGTGCAATGACTTGCTTCTGGAAAGCAATGATAAGCAGTTTGCAAAAGAGCATTAACTCTTCAATAAACATTTTTGTCAGCGTTGACATACCTACATCCTACTTTCAGTATGGATAAGCCTCCTGTCCAAAATAAATATTTCATAACCACAGGTACAGAATTCTGAAAAACTAAATACGTCAAAAAAGATATATTTTAAGAAGGATCCGTTCGCGGTGAAGTTTTATTTATGAAGGCTCACACATTGTCGAAGATGTTATGTTTCCTAATTAAAAACTTTTCTAAAGGCTTGCTGTATTCACATGCTTTCATTTCACAGTCACGTCGTATCCTGTGATTAGAAATGGCAAACATCATACGCAATCCAAAAATCAGGACATGAAGAACATCATGAAAGAAAACTATGAAACCATCCAAACGGATTCATGCAAAATGATCATCTGCTAATAATTCTAGCATCCGTCGAAAATCCTGGTAGCGTAGTGGCCACTAAATATCCAAGGGTGAGCCTCCATTTTACGACTGTGCTCATCGGAAAGACGCCTGTCTCCAGGGCGTTAACCCCTTAATTCTGGAAGAGAGAGGTTGGATTGTTTTATATCAAAGAAAAACGTACTAACAGTAATCATTTCAAATCTGATTAACAAAAGAATATGTTAAACTATGAATTATTCAGAGCTTTATGCACTTCTCATAATGTGCTGAACAATTTTGAATCTTGTTGTCCGCGCTCACCTTTCTCAAACTATGTCCCCATGCATCCACTGAGGTAGCGATGAGCCAATATTAGCATCATAACTACGAGATGAAGGGCAGGACTTGCAAGAACTCTTTAACCGTTTACTTAAGAACCGTTACCAATCATTCAGCCATTCATAAAGCCTTAGATACTTGACTTGTCAGCAGGGGCGGCTGGTGTTCAGGGGCTAAGGGGCTGCGCCCGTAGCCTTTTCTGGCCTCTCTAGTGAAGCATATATTTAATTACATGATGAAAGTAAAACATTTTCTGCACAACATTTTCGGAAAGAAAGTTGTGCACTTTGAAAAGCCCCACTGCGCCTGCGTCAGTATGTGGCTGAAAGCTGCACAGTAGGGCTGACAGGGCTTGCCCACGCAAAGCCCTTACGTTTTCTCAGAACACAGTGACGTCCCTGGTTTATCTCCTCCTCCACCAGAAGCCCTGATAGTAAACAGCCTGGAGGTTTTTTGTTCAGCCCCGGTTTCTGAAAACTTAATGTCACTCCGATATTATTATCCACCCTTTCCTACTTACTCAAATGGTGGGGTGTGATCAGAAGGTTCTACATACCAGAGGTCACATTTTATTAAAAGAATGTGGCATTGGCAAAGAAAATCCCCTTTTCCTGCATTACAAGCAGTCTGTGGCAGAGAAATTGAATAAATACAATAAATAACTCCATCTAGGGCTCTCTGGGAGACAGGAGTCTGACCTGAAGACCTCAAGTCATAAATATGCCAAAGACAACCCTGCTCACAAGTAAGTTGGAGCTTTATCTTTTTTACAGACAATAAGAAGAAAATCTGTTCTCTCAGCTCTCCTCTCCCTTCACTGCCTCTGTAGGTGATTTCCAAAGGCAGTAATGGTTCCAGTAATTTATCATGGCTAGTTATGCTCATTTTATTTCTTCTGCAGACTAATGATGTGATATGTCATATTAAACATGTAATCTGCAGCTCAAATAACCGTGTACCTTTTATCACTGAAACTGCTGGATACTGGATGGGTGAGGCAATGTGTGTTTGTTTGAATAAGTGTTTGCAGGGCTGGACTGAGTGGCTGAGAAAATGTGGGTGTCTGTGTATAAGAGTTGTGTGAATGGCAGTGGATGACAATGTGGATGAGTAAATGGGTAGGTGACCAAAGGCAGTGGGTGAGTAGGTGAATGGAAATACGAGGCTCACTCACAAGGTGCAATTCCATCTTGTATTTGTGCCCCACCACTGCTTTCAGTCACCAGCCACCACTGCTTGTCAGTATACATGTTCATCACTAAGCTGTTCCAGTCCGCTCACACTAGCCGCATTAGCAGATACTTTAGTGAAGTCAGAGCTGCACACTGAAAATAACTTTTTTTAATTAATTTATGCATTGGCCAAGTAGTCTCCTTACATTAATGAAGATCTAAGGGCCAGATGTACAAAGCTTTTTTCTGTCGCATATGGCCCCATTCGCAGAATTGGGCCGTTTGGGATCAGAAAAAATCATTTCTGGATGTACCAAACCCTATTTTGCAATTCAGTAATTTATTACTGAATCCCAAAATGGGTTTGCAAGTCACTACTAGGAAGAGTGTGTCAAGGGCCTACCTTCGTAAGAGCGAGTCGGACTCATATGTATGAATGTTTTGCGACCGGCAATGTGGTTGCAAAACATTGATACTTTACTAACTCCATGAAGGGGGTGGTAAGCTATTTGCATACAGGAAGGGGTCCCCAAGGTACCCCTTCCCCTTTGTTTATGGGACACCACCATTTTTTAAGAGCGGGCAGTGGTGCCTTGGACCACTGGCCGCTCTTAAAAATTGAGTGAAAAACTTTTCATTTTTATTTTTTATATGCATCCCAATTTCATTAAAAAAAACTGCTTTATTTGAAAAGCAGTCACAGACATGGTGACATGCTGACCTCAGCAGGCCACCATTTCTGTGAGCGCAGACCATCCCAATGGGTTGAACATTGCAACCAGTCTCATTAATAAGTCCCTTGTGATCCATTTGTGAATTGCAAACAGTGTCTGAGACACTGTTGTACATAGCTGTTTGCAATTTCCTAATAGCGAATTGCAAAAATCGCTATTAGGAAATTGCAAACGCGAAGCTACATACATCTGTTCCATACTTTTTACTACTAAGAACTGTGGCTGCTTCATGCGTCTTTTATTCCTTTCTCACTGTTTGACAGGGATTTCAGGGAATGGAGGACCAACAACCACAGAGAAATGTTGTGACTAGAAATAAGAAGACACAAGTAAAGTGAAAAGAGTATACATGAATAAAACATCTGAATTAAATTTGCGGGTGTTATTTAAAAACAATAATCAATTGTATGGCTTATCAGTAGTAAGAGGATGCCAAGATGCAGCATAACAGGACAAGGGAGACAGACTTGATAAATCATGGATGTTGTATTGTCTACGGACCTACCCTAGACACCAAACATTTCAAAAACTGGATCTAGGAGTTTGATGCCTTAAGGAAACATGATGCAAGGGATGAAGGAGAGGATTAGGCAAATGGCAGGAAATGTTGTGGAATCATCTTGTTAATGCCAACTTACTTCAAGTCTAGCAGGGTGGAATGAGTGGGATGCGCTCTGGGGGTTGTTATAAAAAACATAAGAAATTTCACTGACGCTCACAATGATCTCCCTGTACCTATGAGGCTTGATAAAGTGCCAAATGTGAAAATGTGTTGGTTTTTCAAAGGGATCATGCAGAAGTATAAAGTATTCTTTTGAAGAAACATATGGTATTTAATGTCACAGGGCCCAGTTCACAAACTGGACTTTGAAGTACGTTTAGTAATACTACAATAGTACTCTGAAAGAACTACAAATGCTGTTCACAAAGCTATGTGCTGAGGTCACTGCCTCTCCTATCTTGTCTAGGTAGATTTCTCCTCCCGACTATCAAGCTTTCTGTACACACATGCTTAAGTTTTAGTGGTCAATATGGGAGGCTCAATTGGTTGGAAAATGGGGACTACTCAACCCACAAAATCTGAGGGATTTATGGATAGGTAAAGAAGGGTAAGAGACAAACAAGCTGCCCTTTTAAAATTACTCCGACCAAAAACAGTAGTAAATATATGCTCCAGCTCAGCATTAGACTATGTCCAGCACCACACCTGCCCACGCCTTTACAAAACAATGGATCCACCAAATAACTATATATATATATGTTGGAAAATAAAGGAGCCTTTATGTTTGATAAGGCAGAAAAATGTCAAATGTTTCCCAAACTATGGGTTGTGATGCACTGGTAGGTCACTGAAAGTCCAAGCAATAAATAACAGACCCTTTAAGTCCTGCGTTTATCTTGTAGCACTTGCTGCACTTCAAAGACAGAGGTCAAATGTCAGGCCCTGTCTTCTGACAAATTGCTGCTTATGTTTCTTAATATGGGGATTGATGTTTACAAACTTCTTTCACTTTGCAGGCTGAGAAAGAAAAAATAAAGTGAATTATGTGATAATCTTGCTGGGGTACAAGGAGTCTGAAAGGAATGGTTGTCATTGTTTTGTAACACACAACAAAATGTAAATACCTGTAAATAAACTGCACACATTCAGCAGTTAGGGATGCAAAATAAAGCACAAGTGTGATGGAATCAAGTATTTTAAGTTAATAGGAACAAAGCAAATCAAGATTATTTACTTGGTGATGCTCAAATGATAAATATTTACTGGAACCCGATTTTCATACATTATCGTTTGGGTGCACTATAGTTTTATCAGTAAAACTGTATGTCTGTGCAAAGTCAGTGGCCATCGGAAAATGTGCTGTCTGTAAATGATAGTGCACTACCACACAATGCTTTAGTTAGAATACAAATTCAGCAGCCGCATGTCCATTCAAGCTTGTTGGGTCACAAAAGTTTATTATTCTAAAAAGTGGCTAGTGATTCTAAAAAATTTGGGAAGCACTGGTGTAGACTTCTAAGGAAACACATCTCAACACCTACCAGTCACACTCAGGCTGGCCATATAAGAAATAAACTCACACCCTAAACAACTTTTACGAATTTCACTTAGTCGGTGAAAGAGTTTGTTGCTTTGCTTCTCATTTTGAAGAATATTTATTTGCGTAGGGTAGAGAGGATTTACAGGCAAAGGGGCAACATTTTTGGGATGGCCTGGGAAGCAGTCCTTGCCAAATACTGCTTGTTAGAAATTAGGTATTTCGTTGGCAGTCAGGTTACCCCCTGTCCAAGCAAGGACCCTCACTCTAGTCATGGTAAAAGAGCATCACCCTCAGCTAACCCCCCGCTCACCCCCTTGGTAGCTTGGCACGAGCAGTAGGCTTAACTTCAGAGTGCTAGGTGTGAAGTATTTGTACCAACACACACAGTAACTTAATGAGAACACTACAAAATGGCACTACACAGGTTTAGAAAAATAGAAAGTATTTATCTAAACAAAACAAGACCAAATCAACAAAAACCCACAATACACAAGTCAAGTTATCAATTATAAACTAAAAGAGTGTTCAAGTAATTTTAAGCACAACGCTAATGCTGTTAGCGTGGAAATATACCTGGGTGCGTCTAAAATAACCCTGCACTGGCGAGTGTGTGTCAAAAAGGGCTTGCGATGCGTCGATATCACTCACAAGTGAGACCGTGTGCCATTTCTCCTTCAGTCGAGTCGGCTTGTGTCGTTTCTTCTCTCCTCAGGAGAGCGATGCGTCGATTCGAACTGCACTCTCGGGTCCGGGCAGGCCTTGCGATGTTTGCGTCACAAATCCTGCCGCACGATGATCCGAAAACCACGCCGCACGGGTTGTGATCTCACTAGCCTCCGTCAGCGATGCTGCCATTGTTTCTCCAGACGCGTGCGTCAATCATCCAGCTGCGCTGCAGGCGAGCGTTGATTTTCAGCCACGAAGCCGGCAGTGCCTTGATTCTTCAGCCGCGGATCAGAGTTACGTTGATCTTTTCCCCGCACGGCGGTCAGTGCGTGGATTTCTCTTGGGCTGCCAGCTTCTCCTTTCAGGGTCCCACAAACTGGATGGGCACCACTTGGCAGGGTAGGAGTCTCAGCAGAGGCTCCAGGTGCTGGCAGAGAGAAGTCTTTGCTGTCCCTGAGATTTCAAACAACAGGAGGCAAGCTCTAAATCAAGGCCTTGGAGAGTTCTTCACAAGAAGGAAGGCACACAAAGTCCAGTCTTTGTCCTCTAGCACAGACAGAAGCAGCAACTGCAGGATAGCTCCACAAAGCATAGTCACAGGCAGGGCAGCTCTTCTTCCTCAGCTCTTCAGCTCTTCTCTAGGCAGAGGTTCCTCTGGTTTCCAGAAGGGTTCTCAAGTCTGTGGTTGTGGGTGCCCTTCTTATACCCATTTTGCCCTTTGAAGTAGGCTTACTTCAAAGGAAAGTCTCTCTTGTTTGTGAACTCCTGCCGTGGCCAGGTCAGGCCCCAGACACACACCAGGTTGGAGACTGCATTGTGTGGGGGCAGTCACAGCCCTTTCAGGTGTGAGTAATCACTCCTTCCCCTCCCTCCTAGCACATATGGCCCATCAGGAAATGCAGACTACACCCCAGCTCCCTTTGTGTCACTGTCTAGTGAGAGGTGCAACCAGCCCAACTGTCAAACTGACCCAGCCAGGGAATACACAAACAGGCAGAGTCATAGAAACAGTTTAAGCAAGAAAATGCCCACTTTCTAAAAGTGAGATTTTCAAACACACAACCTCAAAATCAACTTTACTAACAGATGTATTTTTAAATTGTGACCTCATAGACCCTAAACTCCACATGTCCGCTCCCAAAGGGAATCTACACTTTAATCATATTTAAAGGTAGCCCCCATGTTAACCTATGAGAGGGACAGGTCTTGCAACAGTGAAAAACAAATTTAGCAGTATTGTACTGCCAGGACATATAAAACACATTACTTTATGTCCTACCTTAACCATACACTGCACCCTGCCCTTGGGGCTACCTACGGCCTACCTTAGGGGTGTCTACCATGTATGAAAAGGGAAGGTTTAGGCCTGGCAAGTGGGTACACTTGCCAAGTCGAATTTACAGTTTAGAACTCCATACACACACTCTGCAGTGGCAGGTCTGAGCCATGTTTACAGAGCTAATGTGGGTGGCACAACTAGTGCTGCAGGCCCACTAGTAGCATTTGATTTACAGGCCCTGGGCACCTCTAGTGCACTGTACTAAGGACTTAGGCGGTCATTCTGACCGCGGCGGACGGCAGTCGCCGCCCGCCAAGCGGTTCCCGCCGAAAGACCGCGGCGGCCATTCTGGCTTTCCCGCGGGGCCGGCGGGCGACCGCCAGAAGACCGTCGGCCGGCCCAGCGGGAAAGCCCCTTCAACAATGAAGCCGGCTCGGAATGGAGCCGGCGGAGTTGCAGGGGTGCGACGGGTGCTGTGGCACCCGTCGCGATTTTCACTGTCTGGCGGGAACCTGCTGGCGGGAAGGCGGTCGGAATCCCCATGGCGGTGCTGCAAGCAGCGCCGCCATGGCGGATACCCTGGGCCAGCGGGAAACCGGTGGGAAACCGCCGGCTTCCCTTTTCTGACCGCGGCTTTACTGCCGTGGTCAGAATCGTCCAGGAAGCACCGCCAGCCTGTTGGCGGTGCTTCCGCCGCCCTCTGCCATGGCGGTCATGGACCGCCAGGGTCAGAATGACCCCCTTAGTAGTAAATCAAATATGCCAATCATGGATGAACCAATTGCATACACATTTTGCATAGGAGCACTTGCACTTTAGCACTGGTTAGCAGTGGTAAAGTGTCCAGAGAAACAAAAACAGCAAAATCAGAGTCCAGCACACATCAACAACCTGGGAAACGGGCAAAACGTTAAGGGAGAGCACGTCAAGGATGAAAAGTGTAACACTGCTTCTCAGTGGAAGTCATCCTGACATGGTTGCAAAGTGGGAGCAGGAGCTTTAGACACCTACAGGCTGCTCCCAGGCACACCATGCCCATGTTACAGCATTGGCTGTTCTCCATTGCCAGAGGGTTAGACTAGGCCTAGGAAATCTCAAAACCCTGAGAGTGTTTGTAGCAACTGCTGTAATTTCGTGTTACTCTTGTGACGCAAAAGTACTGAAAAGTATGTAATTACTACATCTTGCATAATTTAGAGTAATTTGAGGCAAAAATGCCTCCCACAAGAGCACATGAACAGAACATGAAGGTCTGATGACTCATGATGTTCTAGTTCTGTTGCATTTATCACTTTGTTTTGCCACAAAATGCATCCTCTGCTCCATTTTCAACACAAGGGTGCATTTTGCACTAAAAAATAGTGCTAAATGCAGGGATATACGTCCTGCTTAATTTTGCGTAATTTCTTAGGATTTTACTGTAATTTTAGGTATATTAGGTCACAGCAAATTACATGAGTTACGTCTACCTCTAGTTCGGAGCACAGGTGCCTCACAGGAAAGCCAGTCTTGATGCTTGTCTCAGGTAAGAGCACCATTTAATCGCAATGCCTCACTCACTGAAAGAAAGGCAAAAGGTAGCAAGGGATATTTATGGCTTTGTCCACTTCCCATGGGTGTTGGGTGCTGTTGACCTCATCCATGTAACGCTTCTACCACCTCACCATACACCTTTTCTGCAACCAGCATTGTTGGCACTCCATCAATGTGCAAGTTGCCTGTGATGCCAGGGGCTGCTTCACTTATGTGTATGTTGCATTTTCGGGAGGTACACACCACAACTACATTGTACGTCCGACACCTTTTGCACATCACCTCATTGGTGGGGATTTCAGTGACGTGGCTATTTTTTTCAATTACAAAAGAATGTAATTAGCAAAATTATTAGAAAATCAAATATATCACAGACAAATGAACAATAAGATAGAATCTTTTAGAGTACTATGTTGCATTAAAGATAAACAATGCGCTCAGATAAACAATGTGCTGGCGGTATTAATGCAATGTGGATGCCATCTATGGCTGCAATCACGAGGAATGTGTCTTATTGCATAGTAACCAGCCTTCACACTGGCCAAATCAACATTTTGGGGAAATTGAATGCAGCTGTCCATATGTTTGACTAAGGCGGTCAAGGCATTCCTCAACACATTGCTGAACATAGGTTGGGACATGCCTGTTGCCATTTTCCATTCACACTATCCCCTGGAATCAGACAGTGGTCAAGAAGTGAAGGACGAATAGCACCTGCACAGTTGGAGAGATGGCTGTAGATTGTCTTATGGCTGGTAGCAGATCTGACTCCAACTGGGTACACAGCTCCCTGATTGTAGCACGGTTCAGCCGATAATGGGATATGATTTGGCGTTCTTCCATCATTGCCAAATCAACTAGGGGCCGGTACACAGGTGCATGCCTCACCCTCCACAGTGGTCAGCATCTACACATGGCATACAACACAAGTGTGTCAAAGATTACAGTACATGCATGTCGTATTTAACGCCACCCTGTAAATACGGCCCCTTCCCATGCAGCACTGTGCGTGGAAGGGGGGTACAATGGGTGTGCCACAGCAACACCCAATGCATTTTGACTCTGCCTCAGATTTATGAATTTTCATAAACTTGAGGCAGCGCCAAAGTCTAACGCCACACCCAGGGGTGGTGTTAGCAGGGCGCAATGAGGAGGAATACTTTTATTCCTCCTCGTTATTTGCTTTTTCTATGCATGCTGCATTCTGCACGATGCATAGAAAGAGCAAAATGCCAAAAATTATTGTTTATGTGCGGGGAGGTATTCCTTCCTGCACATAAACAATCATTTGAACACGACACTTTGGCACTTCTGTGTGTGCTGCATTGTGCAGGACACAGAAGTGCCAAAGCGCCATTAGTGACTGTTTATGTGCGGGAAGGGGCACTTCTCGCACATAAACAATCACACCCCTGAACGCAGACATCCTTGCACGATGGTGCAAGAATGCCTGAGCTGGTACTGGCAGCTACATTTAGTGCCAGTGCAGGGGGAATCGCAGGAATGCATCATATTCAGTTAAATACAGCGCATCCCTGCGTTTCTAAAGTGACACAGTGCGGCGCTGTCAATATTGGCGCAGCACCGCGCTGCACCACTTTTAAATAAATCTGGCCCTCTGAACTTTATATGGCTTCAGGGCCTCTTTGAAAGGAGGATTAACATTCCACCTGTCTCCCTAACCCACCTCACCTCCAGTTCTCCCATCTCTAAGCTTGTCTGTCATATACACCCACTGTGTTTTCTTCTTCCCCTGGGAAGCCTTGTCCTGCCACAGTCAGCTATTTAACATTCATATGGGAGAAGTACATTTCCTTTGTTGTGTTGAAAAATGAGGATGGCCAGGAACCTTTGCCCCAAAGTCAGGAATGAGTTAGACATCCCATGAACTTTGAGTCTTTGATCAATTTTTTTTTTTTAAATTGTGGACTGACTTTTTTACCCTTTATGAACACTTTTTTTAACTGGTCTTCTTTGTATACAAGTTTCTTCCCTTGGTGATTTATTTTGTGCCCATCCCCCTCCAAGTTTGCATTTCCCCTCTGAAGACTCAATTTTGTTTATTTTTGCATATTCCGAAGGACAGTTTATATTTTTGCCCAAAGTAATAGTATTGAAACAGCATGTTTTTTAATAATCTATGAAAGGAGTCAAAAAAATTCAATATATTGAGGTTTATAATATTTGTAGATGAATGCATTGCATGTCACATCAAATAAATGGTTAGTTACTTAGAAGATGCTTTCAATATCATAATGACATGTCAGTGTAACACACTTTCCTATCTAGTAACCCTAAAATCAAACATTTCACGGATGAAAGACAGACATTTTTTTTTTAAGAAAAGGGATCCAGTATTTTATTTTCCAAAAGGTTTTTAGTGAATGTGTTAGGGATGGAGTTGAGAAATTCACAAAACAAGGTGTTGTTGGAGATTTATCTTACTACACCGACTATTCAATTGTGATGGTGAAATTGTTTGAGAGTGTGCTTGTCTTGTGGTGGGTGGAGCTCGTGGTGTTAGAGATTGAGGTGGTGTAGGATATGGAGAGGTGGTGAAGGTGGAGATGGTGCAGGTGGTTGTGGCAGAGGTGAGAGGTAGGCAGGTGGTGTGTTCCTTCTAAGTTACGGTGCCTCTATTCAACCGTGAGTAGGCATTGGTTGTGACGAACTGCACTGACATGTTTTGCCTAATGCCAGTGCAATTGGCCAATGCATGTTGCTGTGCACTTTATTCCCTAAAACTTCAAAGATGATCTTGGCACATCTGTGCTCTGTCTTGCTCACATTTTGCAACGTTGTCTAAGACATGAACAGGAGAGAAGACCAAAGGTGTAACTTTATGGTGTTGTGTAGCCATTTTAGTTAGAGCTCCATGCATGTTAGTTTGACACACTAGGCCGCTGTGCACTTTGACCTAGATATATTTGATTTGGCTTTGCATTGTTATTTTTACAATAACCAGTTTTACGGTCTTGCTTTAATTTCTTCTATTTAACTGTTTTGCTTAGCCCAGCACTGTGTTCTCAAACAACACATATTTGATCACTTTGTGCTTCAGTCAAGGCTACGGTTTGGGACATTGCCGGTGAACGTGGTAGAAGTTTAGTCTCCAACATTCTTAGAAAATACACATCTTTACGTAGGGACATTTTCTTAGAACATTAGCTGTGTTATTATAAAAACACTTCCTAGTCCCATTACATGTCAAGAGGGAGATTCCAGCCAGGGAACCACAACTGTATGCTGAATGCTTCGCTGCAAATGCTAACGCAGACTACAGGCCTTTGCACAGGTATGAGGGTTGATGTCCTCCCGGGGGAACCTGAAAGGCAGGATTAGAGCTTAACATGCTGTGCTCAAATTATGATTCAGATAGAAAATAGTGCATTGATTCTTGTGGCAATATGATAGCGTTATTCTTTTGCTTCACTCTTATCGTCACCATTTTAATATTGTCATGTTGTGTCATTCTGGTTATTGCAGCTCACGCTTTGCTATCTAAAATGCAGTCGTTTTATTAAACCAATCTTTAAAACCTATACTGCTTTCATTGTCATTTATATATGAGACCGAATTTTGAATGAGAGAACCGAATGCGACCTGAGTGACCACGACTTCCCTGAGAAGTATGATATGTCATGCGCTCGGCTGCCCAATCATCTCTACCTTTTGTGAGTGACAAGGCACTGCTAGTTAGCCAGAGTAAAACCCAGATTTAGAGAGACAGGTGTCACCCACCGTGGGTCAGACTCAGTCTCCCACACTGTGGACGATCTTGCTGCTCAAAATCCAGTAGTCTCATTAGAATAATGAGAGCCTACCCGACAATGGGAGGAGTTGGTAAGGGATTGTAATCAGATGCATGTTAGTTGAAGGCTGTGTGGTGGTGACTCTTCCCTCAGTGGAACAAGCGTCCATGGCTCCCTAGCTAATGTCTGAGGTTGGACAATCCTCAGAACAGTTTTTGGTGTATCATGAAGACCATGAAATGGCCTATGTAGAGATGTTGGAGTTGTCTTTCTTCTTATCCAATTCTTCCTTGACCAGCTCTTGCTTCTTCTCATCTTCCTGTATTAGTTGTAATAGTATTATGGGTCACTGAGATTGCTGATTGGCCATTGAGATAGTTGATTGGAAGGGGATTGGGTTCTGTCCTCGGATTGCCCATTGTCCTCCTCTTGTAGATGGCTCAGCTTCTTCATCCGGTGCAATGTGCCCAGTACAACAAGACAAATATGTAAACAACTGAAATATATCAAATACAGTTGTGTGCCTAAAGTTCTAAACAGTACTATAATTTATATTGTTCTGAAATATAAAAAATAAAGTTAGTGCCATGTTAACATAATGAAACATGTGAAAATAAAGGCTGGTCCATGCTTGGAACTACTATCTCAACAATGTCAACTCCCAAGCTTGAGCCTCAGATATTTAAATTCTGAATGAGTACCATAACCCAGCTGCAGAACCAGGGTCTTGTAATTGATGTTCACTCAATCAATCAATCAATCAATCAGCCAATCATTCAGCATTGTAAAGTGAAGCATTGTCACCCCTAGGGGTTTCTAGGTGCAGAGGGTGCCAAGTCTCTGTTGAACAACCAGGACCTGAGTTTCTTTCTGAAATCTTCCAGGGAGGTCTTTGTGGCAATGTAGGTGAAGGAGTGGGCACGGCTGCAGCTGTGACGAATGTGGGGGTGTGCGTGAGGGCAAGAGAGGAGTAGTGAAGGTGTTCTGAGGGTAGATGGAAGTTCAGTCGATGGTTAATGTAGGACGATACTTGATTGTGTAGAGCTTTGTAGGCGTGTGCCAATCAATCAATCAGTTTTTATAAAGCACAACTACTCACCCATGAGGGTCTAAAGGTGCTGGTTGTCTCAAGGCACTGGTGGTAGATTTGGGCCTCATTTGAGGTGGGTGTGGGCCTCATTCAAAGATCTTGAACTGGTATCTCTTGTGGGTGGGGAGCCAGTGGAAGTTTCTGAGGTGGGAGGTGATGTGTTTCCATTTGGAGAGGTCCAGGATGAGTCTGGCTGCTGCAATCTGAATAGTCTGGAGTCTTTTGAGGAGGTGGGATGAGATGCCTGCATAAACAGCGTTGCTGTAAAAAAAGTGACTGATGACAAGGACCTGGGTGACGGTTTTTCTGGTGTTGATGGGGATCCATTTGTAGATTTCATGGAGTATGCGAAGGGTGTAGAAGCAGGAGGAGGTGACTGCATTGGCTTGTCGTTTCATGGTCAGTTTGTTGTTGAGGGTGATGCCTAGGTTGTGTGCATGGTCTCTGGTTATGAGTGTTGGTCCGGGTTCTGCTGGCCACTAGCTGTGGTCCCAAGCAGAGGTGCTCTTCCCAAAGATCAGTACTTCTGTCTTGTTGGAGCTGAGTTTGAGGCAGTTGCCTCTCATCCAGTCGGCTAGGTTGGTCATTGCATGGCAGAAGTTGGTTTTGGCATTGGAGGGGTCCTTGGTGAGTGATAGAATTAGTTCAGTGTCATCAGTATAGGAGATTATGTTGAGTCTGTGAGATCTGATGATGTCTGCGAGGGGGGTCATGTACGTGTTGAACAGGGTGAGGCTAAGGGAAGGGCCTTGGGATATACAGCATATGATGTCTTTGGGTTCAGAGGTGAAGGGAGGCAGTCTGATGCTCTGGGTGCGAGCTGTCACGAAAGAGGCAATCCACTTGAGGGTGTTTTGCTGTATGCCGATGTAAAGTCTATCAATGAGGGTGTGGTGGGAGACAGTGTCAAACGCAGCAGAGAGGTCAAGGAGGGTCAGGCCACAGTTTCTCCTGTATCTCCTAGTCCAGCATGTACAGAAGGAAGAATTATTTTCAATGATTATTGTTGATCTCAACAAGAGATATCTACTACAAATGCTAACATATCAAAGACTGGAAAACAATCAACACATTCAAAAAATTAAAAACATTTTTTACATTTTATATTCAAAAATACCAAAAATGAGTTAAGATCAGAGGTTCTCAGACACATCTGCCCAACAGATGGTAGACAGCCTAACTGCTGCTGCCAGGATGTCCTCTGATGTCATCGGTGTTGATGTTCACAAGGTGGACACCAGGGGCTGTTGTGAGATAGAAGCTGATGAGAAAGAAGGAGAGATAGCTGATTAAACCATCCTAAATCATACATGAACATACAATCAGCTACCAGTGGCATAATGAAACTTGAGGGGGGCCCCCTGCCTCCTCGGACCCAGTCAGAAACCCAGTCAGTGTACTATACTAAGTGGGCCCCCTTGAGCTCAGGGTCCCCCGTACCGCCAAGGTTGTAGGAGCTAATGTTACACCACTGCCAGCTACCCTGTGAGTAACAATAAAAGAACAAACCTTCAACTTACTTGTCTCCACCTTAGATGTGCTCTGTGGTGCCAGTCTCAGCTTTAGAGCATTGCTGAGAGAAAACGTAGATGTTATGGCAGGTATGAGAACGGTAGAAATAAAAGAAATGTAATCAAAACAGCTGGAAGTTTATAGGGATATGGTTTCAAAAGTGTTTTTGCAGTGTTTGATTGTGATACATGTGCCTAACAGTACAGATGTGGGAGGAGGACAGTTATGAATGAGTGATTGTGGGGTTGTTATTAGCGAGAGAGAGAGAGGGGTTTAGGATCATACCTGCCCCCACATTAGCGTTGTCAGAAAGAGGCAGCCTATATAGCAGGTGGGAGTACATTTTGGAGGACATCCTTCTCGAAGCAAGTGAGAGAGAGATAGGATCCAGGTGAGTCTCCATGAACAGCTTGTGCTAGCTGAATCCTGTAAAACTTCATCCACTCCTCTTTTCTTTCCACTTTTTTTTAATATCCCCCAATGCATGGGCAGAGTCTGTCACCTGGTCACCTGTCACCTGCCTGGTCTGGTGGCGTAGTGTATCAATACATCCACTGTAGAGGCCTGTGTTTAACCTCATGGTCATAGGTTCAAATCCTGGTGGATCCACTCAGCCTTTCATCCTTCTAAGGTCAATAAAATGAGTACCATTGAGTAACAATAAATATCTGTTATTCAATGCCAAGGGATCCTTCAGGTGAATGTGCTTTTACACATGTTATGTTACCTCTTGCCATAAAGCTGCTTTCTGTGTTCGCTGAAGAGAAATGGAAGCAGCCCTTGTAGTTGTACATAGTGCTTTAACATACATTTAACGCTAAAGGCTGTCTCCTCCTCAGTGAAATTTCTCTTCCTCTTTAAAAGCATGGTCTGCATCCTTAAGACAGAATGTGGTGGTTGCAGGTGCTGAAACACAAAGAGGAAAAAAGTTGAGGCTATGGTGTTGGCAGTATTTATTTGTGAGAAGGGAATAGTCGCCAACTGTGTATGATTTGGTTTAGGTGCAAAGGTCTTGGTCAAGTGTGCGGAATGTAAAATACAGTTGTTTACTGCTAATAATTACTTTTATGTGGACCCTTCCGTTTGAAAGGATGTAGATTTGTGAGACTTACACTTTGTAGCACAATTACACTTGGAAATAGATAATAGTCAAAAGTAGCAAAGTTACTGCAAAGAGTAAGAATACATTTACATGTGAGAGCATCTGCAAGGGGCATATTTATACCCCGTTTGCGCCAAATTTGCGTAATTATTTTAATGCAAATTCGGCATAAAACTAACTCCATATTTATATTTTTATGTTAGACACATCTAGGGGCATATTTATACTCCGTTTGCGCCGAATTTGCGTCATTTTTTTCGATGCAAATTCGGTGCAAAACTAACGCCATATTTATACTTTGGCGTTAGACGCGTCTAGCGCCAAAGTATGAGTAAAGAGCGTCATTTTTTTGCGTGAACGCCTTCCTTGCGTTAATGAGATGCAAGGAAGGCGTTCCCGTCTAAAAAAATGACGGCGACGCAAATGCGTCGTATTTATACTCCCGGGCAAAAATCACGCCCGGGAGGTGGCGGGTCAAAAAACCCCGCATTTGCGCCACTATTTAACGCCTGGGTCAGGGTAGGCGTTAAGGGGCCTGTGGGCTCAAAATTAGCCCACAGGTGCCCTCCCCTGCCCCCAGGGACCCCCCCTGCCACCCCTGCCCACCCCAGGAAGACACCCAAGGATGGAGGGACCCACCCCAGGGACATTCAGGTAAGTTCAGGTAAGTATAATTTTTTATATTTTTTAATTTTTTTTGTGTGGCATAGGGGGGCCTGATTTGTGCCCCCCTACATGCCACTATGCCCAATGACCATGCCCAGGGGACATAAGTCCCCTGGGCATGGCCATTGGGCAAGGGGGCATGACTCCTGTCTTTACTAAGACAGGAGTCATTTAAATGGCGTCTGGGCGTCGAAAATAATGGCGCAAATCGGGTTGAGGCGATTTTTTTGCCTCAACCTGACTTGCCCCATTTTAAGACGCCCTAACGCCATTTTCCCCCTACGCCGGCGCTGCCTGGTCTACGTGGTTTCTTTCCACGCACTACCAGGCAGCGCCGGTCTGCTTGCGCCGGCTAACGCCATTCCATAAATACGGCGCCCGCATGGCGCTTCAGAATGGCATTAGACGGCGCTAAATTTTTTGACGCTAAACTGCGTTAGCGCAGTTTAGCGTCAAAAAGTATAAATATGGGCCCTAATGTCAAAATATTAGAGTTTGCACCATTTTTTAGATGTGTGAACCTACCTTGCGTCAATAAGATGCAAGGTAGGCGTTCCCATCTAGAGAACTCCATAGCCCCATATATATCCCTTTGTGCTAAAATGACGCACGGGTGGGAGGCTTTGCACGGGTGGGAGGCTTTGCACCATTATTTAACGCCTGGGTCAGACCAGGCATTAAGGGACCTGTGGGCCCATTTCCATGGTTAAAAACCATGGAATGGGTCCACAGGTGCCCTCCTCAAGCCCCAGGAACACCCACACCCACACCAGAGGGACACCAGAGGATGGGGGGCCCCATCCCAGGTAAGTTGGATAAGTATAGGTAAGTAATTTTTTTTTTAACTGCCATTGGAGGCCCAACCTGGGGCCCCCTGCATGGCACATGGTGCAATGGCCATGCCCAGGGGCACTGGTCCCCTGTGCTGGCCATTGGGGTGGTGGGCATGACTCCTGTCTTTCTAAGACAGGAGTCATGTGGTATGGATGGTTTTGAGTCAGAAAATGACGCTAGGCTGGTTAGAGTAATTTTTTTTACTCTAACCAGCTTAACGTCATTTTTTGGTGCAAAAATTCCCTTCTCCCATACCGCCAGCCCCACCTGACTAACGTAATTTTTTTTATGATAGCTCACCCTTTGCACCGCCTTGCACCGTTCCAAAAATATGGCGCCCGGCTGGTGCTCAGGAATGGTGCAAGCTGGCGCTAAACTTTTTGGTTCAAAACTGCGTTAGTGCTGTTTTGCACCAAAAAGTATAACTATGCCCCGAAATATATCTTTGTGAATAGGCCCCACAGTCTTTTTTCCCAGATTGTCTTTAATTAGATGGAAGCGTTGTCTGGAAAGGTTTATACAGCAGGGGATTTATACACATAACATTTCATTGTAAGGAGATTAGGGGTGTCTGCTTTCCTTGTCTGTTTAGAAAATGGTGAAGGGTGCCTATCTTCCATTTCTCTTGTTATTTATTGTTTTATCAGGAACAGTGATGTAGCCTTTTCACCATTTTATTCCACGATTTTCACAAGTGTTATTGAATAGGAGCCAATGAAGTGTGTACAACTTATCATTTTGATCCTGTTGCATTACATATAACACAAAAAACATAGTAAATATCACATGAGATTAGCTCATTCTTCCCCTCATAGATGGTCGTGAAATTATAGGTAGAGCATAGAAACTAGTATTGCACAGTGCAAATGTGATAACTCCACAAAAGTGGGGAATTTCAGTCTTTTCATCATCTGTTTGGGAGGTGCTGCTTAAGGTCAGGCTAGAAGACAATAGTCAAAAGACAATGGGACTGAAGAAATTCAGCAAAAGAGTTTAAAAATAGGAAAGATAATATGCATTGAATCACGCGCTCTGTGCAATTTAATAGAAGCTTTAAGAACAGAAACAATTTTACCCATTGTGCTCACATTAAAGCATGTTAAAAGTCATCTCAGGATAGTAAGTTCTTGTAAGGACTGCCCCGTGCCTTACTGCTTTCTAAGACCTGGACTTAATCACCTGGTGGTTTGTATGTTCCACATCTACTTTTTTGATAAATGTCGAATCACACATTGTTTTCTCAGTGCTACAGCGCACCACAGTGAAAAATGATGCAAAGGTGAGCTGCGGAGGTTGCAAAAAGGTGTTCAATTTCTTTCTAAACATCAGAAAAAAACACTTTGGCCCATATTTATACTTTTTGACGCTAAACTGCGCTAACGCAGTTTAGCGTCAAAAAATTTAGCGCCGTCTAACGCCATTCTGAAGCGCCATGCGGGCGCCGTATTTATGGAATGGCGTTAGCCGGCGCTAGCAGACCGGCGCTGCCTGGTGTGCGTGGAAAAAAACCACGTAGACCAGGCAGCGCCGGCGTAGGGGGAAAATGGCATTAGGGCGTCTTAAAATGGGGCAAGTCAGGTTGAGGCAAAAAAATCGCCTCAACCCGATTTGCGCCATTTTGTTCGACGCCCAGACGCCATTTAAATGACTCCTGTCTTAGTAAAGACAGGAGTCATGCCCCCTTGCCCAATGGCCATGCCCAGGGGACTTATGTCCCCTGGGCATGGTCATTGGGCATAGTGGCATGTAGGGGGGCACAAATAAGGCCCCCCTATGCCACCAAAAAAATTTAAAAATATAAAAAATAATACTTACCTGAACTTACCTGAATGTCCCTGGGGTGGGTCCCTCCAGCCTTGGGTGTCCTCCTGGGGTGGGCAAGGGTGGCGGGGGGGTCCCTGGGCCCCTTAACGCCTACCCTGACCCAGGCGTTAAAAAGTGGCGCAAATGCGGGGTTTTTTGACCCGACCACTCCCGGGCGTGATTTTTGCCCGGGAGTATAAATACGACGCATTTGCGTCGCCGTCATTTTTTTAGACGGGAACGCCTTCCTTGCATCTCATTAACGCAAGGAAGGCGTTCACGCAAAAAAGATTACGCTATTTGCCCATACTTTGGCGCTAGACGCGTCTAACGCCAAAGTATAAATATGGCGTTAGTTTTGCGCCGAATTTGCGTCGAAAAAAACGACGCTAATTCGGCGCAAACGGAGTATAAATATGCCCCTGAGTGTGCTTAGAATACACCCTAACAGGGCTTTTTTGTTTTTATTTTAGGATTGAGGATTTGAAGACATCTCCATGTTCGTGTTTTTAGCTTCCCCCTTTGTCGTTTACGATTTCTATGTAAATTGTCAGGCTTTTATGGTAAATTTGGTATTTTGGCCCGTATTTATACTTTTTGACGCTAAACTGCGCTAACGCAGTTTAGCGTCAAAAAATTTTGCGCCGGCTAACGCCATTCTGAAGCACCATGCGGGCGCTGTATTTATTGAATGGCGTTAGCCGGCGCAAGCAGACCGGCGCTGCCTGGTGTGCGTGGAAAAAAACCACGTACACCAGGCAGCGCCGGCGTTGGGAAAAATGGCGTTAGGGCATCTTAAAATGGCGCAAGTTAGGTTGACGCTAAAAAATCGTCTTAACCCGATTTGCGCCATTTTAAACGACGCCCAGACGCCATTTACATGACTCCTGTCTTAGTAAAGACAGGAGTCATGCCCCCTTGCCCAATGGCCATGCCCAGGGGACTTATGTCCCCTGGGCATGGGCATTGGGCATTGTGGCATGTAGGGGGGCACAAATCAGGCCCCCCTATGCCAAAAAAAATATATAACATTTTTTTTTTTTATACTTACCTGAACTTACCTGAATGTCCTTGGGGTGAGTCCCTCCAGCCTTGGGTGTCCTCCTGGGGTGGGCAAGGGTGGCGGGGGGGTCCCTGGGGGCAGGGGAGGGCACCTGTGGGCTCATTTTGAGCCCACAGGCCCCTTAACGCCTACCCTGACCCAGGCGTTAAAAAGTGGCGCAAATGCGGGGTTTTTTGACCCGACCACTCCCGGGCGTGATTTTTGCCCGGGAGTATAAATACGACGCATTTGCGTCGCCGTCATTTTTTTAGACGGGAACGCCTTCCTTGCATCTCATTAACGCAAGGAAGGCGTTCACGCAAAAAAAATGACGCTATTTGCCCATACTTTGGCGCTAGACGCGTCTAACGCCAAAGTATAAATATGGCGTTAGTTTTGCGCTGAATTTGCGTCGAAAAAAACGACGCTAATTCGGCGCAAACGGAGTATAAATATGCCCCTGAGTGTGCTTAGAATACACCCTAACAGGGCTTTTTTGTTTTTATTTTAGGATTGAGGATTTGAAGACATCGCCATGTTCGTGTTTTTAGCTTCCCCCTTTGTCGTTTACGATTTCTATGTAAATTGTCAGGCTTTTATGGTAAATTTGGTATTTTGGCCCGTATTTATACTTTTTGACGCTAAACTGCGCTAACGCAGTTTAGCGTCAAAAAATTTTGCGCCGGCTAACGCCATTCTGAAGCACCATGCGGGCGCCGTATTTATTGAATGGCGTTAGCTGGCGCAAGCAGACCGGCGCTGCCTAGTGTGCGTGGAAAAAAACCACGTACACCAGGCAGCGCCGGCGTTGGGAAAAATGGCGTTAGGGCGTCTTAAAATGGCGCAAGTCAGGTTGACGCTAAAAAATCGTCTTAACCCGATTTGCGCCATTTTAAACGACGCCCAGACGCCATTTACATGACTCCTGTCTTAGTAAAGACAGGAGTCATGCCCCCTTGCCCAATGGCCATGCCCAGGGGACTTATGTCCCCTGGGCATGGTCATTGGGCATTGTGGCATGTAGGGGGGCACAAATCAGGCCCCCCTATGCCAAAAAAAATATATAAAAATTTTTTTTTTATACTTACCTGAACTTACCTGAATGTCCCTGGGGTGGGTCCCTCCAGCCTTGGGTGTCCTCCTGGGGTGGGCAAGGGTGGCAGGGGGGTCCCTGGGGGCAGGGGAGGGCACCTGTGGGCTCATTTTGAGCCCACAGGCCCCTTAACGCCTACCCTGACCCAGGCGTTAAAAAGTGGCGCAAATGCGGGGTTTTTTGACCCGACCACTCCCGGGCGTGATTTTGCCCGGGAGTATAAATACGACGCATTTGCGTCGCCGTCATTTTTTTAGACGGGAACGCCTTCCTTGCATCTCATTAACGCAAGGAAGGCGTTCACGCAAAAAAATGACGCTATTTGCCCATACTTTGGCGCTAGACGCGTCTAACGCCAAAGTATAAATATGGCGTTAGTTTTGCGCCGAATTTGCGTAGAAAAAAACGACGCTAATTCGGCGCAAACGGAGTATAAATATGCCCCTTTATTACTGTTTTCCACATTAAAGCCCTCTATTTCATTATTTCAAATGTATGGAATCGTATTATTTCCATTTCCTTTCACTTGAATACTGCCCACCGCTTAATTATTCTTGTTTGTTTTTCCTTCCAATATTCTATGACTGTTCTGTTTTTATTTTGGATGTTTTATTGATATTGTGCAGCAGACAGGTAACTTTAACAGTGTCTGACGGTGTTCAATGCACTGTACAGTCCATTGTAGGACAGGTTGTCTAATTCCCACATCAGCTCACTAGATGAAACATATTCGGTCGTTGCAGTTTTCAGGGGGCTAATACACAAGCATTCAATTGCTGTATTTTGAAAGAACCACAAGGCTACTTCAGCTTGCCCAGGGTAATATAAGCTATGTATTTGGGTTGCCGGCCTATTTCTATCCTTGCCTTCAGGAATCACTCTACACCCCCTGGAAGCCCCAGAGTCAATATATTAAACACAAATACAAAATTAAATTTAGCTAGATCAACCCATGTTGCTCATCTGTGTTTCCTGCTTAATTGCCTGAGGAAAGTGTGAGTCATCCTAGTAGCCACGGTGCTACTCTGTGCTTAATAGTACATGTGTAAGGTGCCAGGCGTCTCATTAGGGGAGTCCCAAAACCAAAAAACAGTCACAAAAGCAGTAGCAAGGGAGCACAGAATGCAACATGAAATAAAGATGTGTCTTCCTCTTGGCCCTTACCACTATTGTGTATTATGTTTGTCTGGTCTTCTCCATGGTGGACAGTATCCTGAGAAGTAGTCTCTCTATCACTTGCCTTGAGAGGATGTCACAGGTTACATATACTACTCAAGTAGTGGAGACATGGTTTCCACAGTTGAACTAATGGTGTGATTTGGTCCTACAGTCTCTATATGACACATTCGTGCAGATGGGGCTATGAGAATCCATCTCTGGCAGAGTGGAGTGATTTCATCCTTGTATGAGGTACCTTTGTGGAATGGCTAGTTTGGCTGGAGGCATGACAGGGCAGTCACTGGTGCTATGTAATACATTCCAGACTCCCTGACAATATTTCGATAGATGAGGACATGTCCAATATGAACCTTACAAGTCGGTCATTATCAATTTGGCTTTTAACAGCTTAGCAAGAGCCTTCGGCAGAAGTGGAAGGAAGACTCATGCAGAAACTGTAGGTCTGCCTGGGTAATAATATAATATATTATTGTAGTCACATTAAAGTGTGTCCTGCCTTTTTCATAAATAGGGCATTAAGTTAAAATCGGCATTCTAAGTTATCAGCTCTGGAGTTGGGGGAGTGTTGTATTCAGTTGCTAGTTCCCTGATATCTTCTTCAGTGACACTTGGATGAATTTTGCATTATGTTCTCAGTCTCTCATCGTGTTATCTCTCAGTGTTGTTTTCCTTGTGGCCCATAATATTTGCCTGTTAGGATTGTGTTGGTGATACAGCCAGTTCTGATAACGCGTCCAGCCCTTATAAATTACCTGTACCTGGACACGTTGGAGGTCGGTGAATCTTTTAACCGAGTCGGGCTCTCCTCATCCTCAATAGTCGAGTCGCTCAGATCAATAATCAATAACTGTTGTAATCGGTAATCAGTACTCAATTAATAGATCAATATAACACATCAGAAATCAATAACAGTTGGTATTTCGTCGCACCATGACCTTTCAGTCATGAATAACCACACCAGTTTATTAAAAGTTAGTGAATTTATTTCCCTATATTAACAAAGCTAGCACGATATATATATGTCTCAAGACCAATTGATATATGTATATGAACATTACTAGCTGTCCATAACGGCGGAAGAAACGCAATCTACGTAAAATCTGGATAATGATACACTCTGTTATAGCAATGCAAATCACCAATGTGACTAACTGTATTTGACTAATTGCATACATTCGGTCAGCATAACAAGATTTCAATTCTTCATGATACATTGAATGAAAACCTCGACTAACCTCTAATTAGCATTGGCATGTGGGACTTCATGCAAAACGAATTTAGTCAACACAAATTTGGAAAACTTCTAGCTAGGACTCTATCAAAATAGCAGTTGGTACCTAAAAGGAAAAACACAATGCATAATACATTTATCCTTTCATATTTACCAAATACAATCAGCATTCAAGAAAAGTCTTCGTCCTTCAGGTACCGGTTGGTCAGCATGGGGCAAATTTCAAAGGGGCAAAGTTAAGGGCAAGCTCCCTTGCAGCAGCAAGGAGAATGGGGCAGAGTTACTACATGGGCAAGACGGGGGCAAATCAAAGTTAAAGTCTCTAGGGTGAGAATTCTTAAAGTCTCTTTCTCTCAGATAGAGAAAAGGGCATCAGGGTGTCGTCCAAAATGGAGTCTGGCATCAGGCTTCAAACTGGCATTGAGGAAAATGGCTGACTTCTCTTTGTCCGGTGGGTTTAAGTAAGAAACATTCCAAATTCTGCAGGGTCTTCCATTGGAGGGTTCATAGGTTGGCTTCAAATTATCCAATCAAAAATTGTCTTTTACTAGCGCCCATTTATGCATACATTAGCCTTGGAGCCTTGGAACACAAGTTGTATCATGGTCTGCCAATTATTTTTGGTATCTGTACCTTCATTGTCCGCACCTGCAGAGACTGACCTTGTATCAAAGGGGATGTAACCGGCCTAGCACGAAACCTTGGAGATAAGTGTACCAGCCAGTTTCTACTGGAAAAATACAACTTCAAGCAAGAATATATGTTTCATTAGTTCAAGGAAAATCACGCAGTTAGAATTTGAGACCAGGCAACTAGGCCAAAGCCTGTACTAAATTTAAGCTAAGCAAAACAGTTTGCAAACAAGAAATCATGGCATACATTTGCGATTATGACGGATTACTACATTTTTCAATACTTCATGATTAATAAAGCTCGTTTATAATGATGGCGAACTACCCCGAGGGTACAATTTCCCTCGTACATTATTTCTTTATTAAAATCACACTTCATTATATGTATTGATTACACGGTATACATGAATATATGTCGAACCTTCTTTTTCTGCGTCATCAATCCCTCCTCTGATGACTAATTATGTCATCACATCAAATCTACCCACAAATTTTATTCCATTAAAATTCTGTATAGTAATTTGGCACTTCAATCAATTCCCTTTTTCTTTTAGTCCCTTTTGACTTCTCCCTATATATTTCCACCATTTTGTTCTCTATTTTCTTTTCTCTTTTTCTTTTGTTCCTTGCTTTTAACATTTTGAAAGCTTTCCATGTTCCCCAAGAGACTAATAAACAAATTAATATTATCAATATTCCCTTTACTATTTTTAGTAACAATCCGTTCCAAACGTTGCTGAGCCAACTTCCCACGGAAGCAAATCCCTTTCCAACTTTCTCCCAAGCTCCGGGTTCTTTCAATTCCTTTAAATCTACACTTTCTTTAGTTAAATTTGTAAGCATCGTTCTAATTTTTCCACTGCTGTCTGGTATATATGTACAACAGTGACGAGTACCAAGCATTTTGCAAACGCCGCCATCCTTTGCTAAAAGAATGTCTAAGGCAAGCCGATTTTGAAGAGTCATAGCTCTTTCTGCAGCGAGTTCAGCATCCATCAGGATTATAGCTCCTGAAAACTTTGTCAGCATGTTATCCACAATAGTAGACAACTTTCGTATTTTGATTGAATTCAATATGACTCCTACTGAAGGAATCAATGCTCCAAATATATCTCCTACCACACCAGAAGCTGTCTCTCTCTTCTGAACACGATGTGATTCAGACAGCTTTGGAAATTTCTTTAAGTCGTCTAGTTGGTAAACTTTTGGGAACACTATTCCCAAATAACACCTCCCATACCATCCTTTAGGAAGACGATAATAGGCTTTAAGTCCACAAATATAATTTACTCCAGGAATAACTGGGTCTTGTCCATTCAGCATGAACGTCCACTTAGATTGAAATGCATACGTATGTTTACATTCACTCGTTCCCACAAAAACTGTGTCATAATATGATGGAAATCTATGTATACAAAATCTTCCTACATGCAATGTATCTAAAGCTATTTTCCCTTGTGTCTTTATTGCAGCAAAAGCATAATTATCTACAGACGTCCTTTCGTGTAATTCCCTCTCTAATTTCTCCTTCATTTCATTCTTCCTATCATCAGTGCGGTCTAAAAATTCTATTTCTACTGGTGAAAGCAAGCATGTAAGGTTCTCTCTATGTGCGTGAGCTGTGTGAAAAGGTGACATCGGTTCAAAGAATTCCCTCATTAATTTGGCATAATAATCTCGAGCTATCTTACTTAAATGTCCTATGATGGGGACATATGCAAAAGTAACATCGTAATTAGTATAGAAATAATGAATGTCTTTTTGAGCATAAAATCTGGAAGCTACTATACTACATGTAATTCCATACGTAAGAGGCATGCTGTGATACGTTACCCCTTCCACTACTGAGGTAGGTATTTGTGTACACACATAACAATCTTTCGCATATATGGTCTCAACATACTCACTCAGCAAGCGATAGAAAACGTTAGATGAAAGTTCCTTCTTATCATGCAAGTGTCTCTCGTCTTGCTCAAGTCTCTTCAGAGCTGTTAGTTCAGTAACGATAATAGGTTTAGAAGTAGAGGCATCATTCGTCTCACTCTCACTTTTACCATGCATTCCAAGAACTATTGCTACAATTATTAGTACGCATGCGGTTATTAAGCCTATACACATGTATTTACAATACTTCATTTTACGCCCCTGTGTAGTGAAGCTAGTCATGATCTGTATAGAATCAGAAAGTTGAAGACACCTTATCAAAGCGTGTTTGCAGGTATTTACAAAGCTGAACGAGTTTAATGTTCACACAGTTTCTTTAGCAGCTTAGTCTCTCATCGGTTAGCAGCGTTGTCTCAAAATCGGTTTCAAAGTCAATCAAGTTAGCAATGTCTTAGCCGGTTGAAAAGTCTGTCAAGTGATCAATGGTTTCAATCAACAGAGTCCATAAAGTTTTTATTTCCAAAATGAAGTTCTGCCTCTTCGTTCTCAAGACTGAGGGATACGAATTCGTCTGACCAATCGTTATTGGCTACGTATGCCCACTCCGGACCGGAATACCTCCTGCTTGGTATCCTTTTTCTTTTCAATTTTGCATCTCTCTTTGATTCTTTCTCACTGGTGCTTTCCTCTTTGGCCAAGTCCTTTTCTTCACTTGGCGTTGGTACTACAACAGACACTTCCTTTCTCTTCTCTTTCACTCTTGGCCCTTCGCTGTCATTCAATGTTTCTCTAGTTCTTAGTTTTACTGGTGATATCTTTGTCTACGTTTTGCGCTGGGTCCACTCGACGGACCTGCAACTTCTTCCAAAGGAGTTTGAACAGTTTCACTCTGTATTGTTTCGTCTTCTCCCTCTGGAAAGTCAATCAGGTTTTCCTGTTCCTTTCCTGTATCGTCTGCTTCTGGGAAAGCCCTCCTCTGATCAGGCTCTCCTGCTTCTTCACCCGTTTCGAGCCCTTTGTTGCCGTTACTTTCTTCAGGCTCTTTGTCACTTTCAGCTGCTTCGGGCTCTTTGTTACCTTCAGCTGTTTTGTCGCTTTCTGGGGCTTCTTCTTGGTCTCCCCCAAGTGAATCAGTGGCTTCGTCCTCAGAGAATATTTCTCCCTCCTCTATTTCTGCCTGTTCGCTTCTAGTTCTTCTTCGCTCTGTCTCAGCGCTTGGCGCTTTGTTTTCAGGTACTGGTAACTTCAGCGCTTCAACTTCCTCGTCTGTGGGACACAATACCCTCTTTGTGTGACTGGCGTGAATCCAGTTGGGAACTCCCGCACACTTCACAGCGGTGGTAGTCGTCAGAATCACCTGAAAAGGTCCTTTCCAACGGGGTTCCAAACACGATTTCCTCACGTGTTTCTTTATCACGACCCAGTCACCTGCTTTCAGGGCGTGTCCTGGACCTTGGATCGGTGGCAAGGTGGTTGCCTCCACCTGGTGAGAGAAAGAGCGAACCACATCAGCTAGACCTTTGCAGTAGTCTAACACCATATAATCTGTAATATTCAAAAGCGCATTTGCGGGAACTGCTGGAAGTCTCATAGCTCTGCCCATGAGAATCTCGTGTGGGGACAGTCCATTCTTTCTGTCAGGGGTGTTTCTCATTGACATTAGTACCAAAGGCAATGCGTCAGGCCATTTCAAGTTTGTCGATGCACATATTTTCGCCATTCTCGATTTCAATGTGCCATTCATTTGCTCCACTAGACCTGATGCTTCAGGGCGGTAGCTACAATGCAGCTTTTGCTCAATGTTCAGTGCTGCACAAAGCAATTTTATTACTTCATTATTGAAGTGACTTTCCCTATCTGATTCTAAAGAGATCGGGAATCGGAAACGTGGTATTAACTCTCTCAAGAGTAGTTTTGCAACTGTGAGACTGTCATTTCTGCGTGTAGGGTATGCTTCAATCCAGTGACTAAAAATGCACACAACCACCAACACATACTTCAAGCCTCCATGCACAGGCATTTCAATGAAGTCCATTTGCATCCTGCTGAATGGACCCCCTGCTCTTCCAATGTGGCTCAAATTTACTACGGTTCCCTTCCCTGCGTTCATCTGTTGGCAAATGACGCAACGGTGGCAAACTGCTTCAGCAACTTGGCGGAATTTGGGGTTAAACCAATCAGTTTTAAATAGCCTAATCATGGCATCCCTCCCAAGATGAGCTTGTCCATGGTAAAATCTGGCTATCTGTTTCAAAAGGCTATTTGGAAGAACGAATTTCCCTTCACTTGAAACCCATAATTCATCTAGTCTCTTTACACATTGTGATTTGGTCCACGAGAGTTTTTCATCCTCACTGACATCATTCTGTAGGGATTTCAATTCGTCCATCGTATCTATCACCTTTAGAGCAAATATTTCGCTTGGTTCGAGTTCTGGTTCACTTATCAAATTCCATTCATCCCTAAGCAATATACAGTTCAATGCGTAAAACCTTGCGACTTGATCCGCATATCCATTTCCCAGGGAAACATAGTCTTGTCCCTTCGAGTGTGCACTGCATTTTACCACTGCTACTTCCCCTGGCAATTGAATGGCATTTAACAATTCTCTTATTCTTTCACCATTTTTCACTGGTGATCCTGAAGAGGTCATGAAGCCTCTCTGTGACCACAGTTGTCCGAAATCATGCACTATTCCAAACCTGTACTGGCTGTCAGTGTAAATGGTAACTTTCATTAATGCAGAGAGTTGGCACGCTCTGGTAAGGGCTACCAATTCTGCTACCTGTGCAGAGTAAACTCCTTGAAGCCAAGATGCTTCCAGAACACCTGTTACAGTACATACAGCATATCCTGCTTTCAATATTCCCAGTGCATCTCTTAAACATGAACCATCAACAAAAATAACTTGATCATTTTCTTCCAATCGGGTATCTTTGATATCAGGTCTTGGTTTGGTGCAAAATTCAGTCACCTGAAGACAATCATGCTCGATGTCTTCAGCGTTCTTAATTTCAGCATTTTCACTGGGAAACAAAGTTGCTGGATTCAACTTAGTGCACCTTTTCAGCTGCACATTAGGTGATCCCAGAATTATTGTTTCGTACCTTGTGAGTCTAGCACCAGTCATGTGCTGTGTTCGGGAACGTGTCAAAAGTATCTCAACTGAGTGAGGGACCATGACTGTTAAAGGGTGTCCCATCACTATTCCTTCACTCTGAGTGAGGCTGATACCAACTGCTGCTACGGCGCGCAAACACCCTGGCAGTGCTGCTGCTACCGGATCCAAAGTAGCTGAAAAATATGCTACTGGTCTGTTCACGCCACCATGGGCTTGGGTCAAGACAGACAAGGAACATGCATCACGTTCATGACAAAACAATGTGAAAGGCTTTGTGTAGTCAGGCATACCTAAAGCTGGAGCCCTGCACATGCATTCTTTCAATTCAATAAAAGCATCCATCTCTTCTCCTTTCAGTTCAATTTCATCCAATGCATCCTTCTGGGTCAGTTTCAGTAAAGGTTTTGCTAGGGTTGAGAAGTTGGGAATCCATTGGCGACAGTAACTCACCATTCCCAAAAACTTTCTCACCTCCCTCCTCATCTTTGGGGGACTCATTTGAAGTACACTTGTTATTCTTTCCTTCATTATTCTCCGTGACCCTTTCTCTATTTGGTGACCCAAATATTTCACTTTCTTCTGACAGAACTGTAATTTTGAAGGAGACACCTTGTGTCCATTCCTTCCCAAATGGTTCAATAGGGCAATGGAATCGGCTGTGCAGTCACTTTCTGTCTTGGATGCAATCAGTAAGTCATCAATGTACTGTACTAGGGTTGATCCGAATGGCAATTCTAACGCTTCCAAGTCTTTCTTTAGAATCTGATTGAAAATTGACGGTGACTCCGAAAACCCTTGAGGAATTCGACACCAACTGTAAACCCTATCTAAGAATTTGAAACAAAAGAGAAATTGGCTGTCCTCATGAAGAGGCACCGAAAAGAATGCTTGTGACAAGTCGATGACTGAGAACCACTCGGCATCACAAGGGACTTGAAACATTATCACAGCTGGATTTGGTACTACAGGGCAGCATTTAATTATTATGTCATTTATTTTCCTCAAGTCCTGCACAATTCGGACCTTTCCACTTGGCTTTATTAGTCCCATAATTGGTGAATTACATGGACTGCTTAACACTTCTTTCAGTACTCCCTGCTTTACAAACTCATCAATGAGTTGGGCGACTTTCATGAGGGTGTCTTGTGCCATATGGTACTGTGGGGTCTGGGGAAAGGTTACATTGGGTTTTATAGTCACTTTCACTGGTTCCACTCCTTTCACCAATCCCACCTCTTTTCCTGTCATATCCCACACTTCTTTTCCGACTGTTTCCTGCAACTCAGCTGGAATATCTGCTTCAGTGATCATCGGAAAAAGGGTAATCAGAGGATACTCTTCATCGACAGTCTCCATCTCATCCCCTTCTACACTGTCCTCTTCTTCCCCATCACTGCTCGTCTGAATTCTAATTCCATCGTTTGAACACATAATCGAACATCCCAATTTGCACAATAGGTCTCTCCCTAACAGTGATATCGGGCTTGAGTCACATACCACAAAATTATGTGACCCTTGATAGTTACCAATTCTGACTTGTACTGGATCTGTAATTGGGTTCGTCAGGTACCTGTTCGCTACTCCCACTACTTGAACTGTTCTCCCTGAAAGTGGCAAATTCGGTACCTCAATGCTCCTGACAGAGGAACGTGTAGCTCCTGTGTCAACCAAGAATGAAACGCGATGACCCATGACTCTTCCCTCCACATACGGACCCTTTTGATCAACTTCCAAAGATGCTGCAAGCACACAATTTCCCTCCTCATCTGAACTTTCATTCTCCCATGCATCGTTTATTCCATTCTCGCTGTGTAGTGGGAATTGGTGTACTGTGTCATTTTGACTCATTCCCTGACCCGTGACCTGTTGAGGAAGCATTGCTTGTTGCTGATTCATTGGTGCTAAGGGTATTTGCATTTGCTGATTAGGTACAATAGGAAACTGCTGTTGCATTGGCTGCAATTGTGTCATTTGCACACGAGGCATTTGCACCTGTTGCGGTTGCATGCGTTGTAGACCCTGCATCTGGTTTATATTGTTTTGAAAATTTGGGTTCGGACCTCTCAGTTTCGGTCCTCTCATAGTCTGAAATGCATTGACATCATTGTTTTGCTGACCTACACCCTCCTGCACCATCATTGGGCACTCCCGTTTCCAATGGCCGACGATTCCGCACGTGTGGCATGGCATCACCTTCTTCATTGCCTGTATACCATTTGGAATCATAACGGTATTCAAATCAGGACCATTATTCACAAAACCTCCTCGGCCCCTGCCTCTCATCTGCGGCTGAAACATAGCATTTCCCTGTTGCTGCTGCTGCGGCATCTGTTGTTGAAAACCTTGCAAACCTTGTAAACCTGTCTGAGCTGCTCTGAGCTGCATCACCATCACCTTTTCCTTCAATCTTTTCTGCTTTGTCTCAATCTCATCACTGCAGTATTTTGCATAATTCAACACTTCATTGATCGACTTTGACTGCCAACAAATTAAATGCGATTTAATCATCTGGCTAATTTCGGGTCTCAGCCCTTCCACAAACCTGAACACAAAATGGAGCATGTCTTTTGGCTCAATCGTTTCCGTGCCACTATAATTTTTAAACGCTTTCAACAACCTCTCATAATACGCATGTATAGATTCTTTAACCTCTTGAGCGGTCCTGTCAATCCTTTGCCTATCCACATTTTTCGACGCAACCTTGGTTTTCAAGTGCTCGATCACCTTATGGTATAAACTCATTACCATAGGTGATGGCGCACCTGTATCCCTATCTCTCTCTGGTTCACTCGTCGGCCAACCTACAGCCCTTTTACAATCTTACCACAAATCTGCCGGGACCACAATTTCAAATAAGGTATTCAGGTCTTCCCAGAGACACTTCGCGAGTTTCACAAATCTATCCGTTTGTTGATACCACTCAATCGGCTTCTCTCTTAATTTGGGAAAGTCATCCGTAAAGGATTGAATATCGCACCTGTGCCATGATACATGCACAAGTTTTCCCCCTGCTGTCTCTCTCATTGGTAGCATGGTTATCAGATCGTCATTCTGTTGTTTTTTCTCACTTCTTTCTGAAGTATTTTCCTTCTTTTTATCCTTTTTCTTGACCCACCTGCTTTCCCACTTGTCTAAACATCTCCAAACCTGTGCGCTCTGCAGTATCTCTTTAAGGTGTGTTTTCATCCCTGCGGATCTCATGTGTCCAAAATCTTTTGTCTCAAAGTCTAACCTGTAACTTCTGCTTAGGTGTTTGGTCTTACCTATATCGATCTCGTTTCGTGTCTGCAATTTCTTGTAATTTTTATGTATGTTGCTCACTTCTCTCGTAATCCTAGGGCACATGTATCTTAGTTCTTCCTCTGTGTATGATTCCAATCTGTTCAAACCCAATGTTCCCTCTACCAGTTCATCTGCCTCCATACCCAACCTTATTTTATTCAGGTATTCTTCTCCCTTCCCGCTTGATGTACTCTGTGGGGAGTTCAGGCTGTTGAACCATTGTGTTAACTGTTGCGCATTCAGTCCCATCAATGTAGCAGTTACATCAACTGCCATCGATGGTTTCTGTAATGTTTCAGTCTGTGAGGTTAACGGTACTAATAGTGGTGGATGTGATCTTACCACGGTTGACGGAGCGCAAATTGGAATTGGACTAAATTCCGACAAGGACCCAGATCCATTTGGCAGTGCCGCTATCGGAGTTGTCTCTGGAGTGGTTTCTATGCACCTTCTTCCTGTCCCATTCTGTATCATTAACCCTTGGTCGCTGGTGCTTGAATTTGCCTGTATGTACAGTGGTACTGGTGGACCTACAGTGATAGGTAGAGATATTGCGTCCGGATTCTGTCCATTCCCCGAATTCTGTGGCATGTTAATCCCCACATTGTGGTTCATCAATGCTGGCATACCTAACTGGCTTTCTACTACTCGCACTTCTTGTGTCTGCTTTTGAGGCATCGAGAACTGTGTTGATTCAGCTTGAATCAATGTCGGTCTCTGATAGTTTTGTCCTCCCTGTGCCATTGAATCGGAAGTCATTCCCATATTATGCTCATCGCAACAGTGCCTTTGAACCTGTGGCTGATAGTTATCAGCAGGTTTCAATGTAGGCACGTCTGGGTACATTCTCTGAACCCGCGGTATTCGTGGTGAAAAAGGCATGTCGGAGCTGCTCGGCCTCTGAGACATTCTCAAATTTGGTGTTACATTACCCTGTATTGGTTGTGGAGGGGCAGTACTAATGCTTGAGCCTTTTTCGCTTTCCACGTATGGTGGTGGGCGATCATTCAGCAATTGTATAATGAACTCCTCATCATCTGACTCGTCTCCCCTTTTCGAGTTTCTATTGCTCTCTCCCTCTCTGGACTGACTCCTGTTTGTCTTACAGGTGGCTTTCCTTCCTTCCGTCTCCGCTTCATCAGTAATCGCTGGAAACAATTTAATTCCCTGCAATACGTCTGATCTCCAAACCTTTTGTGTGCTGTCCCATCTAGCATCCGCTAGTGTCTTTTCTACTTTCCTTATTCTTGTCTCAAATTTCTTTTGTTGTTGGTTTCTAGCTATTAGCTCCCAAATCGCTAATGCCTCAAACTGTGCTGGCCTTGGAGGTACTTTCATGTCGTATAGCGCAAATCTCAGATTTTCTAAAACCCTTAAATTAAACGACCCATGGATAGGGAACGCTACACTTCCATGTTTTTCTGTTAATTTGCACCATTGCTTTAACCATAGACATGGCGCTACACCCTTTTCTTCAATGACGATGTAAGCTGGTGTACCCTCAGGCGGTGTTTCTTCTCCTACATTTGCTTTAATATAAACATCTCCCCTCATGGCACTCTTAAATGCTTTGAAAAATTTAATCTTTCCGTCTTTTGTTTTTCTAAAATATGTAATCAATAAGTGACTTTAATTCCCGGAATACTCTTCGCTTGCCTTTCCCCTTCCAATTGCGCTTCACGGACTGCGTCCAATCCGTGCGCGACCCTTCTCACCAACCGACCTATCCCAGCGCGGCTCCTAGTGACGTCACACTCGCACACTGCGGCTGACAAAGTCCCACGGCTTGTCCTCTTTTGATTCGGTTTCACTCATAAACTAATTTCTGCAATATAACGCGAGCACTTAACCAAAAGAATAAAACAGATCTGTCGGTTTACTACAGGGAAGGTAATACAATCGCTTCAGAAACCTTAGGGATTTTTCACTAGCCTCGGCAGTTATTCCATCTTTCTCGGTTTCCCACTTTCGCAAGCAAAATTTGACCCGCAAACTTTACTCTCAACTGATCAATGAACTATTCTAGTGCACTTTAGAATTCGTCAAATCTCAAAGTCGAAGTTTTCTTTCACTCTGCAACATTCATACCGACTTGTTGACCACGCCCGATCAACCTATTAAACCGACCAGATCACAACATCAAACAAGTGTCACATACACTTTTCAACATACTCCGGAGTCTCTTGACCTCGCAGGGCCCGTCTCAACATCAACAACCACGTGGACAATTTTTCTGCTCAAAGCGCTACACACACGTGAAGTTCGACGACTTCCCTACTCTCACACCTTTGGAGGAACACTCCTCTAATATCTTTTAACTCCTTAAATCCTCCCAAACTTCTCAATTAATCTGCGGCGATAAGCTGTGCAAGCGCAAAACCCTAACTTCACTCATACCGTCACTAGAAACGCTGAGACCATTTTCATACCTCCATGTTCCTCATTCGCAAGCTCCGAGATCCCAGGAAAGTCATTGGGGTCTTAGGGCATCATCATCTCTCCAACTTGTTTTATCAAAGAAAATTCTAACCTGACTCTGTCTATTGTTCGGATGGGGTCCCAAAGGGCGAAACCATCAATCTCTGCTACCATCTACTGATAACGCGTCCAGCCCTTATAAATTACCTGTACCTGGACACGTTGGAGGTCGGTGAATCTTTTAACCGAGTCTGGCTCTCCTCATCCTCAATAGTCGAGTCACTCAGATCAATAATCAATAACTGTTGTAATCGGTAATCAATACTCAATTAATAGATCAATATAACACATCAGAAATCAATAACAGTTGGTATTTCGGCGCACCATGACCTTTCAGTCATGAATAAGCACACCAGTTTATTAAAAGTTAGTGAATTTATTTCCCTATATTAACCCCTTCGCTGCCAGGCCTTTTCCCCCTCCTGTGCCGGGCCTTTTTTTGCCTATTTGGGGCAGTTCGCGCTTAGGCCCTCATAACTTTTTGTCCACATAAGCTAACCAAGCCAAATTTGCGTCCTTTTTTTCCAACATCCTAGGGATTCTAGAGGTACCCAGACTTTGTGGGTTCCCCTGAAGGAGGCCAAGAAATTGGCCAAAATACAGTGAAAATTTCGTTTTTTTCAAAAAAATTGGAAAAAGTGGCTGCAGAAGAAGGCTTGTGGTTTTTCCCCTGAAAATGGCATCAACAAAGGGTTTGCGGTGCTAAACTCAGCAGCTTCCCAGCTTTCAGGAACAGGCAGACTTGAATCAGAAAACTCAATTTTTCAACACAATTTTGGCATTTTACTGGGGCATACCCCATTTGTGCAATTTTTTGTGCTTTCAGCCTCCTTCCAGTCAGTGACCGGAATGGTCATGAAACCAATGCTGGATCCCAGAAACCTAAACATTTCTGAAAAGTAGACTAAATTCTGAATTCAGCAAGGGGTCATTTGTGTAGATCCTACAAGGGTTTCCTACAGAAAATAACAGCTGAAAAATAAAAATATTGAAATTGAGGTGAAAAAAACATCAATTTTTCTCTACTTTTTACTCTGTAACTTTTCCCTGCAATGTCAGATTATCGAAAGCAATATACCGTTACGTCTGCTGGACTCCTCTGGTTGCGGGGATATATAGGGTTTGTAGGTTCATCAAGAATCCGAGGAACCCAGAGCCAATAAATGAGCTGCACCCTGCAGTGCGTTTTCATTCTATACCGGGTATACAGTAATTCATTTGCTGAAATATAAGGAGTAAGAAATAGCTATCAAGAAAACCTTTGCATTTCCAAAAAGGGCAAAAGATAAGGTGTTGAGGAGCAGTGGTTATTTGCACATCTCTGAATTCCGGGGTGACCCTAGTAGCATGTGAATTACATGGAATTTCTCAAATAGATGTCTTTTTTACACACACCCCTATATTTGGAAGGAATAAATGTAGAGAAAGACAAGGGGCAATAACACTTGTTTTGCTATTCTATGTTCCCCCAAGTCTCCCGATAAAAATGATACCTCACTTGTGTGGGTAGGCCTAGCGCCCGCGACAGGATATGCCCCAAAACACAACGTGGACATATCACAGAAAACAGAGCTGTTTTTAGCAGACTACCTGTAGATTTTGGCCTCTAGCTCAGCCGCCACCTAGGGAAACCTACCAAACCTGTGCATTTCTGAAAACTAGAGACCTAGGGGAATCCAAGGAGGGGTACTTGCGGGGCTCGGACCAGGTTCTGTTACCCAGAATCCTTTGCAAACCTCAAAATTTGGCTAAAAATACACATGTTACTCACATTTCTGTGGCAGAAAGTTCTGGAATCTGAGAGGAGCCACGAATTTCCTTCCACCCAGCGTTCCCTACGTCTCCCGATAAAAATGATACCTCACTTGTGTGGGTAGGCCTAGCGCCCGTGACAGGAAATGCCCCAAAGCGCAACGTGGACACAGCCAAATTGGTGAAGGAAAACAGAGGTGTTTTTTGCAAAGTGCCTACCTGTAGATTCTGGCCTGTAGCTCAGCCGCCACCTAGGGAAACCTACCAAACCTGTGCATTTCTGAAAACTAGAGACCTAGGGAAATCCAAGATGGGGTGACTTGTGTGGCTCGGACCAGGTTCTGTTACCCAGAATCCTTTGCAAACCTCAAAATTTGGCTAAAAAAACACATGTCCCTCACATTTCTGTGGCAGAAAGTTCTGGAATCTGAGAGGAGCTACAAATTTCCTTCCACCCAGCGTTCCCCCACATCTCCCGATAAAAATGATACCTCACTTGTGTGGGTAGGCCTAGCGCCCGTGACAGGATATGCCCCAAAACACAACGTGGACATATCACAGAAAACAGAGCTGTTTTTAGCAAAGTGACTACCTGTAGATTTTGGCCTCTAGCTCAGCCGCCACCTAGGGAAACCTACCAAACCTATGCATTTCTGAAAACTAGAGACCTAGGGGAATCCAAGGAGGGGTGACTTGTGTGGCTCGGACCAGGTTCTGTTACCCAGAATCCTTTGCAAACCTCAAAATTTGGCTAAAAAAACACATGTTCCTCACATTTCTGTGGCAGAAAGTTCTGGAATCTGAGAGGAGCCACAAATTTCCTTCCACCCAGCGTTCCCCCACGTCTCCCGATAAAAATGATACCTCACTTGTGTGGGTAGGCCTAGCGCTCGCGACAGGAAACGGACCAAAACACAACGTGGACACATCAAATTTTTTCATGGAAAACAGTGCTTACCTGTGGATTTTGGCCTCTAGCTCAGCCGGCACCTGGAGAAACCTAGCAAACCAGTGCATTTTTGAAAACTAGAGACCTAGGGGAATCCAAGATGGGGTGATTTGCGGGGCTCTGACCAGGTTCTGTTACCCAGAATCCTTTGCAAACATCAAAATTTGGCCCAAAAACACTTTTTCCTCTCATTTCGGTGACAGAAAGTTCTGGAATCTGAGAGGAGCCACAAATTTCCTTCCACCCAGTGTTCCCCTAAGTCTCTCCATAAAAATGGTACCTCACTTGTGTGGGTAGGCCTAGCGCCCACAAAAGGAAATGGCCCAAAACACAACGTGGACACAACATATTTTTTCACAAAAAACAGAGGTGTTTTTTGCAAAGTGCCTACCTGTGGATTTTGACCTCTAGCTCAGCCGGCCCCGGGGGGGGGGGGAAATGCCCTAAAATAAATTTGACCCCCCCCCTGCCCAGGAGCGACCCTTGCCTACGGGGTCGCTCCCCCTGCGTGACATTGGCGTCAAACAACAAATCCCCGGTGCCTAGTGGTTTCTGCCCCCTTGGGGGCAGATTGCCCTAAAATTGACCAATCTGCCCCCAAGGGGGGCAGAAATGGTCTAAACACACTTTGCCCTCCAGGGGAGCGACCCTTGTCTGATGGGTCGCTCCACATCTCTAAAAAAACAAACAAACAAACAAAAAAACACAAAAAACAAATTTGTCCTGGCGCCTACAGGTTTCTGCCCCCCCTGGGGGCAGATCGGCCTAATAATAGGCCGATCTTCCCCCAGGGGGGTCAGAAATGGCCTAAAATAAATTTGCCCCCCGAACCTCCACCCCCCCCGGGAGCGACCCTTGCCTACAGGGTCGCTCCCCCTGCGTGACATTGGCGCCAAAAAACAAATCCCCGGTGCCTAGTGGTTTCTGCCCCCTTGGGGGCAGATTGACATAAAATCGACCAATCTGCCCCAAGGGGGGCAGAAATGCTCTAAATACAGTTTGCCCCCCAGGGGAGCAACCCTTGTCTGATGGGTCGCTCCCCATCTCTAAAAAAAAAACACACAAAAAAAATGTGCCCTGGCGCCTACAGGTTTCTGCCCCCCCTGGGGGCAGATCGGCCTAATAATAGGCCGATCTTCCCCCAGGGGGGGCAGAAATGGCCTAAAATAAATTTGCAACCCCAACCCCCACACCCCCACGAGGAGCGACCCTTGCCTACGGGGTCGCTCCCCCTGCGTGACATTGGCGCCAAAAAACAAATCCCCGGTGCCTAGTGGTTTCTGCCCCCTTGCGGGCAGGTTGACCTAAAATCGACCCATCTGCCCCCAAGGGGGGGCAGAAATGCTCTAAATACAGTTTGCCCCCCAGGGGAGCGACCCTTGTCTGATGGGTCACTCCCCATCTCTAAAAAAACAAACAAACAAAAAATAAAAAAATAAAATAAAAATTTGCCCTGGCAACAAGAGGTTTCTGCCCCCCCTGGGGGCAGAAATGGCCTAAAATAAATTTGCCCCCCCCACCAGGAGCGACCCTTGCCTACGGGGTCGCTCCCCCTGCGTGACATTGGCGCCAAAAAACAAATCCCCGGTGCCTAGTGGTTTCTGACCCCTTGGGGGCAGATTGACATAAAATCGACCAATCTGCCCCCAAGGGGGGCAGAAATGGTCTAAACACAGTTTGCCCCCCAGGGGAGCAACCCTTGTCTGATGGGTCGCTCCCCATCTCTAAAAAAACAAACAAACAAAAAAAAAAAAAATTGCCCTGGCGCCTAGAGGTTTCTGCCCCCCCTGGGGGTAGATCGGCCTAATACCAATAGGCCGATCTGCCCCCAGGGGGGGCAGAGATGGCCTAAAATAATTTTGTCCCCCCACCCCCCTCGGGGAGCGACCCTTGCCTACAAGGTCGCTCCCCTTGCGTGACGGCGCAAAAAAAAGATCCCTGGTGCCTAGTGGTTTCTGCCCCCCTTGGGGGCAGATTGACCTAAAATCGGCCGATCTGCCCCCAAAGCGGGCAGAACTGGCCTAAATACATTTTGCCCCTCCAGGGGAGCGACCCTTGTCCAAGGGGTCGCTCCCCATCTGTAAAACGAAAAAACTAAAAAATCCCTGGTGCCTAGTGGTTTCTGCCCCCCTTGGGGGCAGATCAGCCGAATCAAAATAGGCTGATCTACCCCCCAGGGGGGCAGAAATGGCCTAAAATACCCCCCCACCCACCCAGGGAGCGACCCTTGCCTAAGGGGTCGCTCCCCTTGCGTGAAATTCACACGCAAAAAAAAACCTCCCTTGTGTCTAATGGTTTCTGCCCCCCTTGGGGGCAGATTGGCCTCATCAAAATAGGCCAATCTGCCCCCAAGGGGGGCAGAAATGGCCTAAATATATATTGCCCCGTAGGGGAGCGACCCTTGCCTAAGGGATCGCTCCCCACAAAAAAAAAGAAGAACATCACACAAAAAAAAAAAAAAAACCCTGGTGCCTAGAGGTTTCTGCCCCCCCTGGGGGCAGATCGGCCTAATAATAGGCCAATCTGCCCAGGGGGGGCAGAAAAGGCCTTACCAAAAAAATGCCCCCCCTGGGAGCGACCCTTGCCCAAGGGGTCGCTCCCGTTGCGTGAAATTCGCGCGCAAAAAAAAACTCCCTGGTGTCTAATGGTTTCTGCCCCCTTTGGGGGCAGATTGGCCTCATCAAAATAGGCCAATCTGCCCCCAAGGGGGGGCAGAAATGGCCTAAATATAATTTGCCCCCCAGGGGAGCGACCCTTGCCTAAGGGGTCGCTCCCCACCTACAAAAAAAGAAAACATCACAAAAAAAAAACAAAAAAAAAAAAGGTCCCTGGTGCCTAGAGGTTTCTGCCCCCCCTGGGGGCAGATCGGCCTAATAATAGGCCAATCTGCCCCCAGGGGGGGGCAGAAAAGGCCTTCCTAAAAAAATGCCCCCCTGGGAGCGACCCTTGCCCAAGGGGTCGCTCCCTTTTGCCAATTTCATTGAGAAAAAACAAATCCCTGGTGTCTAGTGGGGTTTCAAAAGCCGGATTGCAAGCAATCCGGCTTTTGAAACCTGTGAGAGACTTCAAAGGGAAGGAAATACATTTCCTTCCCTTTTGAAGCCTCTCGGGGCCTCCCCCAGTGATTGAAAGAGAAATGCAAAAGCATTTCTTTTTCAATCGCGATGGAAGCTCTGCTTCCAGCGCGATGGGGGAGACCCTGTGACTAATCAGCGCGCGCTCGCGCGCTGACGTCACAGGGGGGGTTGGGGGGGTCGGGGGTGGAAGGGGAAGGGCTTTCCCTTCCATCCCTGACTTTGGGGGGTGGGGGGGAACCCCACAGAGGGAGCGAGAGCGCTCCCTCTGGGCTGTGTGCCGAGGACGTAGTGGTTACGTCCTCGGCACAGCAGCACTGTGCCGCAGGACGTAACCACTACGTCCGCGGCACAGAAGAGGTTAACAAAGCTAGCACGATATATATATGTCTCAAGACCAATTGATATATGTATATGAACATTACTAGCTGTCCATAACGGCGGAAGAAACGCAATCTACGTAAAATCTGGATAATGATACACTCTGTTATAGCAATGCAAATCACCAATGTGACTAACTGTATTTGACTAATTGCATACATTCGGTCAGCATAACAAGATTTCAATTCTTCATGATACATTGAATGAAAACCTCGACTAACCTCTAATTAGCATTGGCATGTGGGACTTCATGCAAAACGAATTTAGTCAACACAAATTTGGAAAACTTCTAGCTAGGACTCTATCAAAATAGCAGTTGGTACCTAAAAGGAAAAACACAATGCATAATACATTTATCCTTTCATATTTACCAAATACAATCAGCATTCAAGAAAAGTCTTCGTCCTTCAGGTACCGGTTGGTCAGCATGGGGCAAATTTCAAAGGGGCAAAGTTAAGGGCAAGCTCCCTTGCAGCGGCAAGGAGAATGGGGCAGAGTTACTGCATGGGCAAGACGGGGGCAAATCAAAGTTAAAGTCTCTAGGGTGAGAATTCTTAAAGTCTCTTTCTCTCAGATAGAGAAAAGGGCATCAGGGTGTCGTCCAAAATGGAGCCTGGCATCAGGCTTCAAACTGGCATCGAGGAAAATGGCTGACTTCTCTTTGTCCGATGGGTTTAAGTAAGAAACATTCCAAATTCTGCAGGGTCTTCCATTGGAGAGTTCATAGGTTGGCTTCAAATTGTCCAATCAAAAATTGTCTTTTACTAGCGCCCATTTATGAATACATTAGCCTTGGAGCCTTGGAACACAAGTTGTATCATGGTCTGCCAATTATTTTTGGTATCTGTACCTTCATTGTCCGCACCTGCAGAGACTGACCTTGTATCAAAGGGGATGTAACCGGCCTAGCACGAAACCTTGGAGATAAGTGTACCAGCCAGTTTCTACTGGAAAAATACAACTTCAAGCAAGAATATATGTTTCATTAGTTCAAGGAAAATCACGCAGTTAGAATTTGAGACCAGGCAACTAGGCCAAAGCCTGTACTAAATTTAAGCTAAGCAAAACAGTTTGCAAACAAGAAATCATGGCATACATTTGCGATTATGACGGATTACTACATTTTTCAATACTTCATGATTAATAAAGCTCGTTTATAATGATGGCGAACTACCCCGAGGGCACAATTTCCCTCGTACATTATTTCTTTATTAAAATCACACTTCATTATATGTATTGATTACACGGTATACATGAATATATGTCGAACCTTCTTTTTCTGCGTCATCAGTTCTGACCATGAATGGGTCTAGTGTTATTTTCCAGTCACATCCAATAGTTCATGCACTCAACTTCTGTGACAATATAGCACATGGTTGCTAGATGAGCCTTTTTGTTAGAGTTAACTCATCACTAGTATCGTGTAAGTATATTTTAGCAAAAACATGCTTCCTCCAGGGACCCTTTATGTCGAATCTACCCTGTCTCTCCTCCAGCCCCCAGCAGGGAGAACGTGTGAACTATGTCCATTTTTACTACCATCATATTACAGCTTGTTTGTTGCGGTACAGCTCATAGTGACTTAAGTACACTGTGTAGGGTTGGCACTCCCTACTCAGTTGTAGTCTGCTCATCTAGCAGGACTCTAGGGTGAGTTGGAATGTGCTTGAGTTTACCTTGGGAGTCACGTCTTGTGTTACATTTATTGGGACTGCACTACCTCCCATGGGGAACAGTGGCTGAATGTTAGGTGGACAGATCGCGGGCTTCCTCATGGCATCCTCAAGTCATCAAGGCAACTTCCTATTACCAAGGCACTAACCAGCAGCAAACAGAAAAGTACATTTCAAGCGCCCACCACACCAGATGTTAGGTTGGATGCCGTAATGAAAGAGATCACTGTGATTAGTACTAAAATTAGGACTTTTGAGACAAGAATGTCAGAAATATCTCGGAGCTCAAGCTATGAGACCTGGTTTAGAATTACACAAATATCTAAATTCCACTGAGCAAGTGACTAAACATTGAAGGAGGTAGAGACTAATCCCAGGTGAAATATAAATTACTACGGCGTAATTTGTGTTATTTGGTGAATTTCACATTACACTTGTTACATGAAATTTCCAAAATTATGCTACGCCACATAATTATAAGTGCCGTTCATTGCAAAACTATAGCTAGAAACATGGGACCATTGCAAAACGTGAGCAGCTTTTGTTGAGGCTATTGTGCTTTCCATGCATTTTTTTTTGTGCCAATGCACCTTGACACCAAAAAATTAACACAAGAACGCATTTAACTCTAAATATATCACTAAATGATGGATTTGTATTTTACATATTTATACAAAATTTTCCATAATTTTTTTTTACATTTTACATAATTATGTGAAAACAAATTGCTCAAATTTCGCGAACTCGCAATAAACAGGCAAATGAATGAACACCCTGAAATCCTGAATGGGAACCGAGATGTGGCTTCCAAAGTAGAAAGTCACAGATTAAGAAGACCGGTTACGGCGTCCTAACCTTCACCTCTCCCGTATTCCGAAATAGCTCAAAAAGGGTAACGCACCTGCTTTCCTGACCCACTTCATCCCTTGGTCCTTGAACCTGAACTTTATACACAGACTGTGAATCTGAAATATTTGAGCCCCTGGCAGCCCAAGACCTATAATAGCATGCCTGCTGTACCATCAGCACACCTGAGTGACACTAGAGACAGTGACAAACACCCTTTCATCGTGACAACGTTCCTAGTTCTCATGCATGGACCGGAAGCTCATATTATTAAATATGGATCCTGTAATCATGATGGTGACGGTGGTAGGCGATAACGCGTCCCTTTCTAGATAATTTATTTAGTCTGGGACTCGTTTTAGGCCAATGAATCATTTGACCATGATTGAAGACACCTTAGAACAAGGCAATTAATCAACATGCCAATCAATAAATCAATGAAGTCAACAATATTTTCATTAACAAATCGATTCAACTCAGATGGTGACATTCTAAGAACCGAAAACCACCATGACCTTTCAGTCCTGAATAACCACACGGATTTAGTATGATTTATGATATTTATTCCCTGTTGGTTACACCTCTACCAGTAAGTTTATTAGTCTCAATACCAGAAAACACATCAACACAGTAATAATATGGCAACTGAATAAGACTTCATCAATGCAAAAATCATAAACATTAGAACAAAGCACAACGTCAACATGGGTTAATCTTAGCAGAGTTTCAATAGCGCATTATTCAACATGATTCAGTCATTTGTCTATTTTGCGTCAGTTTAGTGAACTCCTTAACTAACCTCGAATTAGCATTGGCATGTTGGGCTTCATGCAAAACAATTTAGCAACACAAATTTAGAAAACCTCTAACTATGGTCTCTGTCAAAAGAAGCAGTTAGTACCTAGAAAGAAAAGGCAAACAGACAATTACAATTGCATCATCATATAGTTACCCTCTGTAATGAGTCAGCATACAGAGTCAGTCTTCGTCCTCAGGACATCAGTTGATTCGCCATCAGCCAGGAAAGACAGCAAAGTTCAGCAAGTCGGGCAATAAGGGACACTTCCCTCATAAGGAGGAAAAGTATGAATCGGGCAAGGCAAAATAAGGATGGTTTGAAGAGTCAAACAGCAAAGTCTTTAAGCAGAGTAACATAGTGGCTGGGTGATAGCAAAAAGGCACGTAATGGCTGATTTCTCCTTGTGTCCAAGAATTATATCGATCTTGTTGAACAGTCCCCTAATTTCCAATTGGGCAAGTTTTGGGTGCACCATTATCTCCATCCAATGGTTTACTTGTCGCCGCATTGAGATTGTCACCTTAGAACAGTTCTCAAGTAGTTTATTGGCTTCTGTAATTGACGTCTCCATCGGGTGGAATGTCAGGTACAATTTCATGTTCTCGCGGTCCTCTCACAGTCCCAGTCAGTAGTTCCATTGTCTATACCACTTCAGGTGACCTTGTACCTGTTGCAAGTTTACACTGTTGCATTCGGCAAGAATGTCTCCTTGAGCAAGTCGAGTCTCATGAGAAAGAATTTACTACGGTTACACACATCTTCTAGCTTCTGGAAAAGTACGGTTACATGTCCTTCAGCAAGTCAGCACATTGCACGTTAGAAAAACACATATAATATGAAACCGGGCAGCTAGGCCCCGACTCATGCTAACTAAGGCCTAGTGATTAATTAGCAAAATCTTAACATATAACTCTTTATACTAATAGAAAATCATACATTAGTACATTAATATTTAATTATTAGTCAGTTTCATTTATCATCGTATACATTGGTGGCCACTCCCTGTGGGCACATTTCAAGCACACGTTTAGTAAAAGCACATTAATACATTTTCTATGCAGCATCATTATGTATTCATTCGTTAACATTTCATTAAAATTTTGATTATAAAACTACACTCCAACAAAGGCAAAACGATGGAATGCCCAAACCCGGAAGATCTCTAAACAAATTGTTGCCTGCCAGCATGGAAGTTGCTCCCTTGGAATCCAGTGATTCGGATGGCAGGGGTGGGACTGAGACAAATCCTAAGAAGATAGATACCAATAGGACGCCGACCTCCTCACAGGAAACCCCATCACTGGAGACCATTTCGAGAAGGACTAACTGGTGGATGCTCTATCACAAGACAAGAGTAATTCCTGATCACCACTAAGGTACCGCACTCAGGTATACATCTCTTGATGACCTATTCACTCTGTGAGATGTGTAAACAGATGAATGTTCAGATCTGATGATTTGGTATGCAGAATGTTGTTTCCACACTCCTGCAGGAGATGTTGTTCATCTGTTTGCGCCTGGATCCTGCAGATGTAATGTTGGGTTGAAGCATTGCTTAGTGAATTCCATATACAGAAGACTAGAAGGCTGATGAATCGTTAGGCACAAGGCCTTCTGGATACACATGGGCCTAAAACTCCTAAAAACGTGGCTTTTTCCTCAGTAAGCGTTTATTAATCTGTTGGCTGTGTAGTTACTATTTTTTCACAGAACTTTTAGCTACCAGCTCCATGAACGTGCGGACAGGAAAGTTCAGTAGCAGCTATTTATGCCGAATACGCTTTTGGGTCCTAATTGCGTTTATCCTGTTTATGTAGGCCAGTATTATCGTATTAAGGAATTTTGAACTTGCACCCACATTTATGCCAGCATTTTTTTTTAATTGTATTTCGACTGTCAGGTAGCAAGCTGTTTTTTTCTTATGCTTTCCTTCCCTCACCGAGGTCTGCCTGAGTTTCCCTGTGCACCACAGCTTTGCCAATTGAGCAGAGGTAGCATAGGGCTATATTCTCACTCAGCTACACTGCAGCAGCTGCCATTTTAAGATGGTTGCATTCAAGTTGTTACTTCTGATCTGTTCTATCCGTTCTCGACTTGCATAAATTGCAAGCCTGGCACAGACGTGCAGCGGACGTGCACATCGAGCATGCCAAAGGCAAGCCCGTCTGCACCCGAAAGTCACCAGGCACCAGGAACTCTCCATCAGCGCCCTCAAATTTAGGCCTCCCACCAATTAAAAGCTACAACTGTAATGACCTCGAGATATTAAGGCTTAGCTGCTTGCACTGTACTTCAATTCCTCAGGCACCTACGCCAATTAATAACAGGGCAAGTCCTATCCCCACCAAAGTGGGACATGTTATTCCAGAATCCGCTATCTCTAATACCAACAATTCTCCTATCACATCACAGTCTCCACTCTAAAAAGTCTTTATTTTAATGCAAGGTCTATGCCTAAACATGAAATAGAAATTTGGGACCTCCTCACATCTTTACAGCCTTATTTGTCCTTCATTACAGAAACCTGGTTACACCCCCTGGCACTGTTTTGCATTCCCATTACATTCCCAGACAACTTCAAGTTTCCATTGCCTTTAGGGAATTCCTAAAAGTGGAAATCATTGACTCTCAACTCACTGATTGGGAAGAGATGGTGGTATTTAAGCTGGAAATCTCCCCAAAGAGATTTTAGTTACAAGTTAGTAGAACGATAAGCATCTCATATACTATCCATACAGAATTTTCTCCTGTTAGGGGATTTCAATTACCATATTGACATAGCCACTGACCCCCACTTTTCTATCTTGTTGCACAATCTTGAGATGTTAGATCTTCATCTGATATGGACCGGTCCCACACATTCAGCAGGCCACACATTGGACCTTATTTTTTCTAATTCCAGTCTCCTTCAGGTTGACACTCCAGAGCCATTGACTTGGACGGACCACTCTCTGATTAGATTTTGGATACCCACCCTGGTTATTCTTATGAAAGCTAAACCCACAAAGCATCTGAGATCTAGGCCATGGAAACAGGTCACATTAGAATCCTTTCAATCTGCTTTTCAAGGTCCTACTTTTGACAACTCGCAGGGCATCAGCTCAGCCTTAGCCAAGTTTCATGACTCTCTTCTACATGATCTTGACATTGTCCCCCCTCACAAATATTGTAATACCAAACCTTGAAGATCTAACACCCCTGGTATACAGCTGAACAGGGAGCTGATAAAACAAATTGTTAAAGACTGGAATGCAAATGGAGGATCTCTAAAACTAACACTGACAAACATAATTATAAAATAGCACTAAGTGATTATCATGAGAAAATTAGGACAACACGTAAACAATATATCATCAACAGGATAGAACAAGCAGGAAACTCCACAAAAGCAATGTTCAAAGTCCTTGATTACTTTACTACACCCTGTGCGTGTGCCTCAGCCATTCCCACCTCCCAGACACTTTGCAATACTCTAGCCAGTTACTTTGAAACTAAAATTGATAACACCTATTGAAACTTCCACACCAAGGCCATAATGTCAACCCACTTAGACCTCGAAAATGCCCCTACAATAACTCTTTGGCAGTATTTGTAAGGTTTGATATCATCTCTCAAATACAGATGCTTGACCTGCTAACAAAAGCAAAGTCCGGCTCCCCCTCTGACCCCAGTCCCCCACATATGATAACCATCTTAACTACTCTATTGGTGGCCACTACTACATCATTGTGCAACCTATTTCTAACCTCTGCCACCGTCCCTCGGACATCGAAAGCAGAACATGTGACACCTGTTCTAAAAAAGACCAATGCTGGTTCTATAGAGCCATCCAACTACTGCCCTATATCTCTTTTTCCTTTGCTGGGTAAGGTCCTGGAGTCCTATGTCAGCAAACATTCTCATTCCATTTGGAAGATTACGGCATGCTCTGCTTTTCTTAGTCAGGCTTCAGACCCTTCCACAGTACTGAAACAGCTTTACTTGCAGTAGTAGACACAATCAGACTATCTCTGGATGCCAGAAATCCAGCTATGCTGGTTCTCCCTGACGTGTCGGTGGCGTTTGATACCCTCTTCCATTCCATTTTGATCTAGTGCCTTTTTGAGATAGGTATTCAGGACACCACCCTTGATTGGTTCAAGGATTTCCTTAGTAACAGGGTCCAAAGAGTCTCTATTGGCACTTTACATTCTAAAATGCTCCCCCTAGGCAGGGGGGTTCTTCAAGGATCCTCCTTAAGTCCCACACTCTTTAACATCTACGTTGCTCTCCTTGCCCAGATAGTTAAGTTGTGTGGTTTTACGATTTTATCTTATGCAGACCCAATTAGTCATCTCTTTTGGGCAAGACATTGAGAATGTCAAACAGTTATTTAATTTGTAGTCTGCATGAGAAAATTTGCCACACATATGCCTCTTAATTGTCTTCAGTTAAACTGTTGTCAGTTAAATGGAGACAAAACAGAGATTCTGCTTTTTGGCAAAGCCCAGCTTCTCTGGACAGAGGATTGGTAGCCGGCAGAGCTTGGTTTTGCTCCACCCCCAGAAAAACAGCTAGAACCCCTGGCATATTCCCAGGATGACCAGTTATCAATGAATGAGCAAATTAGATTCACTTGCAGCACTTGTTTTAGAACCTTGCGCCTTCTCAGGAAAGTCTTTCAGGGGCTGCCTTTGAGTTCTCGTAAGATGCTAACTAATGCATTAATAATTAGTCGTCTTGATTATGGTAATGCCCTAAACTTAGCATCCAGTGAAGCTCTACTAACAAAAATGCAGGTGGTTCAAAACACTGCAGTCCGTCTGGTCAATAAACTGCCTCCTCGTACTCCGTCAGCACCTGTTCTTAGAGGCCTTTTAGGAAAGAGCACTGTTTAAACTGTCCTTTTTTTTAATTTTTTTTATTTTTTTTAATTATATGTTTATTGAGAAGTACATGTCAATATACAGACTGTGTTAAATAGAGAAACAATACATCAAATTATGGCCATATATGAAAAATATTATGAAATATTAACTTCTCAGATTTCTAAACACAAAAAACAGAAAAAAAAAAAAAACATTATACATATATCAGTAAATGCAATATATGAGATTATTTATAAGGCATCCAACTGTGCATTAACTCTTAGAAGTAGACCTATAACAGAAAATCTGGAAAGAAAGAATTATGCAATATGTATTAAACCATATATTATAGGTTGTTAGAAGACAGTGGAGATAGTAATATCATGCAAATCCACATATATAACATTTCATATGGAGATATTCCTGCCAATTCAACAGTGTTGAATTGGTGAACAGTAAGTCCTACTTAAAATAACAGTGTTAATGGGCGAGATGTCGATTGTCTTAATAACAGCATGACTCAAAACATTAATAAAAAAGTCCTAATAAAGATAGGAGACAAAGAATGAGAAAACGTTTACGTGTGAATATTAATAGAAAATGTATTAGCTAGAAAGGGTTTCCAAATTTGGATGAAAATCCCAACATTATCTTGCAATCTGTAAATCAGCTTTTCATATGATGCCATGTTATACATTTCAATAAGCCATTCATCATGTGTAGGACGTTGTGGTGTTCTCCAATTTCGTAATATACAAATTTTTGCTACAGTGAGTGCAATAGCAATCAATCGTCTTGTATGGTTTGTTAGATTTGGGAGATCAGTAACATCATGTAATATAACTAATTTTTCTGTTAAAGGAATGGGCACATGTATAGCTCTGTGTATAGAGGAAGTTATAGAAGACCAGTATTCCGTCAAAACTGGACATTGAAATAAAATGTGTAGGATATCACAGTCCTCATGAGGACACCTCCAACAGGTAGAATGGTGTAGTAAACCTGCTGCCTTGAGTTTTTGTGGTGACCAGTACCAATTATGAAGAATTTTGAAAAGAGTAAATTTCATTCTTGCCTCTCTGATTCCTTTATCCATGTTCATAACAACATCCGTCCAGTCCTCATTGGAATACGCTACATTAAGTAATCCTTGCCATTTGACATGGAGTTGTGCTAGTAATGGTGATGAATGTAGTTTATGCACAATGAGATTATAAAATCCAGAGACCGCTCCTTTCAATTTCCCCCAAGTTTTTAAGTATTGTACGACTGGGGAATCCTCAGGTATCCACGGAAATGGTCCTAGTCTACTAAGTAGAGCTTGTTTCAATTGTAAGTATTTCCCCTTTTGAGAGCTAGGGAGTTGAAATTCTATCTGAAGCATCGTAAAGGTTTTAAGCTTGCCTTCTAAAGTGAATAAATGATCCAGCATTAGAATACCTGCTCTCTCCCATGTATCCCAGGAAATTGTCTGTTTCCCTATTCTAATATCAGCGTTATGCCATATGGGAGCTTTATTATGTAGCCTTGGATTACTCTTAAGGAGTTTGTGGGAGTGTGTCCAAATCTTAAGCATAGACTGAATAATAGGGTTAGAACTTTGTAAAGCAGGTGATTTATGAGTATAAAACATTTGCAAACCTGAAGATACCTGTAAAGATTGCTTTTCAATGAGAACCCATAGTGGGGGGTCATCCTGTATTGGCCAAAGATAAACCAATTGCGATAAATGGAGGGCTGTATAGTAATGTTCAATGCATGGTAAACTAAGGCCACCAGATCGCCTGTGAGCAATCAGTTTGGAGATTTTGAGTCTAGGTCTCAGAGATCCCCAAATAAAGGTTTTAATACCTTTGTCAATGTCTCGCAGTATTGATATTTTAACTGTCAAAGGTAACATACCTAAAACATATGTGAAACGAGGCACTATAATCATTTTCACTGCCTGGACTCTACCCCAAAAGGACAGGTTAAGATGGGACCATTTTTCATATTCTGACTTCGTTTTAGCAATGAGTGGATCTAAGTTATCTTGAATCATACGTTCTAAACCAGTGTTGATATAAATACCTAGATACTTCAGGCGATCCTCTTTCCATTGAAAATTGTAGCCTAAGATAGCTGCTTTTGTTGTGCCCCGGGACAATGGGAGAGCTTCACTCTTATTCCAATTGACTTTGTATCCAGAAATGTTTGAGAAGTGAGAAATAGTAGACATGAGTGCCGAGAGTGAAGTAGGTAGATCTGTAAGTGTGAGTAATATGTCATCCGCGTATAGAAGTAGTTTTGAGATGCCTGCTGGTGTAGGAATGCCTGCTATTTGTGAACACTGTCTTATTGCTGCAGCCAGTGGTTCAAGTGCAAGAAGAAATAAGAGGGGCGATAAAGGGCAACCCTGGCGGGTACCTCTTTGCACTAAAAAGGTTTTTGAAAGGAAACCCCCACAATTCACTTGTGCAGATGGTGTCTTGTATAACCATTTAACCTTAGAGATAAAATCATCACCTAATCCCAACCTATGCAATGTACGGAACATATAGCTCCATTCAATGCGGTCAAAGGCCTTCTCTGCATCTAAGGATAATGCTACTCTGTCTTCTCCAGCATCCTTGGAAAACCAAAGTATGTGAGCCAAAGTGCGGAGATGGCTACTAGAGTTACTGCCTGGCATGAATCCAACTTGAGAATTATGTATGAGTTTAGAGATAACTTGTTTGAGTCTTTTGGCAAGAATGGTGGCTAATAGCTTTGAATCTGTATTCAGAAGAGATATCGGACGATAGTTACTGCAGTATAATGGATCTTTCTCAGGTTTGGGAAGGACAGTTATGATAGCTTTATTTGAGAGTGAGGAGAGACTACCAGTTTCCTCTGCTTCTTTATAAACCTCATAAAGGACATCTATTGGTTCTGGTTTTACCCAACGGTAAAATTCCCCAGGAAACCATCTTCTCCCGGTGCTTTATTGGATGGGAGACTGGAGATTGCTTGCGCAATTTCATCCTTTGTTATTTTGCCAGTCAGTGTGAGCCGGTCCTGTTCATTGAGACAGGGGAGTGTTATTTTATCAAAGAATTCCTGTTCTTTGAGGAGGTCATCATCAAGTTCTGAACTATATAACTTGGTATAATAATCTGCAAACGTATTAGCTATTGCTTGAGTCTCAGTTATTAATTTACCCTCAGGGTTATATATAGCTGGAATAGCTGTCATAGCTTCTCGCTGTTTTAATCGTGCCACTAGTAAACGGCCTGCTTTTTCTCCTTGTTCATAATTGCGAGCCTTAAGTCTATATAGCATATATTCTGCTTTGGAAGTATATAGGGGGTGATTCTAACCCTGGCGGTCGGTGTTAAAGCGGCGGCCAACCCGCCAACAGGCTGGCGGTAAAAAAAATGGGATTCTGAGCCTGGCGGGAACCGCCAACACAGACAGCCACCTTAACACTCCGACCGCCACGGCGGTACAAACAAACAGCGCGGCGGTCACCGCCAACAGACAGGCGGCAGACAATGTACCGCCCACAATATTCCAACTCACCAATACGCCACCTTTTCCGGGGCGGGAGCACCGCCGATAAATACACAGCGGAAACAGACTACGGACGGGAAAACGCTCACCACTACGCACTCCAGGAGGAAGGAGGACAGCATGGAACCCGAATTAAACATCCTACCTGCTCTCGTCTACCTTCTCATCTACCACGAGTACGAAGTCCGGCGCAGACGACAACGGTGAGTACTGCACCTACGACACACGGGAGGGGGAGGACGAAAGGTTACGGGCACACACATATGCGACCCCCCCCCAACTATGTACTCACCAATGCAGAGCACCAAGTCACAGTGACACCACCCAAACACCCCTGAAAAATGCTAGGACATAATCAAATTTGGAATAAATATTTATGTACCAAAAAGCTCCAGAAAATTATCGTACAACCATGAAAGATATTCACAACAAAACTAATGACATACACATCAGTGTATAACTGAAGTACCAAGTCCTGCACATCCTACGAATTCAGCATGTCCGTGGGCCAAAGTCTTGAGAAATAAGGGCAAAGCCCACACAGGAGACCTGAGTCCTTTGGAGAGAACACTGCAGGGGCATCAGATGTAAAAACTACAGGCACCTCAGGGGTAAGGGAAGGGGGGGGCACCACAGCCACATGAGTCCACGACGCCAGATCCACGAGGAGCCACCATGCCCACTGGACCATCCTGGGGAGTGCAAAGCCACAGTCTCTCAATGTCTCTACAGTGGGTGGGCTGCCCACTGGACCATCCTGGGGAGTGCAAAGCCACAGTCTCTCAATGTCTCTACAGTGGGTGGGCTGCCCACTGGACCATCCTGGGGAGTGCAAAGCCACAGTCCATCAGGTGGATGACAGTCTCCACTGGTCAAGGAGGAGGCATGGTGGGCACAGTGAACCATAAACGGTGCTTGAGACGGCGGTGCCCAGCGGAGCGGTGCTTGAGATGGCGGTGCCCAGCGGAGCGGTGCTTGAGAGGAAGGGGTGCTTGAGATGGCGGTGCCCAGCGGAGCGGTGCTTGAGATGAAGGGCCCAGCGGAGCGGTGCTAGAGACGGCGGTGCCCAGCGTAGCGGTGCTTGAGAGGAAGGGCCCAGCGGAGCGGTGCTTGAGATGAAGGGCCCAGCGGACCGGTGCTTGAGAGGAAGGGCCCAGCGGAGCGGTGCTTGAGATGAAGGGCCCAGCGGAGCGGTGCTTGAGAGGAAGGGCCCAGCGGAGCGGTGCTTGAGATGACGGGCCCAGCGGAGCGGTGCTTGAGACGGCGGTGCCCAGCGTAGCGGTGCTTGAGAGGAAGGGCCCAGCGGAGCGGTGCTTGAGATGAAGGGCCCAGCGGAGCGGTGCTTGAGAGGAAGGGCCCAGCGGAGCGGTGCTTGAGATGAAGGGCCCAGCGGAGCGGTGCTTGAGAGGAAGGGCCCAGCGGAGCGGTGCTTGAGATGAAGGGCCCAGCGGAGCGGTGCTTGAGACGGCGGTGCCCAGCGGAGCGGTGCTTGAGAGGAAGGGCCCAGCGGAGCGGTGCTTGAGATGAAGGGCCCAGCGGAGCGGTGCTTGAGACGGCGGTGCCCAGCGTAGCGGTGCTTGAGAGGAAGGGCCCAGCGGAGCGGTCCTTGAGATGAAGGGCCCAGCAGAGCGGTGCTTGAGAGGAAGGGCCCAGCGGAGCGGTGCTTGAGATGAAGGGCCCAGCGGAGCGGTGCTTGAGAGGAAGGGCCCAGCGGAGCGGTGCTTGAGATGAAGGGCCCAGCGGAGCGGTGCTTGAGACGGCGGTGCCCAGCGTAGCGGTGCTTGAGAGGAAGGGCCCAGCGGAGCGGTGCTTGAGATGAAGGGCCCAGCGGAGAGGTGCTTGAGAGGAAGGGCCCAGCGGAGCGGTGCTTGAGAGGAAGGGCCCAGCGGAGCGGTGCTTGAGATGAAGGGCCCAGCGGAGCGGTGCTTGAGACGGCGGTGCCCAGCGTAGCGGTGCTTGAGAGGAAGGGCCCAGCGGAGCGGTGCTTGAGATGAAGGGCCCAGCGGAGCGGTGCTTGAGAGGAAGGGCCCAGCGGAGCGGTGCTTGAGACGGCGGTGCCCAGCGGAGCGGTGCTTGAGAGGAAGGGCCCAGCGGAGCGGTGCTTGAGATGAAGGGCCCAGCGTAGCGGTGCTTGAGACGGCGGTGCCCAGCGGAGCGGTGCTTGAGAGGAAGGGCCCAGCGGAGCGGTGCTTGAGATGAAGGGCCCAGCGGAACGGTGCTTGAGATGAAGGACCCAGCGGAGCGGTGCTTGAGACGGCGGTGCCCAGCGGAGCGGTGCTTGAGAGGAAGGGCCCAGCGGAGCGGTGCTTGAGATGAAGGGCCCAGCGGAGCGGTGCTTGAGAGGAAGGGCCCAGCGGAGCGGTGCTTGAGATGGCGGGGCCCTGTTCAGCGGTGCTCTTCTCCACGGCGGGGCCCTGTTCAGCGGTGCTCTTCTCCACGGCGGGCCCTGTTCAGCAGTGCTCTTCTGCACCGCGGGCCCTGTTCAGCGGTGCTCTTCTCCACGGCGGGCCCTGTTCAGCGGTGCTCTTCTGCACCGCGGGCCCTGTTCAGCGGTGCTCTTCTCCACGGCGGGCCCTGTTCAGCGGTGCTCTTCTCCACGGCGGGCCCTGTTCAGCGGTGCTCTTCTGCACCGCGGGCCCTGTTCAGCGGTGCTCTTCTCCACGGCGGGCCCTGTTCAGCGGTGCTCTTCTTCACCGCGGGCCCTGTTCAGCGGTGCCTATCTCCACGGCGGGGCCCTGTTCAGCGGTGCTCTTCTGCACCGCGGGCCCTGTTCAGCGGTGCCTATCTCCACGGCGGGGCCCTGTTCAGCGGTGCTCTTCTGCACCGTGGGCCCTGTTCAGCGGTGCCTATCTCCACGGCGGGGCCCTGTTCAGCGGTGCTCTTCTCCACGGCGGGGCCCTGTTCAGCGGTGCTCTTCTCCACGGCGGGGCCCTGTTCAGCGGTGCTCTTCTGCACCGCGGGCCCTGTTCAGCGGTGCTCTACTCCACGGCGGGCCCTGTTCAGCGGTGCTCTTCTTCACCGCGGGCCCTGTTCAGCGGTGCTCTACTCCACGGCGGGGCCCTGTTCAGCGGTGCTCTTCTGCACCGCGGGCCCTGTTCAGCGGTGCTCTACTCCACGGCGGGGCCCTGTTCAGCGGTGCTCTTCTGCACCGCGGGCCCTGTTCAGCGGTGCTCATCCAGCAGGTCAAGGGAGCCAGACCTGGCCTGGACTCCCTGCTCAGTCGCCCTCGGACCGTGACGTTTCTGGACCCTTCGGGGACGGCCTCCTGGCCTCCTTAGTGTCCTCCTTCCCAGCTGGGATGTGGCATGTGGGGTCCACCTTCTCCGCGCTCCTGCTGCCCTTCCGCTCCTTTGATGGGGCTCTCGGGCCCTTGCCTCCCCTAGATGGTGTGGGTGGTGAAGTGGCCGCACATTGCTCCTTGGGGGCAGCCCTGTCGGTCCTCGCACGGCGGCCCTTGTTTTTGCGGGTCCTCTTGCCGGGGGGGGGGCTGGACGTGTCCTTGCAGCTGATCGATGTGTCACTGCTGGCAAAGGGTGGGCTCCAGAACCCAGGCACAACAGTGACACCCGAAGCTGGGCTGTTGGTGGCTGCGGTGCTCTTGGGACTCTTTGAAGATGGATGGGGGAGCTCATCGGGGGGAAAGAGGTTAAGGTTAGCCAGGAAAAGTTTTTTAGGGCCAAGGTAAAGGGTAGGAGAAGTGGAGATGGAAGTGGAGGTAGAGGAGGTGGTTGTAGGAGAGTCAGGTGTGCTGTCATTGGGTGAAGGTGCTGGTGCTATAGGCTGTCGTGAGGTGGATGGCTGTTGGGTGGGTGTCTGCCTGCGTTTGTGTGTCTTGGAAGAGGGGGTGACAGACACAGTGGGAGAGGACACAGGGGACGTGTAAATGGCAGTGGGGGTGGTGACTGCACGAGTGTGGACTGTACTGGAGGGTGAGGTGGTGATGGAAGCACTGGCTGATGTTGGGGTGCATGCAGGTGTGAGTGTAGACGTCACAGGGAGGGAGGAGGGAGACGAGGAGGAGGGGGACACAGGGGTGGCAGTGGCTGTTGGCATGTCTGCATCTGGGTGTTGCTTGGGTGAGTGTTTGTGGGATCTGTGGTGCTTGTGTTTGGATGAGCTGCTCTTGGGTGTTGAGGTGTGTGCAGGCTGGTCTGATGGTGTGGATGGGATAGGCTGAGGAACAGGAGACAGAGAAAGGCTGGAGGCAGTAAGAAGAGGGAGGCTGGAAACAGGGACAATGGCTGCCGTCAGTGCTGAGGCCAGAGCAGTGAACGCTCGTTGATGGGCAGCCTGACCCGAATGAATGCCCTCCAGGTACGCATTGCTCTGTTGCACCTCCCTTTGCACACCCTGGATGGCATTCAAAAGGGTCGTCTGCCCAACAATGAGCATCCTTACCAGGTCAATGAGCTCCGCACTGAGGGCAGCAGGGGCAACAGGGGCAGGGGCTGAGGTGCCTGGGGCGAAGGAAACACGCGCCTTCCTGGGCGAACCGGCACGGAGCGAAGACTGAGGGGCTGCTGGGAGGGCGGGGCTGGTGCGCTGGGTGGCGGCTGTACCTGTAGAGGCGGGGGCACGGATGTTGCCGCCACCCCTAGGGAGCTCCCATCCGAGGACGTGTCGGTTTCGCTGCTCTCACCAGCGGTCCCCGTCGTGGTGCTCCCCTCGCCCTCCGGATCACTGGTGCCCTCGGTGTCTGTTCCTGGGCCCACCGGGGCCTTGTGTCCTGCAGCTCCCTCGTGCTCCGATGCCAAATCTCCTCCGCCTGATGATGCTAATGCACACATGCACAAGAAGATGAAGAGAAAGGGTGGGGGGAGAAAAAAGAAGACCAGGTTGAGTGCATGCAATGTCAACACCGTTGGCGGAGAGGACAGACACAGGTGCCTAATGCACTAAGCCGCGCATTCGGGGTACACTACTCAGTACTACTGACTAAGACAACAGGCCAAGAGACGTCAAACGCGCACATGGGAGATGCTGGACCTTCAATGGCTGTACTTGTCACCCTACCGAGGTGGGGGCCGGGGGCACAGGGCCATGCCTAAGGGAGAGGACTACACTACAGAAAGCGCCCTGGCCTAATGTCACCCACAGCCCTCCTCCCCCACCCAGATGCCTCCACTGCGCAGAAAGATAGGAGAATGTGCTGATACTCACCCCCTTGTGTCTGCTGTGATGTCTTAAAGCGCCCATCCAATTCAGGGTAGGCCACCGCCAGGATCCGGGACATCAGGGGGGTCATGGTGCGACTGGCACCCCTCCTAGGTTGGGAGGCCATCCCCAGCAGTGTTTCTGCGGTCTTCCTTGTTCCGCGGCGGATGTCCTCCCACCTCTTGCGGCAGTGGGTGCCCCGTCTGTTGTGGACCCCCAAGTTCCGGACTTCCTTGGCGATGGCACGCCAAATCTCGATCTTCTGATGGGCGCTGACCTATTTGACATGTACAGGGTGGAAAGGAGGAAATCATGAATGACCTGCATGTTAGATGAGATTGGCCCCCCCCACCAACTTTGCCATATGGCACATGCTCTCATCTGTCGGGCGTTGCACTCCTCATTCGCCCCCCACCCCACCAACTTACATCCACCCCAATCCACACAGGCATAGCCCATTCCATGTGCACCCGGTGTACTCACCTGTTGGTCTGGAGGACCGTAGAGTAGCGCATACTGGGGGAGGACCCCATCCACGAGCTTCTCCAACTCTTCAGACGTGAAGGCAGGGGCCCTTTCCCCAGTCGCAGCAGCCATTGTATCTTCCAGACCGAGGTCACAGCAGCACTTGCAGTATAGGTCCTCTCCTGTGGATGATCAGGTCTCGAGTGATTAAGCAGATAGAAAATGGCGGTCACGCCCGCGGCGGTGCGTACCGCGACCGCCGGCGCACTTCGTCATTGGCTCTTGAAACCCATAGGCTTCAATGTTAACCAATGCGGCTTTGCGCCGCGGTCTTCGACCGCCTACCGCCACGGTGTGCCCCGCCAGCGCATTGACCTCACATCCCATTGTCCCACTTCACAGGTCAGGCAGCCGCCATTTCAAGGACCTACATGGCTTAATTTTGACTGCGACACACAGGCCTAGGCTTTGCATTGCCACACATACACGCCTTTCAACCCATTGCCATTCTTTAACTGTGCAAGCTGTCTGTACGTACCTGTGGTTTGGCTGACTCTGTGCTCCATGTTGTCCTTCCTAGGCACCGTCCGCTGGGACTTGCGATGAGAAGGAGGAATCCTCGCGTGTACCGACCGCTGGTGGACCTGTCGACAATGGAAGAACGCCATATATTGCTTCGATACAGACTTGACCGTGCCACTATCCATGAACTGTGTGCCCAGCTGGAGCCAGCCCTGATGTCCCCCATCCGCCAACCCACAGGGATTCCCCCTCTGGTGCAGGTTTTGTCAGTCCTCCATTTTTTGGCCAGTGGGTCATTCCAGACCACAGTGGCCATGTCATCTGGAATGTCTCAGCCTATGTTTTCTAAGATTTTGAGCAGAGTGTTGTCTGCCCTGATGAAACTCATGCGGAGCTACATCATTTTCCCAGAGGAGGGTGACTTGCCTACAGTGAAGGGTGATTTCTATGCCCTTGGACATATCCCCAACATCATTGGTGCCATTGATGGGACCCATGTGGCTTTGGTACCCCCAAAAGACGATGAGCAGGTGTACCGAAACAGAAAAAGTTATCATTCGATGAATGTCCAGGTGGTCTGTTTGGCTGACCAGTACATCTCCCATGTAAATGCCAAGTTCCCAGGGTCAGTGCATGACGCGTATGTGATGCGAAATAGCAGCATCCCCTATGTGATGAAGCAGCTACAGAGACAACGTGTGTGGCTAATAGGTGACTCTGGTTACCCCAACCTGCCGTGGCTACTGACCCCAGTGAGGAATCCCCGGACAAGGGCAGAGGAACGGTACAATGAGGCCCATGGGCGTACTAGGAGGGTGATTGAGCGAACCTTTGGCCTCCTGAAGGCCAGGTTTAGGTGCCTGCATATGACAGGTGGATCCCTAATGTACTCACCAAAGAAGGTGTGCCATATCATCGTGGCGTGCTGTATGCTTCACAACCTGGCTTTGCGACGCCAGGTGCCTTTCCTGCAGGAGGATGGTCCAGATGGTGGTGTTGTAGAAGCCGTGGAGCCTGTGGAGAGTGAAGAGGAGGAAGACTCAGAGGACGACACAGACAATAGGGACAGAGTGATACAACAGTATTTCCAGTAACACCCAGGTAAGAATCACCCACGCCATTTCACAATTGGTTCTAGCCTCCTGCATCTGTACTTTCTGTAGTTCCCACCAGATCTTTTTGGGTAATTTTTGTTTTTCCCTTCCCTTCTCAGTGCTGTATGACTCAGTGCCTGACTTCTGCTTGGTTTGCCCATGAACTACAGCGTATTGACATTGGTATGTTGTCATCACTAATTGACAGAACAGATATTGAACAGTAATATGTAATACATTTGCTAATAATACAGCATGACTCCAAACTGATTTGTGTGCAATATGTGATTTATTTACAGGGCTAGATATTGGTACATGTGATTATAAGGGTGATGGGTGGGGGTGGAGTAATGTCCATGGCAGAGTCCAGTTCTCAGTCTCACAGGTGCATTGTCCTTTTGCCTGTGGAAGGATGGAGCAGAGGCAGTTCATGGTTGGACAGGTTGGCAATGTGGGACAGTGGGAAGAGTTCAGGGGGTATGTCCTGCTGGCGGGGGTCTTGACATCCTACTCTGTCTTTTTTTTGGATCTCAGGCTCCTCTTACGGGGTGGTTGTTCTTCAGCAGGAGGTGGGGTTCTGGTGGCCTGCCGTGGTGTTGGGGCCTCCTGTCCACTAGCGCCGGCGGAGGTGGTAGGCTGTTCCTGGTCCGGGCTAGTGACAGGGGCCCTGTGTGGTGCCACATGGTCCCGCAACGCGTCTTCTATCCTGTTGAGGGCCAGGACGATGGTCCCCATTGCGGTCCCGATGATTCTCAGCTCCTCCCTGAACCCCATGTAGCATTCCTCCTGCTGTGCCTGGATCTCCGTGAACCTGGCCAGTACCGTCGCCATCGTCTCTTGGGAGTGGTGGTAGGCCCCCATGATGGTGGTGAGGGCCTCTTGGAGAGTGGGTTTCCTGGGCCTCTCCTCCCCCCCCTGTCGCACAGCAGCCCTCCGAGCTGCCCGGTTTCCCCCGACCTCTGTCTCCTGGACGGTGTGCCCGCTCCCACTGCCCCCAGGTCCCTGTTGTTGTTGGGGTGTTGGGTTAGCCTGGGTGCCCTGTAGTGGCAGACACACCGCTGATTGACGTGTCCTAGAGACAGAGGCATGGGCCCGCTGGGTGGGAGCTGTGCTGGTGTTGGCAGAGGGGGTCGGGTCTGGTGTGGCCTGTGTCTGGGTGAGGGGAACCGACTGCCCAGAGGTCCCCGATGGTCCGGGCTGGTCATCAGGTTCAGTGTCGACAGAGCTGCTGTCCTCACTGTGGGCCTGTTCCGGGGGTGGGATGGACATTTCTGGACCCTCCTGGCTGGTGTTTTGGCGTTCGGGTCCTGCATGGGGTAAGAGAGTTTGGTTATTGTTTCTGTGTGTGCAATAGCGTGCGTGTTATGGGTGCCCTCGTCCCCCAGTGCAGGCATTCCCTTGAGGGAGGTGTTGTGAGGGTAGTTAGTGGGGGGGGGGGTAAGTGCAGTGGTCATGCTTGGGTGATGGGTGTCCATGGATTGTGTTGGCATGCAGGAGTTGGTGTTGGGATGGGTGGGTTGTGCTGGTGAGACATTGTCAGGGAGGATGTGTGCTGGGGGGTTGGGGGTGAGGGTGGGGGTGTGGGTTGGCATGCTGGTGGGGTGGGGGGGATCTAGTAGTTGAGATTGGACTTACCAGAGTCCATTCCTCCGGCTACTCCTGCGAGGCCCTGAGGATGCAGGATGTTGAAGACCTCTTGCTCCCATGATGTAAATTCGGGAGGGGTGGGTGGGGGTCCGCCGCCAGTCTTCTGGACCGCGATGTTGTGCCTGGAGACCATTGATCGGACCTTCCCCCGTAGGTCGTTCCATCGTTTGCGGATGTCCTCCCTATTCCTGGGATGCTGTCCCACCGCGTTGACCCTGTCCACGATCCGCTGCCATAGCTCCGCCTTCCTAGCTATACTGGTGTGCTGCACCTGTGAGCCGAAGAGCTGGGGTTCCACTCTTAGGATTTCCTCCACCATGACCCGGAGTTCTTGGTCCGAAAAGCGTGGGTGCCTTTAGGGTGCCATGGGGTGGTGTGGGTGAGGTGTGGGGTGGTGTATGTGATGATGAGTATGTTGGTGTGTGGTGCTTTGTGCTACTATGTGGTGTGTGTGATGGTGTAGTGTGCCTCAGTGTGTATTGCTATGGATTGTCTGCTGTGTCTCTCTCTCCTTCTCTCAGTAATTGTGGTCGTAGGGGTTTGTGGGTGATGTGGGGGTGTGTTTTATAGTTGATTGATTGTGTGGGAGTGGGTTGTGTATGTGTATCAGGTGTGTGTATTTGTAATTGTCCAATGTGCCTGTGTTTTGGTGCTGTGTGTGTATTTTGACCGCGGCGGTGTGTACCGCCAATGGAATACCGCGTTGGAAAGCCCGCCACGTTGATTCGTGGGTCGTAATGGCATGGGCGTTTTTCTGTTGGCGTGACGGTGGAGGTTTGGTCATCTCCAGTTTATCGCCTCCCGCTGATGTGGCGGGCTGCAGTGGAGGTCGGATTTTTGGAGGTTTGGCCGTTGTGGGTCAGAATGACCGTGGTGGCTTTCCGCGGCCGCGGCGGTGTTATGGCGGTCTTCTGACCGGCGGTAAGCGCCTTTTACCGCCGAGGTCAGAATGACCCCCATAGTGTATTAAGTTCCATCTTAGCTTTTTCCAATCTGCATCTGGAAGCTTCAGTTGGATTACTAAAGTGAGTATGTGTCAGTGTTTTGATATCATTTTCCAAAATGGCCTGTTGTTCTATTCTGCGTTTATTTGTTATGGCAGAATCCCTCATAATTTGTCCCCTAATAGTGGCTTTTGCGGCTGCCCATAAGATTTGTGGAGAAGAAACTGATCCTTTGTTATCTTTCATATAAGTAGTCAAATGTGATTGTAATTGTAACTTTTCTGCCGATAGTTTGTAGCGCGATATGTTTAATCACCATGGTTTCCTACAAGGGCGTTTCAGACCCCAATCAAGCTGGACACTGATAGGAGCGTGATCTGACAGTGCAATTTCTAAAATATCACAATCTAGTACTTGTGGTGTAATAGAATGTGAAATAAGGAAGTAATCTATTCTAGAATGGGAATCATGTACTGTTGAGTGATATGTAAACCCCTTATCTGATGGATGTAGTAAACGCCAGATATCGATCAAACCATGATCTTCTCTGATGTTTCCGAGTATGGCTCTATCTCTACCATGAGTTGTGTCCAGGGGACCTGTTCTGTCTAAGATCACATCTGGCGCAAGATTCCAATCGCCTCCCAAAACTATTCTGGAAATTCCCATTTCTGTTAGAATTCTATTTAGATGAAGGAAAAAGGGGGCTTTAGTCCCAACAGGGGCATAAATGGAACCCACTCCTAATATATTGTTACCAACTTTAAGCTTCGCTAAAACAAATCTACCATCCTCATCTGACCATGACTGAAGTATTTGGCATTGCAGTGTTTTCCGTATTAGAATGGCTACACCACTTTTTCTAGTAGTAGTGTGGGATGTAGCATCTCCTGATATGTGAGAAGGGGATTTGCAGCTGTAAAGAATCTGGCCTACCCAATCTCGTTTTAATTTTTCTGATTCTATATCTGATAGATGAGTCTCCTGGATGAGACCAATGTCAGTATATTTGGAGGCTAAATAGGAAAGAATTTTCTTCCTTTTAATGTAATTAGTAAAGCCATTGACATTGAGAGAGACAATTTGCATAGGACTTGTCATGATAATGACTAAAAATGTTAGAGTATATTTGTACTGTGTGAAACAGAGTCAAAATGCTAAAAAAGGGAAAAGGAAGTAGATAAATTATATGGGAATGTGATAATGAGAACTTACTGGAGGGAAACAAAAAAAAAAAACTATCTGAAGTATAGTAAACCTGAAACCAATATGTGGAACTATAATCATAAAATATTGTTAACACTAAACTCTAAATGGTGTAAGTACACCGTTCTAAATGCAAGAATGTAAAAGAACACTGCAGATCAAATAATATGTATCTTTCGTCGGTGGGTCTAAGCCTCAATTCGAAACCCAGACTCTGGAGGGGAGGAAAGGAAAACCACTCATGGTAAATAAATTATAAGAAAAACCACTCCATGGAGTTATAAAATCTATCCAAGAGAAAATCTGCAAATACAAACACAGTAGGAAATGTACATGGTTATTGAACAGCAATATATGAGGATAGGAAATAAATCATATCCATCAGAATTAATAACTGTAGTTAACCAATAATAACATTATATTAATACATAGCATGTATAAATAAACTCATCTAGCTGGATGAAGTGATAGTGGAAGGTTGAGCATCAGTTACTTTATTAAAAGACGTGGGTGACTTTAGAGGTGATCTCGATTTGTCTCTGGGATTTTCCTGTGTGAGTGACTTTACGCAGTGGACTGCTTTATCTCTGTCAAACTGTTTCTTATAGGTACGGACGTGTAATCTACCGGTGCGATGGCTTTGTGGATCTTTCTGTAATTGAAGCGGACTATTCATAGATGTTTTGACTAGTGGCGTTGAGTCCATATGTTGGTCATCCAAACTGTCCAGGAAGCGTACCAGATCCTCAGGCTCTGTGTAATACCTTGAGTTCCCATCCATTGTGATCCACATTGTGGCAGGTTCTAAAAGACCATATTTGATATCCCATTTGCGAAGTCTTGGCCTAAGTTGCAGGAACGCTTTTCGTTTGGCATTGGTTTCAGTGGAGAAGTCTGCAGCAATAAATACTTTATGGCCTTCCAAGTCATACGGACCATGTTTACGAGCAGCTGTTAATATTTGGCGGACCTGTTCATGACGTAAGAGGCATGCTATAATCGATCTAGGTCTAGATTCAAGAGTTGAAGTTGAAGTTCTTGATCGAATTCTGTGAGCTCTCTGCAACTCAAGGGGATGCTCAAAAGATATGTTCAGTAGCCGCGGTATTAACGTTACTAGCAAGTTCTTCACATCATTATTGGCTTCCATTTTTTCTGGAATTCCATAAAAACAAATGTTATTTCTTCTGACCCTGTCTTCCAAATCTATAACTTTTTGTTTTAGGTGCCAGATATCCGGACCCCAATACTCTGCATTATCTAATTTCTCTTCCAAAAAAGTGGTTCTTTGATCTAAAATTTGGTATGAAAAGAGTTTAGATCCATCCGTATTGTCTTCATTTCTGTTGCGAGATCTGAAATTTTTACATCCATAGATCCCAATCTTTTTCCCACGGCAGAGATCTCTTTTAAAATAAGGTCCATAGAAGCAATGTCTTGTGGGGCAGTAGTAGACGTGCCTGGAGGTACAGTGTTCCCTACTATTTGTGTAAACAAAGGCTTTCTATTAGATTTTCCACTGGCCATACTGTTATATTTTAATGTTAGAGAAGACAATAAATAAGTACAGCTTAGTAATCAAAGATGATATCTAATTGACTCACAAAGTAGGTAGATATTAACACTGTAAATGGTGACAGACATCTGGGATTTTAAAATTATGGCTATATGTTTTCAAGCAGGTGTCGCTGAGAAACAGTGCATCAGAAATGTTGTGAAGTTTTCGCCTGCCTACCCAAATTTACTTTATCCCCTCTGCTGATAGGAATTCCGGCGTTTATGTAATTTCGTAGTAGAGCCTGAAAACTCTCTCAGCTGTAGGAATGGTGTACAACACTCACTTGCCAAACTCTATTTACGCCACCCACCTGTAGACAAGAAATTCCTGCGCTTACATAATCACGTAATGGATCCTGAACAGTTAAGTGACAAGAAATACCTCAGAGTTGAGAGTTGTCAGAGGCTTCTCTTAAAGCAGCCTTTTCACTTATCTCACCAGCAGCTGGCTGTGTTTCCTGACAGAATTAGTTTTTGCCACAGACTTCTATCATTTAAAAAAAAAATAATAATGACTGAATGCTTTCAGACAGGTGTCCCTGAGAATCAGTGCATCAGAAATAGCTCACATGTTTTGCCTGCCTGTCCAAATTCACTGTACACTCTCTGCTGATTGGAATTCCAGCATTTACTTAATTGCGTAGCAGACTCTAAACTGTCAAATGAAGAGAAATACCTCAGAAGTGAAAGTCCATATGTTTCCCCTACAGCAGCCTTTCAACTTTTAAGAAAGGGAATTCCACTTATCTGTTAAGAAACTGGCTGTATTTCCTGACAGAATTAGTAACTTTCACAGACTCTCTCAGCTGCAGAAATGGTGTACAACACCCACTTCCCGAACTGCATTTGCTCCACACACTGGCTGACAAGAAAATCCTGTGCTCACACATTCAGGTAATGGAGTCTGAACAGTTAAGTGAAGAGAAAATACCTCAGAGTTGAGACTTGTCAGAGGCTTCCCTGTGCTGTGTGGAGAGTTCAACCAAAGGTCAGCAGTAATTTAATTCCCCTGGTGCAGCCTCCCAGTTTAAACAGGAAGAAAGCCCCTTATCTCTTCAGCAGCTGACTCTGTGTCCTGACAGAAAGTGTTGTTCTTTGCTCAGCTGAGGGGCTGTGTTCAGGTGATTTGTAGCCGGGCTTCAGGGCTTCAATTAAGAACTCCATTTTAACTGGCATTTCTTACTTTGAAAATAACTTCAGAGTTATGTCACTGTTATCGTATGTATATTTCCTTTTATTCTGACTCCAAGGAGGCTTTTTGACAGCTGTTTGGGAAATCCCTCTCCCCTCGAGCCTCGGAGCTCTACGTTGAGGCGGCCATTTCAGACGGCAGCCAGACTCCGCCCCCTGTTTAAACTTTTCTGCCTGACGTATAAATCATTGTGAGGTAAAAGCCCTAAATATCTGCTGGAAAGGCTCACTTTCTACCACCCTGATAGAAAGTTAAGATACAAAAATCAACTTCTTCTAAACCCTTGTTGCACCCTTACATTAAATTTTGAGGGCCGAGCATTTTCTTAGCTTTCCCCCTAAAACTGAAACAGGCTCCCTCTGCTCATTTGTACATGCATAGACATCTCTAGATTTGAAAAACATCTAAAGACCTGGCTGTTCAGGGTAGCTATTACTTATGTGCTCTGTCCACCTCAGCGCCAATATGCCTCTTTGGTGGTGAGCCTCTCAGAGCTATATCAAGAGCCTCTTAACATAACATAGCACAACTTAACATGATAACCTTTGGTGATAGGTGCACTCTATAAATACAAATATACATAAATAGGCAGACATTGTTTTTTCGACTGCTGTCTTCTAGATCAATGTTTTTTGCCACAGTGTACACAGTTCTTGTCTCAAATGTAAACTGTTGTCTTTGCGCTGAAGGAGGCTTTCAATGCTTCTGGGCTCCTTTCCATGAGACTCAACATGAGACAGAGACCAAGCTTATTCTTAGTCTTTTAACTTCTGTTGCTGTGGTTAGTTGTCAACTTAATCACAGTTAGCTCTTTCAATAGGATATCCATGTTGACTTCTGACATTTTTGTGGGGAGGATTTTGCCTTTCCAGAAATTGCCTCAGGGAATAGTGGCTGGTGAGAGTAGTTGGGTTTTGTCTTGGAGTAGATTTCACAGAATGATTATGTGACTGGGATGTTGTGTGGTAGCAACATCTAGTTTTTCAGTAGTTCCTCTGAGCACCTGATTATATTCCAAAACTACATTTATATACTCCCCCTGCGTCATGAACGTGGATGGTCTAATTTTCTTGGCAGTAGTGGGGACCGCTTACATGTACTTCTGGATTACCCTTGTAGAGCTTTTGATAGTGTATATGGGATGGGTTCCAATTTAGATTAGTGCTTGAGCTCTGAGCTGTGCCCCGGAGCACCTATCACACCGAAAGCAATGAGAACCCTTAGGCCCTATCTTCTTCCATCTGCACAAATAGTGGGGTTAGCTTGAATGGCATCTGCACTCCACTGTCAATTAAAAAAAATCAGAGACTGCAAGGGAAATTCTTCCTTATGGTGCCATGTTGTCAGGCATGCACCCACATCAACCCACCTGGCAATGCTGAGGGGTATAGGTGTGTAAGCTATCAGTTGCGCACTGCACTCCCCAGCAAATTGCTTGCCGTTCTAGTGTTCACCAGCCGCTGTCCCTTCGTGTATGCGCTTACCTTCATCTTTCAGCTTCCTGGTTTGTGAGAGACGGCATTCTCTCTCTGTTCCATGCAGCCTCGTCTCCACTTCTCGTCCTCCGGGCATCCTGGTGTTGGTTGCATCATGATTCACTGATATCCTAGCGGTTGATGGTGTATTTCCAGTGGCTTCTACAAAGACAAAAAGAAGGAAAAAGCTGAACGGACTTTATTGGGGTAGTACACTATTGCACAGTAATCTTTGTTAATTGGAAACATACTGATATATACGTATCTGACTGCTTGAATGTGGATCTCTTGTGTGTAGAGGATTTTCTCTTATTTTCTTCTACTGGAACTGTTGCCTTCCGAATACCTATGGGGCCAGTATTATGATTAATATTGTTGATGTGTTTCCTTATTTTAGGTGTTCACAATAATGCAGGCATCACCTACTATTAAGACGAGAGAGGGATTAAAATAAGGTACATAAATGTATATAATAAAAAGTAAACACTTAGCAAAGATTAGAGATGTGAAAGGTCATATAAGTAAATACTATACTAGTTTTTGTCCTTAGGAAGAGAAATTTGGACGTATTTCCCTGAGAAGTATGCCGCTCAACCAGGACAGTCTAGAAGCATCCTGTCTCCTTTTCCAGTCCCTCTTTCCCATCTGCCAGGGTTGGCTTTGACCTTTGTTGGGCCTTTTGGGCAGGGTTTAGGAAGTTGGGAACTCACCCTGGTAGTCTCATCTCTCTCCTTTAGAAAGTCTCAGGTGAGATTCATTACAAAGGTGGGGACCATAAAAGGGAATCTCTATGATTTAAACAAAGAGGAATTTCATGTCCTTAGTGTGAGGATGTGACATTCATGTGCCCTGTACTATATAGGCGATGCAGAGTACGTGAATGTCATGATCCACACACAAAAGAGATGTGGCAGAATTAGATTTGTAAAGCTGGGAGAGGTAGAGGAAACCAAGGTTTCAGAGTGGCTGGCACCAGTGGTCCCAGCAGCCAAAAATAATGGAAACTAAAGGAAACAAAAGTGTAATAAGTGATTGAATAGAAGCTTATATACCTGGAACCAGGGACCACTGGACAGCCAGTCACCCAATCCCACTCACAGACCACCACAGAGCCTCCCCCTTCAGTATCCAACACCACAGCACCTACCCAGCGTACCCACATCTCTGTCCCCAGGACACATCAATCAGCAGTGTGCCCACCTGTACAGGGACCCCGGGCCACACCTCGCCCCTAAGACAATCGGGGATCTTGGGTCAGTGGGCACATCGTTCAGGGGACAGAGGCACAGGCCAACAGGGACACTGGGAGGACTGCTGTGCAGGACCAGGGAACTGACTCTCCAGGAGGCACTCTCCAAGATCCTGGGAGCCTACCAATATTACCAGGACATGATGGGCCAGTTTTTTGACAACGTGCAGGAGAACAGTCGGCTGGAGGATGGACAGTATCAGGGGAGTAGGGAGGACTTGCAGGCCATTAACACCACCCTGATCTCCATAGCAGGGCTGCTGGCAGACATGGCCAACATCATGAGGGAGGCAACAGCACAGCAGCGAGCCCCTATCACTAGCCAGTCCATTGACCAGCCCTCCACTTCCACTAGTGGGCAGCAGGCCCTGCCACAGGACCCTCAGGCCACCAGTATCCCTCCCCCTGCAGAAGGTGAACCACCCCGCAAACCTTCCCTGCAACCCAGACAGAAGCCAGAGACACTTGCCAAGACCCCGCCAGGAAATGAGACTCTCCTGATTGTCACCCTTCTGTCCCACTCAGTCACCTTGTCCACTTTGAACTGCCGATGCTCCCCTTCCAATGGCCCCTTGGACACTGCACCTGTGCTATAAACAGAATGGAACAATATTCTGGACTTTCCTCCATCATCACCCCATTCCATTGCACTTTACCCTCAATTTCTTACCACTACAATAAACACCATTGAACACAACTTGACTACTTGTATTTTATGTGTTGAAACTGTGTATTTATGGAAACAGTCACATCCATTGCAAATGAACTGTACACTGTGAGAGCATAGATATAATGACCTGTAGCTGGCTGTAGTCCGCACATCAGTACACAGTTGTTATATCACCAACATCTGTAAAATTGACAAACCATAGGTGACACAAAGTTGAGATAAAAGGAAGTTAATGCCATAATAATTCAGCCACACAGACTATACCAATAGTCTTAGAAATGTGCAGTTGCACTGTCTCACCTGTGTGTCATTGGAAGTACTGAAGGAAAACTGATGTCCTGTTGTCCTCATCCTCATCCTCAGCCTCTTCATCCTCACTGTCCTCAGGGTCTACTGCTGCCACAGCGGCATCTCCTGTCTCCTCCTTCTGTAGAAAAGGTACATGGCGCCTGAGGGCCAGGTTGTGCAACATGCAGCATACCACTACTATCTGGCAGACCGCCTCTGGTGAGTAGCACAGGGATCCACCTGTCAAATGGAGGCACCTGAACCTGGCCTTCAGGAGGCCGAAGGTCCTATCGATGATCTGTCTGGTTCGCCCATGTGCCTCATTATAATGTTCCCCTGCCCCTGTCCTGGAATTCCTCACAGTGGTTAGCAGCCACAATAGGATTGGGTAGCCAGAGTCACCTGCAAGTATTGAGGGAGCACATTTAGCCTCACACAATCCCATGGGGTTAACACCAGAGGCATACACTAACATACAGTGTGTGGGGACCAAGGATCACCTATTAGCCACAGCTTGTGCCTCTGTAGTTGGGCCATCACATTTGGGATGCTGTTATTCCTCAGAACAAAGGCGCCATGCACTGACCCAGGATACTTAGCATTGACATGGGAGATGTACTAGTCCGCCAGGCACACCATCTGCACATGAATGGACTGGAAACTCTTACGATTCCTGAACATCTGTTCATTCTGCCGGGGGGGACAAAGGTAATATGTGTGCCGTCAATCGCCCCAATAATATTGGGGATATATCCCATTGCATAGAATCTGGCTTTCACAGTGGCCAAATCTTCCACTGGGGGAAAGCAATGTAGCTGCACATGTGTTTTGCCAGCACGATTGAGAACATTGGCTGTGACATTCCTGCTCCCAAGCCCACTGTCATTGGGAAGGAACCAGTTGCCAAGAAATAAAGCACTGATAGCACTTGCACAAGAGGAGGGACCCCAGTTGGTTGACGGATAGATGAGATCAGGTCTGGCTCCAATTGGGCACAGAGCTCTGTGATTGTGGCCCTGTCCAGTCTATAGGTGAGTATAATGGGCCTGTCCTCCAGTATAGCTTAGTCCACCACGGGTCTGTGCACGGGGTATGTTTCTACCTCTTATTCATCTGCAGCAGTAGGTAACTGAGGGACACAAGAGTGCATAGGCTGTCACAATTGGAACAATGAAACACAACTGCAGTCCACATGGTTCACTTATCTATTGGGACAGTGTTAATGGTGAGGTATGTGCCAATCTAATCTGTGACACAGTTATTGTCGATATTACTGTTTCCCGCCCCTGAAATGGCAACCGTCTGTCCTGAATGTAGGGACAGGTGGAAGTGAGGTAATTCCGCCGACGTTGGGCGTTGTGGCAGAAGGCAGACTTGCACCGCCGTGCAATTCCTCATTGGATTATATGGGGCTCTATGGAGTACAGTGGCCAATGGGGATCTGCGCCGGCAGTGACGGTGTACACCCCACGGATGTGAGCGCCATTTGCTATCCGATTCCTCATTTGTTTCCTGACCTTCAACAGGAGAACAGCTACACTGTGTGTGCTGCTGTGACCTGTGTCTGGACCCTACCATGGCCCATGTGACCGGGGCAAGGGCCCCTGCCTTCACTTTGGAGGAGTTGGATAGGGTGACCAGATGTCCCGGATTTCCCTGGACAGTCCCCGTTTTTAGAGGACTGTCCCGGTGTCCAGACGCTTCTCTTAATTTTAAACAAATGTCCCGGTTCTTGGGACAAAGGTCAGATAATTGAATAAATGTCCCTGTTTTTGGGACAAAGGTCAGATCATGTAGGGAAGCATAAGTTAAAGACACCTACAAAGTATGACATAATTACAGTAATTTATCTGTTACTGTCAGGCAATACATTCCCCTGTCTACTCTCAGCAGAGAGATGGAGTGGGGAGCAGAGAGAGGTGGATGGAGGTGGGTTAGAGGTGCAGGGTTGGAGGTGAAGCCATAGCTAATTTTATATATGTAGTCTTGTAAATGTGTGTGTGTGTTTATATATATATATATATATATATATATATATATATATATATATATATATATAAACACACACATATGTATAGGCACACATTCACAGAGCTAAGCAAAAAAAAAAAAAAACGGGATAGGCCAGATATAAAAGTGAGAGTAAAGTCTTTAGTCCTTCTTTGATATCTGACCTGTCCTGGTTTTTGCTCCTCAAAATCTGGTCACCCTAGAGTTGAAGCGACTGGTGGATGGGGTCATAGCCCAGTACGGACAGCTGTATGGGCCTCCAGATCAACAGGTGAGTGCACTTTGGGCATGATGCATGTGGGAAGGATGCATGGAGATGTGTGTGCAAGCATCGAGTAAGGGGGTGAGGGGGTAGGGGAACTGTCTTATGGCGGTGTACATGGTGGTGTGCGTTGGGTGATGTGTGTGCCAATGGTGATGGAAACGGGTATGGTGGGCCATTTGTATGACAGGCCGGACTGTTTGTTTAATGGTGTTCTCCTGTCTGTGTTGCCTCTGCAGATCAGCACCCATCAAAAGAGGGTAATATGGTGTGCCATCACCAAGGATGTGCGGATCGTGGGGGTCTATGGCAGGCGGAGTACCCATTGTCGGAAACGGTGGGAGGACCTGAGACGCTGGGCATGGAAGACCACGGAGGCCCAGCTGGGGATGGCCTCCCAATGAGGAAGGGTTGCCTGTTGGACCCTGACCCCCTGATGGCCCGCATACTGGCAGTGGCCTATTCTGAGCTGGATGGGCGCTTGAGGAAATCACAGCAGCCACAAGGGGTTGAGTACAGTGGGTATCATTACAAATTTTGGCAGGTGGGGTGGTATTCGGGTGGTGGATGTGTGCTAGTGGGTGCCCCTAAGGCCAGGCCAGACATTGCAGTGTGGGTCATCTGAAGGGTAATTGCTGTATGGCAAATACAGGTAACCTAGCTTGTTAGCAGTCCATTTCAGGCAGGGCATCTGAGTCCCAGGAGTGCTGCAGTTGGCAGTGTGTGGTCCTCATCTTGCCTTAGTAACTAGTCATATCACTGGTAGTGCAATGCATAGTGCTTAAGCCTGTTCCCTTTGCGTGACGGTGATGTGCATGCCAATAGTGATGTTGGTGCAGTCACTGACCCAGTGTATCCTTCGTCTCTCTCCCCACCTTTCTTGTTTTTTGTCATCCTGTCCTGGTGTGCATTAGCATCATCTGGCGGAGGAGCAGGGGCACCGGCGACAGAGGGAGCTGCATCCCACAGGACCCAGGAGGCAGAGTTCACCAACGCCGAGGGAACCACGGGGACGGAGGGCGAGGAGAGCACCACGGGGGAGACTGTCAGAGTCACCAGATCCTCGGGGTCTGTGCACGTTCCCAACACGTCCACCACAAGACAGCTCCAATACTCTGATTAGAATGTCACAGAGTCTAAGAGAGTCCAAGTGCGGAAAAGGGGATTAGGTAGGGAACAGCTGGGGAGGAGACCTGTAGGAAGGAAAAAGGATAGAACACACAATATCAAGATTATATCACACTAATTTTTACTAGGCTATGACTCTAAGGATTGTCATACTGGAAACATGAATAACTTAAGCATGGACTTAAATAACAAGACCTCAAAAATGTTTTTTGAATACCTGTGAGGGAAACAAGAAAGATTAATACAACATTCTAATAAACCATTCAAAGAAATGTTCCACAAGAATTAAAAACATCAGCCTTTTCTAGAATTACGCTTTCAAATTCAAGCATAGACTTTGGCATGAGGACAAGGAAATAATCTGAATGATTTCTTATAACACCATATGAATAATACTTGAGAGTCTTGTTATGCACATACAATATAACATCTAGAATTTTGAAACACATTTGTTTTCTTGAAATGCAGGAACATGAATTGCGCACATTACAGATTTCCACAAAGGTTTGTAACTGTCATGAAATGATTGTGCACAAGGAGTAACATGAATTAGACACGAGAAATTAATCGCGTGTCTTGCCGATTCAAAGACCACCAAGTAAATGCCATGAAGTGGTAGCGCACAATGAACTTCGTGATTTTAACACAAGAAATGAATCGCACGATCTGCCGATTTGAATGTCACCACGGAAATACCATGAAATGGTAACACACAATGAATATCATGAATTAAACACAAGAAATGAATCACGCGTCCTGCCGATTTGAAGGCCACCATGTGAATGCCAAGAAATGGTAGCGCACACCGAATATCATGAACTAAGCACAAGAAATGAGTCGCGCGTTTTGGCGATTCGAAGGACACCATGGGAATGCCAAGAAATGGTAGCGCACACTGAATATCACGAACTAAGCACAAGAAATGAATTGCGCGTCTGCCGATTTGAATGTCACCACGGAAATGCCATGAAATGGTAACACGCAATGAATATCATGAATTAAACACAAGAAATGAATCGCGCATCTTGCCGATTCGAAGGCCACCATGTGAATGCCAAGAAATGGTAGCGCACACCGAATATCATGAAATAAGCACAAGAAATTAATTGCGCGTTTTGCCGATTCGAAGGCCACCATGTGAATGCCAAGAATTGGTAGCGCACACTGAATATCACGAACTAAGCACAAGAAATGAATTGCGCGTCTTGCCTATTTGAAGGCCACCATGTGAATGCCAAGAAGTGGTAGCGCACTCTGAATATCACAAACTAAGCACAAGAAATGAATCGCGCGTCTTGCCGATTTGAATGTCACCACGGAAATGCCATGAAATGGTAACACACAATGACTATCATGAATTAAACACAAGAAATGATTTGTTCGTCTTGCCGATTCAAAGGCCACCATGTGAATGCCAAGAAATGGTAGCGCACACTGAATATCACGAACTAAGCACAAGAAATGAATCGCGCGATCTGCCGATTTGAATGTCACCACGGAAATGCCATGAAATGATAACACACAATGAATATCATGGATTAAACACAAGAAATGAATCGCGCATCTTGCCGATTCGAAGGCCACCATGTGAATGCCAAGAAATAGTAGCGCACACCGAATATCATGAACTAAGCACAAGAAATGAATCGCGCGTTTTGTCAATTCGAAGGCCACCATGTGAATGCCAAGAAATGGTAACACACTATGAATATCATGAATTAAACACAAGAAATGAATCGCGCATCTTGCCAATTCGAAGGCCACCATGTGAATGCCAAGAAATGGTAGCGCATACCGAATATCATGAACTAAGCACAAGAAATGAATTGCGCGTATTGGCAATTCGAAGGCCACCATGTGAATGCAAAAACATGGTAGCACACACTGAATATCATGAACTAAGCACAAGAAATGAATCGCGCGTCTTGCCGATTCGAAGGCCACCATGTGAATGCCAAGAAATGGTAGCACACACTGAATATCATGAACTAAGCACAAGAAATGAATCGCGCGTCTTGCTGATTCGAAGGCCACCATGTGAATGCCAAGAAATGGTTGCGTACACTGAATATCATGAATTTAGTACAAGAAATGAATCGCGCGTCTTGCCGATTCGAAGGCCACCATGTGAATGCCAAGAAATGGTAGCGCACCCTGAATATCATGAATTAAGCACAAGAAATTAATCGCACGTCTTGCCGATTTGAATACCACCATATGAATGCCAAGAAATGGTAGCGTACAATGAATAACATGAATTAAGCACGAGAAATTAATCACGCATCTTGCCGATTCGAATGCTACCTTGTGAATGCCATGAAATGGTAGCGCATAATGCATATCAAGATTTGTACTCGAGAAAAGAATTGCGCGTCTTGCTGATTTGAATGCCAGCATGTAAAATACCATTAAACATCAAGCGCACATTCACACGCAAGCGAGGAAAATAGTTTTATCATGCTAATTATGCCCAAGAACTCGAAATTCTACGAGAACGGAGTCGGGGGCCCAGTCCAACCTCCGTCTTACGGCCCTGATCAAGAATCACCGAGCAAAGTGAAAGGACGAGGTCTGGAAGATCAAAGGAGGCCTCCAGAACAGGAGCTCAGGAAGTTGCTGCTGCTCTGCACCAGGACCTCTGAATAGTGAGCACGTGGAGCTGGGCTGGCTCCCTTATATAGAGTCTTGGCCCAGCCCACAAACCACACCCATGCATGCTACAGGGAAAGCTTCTAGAAGGCCCTGGAAAGGGACCACACCCTGACACACTCTGAAAGCCTGCAGCAGTACATTGCAAATAAACAGTATTGATATGCATCTTGAACATAAGTCTTCAGGATTGAACTTTGCAATGCAAAAGGTTAAACAACAGCATATCAGCACAATGCACAAATTATGTTATCTTGGGAGTGCTGTTTTTTTTGCATTCTAGTCGCCCGTAGAGCGCGCACTGCCCTGATGTTGACAGTACTCCCCTCTTCCAGACGCGCTCTAGGGCCTGGTTTGTCTGGATTGAGACAATGAAAACGCCACACAAGTACTGGAGCATGAATATCAGATGCGGAAACCCATGAGTTATTTTCAGGTCCATAACCTTTCCATGAGATTAAGTACCATAGATTACGCCCTCTCAGTTTGGAATCCAACACCTTTTTGACTTCGTATTCTTCTTCCCCTTGTACTGGAACTGGAGCTGGATGAGGGCGGACCTTCTGGACTGCCTTTTTCAAGAGGGAAGTGTGGAACACTGGATGACTCCGTAATGATTATGGCAATTGCAGTTTATAGGTCACAGGATTGATTTTCTGAAGGACAGTGTAAGGACCTATGAATTTAGGGTTGAACATGAGCTTCTTTTTGAAGTCTATATGCTTTGTAGAAAGCCATACTTTATCACCTGGTTGATACTGAGGTCCCTCACAATGTTTCTTGTCATATTGCTTTTTGTATTTTTGTTTGAACTTTTCTAAATGCTGTTGAATCAATTTCTGGGTTTGATGAAGATGTCGAATGGTTTCTGACACAGCTGGTGTAAGAGAACTTTTTTGAGGGATCGTGATGGGCAAAGTGTCAGGATGATAGCCAAACAAGCCAAAAAAGGGTATAACGCCAGTAGAAGTGTGGAATGAGTTATTGTAGGCTAACTCTGCTAACCAGAGCATTGATGTCCAAGAATGAAGTGTCATTTCTGCGTAAGTACGCAGGTATTGCTTTAAAGTCTGATTTAGTCTCTCCATTTGACCATCTGTTTGAGGATGATGGCTAGTAGATAGTGTGGATGTCACTTGAAGTGTTTTGCACCATGTCTTCCAGAAATTGGAGGCAAATTGCGACCCTCGATCTGAGAGGATCATTTTCGGGTTTCCATGATAACGAACCACTCTATTGAGTAAAATAGTTGCCAGTTCACTGGAGGTGGGCAATTTCTTACAGGCAATGAAATGTCCATATTTTGTGAGACTATCTACTACCACCAAGATTACTGAATGTTGTTGAACCACTGGTAGACCTGTAATAAAGTCTAAAGAAATGCGCTCCCAAGGACGACTCGGAGTTGGGAGTGGATGCAACAACCCTTTCGGTTTTGAATGACTTGTTGTAATACGAGCACAGACTTCGCAGTTGTTCACCATTGCTTTTACATCGTTTGTCAGGGTAGGCCACCAAAAATAGCATTGGATTAATTCAAGAGTTTTAGGAACACCTGGATGACCTGCCGTAGGTATAACATGCAACCAATGAAATACTATCTTGCGAAGTTTGGTAGTGGGCACGAACAAACGAGCGTCATGAAATGGTAATCCTTGCTTGATTGACCTTTTTGGATCTGCTTGGGCTCATGTCTGCCATTTCTCAACAGTGAAAGAATTGCGGATGTCTTCAAAGAAATCTTCAGTTTTTATGATACATAGGACTTTGTCTGGAGCAAGGATAGCTCTGGAGGTTTGAACTTCAGGCAACGTGGTAGGCTCTTGCCGGGACAAGGCATCAGCTTTGCGATTGTCTTTACCAGGTCGGAAAGTTACCACAAAATCAAATTCGGCAAAAAACAGCATCCAGCGTAATTACTGAGGAGTCAAAAGTCTGGCGGAACTCATGAACTAGAGATTGCGATGATCAGTATATACTGTGACAGTGTATTTGGCACCCAACAAATGATGTCTCCATTCTTTAAAGGCGTCACAAATCGCCAGAAGCTCTTTTTCAGCAATGACACAGTTCTGTTCGGCTTCGTTCAACTTCCGAGACATGTAAGCTACAGGATGAAGTTGACCAGTGTCTTTGTTTCATTGTGACAAGACTGCACCTATTGCCACATCTGAAGCATCAACTTCCACTATGAAGGGACGGTCCGCATCAGGATGAGTCAAGACTGGGGCAGTGGAGAAAGCTTCCTTCAAAGTTGAAAAGGCTTGGTCAGCTTCTGGGGACCATACACATTTTTCTTTCTTTCTTAATAGCTTAGTGATTGGAGCCACTGTCTGGGAGAAATAATTTATGAACCTCTGGTAAAAATTTGCAAACCCCAGAACACATTGTACATCACGAACAGTCTTTGGGGTGGGCCAATCAGATACAGCCTTTACTTTGTTTTCTGCCATCACCATACCTTGAGGGGTAAGGATAACCCCTAAAAACTCAACTCTGGTAACATGAAACTCACACTTGGTTAGTTTGCAATATAAATGGTGCGTTCGAAGGGCTGCAAGAATTTTCTTGACATGTTGTACATGTTAATTTTCATTGTCTGAGTAGATCAAAATGTCATCGATGTAGACTATGGCAAATATGTTGAGGTACTCTCTAAGAACGTCATTCAAGAAAAATTGAAGTGCCGCTGGAGCATTACACAGGCCAAAAGGCATGACGGTGTATTCAAAGAGGCCATATCTTGTCTTGAACACTGTTTTCCATTCATCGCCCTCTCTCATTCTGACCAAATGATAATCACCTCGAAGATCAAGCTTTGTGTAGATTTTTGCTTTCTTTACTTGTTCCAGCAAGACCGGAATTAAGGGCAAAGGATATTTATTCTTGATGGTGACTTTGTTCAATCCCCTATAGTCGATACAAGTTTGAAGTTCTCCATTTGCCTTAGGAACAAAAAACAAAGGAGAAGCTGCAGGAGACTTAGAAGAGTGAATTAAACCATTCTCCAAGAATTGATCTAGATACTTTCGTAAATGTTGATTTTCATGTTCTGACAGGGCGTATACACGACAGTTGGGGAGTATCGCACCCGGAATTAGATCGATTTGACAGTCATAAGATCTATGAGGAGGCAAGTTTTCTGCTTCTTTCTCATCGAATACATCTTCGTAGGATGAATACTGCTTGGGCAATTTAACTTCTTTCTCCGCAGCAGTGGCTATGTAAGAGTTGCAAACTTTTGGTACTTGAGACTTTTGGAGGCATTGTTCTTTACATAGATTTGATGAGAACACGACCTTTCGTTCTGCCCAATGAATCTCTGGATTGTGATGAGTTAACCAGGGTAAGCCAAGAATAATTCCATACTGGGGAGCATGGATCACGTCAAGGATGAGTTTCTCTTTATGTTTCTTTCTTTGGTTCTTATCCTCACAGATCACCGACAAGGGAATAGTCTGAAGAGTTACCGGACCTCCAGTCAAGAGTTTTCCATCTACTGCCCGGATGATTTCTGGGGTCTTTTTCTCAATACATGAGATCCCCCATGCACAAACCAATTGGGCGTCAACAAAGTTCCCAGTAGCCCCAGAGTCTACTAGGGCCTTCTTGAAATAAATCTTTTTCTTTACTTGAACCTTGATGCCCAACTTGAGATGTCTGGATTGTGAAGGGTCCACAGTGACACCCAAGAGCAACCCTTCTTTACATCTTGGGTGTTTTAGTTTTCCGACTAAACTTGTGCATTGGACTGCTACTTTCTGGACAGGACCTTGTTTGCTCTTTGGTTTGATGGGACATTCTTTGGCAAAATTACCCTTGCGCCCACAATAAAGGCATTGCCCATTCTTTCTACGTAGGTCCTTTTCGTCTTTGGTCAATGGTCTCATGATTGTTCCAATTTCCATAGGTTTTGGCGTCCTTTCTTTCTGAGTTCTCGAGTCTCTATTATTGTGAACACGCCAGGAATATTTTTCAGTCTTTTTGCGTGTTCCCCTCCGTTCTGTTAAACGATGATCCAGTCTTAAAACAAGGTTTATCAGGTCTTGACAGTCTGTAGGCTGCGGGTCTATTTGAGCTATAATATCTTTTAGCTCCTCTTTGAGTCCCTTGTAGAACAAGGCTGCTTGCTTTTCTTCAGGCCAGGATGTCTCGGCTACCAGCCGGTTAAAGTTGGCTAAATATGATACTAAATCTTGATTGCCTTGTCGTAAGTCTAATAATTCACGATCTGCTGACAATGTTACAGTTTTACGATCAAATACTCGCTCAAACTCACGAACAAAGTTTCTCCAGTTGTAAAGCAGGGGACTGTCTTTATGCACAAGAGGTATAGCCCATGTAGCTGCATCTCCAGTCAAATATGATAACAAGAAAGCTACTTTGGACTTGGCATCAGGGAAAGTATGTGGTCGGCAGGTGAAATGTAACTCCACTTGAACCAGGAAAGATTGCGCTTTCAAAGGATCGCATGAGAAACGCTCTGGAGGAGCTAAAGGAATGGCCGAAGGAACATTGAGGGAAATGTTTGTGGGATTACCTCTTGAGGTCTGAGAGGAAGGACCTGGCCAAGACACACCTGTAGGATTTGGTTCCTTCTTCCCTACCTTATCCTGTAACTGACTCACTCTCTCAGCTAGACTAGCTGCTAAATCTTTTGATGACACCACTTCTACCTGGAGCTGCATGATAGCCTTGACTAGCTCGTCCAGTGTGGCCATGCTGAAAACATACACAAACCAGGAGGATTATTAATTTGTGGGGTCACTATTCTGTCAGAGCCACCAGATCCTCGGGGTCTGTGCACGTTCCCAACACGCCGACCATAAGACAGTTCCAATACTCTGACTAGAATGTCACAGAGTCTAAGAGAGTCCAAGTGGGGAAAAGGGGATTAGGTAGGGAACAGCTGGGAAGGAGACCTGTAGGAAGCAAAAATGTTAGAACACACAATATCAAGATGACATCACACTAATCATTACTAGGCTATGACTCTAAGGATTGTCATACTGGAAACATGAATAACTTAAGCATGGACTTAAATAACAAGGCCTCAAAAATGTTTTTTGAATACCTGTGAGGGAATCAAGAAAGATTAATACAACATTATAATGAACCACTCAATGAAATGTTCCACATGAATTAGAAACATCAGCCTTTTCTAGAATTACGCTTTCAAATTCAAGGATAGACTTTGGCATGAGGACAAGGAAATAATCTGAATGATTTCTTATAACACCATATGAATAATACTTGAGAGTCTTATTATGCACATACAATATAACATCTAGAATTTTGAAACACTTTTGTTTTCTTGAAATGCAGGAACATGAATTATGCACATTACAGATTTCCATAAAGGTTTGTAACTGTCACGAAATGATTGTGCACAAGGAGTAACATGAATTAGACACGAGAAATGAATTGCGCGTCTTGCCGATTCAAAGACCCCCAAGTAAATGCCATGAAGTGGTAGCGCACAATGAACTTTGTGATTTTAACACAAGAAATGAATTGCGCGTTCTGCTGATTCGAATGTCACCACGGAAATCCCATGAAATGGTAACACACAATGAATATCATGAATTAAACACAAGAAATGAATCACGCGTCCTGCCGATTCGAAGGCCACCATGTGAATGCCAAGAAATGGTAGCGCACACCAAATATCATGAACTAAGCACAAGAAATTAATTGCGCGTTTTGCCGATTCGAAGGCCACCATGTGAATGTCAAGAAATGGTAGCGCACACTGAATATCACGAACTAAGCACAAGAAATGAATTGCGCGTCTGCCGATTTGAATGTCGCCACGGAAATGCCATGAAATGGTAACACGCAATGAACATCATGAATTAAACACAACAAATTAATCGCGCATCTTGCCGATTCGAAGGCCACCATGTGAATGCCAAGAAATGGTAGCGCACACCGAATATCATGAACTAAGCACAAGAAATGAATTGCGCGGTTTTGCCGATTCGGAGGCCACCATGTGAATGCCAAGAATTGGTAGCGCACACTGAATATCACGAACTAAGCACAAGAAATGAATTGCGCGTCTTGCCGATTCGAAGGCCACCATGTGAATGCCAAGAAATGGTAGCGCACTCTGAATATCACAAATGAAGCACAGGAAATGAATCGCGCGTCTTGCCGATTTGAATACCACCATATGAATGCCAAGAAATGGTAGCGTACAATGAATAACATGAATTAACCACGAGAAATTAATCACGCGTCTTGACGATTCGAATGCTACCTTGTAAATGCCATAAAATGGTAGCGCACAATGCATATCAAGATTTGTACTCGAGGAAAGAATCGCGCGTCTTGCCGATTCGAATGCCAGCATGTAAAATACCATTAAACATCAAGCGCACATTCACACGCACGAGAGTAAAATAGTTTTATCATGCTAATTAGGCCCAAGAACTCAAAATCCTTCAAGAACGGAATCGGGGGCCCAGCCCAACCTCCGTCTTACCGCCCTGATCAAGAATCACCGAGCAAAGTGAAAGGGCGAGGCATGGAAGATCAAAGGAGGCCTCCAGAACAGGAGCTCAGGAAGTTGCTGCTGCTCCGCACCGGGACCTCGAATAGTGAGCACGTGGAGCTGGGCTTATATAGAGTCTTGGCCCAGCCCACAAACCACACCCAGGCATGCTGCAGGGAAAGCTTCTAGAAGGCCCTGGAAAGGGACCACACCCTGACACACTCTGAAAGCCTGCAGCAGTACATTGCAAATAAACAGTATTTATATGCATCTTGAACATAAGTCTTCAGGATTAAACTCTGCAATGCAAAAGGTTAAACAACAGCATATCAGCACAGTGCATGAATTATGTTATCTTGGGAGTGCTGTTTTTTTTGCATTCTAGTCACCCGTAGAGCGCGCTCTGCCCTGATGTTGACAGAGACAGAAGGTGACAACACAGACTCAGATACCTTCCTCCGATGGGAGCTCCCTGGTGGTGGCGGACACCTCTTTGACCACCCCAGCTGCAGGTACAGCTGCCACCCCCCATACCACCACCACCCTACCAGTAGCCCCTCAGCGAGTTGTCCGTACCCGCTCACCCAGGAGGGTGGGCATCTCCTTCACCCCAGGCACCTCAGGCCCTGCTCCAGTGAGCCATGCTGCCCTGAGTGAGGAGGCTATTGACCTCCTGAAATCCATCTCTGTAGGGCAGTCAACCATTGTGAATGCGATCCAGGGGCTGGCATCCCAGATGCAGCAATGGAATGCATTCCTGGAGGGCATTCACAGTGGAATGGTGGGCTAACAGAGATTGATACAGACTCCTCCTCTCTGTCCCTGTTTCTATGGTCCCTACTCCAACTACCACTTCCCAGACCCATTCTCCTCAACCCCAACCCATCCCATGCACACATACAGACGAGCATGCACACAAGACAGCACCCAAGAGTGGCACAGTCAAACACAGGCACCACACTTCATCACACAAGCCTTCAAGCAAACACCATACAGTTGCAGACATGACAACATCCACTGCCTCCTCTGTCTCCCCTCCTCCTCCTTCTGTACCTCCCTCCCAGTCATGTCCACACTCACACCTGCATGCACTACATCAACATCCACCACCAGCATCACCACATCAACCAGCACACACACCTCACTAGAAGACACCTCCACAACAGCCATGCACACGTCCCCTCTGTCCTCTCCCACCCTGTCTGTCCCCCCTACTAAAGGACACAAACGCAAGCACTCACACACCCAACAGCCATCCACCTCACATCAGCATACTGCCTGTGCACTTGCACCCAAATCCAGCATACATGGCGAATCCCCAGGCTGTACCAATAGCTCTTAACATGTGACAACCACTTACGACACATTTACTAGCACATGGTCTTACAGCACAGGGAGGTCCAGTCACATTTGTGGTGGATGCTCACACAGCCTATAGAACAGAGCTGTTTTACTCTTGGGTCACATTTCCAGCAGTTGATGGGAACACAAATACATTTCATACATATGCCTGGGTATCTCCAAGTATGCGTATGCCCTGTATTGCGCATTTGCAACTGTATATATATATATACCGTCTACCTCCACTCCCATTACTCCGCCTGCCCCACCATCCTTAAAAAGCATTGCCTTGCCCAACTTGACATCTTCTCTTCTCCTCCCCCCTGTCCTGCCCGTATGAGCACGGTACCAAAGACCCATGCCAGCACCTCAGCCAAACAGTCCACGGGGACAGTGGTGGCACCACTTACTCATGGTGCTAAGGATACCACAACTCCAGGCACGAAGGGGAAGGAGCCTGCACCTCCATCAAAGACGGGGAAGGAGCCTGCACCTCCTTCCAAAAAGGGGAAGGAGCCTGCACCTCCAGGCAAGAAGGGGAAGGAGCCTGTACTTCCAGGCAAGAAGGGGAAGGAGCCTGCACCTCCATCCAAGAAAGGGAAGAAGCCATCCACCCCTGTCAGGAAGGGTAAGGAATCCACGCCCCATATAATGGAGGAGATGAAGCCCTCTACTCCAGCGGAGGCTGTCAGGGTGACACTTCCACTACCACCAGCTGTCACTGGCCCCCACCGCCAGCTGAGTAAGTGCAGCCATCACCAGCTGCAGAGGCTGCCCAGGAGGCACCTCCATCCACCACCACACTGCAGCCATCACCAACTGCAGAGGTTGCCCAGGAGGCACCTCTATCCACCACCACACTGCAGCCATCACCAACTGCAGAGGCTGCCCAGGAGGCACCGTCATCCACCACCACATTGCAGGCATCACCAATTGCAAAGGCTACCTACGAGGCACCTCCATCCGCCACCACACTGAAGCCATCACCACCAGCAGACGCCATGTGGGCCACCCTCCAAGGGCAGCTGTACGAGGGCCGCCCTCCAGAACCAGTGGAGAAGTCACCCACCTGAGAGACTGTGGCCTTGCACTTCCCAGGACAGAGCAATTGGCATGTTGCCCCATCCAGAACCAGTGGGAAAGTCACCCACCTCAGAGACTGTGGCCTCGCACTCCCCAGGACAGAGCAATGGGCATGTTGCCCCATCCAGAAGCAGTGAGCAAGTCACCCACCTGAGAGACTGTGGCCTTCCACTCCCCAGGACAGAGCAATGGGCATGTTGCCCCATCCGGAACCAGTGGGAAAGTCACCCACTCAAGAGACTGTGGCCTTGCACTCCCCAGGACAGAGCAATGCGCATGTTGCCCCATCTCGAACCAGTGGGCAAGTCACCCACCTAGGAGACTGTGACCTTGCACTCCCCAGGACAGAGCAATGGGCATGGAGCCCCATCCAGAACCAGTGGGCTTGTTCCTGGATGAGGTCCCCCCCGCTTGAGGTGCCTGCCCACTTGCAAACTGATGCCCTTGCAAAGTTCTATCCGGATGAAGTCAGGATTTGAGTTGGGCCTTAGACTGTGCCCTGGGGTTATGTGGGCCCTTTGAACATTGGACTGGGCAGTGTCCCTTTGTGTACATGTGTACATATCTGTTTCATTGAGAAATCAATAATTTTTTAGATCTTGATTTGAATACAATCACTTTCTGGACCTTTGGACTCTGCCGGGAAGAATGACTGCTGTGCTGCTGAAAAGACAGCTACTGTGGTGGACTGCTTGCCGGAATGATTGCTGCCCTGCTGTGCTGACGTGCCTGGGTGGGTGGGAAAGACTGGACCTGTATCTCTAACCCCAGGAACCCAGAGTAATCCAAGGGCTAGTTTGCTTGCCTTCTGATCAAAAACCTTAGGGACAGAACAGGCTTCCAACAACCTTAAACCGCGCACCAGGACTCTACCATCCATGAGTCCTGCCCTAACAAGTGGTGCCATCCCAGTCCTGGACCCTGAAGGTGCACTCCCAACCAATCTGTGGATTCAGCCAAACCAGTAACATTCAAATAATTCTTTACACATTTTCCAGGCCTTGCACGTTTCAGACATCTCGTCCTTGGTCACATGCCAAATGCTTGGGTTGAGCAAATGACTGCAGGCACCTGATTACTTGATTAAATGCTCTGCTGATTTACACAATGCATCCTGGTAGTGGTAGTCCTGCACATTTATATTACATCTTTAGTAGACAACTTTGTTTTGCATGTATGTAAATATATATATATATATATATATATATATATATATATATATATATATATATATATATATATATATATATATATATATATATATATAATATATATATATGTATATATGTATGTGTGTGTGTGTATGTATATATATACAGTATATATATATATATATATATATCAACAACATTCATGAAATACTTCACGAACGACCGCACTCTGGGATCTCTTATTTCACAAAATTCATTTATTCAGGATCCGTTAACTTCGTTTACAGCTCAACAATCACCTGCACTACGCGTTTCGGTCTGAGAGACCTTGATCACGGGCATTTCCAGTAGGGGGTTTCTGTTTCCACATTTATATCTACAGATAACAATTCATTAAGACTCAACATATTTCTAAATGCACTTAGAAACTACTTCTTTCTGCTTGTTAAGTTTAATAACTGCGGTCTACACAACTAAAACTCATCCATAATTTCCAAATAAATTCAATTATTAACTAGTGCACTATAAACTTATAATGCTGCATTCTGGGAGTTGTAGTTACCGCAAAACAAAACCAATTTAACCAATATATTGATACACCTCATAAATGTGCGTATGTGACATACTGTCCGTGTCTCCCCCCATAATAAAAAAACTAAAATATTAACCAAACTGAATATTAGCTGCAAGTGCTACAGAATAGAAAATAGAAAAAACTGTTCCACTCGCTGTTTTGCCTTATTAATACATTTCCTGGGATATTGTCTGGAGATACATCTTTCTTCTGAGGCCTTCATATGTTTAGCAATTTCTCCAGATTCTGAACAAATTCTTTTTATCCGTAAGAATTCGCCATATGGTATGTTCCATTTAGTATTGGATACAGAAATCTATATAAGAGAAGGAGAGATACATACCACATTACACAGAAAATCTACTGCCACAAATTCAGTGTTACATGCCAATAGTTTTCACCCACCCAATACTAAATAGAACATACCATATGGCGAATTCTTACGGATAAAAAGAATTTGTTCAGAATCTGGCGAATTTGCTAAACATATGAAGGCCTCAGAAGAAAGATTTATCTCCAGACAATATCCCAGGAAATGTATTAATAAGGCAAAACAGCGAGTGGAAAAGATTTCGAGAACAGAATTAGTTCATAATAAAAAAACTTCTGTGTTGGAAGGTCAATCGGAGGATCCTATACGTTTCATCACAACATACTCCAATAATGTCTCCCAGTTACGGAAGATTCTAACCAAACACTGGTCTATTCTACAATTGGATCCTATAGTAAAGGAGATTATGGGAGACTTTCCTCGAATGACTTTTAGAAGAGCACCAAATTTGCGGGACAGAATCACGAAAAGTCACTTTAGCTCTCAGAAAAGGGGCAACTGGCTCAAAAAAACAGGTTTTTGGAAATGTGGCAATTGCAAGGCTTGCAAAATTGCGAAAAACACTAAGGAATACACCATTGGTAATGGTGTCACAAAAAGCATTAAACAACAGATCACTTGTAAGAGCCGGTTCACAGTATATGTTATTGAATGCCCCTGCGGTTTAAAGTATGTTGGGAGCACCATATGTGAAACAAAGAAAAGGATCCTTGAACATATTCGTGCCATCGTCAACACAGACATAAGTTATGCCACGGCTAAGCATATGGAGTTGGCACAAGAAAGCCAATGGGAAACAATGACTTTTTATGCGATTGACCATGTCCCTATAAGTGAACGAGGAGGGGACAGAGAAAAGAGACTACGACAATTGGAGTCTAAACACATCTTGGAGATTCGAACCTTGACCCCTCTGGGGATGAATCAGGATGAGGAGTTATTTGTACATTTGTAATTTTACATGGCAGCCATTGCACATAATCATAAAACACAGTTTTTTCTATTTTCTATTTTCTATTCTGTAGCACTTGCAGCTAATATTCAGTTTGGTTAATATTTTAGTTTTTTTATTATGGGGGGAGACACGGACAGTATGTCACATACGCACATTTATGAGGTGTATCAATATATTGGTTAAATTGGTTTTGTTTTGCGGTAACTACAACTCCCAGAATGCAGCATTATAAGTTTATAGTGCACTAGTTAATAATTGAATTTATTTGGAAATTATGGATGAGTTTTAGTTGTGTAGACCGCAGTTATTAAACTTAACAAGCAGAGAGAAGTAGTTTCTAAGTGCAATTAGAAATATGTTGAGTCTTAATGAATTGTTATCTGTAGATATAAATGTGGAAACGGAAACCCCCTACCGGAAATGCCCGTGATCAAGGTCTCTCAGACCGAAACGCGTAGGGCAGGTGATTGTTGAGCTGTAAACGAAGTTAACGGAGCCTGAATAAATGAATTTTGTGAAATAAGAGATCCCGGAGTGCGGTCGTTCATGAAGTATTTCATGAATGTTGTTGATAAATTACGGAGTGTCCTGGCGTCACCAGCACCACCGCTGAATTAAGTGTGCTAGTACATGCCAAAACAGGGACAATATATATATATATATATATATATATACCTCCCATATATATGCCTTATACCTCCCGTTGCTCCACACAACCAAACTTGAGATGCGCTATTATGGATAATTCTTCTTTAGTGTTCCTCCATGATTATTCAACACCTGTGCAGCAATCACAGATATATATATATATACACTTAAAAACAAAGATTACAGGTACGCTATAGTTTAGCCTCACATTTTCAACAAACAAAACCATAGAACTTCAGCTGTTATAGTTGTAACTATAACTAGCGCCCTAAGGTAACTATAACTCACACTTCACTTTTGCCATGCACAGATCTAGTTACCATAAAGATATAAATTTATATATATATATATATATATATATATATATATATATATATATATATATATGAAGCAGCCTTCTGAGTACAGAAGAAAATCACAGGCACTCCTGATGTCCTCGAAACAAAGTCTCACTCCCTGTTCAGCAGCCTGAGATATATATATATATATATATATATATATATATATATATATATATATATATCAACATCACATTCCTTAGATTTCTACATGAACCACCGCACTCCAAGGTGTTTCGGTCACAACGACCTTGATCACAGGCATTTCCGGTCAAGGGCTCTGGTTTCCATATTTATGTGCCACAATGCCACATTTTAACACCACATATTTATAAATACACATTTGAGCTTCTCCTCTCTACTTCAAAAATTAAACAAAAAATATATGACCATGTAGAACTTCTACATAATCTCTAAATAAACTTCAGTGTAATCATAAACACATTATGCTCTTGCTGCAGCATTCTGAGAATTGTAGTTGTCACCAGACAAATGCAATTTATAAATATATTGTCCTTACTCTGATTAATTCATCTGATCAGTATTCTCTAAATGTGTGTGTATCTCTGGCATTATATGTGTTTTACACCCCAAAATAAAATAAAATAAAAAAAAAAAAAAACTAACACCATCAAGCAAACTGAATATTAGCTGCTAAAGATCCTATATAGAACATACAGCATTTCTATTATTTGGTTTAAGCAATTACAAGTGTACAAATAATTCCTCATCCTGATTCATTCCCAAAGGGGTCAGGGTGCGAATCTCTAAAATATGTCTTGACTCTAACTGTCGCAGTTTCCTTTCTCTATCCCCTCCTCCTTCATTAATGGGAACATAGTTGATTGCATAAAAGATCACTGTTTCCCATTGGCTATCATGTACTTGCTCCATATGTTTGGCCGTGGCATAACTTCTGTCTGCATTTATGGTGGCCCGAATGTGTTCTAATATTCTTTTTTTGGTTTCACATATGGTGCTCCCAACATATTTCAAACCACAGGGGCATTCAATGACATAAACTGTAAAACGACTCTTGCAGGTGATGTGTTGTTTAATGCGTTTTGTTCCTCCATTGCCAATGGTATATTCTTTAGTATTTCTAGCAATTCTGCACGCTTTACAGTTGCCACATTTCCAGAAGCCAGGTTCTTGAAGCCAATTTCCCTTTTTCTGGGAGCTGAAGTGACTTTTTATTATTCTGTCACATAGATTTGGTGTCCTTCTAAAGGTAATTTTAGGATAATCACCCATGCTCTCTCTTACTGTTGAATCCAATTGAAGGAGAGACCAAAGTTTCATTAGGATCTTACGTATCTGGGAGGCGTTTCTAGAATATGTTGTGATGAATCGTATTTGATCATCTGATTTACTTTTAGGCAAACAGCAGGTTTTCTGAACTAGTTACATTCTTGAGACCTCTTCAACTCGCTGTTTTGCCTTATTGATACATTTCCTGGGATATTGTCTGGCGATTAACCTTTCTTCTGAGGCTTTACAATGTTTATCAAATTCTCCAGATTCTGAGCAAATTCTCTTCATTCGTAAAAATTCACCATATGGTATATTCCATTTCCTGTTAGGTGGATGAAAGCTGTTGGCATGTAGCACTGAATTAGTTGCAGTGATCGTTCTGTGTAATGTAGTATGTATTGCTCCTTCTTTTATGTAGATTTCTGTATCTAGAAAAGTCACTCTTGTGGTGCTTATTTCATAAGTGAATTGCAATTTTGCCAAGGTGTTGTTCAAAATATTGAAATACTCCTTAAACTCAATTTCTGTACCATCCCAAATCAGGAATAGGTCATCGATGAATCTTTGCCAACTCATCACCTTCTGCTGAAATTCTTCCTTTTCTTCTGCCCACGCTATTCTTTGTTCAAACCAACCCATTGTTAGATTCGCGAAATTTGGGGAGAAGGAGAAGCCTATGGCTGTTCCTTTTGTTTGTAAGAATAGCTGTTGATCAAACTGGAAGAAGTTGTTGGTGAGGCAAAGATTGATCATCTCTAGGAGCATTTCATTATGTTGGGCAAATTGAATGTTTCTTTGACTTAAAAAGTGTCTGCATGCCTGAATATCTATTTGATGTTCAATGTTGGTATATAAAGAGATCACATCCATCATTATCAATTTATAAGAGTCCTGCCAAGGATTACCTTCTAGACGTCTCAATAGGTCTCCTGTATCCTTCAAGTATGAATTTAAATTATGTGCCGCTGGTGCTAAAAAGAAATCAATGCAGTTGGATATGGGTTCCAATAAAGATTCATTGGCTGACACTGTTGGTCTCCCTGGTGGATTTTTAGGATTTGTATGGATTTTAGGAAGAAAGTAAATTGTGAGAGGAGTGACAGGATGTTCTATTGTTAAATATTTTGCTTCATCTTGATCAATGAGGTCCTGATCTTTCCAATTCTGTAAATATGATTGAATTTGAACTATCAACTGTTTCGTGGGATTACTTTTTATAGGTTGGTAATAGGTGGTATCTAACAGTTGACGCATTGCTTCCTGTACATAATTATGTTTGTTTTGGATTACAACATTCCTGCCTTTGTCTGCAGGTTTGATTACCAAAGTTTCATCCATTTGCAAATCACGAAGGGTTTGTGCTTCTGTCGTTGTTAGATTGTTTTTGCATCAATTCCATTTTGTTTTATATAAGCCATCAACAACTGTTTCGGCAAATAAATCAATTTTATTGCCTGCTGGGAATGCTGGACAGAACCTGGATTTTGGTATTTTTTTTTAGTTAGGCCTGCTCCGAAAGGTGTTATTACTTCTTATTTATTAACAGGCTCTCCACCCTCTGTGCAATCCAGATTTATTAAAGTAATTAAAGTATCTTTATCTTGTACCATCAATTTATATGTTCGTGCTGTGGTACTAATTTTACCGGTTTGTTTTGCATCTTTATAAAACTTTGTCAGTTTTATTTTCCGTATAAATTTGTATAAGTCAATGTGTTTCTGTACTAGATCAATATTTGTAGCTGAGCAAACGTTTAGGCCTTTTTTAAGTAGAGACTCTTCTTGTATTGACAATTCTCTATTCAAGAGGTTTATCACATTTAATTCTTGAATAACGTTGCAGTTTTTGCTCTGGTATTTCTTTGAATTCCTCCTCTGTCCACTTCTTGTTCATTTAATTTTTCTTCTTACGCCCCGTCCTCGTCCCCTTCCTCATCTGCTGATTTGTTGGTCTTTTGTTTGTTGTTGGAGGGCGAGGCGCATTTCATTTAAAAGTGTGGAATTCGGTTCCTGTGATGTTACACTCCCATCCTCACCTTCACTGGTGTCATTATCCATAGATAGAGATTCAATGCTTGAATGTTCCGATTTTTCAGATTGTGACAATTCGGTTTTGGCTTCCTGCTTGGTACTCTGAAATGTGCGCGAAAACGTAAAGATTCGTCCTTCCGCATAATCCTGTTTGTCTCTGTGGAATTTAAATTGCTTTCATGCTATCACAGTTTCTTCATGATGCTGTATTTTAAGACTAAAGTCATTTTTGATTTTCCTTTCCTCTTCAGTTAATGCTAGAGAACCCAGTTCTTGTTCCAAATTTTTTAACTCGTTTTGAATTTTTTCCAATGCAATTTCTGCATGTTTGATCATAATTTCAATTAATCCTTTAGAGTACTCCAAGATGTGTGTTCCCCACTCTTCCAATAAAACGCTACTTGCATCCTGATAACTCGGCATAATTCTTATCCTAAGGCCTCTAGGTATTCGATTTACTTCAATATATTTTTTCAAAGTTAGCACTTCCCACCATTTATTGATTTCTTTCCAAGACTATTTCTCCCATTCACGTAACTTGGTTTTAACATTCAAGAGAGCTTGACTTGTTCCTTCATTATCGGTTTTAGAATAGATTGTCATATCCTTAAAAACATCCTGTGCCATTAAGCGCCGTTTTTCTGTTCTTGAATCCATTGCACTCCAATTTCAATATGCTTCAAAAGCGTTATACGAATCACAGAGCTCTTTTTCCTACTTTTATTTTAATGAGATTCTTCGACCGTATGAAACTCTGCTATGATACAATGTAACAGTTTTGTCTCTCGGTACTGCATTTAACCATGCAGAGGAAATAATTAACGCTTACCAGATGTATTTTAAGAAATGTTTTCCTCCAGTCACTGTATTTGAGTTTAAAAAGCTCCGGTAGCTGTCAATTTATTTATATATATATGCTCTGCAAACATACAAAACAGTCTGCACTCCTTCAGGAAAAATTTATCGTTTGTTTATTCAAAATGAAAACAGCAGCAACAAATGTGTTTCGGCAAGCGCCTTCCTCAGTGTTTACAGCGCTCTTGGAAGGACATATACAATGAATACATCTAATGGGTCCCCACACCGCTTACATCCAAACAAAAACAGAAAGAGGACTCAAACTCTCCCCACCATGGTTGCCATGTTAAGTTCAGACTTTCACTTTTTACTTAATTTTACTATAATAATTTTACTATAATATGTTGCCAGTGGTTAAACACCTTAGTGATCATAATTCACTCAAAATCCATATCACATTTTATTACTATTATAAATTCAACTTTTCTATATTTTCATAATCCCATATACCACAATGCCCTGTATGGGCTGTAATTACCACTCACTACACTGTTCTCTTGCTCCCCTGATTGTACCCACATACGTATTTCTATAGGGCCCTGTGTGGGCCATGCTATGCAAAATAATAAGTACAGAGTTATAAAATTAATTCCTCCAATCTTATATAGCCCTGTATAGGCACTCATATTGTGGGTCTATCTATATCTCATACATGACCTACCCTGTCTTATCAAACCCAGGGCTCTCATTCTCCCTTCTCTCAGGCCCAAAAGGTGGTATCCTACTGCTCAAATGAACTGATAATTCTTCATCCTTGTTTAGACCCTGTGGTTCCTTTGTTTGCAAATATATAATATACTAGTCTCCTCAATCTCTGTGCTCTATCACCTTCTCCCTCTCCTTGGGGTACATGATCAATACAGAAGAAACGCAGTTCATTTTTGTCACTTTTATGATATAGCTCTTAATTCCTGGCATTTGGATATGTTACGTCACAGTGTGTTATTGCTCTCAGATGTTCAAGTTACTTTTTTCTCATGGGATGTATTGAACTTCCTATGTATTTGAGTCCACACGGGCAAACCAAACAATATACCACATAGTCTGTAGTACATGTTGTAAATTTACTTATCCTCTTCACTACTCTACTCCCTGGTGTCTCATATGACAAAACTTTCTCACTATAGCTATACACTTTACATTTGGTGCAGGGATAAAAACTCTTCAGTTCATTGAAAGCGGGAGATACCTTACTAAGGGGAAGATGACTTCTTAACAGTTGCTGTTTAATTGACCTTCCCTTCCTATATGTAACACAAGAATTCTCTCGTACATCTGGTCCTGTCACATTGTCCTCTTTCAAAGTATGCCATTTTTTTTTTACTTCAGATCTTACTTATCCTCTTTGCATCACTTGAGAAACTAATCAGACATGTAAACTCTGTATCATTATTTTACTTTCCTTTGGTTTACTCTGTTTATACTATTCACTCTTTCTCTGCTCTCATCAAAAACCTCTTAGGTATCCTCTCACTTTAATTCTCCAAAGTGACTCCCTCGCCACATTTACTGCATCCATAGGGGCATACTGAGCACAGGTATGCAGATATGTGTTGCATTTATGTATTCACTGTTTCTGGGCACTGTTATTCAGTTGTACATTTAGGGCTTGCTAGTTATGAGTTGTTTTAGCATTGCAACATAGGCCCTTGAGCAGCTTTCCATTGCAGCTATTTCCGTATGGAGCATCTAAGATAAGCGTCCAAATCAGACAGTGATTTTCTGCAAAACATCATATGACCACTTTAAACAAAGCTGTTTCCCCTTTGTAAGAGTGGAAATTACCTGCACGCCCTTGGCATCACATGGTGTGGTAAAGATCACAACAGAGGTAGGAATATCTCTTTTTGTAGCTGCTTCTTTTCAACCTAAAACATATCCAACGTTGTCCTCTCTCAAAAAGGTTCGCTGGTGGTCTACGTTTTACAGAATTTCTCTAAAAATGTCTCATGACTTCCAGTGAATATCTCAGCGATATTGGGGTCACTTCATAGTAACATGTAGGCAACTGACTGCGCATCTTTCTGGGATGGTGAACAATATTTATCAATATACACCATATTCCAGCATTCAAATGAAATGTGGGTGGGATTGATGGTAGTAAAGAGTTTGAGTATTCATAACCACCCCATCCACTTCCTCCATACAAGCTAAACGTCTGTGTTAAAGTTTTTTTCTTTTGAAATTTTAATATTATTTATTAGTTAGAACTACTGTCTTTTGCTTTTGTTTTCATTTTATCTATCAAGAATTCACTTTCTTGTTTGTTTGGATTGATGATTTACAAGGTTCTTTATCCCTTGCATCCTATTGATTTCATTCTTGTTTTGTTACATCAACATTTTTACAGGAGAAGAAGAGCAGCAGTTATGCCTGGTGATCCAGTTCAGTGCTCAAACACAAACTTAACGTCCACTGAACAGCAATTTGCACCGTTCCCCTTGCCTCAAGGAGTTATAATCATAGTGATCCAATATTGGCCAATAGTCAATTGTGGAATAATATATTCTAAATCCTAAATCATGCCTGGCCAATGGAATGAGCTCACTGCTATCATACTACTGAGCTGGTTGAGTCAAGATAATATTAAAACACACTTTTCCTCCATGGTTAAATGCTGAGATGAGCAGATGTGCCTCAGGGTTGGACATGGGTTCATTTTATACACTAGGATATCTGAAGTATCCTTCCTCGAGGCTAGGACGGTTTCTTCAAGTAAGATGTGATCATAGTGCGTAGTTTAATAATCAGCCCATCTTGAATTCATTTTTAAGAACGAATTTAAGGTACAATCAGGATCAAGGGTTTTAAAGATTTCCATATCCTGGAATAAGTATATAACTGTGCATTTATTTAAAGCAGACATGTAGTGAGTGAACCCCTCAATTCCTATGCAGTGTTTTGCTGACAAAAGTCACAAATGAAAGAATCATTGGTAAAGCCAATAAATCTGGTGTTCCCCACCAGCCTCTTTGGCTTTGCCAATTCTTATTTTGGTCTGCCATGCTATTTGCAAACCTTTATTTTTGGGGAAGCTGCAGGGCCCCTGCCAATATATATATATATCTATCTATATGTATATAGATAGATATATATATATATATATTGGCTACAGTTAAATATATTTTTTATCCTCAGAAAAGCACACATCACCATAGTAGTCCCTGGCATTGACGGGAACCCTCTGTGCATGAATGTGCTCCATGTGAAAGGGCAGGTTGCTGTACCTCACAGTAAAGTCACCCAATGGTTGAAATGGGCTGACCCGTTGATCCCTGATGCATGCCGGAGCAGGTGGGAAAAATGTTAATGGCACAACCACAGACTAATTGATGAAGTCTAGTGAAAACCTGTATAAGTAACTATGTTATACACCTCATTTTAGTAAAGTCAAAAGGTCTTGCTTACTATTAGCCCTAAAATAACCTCTGCCATTGGATGTCAGCTGCTTGCCTTTGCCAACACCTTTTTGTAATGTTTTGTAATATAAATCTTTATTCCAGGTAGGTGGAGATGGTTGAAGAGATAGAGAGACTTGCAAAGATAAATAGGCTTACAAAGAGAGCTGGATAAACAGGTTTGTATAGATATAGTGTTGGATAGATAGATAGATAGATAGATAGATAGATAGATAGATAGATAGATAGATAGATAGATAGATAGATAGATAGATAGATAGATAGATAGATAGATAGATAGATGTAGGTAGGTAGGTAGAGAAATAGGTAGGCACTGATAGACAGGTAAATAGATAGATAGATAGATAAACAGATAGATAGACAAATAGTAAAGTACTGATAGACAAGTAGGTAGACAGACAAATGAGTAGACTAAGGTTGAGGATAGACTGCTTCCATAGTAAACATGGTCACTGCGGATTTGGATTAGGAGGTCCTCTGTCTAGAGTGGCACAATAGGTGAAAAAGTCCTGCACCCAAAACACCCCTGCTGAAGCACTCTCTTGCCCATCTCACCTCAGCCTGCTAATTGTCCCTGGGTTCTCATGACTATGTTCATGCACAGCACAATGGCCTGGGTTCCCTGCCATGGGATCGCTTATTTTAAATGTATTTTCATTGCATGTACTATTCTTTGGCTTTGCAACAAGAAGCTTTGATGGCAGAGTTGTCAAATCGGTTCATGTGGGCAGAACTCCATGTTTCTAGTCCTTGCCTTTTATAAATAATTTTATCAGGTGAGTGATGGCCCTATGTGCTAAGGACGAGTTGCAAATGGTGCAGGGCAAGTTAAGCCATGGGTCACGCTTTGCTCTAAGAATCCGTGCATAAGCTGAATCATAAAAACATTTGCCATAAACATTGTTCAGCAAACAATGTCAAAATATGATACAATCTCCTAAAATTCAAAGAAATGTATTTCTTTAATATTGGGAGGTTTTTCACCTTAGATTACATCACTGCACGGACAGACATTTATTTAAAGTGATAGCATTCAATGAATGTCACTAGTGAACTAGGAAGTAAGTCAGTAGTCATGTAAACCCAACACGTGGCCTAGATTCTTATTATAGACTGAGTAACATTACTGTCTATTAAATCAAACATATGAGATGCTTGTATAGCCCACATCCTGAACTCAAGTATTGAAAAGTGTGATCATATGTGATCATAAAGTAAAATTAGGTTTTGTGAAATTAACTATTTACCTAGGATCATAAAATTTGAAAAGCAGGGAAGCCTGTATTGACTCCAGGTTATCTGGTTTCACATTACGAAATTCAGCCACCAGATGGGTATCTCTGTCTGTTTCTACCTGCTTCTCTCATTTACATCAAAGGTCACTGTTTTGTCACTGTTTTGTCTTTCATTCTTGGAGCACAACGAGAAAAACCGACACAGAGATAGCAGACCTGACTCAGGCCTGCACACAGTCTCGACTACCATGCTAATAATGCATTTATTTGGATTGTGTCACACTCCAAACATCCTCTCGAATCTACACCCCTGAGTATAATAGTTAAATAGCTATAGAGAACATAGAAGAGCACTGAAAGCAAACTAGAACACCATACTAGCAGAATATATAGACTAAGTCGATTTATAAGTGTAGCACTTGTCCTCAATTAAAATACATACCAGGAGCACAGTTATAAATGCACTTAATTGAGGATAACTTAATAAAGAACAAGTGCAGATGTGCACAATCTGGTATGCTGTGAAATAGCGGCAGTCAGCTAAAAAATGCTGCATCCAAAGAAATTTAAAACAGAATTAGCATTAGACAGGAAATGATGAAGTTGAAATGTGCCCTGTGCTCCTGTTAAGAGCACCGGCACTGAAGGGTGTGTGGATGTACTCCTTGTGGAAGAGTAAAATGCAGTCACTCATAGTGGGTGGAAGCAACATGTGAAGGACACAACAGCAGACCAATAAATGAAGTGAGCTGGCTGAAACCCCCTTAAGTAAGTGCAATATGGATATAATTTTAGAGCCCGACCTAAAAAATGTATGTAGACCTGGTTCTGAATTACTATGGCCCTCATTATGATGCTGCCCGCCAAACTAATCCCGCCACCTGACTGCCAGTGCGGCCAGAACACTGCCAGCCCTATTTGGAGTTCACCGCAGGGCCAGCGGGAAGAAACAGCATTTCTGCCTGCTGGCCCTGCAGTAAACACGGCCTTCACATTGCAGCTGCTCACAATCGAGCCCGTCGGCAATGTGGAGGTGCGATGGGTGCAGCAGCACCCGTCGCGCATTCCACTGCCTGTAATTTGGGCAGTGGAATGCACAACGGGGCTGTGCATGGGGGCCCCTGCACTGCCCATGCCAAGTGCATGGGCAGTGCAGCCCCCATTTGGCCAGCCTTTCCATGGCGGTGGAACCGCCATGAAAAGGCTGGCGGTATGGGGACTCGTAATCCAGAGGGCAGCGCTGCTTGCAGCATGGAGGGCAGTGCGAATTACAACCGCCATGACCACCAGGACCGCCAGGCTGGCGACAACCTGGTGGTGTCAGCGGTCCGACTGTGGCGACTCTGCCACAGTCATAATATGGCGGTCTTCACAGCAGGCACGTTGGTGGTGGGACCATAACTATGGCAGTCAGTAGACCACCAGACTCGTAATGATGGCCTATATCACGATTAGGCTGAAAATTATCCAAGCCTTTGGCAGTCAAAATCTAAAAGCTGAGGCTGGCCGTGTAATGAATTGAAATATATTCCGTGATAACTCTGTTTTGCATGTCCATTTTTTATATTTTTAATGATGATTCTGAGCGCATTTAATTGACTTAAAGGGTACAGTTTTTCTTCAATATTGTGTCCATTGTGTGAAGCATGTAACCTTTTCCGAATTCATTCTCTAGATTATACATGTCAACATCAACCACCCCTCAGTGTCAACTTGTTCCCATTAATATTAGCTACCAGACAGTCAGGTTCATTAATAATGCTTGCCAGTAAATGAGCTTTTCATGCAGAAACGGAGACAACACTGTTTATAAGGTAACTCTCCATCTAAAACACGTTGTTTACCCTTTTGAATTAAACATAACAATCAAGTGTTTGTTGTGTTTGTATTTTTACGAGAATGACATTCACACGCTCCATTCATTGCACATTCCACCAGGTGACCAGGATCAGAGATTTATGAGAAAATGAGTTTGATGAAATGCCATCTATTGATCTTCCAGACACAAGGGACAAGCGGCGCTTTTCTATATTTCAAAGCATTTCTCTTGTTATTAGGCGCACATCTGCCTCCCTCAAGGCCTAGGTCACAGGCTGAACCACCTGCGGTCGCCAAATCCAGTCCTTGATTCACCGAAATAAAAACAAAGTGAACACAAACAAGGTTGTAACCTTGGGGATATTGAAATAGCTTTTCAATATGTTTTTTTTTCACGTACAAAAAGGATGAGAAATAATCTCCATTCACCCTGGCCTTTCCTGGAGACAGAGAAACTCCACCCGCAAAAATGTTCATAGATGAGAAGGAAACAAAGCTTTAATGCAGAAAAAGCCACTTTGGACACATTTACCCCCGCGCTTTGCCCACTCTGCTAGGAAACATCCAGCAAGGTTTGCCTCTTTCTGTTGCCGAGCTTTGCTGCGTAAAATGATGCACTAACTCAGAGAAATAACAGGTTAAATTAACTGACTTTAGAGGCCAGATGCATAAAAACAGGGTTTCTGCTCTGGGAGCCCACCATGATATGCCCCTGGGCTCTTCAACACTGAACAGCTCACCTGGATTGTGTTTTCCCTAAACACCAAAGGGCTGATCGTTTTTCATTAGTTAATTGCAATGCATCTGGCTCTTAGCTTGGTTTCAGTCACAGCGGCAAATGGCCCATTCTCTGATCTCCACTGTTTATGTACGAACCCAGGGGCAGATTTAAGGAAAGTAGTGTTGCACCTAGCACAGCGCCACTTTGTTTGCTCCCCTAGCACGCCCTACCGCCACCATGTTTGCGCCTTACTTAAAATACGGCGCACCATGGTGCAGGGTAGGGGGCAGTAGCGTAATGTTTTTAGATGCTATTGTTTTACTCTGCAGGAGTAGCACCTACATTTTGGACCTTCTCCTGCAGAGTACATAGGGGCCCATTATAAGTAATGTGTACCTCCTTCTAATGCCTGCTCTGAGCAGGTTTTAAAAGTGCTGAAAAAAATGGCGCCAGGAAATCATTTTTTGGGCCCCCGGGGGGAACGCCCACCTTGCAAACATTGTGCCTGGCGTAAGCATAATGCGGCACAAGGGTTTACAAAGTGGTGCAATGCATGCATTGTGCCACTTTGTAAATATGGCATGGGGAAAATGCCACTTTACCACTGCCTTAGCGTCAAAAAAATGAAGTTACGGTGGCACTAAGGTGGCTTTTGGGGCTTTTAAATATGCCCCTAAGGGCTTAACAAACTCCCAACTATAGCCCTGAATAGACGAATACAGCTGAAATGGCATAGTAACACAAACTCAGTGATCCTCTCTTAGAAGTGTTATTACTAACATTAATATTAACATTATTAGGCCCGTTATTGAGATTCCCTTGTACTTGGAAGACATTTCAGACAGGCTGTCCCAAGACAGGGCACCACGATTGCAAGAACAATTTAGTGAAGTATAAGCCAAAGTAGAAGCCATTTTGAAATTGCCTCTATTGCACTTAATTTTTATCACCCATTCACCTTGTTTAAATAAGCTTAGGTATTTAATTTGTTCTTTAAAATAAAAGCTCTCCATTGTTTGCACATTTCTGTTTCAAAAAGTACCGTGATATCTCTGAAATTAAAAACGAGATGGATACATTTACTTCTAAGATTACCTTTATTTTCAAACAATGAAAAAATGAGACTCCAATTTTACCGTCACGTTAACATGCACTGATGACTTTCGGTGTACCTCACTCTAGGCTTCACTCTAGCTCCACTGTGCGGTTCACTGATACATACTCTAAGTTCGGTCTCCATTTTGTATCTGTCGATCCAAGATGATAGAAGTCTCTTGATTCAATTACTTTTTTTTAAAGTGTGAAAGTGCAACAGGGGCGAGGAGTCAGTGGAAGAGTGAGGGGAGCAGGTGGGAATGAAAAAAGCAGGGTGAGACCAACATGGGAGTGGGAGGAGAAGCACACAATGGAGAGAACACAGAGAGTGGTGGAGGTATTTGACAGAGATAGGGAAGCACACAAGGATGAGAGCTGGACAACACATGCACTCTCATGGAGTGCTTAAGCAAAAAGAAAAAAAAGTAGTTTCCTATAAGTGAGCAGCTGAAGGAAAGGAGTAAAATTGTAAAGAGGACATGCTCTAGAGGAGGGACAAACACTAATGTGCTTATTTATGGGGTGTTAGCATAGGGCAGCGCCACAAGTCATCTTGTTGCGCTGCCCCACGTCAATGTGAAAGGACAGTTTATGCAATTCGGTGCATTGCTGTCCATTCCCCCTGGGTTGGACCCATTTTGGTTGCCCAGTCCCTAGGCAGGCACCCTTGCATCATGGTGTGAGGGTGTCTGCGTTGCATGCAGATTTATTTTTTGTGCAGGAAGGGGTACCTTCCTGCACAAAAACAATCAGAAGAGGCATTTTCCTCTTTGCTACTTGGAACACATGGAAAAAGAAAAAATTTGTAGAAATAAAAATATTTTCCTCAGGGAGGCGTAAGGTTTTGGCACTTTCCCATGTTTACATGATCAAGTAAATCTGGGGCAGCATCAAAATCCATGGGTGTTGAGGGGGGAAAACCCACTGCAATGCCCATGGGACGCCTCCCTAGCACAGAGCAAGGCAACACAGCGACTTTCACTGTTTTTCTTTACTCCATATCTATGAGGCCATTCAAAGCCACACAAAATGGTTCTGTGTGGCCTCGAGGATATGGTTGAGAGGTTTGTGCCTCTGGAGCATCACAAAATGTGACACTTCGGCGGAGCAAGCCTCTCATAAATCAGCCCCTAGAAGAGAAAGCCAAGCCATGAATAAGAACCAAGCTAATGAGAGAGGCAATAAAGACCACCAACAGTAAGCCCATTGTAAGTGTTCTTTGTGCTCAGAATAGATCGTTTCCAACCAGAGTGCCTGTCTGTGTGGCAGGTTAGACCTAAATAATGTGTCGTAAGCAGGCCTCAATTGGTTACATGCTGAAAAAGTGGCGTGTTATTGCTCCAAAACACACCTCCATTCTCACACTAGTATTACACATTTCTAGGCTCTGTGCCTTTGTTTGTGGCATTCTTCAGCTTTAGCAGCAGAGGATCAAGCACAATGAACTTTGCTTGTATTGTCATTAGATTCTGCAACGCGAAAGTGGCCTCAGCTGTGTGGTGTGAAGTTCATCTCCCTTGAATGGATTCTTAACAGCGTTCTACAGGTGGTTGTTATGGCAACAGGTACCTAGCTATTTCCTTCAGTTTCATAAAAGATTAGCTGGTTTCAGTGGCTCTGCCACTCGCCTTTATGAGCATTCTTAAAATGCGATGACCTCAATTAACTTTTCTGTTTGCCGAAGCTGCAGAGCTGTCATGCCTATTGCCATTCAGGTTTAAATTCCATCGTTAACCACACGTAGATTAAAGAGCAAGCCTCCTAGTTCCGCAACCTGGGAGTGATAATAACACTTTCGTTGCAAAAATGCACTTTTACTTGGTTTCATATCCGGTGATTGTTTCCGCTGAACATACCTAAGAATAATTGGCGCCCAAAGATACACCTGCAGGCAGACTTCTACTCACGTCGATTCTCAAAAAACAGAGACATAGCAATGGCAAATACATTTTAGCCCGGAAATACAGTACAGAGCTGGTGTGATGTTATTTAGAAACAGTCAGCCACTGCCATCCTGTTTAGTCACAGTCACTATTCTTATGTGAGCGTTGAGAGACCATATTCATATTTTGTGGGCTCCTTACATATTTCTAGGGCTCTCAGTCTGCACATGTATGACATGTTATTATCTGCTTTGTGGTTGTGTGTAACTATTCTGTGCCGTGAGAAAGTATTAGTTGGGGAAGATGGTAGTCCACCACAAGTTATAATGGCACTATTCTTGTTAGGTCCAGTAAAGGTTTCAGTAATTCAAACTTGAGCTCAACTCCTGGTAGCTAAGGGCACAGAGCAGACAGGGTTACCTTAAGGAAATATATATAAGATTTAGCACTACCAAAGCAGTTAAACAGTCAAAAAAGCAATGCAAAAATTATCCCACTCTAATTTATAAAAAGAGACGATAATTTAATGAAGAAATTGAGACAAAAACGACTAAATTCCAGCAAGAGAAACAGAATGCATGGATTTTTAAAGTTTGAATAGAATTGAATGCTAGTGCCAAAAAACTCAGGGGGTCATTACGACCCCGGCGGTCGGTGCTATAGTGGAGGTATTACCGCCAATAGGCTGACGGTACCTACCTCCACTATTGTGACATTGGCGGCTTGGCCAAAGCCAAAACTGCCAATTCAGCACACCAACCGCCAGCCCGGCGGCCGTCACTAGGCCACCCATGGCATTTTGACCCCGCCCACCGCCATGGTTTCCATGGATTCTGTACCGCCACGGAAACCATGGTAGGCACTATCAGTGCCAGGGAATTCCTTCCCTGGCACTGATAGTGGTCTCCCCCCCTTCCCCCTCCTTAGAGTCCCCCCAACCCTTCCCCTCCCACTCCCGCCCCCCCCACATATACACACATACATGCACATACATACACACTCATACACACACGCATACACACATTCACCCACGCATGCATACATTCATACACACTCACAGCAACACTCACGAACATACATCCAGGCACACATGCAAGCACATGACACAACATGCACATACACACACACACCCATCCATTCACACACGCATGCACGCATTCACACACAGTCACACACCCCCATACAGGCAAACAACACCCCCCATCCTCCTCTCCTGTCTGAGAACCCTACTTACCTGCTTGCAGGGGGCCCTCTGGCAGGAGACGGGACGCAGCGCCACCTTACCGCCATCTGCCGCCATGACCTTAGCTGGAATTCCACCAGCCTTCTGGCAGAATTCCGGCTATGGTCATAATGGCATGGACTGTCAGTAGCCACGGCCACGGTATGTTGGCGGCAGCCGCATGGCAGTAGGCGGATTTGCCGCCAAGGTCCTAATGAGGGCCTCAATGTCCTGAATGCGGGAAATTGGTCGCGAGGCTCAGGGACCGGCACAAAGTCTGATTGCAATGAAGGGTGGGTTGGACACAAGGCCCAGGCAAGTCCCAGTCAAGTAGCTACTTTCAGGATTATAATTTTTTGTGAAGGTAGATCCTTAGAGGGACAAGGCAGCAGGCTGAATCAATAGATCAGGTTATCAGTGATGGGTTGGTGTAGGACAAGGTGTCAGTAAGCTGTCATCGAAGGCAGGAAAAGATAAAAAGTAGAAACATTCAAGAGTTTGTGTCCAGGAAGCCATTGACTTTAAACAGATGCTACTTGGCATCCGCCTTGGTGAAGAGTTCTATTTTCAGACTTAGGGCCTAATTTAGAGTTTGGTAGGTGGGTTTACTCCATCACAAACGCAGCGGATATCCTGTCTGCCGTATTGCAATTCTATTATATCCTATAGAAATTGTAATAAGGTAGACAGGCTATCTGTGACATTTGTGATGGAGTAACTCGTCCGCCAAACTCTAAATCAGGCCCTTAGTCACTTTTCTGGAAGTCAAATTCCTAAGCAGGGCAAAGCTGCAGGCTGTAGCCAAAGATGGTTTGATATCATCAGAAGCAGCTCAGAGTCAGCCATTCTGAATTAAATTTGATGCTGAGAAAAACAACAAAGTGAGAGTGGCAGCAAAGTCAGGACCAGTGGCAATGCACCCTCGGTGGATTAGCTTGTAGGTAGGTTCTGGTCTTCTGTCAATTCTCCAGCAGAAATCCTTGAAAAAGTTTCTAAGTTCCAGCTTTTAGGGTTAGGGAGGAGGAGTACACTCTGATATGTGTGCAACTACCCCAAGACCTTTGGCACACCACCTGAGGGTGTCAGGACTCACTACAGGAGAAGTCATCAGCAGGTCCAGAATAGGGCCAGGTTGAAATGCTCAGCTGGGCTCTTCAAAAGGAGTGGGTTTTGCAACCTCTGTGTCCCTGTTGTTTAACAGGAGGCCAGCCAACTAACCCTTGAAGTCCTAATTACAAGTGGAAACAAGTTCAGCCCTTGGGGATCACCTCACAGGCCACAACAGCTGGTGTTGTGAAGACAGTACTGGAGGTGCCACTTTTATGCAGATGGCCAGGCTGTTTGTGAAACTCCTGACCTCTCCCTAACCAATGGAGTAAAAATTCCCAGGGGTGACCTTACCCACTTTTGCAGCAAACTATCCCATGGTAAGCCTCTCTACCTAAAATTAACATGGGGGGACCTTTCTTTCACTGCGCAGAGCACCAAGTGCCTGCTCAGAGGTATGATAATGGGCAAACCCTCCCTTGTGGTGACTCAAAACTGGTTTTGGGATGGAGCTCCTTTCCCACTGTGATTGGTGCTTTGCTGGGCAGCAGGACAATAGAGGGGGCAGGCCGAGGTGTCAGCAATTTCTGCCTGTGACAGGGTAGTCACACTACAGATGTCAGGCCTTGCCAGACAGGGACAAGGTAACAACTTTAGGCTGACCATGGCGGAGTGCGGGCCCTCTACAGGGACCCAGTTACACCCACTGAACAAAGTGCCTTAAATCCTGGTTTGCAGAGCATTGTGAGAGTCTGCTTTGAAGATGCGTCAAGTAGCCAAAGCAATGCGTTGGTTCACAGGAGCTGTGAGGCAGTGATGAGGAGTTCGGTGACAACATCGAGACTGCCATAGATGCGAGGGCCTGTGCCAAGGATACATTGCATAGCTGCAGTTTAGAAGAGATGGTGGGTTGTGATGCAAATCTCTGCAATGGGGGAGAACCATGCTGCAGCGGCAATGTATCTGTTCTGCTCAGGGTTGCGCCACAGAGCAGAGGATATGCACCAGCCACTGGATCCACAGAGGCTGGCAGAGCACCTTTATTCCACTTACAATGGTCCAAGAGAGGTGTACACTAGTTAGCAGGGTAGACTCACAGATTGCAGACTCCAGGTGCTGAGGTCAATGTTGTTTGAGCCTTCTGTCTCTGAGGCTCAAGTCAAGAGGTCAGCCCACTAGCACTTGAAGTCACGCTTGTGCTCCTGAGTTCAACAGATTTGGGTCCAGTCCTTCTCACCCAAGCAGGAGGGCAGCAAGTCAGAACAGCAGGCGGCAGTTGTTCAGGTCAGGAGTTCAGCAGATTGGCAATCCTTTCAGCAGCACAGCAGTCCTTCTTCCTGAGAGAGTATCCACAGGTCCAGAAGTGTACTGAAAGTTTGGCGTCAGAGGGCCAATCCAGGAACACCTAAGTTCTCTATTGTGTGTGGCTGTCTAGGAGGAATACACAAAGCCCAACTGTCACCTATACCCAGTCATGTGACCCGAGGCAGGCTGCAGGTACCAAACAGCCAAGGCAGGAAAATGCAAACTTTCTAAAAGTGGCATTTTCAAAATTGCTTGTTAAATCTGACCTTCTTAAGTTGGGATTTTTCATTACAATTCCAAAGGCACCAAACATGAATGAATTACCTGTACCCAATTAGAAGTTACAGCTTAATAAATGTAATCAGATAACTCCAATGTTATCCTATGGGAGAGGTAGGCCTTGCAGTAGTGGAAAACAAATGTAAGAGTTCTTCAAAACCAGGACATGTACAACTTAACATTTTAAATCCATTGCATCCTTTCCTCTTTGCTGTCTAGGGCTTAGTCTTGGAGTGACTTACATGTATTAAAAATGAAGGTTTGGGCCTGGCAAAAGGTTCATTTGTCAGTTCGAAATGACAGTTGAAACTGCACTCATAGACTGTAATAACAGGCCTCAGACATCTTTAGAGTGCTACTTAGAAGGGTGGCACAATCTGTGCTGTACACCCACAAACAGCATTTAATTTACAGGCCATGGGCACAAGTAGTTCCAACTTACTAGGGGCTTACTATTAATTAAATATGCCAATTGTGTATATGTCAATCTTACTATGGTTTAGGGCGAAAGAGCAGAAGCAGTTTATCACTGGTTAGCAGTGATAAAGTGTGCAGTGTCTTAAGGCCAGCAATAACGAAGTCAACAAAACAAAAGGATGGGAAGCAAAAAGTTAGGGTGAAAACTATGTCAAGGATGCCAGGTAAAACGAGTGGGGGTGTCAAAAATCAATTGTTTAACATTAGTGTTTACCCTCTAAAATGCAGTACTTCCGAAGGAGTCAACAGAGCGCCCTACATTTTAAAACAATGACATTTATGTAGACCTATTAAAAGGCCTTTTTCACCAGCTAATATTTCTAGTCTAAATGTATGTACTACATGCTGTTCAGCCTGAGCCATCATTTGACTAATCGCACTGCAATAGTTAGGGCATCTTGAGGGGGAATTGAGATTTGTCTCTATTTGGTGCTCGCCTCTCTGAAGTTTAGCTTTGACTTCCGGTGACCACTGATGTGTGACTTGCTCAAGTCTTTCACATTCGTCCAGCTGGTGAGGTTGAGTTTGAAGATCTGATTCCAATTTCCAATGCTGAAGTAGGTCTCTGGGAGGATGGCCCTGGATGAGAAGTGTTTATTGTCGGTGTATCAAGAGTATCCAAGAAATTTTCAAGTAAATAAATCAATCAATCAAGGAATTTGTAAAGCGCACTACTCACCCGTGAGGGTCTCAAGGCGCTGACGGGGGAGGGTGCTGCTACTGCTCGAAGCCTGGTCATGGGGAGGGGGCGCTTCTACTGCTCGAACAGCCAGGTCTTGAGGAGTCTCCTGAAGGTGAGGAGGTCCTTGGTCTGGTGCAGGTGGGTCAGAAAAGTGTTCCACGTCTTGGCGGCGAGGTGCAAGAATGATCTGCTGCAGGATGTAGTTCTGCGGATGGGTGGGACGGTTGCGAGGGCGAAGTCGGCGGAGCAGAGCTGTCTGGTCGGGGTGTAGAAGGAGAGCCATCTGTTGAGGTATTCTGGTCCGGTGTTGTGCAGTGCTTTGAAAGCGTGGGGGAGGAGTTTGAAGGCGATTCTCTTGATGACGGGGAGCCAGTGCAGGTCTCTTAGGTTGCCTGTGATGTGGCTGTGTCGGGAGATGTTCAGGGTGAGGCGTGCAGAGGCGTTCTGGGTGCGCTGTAGCCTTTTCTGGCGTTTGGCCATGGTTCCTGCATAGAAGGCATTGCCATAGTCCAGTTTGCTGCTTACAAGGGCTTGGCTGACTGTCCGTCTGGTTTCCCTGGGGATCCATTTGTAGATCTTTAGGAGCATGCGGAGGGTATTGAAGCAGGAGGAGATGGCGTTGACTTGCTGGGTCCTGGATAGTGAGGAGTACAAGATGAATCCTAGGTTGGGTGCGTGGTTGGTGGGTGTCGGGGCGGATCCGACAGTGGCAGGCCACCAGGAGTCATCTCATGCGGAGAGGGTGGAGCCGAAGATGAGGACCTCCGCCTTGTCGGAGTTGAGTTTGAGGCAGCTGTTCTTCATCCATTCGGCAATGGCCTTCATTCCTTCAGGGAGGTTGGTCTTGGCAGAGTCCTTGGTGAGGGAAAGGATTAGCTTGGTCTCGTCGGCGTATGAGATGATGTTGAGGTTGTGAGCTCGAGCGATGTTAGCAAGTGGAGCCATGTAGATGTTGAAGAGGGTCGGGCTGAGGGACGAACCCTGGGGTCTTCCGCAGATGATTTTGGTGGCTTCAGAGCAGAATGGAGGGAGGCAGACTCTCTGAGTTCTGCAAGTGAGAAAGGAGGTGACCATGTCCAGGGCTCTGTCGTTGATTCCTGCATTGCTGAGGCGTATGCTTAGGGTGTGGTGGCAGACGGTGTTGAATGCGGCAGAGAGGTCCAGGAAGGTGAGGGCTGCGGTTTCGCCGTTGTCTAGTATGGTTCTGATGTTGTCAGTGGTGGCAATGATGGCAGTTTTGGTGCTGTGGTTAATGTGGAATCCGGATTGGGAAGGGTCCAGGGTGCTGTTCTCCTCGAGGAAGCAGGTCAGTTGTCTGTTGACAGCCTTCTCAATGACTTTTGCCAGGAAGGGGATCAGGGAGATAGGGCGGAAGTTCTTGGGGCCCTTTAGGTCCGCATTGGGTTTTTTGAGGAGGGCATTGATCTCGGAGTGTTTCCAGCTCTCCGGGAAGGTGGCGGACTTGAAGGAGCTGTTGATGATCTTCCGGAGCTGGGGTGCGATGACAGAGCTTACTTTGCTGAGGATGTGGTGAGGGCACGGGTCAGATGGTGAGCCTGAGGTGATGGTGTTCATGATTTTGATGGTGTCTTTGTCTTTGACAGGGGTCCAGGAGAGTAGGAGGCTGGTCTGTGGTGAGTCTGTGGTGTTGTTGGTTGCCAGAGGGGGCTGAGTGCTGAAGCTCTCATGGATGTCTGTGATCTTGCAGTGGAAGTAGGATGCTAGGGAGTCCCAGAGGTCTTGAGAAGGCGGGATGTGGCAAGTGAGGCAGTGGCATATTATGTAGTTTTTCAGATTGATTGTGATCAGTATCACCACTCTGTCAAGCAGTCTGTAACCAATATCAGTGCTAGACAATGTGCAGCGGAATAGTCCTGGAAGACATACATTTTGTGAACTTCATATGTGAAAGAGCCATGTTTTGTTGCCGCTTAGATAAGCTGTCATGCTTGTTGGTGTCACAGGACTCACACAATCACTTATTTCAGACCCTCTTTGTTGTTGATTTGCGCTATCCTGTATGCCTTTTGAAATTCAGAGGTGTTTAAAGTTAATCTTGGAAATTTTTCAGATGACGCATACAAGGAGTCCATCTTGTTATCATTCTGTAAGGTTTTCTGGGATACAAGAGAAATGAAGATTGTCTCTTCAAATTCAGCCTTTTAGATCCATTATCTTCTGTTGCTTATTGCAGCGTTTCTGCTCACAGCCTGTTGTTTTCACTATTTTTTGTTCATAAACATAAGTTGGTTCTTTGAGGCTGTGAGGTGGTTGTTGAAAGGCTATATCATTACGTATTGAGAGAATCTTGTTAGAAATCTTAATTGTGTTTCTGTGATATTGTTTGATAGTTTAATTATGCTGAGTTCATTGAGTATTGAATGCCATGGCATCTGATTTCAATATCACTTATGACTTTTTACCAATGACCACCTGTGTAAATAGAAATTGCTGAGCTGGCTTCGACATGTGGATGCCATTGTCTATGATTTTCACAATCATCTGACGCTACAATCTGAGTCATCTCCAGGTCTAGAGTTCACTCTCAGCATAGTTGAATGTGCTTACATGGGTAGGTACAACTGACTACCTTCAGTAGCCCCAGTAAATGAATAGCGCAGGCCCTTCTTGAGTGTACATTAGTTTCTCCATTGGTCAGGCCCTCACGCACATTTTAGGAAGGCACAGAGGTGATATCAGTCGCGGCTCACCGGGCACAGAAGGGGAGGCGGCGCACAGAGGGGGAAATAAACATTATTTTAATTTTTTTTTTAACCGCTTACCTGAACTCCACGCTCCGCTCCACTCCTCAGTCTCCTCTGCCTTGTCGTTGCAGGCACAGGCTCCCAGTCTGCCCTGCAGCCAATCCGGATGCTGCTCCGAGCAGTGTCAGGATTGGCTGGGAGCACTCAGCCAGGGCGTTCCCAGGCAGACTGGGAGCCTATGCGCGCTTTCTCCAGCCTGGCAACTGTGTTGCTGGGCTGGAGAGAGCCTAGTACGCATGTGTGCTTGGCCGGCCCAAGACAGCCGGCCAAACACACATGGCTACTGCTTGTCACCCCGTAGCCCTGCCCCTTACATAAAAATGATAATGAATGCAGTTCATTATCTTTTTTTATAAAGGTTTTGCAGCTGCTGCTGCTGGCGGGGTGCAAAGTCTCTCTGCTCTAATGGAGGAGCTGCCCCTGGGTGGTATATTGTTTGTTCATGTGTTGTGTAACATACATTATTACCCCTAGTTCAGTCTCCTAATCTTATCTCACAGTGCCTTTTCCTCCTGGTCTGATCTATACATTGATGTGCTTGCGTGTGTTTGGGAAAAAAAAAATCATTGCCTTCTTAGGATGGTGCTTTCAAAATGGCTACCCTCTTTCATGTATTTTGGTGTTTGGTTTCATTATGTTATGATATATGTGTAATATGCATATGACTGTCTTGAATGGTTAGTTTTTTGGGATGTGAGGGTTTATGTTTTATGTTTTTCTCTATAAGTGTGACAATGACTAAATTGAAGGCCATTGTACTTTAATGCCCCCCGATTTTTGATTTTGAGAATTTATGATATCATATATGTATGAAGAAAAATGGAAGAAAATGCAGAAACAAGGGTACTCACAGAGGTCAATTAAGCCAGATTTAATAGTGCAGAACACAGCTGCGTTGTGCACCATTACATTTGGTTTAATTGACTTCCCTGAATGTGCTGTTTTCTGGATGTTCTTCAGTGTTTCGTCATATTCACTAGAAGGGCCATAATCTGTCTGAATGTGAGTATAAATATATATATATCACGTGACCAAGGCTGCTGTGTCAGTCGAAACGCGTTGTGTAGAATAAACTGATCTTTTTTTGTTCCTGAAATCCGAGTGTGCGAGTATTATATTTTTCTTTTCTTTGCTTAACTAATTACCGGCTTGCTCGTGCCGGTTCTCGCACCACCCCTTTGGGCTGATTGAGATCATACTTCGAGTATTTTTGTAGTCATATATATATATATATATATATATATATATATATGTATATATATATATATATATATATACATATATATATATATATATATATTTTTTTTTTTGTTAGACCTGGCATCTTCTGGATTGGTTTTTGCTTCTGACTTTTTGCTTTCTGACCTCCTGCTTGACTGTGTGCTGAGCTTCGTTTTTGCTGGCTTTAGGACTGTGTGCACTTTTTCACTGCTGAGCAGTGCCAAAGTGCATGCACTCTGTGTCTAAATCATGGTAACATTGACTTCCCCATGATTGTCATATTTGATTTACTGATAAGTACGTAGTAAAGGGCAATATGTGTACCCAGGGCCTGTAAGTCAAATGTTACTAGTGGACCTGCAGCACTGGTTGTGCCACCCACTAGAGTAGCCTTTCAAAGGTGTCTCAGGCCTGCCATTGCAGAGCCTGTGTGCAGTTTTGAACCGCCATTTCGACCTGGCAAGTGTGCCCACTCCTTCATTTTTATTACATGCACGTCATCCCTAAGGCAGCCCCAAGGCAGGGCGCAGTACATTTAAAAAGTTGGACATGTATTTTTAAATTTAACATGTCCAGATTGTGAAAAGCTCTTAAATTCATTTTTCACTATTGCAAGAACTATCTCTCCTGTAGGCTAACATTGGAGCTACCCTAAAACATCTTTTAGGTGTCATTTCCAATTCAGGAAATATGGAGTTTGGTGTCTCTGGAGTCACAATTTAAAAGTACATCTTTTGGTAAAGTTGTTTTTTAAATTGCAGGTCTAAAAATGTCCCTTTTAGAAAGTTTGCGTTTTCTCATTTAAATAATTCTGTGCCTTAGCCTGCCTCTGAATACACGTCTGGGTTTAAGTGACAGCTACACATGTGCATACTTTCCAGACTGCCAAAACACAGACAGGGCTAAGTATGACAGGGAATACAGCTGCATTCATGGGCTGGGAGAGGGAGAGATAGTCCACACTGATTACCCCCTCCTGGAAGTCTAGAGACAGGGGTGGCTTGAAAGGGATCCCTGTGCACTTCAGAGAATTCCTTTGAAGGTACCCCAAAATCAAAGGCCTTCATGGGTATAAACAAAGGGCCTCTAACAGCATATACTCACAACACTTCTGGACTGAGGACATTCTACCAGGAAGAAGGACTATTGTGCTGTAAGGAGGGACTGACACTTTGCTGTTTGCTCTGCTATGTTCACCTGCTGCTTCTTGCCTGAGAGGACCGGACTTTACTCTCTACACCGTGCAATCTAAAGTTTCTCCAGGGGCCTGACCAAGCTTGCCTCCTGTTCATGGATATCGAAGATTCCACCTCAATCTTAATACCAGTACCTGGGCTCCTCTGCCTTGAGTCCTGCTCTGCCAAGTGGTGCCAAATACAGCCTTGGGCCCTTAGAGGTGAGTGTGGTTCTGCAATTCAAGAAACCAACACATCGACACTGACACATCCCACTGCAGAAACAACACTTTACTGCTGCCTGCACCGAAGCCGCGGACACTGCTGACTTTCAACGCAGCCCAGACTTGGCCGATACAGCCCTGATGCATTGGAACCAGCACACCCCACTTCTGCTCAATCAGGATATGATGCACCACCTGCAAGTGTGACGTATCCCCTCCTTGGATCAACGGATTGTCACTGAGCATCAACGCAACCAACGTACTGTCAGCGGGTCTGTATGACTCCTGTACTCAGCACGCACTCTATCACAGTCGGACTGAACTTTTGAATCTGCCTCAGTCCAGTGTGACCAGATAACCCCGGGAGGGAGCTAATGACTTCTAAGCACTGTGTTTTGATTTAATCCTTAAAAATTCTGAAACTGACTTGAATATGTTGACTTTTTGTAGTTTTGGTCTTGTTTGATTCAGATACATATTGGTCATTTTTCTAAACTGGTGGTGAGCCCTTTTGTGGAGTTTTCACTGTGTTTCTGTGTGTGTGCACAAATACTTTGCACATTGCATCTTTAGTTTAGCCTGACTGCTCTGTGCCAAGCTACCAGTCGGTGAGCACAGGTGAATTTTTAGTGTGTAGCTTGCTTGCTCTGACTAGGAGCTTCTCCAGGTGATTGCTTTGCCAAATCCTTTTGCGCCGTTTGAAAAATCTTCAAGAAATGTTCAAAAATAATACAACACTCACTTTAGCTGGTGTCTTGAAAGTTTCAGGGTGATCCCTCAAGTTTGGGCAAAGAAAAGGGGGGTCCCAAAACACTTTTTCCCCATTCTATGTCCATGGTATTTTTAAATTTTTGAACACGACTACAGCCTGAACCGCTCAACGGAATTACACCAAATTTGGCAGAAAGCTAGATCTTGGTCCAGAATTTGGCAGAAAGCTAGATCTTGGTCCAGAAAGCATGCTTTTGTATAAATCTTTTCAGTAGTTTTGGAGTTTTTCTAGGTTAAAAAAATAGATATATAGGTACGTGGATCCTCTGCGGACACACCTGCGGGTGATCTGCAGATCCAGGGGAAAAGCAAGGCCCTGATTGGCTGGCTGCAATCTGACAGAAAGGTTGCAGCCACCATTTTGTTTGTAGCATTGGTTGTATTGTGGGAAAACAGGAGTGTAAAAACATAGAAGGGGTCAAGATTCAGGAATCCTGACCCCACAGGACACATGGCGGGTCATGGGCAAAAAAGTGCCCCTTTTCTTTTTTTGGCTGATCAGTGGATCCACCGTGGGACGGAATGCAATCCCTAGTGTAAACCTGAGAAGGATCTGCGGATCCAAAGAAACAAATATATATACCCATAAAAAATCCAACACCTATCACGCACGTCCAAAGGCCATGCATGGAGTGGGTTTGGGTGCATGCGGGGGCATTGACTGCAGGGCCTGGCCACATGCCTATTCCTGTGGCCAACTGCTGTCTCGCATGGCCAAAAACTGTGCGCTGCGTTGGATGTATTAACATACGGCAATTTGATATTACTTTCTGTTATAAAAAAAACATAGCAATTCACTGAAAGAAAACAAAGGATACAGGAACGTTACAGTGAGGGAGACTTTTTACCCATACAAAACCAGAGCAATTCAGCAGTTATAGTGTTATTTGTAGTTATACTTATCTGAAGCTATAACTTGTGGAGGAAAGTAACTGTAGGCAACAAGTAATAGGGCCAGATTTACAAGGCGCTAGCGCCTCCTTGCTCCACATTGGCATCATTTTGTTATGGTAATGTGGCTCAAGGAGGCAATTTTTCCCGCTCCATATTGACAAAGTAGCGCAATGCATGCCTTGTGCCACTTTGCGACCCGTGGCACTGCATTATGCTTGCATCAGGAATAATGTATGCAAGAGGGGCATTCCGGCATTAGGAGACCCGCAAAAATGGCACAGTGAAATCTACAAAGATCTACAAGCCATTTTTGGCATCATTTTTAATGCCTGCTCGCAGCAGGCGTTCAATTGACACACCCATTGAAATCAATCGGCCTCCTTGCACTTTGCTACACTATCGTCAACATTTTTTACGCTAGTGTAGCAAAGCGCCACAATAGCGTCCAAAATTTGGACGCTATTATTCTAACAACTGCCATGGTGTGCTGTATTATCAATGCGGCACACATGGGTGGTCATTCCAACATTGGGGTAAAAGGTGCATACCGCTGTCAGAAGCCCGCCAACATACCGCCGCGGCCGTGGTAAACCGCCACGGTCATTCTGACACACAACACGGAAACCGCCAAAATACAGACACCCACAAAAGTCCGCCACACCAAAGGCCAGCGAGAAACTGGCGATAACCAAACCGACACCGTCACGCCAACAGAAATACGCCCACACTATCACGACCCACGAATCCACGCGGCGGTCTTTCAAACGTGGTATTCCATTGGCGGTACACACCGCTGCGCTCAAAATACACACACACTTACAAAACACAGCCACATTGGACAATTCCAAATACACACACCTGATACACATACGCACACCACTCCCACACACCCAATTAAATATAAAACACACACCCACATCACCCACAAACCCCTACTCATAAAAAAACGGGACCACGCACAAAGAAATAGAGAACCGAGCACCCAGACGCGCATATTACCATCACCCAGCACTATTACCACGCACTTCACACAACACACCAATACACATCACCACACTTAGCACCACACAATCCACCCCACACATCACCTACACCACCCCATGGCACCGCAAAGACACCCCAGGTTTTCTGAGGAGGAACTCAGGGTCATGGTGGAGGAAATCATCCGGGTAGAGCCACAGCTATTCGGAACACAGGTGCAGCAGACGTCCATTGCCAGGAAGATGGAGCTATGGAGCAGAATAGTCGACACGGTCAACGCTGTGGGACAGCACCCAAGAAATCGGGATGACATCAGGAAGCGGTGGAACGACCTACGGGGGAAGGTGCGTTCTGTGGTATCCAGACACCTCCTTGCAGTGCAGAGGACTGGCGGCGGACCCCCACCTCCTCCCCCAGAATTTACAACATGGGAGGAGCAGGTCTTGGCGATCCTGCATCCTGAGGGCATCGGCAGAGTATCTGGAGGAATGGACTCTGGTAAGTCTCATCTTCAATACTTCATCCCCCGCCCCACCAGCATGCCAACTCATACCCCCACCCTCACCCTCACCCCCATCACTCCTACTCCTTGAAAATGTCTCACCATCACAACCCACCCATCCCAACACCAAGCCCTGCATGCGACCACAAAGCATGGACACCCATCACCAAAGCATGCCCATTCCACATACCCATCCCCCCCCCCAAACCACCGTCACAAAAGCCCCCACACAGGAATGCAAGCACTGGGGTACACGGGCACCCACCCATTGCACACCATGGCACACACAGATGCAATAATCATGGTTTTATACCCCAGCAGGACCCCAACGCAATGTCACCGCGCAGGATGGTCCACAAATGTCCACTCCACCCCCAGAAGAGGCCCACAGTGATGACAGCAGCTCTGTCGACCTGGATCTAGATGACCAGCCCGGCCCATCGGGGACCTCGGGACAGTCGGTTCCCCTCAGACAGCCACAGGCCACAGCAGACCTTCCCCCCTCTGGGAACACCAGCACAGCACCCACCCAACTGGCCCATACCTCTGTCCCCAGGACACGTCAATCAGCGGTGTGTCCACCACTACAGGGCACCCAGGTTAACCCACCACCCCAACAACAACAGGGACCTGGGGGCAGTGGCAGTGGGCACACGGTCCAGGGGACAGAGGCCCAGGGAAACAGGGGAACTGGGAGGGCTGCTGTGCGACAGGGGGGGGACAGGCCCAGGGAACCCACTCTCCATGAGGCCCTCTCCAACATCATGGGAGCGTACCATCATTCCCAGGAGACGATGGTGACGGTACTGGCCAGGTTTCAGGAGACCCAGCGCCTGCAGGAGGACCAGTATTTGGGGTTCAGGGAGGAACTACGAACCATCAGTTCCGCCCTGGGCACCATCGTAGGGGTTCTGAATCTGGTAGTCACCACATTGCGGGACACTGTGGCACCACAAAGGGCCCCTGACACTAGCATGGACCAAGAACTGCCTACCCCCTCCGCCGGCACTAGTGGACAGGAGGCCCGGCCACAGGACCAACAGGCCACCAGCACCCCACCCCCTGCAGAAGGAGAACCACCCCGCAAGCGGTCCCTGAGATCCAGGAAGAAGACAGAGTAAGATGCCAAGACCCCCGCCAGGAAAGGATACCACCCTGATTGTCATCCCACTGTCCCACATTGTCACCCTGTCCATCCTTAAACTGCCCCAGCTCCACTTTCCACAGGCATTTGGACAATACACCTGTGATACTAATAGTCTGGACTCTGCCATGGACATTCCTCCACCCATACCCTATCACCTGTACCTCTGCCTATCCCAGACACACCATCAGACCAGCCTGCACACACCTCAACACCCAAGGGAAGCTCAGCCAGACATAAGCACCACACATCCCACAGGCAGTCACACAAGCAACATACAGACATACCAACACCCACTGCCTCCACTGTGTCCCCCTCCTCCACGTCTCCCTCCTCCCTCCCTGTCACCTCTCCGTTCACACCTGCATGCACAACATCTTCAGCCACTACGTCCCTCAGCAGCACACACACCAGAACACCCCGCACACGTGCAGTCACCACCCCCACTGCCATTTACACGTCCCCTGTGTCTTCTCCCAGTGTGTCTGTGCCCCCCCCTTCCAAGATACACAAACGCAGGCAGCCACCCGCCCAACAGGCATCCACCTCACGACAGCCTCCAGCCCAAGCACCTGCACCCAAAGCCACCAGACTTACAACTCCTACAACCACAACCTCTTCCTGCACTCCCATACCCACTACACCTACCCGTCCCATTGCTCCAAAAAAGTTTTTCCTGTCAAAACTCAACCTCTTTCCACCAACTCCCCCACCCCGTCCATGTCATAGGACTACAGTCAGCACCTCAGCCACGACAAAATCGCCCCCTGTCATCACAGTCTGCCATGGACAGTGGAGTGCCCCACCCACCAGGGCAGCCAGTTTGGTGCGAAGCCAAGGCACGGGCAGCCCACCCCCGGAGAAACATCCCAGAGATAGGCAGCGGCCGGCGGGAGAGGGTGAAAACACCAGGGACTAAAACCCCTACCAGGGCTCCGGCAGGGAGTGTGGAGACAGCTGGCACACCGCCTAAGGTGGGGAAGGGCCACAGGCGATCAGGGAAGGCTGGGAAGGGCAGCACGCCCGACAAAACCGCCATCAGCCCAGCTGGCCAGGAGGGCCCCGCCAGCCCCATCCCAGGTGGGCAGGAGGCCACCAACAGCCCCGGCACAGCTGCCCAGGAGGGCCCCGCCAGCCACAGGACAGATGGGCAGGAGGGCCCCGCCAGCCACAGGACAGGTGGCAAATGAGCACCCCGCCATGGCCGGGACCGCTGAACTGGGCACCGCCGTCTCAAGCACCGCTGAACTGGGCACCGCCATCTCATGCACAGCTGAACTGGGCCCTTCATCTCAAGCGCCGCTGAACTGGGCACCGCCATCTCAAGCACCGCTGAACTGGGCACCGCCGTCTCAAGCACCGCTGAACTGGGCACCGCCGTCTCATGCACAGCTGAACTGGGCCCTTCATCTCAAGAACCGCTGAACTGGGCACCGCCGTCTGCACAGCTGAACTGGGCCCTTCATCTCAAGCACCGCTGAACTGGGCCCTTCATCTCAAGCACCGCTGAACTGGGCACCGCCGTCTCAAGCACCGCTGAACTGGGCCCTTCATCTCAAGCACCGCTGAACTGGGCCCTTCATCTCAAGCACCGCTGAACTGGGCACCGCCGTCTCAAGCACAGCTGAACTGGGCCCTTCATCTCAAGCACCGCTGAACTGGGCACCGCCGTCTCATGCACAGCTGACCTGGGCCCCTCATCTCAAGCACCGCTGAACTGGGCACCGCCGTCTCATGCACAGCTGAACTGGGCCCTTCATCTCAAGCGCCGCTGAACTGGGCACCGCCATCTCAAGCACCGCTGAACTGGGCACCGCCATCTCAAGCACCGCTGAACTGGGCACCGCCATCTCAAGCACCGCTGAACTGGGCACCGCCGTCTCATGCACAGCTGAACTGGGCCCTTCATCTCAAGCACCGCTGAACTGGGCACCACCGTCTCAAGCACCGCTGAACTGGGCACCCCGTCTCAAGCACCGCTGCACTGGGCCCTTCATCTCAAGCACCGCCGAACTGGGCCCTTCATCTCAAGCACTGCTGAACTGGGCCCTTTATCTCAAGCACCGCTGAACTGGGCCCTTCATCTCAAGCACCGCTGAACTGGGCACCACCGTCTCATGCACAGCTGAACTGGGCCCTTCATCTCAAGCACCGCTGAACTGGGCACCGCCGTCTCAAGCACCGCTGAACTGGGCACCGCCGTCTCAAGCACAGCTGAACTGGGCCCTTCATCTCAAGCACCTATGAACTGGCCACTCCATCGCAGGCACCGCTGGCCCATGAGCGGCAGGGGCTGGGCCGCATCTGTGTCGGGCAGGGCTGCACGAGGCACTCTGGGCACCAGGCCCCTCCAGAACCAGTGGAGACTGTTATCCACTTGTGAGACTGTGGCTTTGCACTCCCCAGGATTGAACAGTAGGCAGCCCACCCACTGTCTGGACTTGTGAGACTGTGGCTTTGCACTCCCCAGGATTGAACAGTGGGCATGGAGGCCCCTCGTGGATCTGGCGTCGTGCACTCATCTGGCTGAGGTGCCCCCTCTTCCCTTCCCCCTGAGGTGCCTGTAGTTTTGCTATCTGATGCCCCTGCAGTGTTCTCTCCGTTAGAGTCAGGTATCCTGTGTGGGCTTTGCCCATGTGATTTGGGCCCCAGTGGTCCACGGACAATGCCTGCTACAATGCTCGGACATTTCTGTATATAAGAGTTTTTGATGTGTATATATATTTTTGGGCAGTATTGCAATATATTTCAATGTTTAAAATCATTTCCTTTTGTCTTTGCATTCTTCCGGGGGGTTGGGGGTGTAACTGTGATGTATTGCTATGCATTGATGTGTGTGTTGTAGTGGGTGAGGGTGGGGGTGGATGTGTCGCGTATGTGTGTCCCCATCATTTTTTCCCTCCCCCCTCCCCTGTGTCGTAGGTGCAGTACTCACCGTTGTCTTCTGCGCCGGCGTTCGTGCTCTTGGTAGAGGAGCAGGAAGACTATCGCTGGGAGTATGTGGAGTTTGGGTTCCATGCTGTCCTGATTCCTCGTGGGGTGTATCAAATCAAATCAAATCAAATCATTAACATTTATAAAGCGCGCTACTCACCCGTGCGGGTCTCAAGGCGCTAGGGGAAAGAGGGGGGTTACTGCTGCTCGAAAAGCCAGGTCTTTAGGAGTCTCCGGAAAGCGGAGTGGTCCTGGGTGGTCCTGAGGCTGGTGGGGAGGGAGTTCCAGGTCCTGGCCGCCAGGAAGGAGAAAGATCTCCCACCCGCCGTGGAGCGGCGGATGCGAGGGACGGAAGGGAGTGCGAGGCCAGAGGAACGGAGGGGGCGTGTGGGGACGTAGAAGCTGAGGCGTCGGTTGAGGTATTCCGGTCCCTTGTCGTGGAGGGCTTTGTGTGCGTGGGTGAGAAGTCGAAAGGTGATCCTTTTGCTGACTGGGAGCCAATGCAGGAGTCTCAGGTGTGCGGAGATGTGGCTGTTGCGGGGTACGTCGAGGATGAGGCGGGCCGAGGCGTTTTGAATGCGTTGCAGGCGATTTTGGAGTTTGGCTGTGGTCCCAGCGTAGAGGGTGTTGCCGTAGTCCAGGCGGCTTGTGACGAGGGCGTGGGTCACGGTTTTTCTAGTGTCGGCGGGGATCCAGCTGAAGATCTTGCGGAGCATGCGGAGGGTGAGGAAGCAGGCGGAGGACACGGCGTTGACTTGCTTGGTCATGGAGAGAAGAGGGTCCAAGATGAAGCTGAGGTTGCGGGCGTGGTCTGCGGGGGCCGGAGGGGTGCCGAGGGCCGTAGGCCACCAGGAGTCGTCCCAGGCGGACGGGGTGTTGCCGAGGATGAGGACTTCCGTTTTTTCAGAGTTCAGCTTTAGGCGGCTGAGCCTCATCCAATCTGCGACGTCCTTCATACCCTCTTGTAGGTTGGTCTTGGCGCTGGCGGGGTCCTTGGTGAGGTCCTTGCGCCAGGCCTTCTCGAGAGCGCGACAAGTTTTCTTTGATTCTTTGAGGGTGTCAGAGAACCAGAGAGGTTTTTTGGTGTTGGTATGTCGAAGCGTGCGTTTGAGGGGAGCAAGGTTGTCTGCGCAGTTGGAGATCCAGTTTGTGAGGCTGAGGGCTGCGTCGTTGGGGCCGGTGGTGAGGGTGGGTTGGTTGGCGGCGAGTGCGGAGAAGAGTTGCTCTTTGGGGATCTTGTTCCACTGTCGACGAGGGATGGGTTGAGTGCGGAGGTGGCGGGTCTCGCGTCGGAATGTGAAGTGGACACAGCTGTGGTCGGTCCAGTGTAGGGCGGAGGTATGGCTGAAGAAGATGTGTTTGCTGGCGGAGAAGATAGGGTCGAGCGTGTGTCCGGCGATGTGGGTGGCGGTGTTCACCAGTTGTTTGAGGCCGAGGTTGGCGAGGTTGTCGAGCAGGGTGGTGGTGTTGGGGTCGTTGTTTTGTTCCAGATGAAAGTTGAGGTCGCCTAGGAGAATGTAGTCCGGTGAGGCGAGGGCGTGCAGGGAGATGAAGTCGGCGATGGCGTCGCTGAATGGGGCGCGTGGTCCGGGAGGATGGTAGACGAGGGCTCCTCTGAGGGTGGTCCTCGGGTCGGTGCGAATCTGAAAATGCAGGTGTTCAGCGGCGAGAGGGGTGTCTTCGGTGGAGGTGGTGACGCTGATGGAGTCTTTGAAGACGATGGCGATACCTCCTCCTACTTTGGTTGGTGCGGTCTTTTCTGGAGATCTTGTAGCCTTCGGGGATGGCGGTGGCGATGTCTGGAGCAGAGGAGGCGTTCATCCAGGTCTCCGTGATGAAGGCGACGTCTGGGGCTGTGGAGTCCAGGAGGTCCCAGAGTTCAACGGCGTGCTTGTGGACGGAACGAGCGTTGACCAGGATGCACTTGAGGTGGTTGATGGCGCGTGGGCTTGTGGTCGTGGTAGTTGCGTGGTGGAAGATGCGTTTGCAGGAGTTGCAGGCGAAGGGTCCATGGGTGCGTTCGGGGTGAGCTTGGAAGCAGGTGTTGGAGCGTCCTGGGTTGAGGGCGTGGAGGGTGGTGGGGTCGTAGCGGATCAGCGGGGTTTGGGAGAGCTGGGGACCAGGGGTCGTGGCGCTGGGCGCGGGCCAGGCACGGATGGGCTTGCCTCTGGCACTGTCGCGCAGCGGCCGCCATATGAGGTAGGAGGGGGGGGAGGGGTCAGCTGGGGGCGAATGGTAGCTGGGGGGCAGGGGCGTGCAGGAGGTCGCGGCGGGAAAGCGCGAGGGAGAGGGGGGACAGGTAGAGTGAGAAGAGCTGGAGGAGGGGGGTTTAAGGGTGGGGGGGTGAGTGTTAGGAGGTTTAGGAGATTAGGGAGAAAGATAGGAGTAGGGTTGTGATGATAGGGGAGGGTGGGTTGTAGAGGTGGGTGAGGGCGAGAGGTAGAGTGAGAGATAGGAAGATAGGTGATAGAGGGGGTGGCGGGAAGGGGGGGAGAGATAGAGAAATAGATAGAGAAAATAGATAGATAGAGAAATCGATAGATAGAGAGATAGATAGATAGAGAGATAGGTAGATAGGAGGGGGTGGAGAGTGAGGGAGTTAGATAGTGGGATAGAGAGATAGGTAGATAGGAGGAGTGAGGGAGGTAGATAGCGAACGGGTTAGATAGGGGTGATAGAGAGGGGGGCAGGCGAGTGAGGGAGGGGGATGAGGCAGATGCAGGAGGGTAGGTGCGGGGAGAAGAAGGCGGAGGAGGCAGAAGAGCGGAAGGCGGAAGATAGAAGACAGAAGAGCAGAAGACCGGAAAAGCAGAAGACCGGAAGAGCAGAAGACCGGATGACCGGAAGAACAGAAGAACACAGAAGAACACAGAAGAACAGAGAAGAAGAACACAGAAGAACACAGAAGAACACAGAAGAACACAGAAGAAGATACAGAAAACGAAGAACAGAAGGCAGAAGACCACAGAAGAAGATGAGGAAGAAGAGAAGAAGAGAGAAGACGGGGAAAAGAAGAGTACAGCAGAAGATTACAGACGAGGAGCGAGGAGGAAGAACAGAGAAGAAGAAAAGAAGAAAAGAAGCAGGAGCAGGAGAGAGGGTGAGTAGCGCGGGGCAGAGCGAGGGGCTGGTAGGTGGAGGGTACTTACTGTGAGGTGGGTCTCAGGAACTCAGGAACCGGAGGAGCTGGAGAAGCTGCAGCGGCAGGGGGAGCGACCTACCCTTGGGTCTGGTAAGGGTATGGAGGTGAGCGTTTTCCCTTCGAGATGGCTGTTTCTGCCGTGTTTTTATTGGCGGGGCTACCGCCCCGGAAAAGGTGGCGGATTGGTAGGTTGTGATACTGTGGGCGGTACATTGACTCCCGCCTGTCTGTTGGCGGTGACCGCCGCGCTGTTTGTTTGTACCGCTGTGGCAGTCGGTGTGTTAAAGTGGCGGTCTCTGTTGGCGGTTACCGCCTCGGTCGGAATTCCATTTTTTTTACCGCCAGCCTGTTGGCGGTTTTGCCGCCGCTTTAACACCGACCGCCAGGGTTGAAATGACCACCATGGTGTTGTTAGGTAGGGCAAGGGTGACGCAAGAAAAGTGGTGCATCAGTACTTTCTTGTAAATCTGGCCCATAGTTTCTTAACATTAGTATAACTATAAATATAACTATAAGTACTGAATTTCTATGGTTTTTTATATGTAAAACATCCACCTAGCTATAATGTCCCTGTAACCTTTGGTTTTTACAGTCAATATATATATATATGTATATATATATATTTATATATACACACACACACACTCAGCAGAACAGACAGGGCAAATAATGGGTGAGCACAAGCTTACCTATGAGGTCAATGATGATGAACGATCGCTCCTTGAGTTGGGGTTGTCATTTTGTCCGATGGACAACTTTGACTATTGTAAAACAAGTGATGATCTATTTCTCTTTATCAGGAAGTTAAAGTTACTGAAGTTGTTCACTCAACAATGTGACAAATTGGAATATGTGGAAAAGAATTTGGTTATGGTTGAAGAAAATCAATGTTTGACAACTAATGCATTGGGGATATTGAGGGTTTGGCTCTATTGAAAGAATTGGAAGGTGGTAACCAAGAGTGGGTTTCAGAAAAGGGAATTACTGATTTGGGTTTGGAGATTGACAGGCAAGCAACACTCAATTCAAACCAAAATCAAAATTCAATCCTAATATCCCACATGATACAATCGACTGTTTTCAGGAAGTGATAATCAGGAACCCTATGAGGCTATGGAAAAATAGCCACAATGATTTTGCCAGCCATTTCAGTTCAGGACAGAGGCAGGCATTGACATCTCTCAGTAAAACACTTCCTTCATAATCAAACCTGCTGATAAAAGAGGTAATGTGGTATTTTGAGACGTACCAAGAGAAAGCTAGGTGACAACTGGACTATTCTGGTTGCTATGAAAGGTCCGATGGGAGCATGTATAGGAATATTACATCTCTTTTTCACACCTTTTTGTCAGAATGGTATCAGAAAGGGATTTTGGACATTGAGGAATATCAGTTTTTAAGGCTTGATAAACCTACTGTTCCCTGTTTTCACATGTTACCCAAAATCCATTCAAACTTCAGTGACCCTCTCCTCCCCCCGAACACACCAATTATCTCAGCCAGAAAACATCTATTAGAGAATACATCCACTTTTTGGGATTTTTTCTTATGTCCACATATACTCAACTTACAATCATATTGTAGGGACAGCACAGACTTTCTAACAAAAATACAAGGGATCCCATGGGAATCTGACTATAACTTGGTGACTATAGATGTGGCATCCCTCTATATATGTATTAATCATGACATGCATCCAGGCCTGTAGGTACTTTTTCAAGGATAGGCCACTGTTTCAATATGATCATTCCATGATGTTGTTGACTCTATTATGGTTTTGCCTCAACCATATTTTTTTCTTCTGTTTGGCAGTGAATGGTCTAGGCAACTGACCGGGACTTCCATATGAAGTTGCTTTGCGCTGAGCTATGCTTGCATTATTATGGGTTGGTGGGAAGCAGAATACATTTAGAAAGAGAGAAATGAGGATTGGACCCAACATTTTATTTTTTGGACAAGGTATATTGATAACTTGTTTGCCATTTGCGATGACCCACAGAGCAAATTGAGTGCTTTTTTGAACTTCATTTCTAATAATGATTTGAATGTGAAGTTTACTCACAAGATACACAAAACTGAAATAGAGTTTTTGGATGTCATGGTAAGAGTGGCGAGGGAAACCATACATACCAACCTGTTTAGAAAGAGCAAAGGGGAATAGTGTAATACATGCCTGTAGAAGCCTTCCACCCAAGCTTAAGTGGAGGATTCCTCATGGGAAGTTACTCTGGGCTAAGCGTAACTGCAGCACAGCAGCTGCCTTTGACATGGAGCAAAGCAACATGGTGAAAAAATTCTGAGCTAGAGGTTATACATTAACAGAGCATGGAGCATGTGATAAGGTGGCAAATGTTACTAGAGGAAGCCTGTTGATAACGAAAAAGATAAAGGCCAGAATAAGATCAGACTATTCACTACATTTAACAGCAAATCGAACAATGTCAGACGCATTTTGGGGAAGCACTGGCATTTGGTCAGATCAGCTCAGGTGATTGGGAAGATTGTAAGCCCCTGCCCGTTTCCTACAGAAAAAGTAGCTCTTTGAAGGACTATCTGGTTCATGGTCATTTTAATCCTGAGAACGAAAATGTTTTTTTAAGTGTGGGAAATGTGGGGGCGTGGCCAATATGGCGGCCGGAGCAGTTGCATAAATCGCAGCTCCGCTCCCGGCCCTTGGCAAAATCCTGCACAAGATGCCTCCGTCTCCCTAAAACGGAAGGCGCCGCTTGCGCAGTCATCGGGACCCCTCCGGCGGCACACGACACGCTCCGGGTACCCCTGGGATCGCTGGACCGCGATAGTGAGGACGGGCTCCCGTGTCGGGCGCTGTGTAAGGAACCCCGGCCGCGCACGACGTCGGACCCAGCGGCCTCCACGTATCAACCGGAGGAGGAGCAGAGGAGTGACCGCGGACCGTGCGCACACTTGCGGACCTGAGGTGGTGGAGTCGGGCTCGTAACACAGGTGAGGGCCCGGCAAAAGGAAGCGGCCTTGGAGGCCTCCCCGGCTGCTTGGCCGCATCTGTTAAATATAGCAGGCCCGGACTGCGGCGTCGCATCCGCGGGCCTCTTGCCACCGGTCCTTTGCGCCCAGGGGACCCCGCCCCCACCCCGACGAGCACGCGCGATCCCAAACGGCAGGCATGCCGATCGGAGATGCCATCAAACTGACATAACTCCCAATGGGGAGCCCCACCTACAGTAACCATTAGGGATATCGGCCCACTCGATCCACAGACCGGGGTGATCCTACAGCTCTCACAGAGAGGCATATCAGCTTCCCAACGCTTGAAAACACCTCACTCCCCACAGAGTGCTGCTTCGTGCTGCTCCGGCGACATAGATCGGGTCGCGGGGCCCCTCAGAGTGGTCCAGGCCCCACATAAGCATCTGGAAAACACAACAGCTGCTCCTCAACATCGCACTCCCTGTAGTAGAACTGCACTGCGCACAGTAACCGTCCTCAACCAGCCACACTCTACAATTACAGGCTGCTACAAAACAAAGCAAAATTACCCAACTGAACAAGTATCGCTCAACTGCATCAGGTCAACATCGCTGGCGCTAGACCTGGCTACTACACACGTCGTGCTCTTATATATAAGGCACAAGGGAATTAACTAGTAATTGACTAAAACTACAATTCATCGTCCGAAAACGGCATTATTTGCCTTGCGCTCAAGCTCCTGTAAACTGGGACACTGCCCCCATTCTCGCAAAACTAATGGCTCGCATATTTATATTAACCTCATACTACAACCTCTGATTGACGCCCCCCAGAGTGCAACTGAGCCAGATACCACTGGTAAACATAATCAATAAAGCCCCCAGATCGACTTGCAGACAATACGATAGCTTCACCTAATCAATCCAAGCCAAACTAAGATCACGAATGGGCAAGCCAAAGACCCCACAGGCACCACCAGGAAACATGAACGTGGACGAACTGGCTCCACCACCGGAACCCTCGGTTACATCTCAAGCACTTCAGAAGCTGGAGGTAACCTTACAAACCCATACAACGCAATTCGAGAAAATACTGCAAGCCATCCTAGACACCAGAACCACACTAGAAGCAAAAATAGGATCGGTCACGGAAGATGTCAATCTCCTTCGCATGGACCAACATGCCCTAGCGGAAAGAGTAACAACGCTTGAAGAGGATGCGTCACAGATAGCACCATCGATAAAAGACCTCCAATTGCAATTAACGACAGTAACAACCGAGGTCGAAGCCCTGAAGCGCAGGCCCGAGGATGCCGAGGGCAGATCACGACGAAACAACATTCGCTTTGTGGGATTTCCGGAATGGGCAGAAATTCTTCTCTGTGGAGCGTGCACACAGGGTGTCCGGAAGACCCCCCCCTCCGGGCGCTCCGCCCCGCCCGCTCATTGCAAGACTCCTTAACTACCGCGATAAAGACCTCATATTGCAATTGTTCCGAAAATCAGGCCCTGTAAGGTACGAAAATGCAGAGATCACGGCTTACCCAGACTTTACTGCGGAAGTACAAAAGAAACGTAACTCCTTCTTCAGGGTAAAAGAAAGACTGCGAGAACACAACATTAAGTACGCTTTGCTGTTCCCTGCAAAAATGTGAATACAGGACGACACTCGCACCATCTTCTTCACTGCCCCAGAGGATGCTTGGACCTGGCTGCACGCCAAAGGCCTTGCCGACCAGGCAAATCAAAGAAATTCAGTGGAAAAATAGTCATCCCCAAAGACTAGACACAAACCTTTCAGAAAACAAGACACTAAACCTTCACCCAAACAGGCTCAAGCAGAGCGCTCCTCACTACTGCAGGCCACAACGCGTTTTGTCAACACATCCCCAACTTCTCTATCTACCCAAAACGAAGCAGAGCACGATCTTGACGCACAATATGACTCCACAGACTCCAACCGCGGCCCTAACCTCACGCCACGCACAGCAGATGACATTTGCTAATCATGCAGGCCTAGAATATCTTCACAACTTGGGACATGCTCCTTCCTCGTGAAATCTGACTATCTAGCTTGGTTGTTTGGACCCGAGAGGCATGCAACCAAGCCTTATTATTAACCTAAACTACAGCCATGCAGCCGCCGGAGGCCCCCATACGGACGCACCAGGAACGAGAGTGCTACGGGCCGGGAAACCCATCGACTCGAGCACATGCACCTGAAGCACCCCCGCTCCATATGGACTGGTTCTCCAAGATGGCAGACACTGGCCCTCCACCAGCCGTGATGTATGCACAGTTCATGTTTTACATAGTTATCGTTTTTTATGTCACCATACGAGATCCACTTCGGGCACGAAATGTAGATCACGATCACTGTAACTGGCGTTACAATCGTACTCCTAATACATACATAAAAGGCAATACCATAGCCGGTAAATGCCTATCCATAAAGTACAGTGAGGAAAGCATGGGTATGCATAGCACATGGGCAGTATATCTACCAAGCTCAATAAAACAGCGCACACACCATGACCCCTCAATCTCAACATAACACCCCACAATATCAAATAAGCACATGGAACATCAGGGGCATGGCATCCACACGCAAACGCCAATGGTTTTATGCGTACCTCAGGCGGCATCAGATACACATCGCCATGCTACAGGAGACTCACCTTAATGGGTCCTCATCAGAAAGCTTACGTGCAAAATGGCGGGGACAATTATATGGCACTACCTTTTCGACCTTCGCGCGCGGGGTGGTGATCTGGGTAGCACCAGGGGTCCCATTCGTAATGTCCCGAACACAAAATGATCCACACGGGCGATATGTGATACTGGAAGGGGTCCTAGATGGTTATCCCTTAGCATTAACCGCTTTATATACCCCTAACACAGGGCAACGAGAGTTTCTGTGGACGCTTAACAACAGCAAACTCAGAGACCCATCCGAGGCTAGCACATGGGGCGGTGATTTCAACTCAGTACTAGATATACATATGGAACGCTCAACTCCCCCACTGTCCACTGCCCCAGCCAGATGTACATCCACCGATTTAGTAGAATGGGCCTCTAATAACGGTCTGAAAGAAATTTGGAGAGTGGGAACCCCACTCACCGCGAATATTCCTACTATTCATCAGTACATAAACTCCACACCAGAATAGATATGCTATTCGCTACGCCTGACATAATTCATAAAATAAACACGTCAGAATACCTCACCCGCACCATCTCGGACCATAATCCGTTACACGCCAATTTATTATGGGGACGCATGTATGCTCGCATCCCAACCTGGTGCTTACAACTAGAAGCCCTCACAGATCCCCCCTTCCAAGAAGAGATACCCAAATGCTTATCAAACTACTTCACGTCAAATAAGGATACCGCCTCAACGCGTGCTATTGAATAGGATTCCCACAAAGCTGTGATTCGAGGCCACTGTGGGAGTCAAAAGAGTACTCACTAAAGAGCTACAAGAGCTAAAAATCCAGTTGCGCAAGACGGAAGTGGAGGTCTCCATGAATATATCCTCCCTGGAAACACTGAGTGCTCTTAGAGCCAGTTATAGGGACGCAGACACCAGACTATGTAAACACGATTACAGACACTATCAGGCACGACAACACGCAGAAGGGGACAGATCTGGGAAAATGTTAGCCTGGCTGGTTCGCCAACCTCTGCAGTCATCACCCATAGGTGCGATTAAACTACACACAGGCCTTGTCATTAACACGCAGGTCGAAATTAATACAGCCTTTCATATGTATTATCGCACTTTATATCAACCCTCCACCTCCACTATTGAACAACAACTGTCTGCATTATTAACAATGATCCCCCAAAATCCGCACATAATAAGTAACACAGAAATGTTAGATGCCCCTGTCACAATAGAAGAACTACGTCTGGCTCTTTCTCAAATGGCACGAAATAAAGCCCCAGGCCCGGACGGTCTGCCAGCGGAATACTTTAACTCACAACCCAGTCACCTTTTGCAGCCCCTCTTCGAGGTGTTCAACGAAGCCCATAACAGAAAGCAACTCCCAGACTCCATGCGTGAAGCACTAATAGTCGTGCTCCCAAAACCAGGCCGAGATCCCCTGGACTTCAGGTCATATAGACCTCTCTCTCTCCTCAACTCTGACTGTAAACTCATAGGGAACATCCTAGCAAACAGACTACTCCCTCATTTACCAAACTTAGTACACCCAGATCAATTCGGATTTATACCAGGTAGAAACACTTTCTTAAACATCAGAAGATTAATTCGCTTGATGCACGGCACCGTCGAGGAGGAGGCAGTGGCTATGTCCCTGGACATAGAAAAAGCTTTTGATACACTCGCTGCACCAATCTCCCCAAAAACTTGGGAAGCTGCCCTCGCCACTATCAAAACGATCTCTCGCAACACCAGACTAAGATACACTCAATTTAATTATATTCATCAAACCTACTTATCTCCAGCCCGCATAAAGAGAATCTACCCTAGCGCTAAATCAGAATGCCCTAGATGCGCCACACACTCAGCCAACTTTTTTCACATGGTCTGGGAATGTCACTCAATGCATGCAAGCTGGCAGAGAATCACAGAAACTACATCAGAAATCGCTGACCGTACACTCACTCCTTCCCCGGAATCGTGCTTACTGGGAATACGCCGACACCCCAAAGGTGATAAACATTTACACAGATTTATAGATCTAGCATTTGTGGTATACAAGCGCTTGATCGCCATACATTGGAAGGCCCCTCAAACCCCTCCTTACTCCGCTTGGCTTCGCGACTTACACAGTTGCACACAAGCAGAAGCATATACATTAAGACAACTACAAAAAAGGGGCCAGCCACAGGAGGGAGTTGAAATATGGGACAGCTATGTAGTAAAAATAGAAACCAGAGACGACTTGTTCCCCCCATGACCCACTACACCTTCCACGCCAAAAGCGTTGAGACTCTCACAATTAATTAACATATAAACCAAGCAAAAAAATAGCATGGCCTCCAATGCGCTTACTGAGCACTGTACTAAGGTAACACAAACAAGCCGGACCCACTTAAACCTTTCTCCTGTTGTTAACGTTCGGACCCACACCAGACGTACACCTCCTCCCCCCATGCGCTTCAATGCTACCCTCATTACTTATAACACCACTACGTACGCATGCATAAAAACTACAATCAGAGTGACTATAGTTATATATCGCACAGTTTTTTCTTTTCTCTATTTTTTCTTTCCCTTTCGATGCATATTAGTAAAGTCAATGTTGATTACGCAGCTTAGAACTCAAACATATTGGTGAATATATACAGGCAAAGATGCTGCATGTTCTGTAATCATTGTAATGCATTACGAGTTTTTGCACCTTGTTCAATAAACAGATTAAAAAAAAAAAAAAAAGGTGTGGGAAATGAAAAGCTTGCACCTACAGTACTAGTACGAAGAACTACACATTACTAACAGGAAAAAACATGTACTACCAAGAATTTCATCAATTGTAATGGCAATTTTGTTGTTTACCTTTTGGTGTGTGTTTGTGGCCTGTATTATGTAGGTAGCACAATTTTTCCAGTAAAGGAAAGGATCCTGGAACATTTTCAAACTATCCCATTGCAAGACAGTGTATTCAGGAGATGGGTGAACGCTTCAAACTGCGAAGTTATCTGATGGGAGTTATTGAAAAAGCAAAATGTAGGGTCATGATGTATCCCTAGGAGTGAGACTTTAAAACCTACCAATACCTTTGGCATTGGGAATGAGGCTCGCAAGGTTAGATTAGTTAAAGACTACACTAGAACATCCATTGCCCTAAGAAAGATTCAAGGATCTCATTTCAAGCAGACCCGAAATTACATACTGTAGAGGCAGATCTTTGAAAAATATCCTTAGCCCTAGTTTTCCGGTACCTAGATTACGGGGCGATTGGTTGTCTGACCATAGGAAAGGTTTCTTTAAATGCTGGTAATGTGGGATGTATAGATGGGCTTGTCATGGTAAGAAGGAGTTTACTAGTACTGTTATTGAACCTTCAAGATTGAATCAGCTATTAATTGTAATACGACATTTGTTATATATATTATAATGTGTAAATGTGACAGCATCTATGTTGGAAGTACTATTCGTCCCCTTAGGATTAGGATCAGTGAACATGCAAGAGCACTTATACATGATGATGAGAGAAATTTGATACTGGCACAAATGATAAATTGCCAGGCACAAGGAGCCAATAAATCGTTTACCGACAGATCTTGGGGGTGGCAACAGGGAACTTGCCCTGAGAAGAAAGGAGGAGCTATGGTTTATGTGCCTCAAAGCAGTTGAAGACTGTCTTAACACTGACCATGAACTTGAGTATTTCTTGGGCAATTAAACCTTTTGTAGCTCAAGATTGGAACTCTGTTTAAGGACAAGAATTGTGCTTGAATTGGACTAAACATTAAACTGGTTGAATCACACAGAAGGACTGAAAAGCTATATATGTTTTCACTATGTGACTGGATCCTCTTTAGGACATAGTGATTTGGACTTTGGGGTTCATTTTTCTATGATTAAGATATTCATATGTACTGGAAACCTACAGTGAATGATATGTTTTAAAAAATTAGTGTAATCAGGGAAACCACATTGGGTCCTAATCTAAGGAAAAGAACAAAAAGAAAAGAGAGAAAACAACGTCCCTGGAAAATTAATTATTTTGGAACAAGAGCCCTCACTCACCAAAGGTGACATGCTTCATCCTTGGGCTCTCCTCCAAGTCAGGCTGGCGCTGCAATGCCTGACGGGCCCCTCAAGGGGGGCTCTTTGCCAGAGATCTTTTGAGATATGTGGCCGGTTTAGAAAGAATAGGGTATAGGATTGGAAAAAATCTTTTTTTTAAATAACTAGAGGTTAGGCAAACTTTATTGAATAATCCAACCACTGTCATGATTAAAACCAAAGAACGGGGAGAGAGAAGAACAAGGTCTAGGCTCCCCACAAAAATCACTTCCGTGCTCAGTTTGAGATTCGGTATTGTGCGTACAGGATCCCCTGTACGATTTATCAAAAGGTCAACATGTTTCTCGCTATTTATGTCCTATGGATCTAACGCGATTCTTCAGGACCTAAACTACCTAATCCTATATGAAAATGTAACCTATAGTAAGGAATGTTAGTGTAATGCAGGGACCTGAAATGAGAAGAATAACAAACAAAAAGAACAACACATTATTCACATGCACAATATCAATAATAGTGTGCTCTGTGCGAATCCACACATAGGTGAAATATGCCCTCTGTGGATCAAAGTGTAAATAAATGTGGAAATATTGATGAAAAATGCTTACCCTCCTCATACCAGTGGATGGGCCGCATCAGGTAAAGCACCAAGTAACGGAGGTCCTACTAAACTGAATGCGTGGGTTCAATATCAGATTGTATTCAGGAAAAAAGACAAAAACTGTGATAACGGGAAATAGAAGGATACAGCATTTGCCAAATGTTCAAGTATCCCATAATCAAATGTAACGAGACGCTACATATGTTGAGATTGCCCAGGTGTTACGAATTCACTTAGCAGAGGATATGCCAATTATACGTAAAATACGTGGTGTGCTGATAGTAATAGCAAATGTTGAAAACATTCTTAAGGAGTGTCATAGACATATATATCTACATAAATATACTCCGAACTACAGCTTACTAGTAACAGTGTTCAGTACCCTTAAGTCTAGAGCTCAAGATTAAGGATTAGTGCGAACATGTCACCCACTGAATTAAAGACTGTAGACACCCATATCGGACTTCAAAAGAGTCCTAATTATTTTGATGTTATCAAAAACGCCGTAACCAACTCGGAAGCGGCGGTATCTAGACAAGGGGGTTCGCAGTGTGAAAACGCGTGTACACAACAAAGAGCCAAATCGGAAGATATAAAAACTGTTCTTAACCAAAGTAACGTGCAGGGATCCTAAGGATACCCATCAAATGTCCGATATGGGTGTCTACAGTCTTTAATTCAGTGGGTGGCATGTGCGCACTAATCCTTAATCTTGAGCTCTAGACTTAAGGGTACTGAACACTGTTACTAGTAAGCTGTAGTTCGGAGTATATTTATGTATATATATATATATATATAAGTGCAAGGTGCTACAAACAAGCTGGCCTACCCGTTTCAGCAGAAAGCCTTTGACTGGGCCATCACGTGATACAGTGCAAAACACCTATTTAAAGAAACATCCTTCTAATACCCACGCCTAATCTTCAAAAAGATATACATACATACTGCAAGTAATACATATACCATTCACTATAGTAGATACAATCTTTGGAATCAAGTTATGTTTTCACAACAGAAATAAAAATAATATATATATAATTTATTTCATAAAACATTTACCCCATCATCCCATTTATTTTCATTTTCTCTAACTTATGGTAAAGTACTTTGAAATGTGTTTGAGAGTACTAGAGACTGTTGTCATGGATTGCCAAATAATTGAACAGCAATTACTGTAAAGTGCTTGTACCAACTAAAGTCTAATATAAAATAAACACAAAAGTTAAAGGGCCTCCTGTGCAATAATTTATACAATTCCAAAAACACTAAACACAATGCTAGATGACATTTTGTAACTATATGTATATATATATAGATATATAGATATATAGACATGATCTTCTATATATAAATAACCTACCCTCAAAAGCTAGAAAACTTTAAAACTCCCAATAACCCCATCCCCTTTCCTATGTCCTTCACTGATCTTACAAAAATATTAATACACAATCCCCAAATCCCATGTAATATATTATAATGATCCCCACCTAAATTATACCAGACTTCCACTATGTGCTATGTGGCCTAGAAGAGTACTTCTAACCCAGAGGATCTTAATGCACAAATTCAACCTTATCCCATCAAGCCAGCACTCATTTCATTATCCACCTTAGAAATATCAACCCACAAGGTCCCATATATCCCTCCATATACCTTCCTGATCATGATCTTGTTCTAATGTCATTATTACTTTTTACAATCCCTCCAAAGAGAGAGATGGGGGAGAAGAGAGAAATTGTGGGGTGGGGGAAAGGCAAAGAAAAGGTCGGTGGACAAAAGGGAAGCAGGAGTTCGAGAAGAAGGAGAACAAAGTATAAATTCCACCTCTTACGTTCCAAACTCCAAGTCCCAGATATCCAGTATGAAAATCTAAAGTTCAAAGATATAAATATATAACATTTCAACATATCAGCACATCAACATATCGGCTCCCTGCATTTAGAGATGTACATGAAGTTCAGTATTTGTATTCAAACCCCAAAGTATTTCTGTTCCATTTATCATTATCTACCCTGACTCTGATCTTCTGAGGGACAATTCCCGATCTCCTCCTCTTACATTAGCCCTAGCATGATGGATTCCATAATAACATAAATTGTTATATTCTCCAGGTGCTGCTTCCAAATATGTTTCACAATCACATAGGAGTAATCTTTTTTTTGTTATTTCTCTTAAGTGTTGTAATATATGTAGTTTCAATTTAGTTTCACTTTGTTTACAGTACTCCCCATGTCATTTTTGCCTCAGCCACACTCCAGAGAATATACTACAAATGAAGTTTCACATGTTATCCGTTCTCCATGTTTCCTTGTGGATTCATCAAGACATTTAAACTCTGATATATTCTTACCATAACGACAGACCTTGCATTTAAAGCATTTGAAAAAGCCCTTACTTTGGAGCCAGTTCTTTGTTCCACTTTTTTGTACTGGTAATTAGCTTCCAACTAACAGTTCATTCAAAGAGGATTTTTTTATATTTGATTTTTGGATGCTCTGTTACCCAGGGCCAGATGTAGGAAGCCGTTTGCATGGTGCAAACTGCGAAAATCGCAGTTTGCGCCATGCAAACAGCCTAACGCGATGCTCATTCACAAATTGCGAGTCGGTACCGACTCGCAATTTGTGAATGCGACTCGCAAATAGGAAGGGGTGTTCCCTTCCTATCTGCGACTCGCATCGCAATTCACAGTTACCACCAGTGTCACACTGGTGGTAACTCATTCGCAAAACGGAAGGGGTCCCCATGGGACCCCTTCCCCTTTGTGAATGTGGGCATAAAGGTTTTTTCAGAGCAGGCAGTGGTCCAATGGACCACTGCCTACACTGAAAAAACGAAACCAAATGGTTTCGTAATTATTTTCATTTTGCAACTCGTTTTCCTTTAAGGAAAACGGGCTGCTAAATGAAAAACAAAAACTGCTTTATTTAAAAAGCAGTCACAGACATGGAGGTCTGCTGACTTCAGCAGGCCACCATCCCTGTGAGTGCAGGGAATCGCTATGGGGTCACAAAATGCGACCCACCTCATTAATATTAATGAGGTGGGTCTTTGCGACCCCATAGCGATTCGCAGAAGGTGTCTGAGACACCATTCTGCATCCGATTTTGCGACTTGCAAATTGCGAGTCGCTCAGCCTCGCAATTTGCAAGTCGCAAAATCGGATTTTGATACATTTGGCCCCCAATCTCTTAGTTCAATATCTTTTCTGAAAACTCCCCATTTTTTCCTGAGAGCTGTTCTGATCTCCTTATCCAAGCGGTTGTAATCCATAATGTATCTAATGATGTTTTCCTGATCCTTTTTCCTCTCTCTCATACTCTTTAAGACTAATAAGTCCTCTCTATTTTTTTTCATCGCTCTTTTCATGGCATCCTCTAATACGGATAGCGGGTATCCTGTCTTACAAATCTTGAGAACATCTCATCACCCTGTATCTTGAAATCATTTAACTCCGAACAATTTTTTCTGGCTTTTAGGAGTTCTCCATAAGGCACGCTCCATTTAAGTGCTTTGAGATGTGAACTATTTGCAAATAAGATACTATTGCAGCTCGTGGGTTTACGATATAATCTTGTGCAAACTTTTTCACAGTTAATATAAATCTCTAGATCCAAAAAGGTTATCTTTTCTTTGCTTGTTTCAAATGTAAATTGTAACCCAAGCGGATTATATTTTAGGGAATTTAGAAATACCTCAATTCATCCTGTGCACCCTCCCAGATTAGCAATAGGTCATCTATAAAGCAGATCCATAAGATGAACTTACTGAGAACATCAGCATTCTCTTCTTTCCACACACATTTAGTCTCCGAGTGCCCCATCGTTAGGTTGACATAAGTTGGAGCAAAGGACGTTCTCATGACTCTCCCTTTCTTCTGGATGTAATATTCTCCCTCAGAAATAAAGATGTTATTTGTGAGGCAAAACTTCATCATTTCTACAGCTTAGGAAGTATGCACAGTCTTTCAGACCATCCTCATGTTCTTTTGAGGTATATAGTGACACAACATCTACTGCTGCCATTATATATTCCTTTTTCCATAGTATACCATGAATTTGATTCAGTCAGTCAGTCAAAATAACTTTATTCGGCGTTTTGCCATAAAAGTACACATGCATACATAAAAGTCATCATAAAATACAGTACCTATTACATACATCAAAAGCAAATCTATTAAATCTGAGCTTACCGCCCAAGCTTACTAAAACGGTATAAGATAATAAATACTTATAAAATCATATATAATAATAAGACAATATAGTAATAAGACAGTGTCTAGTTTCTCTTAACAAATAGTCACATTACCAGTTCATATCGGTTCCTAATGGTTATAGCGGATTTAATAAAACTAAGAATAGAAATACACATTTGTTTGGATGAGAGGCTTTGAATGCCAGTCAATCCTTCTTTGTAGGAAGAAGTGTGCAAGTTACGCAAAATGGGTAATAAAAAGGTTTTCCTGGGAACAGAGTAGAGTGTACAGAATAAAATAAAGTGGCAAGTACTTTGTTTTGAAAAGTTATCGCAAGGGCATGGCGGTAGTGTTTTTTCCCACACGCATTTTATCGGGAACGCCACTCTAAAATGGATAATATTAAATCTAAAAAGTACGAGTAAAGAGTATAAAGAAGGGTTCCTGGAACCAAACAAAATAAGGTTCTAACAAATCCGATGATAGAATTTGTATACATGAATTAAAAGAACTCAATTTCTCTGCCACTTGGTATCTAAGATTCATAACATGCTCTTTATGTCGAGATTTAACAATTTCTTTTGCATTGGCCAGCAGGAGCTCTGGTTTGAAATACATATAGTCCAAGTTTCGGAAGCCATTGTGAACAAAATTTAACCATGGAATTTTGTTACAGTTTGTTAGTGAAATACAGTCTTTTACGCAATTGTGTGTTAAAGTAGCCGCCGGATTTAACCATACTTTTATCCATAGCAAAAGGGGGGCAATATCTATCAAGTCTGTAATGTAGCAGATTCCCAGTTCCTCATGGCATAAAATTAATTTGATTCAAAAAGTCCACGTAATCTCTAATATAAAATGGGAGTGCTGCTACATACAGGAACAAAAAAAAGTCTCTAAACCTTGATGCATTCTCCAATAAGGAGTCACAGGAGCTAACTATTGGACATCCTGGGGGATTACTCATATTCTTAAATATTTTTGGACACACATATATGGTAGATGGTATTGAATGTGTCTTTTTTAAATCTTCCAACACCTCCTATACATATATATATATATATATCTACATACCAACAATAACGTTGTTTCACAGATCCGAGAAATCTCGGAATAACAAAACCAACGAGCCGTAACTCTATATGTGCGCAAGCACGTTTATTGCTTATCCGGCAACAGGAGCATAGCAAAAACGTAACGCGTTTCGGAGCAAAAAGCTCCCTGTTCACTGGTATATATAATATATATTTCTCCAAATGCCACTCAAATTGCCGAACAATTAGCAATGGCTGCCTCTTCTGTGCAAGTGGCATGCATGTAAAACATGACAACCAAACGGCTTCACTTCAAAGCCATAAAGGAGCACTCTCCAGGTTCACAGCCAGATTCTTTTCACCCAGCATGACGCATTTCGGTTGAATGCCTTTCTCAAGTGCCTGTAAATAAAGAGACATTTGCACGCAGCTGTTTAAATAATTTCCCTTCATTGTTTGTTTCGATATACTCACAAGTGAAAAAGGACTTCAGTTCATCCATAAATCACATAGCTAAGAGCATTGCCATTGTAGCACGTGTTATTAGTAGTTTTATAGTCCCAGTTGCAGTCTCTCTTTCGTAGATTTTAATACCCTCATGGTTCTGGGCCCTTTTAAACTCTCATTGTAATTGGTGCACTTTCAGCCCAAAACCTTCATGTTGTCAAACTATACCAATGTCTTTTCATGCAATAAATAAGTTGAACCTTTTCATCTCCGTCTTTTGGCCATATTACCTGGAGAGTGCTGCTTTATGGCTTTGAAGTGAAGCCATTTGGTTGTTACACACACACACATATATATATATATATATTTATATATATATATATGTATAATACCTACTGCTGATCGCCAGTTATAGTTAGGACCTAGTTTCCATTGGAAAAGCATTTCTTGACTTGGCTATATCTTTGATGAATCTTCACAAAATGTTCAAAAAAAGGTATTTTGTTGGTTCTTGCTGTGCATGGAATGTTCTGGGGTGATCAGCCAAGCAGGGGCTGAGAAAAAGGGGTGTTCAAAAAAGTGTGTTTACCATGTCAGTTCCCACAAAGATTTTAGACACAACTACAGCCCGAACCGCTGAATGGAATTGCACCAAATTTGTCAGGAAGGTAGCTCTTGGCTCAAAAGCAAGACTTTTGTTTTTTTGGGTGTAAATCCATTCAGTAGTTTGAGATATTAAAGGAAATCCAAATGTGTATATCTGGGCAGGTCTGATTGGCAGTCAGCACTTCAACCAGGAAGTGCTGGCAACCATCTTGGGATCAACACACATGATAGCACCACATTAAAATGCATAGTAGTGAATGGCAGGTTTTGAGGGTCACAAAAAGGAGAATGTATAAAAGGTGATAACAGATTTTAGGTACAATATAAATCATTTGTTGCTAAGGTAATTTTACCCTGTGAAAAACCTTCTGCTTAGATTCATCAATCATGTTTGAGAGAAAAGAGTTTTCTCGTGATTTTCCCATAGTGGTTATGGAAGAAGCTGCAGAAGCATATTTTCAGGAAATTCACACTATCTTTCTCAGCCATATGAGAATAAAGTCTGACATTCTCAGTAAAACATGTACTTTCAACAGGAGCAGCCTGTCAATTGATTCCCTCGTGTTCTACTGCAGCCTCACAGAGTGTTGTAAACAACAACTAGACTGTTAACCGTCTTACTTAACCGTCTTACTTATGACAAAAGGGTGGCATACCTGAAGCCATCCTGATTGAGTCAAACAGGAAAAACTTTTAATTTAGAAAGGAACAAAATGAGGGGTTTCATTTTGTCATAGAAATTATGGTTAGTGCTGTAGAAAAAAAATAGGACAACTTTTAAGTGAGTTCTCAAATATCTTCCTCTTCTATTTCATTAATACATTCCAACATGCAGGGTTAAATATACATTTTCAACACCAGCAGCAGACTGCCAGTTAACTCTCTGGTGATCGGCATTTTACTACGGTGTTCTAATGAGCAACTAGAGTGGTAAAGCTCTGAATCTATGCCAAAGTTGTGACAAATCTGACCGCCATCTTGATGGAATTGAAGTGGAAAAATGAAAGCATTTTCTACTGAGGATACTGCAGTAAATGAAGAGATTAGGGAGCTTCATAACAAATAAGTCTTCCAAGAGGGCCATCAGAGAAAAAAGGAGCCCAAATGTAGTAACAATATCAACCAAATGTAGCCTAAGTATAGCCCAATGGTAGATGTGTGCAAAGCACTTAGGGGCAGATTTATCAAAAGTGGCGCTGCACCTAGTGCAGTGCCACTTTTCTAGCGTCCCTTAGCGCCCCCCTAATGCCACCATGTGTGCACCATATTTAATACACAGCACACCATGGCGGTAGTTAGGAAACTAGCATCATAATTTTTGATGCTAGTTCGGCGCTTTGCAGGATTAGCGTAAAAAAAAATCAGCTGATCCTGCAAAGCCCATTGAGGTCCATTGTAAACAATGGTATGTCTCCTTTTAACGCCTGCTTTGAGTAGGTGTTAAAAGTGCAGAAAGAAATGACTCAAATAAATCTCTTAGAATTATTTGCGCCATTGTTTCGCCCCCCAAAATGGGGGAATGCCCCCTTTGCATACATTATGCCTGTGTCAGGCATAATGTAGAGCAAAATGTTACAAAAAGGTCCAATACGTGCATTGTGCCACCTTGTAAATTTGGTGCAGCAATTTTGCCCTCGATGGGTCACATTTGCATAAACAAATTACGTTAATGTGGTGCAAGGAGGCGCTAGGGGCTCTTAAATCTGCGCCTTAATTTGTTTTGCTTTTTTGCAGTTTTATATAGTGCGGACTTGACTCAAAGGTATTGGGGTGTTTTACATGAGCATCAGTTAAATTACACAAGGACCCATTCCTTTTGAGCTTTAGGCATGGGAGAGATTAAATGATTTGCCCAGCATCAGAGGATGTCGAGCTGAGACTCAAACCCAAACCTGGTTCTACAGTTGCAAACATATTAATCAAGTGATCAACTGGATACAAAAACATGAAGCTAGCAAATATTTTAAAAATGCTTATTCTCTATTTGAGAACTCAAAAAATATGTCCTCATTTTAGTTTTTTAGAACACCTCTCATTTTTATAACGTCTAAAGGAAATGCTTTAGGTATTACAGTTTTGATTACATTGAGATTCTGTAATAAATACAGAATGTTAGTATCTAGTTGTTCAATGGAATAATGTGGGGAGCCAGATGTCAGGGGCACGGACTCGGAGAATTGAGGACAGAGAGGAGGGTGCAGAGGCAACAAGTTGACCACGCTGAGCAGGCGGGAGGTGTTGTGGCAGCACAATTAACTATCAAGGGCAGAGGAAAAGGGTGCTGGGGCAACAAAATAACCATGCAGGACAGGCAAGAAAGGCTGTGGCAATATGACAGATGTTTGAGGGCAGAAGGAAGAGAGGGTGACAGTACAACCATATATGCCAACAGACCTGACTCAGGCAGGAGACTCCCTATATTTTTAAGCCTAAAAAGGATTTATTTTATCTCTCCCTTGCCCAAAGTCTCCTCTTATTCAATGTAAGTCAATGGGGAAAATCATTTTTTCCCTGTTTTTTTTTTTTTTAAATCTTCCTCTTACCAAGTTCAAAACGTTTACAGGTATGGTACATTGGATCACTGAGGGCAGGAGGAACGGGGAAGAAGCAATGGCTGAGATAACAGAAGGCAGGAGAGAGATTGGCAGGGGCACCAAACTGACCTTACAAGGCAGGTGTCAGGGTTTGCAGCCGCATAGTACACCACACAGGGTAAGTGGGCGGCAGTGCTGCACAACTGACCATGGACAGGGCCATGCACATCAACAACAGAGAGCAGAGGGGAAAGAGACAAGGGCAGTAAGCTGACCATACCGAACAGACATGAGGGACTGTTGCAGCACACTAGACCATGAAGGGCAGGATGGAGGGGGAAGGGGCACAACAACGGATCAGACAAGGCAAGAGTGAGGGGATAGGGGCCTGCACATGGAAAACAGAGGGCATGGGGCAAGGGGCAGGGGTGGAGCAGCAAGCTGACCATAGAGTACAGGTAGGATAGGCACTGAAAGCACAATACACCATGAAGGGCAACAGTGAGGCTATAATGGCGTACACACAGACAACGGAGGAAAGGTGGGATGGGGTCAGGGGCAGCGAGCGGACCACACAGGGCAGGTGGGATGGGCTTGGGCAGCACAAAAGGCCCTGCATGGCAGGCTGGAGGGTTAGTGACAGCACAATGGCCATGGTGGGCCAGAGGAAGGGGGCAGGGGCATGCACAAAAGACCATAGAGGACAGAAGGGGTGGGTAAGGCCTGGACACCGGTAAGAGAGGGCAGGGGAAGGGGCTTCACAACAGACAATGCAGGGTAGTCAAGAGGAACAGTTGCAGCACAACACAGAATGGAGGGCAGAAGGAGTGGCAGCAAAATGGACCAAAGAGGACAGGAGGGAGGGGATAAGGGCAAAGCACACGGACAGGCAGGGTGGAGGTGGCAGGGACAGGCAGCAGTCATCTGACCATGCTAGGCAGGTGGGAGGTGCAGTGGCAGCTCAACAGAATAATCAGAGTAGATAGGAGGAGCAGTGCCAGGTCTATGGAACATGGTGAACAAAAAGGAGGGAGCGAAGGCAAGCTCACAGACATCGAAGAGCAGGGGGAAGGAGGATAAGGGCAGCAAGCTAAGTACAGAGGCTAAGCAGGAGGGCAAAGAAGGGGCATAGAACTGGGCTAGAGGACTGCACAGGGACATCAAGCTAAATGGAGGGCTGTGGCAGCACATCGGACCATGCAGGGCAAGAGGGAGGGGGCTGGTGCATGGACCCAGATGACAGAGGGTAGGGAGGTGGTGGATGAGGCAGCAAGCTAACTCTCTTCAAGCAGGCAGGAAGGGCAGTGGCAGAACAACAACCACACAGGGCTGTAATGAGCGAGCTGGGGCATGGACGTGAACAATGGATCACAAGACAGAGGGTGGGCAGAAGCAGCTAGCTTGGGTGAGGACAGCACAATGCGAAGCTAGGCCCTGCGTCCAACTCCCCTCACTGTGCATTGCAATGGGCATTGTACTTAACTTTAAAAAAAACTAGAAATTCATAGAAAAACCCAAAGGTTACTGGGACGTTATAGTTTGGAAATAGAATTAAAAAAACATCAAAATTAACAAAAAAGCAAAAGGTTACAGAGATATTATAGTTTGGTTAAAATTCTACATGCACAAAACCATTGAAATTCAACTGTTAGAGTTAGAGTTATTTCAAGTAACTATAGCTTGGGCCCTAAGGTAACTATAACTCGCACCCTCGCCATGCACTGCTAATTACCCCATATATTGCATCACTCATCACATCTTCTATGACATCATTGATAATATCACTGTAACATTTCAATGACATTATTGATGAGAAAGCTGTGCATAGTGAGCGCACAAGTTATAGTTAGAATTAGGGGTGGGAGTGCAGCCCCAAGCCATAAAAGGCCCCAGGAACCTCACCCAACGGGGCCTGCTCACAAGCTGTGTCCTGTGGAGCCCACCCCCAGGGACCAGTAGTTCCCCTGTCTGCAGGACAGTGGCCTGCAGGACGGTGAGCAGGGAAACATATGTTTGTAGCCATCTTGGAGACGCTGGGTGGAAGCAAATAAGCCTCCCCTGCCTGCAGGAACGTAGGCTGGATAGCCATGTCTGCACACAGTTGGTGGGAGATTTAAAAAATGCTCCCTCCAGGTGGGGGCAGACTTGTGAATATCAAGAAATCACACACAAAACTCTAACTTTACATTTGTGAATCAGGATCTAAGTATTGTAAGCAGACTTGAGTATTTTGAGAGAATCATCTTGTTATAACAATTTCTACATAACCGAGAAGACTGCCTGCATAAAGCACAAACCTATGTGTACGTGCTTGATTAGCTACAGAAGATGGGCTATCTGGAACATTTCATCAGAGTATGAAGGCTACATTAAGTAGCACCTTCAGGCCTATTTTAGTGAATAGTTTTTTCATGCACAATATTTATTACTATATATAAATATATATTTCTATAAACACACATGGCATAATTAATTAAAATAATTTTAATTTACCTTATATTCATTTTACATATATATATATAATAATAATATACAAATAAAAAAGAACATAATCATATATGAAAATTTCACAGATTAATTTCCCCAATTTTCACCGATATGTAGCAAAATATTAAAACCTCAACGAACACATTTACTAAAAATAATAAAATAATATACAGATTAAAAAAAATAAAACCAAACACTATCAACTATAAAAAAATAATCAAATTCCCCTCAGGTCACAATACCACTAACAGGCACTCTCATAGGCACATATGTGCATCTCCAAAGCTCATCAGCTTGCTTGCTCAAGGGAACCTTTTAAACAGAAGTGGGGTTAGGAGCACACTGCCTCACATCCCAGCACAGTTCGCCCCTTTGCATCCTGGTAATTACAGTACACAATTAGCGCTTACTTCAAAATTAGCTGTAGTTTTTCACCAACCTTTGTGCTTTCATTGCTGCATATCTCTAGGAATCTTTCAGAGTTAAGCTCTTAATCAGCAAGCAGAGAACAGAAACAGTAGAGAACAAACAAAAAATCATCTGGGGTCACTGCAAATGCTGCCAAATTCCTCTCAGGTCACAGTATCACTCACAGGCACACAGGTGCACCTCGAAAGCTTGTCAGCTTGCTGACTCAAGGGAGCCTTTTCAACATAAGGGGAATTGGGAGCACACTGCCTCACACCCCAGCACTTCTCACCTGTGAATCCTGCTGGGAGTAGAACTGTTTAGTTTATTTTACCTTAACGAAGGTCACTTGAACTTCTTCTACTTCTTTTAGAAAGAACACCGCTATGTCCTTACATTACATTGGACTTGTGGAAGAGGAGTGACTGAAAATTGTGATTCACCCTTGGGGATAATTCTTGAACATTTCACTCCCACGTAATCAACAACTTTTACTTTACACATCCTAACTTCTTTCTTGTATTGTGATTGTAGGTATTTATTTTGTGCTTGTGCCCTTTTTTTCCTCACATCATCAACTTTTTCTTTTGGTATATCAAATTGACCCATCCACTCCCTCAATAATTGTGATGTAGGCACCCAACCTCTCAATAATATGAATGGTGATACGTTTGTATCTGCATTAGAAGTGGTACATACAGCACAAAATACTTTCTTCAATTCCAATTTACAATTCAATCCACTGGCCTTTGCCAATTGCACATTCTCTTTAATAACTCTATTAAATCTCTAAAGAAGACCAATACTCCTCGGATGATATAGAGCAGTGGTTCCCAACCTGTGGGCCCGGGACCCCTGGGGGTCCGCGAAGCCTCCTCAGGGGGTCCGCGACTGCTTAAAAAAATTAATAATTTTAGGTCCCAGATATCAGTAATGACTAAGTGGGGGTCCCCAGGTTCCAATAATGATTCAGTGGGGGTCCCTGGGCTCCAGTATTGATAAAATGGGGGTCCACAGAAGTCAGAAGGTTGGAAACCACCGATATAGAGAAGTTTTTGTGTGTCGTGTTCCCATGAACTTCAAGAATTACTCAAATTGTGCAGATGTAAACTGACCCCCATTATCTGTCAACATTTCACTAGGGATTCCTTCTTTAGCAAATAGAGTTTCCAGAAACTTAATCACACGTGTTGAATTAGGCACTCTCACAAACTTGACTTGAGGCCACCATTGGGCCAATAATATCAATGGTCAATTTGAGCTATGATTTATTTGCTACCTTGAATGCTTCTACAGGACTGAGAACAGTCACCTGAGATTTGCCGGTAGTAGCACAACTCATACAGTCTCTCACAAAATGTTCTACATTTCTGTACAATCCTAGCCACCAGAACATTTCCCTAACCCCTCTCTTCATAGCACACATGCAAATACGACCTTCGTGAGCCAGTGTAAATCACCTATTCCTCATACCTTCCCATACAACTAGTAAATTGGAATGGAATAAGAGACCATTAACAGTTTATATTTCTCAATACCATGTTTGTACTTTATTGCAAATCCTTCCTTGGAACCCCACCTTGGCCACCCTTGACTTATTCATTGCATGACTTCCTTGAGTTCTTGTATCTTGCATGCATCCTTCCACTCCTGCTCTGATATAGCTCCCTGAGAGTGGTTTTCAACAGAGCACAAGAATTCTGTGGTATCCTCCTGTGCTTCACCATTAACCTTATCACTCCCATCACCTGTTTATCTGGATAAGCAGTCTGCTATCAATTTATTTTTCCCAGGCACATGATCAACTTTAAAGTTATGCTCTTGAAGTCTCTATTGCCATTTGGCAGTATTAGGTGTGGCCCGCTCTCCACCTGTTGTGGTAAACAACTGCACAAGTGGTTTGTGATCCACATGCACAATGAGTTGCAAACACCGCAATATGATGTAAAATGTACTATGCCCCATCAGCATGCCAGTGCTTCCCCATCTATCACAGAAAAGGTTGCTTCAGCTCCCGTCAAACTACTAGAAGTGAAAGCAACTACTTCATCCTTTCCATCTCTTTGTTACATAAGTACTTCACCTGACCCCCTTTAACTTGCATCCACCATCAATATAGTTTGATCTCATGTATCAAAAGGCTTCAATGGGATGAGATGGGCAATTTCATTCTTAATCTGGTTAAACTCCATTTACACTCCCCACTCCATGTGAACTTGGCATTCTTTTTCAAAGAATCTTGTGTAAAATTCAATTAGACCCACAAACGATCTCAATCGATCTTCATTTTCTGGGAAATGGAAGTCCTTGATTGCCTTCACCAAACTGTTTTTTGGTTCTGTTCCTTGAGCAGACAATTTATATCTTAAGTATTCTATACTGGAGGTAGTCATCCTACACTTTTCAGGACTTGGGGCCCGATTTTAAGTTTGGAAGACCGGAACACCTGCCCACCAAACTTCCGACATGGTGGTCACCGCTGTTCGGGTGAACTCCCTGCCAGCCCCATTATGACTTTCCCACTGGGCTGACCGGTGGAAACCAAGGTTTCTGGCAGTCATTCCAGTGGGAAAGTGGCAGCAGCATTGTCGCTGGCTCATAATTGAGCCAGAACCAATGCTGTTGCACGCAGGGGACACCAGCACCCTCGAAATGCGCACTGTCCACAGCAGACAGCATGCATTTCGTGGTTGCTGTGCAGGGGGACCCCTGCACCGCCCATGCCACAGGTATTAACACTCCTCCAAAGTTAGAATAACCCCCTTAGTGTTACATCTTTACTTCTTATTGTGCTGCTTATCATTCTTTCCATAAACTAGGACGTAGTTCTGGAAAGCTTTCGCTCCAACCATGCCTTTGAACAAACTCTCCACACTTCTTTGGAATATTGCGGATGCTGAAGCTAATCCAAAGAACATGCTCTTAAATTGAAATAACCCTTCTAATGTGTAGACTTTGGGTGCTAATTAATTTGGTGACATGAAGATGTCATATCCAGCAAACTAAATACTAAACCACCTTTGAGTGTGGATAACATCTCCATGATATTAGGTAAAAAGTATTGATCTATCCATATTTGATCATTCAAATTACATAAATTAACACATATTCAAATAGAATCATGGGCTTTGAGGGACAGGGCAATTGGGGAGACCCAATCAGAAGATGCAATGGGCTCTATTACATCATTCTTGCATAACTTCTCGTAAGGCTAATGGTACTCTATGGGACTTAAGAACCACAGGGTAAGCATTATCTTTGATTCTTATTTTGTGAATGAATCATTTAAACAGGCCTAATTCATCTTTGAATGCTTCTGGATATGTCTCTTCCCATGCACATTTGTACTGCTAAAACTTGAACATAATTCTAAGTATGACCTATTCAGGATAATTGGGGTCCAACAAAAGGCCTAAACTTCCTTGATCTTACCATCTTAAAAAGACACGCATCATCCTTAGCTACATGCAAAGTCCCCTGTGTTTTGTTATTGCTTAATATCAACTCTGCATCAAACTCTCCCAACACCTTCATAAGTTTACCCCCATATCCTACTTGATGAATCTTGGAATTCCTTAATTGTATCTCCATATCACAAAATAGTTCCTTCCACTTTTTTTCACTCATTAAAGTAAATTGGGACCCTGAATCTGCCATAACTCTGACATCCAGATTATTTATGTATAAGAAACAGAAAGGTATTATATTTGCTTGTGATGTCATGCTCCATATATCTCCCTTGTGCAGTTCAGAACTGATCTCTGAAATCTTGAACACTTCATCGTCTTCGCTAGTTGATGTTTCTCCCTCATTTGAAGTGTTTGGAAGTTGATCTTCCCAATGACCTGCACACCCAGGCAGAATGACCTTTTTTAATGCATTTGGCAGATGATTTATCTATTGCGGGACACACTTTAGCATTACCAAGGTGAGATATACTCCCACACCTATAACATTTCAAACGTTTGGATGTCAGTTTCTTTTAAATTTTTCCATTTTTATTTGACTTTTCCAGATTCTCTTTCTTCTTAATTTTTTTATTAGGTTGAGCGTTAGCGTTCAGCCTGCTGTATACTTTTAAGTATACTATAGCGCTTTCATTTGTTAGTTGCAGTGTCCTTCAAAAATCCTTGCTTGCTAGTGGTCAGTTCTGCCTCTTTGTCCTGCCTTTTCTCACTTTGAGAGCAGGACAAAGTACTGTGTAATTACGTTATGTCCTGTTTATCTCTTCTGTAAGGGACTTTTTTTTAGCATTTGCCTGTTTCACTTCAACACTGTGGGTGCTTGTTCAGTCCCTCCTCCCCACCAGCTCCCTTTGTAAACATAATAAAACAGAGGGGAGGGCTTTTCCAGGGCCAGCTCGCCCTCGCTCTCTTTCTCTAGTTATTTTCAGTCTGTGTGGCAAGAAATGTCTAGTCAGTAATTTACAATGCTAAGAGCTCTAACTCGAGCAAACACAAGACTGTTGCATTCCAAATGCTCGTTTTAATTGCTTCCTGCCTAGGCTCGTGTCTGCTCTCATTTGTAGAGTTGCTTCTCCTGCTTTTAGAATTATAGCGTGTGGAATATCGTGGTACACTTCGCTAATTTACGTTATCATTCCAATGTTAATATATGTACTGCCGAAGTGAGCACGACTTAGAATGGTAGCATGTTTTCGAAGTAACTTATGGTTTCATTCCTAGTGGGGGAGATTTAATGGATTTGCAATTTGTATGTGTACATTTGATATGCTTGTTTAGTAAGGAAATTACTTCAATAAACGTGTTTTCTGTTCTGATTTCGTACCACTAACGTATGGTATATATATTTTTTTTTTTAACGGCATACAGTTGGTGTATTGCTTTATTTATCTGTTGCACTTTCTCCTGGTGTTGTGGGGAGCATTCTTTAATTTCATGATTAGATTTGTGAGCAGCGTAGGTCCAACTTTATCCGCTCTTTTGGAGCTGTGTGGTAATGTATCAACACTTTTTTTTTGTGGTGTGTTAATACTGCATGGGAGCATATGCTCTGTAAACATTTTCCACCATTTTTTACTGATGGGAATGTGTGTAAAACTTGCAATGAAAAAGATGGCCAGGCAGTGGTACCGAGGTAGTGGCATTTGTGACGGGCAGCAGGTTTGGTACCAGGGAGTGCTGACCTGGCCTGATTGTGTCCTAGAGGGGAGCAATTCTGCTTCAATGCATCGCCATTCACCAGAAAGCTACTTAGGCAGCAGATTGCAAAGAAAGCAGCTGTGAGAGACACTTTAAAGAAATCGCATTTGGCTTTACAATATTTTCACACTCTTTCATTTTCTACGTTTCAGTACCATGCTGGTGGCAGCTACAGGACTGACTTGCTTTTTAGATTACGGCACACTATTCTAAGCAATGTACATTGCTGATGCCACTGATATGAATCCAGTGTATGTGAGTGTTAGAAATGGGGTCTTTGGTTGACAGTCAGGTTACCCCCTGTTCAAGCAAGGACCCTCACTCTAGTCAGGGTAAAAGAGAATCACCCTCAGCTAACCCCTGCTTACCCCCTTGGTAGCTTGGCAGAGCAGTAGGCTTAACCTCAGAGTGCTAGGTGTAAAGTTTTTGTACCAACACACACAGTAACTTAATGAAAAGCACTACAAAATGACACAACACCAGTTTAGAAAAATAGGAAATATTTATCTAAACAAAACAAGACCAAAACGACAAAAATCCGACATACACAAGTCAAGTTATGAATTTTTAGAGATTAAACTCAAAAATAGCATTTAGAAACAAAAATGCTTCGATGAGATGTTAACACGGCGTCGTGACGGAGTCGTTCCCAACAAGCCCACACCAGCGGCGCCGGACACGGAGTCGTGTAGACCCCCAAGTACAGTACCTTTGGTGAAGAGTGAAAACAAGCCGATGCGCGAAGTCGGGGATCGCGGTGTCTGTGCGAAACGTTGAATCCGTGCACTTCGAGTGGCGTCGGTCACGTAGGGGTGCGGCGACTTCCACGGAGTCGAGGACTTCAGCTGGGCTGCAGCGGCGTCGGGCCTGCGAAGAGCGTCGCGTTCCAGCGAAGGTCACGGCGTCTGGTGCAGGCGGCGTTACCGGATTCAGCAGCGGCGTCGGTCCGGAGTCGTCCGAAGTCGATTTCCTTGGATTTCCACCAGCTTTCCTTTCAAGGGCCCAGGGACTGGATAGGGCACCACTTGTCAGAGCAGGAGTCTCTCCAGAAACTCCAGGTGCTGGCAGAGAGAAGTCTTTGCTGTCCCTGAGACTTCAAACAACAGGAGGCAAGCTCTAACTCAAGCCCTTGGAGATTTCTTCACAAGATGGAAGGCACACAAAGTCCAGTCTTTGCCCTCTTACTCTGGCAGAAGCAGCACTGCAGGAAAGCTCCACAAAGCACAGTCACAGGCAGGGCAGCACTTCTTCCTCAGCTATCAGCTCTTCTCCAGGCAGAGGTTCCTCTTGGTTCCAGAAGTGTTTCTAAAGTCTGTAGATTTGGGTGCCCTTCTTATACCCATTTTAGTCTTTGAAGTCACCTTTCTTCAAAGGGGACTCACACCTACTTGTGAAATCCTGCCTTGCCCAGGCAAGGCATCAGACACACAGCAGGGGGTTGGAGCCGGCATTGTCAGAGGCAGGCACAGTCCTTTCAGATGAGAGTGACCACTCCACCCCCCCTCCTAGCAGAGATGGCTAATCAGGAAATGCAGGTTACACCCCAGCCCCCTTTGTGTCACTGTCTAGTGCGAGGTGAAAAACAACCCAACTGTCAAACTGACCCAGACAGGGAATCCACAAACAAGGCAGAGTCACAAAATGGTTTAAGCAAGAAAATGCTCACTTTCTAAAAGTGGCATTTTCAAACGCACAATCTCAAAATCAACTTTACTAAAAGATGTATTTTTAAATTGTGAGTTCAGGGACCCCAAACTCCACATGTCCATCTACTCTCTAGGGGAATCTACGCTTTAATCATATTTAAAGGTAGCCCCCATATTATCCTATGAGAGAGACTGGCCTTGCAACAGTGAAAAACAAAGTTGGCAGTATTTCACTGTCAGGACATATAAACCATATTACTATATGTCCTACCTTATCCATACACTGCACCCTGCCCTTGGGGCTACCTAGGGCCTACCTTAGGGGTGCCTTACATGTAAGAAAAGGGAAGGTTTAGGCCTGGCAAGTGGGTACACTTGCCAAGTCGAATTTACAGTTAAAACTGCGCACACAGACACTGCAATGGCAGGTCTGAGACATGATTACAGAGCTACTTATGTGGGTGGCACAACCAGTGCTGCAGGCCCACTAGTAGCATTTGATTTACAGGCCCTGGCACCTCTAGTGCACTTTACTAGGGACTTACTAGTAAACCAAATATGCCAATCATGGATAAACTAATCAACAATTGAATTTACAGAGAGAGCATATGCACTTTAGCACTGGTTAGCAGTGGTAAAGTGCTCAGAGTTCAAAAGCCAACAGCAACAGGTCAGAAAAAATAGGAGGCAGGAGGCAAAAAGATTGGGGATGACCCTGTATAAGCAAAAAAGTCCAACAGTGAGCAAATCGGCATTGCTGCTGAATGCCCAAAATGCAAGAGAAGACGGGGCTGTACATTTGTCATGTGTGCATTAGAATGTTTATGCTTCTACTGCTTGCACTACCTCTCTTCTGCATGATTGATCCCAAGTAGTCCCTTTTTCTAACTCTGTATGCCACATCTGCTGATCTGTCATTAATCTCAAGTGTCAACGAGTGATAGCGTTTAAAGAGTTGTTACAATAAGGTGGCAGAAGTTATGAAAAGAGACAACAGACTTAACAGAAGATGCACAGCCGAGTTCTCCAACCCAGAGTTTGTAGGAAGGGTGGACTCCTTAAATATTCTCAACTGGCCTGGTCCCAGAGGCAGCATGCATTTACACTCTGTTTCAGAGATATGAGCGCACATAGAGGTATTAGGCGCATTCACCTCCAGCTCCCTGAATTGCTGTCTCCATGGAATGCTGCCTTGCCCTTTCTATAAGGGCTGCAGGCCAGAGGAATGTTTCCTTTTTTTTTTTTTACCCAAAAGCGTGTCATACAGAAGGTTGTGCCCTATGAAAAATTGTGGGGAGATAAAGGGGGTCATTACAACATTGGCAGCAAAAGCCGCTTACCGCTGTGCAGAAGACCACCAATACACCGCCGCTGCCGCGGTAGACCGCCACAGCTATTATGACACACATCTCGGAATCCGCCGAAATTCAGACACCCACACAACACCACCACACCAAAGGTCAGTGATAAACTGGCGGAAACAAATCCTCCACCTCCACGCCAACAGAAACACGCCCATGCTATTACGACCCACGAATCCACGCGGCGGTCTTTCAACCGCGGTATTCCATTGGCGGTACACACCGCCGCGCTCAAAATACACACACATCTACAAAACACTGCCACATTGGACAATTCCAAATACACACACCTGATACACATACACACACCACTCCCACACACCCAATACACTATAAAACACACACCCACATCACCCACAAACCTCTACGACCAGAAATTCTGAAAGAAGGCCAGAGAGAGAGCACAGCAATTGACAACCCCATCACACAGAGGCACACAACACCATCACCCACACAACATCCACGCACAAAACACCACACACCACTACACTCACCACACTCATCACCACATACACCACACCTCACCCACACCACCCCATGGCACGCCAAATACACCCCGGCTTCTCTGAGGAGGAGCTCAGGGTCATGGTGGAGGAAATCGTCCGGGTAGAGCCACAGCTATTTGGCTCACAGGTACAGCACACATCAATAGCCAGGAAGATGGAGTTATGGCGCAGAATAGTGGACAGGGTGAACGCCGTGGGACAGCGCCCAAGAAATAGGGAGGACATCAGGAAGAGGTGGAACGACCTACGGGGGAAGGTGCGTTCAACGGTCTCCAGGCACAACATCGCAGTGCAGCGGACTGGCGGCGGACCCCCACCTCCTCCCCCACAACTAACAACATGGGAGGAGCAAGTCTTGACCATCTTGCATCCTGAGGGCCTTGGAGGAGTCGGTGGAGGATGGGACACTGGTAAGTCAAATCTTAAATATCAGATCCCCCACCTTACCTGCATGCTCTCACACACCCTGTCCCTCACCCCCTCCCTCACCCCCTCCCCTATCACTACAACTCCTCACTAATCTACCCATGCCACCAACCCCCCATCCCAACACCAAGCCCTGCATGACACAACTAAGCATGGACACACAGCACTAAAGCATGCCCACTGCATATACCCAGAACACCCCCCCAACCATCATCACACAAACCCACACACAGGAATGCTTGCACTGGGGTACACAAACACCCACCCATTGCACACCATTACACACACACATGCAATAATCGTGTTCTTATGCCCCTGCAGGAACCCGAAGGACTGTCACCACACCAGAGGGTCCACACAACACCATTCCACCCCCAGAAGAGGCCCACAGTGATGAGAGCAGCTCTGCCCTACTGGATCTTGATGACCAGCCCGGACCATCGTGGGCCTCAGGACAGTCGGTTCCCCTTGCACAGGCACAGCCCAACACCGACCTTCCAACCTCTGGTAACACCAGCACAGCACCCACCCAGCGGGCCCAAACCTCCCTACCCAGGACAGGTCAATCAGTGGTGTGTCCACCACTACAGGGCACCCAGGGTAACCCACCACCCCAACAACAACAGGGACCTAGGGGCAGTGGTAGTGGGCACACGGTCCAGGGGACGGAGGCACAGGAACACAGGGGAACTGGGAGGGCTGCTGTGCGACAGGGGGCGGACAGGCCAAGGGAACCCACTCTCCACGAGGCCCTATCCTCCATCATGGGAGCATACCACCACTCCCAGAAGACGATGGCCACGGTCCTGGACAAGTTGCAGGAGACCCTGCGCCTGCAGGAGGAGCAGTATTTGGGGTTCAGGGAGGAGCTCAGGACCATCAGCTCCGCCCTGGGCACCATCGTAGGGATGCTGAAGGACATACAGCAGACCTTGAGGGACACACCGTGGCACTCCAAGGGGCCCCTGACACTAGCCACGACGATGAACTGCCCACCACCTCCGCCGGCGCTAGTGGACAGGACGCCCCGCCACAGGACCACCACACCAGCACCCCACCCCCTGCAGATGGACAACCACCACGCAAGCAGTCCCTGAGATCCAGGAACAGGACAGAGCAAGATGGCAAGACCCCCACCAGGAAATGAGACCACCCTGATTGTCCTCCCACTGTCCCACTTTGTTACCCTGTCCATATTCGAACTGCCCCAGCTCCACTTCCTATGCCCAGATGGGCAGTGCACCTGTGAGACTAATAGACTGGACTCTGCCATGGACATTCCTCCACCATCCCCCATCACCATTTTACAACCCCCCTTCATTTTCTGAGCACTTAAATAAACACCCTTGAAACACAAAACAATCTGGAGTCAGTCTATGATTTGATAATTTGTATTATCAATGACAGTGTCATAATGGCTGTACCATTGTAAGGCTAACATACCTATGTCACACATCACAAGCCCTTGAAGGATGCAAGCAGTTGACACGTAGGTTACCACACCTGTGAAACCGTAATGGAAGGGTACAACTCAGATAACAAATAGTGATTGAAATCGAGAAACAGGATAGAGGTAGACGTGTGAAAGTTAATGTAATGTTAAACATGAAAATATTCTCACCTGTGTGTCACTGGAAATATTGCTGTATGACTGACTCCCTGTTGTCGTTGTCTTCTTCCTCAGCTTCATCCTCATCACTGTCCACAGGCTCCACAGACTCCACAGCTGCTACAACACCGTCATCTGGATCATCCTCCTGCAGAAAAGGCACCTGGCGTCGCAAAGCCAAATTATGGAGCATGGAGCAGGCGATGATGATGTCGCACACCTTCTTTGGTGAGTAGAATAGGGATCCACCTGTCATATGGAGGCACCTGAACCTGGCCTTCAGGAGGCCGAAGGTGCGTTCGATCACCCTCCTAGTCCGCCCATGGGCATCATTGTACCGTTCCTCTGCCCTGGTCCTGGGATTCCTCACTGGGGTCAATAGCCAGGACAGGTTGGAGCACTGACAGCACCTGCACGTCAGGGGGGATTCCAGTCGGATGGCGGATCGGTGATATCAGGTCTGGCTCCAACTGGGTACATAGTTCCTGGATAGTGGCACGGTCAAACCGGTACGTGACAATGACATGTCTTTCTTCCATTGTCAACAGGTCCACCAGCGGTCGGTACACAGGAGGATTCCGCCATCTTCTCATATGTCCCAGCTGACGGTGCCTACGAAGGACAACAGCGAAGAACCAGTCATTATTCCTCCAGGTATGTACCCACAGTTACACACAAGACTACACCAGACACAAACCCTTCCTGTATGTGTGTTGAGTGTAGGCCTAGCTATGTGTGACGCAGTAGTAAATGAAGCCATGTGGGCCCCTGAAATGGCGGCTGCCTGACCTCTAAACTGGGACAATGGGATTGTGGGGTAACTGCGCTGGCGTTGCACACCGTCGGGGTAGGCGGTCGTAAACCGCGGCGCAATGCTGCATTGGTTAACATTGGACCCTATGGGTCCCAGGAGCCAATGAACAGGTGCGCCGGCGGTGATGATGCGCACCGCCGCAGACGTCACCGCTGCGGACGTCACCGCCATTTTCTATCTGTTCAATCACTAAATACCTGACCTTCGACAAGAGAGGACCTACACTGCTAGTGCTGCTGTGACCTCGGTCTGGAAGCGACGATGGCTGCTGCGTCTGGGGAAAGGGCCCCTGCCTTCACTGCACAGGAGTTGGAGAAACTTGTGGATGGGGTCCTCCCCCAGTACACGCTACTCTACGGTCCTCCAGACCAACAGGTTAGTACACAGGGAGCACGTTGTATGGGCTAGGCCTGGGTGGAGAGGGCTGGGTGGAAGAGGGAAGGGGGCAGAGTTCATAGAACATTAATGCATGAGAATGAATGGGCCACATGGCCAGAGTAGGGAGGGGGCCACTCACATTGACGGTGCAGTTGGTAATGACTGTTCCTCTTCCCTTGTGCATGTCATGTAGGTCAGCGCCCACCAGAAGAGGGACATCTGGTGTGCCATCGCCAAGGAGGTCCGGACCCTGGGGGCCCACCAGAGATGGGGCACCCACTGCCGGAAGAGATGGGAGGACATTCGCCACTGCAGCAAGAAGACGGCGGAGGCTCAGCTGGGGATGGCCTCCCAACGTGGGAGGGGTGCCCGTCGCACCATGACCCCCCTGATGTTCCGGATCCTGGCGGTGGCCTACCCGGAGTTGGATGGGCGCTTGAGGACATCACAGCAGACACAAGGGGGTGAGTACAACCTCATTCTGTGCACTTTGCGTGCAGTGGAGGGGTCTGGGTGGGGGAGTTGGGCTGTGGGTGTCCCTAGGCCAGGGCGAGTTAGGTAGGCAAGGCCCCTCCGTAATGTAGGCCATGTGGCACTCAACCCCACCTCAGCAGAGTGCCAAGTCGAGTTGCCCCTGTGGCATCCATGTGTGCAGATGTCCACCATTGCCATGTAGGCCATAACCCAGAAATTGCGTGAGCACGGCGTAATGCAGGTAGCTGCTGCGTCTGTCTTGTCCGCCAATGGTAGCGGAATGCCATGCACTAAAACTCTCTTTCTTCTGTCTCTCCCCCCACCTTTTCCTGCTCTCCCTGTCCTTTTGTACATCAGCATCAACAGGCGGAGGTACAGTGGCACCGGAGCACGAGGGAGCTGCATCCCACATGGCCATGGAGGGCCACACCACGGACTCTGAATGCACCAGTGGGACGGAGGGCGAGGGGAGCTTCACGTCGGCCACCGGATCACCAACCAGCGACACAGACTCGTCCGCCGATGGGAGCTCCCCTGTGGTGGCGGCACCATCTGTGCCCACCACTTCAACAGGTAAAGCCGCCACCTCCCCTACCAGCACCGCCCTCCCAGCAGCCCCTCAGCGTTCGCCCCGTGCCCGCTCACCCAGGAGGGTGTGCATCACCTTTGCCCCAGGCACCTCAGGCCCTGCTCCAGTCACCCCTGCTGCCCTCATTAAGGAGGCCATTGACCTCCTCAGGTCACTCACTGTTGGGCAGTCTACCATTGTGAATGCCATCCAGGGTGTAGAACGAGAGTTGCAACACGGTAATGCATTCCTGGAGGGCATTCATTCTGGTCAGGCTGTCCTTCAGCGAACCCTGCAATCTCTGGCCTCAGCACTGATGGCAGCCATTGTCCCTGTGTCTAGCCTCCCCCCTCCAACTTCCTCCACCCAGACCCAATTCCCTGTACCCCAGCCTATCCCAAGCACACCTACAGACCAGCATGCACACAAGTCAACACACAAAAGTAGCTCAAGCAAACATAGGCACCACACATCCCACAGGCACTCACACAAGCATCACACCCATACAGACACAGCAACATCCACTGTCTCCACTGTGTCCCCCTCCTCCTCGTCTCCCTCCTCCCTCCCAGTCTCGTCTACACACACACCTGCATGCACCACATCTACAGGCACCATGAATCGCACCAGGACACCCAGCACTACAAGCCGCTCACCTGCACTCACCACCTCCACTGCCATTTACATGTCCCCTGTGTCCTCTCCCAGTGTGTCTGTGACACCCCCTCCCAAAGTACACAAACGCCGGCAATCACTCACCCAACATCACTCCACCTCACGACAGCCTCCAGTACCTGCACCTGCACCCAAAACAGCTAAAGTGACACCTCCGACAACCACCTCCTCTTCCTCCACTCCCAGACCCCCTCCAGCTACCCATCCCAGTGTTCGTCAGAAACTGTCCCTGTGTAAAATTGACCTTTTTGCCCCACCCCCCCTCCAATTCATCAGTCCTGTCGTAGCGCCTCAGCCAAAAAGCCTCCAATACCAGTGGTGCGTGTTCAAGGCTTGTGGAGTGCACCGGCCACTCGGGCAGGCAGTAGGACCCAGAGCCAAGGCACTGGCAGCCCACCCCCTGTAAAGGCTCTAAAATTGCAGAGTGGACGACAGGACCGTGTTAAGACTCCTGGTGGGACAACAACTGACATGGGTTCGAAGGGGATTGGTGAGTCAGCTGGGACACCACCAAAGGTGGGGAAGGTCCAGAGGAAGTCTGCCCAGCCTGTTGTGAGTGTCACGGCGGAGAAGTGCGCCATCATTTCCGGCGGTCCAGACACAACCACCAGCACCGTCGTCACTGGTCCAGAGACCACCGCCAGAGTCACAGCCCAGGAGGGCACAAGTATCGTCACTGTTCCAGAGACCACCGCCGGAGTCACAGCCCAGGAGGGCACAAGTATCGTCACTGGTCCAGAGACCACCGGCGGAGTAACAACCCAGGAGGGCACAAGTATCGTCACTGGTCCAGAGACCACCGCCGGAGTCACAGCCCAGGAGGGCCCCGGCTGCCACAGCCCCGCTGGGCAATGATGGAATGTCATGCCACACATCAATGCCCAGTGTGAAGAACGTCATGCCACACACCAATGCCCAGTGTGAAGAACGTCATGCCACACACCAATGCCCAGTGTGAAGAACGTCATGCCACACACCAATGCCCAGTGTGAAGAACATCATGCCACACACCAATGCCCAGTGTAGAGATCGTCATGCCACACACCAATGTCCGTATCAGAACCGCCATGTCAAAGCACCGCTGAACAGTCCAGAACCGCCATGTCAAAGCACCGCTGAACAGGGCAAAGACCGCCATGGCAAAGCACCGCTGAACAGGGCAAAGACCGCCATTGCAAAGCACCGCTGAACAGTCCAGAACCGCCATGTCAAAGCACCGCTGAACAGTCCTGAACCGGCATGGTGAAGACCACTGAACAGGGCAAAGACCGCCATGTCAAAGCACCGCTGAACAGGGCAAAGACCGCCATGGCAAAGCACCGCTGAACAGGGCAAAGACTGCCATGGCAAAGCACCGCTGAACAGGGCAAAGACCGCCATGTCAAAGCACCGCTGAACAGGCCTGAACCGGCATGGTGAAGACCGCTGAACAGGGCAAAGACCGCCATGTCAAAGCACCGCTGAACAGGGCAAGCACCGTGTAGGAATGAATCGCCCGCCACATCAGGCATCCTTATCCCATGTGCAGCTGGGACAGTGACAGGGCAGGAACATTCACGGGGAGACTCATCCCCACCCAGTACCAGTAGAGAACTGCATCTACTTGAGAGACTGTGGCTTTGCACTCCCCAGGATGGCATAGTGGGCATACCACCCACTGTAGAGACTTGAGAGACTGTGGCTTTGCACTTCCCAGGATACATCAATGGGCATGGAGCCCGTCGTGGATCTGGCTTTGCATTCATCCAGCTGAGGTGCCCGCCCTTCCCTTCCCCCTGAGGTGCATGTAGTATTTCTATCTGATGCCCCGGCAGTGTTCTCTCCGATAGTGGTCAGGTATCGTTTGTGGGCCTCGCCCATGCATTTTTGGACTGTTGGTGCACGGACATTGTTGTGTACATATCTGCACTACTTCTCGTATTGTATATATAATTATGACTGATTTTCAAATATATATCTGTATATTTTTGTATGACATGTATATTGGCACATTATAATGTTTGACAGAATTTTGCATTGTCTTTTCATTCTTCCGGGGGGATTGTGGGTTGTTCTTGTGATTTTTGTGAATGCATTGGTGTGTATGTTGTAATATGCGAGGGTGGGGGTGTTTGGTGGGTGTCTCCCTAACTTTTGCCTCCCCCCTCCCCGTGTCGTAGGTGCAGTACTCACCGGTGTCTTCGGCGCCTACGTAGCTGTTGGTCGTAGAGGAGCAGAAAGACAAGGGCAGGGAGTATTTGTAATTCCGGCTCCATGGTGGCCTCCTTCCTCATGGGATGTGTTCAGGTGAGCGTTTTCCCATTGCAAAAGCTGTTTCCGCCGTGTTTTTATCCACGGTGAATCTGCCCTGGAAAAGGTGGCGGATTGGCGGGTTGTAATACTGTGGGCGGTACATTGTCTCCCGCCTGTCTGTTGGCGGTAACCGCCGCGCTGCTTGCCTGTACCGCCGTGGCGGGCGGTGTGTTAAAGTGGCTGTCTATGTTGGCGGTTTCCGCCAGGGTCATAATTCCCTTTTTTTGTCCGCCGGCCTGTTTGCGGTATTTCCGCAGCTTTAACACCGTCTGCCAGGGTTGTAATGACCACCAAAGTCTTAGCATGAGTTGGAAAAGATGTTCTGGGTCTTCTCTGTTTGCTGGCCTGCTTCACAATTTTACCTCATTGCACTAAAAACATATAGGTTCTCAGGAGGAGCTCCATGATTAGGGCACATGACACTAAAGCATATGCTGTACAATTTAGTAAGTGCACTTAAAGTGTACTATGCCCCTTCACTGTTCCCTACTGCCTCTTTCGTGCTACGCCATGTGTGACTGTGTTTCAAGCCTTCTTATTTTCACTACCGATGGGAATGTGGCCACCTCTGTGTAAATTCCAACTCGTTCTTCATAACTGGTGTCTTGTCTTCCAAAGTGTGGGTGAGTATGTGTTATTTGTGATCTGCTTTCTTGTTAAATATATGCAGAACCAGGAGGCCATGTGCAGGGCACGCATAATACTATATGCGGTCCGCAGTGAATGGTAGTTCTGCAGAGGTGACAAGGTGCATGGTTTCTTTTAATATAAATACTTTCATTAGTGTCACATCAGCTCAAGGCGCAGTAGCCCTGTACCATAAATCACAACAGAAAGGAAGAAAAAGTTATTGGTAAGCACTATTAATGCATAAAAACAACACAATACAAAATACAAAATAAAAATCACCAAGGTTCATAAATCCTGAAATTTCAAGACCTACAATTTGGTTATTTTTTATTTTTGTACATTTTGGGGCAGTGAAAGTTGTATTCTATTCTAATCAGCCTGGCAGATTTAAATTAGGATGCTAAATGTCAATATTTGCATGTTTTGCTGAAGAAAGAGGAAGAAGGTAAATGGAAGTGCTTTAGTTATTTGCAGGGCCACTGGAGTTATGTGGCAGAGAGGACCAAATTATGAGGCAGGGTTGGCCAATTTATGTGGCAAGAAAAGCCCAGTTATGCATTTACCACGCCAATAGCTCAAACTCTCGCAAATGCGAGACCTATTGCATTGCAAATGCTTGTATTTACTTGTGACAGCCAATATACTTTGTGGCTGTGATTGGATGCTGGTTTCTGATACCGACTACTTTTCCATGTGCGTTGTCGTACTCTCTGTCTTAGTTACTATTTCAAGAGCTTTTTGTAATGTTAGGTTGGCTGTAGACAAGAAGGCTTCTTGCACTTTCTTGTAACTGTTTTTTTCCATTAACTGGTCCCTCATTATCTTCTGCTCAACTTCTTTGTACTCAAAGGACGCAGCTAGGATTCTGAAGGCACCAGCATACCTTGATGTCAATTCCCCTGCTATTTGTATCCTCTTATAGAATTTATGTCTTTCTAATGTGATATTCTTGCATGCTTTAAATAGCATATCCAGTGACTTGATAGCAGAAGCATATTCATCCTCAACTCCATCTCCTTCTCCATCCACTACTAATACCATCTCTTTGGGAATGTGCTTAATTATTTTACCACCTTCCGTGCTCAAACAGTGTTTCAATGTAGCAGACTTCCTATGTGTAAATAATTCCCCTTCAATAGCACCTAGATACGCTTCAAACCCTTCTGTTCACTGCTCCCAATCTGTTTCCGGCGACAATGGATTAGGTGAAAACGCTGATGGTGGTACAATTGACTGTTGCATAGTAAAATACATGAAACATTTTTTCCAGTAGTAAATATTTCACAGATGCTTACACTTCATTTTCTATTTAACTATTCAAGAGGTTAAAGATATGTGTATCACCTCTGTATATCAACATATAGAAAGTAAAAGCATTTAAATTTGTCCTGGTACCCTTATGAACGTGCAGTTTGCGCATCACTCTAAATGCGCTAGTGCATTTATTACTTTTATGTTTACTTTTTCTCCTTAATATGCAGAATGTATTTATTTAGGTAGAATGACAGATGCTGATCATAGTGTGCACACCACTGCAATAATGCACAGTTTTATAGTGTGCCTATCACCGCTTGATACGCACAATCTGTATATGTGGGTACACTTGTAAATTATGCCAGCAATTACATGGTGTGCATATGGTAGTTTGACAAAAATGCACACTTTTATTTGGTGTGCGTATCACCACTTGATGCACACAGTCTGTGCATTAGAGTACACTTGTAAATTATACCTGCAGTTATATGATGTGCGTATCACTGTTTGATGTACACAAAAAATATAATGTAAAGTCCTTGTTTAATTAGAATGGTGTGCGCATCACCGCTTTATGCGCTGTAGTTTTGAAGTAATGTGCCCATTTCAAAATAACCACTATATGCATTGCACAGTCCAACATGCAACGCGTCAGAAGAGTTCCGGAGTCTTGTGACGGCAAGGTGCGCTTGCGGGGAGGCTGAGTCTACACGCACAGGCTTGTGGTACGGGAGAAAGACTTTAATTGCCCCTAAATTACAGTACCTTATCTGCTGATTTCCCCAATACTTGTATGGCACACAGATCCCCTCTGGATCACCTGGAATATAATGTAGAAGACATTTCCTCAGTGACCATCTGCCAGCACTGCCAATTCGAAACACAGACAGTAAATTAGGATCACATGTGGGACTCCTTGCTGTTATTAGCCACTCATCACCAATATTGAGAAGTATAAAGCCAGGTGTGTTTCATTAGCATCTATTTCCACATCAGTAGGACAGTAAACAACTCTTCTCTGTCTCCCCACCTGATTAACTGTCCCTCCCCGTTACTTCCATTATAGAACCATCAAACCATATGCATTCCAACGCATGCACTACACTCTAGTAATGACAGCATACCTTTGCATTACCAGCCTGACATTATATTACATCCCAACATCTTCCTGTCAAACGTCTTCGTTCTTGGTCAGCCAATCTTTTGATGTTCACAAATTTCACAGACCCCCATCTTGGTGACTGTGTTTTCTTAGTGGGTTCCACAAATGCCTGGGACTCCCTGCCACTAAAGGTGCATTCCAGATGTCACATGAGTTTCTATAAACTTAGAAAACTCATCTTTCCTGCCAAAACACAGCTGTCAGGGCACCCATGAATCTATAATTCCAAGTAAGTAATATATCAATATGTAATGTATAATGGCATTAATACCATGGAGAGTTTCAAGCTCAATTTATTGTTCAACAAAAAAGTTCATCATAGTAACCACAGAATTGTCCTTTGACATCCATGTTCATGTAGTAAACACAGTATTGAAGTCAGTATCCATGTAGCACATACAGCCACAGCCAACACGTGTTTCGTCCTATGAGAACAGTACTCTCACGGACTTCATCAGGGCTGAAATAAAATGAGAACAGTCACTAATTCATAACATGTGTACAGAACCGTCAAGAGCAGACCATAAAGTATATCTTATCGTGACAATTTGTGAGATCCTAAAACGAAAACATGTAATTTGTGACTTCTTGTGATCATTCATCTGGTGGGAACTAACATATAGTCCCATCACCACAATAAAATTATTAAAATTATCACAAAATATGATAACATTGCCTATAAAGTTAAAGCACAAAATGGGAATATATATATGAATAACCCATGTGTACAAAGTTTGATCACAATATGAGTGTGCATGTTTCCAAAGTCCAAAGAAAAGTCACCCCAGACACCCAGTCAACACCAAAGTGCGCAATGTAATAATAGCTTGCCCAGTGTAAGATAACAGAAACACCACCAGAGCCCTTCATAATAAACAGTGAAAAACCCATAAATCGAAACATACCTTAACTCAAATTATATCTACATGTATAACCAGTATCATTAAGAACCGTCCAGAGTCTGTGGAAAATAATCATAGATCCACTATATAATCCACTAAGTCTCCTACATGTCTAAATAGAAAAATGTCCCCAAATAAGGGTACAAGCAAATGTGACCAAAAGGTCCCAGACTGACCTGAGTAAAATATATATAATATCCAACATTAGGATGCAAATGAAGTATTCAAGAACCGTTTCCTAAGTATGCAGAGTGAAGAAAGAAATCGGAAAGAAAAATTATTATATGCTGCAATTGAGGCATGCTAAATATAAATCAACACGATTAGGAAATATCCCCAAAAGTAATAATGAGACATCAAGTCACCAGGTCCCCAATAACCAAATTCAGTATCTCACCTATCGTATACGTAAGTAGCCATCATCAAGAAAGGCAACGACCGCGGTCGAAATCCCCCCGCGGCGTCCTCTGTATCGGTACATTAATCTCGAACGTCGAACTAACGGAGGAGGATAGAAATTTAAAACCTCCGCGCGTTGGTAGTGAAGTAATAGAAAATGGACTAACCCATGAGTATGGGCGCCATCTTAGAAAAGGAGAGAAGGACCAGCCTTCAACAGGACACGAGAGGAAAAGAAGGACTATCTCCCGTAATGGGCGTCATTTTGGAACTGCATATACCCCGAGCTTGATGTATGTTAATAATCGATATATACAACAAAAACATAACGAATAAATAAGTATCCTCCCAAATTCTTATTAGCCTAAGTCATGCAATAAAGCAAAAATTGTAAGGAATTCCTTAAATTGCATACCGCCACCATCCGTGTCAAGATAATGGCCTATGGGGAGAACTCCTTCCCCCAAGATATCTGGTTGTAACCATAATTGTTTATTGCCGCATCTAACAAGATATATGTAGGTGAAGTAGTAGTATCCCTCGCACAGCACAACCGAATAGATTAATACGAAAAAACCCAGTGGTCTATACGTAAGTGTTTGGTGTAAAAGGAGAAAGGGGAAGAGTACACGTGACCGTCTCATGCCCCACTCATATTATGTATAGACAACACACTGTCAAGTATACCTAAAACATATAAATTACACCATGGTTTGGATTACAAACAAGCAAACCTGAGACAGTTAATGATGATCTACCATTGCATTACTATGTATTCCTGTTCTAACACAATATATGTATCTGATCTCTCCAAATGAGTATTTATGCATGCCGCAAATACAGAGTATATGTCCCTCTGAGTTGGGTACCAGTCAGTATAATCAATTCACATAGCATTTGACCCAGTGACTTGTATGTAGATGAGACACAATATAATCAAAAGACTACACTTGCAGTAGATTCATGAATAACATATGCTTAATGAACTTAGTAAGTCAGAATGAGAGGAGAGTAGATTGTAAAGATGATGCATAAATATCAGTAATTATTCTTATGTTCCCAAATAGTATTCCATTTCAAAGTTGGTATTGAGACCCTCCTCCACCGCTCTGAGTTTCAAAATCCAATAACATTCTTTTCTCCTGAGGGCTAGTTCCCTATTGCCACCTCTGGGGTCTCTATTTACCTGATCAAATCCAAAGAATTCAAAACCAACAATGTTTTTTTGTTTTGGACAGTGTCGCATATGGTTTACTATAGGGTATCTCTCGTCACCTTGTCTCAAAGCTCTGAAATGTTCACCCGCCCTAACTCTGAGTGGTCTGATAGTACTGCCTACATAGTATAGGCCACAATTGCACATAATCATGTAGATGACAAAATTACTATCACATGTAATATTGTGATTAATGTTGTATGGCGTCCCAGTACAGCTGGTGAATGTGGAGATGCCTGACTTGGCCCATCTACACATTCCACAATGTCCACACTTAAAGAAACCCTTTCCACGGCTGGTAAGCCAGTTAGTCTGAGTTGGTTTACAGCGAAAATTAGAACATAGCAAATTTTTAAGGGTTCTGCCTCTTCTATACGTAAACAGTGGGGTAGCCGGGATCACTTTTTTCAGAGTAGGATCTGCTGTTAGAATAGACCAATGTCTGTTCATACATTTACGTAATAAAGTAGCCGTTTTTGTGAAATTCACAATACAGCGGATACCATTATCCTTAGTTCTCAATTTTTGACCCAGTGTGTCTGATCTGGACAGACGTAAAGCCCTAATCCGAGCTTTGTCTATCACCTTAGTGGAGTATCCCCGTGCTTTGAATCTCATGCTCATATCTTGTATACATAGGCCAAAATCTTCCTCAAGACTACAATTGCGCCTCGCCCTAACCATCTCACCATACGGTATCGCATTAATTTGATGAACTGGATGTGCGCTCTTTGCGTGTAGGATAGAGTTACAGGAAGTACTCTTTCTGTAAAGACGACTTTCTATTTTGTTGTTGCAAATCAGAAGTTCCACGTCAAGAAAGGCAATGTTAGTCACACTTCGTTCAGAAGTAAAGTGAATATTATACTCATTATTATTTAAATAGTTAATGAAGTTGTCAAGTTCTTGTGAGTCGCCAGTCCAGATCATCAAACAATCATCGATATATCTGCCCCAATAGAGTATATCAGAGATCCATTTACTACCCTCTTTACTCCAGATCATATTTTGCTCAAACATTCCCATAAAGAGATTCGCATAGGCCGGTGAGAATTTGGATCCCATAGCTACACCTTGCTTTTGGCGATACCAATCACTTTTAAATAAAAATACATTATTGTTTAAGATCAGATCTACCATTTTTATTAGCATTTGGGTATGGCCATATAGGTTCGCCGGTCTTTTATAGAGGAAGAGACGTAGTGCCTCCTTTCCTTGTTCATGGTTAATGCTGGTATAAAGGGAGGTGACATCTAGTGTAACTAAAATCATCCCTGGTTCCCATGTTATATCCATGAGTATGCTGAGAATATGTTTTGTATCCTTAATATAGGAAGGTAAGTTTCCTACATAAGGCTGTAAAAAAATATCAACATATTCCGACAGTCTCTCAGATGGACCATCGATGCCTGAAACAATAGGCCTGCCAGGAGGGGAAGTGAGACTCTTATGTACTTTAGGTAGTATATATATACAATATACGACATATATGACAAGAAGTCACAAATTACATGTTTTCGTTTTAGGATCTCACAAATTGTCACGATAAGATATACTTTATGGTCTGCTCTTGACGGTTCTGTACACATGTTATGAATTAGTGACTGTTCTCATTTTATTTCAGCCCTGATGAAGTCCGTGAGAGTACTGTTCTCATAGGACGAAACACGTGTTGGCTGTGGCTGTATGTGCTACATGGATACTGACTTCAATACTGTGTTTACTACATGAACATGGATGTCAAAGGACAATTCTGTGGTTACTATGATGAACTTTTTTGTTGAACAATAAATTGAGCTTGAAACTCTCCATGGTATTAATGCCATTATACATTACATATTGATATATTACTTACTTGGAATTATAGATTCATGGGTGCCCTGACAGCTGTGTTTTGTCATTGTGAGTTTCCCTGGAAACATTAGAGGAGTTAGGAAGATCCTCTTGCCAGGAGCACCATGTTAAAATTGGAATGTTAATGCTATTATATTGACTCACTGTGAGCGCCCATATCCTATGACTTGCTTCCTATGTGCTCTCAATTTTCTTTGATGTTAAACATAGGGGTGCTGCTCCAGCCTTTTGTATTGTATGTTTTGATTATTCTTTGATTGGAGTGCTTTGCTTCGTTTGTACTTTATATTGTAAATATGGACCGTGATAAACTAGCAGCAGACATCTTTGGTAGTTTAGAGCAGACAGGGACTATACCTAAACCTTATACAGCGGGTGCCCAGCACACCAAAATGGGGCTCCGTGACAAATTTTTCAAATTAGAAAAATTGAAGAAACAGGAGATGTCTAAATGGTGGGATGGGGCAACCTTAAAACAATATGTAAAACTTCACAGGATACCTAGAGGTCTAAGATCACATATTTTTCCTACCTTTGATGATCTTGATCCAGACTTATTGGACAATTGGGAACAAGAAATAGTGTCAAGTTCTTTTAGACTAATGAATATTCTGATAGAAAACTCGGAGAGGAAAATCACTAAATTACAAGCAGAAATTGCTGAATTAGAAACAGATATTAACAAAATGAACATGGAGGAACCAACGGCTAAGAACTATAAAATTCTTAATGAAATTATGGAACTGCATCAAAATGAGATTACACAAAGGAAGGCACGCAAACTTAGGCGAGATGAGTTGGATTACAAAAATGGTAGGATCTTTACATTCTCCCATAAATATGATCATTTATCCAAAAGAAGTGCGTCCCCATTAGGTTCTGATTTAGGCTCCTCATCCTCACTAAATAGTGCTTCTACCAGCAACAGTGATTTAAGTGCTATTTCCAACACTTCTAGACAGGACAGGTCAGCACAACCCTCTTTTTTAGCAGAGGTCCAGAGGATAAGGCAGGGACAATGGGAACTAGGCCGACGCAAGATAGACCCAGGAAAATCAGGCGGGGTGGCAGAGGAGGAACACGCAAATATAAGACAAGGAATGCAGACAAGATCATGGAACAGGGGGAAATAGCCAATTCTGATATTGGTTCTATCAATGTAATTAACCTCTCCAACTTGGAGCTTACTTCTCATGACCTTACACTTCTTGGCAAGGGACTAGGGTTCTGTCCAGGAGAATTTGGAGACTTTCAGAATACGAAAATTGATTTTTTCAAATTTATTAGACGTCTAAAACTGAAAAAATATTTTGCGAATCATTCTGATAACAGGGACAACATCATCTCCCTGGATGGTCTCAATGAAGACCAACAGTTGTCCATTAAGGATATTCAAGACACGGCCACTCTATTGTCTATAGCGGACTGCGAACAGGATCCTACCACTATAACTCGAATTTTATCGGATCTAGATATCCCATCTGACTCACTGCCTAGTGGTTTAAAAAGCAAATCAATGTGGACACCAACCCTGAATAGGGATAACTGTATAGAAACCTTTTTCAGACTGGTCTGGCGTGATTTTAATAAACTAGAATCAAAGAATGACAGTCGCCATTATATTTGGCATCAGAACCTCACCCAAAAGGAAATGACAAACTTAAGACTATTGCGTACCAATGGGGAGATTACCATAAGAGAGGCAGACAAGGGGGGAAATATTGTAGTAATGAACACCTCAGATTATGATCAGGAGATTTATAGGCAACTAGGGGATGTGACTTGTTATGAAAAGATGATATCAGACCCTATCCCCGCACTTACGAATAAAATCAATACATTTCTACATGACTGTTTTACTCAATCACTTTTAAAAGAAGATGAGTATATGTACCTTCGTATTCACAGACCCAGGAACCCTTGTATATATATACTACCTAAAGTACATAAGAGTCTCACTTCCCCTCCTGGCAGGCCTATTGTTTCAGGCATCGATGGTCCATCTGAGAGACTGTCGGAATATGTTGATATTTTTTTACAGCCTTATGTAGGAAACTTACCTTCCTATATTAAGGATACAAAACATATTCTCAGCATACTCATGGATATAACATGGGAACCAGGGATGATTTTAGTTACACTAGATGTCACCTCCCTTTATACCAGCATTAACCATGAACAAGGAAAGGAGGCACTACGTCTCTTCCTCTATAAAAGACCGGCGAACCTATATGGCCATACCCAAATGCTAATAAAAATGGTAGATCTGATCTTAAACAATAATGTATTTTTATTTAAAAGTGATTGGTATCGCCAAAAGCAAGGTGTAGCTATGGGATCCAAATTCTCACCGGCCTATGCGAATCTCTTTATGGGAATGTTTGAGCAAAATATGATCTGGAGTAAAGAGGGTAGTAAATGGATCTCTGATATACTCTATTGGGGCAGATATATCGATGATTGTTTGATGATCTGGACTGGCGACTCACAAGAACTTGACAACTTCATTAACTATTTAAATAATAATGAGTATAATATTCACTTTACTTCTGAACGAAGTGTGACTAACATTGCCTTTCTTGACGTGGAACTTCTGATTTGCAACAACAAAATAGAAAGTCGTCTTTACAGAAAGAGTACTTCCTGTAACTCTATCCTACACGCAAAGAGCGCACATCCAGTTCATCAAATTAATGCGATACCGTATGGTGAGATGGTTAGGGCGAGGCGCAATTGTAGTCTTGAGGAAGATTTTGGCCTATGTATACAAGATATGAGCATGAGATTCAAAGCACGGGGATACTCCACTAAGGTGATAGACAAAGCTCGGATTAGGGCTTTACGTCTGTCCAGATCAGACACACTGGGTCAAAAATTGAGAACTAAGGATAATGGTATCCGCTGTATTGTGAATTTCACAAAAACGGCTACTTTATTACGTAAATGTATGAACAGACATTGGTCTATTCTAACAGCAGATCCTACTCTGAAAAAAGTGATCCCGGCTACCCCACTGTTTACGTATAGAAGAGGCAGAACCCTTAAAAATTTGCTATGTTCTAATTTTCGCTGTAAACCAACTCAGACTAACTGGCTTACCAGCCGTGGAAAGGGTTTCTTTAAGTGTGGACATTGTGGAATGTGTAGATGGGCCAAGTCAGGCATCTCCACATTCACCAGCTGTACTGGGACGCCATACAACATTAATCACAATATTACATGTGATAGTAATTTTGTCATCTACATGATTATGTGCAATTGTGGCCTATACTATGTAGGCAGTACTATCAGACCACTCAGAGTTAGGGCGGGTGAACATTTCAGAGCTTTGAGACAAGGTGACGAGAGATACCCTATAGTAAACCATATGCGACACTGTCCAAAACAAAAAAACATTGTTGGTTTTGAATTCTTTGGATTTGATCAGGTAAATAGAGACCCCAGAGGTGGCAATAGGGAACTAGCCCTCAGGAGAAAAGAATGTTATTGGATTTTGAAACTCAGAGCGGTGGAGGAGGGTCTCAATACCAACTTTGAAATGGAATACTATTTGGGAACATAAGAATAATTACTGATATTTATGCATCATCTTTACAATCTACTCTCCTCTCATTCTGACTTACTAAGTTCATTAAGCATATGTTATTCATGAATCTACTGCAAGTGTAGTCTTTTGATTATATTGTGTCTCATCTACATACAAGTCACTGGGTCAAATGCTATGTGAATTGATTATACTGACTGGTACCCAACTCAGAGGGACATATACTCTGTATTTGCGGCATGCATAAATACTCATTTGGAGAGATCAGATACATATATTGTGTTAGAACAGGAATACATAGTAATGCAATGGTAGATCATCATTAACTGTCTCAGGTTTGCTTGTTTGTAATCCAAACCATGGTGTAATTTATATGTTTTAGGTATACTTGACAGTGTGTTGTCTATACATAATATGAGTGGGGCATGAGACGGTCACGTGTACTCTTCCCCTTTCTCCTTTTACACCAAACACTTACGTATAGACCACTGGGTTTTTTCGTATTAATCTATTCGGTTGTGCTGTGCGAGGGATACTACTACTTCACCTACATATATCTTGTTAGATGCGGCAATAAACAATTATGGTTACAACCAGATATCTTGGGGGAAGGAGTTCTCCCCATAGGCCATTATCTTGACACGGATGGTGGCGGTATGCAATTTAAGGAATTCCTTACAATTTTTGCTTTATTGCATGACTTAGGCTAATAAGAATTTGGGAGGATACTTATTTATTCGTTATGTTTTTGTTGTATATATCGATTATTAACATACATCAAGCTCGGGTATATGCAGTTCCAAAATGACGCCCATTACGGGAGATAGTCCTTCTTTTCCTCTCGTGTCCTGTTGAAGGCTGGTCCTTCTCTCCTTTTCTAAGATGGCGCCCATACTCATGGGTTAGTCCATTTTCTATTACTTCACTACCAACGCGCGGAGGTTTTAAATTTCTATCCTCCTCCGTTAGTTCGACGTTCGAGATTAATGTACCGATACAGAGGACGCCGCGGGGGGATTTCGACCGCGGTCGTTGCCTTTCTTGATGATGGCTACTTACGTATACGATAGGTGAGATACTGAATTTGGTTATTGGGGACCTGGTGACTTGATGTCTCATTATTACTTTTGGGGATATTTCCTAATCGTGTTGATTTATATTTAGCATGCCTCAATTGCAGCATATAATAATTTTTCTTTCCGATTTCTTTATTCACTCTGCATACTTAGGAAACGGTTCTTGAATACTTCATTTGCATCCTAATGTTGGATATTATATATATTTTACTCAGGTCAGTCTGGGACCTTTTGGTCACATTTGCTTGTACCCTTATTTGGGGACGTTTTTCTATTTAGACATGTAGGAGACTTAGTGGATTATATAGTGGATCTATGATTATTTTCCACAGACTCTGGACGGTTCTTAATGATACTGGTTATACATGTAGATATAATTTGAGTTAAGGTATGTTTCGATTTATGGGTTTTTCACTGTTTATTATGAAGGGCTCTGGTGGTGTTTCTGTTATCTTACACTGGGCAAGCTATTATTACATTGCGCACTTTGGTGTTGACTGGGTGTCTGGGGTGACTTTTCTTTGGACTTTGGAAACATGCACACTCATATTGTGATCAAACTTTGTACACATGGGTTATTCATATATATATTCCCATTTTGTGCTTTAACTTTATAGGCAATGTTATCATATTTTGTGATAATTTTAATAATTTTATTGTGGTGATGGGACTATATGTTAGTTCCCACCAGATGAATGATCACAAGAAGTCACAAATTACATGTTTTCGTTTTAGGATCTCACAAATTGTCACGATAAGATATACTTTATGGTCTGCTCTTGACGGTTCTGTACACATGTTATGAATTAGTGACTGTTCTCATTTTATTTCAGCCCTGATGAAGTCCGTGAGAGTACTGTTCTCATAGGACGAAACACGTGTTGGCTGTGGCTGTATGTGCTACATGGATACTGACTTCAATACTGTGTTTACTACATGAACATGGATGTCAAAGGACAATTCTGTGGTTACTATGATGAACTTTTTTGTTGAACAATAAATTGAGCTTGAAACTCTCCATGGTATTAATGCCATTATACATTACATATTGATATATTACTTACTTGGAATTATAGATTCATGGGTGCCCTGACAGCTGTGTTTTGTCATTGTGAGTTTCCCTGGAAACATTAGAGGAGTTAGGAAGATCCTCTTGCCAGGAGCACCATGTTAAAATTGGAATGTTAATGCTATTATATTGACTCACTGTGAGCGCCCATATCCTATGACTTGCTTCCTATGTGCTCTCAATTTTCTCATCTTTCCTGCCAGTAGCATCAGTTTTGTTGTAAGCTCAAGGGCTGATTCTCCGACCAAGAGTATATCATTTTAAAGTTGCCAGGGACACTGAAGTCATTATTCTTATGTATGGGGATCAAAATACTCTGTATGAGAATATGCAATTTGACGAGTTTGTGAAGTAGCCCTAAACAATTCCATTAAAATGTTGACCTAAAAATCAGGTTAAATTTTCAGAGCCGCTATGGGAATACCATTCAGGCCAGGATCCCTTGTTGGCTTATCAGAATTAATCAATCTTAATATATCATTTATATTGATCTGAGCTCCTTCCCCAGGACTCCTACAAATTTATCAGTACTGTAAAGTTGATTCACATGTTTCACCCCTACATCTTCTGAGATTTGTCATCCCATACCCCTGACCATTCCCTAGTTCTTTTGAAACTAATCATCAAAATAGTTTTGAATTTTTTTCAGATGCAGTACAACATTTGCTCCCAATCACATTTTTTCTATCTTACTTTTGCCTGACACATGCTGGATCTTTCTACTAATTAATCTTTTGAATACCTCACACCTAAGTAATTATTTGTCTGGCCTGCTCTTAGGTTACTGAAAACACATCTCATGTATGCCTTATGTTTCCTACAGTCCTTATAAAATCAACCAGAGTTTTGTCAAATGTCTCTTTATTCAATTTGGGCCTTAGCGGTTGCACTAAACTCATTATGCTCCATTAGAAAGGCTGAAATTGTATGTTCTGAAGTGTTAAATCTTCGTTATAACCATATACTACAGGTGAAGTGCCAGGTAGATGATTTTTCCCAACTTTTTTATTAATCTCTTTACACCACGATTGTATCTGTAAGGTACAATTCACATTCCACTTCATTGTTCTCCGATTTCTGATTTCTGTATTTGAACTAAATGTTAACCATTGAGGCAGACGTAAAACAGTGCGTGGAATGTAATTATATGCAGTAGGTTATAACTATCTGTACATAAACCAACAGTATAATCGAGCACCGTGTCAGCATTCTAGAACTCAATTAACTGATAACCCAAACTGCTGTTCTTACTTAGTTGCTTTTATTTGTAAATGAGCTGTTAACTATCCATGATATCTAATGTTAAGTGTGTATAGTTCCATCATTTTCAATGCACAAACTATGACAGTGTTACAGTACTTAAACAACCATCATAACTTTCTCAAAGATTCTATGTGCAGATAACAATCCATTCCAAAATGTTTGCTCAAAGCAATCTGTCAACAAATTTTCATTGAAATCTTGTGAGACCTTTGACCCCAGGGTAGGTCGCTCCCCTGCCCCCGCAGCGCCACCAGCTCCTGTGTGCCTTCTGCCTGTTTGCCCGTTGACTGTTTTCTGATTGCCTGATTGTTCCCCGAGTGTCTGCTGCCCTGTGTGATCGCGCTCCCCTCTTCTTTCTGTACCCCGAGTGTCTGCTGCCCTGTGTGATCGCGCTCCCCTCTTCTTTCTGTACCCCGAGTGTCTGCTGCCCTGTGTGATCGCGCTCCCCTCTTCTTTCTGTACCCCGAGTGTCTGCTGCCCTGTGTGATCGCGCTCCCCTTTTCTTTCTGTACCCCGAGTGAATGTGTCCGCCGTGTCTTCCTGCCCCCACTCGCCGTTTTTTCCCCCTCGACTGTTTTTCCCACTCGCTTTTTGGCCGCCTCGTCCTTTTTCAGGCCTTTTTCTCGCCGTTTTTTCCGGCCTTCTGCTCCTCGCCTCTCCCGCTTTTTCCTGCCTTTCGCCGCTCTGCCTACCATCCCGCCTTCTGCCTCCCAGCTGACCCCTCCTCCCAGGCTACCCCCTTAAATGGCGGCCGCTGTGAGGCAGAGGTAGCGACCTTTGACCCCAGGGTAGGTCGCTCCCCTGCCCCGCAGCGCCACCAGCTCCTGTGTGCCTTCTGCCTGTTTGCCCGTTGACTGTTTTCTGATTGCCTGATTGTTCCCCGAGTGTCTGCTGCCCTGTGTGATCGCGCTCCCCTCTTCTTTCTGTACCCCGAGTGTCTGCTGCCCTGTGTGATCGCGCTCCCCTCTTCTTTCTGTACCCCGAGTGTCTGCTGCCCTGTGTGATCGCGCTCCCCTTTTCTTTCTGTACCCCGAGTGTCTGCTGCCCTGTGTGATCGCGCTCCCCTTTTCTTTCTGTACCCCGAGTGACTGTGTCCGCCGTGTCTTCCTGCCCCCACTCGCCGTTTTTTCCCCCTCGACTGTTTTTCCCACTCGCTTTTTGGCCGCCTCGTCCTTTTTCAGGCCTTTTTCTCACCGTTTTTTCCCGCCTTCTGCTCCTCGCCTCTCCCGCTTTTTCCCGCCTTTCGCCGCTCCGCCTACCCTCCCGCCTCCCAGCTGACCCCTCCTCCCAGGCTACCCCCTTAAATGGCGGCCGCTGCGAGGCAGAGGTAGCGACCTTTGACCCCAGGGTAGGTCGCTCCCCTGCCCCCGCAGCGCCACCAGCTCCTGTGTGCCTTCTGCCTGTTTGCCCGTTGACTGTTTTCTGATTGCCTGATTGTTCCCCGAGTGTCTGCTGCCCTGTGTGATCGCGCTCCCCTCTTCTTTCTGTACCCGAGTGTCTGCTGCCCTGTGTGATCGCGCTCCCCTCTTCTTTCTGTACCCTGAGTGTCTGCTGCCCTGTGTGATCGCGCTCCCCTCTTCTTTCTGTACCCCGAGTGTCTGCTGCCCTGTGTGATCGCGCTCCCCTTTTCTTTCTGTACCTCGAGTGACTGTGTCCGCCGTGTCTTCCTGCCCCCACTCGCCGTTTTTTCCTCCTCGACTGTTTTTCCCACTCGCTTTTTGGCCGCCTCGTCCTTTTTCAGGCCTTTTTCTCACCGTTTTTCCCCGCCTTCTGCTCCTCGCCTCTGCCGCTTTTTCCCGCCTTTCGCCGCTCCGCCTACCCTCCCGCCTCCCAGCTGACCCCTCCTCCCAGGCTACCCCCTTAAATGGCGGCCGCTGCGAGGCAGAGGTAGCGACCTTTGACCCCATGGTAGGTCGCTCCCCTGCCCCCGCAGCGCCACCAGCTCCTGTGTGCCTTCTGCCTGTTTGCCCGTTGACTGTTTTCTGATTGCCTGATTGTTCCCCGAGTGTCTGCTGCCCTGTGTGATCGCGCTCCCCTCTTCTTTCTGTACCCCGAGTGTCTGCTGCCCTGTGTGATCGCGCTCCCCTCTTCTTTCTGTACCCCGAGTGTCTGCTGCCCTGTGTGATCGCGCTCCCCTCTTCTTTCTGTACCCAGAGTGTCTGCCGCCCTGTGTGATCGCGCTCCCCTTTTCTTTCTGTACCCCGAGTGACTGTGTCCGCCGTGTCTTCCTGCCCCCACTCGCCGTTTTTTCCCCCTCGACTGTTTTTCCCACTCGCTTTATGGCCACCTTGTCCTTTTTCAGGCCTTTTTCTCGCCGTTTTTTCCCGCCTTCTGCTCCTCGCCTCTCCCGCTTTTTCCCGCCTTTCGCCGCTCCGCCTACCCTCCCGCCTCCCAGCTGACCCCTCCTCCCAGGCTACCCCCTTAAATGGCGGCCGCTGCGAGGCCGCGCAGCGGGCGCGCCGCTGGCGCGCCGAAGGTGCGCCTAAGGCAAGCCCGTCTGTGCCCGTCCGCGCCTGGACCACGCCCAGCGCCCAAACCCCTGGCCCCCGCAACCCCCGCCAAACCTACGACTCCACCACCCTCGCCAGCCTCAACCCCGGCCGCACGCCGGGCTGCTACCGCGCCACCCTGAAACGAACCCACGGCCCTTTTACCTGCAGCAACTGCCGCTTCAACTGTCTACGGACTCACACCGCTCCCGTCAAAATCGACTCCCCCGGAAGCAATCTCCACTGCATCCTGGTCAACACCCGATCCGTCCACAGGCACGCCATCGAACTGTGGAACCTCATCAACTCAACGAACCCGGACATCGCCTTCCTCACGGAGACCTGGATGAACCCCTCCTCGGCACCCGACATTGCCATAGCCATCCCCGACGGCTACAAAATCATCCGGAAAGACCGCACCAACCGCACCGGAGGAGGCATCGCCATCGCACACAAAAGCTCCATCCGTATCTCGACATACACCGACAACTCACTCCCCGACGCCGAACACCTCCACTTCGCGATCCACAGCGACCCCAAGACCACCCTCAGAGGCACCCTCATGTACAGACCACCGGGACCACGGACCAAGTTCAGCGAAGACATCGCAGACTTTGTCAACCCTCACGCACTATCATCCACCGACTACATCCTCCTAGGGGACCTCAACTTTCACCTGGAGAACCACACCGACAACAACACCACAGCCTTACTGGACAACCTCGCCAACCTGGGACTGAAACAGCTAGTCAACACCCCCACCCACCACGCCGGACATACGCTCGACCCCATCTTCTCCTCCAGCAAACACATCTCCTTCAGCCACACCACCGGACTCACCTGGTCGGACCACAGCTGTGTCCACTTCAACTTCAAGAAGACCACCGTGCACCACCACACCCAGCAACCACCAAGAAGACAATGGAATCGAACCACCACCGAACATCTCACATCGACCCTCGCTCAGAAACAACCCACCAGCACCACAGACCCCAACGAAGCCGCCAACAACCTCACGAGCTGGATCTCCGACTGCGCCACCCACCTGGCCCCCCTGAAGACCCAACCTAACACCAACAACCACAAAAAAAACTCCTGGTTCACCCCCGACCTCAAGAACTCCAAGAAAGAATGCCGCACCCGCGAGAAGACATGGCGCCTCAACCAGAACGAAGAGAACATGTCAGCCCTTAAGGACGCCACCCGCCAACACCACAAACGCCTCCGCGCCGCACGAAAAACAGCCTACCAGAACAGACTCGACAACAACGCCCACAACAGCAAAGAACTATTTGGAATCGTCAAAGAGCTCTCCAACCCCGACGCAGAAAACAACTCCATCCCTCCCTCACAAGACCTCTGCGACTCCCTCGCAGCCTTCTTCCACCACAAGATCACCGACATCTACAACAGCTTCACCACAAACAACACAAACCCTCCACCGGAACCCACCACCAACGACACCACCATCCTCACCTGGACCCCAACCACCACCGAGGAAACCACCCGCGTCATGAACTCGATCCACTCTGGATCTCCATCCGACCCCTGCCCACACCACATCTACAACAAAGCCGACAACATCATCGCCCCCCACCTCTGGGACGTCATCAACGCATCTCTCACCTCCGCCACCTTCCCAGAGAGCTGGAAACACGCAGAGCTCAACGCCCTCTTAAAGAAACCTACAGCAGACCCCACCGAACTCAAAAACTTCCGGCCAATCTCTCTCCTGCCGTTCCCCGCCAAAGTGATTGAGAAAATCGTCAACGCCCAACTCACCACCGCCCTGGAAGCCAACGACTCCCTCGACCCCACACATTTCGGCTTCAGAGCTAACCACAGCATCGAAACCGCCCTCATCGCAGCCACGGATGACATCAGATCCTTGACCGCCAAGGGAGAAACCGTGGCCCTCATACTCCTGGACCTCTCTGCGGCCTTCGACACTGTCTGCCACCGTACCCTAATACGCCGCCTCAGCAACGCCGGCATCAGAGGCAAGGCCCTGGAATGGATCATCTCCTTCCTCTCCGGAAGAACCCAGAGAGTCCGCCTCCCCCCCTTCAGATCTACAGCCACAGAGATCATCTGCGGCGTACCCCAAGGATCCTCCCTCAGCCCCACTCTCTTCAACGTCTACATGACCCCCCTAGCGAACATCGCACGCAAACACGGACTCGACCTCATATCCTATGCCGACGACACCCAGCTCATCTTATCCCTCACCAACAACCCCACCTCAGCAAGGACCAGACTACACGACAGTATGAAGGAAGTAGCGAACTGGATGACAGACAGCCGGCTGAAACTGAACACAGAGAAAACGGAGGTCCTCATCCTCGGCCCTACTCCCACCGCCTGGGACGACTCCTGGTGGCCTCCCGCCCTAGGCAGCACTCCCCAGCCCACCAACCACGCACGCAACCTCGGCTTCATCCTGGACTCATCCCTCTCCATGACCAGACAGGTCAACTCAGTGACCTCAGCATGCTTCAACACCCTCCGCATGCTCCGCAAGATCTTCCACTGGATCCCCATCGACACCAGGAAGACCGTCACCCACGCCCTCGTCACCAGCCGCTTGGACTACGGGAACACTCTGTACGCCGGCATCACCAACAAGCTGCAGAAGAAACTTCAACGGATCCAGAACGCGGCCGCACGACTCATCCTGGACATACCCCGCCACCACCACATCTCCGGACACCTGAAGAAACTCCACTGGCTCCCAGTCAACAAGAGGATCACCTTCAGACTCCTCACCCACGCACACAAAGCATTGCACAACCTCGGACCCAAACTCATCAACAACCGCGTCTCCTTCTACACTCCTCCGCGCACGCTACGCTCGACCGGACAAGCCCTGGCAGCCGTCACCTGCATCCGCAAAGCCACCGCCGGAGGAAGATCCTTCTCTTTCATGGCAGCAAAGACCTGGAACTCTCTGCCCAGCCACCTTCGCGCCATACCTGATCACCTCTCCTTCAGAAGGCAGCTCAAGACCTGGCTCTTTGAGCACTGACCCCCCCCCCCCCAGCGCCTTGAGAACCTTAATGGGTGAGTAGCGCGCTTTATAAATGCGAATGATTGATTGATTGATTGAGTGAGACAATAAACATAGTTTCAGGATTATTCTCAACGAGTTCTAGTATACTTGGCAATAAATTAACTTTCAAGTTCCTAGGTAGGCGTCATCTTGGTGAAATATAGTTATTACATAAGAACACTTCACTTGAGATATTCTGGGCCATTGACCACACACTGTTTATCTTAACTTTTGCCACAAATACCTGATGGGTGTTTATTATGTTATCTGTACTTACATTACTAATTTTGTGATGGGAGAGTTAGGAAACTTCTTTTTGGTTTACTAGATGGACTTTTTGCTACTACCACTGGAAAGGATAAGGGCCTGATTATGAGCATGGCAGTCTAAAGGACAGCCGTACCCACTGTGGCGGTCTGACCACTGAATCCCTGGTGGTCCAATAGCCAGATTACGATCTTGGCGGGGCGGACTTCCAGGAGACTGCCACCACCACCAGGATCAGACATCTCAATGGGTTGGCAGTGGTGAAAGTCGTGGTCAGCCATGCGGTGCCGAGTTCGGTGCCGTTGTGCTGATCATGACTTTACTTTCCACCAGCCTTTCCATGGCGGGGTCCCCACAAAAAAAAGGATGGTGGAAAGGCAGAGTTGGGGCCACAGAGGGACCCCTGCACTGCCCATGGCCATGTCCTGGGGGAGATGAGGCCAATGCCGCCACACTATTTCCTCCAGTCAGTTTGGCGGAAACATTGTAATACAACAGTGGTGAGGCTGCCGGCTGGACTTGCGCCTCCCCACCGCTGTATCGGAGTTCAGGCGGTCCAACTGCCGAGGTCATAATTAGGCCCTAAGTATGACCATAGACTAGACGATTTTGTTGACTTTCTATATAGTATACATTTTACTAAAAGGACTGTGGAAACTCTACTAACTCTCTATTCTTTTATTAACACCTGCTGCATTCCATGAAAGTAACTTTCATTCCCTACAACATTTACTCATTACTTTGTATCCACTGTTTTCCCTAGTATGAGTGCTGGGTTGCCTAATAACAAATGAACAATAGAATGAAAAAATCAGTTTATTCCCTAACTACAGGTGGATGTTTTTAAAATGTAATATTCTTAACCTGATAGAGGTAATACACTTTTTAGTACAAATATCTTCTTTGGAATATTGCTGGTCATGGTAAATTTCTAACATTCTGAAGAAATTGAATTAGTGATTGTGACATTATTTGTGAAATATAATCGGAAAATGTATTACCGTATGAAAAAGTATAAACTGTTAGTTATTTTGGACCTTAACATGTCAGCGTGGTGAACTGAAACAATGTCAGGCTGTCTTATTATAACAGGGGCTGTGCTTGAGAGTAGCAAAACCGGTTTTGTACTACTCGTAGGATTTAGGAATAGGAACTAGGCCAGGCCTCAAATCTTAGCAGTGGTAACAAAACTAGCTGTTCATCAGTGAAAACCTGAGGATAAAAACAGTGGCAGAAGGTCTTTCCTATGGTGTGTATATGGTGGTTCTAGATTCTAGAAATGGGTTGCATATGTAACGACTCAGACGTTTACTTTTGAACATATAAGAATGAAAATGCCCTGACTAGCTCATATTTGCAGTGTAAAAAATGAACCAATGGGATGTGTCAAACAATGTTAAGAACCTCAATCAATCCATGCTTGATGTGTGCAAATATAGGCAACATGCACCAATCGTGGATGGAGTTCACAGTTGACAATACTTAAAGAATGTGTGAAACATCTTCTAACTTGCATAAATTAAGGTTTCTGAAACAAATGTAAGGGTGAGTCTAATTAAGGGGATTTTTCGCTAAATTATAAAAATATTTATCACAAAGCATATCATTTATTTAAAAAAATGTGTTTCAATGACACTAAGGGCCTGAATTAAGAGGCCCGGCGCCACCTTAGCGCTGCCATAGCGTCATTTTTTTCACGCTAAGGCAGCGCTAAAGTTACTTTTTTACAAATCTAACAGATTTCCTTGCGCAATTTTTCTCTGCACATATAACACTTGCTCAGAGCATGCATTAAAAGGGGACATGCCATTGAATACAATGGGTCCCTATGTACTCTGCAGGAGTAGCATCAAACTTTTGATGCTACTCTTGCAGAATACATCAATAGCGTCAGGAATTCGGATGCTATTGCCCCCTACCCTGCGCCATGGGAGAAATGCAAAGTGCGCATGACTGTTTGGCCAGCCAAATACGTCTGCCCAAATTGTCATGCTTACTTCTGTGCACCAACCACTCCTCCTTCCAGCCCCCTCCAGCCTCGCCCCGCTCTAACCTTGCTCACGGAAAAATAAAATGACAATAATGCTTTGTTATTATCATTTTACTTTCCATTCCCCTTCCCCTTCTGCTGAAAGCAGGGGGCGATGCTCCTCCACCTTAGCGGAGGAGCCGCCCCTGGTGGAAAGACAAATACTGTTGGTAATGTCTGATATGCGCAGCTGCTGACAACTTTGTTCAGCATTGTGCAATCTCTTCTGGCTTTGAAGTGGTATCTAGTTTCTTCCTTCCAGAAAATGTACCGCATGATCATTTTGATTATACGGTCAATGATGTTATCTCTGGTTTCTTGAGCCCCACATGGAACATAATTTATTTTCCCGTGCACACACTGCTGTGAAGTTTGTTTTGCTCTATGTCAGTGGTGCCTAACCTTTTGACTTCTGTGGACTACTACTTAATCATTACTGAAATCCGGGACTCCCACTGAATCATTATTGGAAGTTGGTGATCCCGAGCAATTTGGATGATTTGAATCTCAAAACAATACACTAAAGCAAGCATTCATCAGTAAAATACACAAATACGCAAATGATTAAACAGTTTATTTAATTCATAAAGAAATATAAAAAATAAGAACCTTTTCATCTGAATGGGAAAGTTAGGGTTTTTTTAAAATCCGGCTGTGGTCATCCTTTGTACACAAACATAATTTTTAGCCTCCAACTGCTAATTACTTCTCATTTACTTAATGTTTTCCATTTTTTAAGTTTTACCTGTTGCTTTTTCATTTACATACACTTTGTTAATCTGTTAAATTTCTAAGGAGTAACGGACCCCCTGGGTTGGTGTTGAGGACCCCAGGGGTCCCAGGACCAGAGGTTATGAATCACTACTCTGTGCAATTTTTCTTCAGATAACCTGTTAGGAAGAATGAGTTTTTGACCGGACAATACACAAGGGAGATCTATTGAGTATAGACTGATATGTAACAAGGTACATGTGCAGTAAAAAAAAAAAGAGTCTGTAATTACTTTTGCTTAGTATTCACCAAGGTGTGCAGTAATGATGAATAAGTAGAAACACTGAAACGGGTTTGCCTGTATTGTCTTCCCTATGCTTTTCTTTCTTTCTTTTTTTTTTTGCACAAAGGGCCTGATGTTGGAATTTTCCATTAGCAAAAAGTGGTTGCAAATTGCGCACCAATTTCTGTGAACTGAAAAGAACATTGCGAACAGACCTATATGTGTATAGGTCAGTTCACAAAATTCTAAATTCAACTGCTTATTCAAACTTCACATTTTTTTTGGGGGGGGGCATTTACTAAATCCAAATATAATTCTTATTTGTTCATACGCTACATATAAAATGTATGTTTTGGATAATTTATAAACACATTGAAGCCATCACGTTTCGTGTCATGGTGGCTTTTTCCAGGGTACTTAGGCCCAATTTGGGATTCTGTATTATGTATGTATAATTTATGTAGCATAGTGCCACTTCTTCAGTTAACGTATTAGTGTGATTCGCATTCATTAATTTGCGATTTCCTTGTACTTATTTGCAAATTAGTATTTAGGAATAGGAAAATTGCAAAACTCGCATTCAGGAACTTCTTTATAATATTAAAATGAGGAAGTGCTGTCACACATGCTCTCTAGAGTTCTCTGTAGTAGAGAGAAAGGCAGGCATTGTGTCTTGAGGTTAGTACTTTTTGGCCCACAATTGTGCCACCATGTCCCAAGAGGAGGCTGTGAAGGATAATGGAGCACAGAAAACAAAACTAAAATTCAGTGAGAGGGAGCTGGAGGTACACACTAAAGAATTTGTTTTAGACAATAATTAGCTTTTTTTGCAAGAACTCGTTTCCGGACAGCCAAATATAACAAATCTGGAAGACCATGCAAGAAAAAAATACATTTAGTGGGAGTTACACAGCGAATCATCAAGGAGATAAGGAAGAAGTGATAAGGGCAAGAACTAAAGAGAAAATGGCTGCAAGGCTTGCTCAGGCACCTGGAACAAGAGAAGACCCATCAACGCAGTCACCACCAACACCCTTGGAAGACCTCAGTAAAACTACTTTTGAGCATGAAAGTATTGAGGGCTTTGAGATATTCAGACATCTGCCCCACTCAATCCATCAAAAGCTAACTAATAAAATAGTAATTGTAATTTGGTATTTTTAAATAGTTTCTTATTTCAATATATGGCAGACGTACCATCCACGAAAGGGCAAGAATCCAAGCAAGAGGCAACTCCAGAACGTCTCTCACAGATAGATGAAGCAAATGAAATCACATTGAAACAAACACCATGTGTGCCATCAAGACACAGATCAGCACCTCTCCACTGTCAGATTCCCCACAAAAGTCAGAGGAGCAAACTACATCCAGGGAGACAACACAGCTTCCTGTAAGGTGCAGATACAGGTGCGGAAGGCTCCTTCAGTGCCATTGCAGTGCGTCCAGGCTGGGAGATTCTTATTCTTGCCAAGACATACCATAAATGTTGATAACATGTATAAATGTTGTAAATATATCAAATGTTTTGGTGGCTTGGGAGGGCGGTCAATCTTGGCAGTATAGCACCTAAAACAACAATATAAGCACTTAAAAGTTGTTGATACACAATACATAAAAGATGGATTAGATAAGCTCAAAAACAATGGTAAGGAGGGACAAAAAGTGACTGTTGAAAATGGTAAACAACTATTGGAGGCTGCTACCACTTGTGTGGTTTTATAGCAAGAAAATGTAAATAGTAGGTGCAGGCATCATTAGCTTATGCATCAATTAGATGGAGTCACGTGAACTGTTAAATGACTGTCACATGCTACAGCTACTTTACCAAGGCGCACAGTGAACATGCAAGTAGAGATAGGGCCCTACACAGGGGATATGTGGCCTTATGCAAGCCACCAGTGATATGGAAGAATCTACAAACTTCATACATCTCTTCTACAGGTCCATTCTGTGGGGTGAGAGTTAAGGGGTTTCAGGCCTCAGTAGCCTCTCTGTATCATAAGTCATGAGTGAGTTGCTACAGGTAGCGATGTCTCAGCAACTCCTAATATTGATACCACAGGAAGGGGAAGTGTTGTGAGAGGTAAGAAAAAGCATTAACCACATTTGTACCCTTTTACTTGTTACTTGGTGTACCTTTGGTAAAAGAAATTATTTGACAACAATGTGTATTTTTCAGAGAAACAAACACAATTTCCAACTCAGATACACCTGAAATATAGAGAAAGCTGATTTAGTTTCGAAGCAAACCTTTTGTCTTGGGTTTCATTACATATTTTTAACTGTAACTTGCAAAGTGGGGCCAGATGTAGGAAAATCCTGCATTGCGACTCGCAAACTGCGAGTCGCAATGCAGGATGCAGGATGGTGTCCCTGACACCATCTGCGAGTCGCAAGATGGTTTATATTAATGAGGTGGATCGCAATTTGCGACCCCCTTGCGACTCGCAGCACTCACAGGGATGGTGGCCTGCTGGAGACAGCAGACCTCCATGTCTGTGACTGCTTATAAATAAAGCAGTTTTTTTTTGTAATGCAGCCCGTTTTCCTTAAAGGAAAACAAGATGCATTACAAAATGAAAAAATGAAACGTGTCACTTTCATTTTTTCAGAGCAGGCAGTGGTCCATAGGACCACTGCCTGCTCTGAAAAAATGTTTTTAATGCCATTCACAAAGGGGAAGGGGTCCCCTGGGGACCCCTTCCCTTTTGCAAATGGGTTACCACCAGTGTGACACTGGTGGTAACTGTGATTGCTTTGCGACTGCGTTCGCGGTCACAAAGCAATCCTGCATCGCGGTGCGACTCGCAAATAGTAAGGGGAACACCCCTTCCTATTTGCGACTCGCAGTCCCGTTTTGCGAGTCGGTAACCAGGTTACCGACTCGCAAAATGGGAATAGGGCATCGCGATGTGGGTTTTGCGTGTCGCAAACAGCGAAAAATCTCTGTTTGCGAGGCGCAAAACCCTTGCTACATCTGGCCCCTGGTGTCTTCGCATTGCACTCGCCCTTCTCTTGTCCTTGAGGCATTCTGTGTCTGATGTGGTTGTTGTTGCTGATCCTCATCTGACTCTGGCTCTGACATCATAACCAGTAATCCTCTTCAGGTCACTTTGTTGAGCAGCATGGCATATGTTGTAAATATCTTGCAGCTTACATCAGGTGCATGCTGGAAGCCACCGAAAGCGAGTTTTGAGAAGTCCAAATGTCCCTTTGATCACTGATCTTGGGGCTTTATGGGCAGCATTGTAACGGCGCTCACTTGCTGTCCAATAACGTCTGAGGAACGAGCTATTCTATATAATGTTAACTTTGTTAATTGCAATTCCTGTGCAGTTGTAGGAAAATTAATATAAGAATAAATTCTCATTAGAATTATATCCAGAAAAATTCTGAAATATCTAGATAGAGTACTTTAAGAGATCCCACCCGCTGCATCAATTGCACCTCAGTAACTCCCATAGGCCAAGAGTTACGGTGAGAATCACCTGTTTTGAATTGATGGTGAGCTGCACGTGCAAAAAGAGCATTCTTTGACTAGGTGCAGTTTGTGAAGGCTTCGTACATTGACAAAGAAATACCAAATCTGTAATAAGAAATAGTAAAATGCAACTGGTTATTTGGAGTAACAGAATTACTGATCCAGTATTCAGTTCCGTAAAATTGCAATGTGAATGCCACGTACAAAAGAGACTTTGGCATTCGCGAACGGCCCAATTGGAGAACGCCAAAAACCTCACGTCGTCTGGCCCTCAGTGGCTTGATAAAAAGATAACCTGTAATGTGGTTCTATATAAAAAAAGAAAGATTGGCTTTCGATATACACTGTCTTTTTTCCTAATGACATTTTGTAATGTAATTGTTAATGATGGGAAGAAAAGCAGTCGTTTCCTAGCAACAATTTAGTTTCAGTTCTTCTCGTTCATTATATCACACTGTGCAGTCATGCACTTAATGACCACAGGAATCTTTAAAATAACGTCTTTGAAATAGCCCAGTTATGATAGGTATCGAGATGCACGCACAATCTCAAAATAAACAGTTATTTTCGGATTGACTTCATCATTTCTACAAAAAAAGACACATTTGCAGCGCCAGACGCAGACTCGTCTGATCTGCGTTTAGGAAATAGTTTCTGACACATTTACATAAAAATGGATTCTTAAATATTTATGCGCGATATCATATGCCTCATAAATATGTTATAACAATACCTTTTACATCTATTCATTTTACAAAGATATATATAAATTAATAACGTCGTTCAGGTGGCTTAGCGTGTCTATTCTCAGTTTAAGTCTTAATGAGTGCAAAGCGCGGCCTTTCTTTATGTCCTACGTAATTATTAGATGTTTCTAGCTTTGACTTTGCACCTGATTTTAACCCGGTTGTAAGTGACACCAGCAGGGTTTGCACCTATTTTGGCTGTGTTATTTATTGGTACACCTTGCACACTGTTTAGCTAAGGAGATCAAGACCAGCACTTCCTGAAGGGTACGTCAGGCAGCATTGCGTTGGCGCCATTTTTCAAGGAAACGCTGAAAATGGCTCATTTGTTAGTGGATAGGGAGCATTAAATAGCCAAAATGTTATTTCGCTGAACTTCCTTGCCTCATCCCTTTTGGGAACTGCTGCCAACTACAAACTGGCGATCAATTCTTATGGAAAAACCTGAAGCAAGTGCAACTTGCACTCGGCTCCTAATCTGAGTCAATGCATACACGCCCATATGCTTTTTAAACACTTTTTTGCATTTTGTGGCGGCTCTAAACACTTGCATAGCTACGGTACAAAAGCAAGTGCAATACATTTTGTTGCCATAGCGAATTTTGTTTAGCTGCTTCTTGTCTCAACAGCTTGTCGCGTTCCTACATCTGATTCTCTATATTCCTGGCAGCAAACGTATAGTTCGTGATGTCTTTGATTCTTTAATCATTCATATACATTATCTTTCCAGGTTAAATATTCTTGTGAGGGGAAGCAAATGTGAGTAGAAGATCTTCCAAAGCAGGTGTACCCCCTGGTGCACTTGTTCCATCTCCCTCCCATTGTTCACTTCGGATAATATTTGTCCTAAGTCCAATTCTTTTGTCAGTTCCTACTGCCCCGCTACTCTTCCACCAATGCGCTTAATACTTTGTTAGGGATAAGAAGCGCTATACAGTATGAACGTGGTATTTATAGGAGAAAGAGTCTGGAGATTGGTAAGTAATTTCATGCATTATAGTTAAATATCATGGTGAAAAGGTGCAGATCAGTTTAGATCTAACAGTGAGGCGTACTCTGACAACAGGTGCAAGCAGGGGCAGTCACAGGTCTGTATTTGGGATGCTATGAGAGACCAGGAAGGATCTTCCCAGCACAGAATATTAAATGGCTGTAATACACACTGCTACATGTCCATATCGTAGACCAGTCTCCCAGAATATGAGAGGGCCCTTTCTTGTGGTAAGCAGACATGCATGGCACCTTGTAGACTGCGGTAGATTGTGTAGTGGATTGACTGATATCTGAGTACACAACAGATACCAATAATCACAGGCTGGCATGGCAGCTCAGCGAGGTCATGCTACTTGCAGCTATTTTCGGTTATCTGAAGGGCGCAAGGTCAGTTCCCAGAAAGGCAAAGACAGTTCTATCTTTTCGAGATCAGTGCACTGAGTACCATTACACTGGGTAATTGTAACTCTTTTTATTTGCAGCACATACACATGGCAGAATTACTTCCTAAAAACAAAAACATATAATGTGGAGTGTAAGGCATATTAATAGGAGGCTAAGGACCTCACTGGGGCCAGAAAGCATTGTTCACTGCTCACGGCAAGAGTAACAATATGTAGACCATTGCCCTCCACCACTTAAAGGAGTGAATTCAGTATGTTTCACGCAGCACCATGATTAAGATGCACACCTACAACGTACAGTCCCAGAATATTGAATACTAAACATTGCAATCTAGAAATATTATAGCAAAAATACTGACAACCAAAATATAGAAAAGCTAAGAATGTATTGGTAAGTATAGAATTTATACACTTAACATCTCTATATCATGTTGACAGTAACAGAAGTTAAGAAAAGTAAATCTATAAATTCCAATACATATTTATAACTGTAAGGTATTCTGCTTGTCAATACTTTTGTAGCAGCACACTTCTGTGATCAAAGTAAATGCCAGCATGACAGAGTTCAACATCCTGAGGGATGAAGAATGCACCAGGGGTCATAATATACATTGTGCCCTGGGGGGAGTATTACAGAAGAGGCAGTAGACGCTCGTGTATCCCCTTTTGGAATACTGATAATGCTGGCACATATGTAGCTCCAGTGCTATGGCAGGAGGGTGTTTCAGCAAATGTGGGAAGCACTTCCGTTTTGTGCAATTGCCCTATTATTGATGCAGATGCAGAAGCAGACATGCACATAGGAGGTACATTGAAAGTGTGCACCTCCTAAAGGCAGCCCTCGGGAGGGGAGAAAGGGGGTCCTATAGACCGCCCACAGACATCCCTCTGCAGGCAGATGCAGTCTCTCACTGCACCATCCTGCAAAGGCATCTCTCTCCTCTCTTCAAAGTGCAGATAGCATGCTCCCTGCACTGTGAAATATGAAGCAGCTTTAAAGCCTGAAGCTTGGCAACTGGATATTTAATGTTAGCTGTCACAGATATTTGGATGTTGGGGGTATGAACTGATCTGTTGGTTATACATCTGGATCCTGATTTAAGAAAAGTGGCGCAGCATCCAATGCAGCACCTCTTTTCTTGTGCCCCTTAGCGCCACCCTAATGCCACCAGGTGTGCACCTTATTTAAGATACAGCACACCATGGCAGTAGTTAGGGAACTAGCATCAAAAATGTTTACGCTAGTTTGGCGCTTTGCAGGATTAACATCACAAATATTTACGCTAATCCTGTAAAGCACATTGAGGCCCATTATAAATAATGGTGTGCCTCCTTTTAACACCTGCTCTGTGTAGGAGTTAAAAATGCCATAAAAAATGGCACAAAGAAATCTTTTAGATTTCTTTGTGCCATTTTTTCGGCACCCCTAACGGGGTAATGCCTCCTTGCATACATTATGCCAGGCGCAGGTACAATGTGGCACAAGGGTTTAGAAATTGGCACAATGCATGCGTTGCGCCACTTTGTAAATATGGATCAGCGATTTTGGCATGGTTGGGCCACATAAGCATGAAAAAATATTATGCTAATGTGGCGCAAGGAGGCACTAGGCCCTCTTAAATCTGGGTCCTGGTCTTTTGCACTTAAATTTGGGGCGAAAAGGGTATACCATTTGGAACTCTCGCATCACACCCAATGTGCTCCTTATAGTAGGTTTCTGAATGAGGATATCATTCCTTCCGCATTTTACAAAAGTTTTGGAAGCTGGTTATTAGTAGGGGTAAGTACTCACCTGCTACTAACAATAAGGCCCCCAGTACAATGTTAGGTCCAGTCAAAGTCTCAAAACATGAGCCGCTGGCTCAACCCCTGGTAGCTTGGCAACAACCAGGCAGGCTTAACCTCGGAGACAGACATGTAAAGCACTTAAATACATCAATACATTAAATAAGTAAGACACAACATATATTAAAAATCCTATATCAATGTATATACATAGTAAATATTTCAATCTTTAAAATGACACTAAAATTACAAAAATCCAATATAGGGAACCGAAGTTATGAACTTTTAAAGATTAAATAAAAATGTACTTTCTAGTGCTTAGAAATCAATAGTACCAACGGGAGACATCTGGTCATGCTTGACCGGTACAAAGTCGAAGTTTGAGGCTGACGGCGATGGAGACCTGCTTGGATACACTGAGCTGGAGGCTTCAATCAAAATTTGACCTTCACACTTAAAAGCTTTTCTGGAGCTTTTCTCTGTCAACAGCATGCAGTCCTCTCCAGCAAGCCGATTTAGATGAGACATCATCAGACTGCTTTTCCGCAAGGCCCAGTCAAATTCTGGAAGTCTGGATCTTCAGAGTTTTCAGAGGGATGAACCTGAAATCCAAGCCGTGTCTCGGTTGAAGCTAGTCGGCTTGACTCACGATGTCGGGTCGGTCCTATGGATCTTTTTCCCAGAGTTGCTCCAAACTTCTCCAAACTTCTGAATTTTCATTCCAAAGTTCCTCTTGAGGGTTTTAAGTGTCAAAAACACATGTCCAAGGGTCTAGAATGAGGATTTAAAGTGTCTAAAACAAACAATCATGGGTCTAAAAGCTCTGAGATGGTCCTTGGAAGTTTAGGACTACAATTTCAATAATGCACCTGGCCAAATCCATAAAAGTCCACTGGACGCATTCCATGCTGGGGACTTTTGTAATAGTTGGTGCAGGCAAGCTCTGTTAACCTGTTGCTTTCAGGCAGTCCACTCCTGCGTTCTTTCTGAAGCAAGGCAAAGTCTTTAGGGCTGTTGTTCCAGTGTACAACAGGAGCAGGATTCCAGAGTGCACTCCTTTGGGTTGCAGACCAGGGTGCCAGAAGGCAGTCCTTCTTCTTGTGGTTCCAGGCACAAGATCTGGGTTACAATGCAGCTCCCAGATGTTTATTCAATCATCTTGGGGGGCAAGCAGGGGTGCACTCCTGTCCAATGAGGTGCAAGGTGCCACCCAAAATCATGACAGCTTCCTCTAAAGTAGGCATTTTCTTGTCCCACAAAGCAATGCACTTAAAAATTCAAGATGGAGAATTCCTCTCCAGAGGAGCAAGACTTGGTTAAACCAACATACTGTCATGGCTCATTTCCATTAACACTCCCCCTCTAAACAGTCTGCAATTTCCTTTCCTGGGCCTGCTATTTGTCTGTGGGGTACAGGGTGAGAGGGCAGGCCTGGCTGGCATTAGATTCTATCCTGCTTCCTTTGAAGCCCAATTTGATTTACCCAGCCCCCTTCCTGGCCTGGCCTCTTCAGCTGCAGAACTGCCACCATCAGATAACCTCTGTTCAGTGCAGGCCACTTATCACCTCATCAAAGAAGCCTGGCTTATCCTGTTAAGGCTGCTCAATCAGGAGAGGTCGCTAGCAGGCTGGATCTTGGCTTACAGAAAAGAAAGTCTTATAACTTATTTTCTGTATTAGTTATGATAAATTCAACAGTGGCAAGTTATTAGATTTATCATTACCAATCTTTTGAGCCCATTCTTGATGCATTTAGGCCCATATTTATACTTTTTGACGCTAAACTGCGCTAACGCAGTTTAGCGTCAAAAAATTTAGCGCCGTCTAACGCCATTTTGAAGCGCCATGCGGGCGCCGTATTTATAGAATGGCGTTAGCCGGCGCTAGCAGACCGGCGCTGCCTGGTGTGCGTGGAAAAAAACCACGTAGACCAGGCAGCGCCGGCGTAGGGGGAAAATGGCGTTAGGGCGTCTTAAAATGGGGCAAGTCAGGTTGAGGCAAAAAAATCGCCTCAACCCGATTTGCGCCATTATTTTCGACGCCCAGACGCCATTTACATGACTCCTGTCTTAGTAAAGACAGGAGTCATGCCCCCTTGCCCAATGGCCATGCCCAGGGGACTTATGTCCCCTGGGCATGGTCATTGGGCATAGTGGCATGTAGGGGGGCACAAATAAGGCCCCCCTATGCCACCCAAAAAAAATTAAAAAATATAAAAAATTATACTTACCTGAACTTACCTGAATGTCCCTGGGGTGGGTCCCTCCATCCTTGGGTGTCCTCCTGGGGTGGGCAGGGGTGGCAGGGGGGGTCCCTGGGGGCAGGGGAGGGCACCTGTGGGCTCATTTTGAGCCCACAGGACCCTTAACGCCTACCCTGACCCAGGCGTTAAATAGTGGCGCAAATGCGGGGTTTTTTGACCCGCCACCTCCCGGGCGTGACTTTTGCCCGGGAGTATAAATACGACGCATTTGCGTCGCCGTCATTTTTTTTAGACGGGAACGCCTTCCTTGCATCTCATTAACGCAAGGAAGGCGTTCACGCAAAAAAATGACGCTATTTGCCCATACTTTGGCGCTAGACGCGTCTAACGCCAAAGTATAAATATGGCGTTAGTTTTGCGCCGAATTTGCGTCGAAAAAAACGACGCTAATTCAGCGCAAACGGAGTATAAATACGGGCCTTAGTTCCTTCCTAGCAATATTTATACTTTTATGAAATATTCCCATGTTACCCATGTTAGCCTATGGAGCTAAGTATCTGCAAGGGGGGGAATTAAATGGGCTGTTTTTCCGTCTCCAGGGCATATGAAACACCTTTTATGATGTCCCTGCTTATAGTTACATGGCACCCCACGCCTGGGGCACCTAGGGAAGACCTTAGTTCTTATATATAAAAATAAGGTACATTATCACTTTGGAAGTACCTTTAACTCCAAAGTCGAATTTGCAAGCATTTTACTTTTTAAAGACAGCCTGCAAGGTACGCCTGCCTTTAAAATGACAGCAGGCAGCACAGTAGTGAACACTCCAGTGCAGGAAGCCATCTGCCCTGTTCTATTATATACTAGAGACTTATAGGTAGTTTGAATCCCCCTTGCCCTATTATTTACTAGGGGCTTACAGGGGTCCGCCATTGTCAATTCTAATTGTACCACATTACCATATACCTTTCGATCAGAGCACTTGCCCTGGGCCTGGTTAGCAGAGTCCAGGGCACAGTCAGGGTTACTTACCACCAGGATCAGTCAGAAAACAATTGGGGGGAGAACATGCTAAAAGAATGACCTACTTACATGGCCCCCTCCGAAGCAAAAGGTGATGGGTAACTAACCTACACCCCGGTAGTCCTCACCAACTAAGTGGAAAAACTTGGAATTTCCATCTGCATTGGCATGGACCAGCCCTGGTCTGTGTTCCTCTGTAAATTCCATTCCCTGTAGGGAAATAGACCACTTTAACAGCTTTAGGTTCTCCCCCCTCATCTGCATGAGCCATCTGAGAAGTCTATGGTTAGTTTGAACACGAAAGTGGGTACCATATAAGTGTGGTCTCAGCTTTTTCAAGGACCAAAGCAAAGGCTTCCCTCTCAAAGGCACTCCATCTTTGCTCTCTGGGGAGTAGTCACCTGCTGATGAAGGCAACTGGCTGATCAAGGCCCTCTTCATTTTCCTGTGCAAACACTGCCCCAATCCCATGCTCTGAAGCATCCGCCTAAACACAAATTCCTTTGAGTAGTCAGGGACCAGTAAAACTGGTGCTGAGCACTTTAATGTTAGTGTTAAAATGTTTTTTTAAAGGTTGTGATTACCCAAAGGTGTGCTGGCACTGGCTCTGCTGATGGTTTTCTGTCCTCCAGAAAAACTACTAACAGAAAAGCCAGTTTTTTATTTTATTTTCTAAAGGAAAGTAGATTAGGCATAGATCTAATGTGTGAGGGTAGGAGGTACCATGTTTTAGCTGTGCAAGTAAAGAACCTCCTGCCTCCTCAGTTAGTGTGTTCAAACCTTCGAATTACCAAGGTCTTGGCCCAAGAGGAGCGTAAGTCATATCACTTGAACTTGTGCATCAGGTAGTCTGGACTAGAGTGATGCAATGCATTGTAGGCAATGCATACTGCCTTGAACTGTACTCGTTTCCAGACTGGAAGTCAGTGAAAAGCCTCAATGGGTAGGGCAGCAGATTTTAATTTAGGAATACCTAGCAATAGCCAAGCAGCACCCTTTTGTAGGATTTGAAGTTTGTTTAAATGTTGTTGCTGCAAATTGAGGTACACGTCATTACAATAATCCAATTTAGAAAGCACCAGAGCTGTTACCACAGTTTATTGGGCCACAGAGGACAAGAAAGAAAAATTTTGTTTATCATCCTCAACAAATAGAAGGATGACGAGGTAAATTAATTTCCGTGTTTTTTTCCTTCCTTTCCAGCGTTGGGTGAGGACCTAGATCCTCTGGCCACCACAAAGGGGTCCAAAGAAGCATCTGGCTCCCAAAGAGGATAACCTCTATCTTTTCAGAGTTAAGTTTTAAACAATTTTTGTCCATCCACTGACTGACCACCAGCATGCAGTCATGGAACCTTGATCCTATTATGAAGTCTTTATTAGCCAGGAGCATGACAATTTGTGTTTCATCAGCATAAGAAGTTAAAGAAAAAACTAAGGAGCTGATCAAAGTAGCCAAGGTTTGTTGCATAGACATTAAACAATGTTGGACAAAGTAAGGAACCCTGTGGGACCCCATATGGCAGAGAGAATGGATCTGAACACCAAATGATCAAGAGCCACCATCCGCTTTTGCCATGAGAGAAACAAGCTCAAAAGAGCAAGTGCCATCTCGTCAACCCCAATCTCCTGTAGCCGGTTTTTAGACTTGGCATCCTTGGCGTGGTCTCCCCTAATATTTTGCCTCTGTTTCCCAGGTTGTTGATGTGTGTTGGACTTTGTTTCTGCTGTATTCGATACTCTGGGCACTTTACCACTGCTATCCAGTGCTAAAGTGCAAGTGCTCCTATGTAGAATATATGTGTAATTTGCTTTCCATGATTGGCAAATTTGATTTACTAGTAAGTCCCTAGTTGAGTGCAATAGAGGTTCCCAGGACCTGTAAATAAAATGCTGTTAGTGGGTGTACAGTGCCACCCACATTAGTGCTGGGAGAGAGGGAAGGAGTGGTCCCTCACACCTGAAAGGGCTGAGCCTGCCCTCACACAATGCAGTCTCCCTTGGTGTGTCTGGGTCCTGGCTTGGGCAAGGCAGGAACTTATAAACAAGAGAGACTTTCCTCTGAAGTTTGCCTATTTTAAAGGCAGAAAGGAGTATAAGTAGTGGACTCAAAACCCCTGAAAATTAGAACATTTCTGGAATCAAGAGGAACCTCTGCCAAGGAGAAGAGCTGAGAAGAAGTGCTGCCCCTGCCTGTGACTGTGCTTTGTTTGGGCTATACTGCAGTTGCTGCTTCTGCCTGTGAAAGGGGACAAAGACTGGACTGTGTTATGCATTTCTGCTTGAGAAGAATCTCCAACGGCTTGAACTGAGCTTGCCTTCTGTTGTTGAAGTCTCAGGTCCATTAAAGACTTCCCTTGCCAACACCTGGACTCTCTGCCTAGACTCCTGCCCTATCCAGTTTTTAAGCCCTTGAAAGGTGAAGTTGGCAGACAAGAACTGAAAATCCACGCACAGACCGCTATGCAGGGAAATATTTTACGCACCTTCCGTGACGCAGCTGACAAATAACGCACCACCGGCTTTGCAGCTGAAATCAATGCTCCACCTGCATCACGGCTGGAAGATCGACGCAACGCGGCTGGTGAAACGACATGCAACACCCGCTAACGGAGGCTGATAATGACACAAACCCTACACAGTGTGGTTTTCTGATACTGTGCAACCTGATTTTCCACACATTGTCCTTGGGCATCCAAATCAACCCGACTCTGCGCAGATCCGAGTTGTAATTTTAAAGATAAAATGTTGAGTCTTTACGTAATTAAACTAATAGATTAATGTGTGAATTAATTAGATCATAATATTATGTATTATGAAAATGTGACTAATTGAATGGCCACCATCTTATGTAAGGCCTATATTTTGTCCATGCTAACTGAAGATGATGGAATTATTCAGTCTTTACAAGAGAGTGTATTTCTTAACTAAAACCAATTGTAGAAATAAATGTGTATTTAGTGGCCACTGCTGGACTAAAGTAGAAGCGAATGCAAGGTCACTGTATAATGCAAGCTGTATAAAATGTTTCTAATGTGTTCCGTAGTTTGACTGACTTTAATGTTTGAAGATATCTTTCTAACTTGTGTCTCTTTCCTCGAGGGTAAAAAAATGGTGAAGTAACATATTTTGTAATTGCTCTACCTGTGACTTCGTATTTCGGTGGAGTGAAAACAAAGGATCCCCAGATGAGGCAGAAGAAGAGGAAGTCTAGGATACTAATGTATTAGTTTAGATTTCGTCAGTGGAAAAACAGCAAATGGATGAGCTTGGAGTAAACTAATTGTATAATTTTGATTTCTGTTAATGTTCTGATTGGTCATAACTTTCTCACCTCATGCTTTATCCAATCATTTTCATTTAACAATTTAATTTAATGTTCAGTCACCATTGTTTGGGGGTCATTTCTTCTTTGGGAATCTTATGTATCCTGAGACTTAGAGATTCTGTTGCTTTAGGAAGAACCTATGGTTAAATGTTTTAGTGTATCTTATAGTCCAAAATTCTAAACCATTACCCCTGTCCTAATTCTGTTCCTTTCCTGATGTTGGTGCCTGATGTTGCTACACTACTGACCAAGTAGATGTGGTTGCTGATTACTGCTGCAATTGCTTATTTTCTGCTGCTTATTTTTTGATAGCGCCATAGCTAGATGTTTTCTAAATTTGTGTTACTAAAATGTTTGCATAAAGTCCAATATGTCTTTGCTAATAAGGGGTTAGTGAGGCGTTACTCACATGCTCATGATTTGTCTTTGATATTTCCTTGCCTTATTATTATTCAGATGTATTCAATTTCTCTTGCTCGGATTCTATTGCTATGGTTTTGTGTTATAACTATTGAAATAAATTGTCTTTTTGCATTGATTAAACTCAGATATATTTAGCGCTCGAATCAGCCTTTATTGTTTCTCTATATGTATCATTTGTGTTTGAGAATTATTTTCGTGACCTTAGCATTGTTAATATAGGGAAATAAATCATTAACTTCTTAATAAACTGGTGTGGTTATTGAGGTTGAATCAATTATCGTCTGTTATATGTGATGTTATGACGTATTTCGAATGACATTTTCTCAAAACAGATTCGGTTCAGTTCATCGACCTAGTGTGTGAAACCCACTATTCAGTCTGAAAATAGCTAGAGTTTCTCCATGTTAACAGATTCTGTAGCAGAGTTCGGGTACATATCTTTTTTGATGATGTCACTGCTTGCGTCATAAATTGTGAAAATTAATTAGTGTGTTTTGGTTATAACTTTTTGGAGATATTGTTCAAATTTGATAAAAATGAGTTGTTAGATGCCTAAAGTAACTTTCTCCGGTCCTTGGAGGCTCCCTAGGTTGGTGGGTTATGTTTTCAGCGTTCTGTTGTTAGATTGAGTGAGTAGAATATGCGCTTGCACAGCTTTGGCTAATTTGCAGTTGATTGAGTTGTTCTTGAGTTTTTAGGGAAGTTGGCATACTATAGAAGAAGAAAATAGTGTTAAACAGAGAGTTTGCGTACTCTTAAGAATGTGAGTAGGGTAGTCTGCGAACTTCACATGTGTGTGGCGCTTGGAAAAATTGTCCAAGGGGTTGTTGGTAAGGCGGTCCTGAAGGAAGAGGTCTAATACTCCAGAGTATATTGAAGAGTGTAATGAGACACTTGGTTTCTGTTGCAATTTGTCTAATTAGCAGACCAATTGGGCGTGGTTTGCGATTTAAATTGAGTGTTTTACATTTTCGACTGAGATTTGCCGATTTCTATGTGCACCAGGACTGTCTCCATGTGATCGGTTGAGGGTGAAATTTGCAGGTTCAATTTTGCTTGAGAAACCGGGGAACTGTGAAAAAGAATAACTGCAAGAGCGAAAGCCGATAGTGAAATTTGGAAGGCTCCTGAAGTGATTGTGTTACCCTACCTAGAGTAAATAGACAAGTTTGATTTTTCTTTTGGTTTTGAAGAAGTGCTTGCGATACATTTTTGCATTTAGTTTGAGTGTTTCGCGTCTAGGAGGGCACGCCACAATACTTTGTCAGCCACTGTGTGTGAGTGTGATGTTAGTTTTGTGTCTCGCTAGGATAGGTTGGTTAGTGTGAAGGGTCGTGCACGGATTGGTGGACAATTGTGTTGTGCGATTGGATGAGAAGGGTGTCAAAGAGAATTGTTGAATTGTAGTCACTTCCTGATTTTGTTTAATAGATTTTGTGGAAAATTAGGTTTTTCGAAGCTTTAAAAAGTACTCTTAGGGGAGATGAGTTTATTCTGGTAAGCGGAGGAGAAATTTGTCCACCAGAAGGTACTCTGGCATTTATCGTGATTGAGGAGAAAGGTACCGGAGCATGTCTTTGGTTAAAACACTGGATTAAGATCACATAGAAGGAAGGTTGTTTAGCTTTTCATGAAAATGGTACATTTAATTTGAGGGTTTTGGAGAATCTGAGACAGAACATGTATGGTTTGAGACCTCTACTGAGACCAGCTCAGTTTGAAGCTTTAGCGATCTGGGAGCTAGTATCTAGACAGCAACAGTCTTTGAAATTTGAGAGAAGAATGAGAAGGGTAGAAAAGTTGCTAGGGGAGGCTAGATGGGACAGTAAGCAGAGACAGTTGTGACTCAGTACCTTACAAGGTGTTCGATTGTTTTCAGCAATCGCAAAAGACAATTCAAATGAGACAAATGAGGTTTCAAAGAAGATTAAAAAGAGTCCTTCAGCAGCTGAAGAGCAGACATCAAAAGGGCCTAACAGGGTTTTGTTCAGTGATGATGAATCAGACGATGATGAGTTTATCACACAGATTTTAAGCAATCGTCCACCACCATATGTGGCTCAAGAAGGTTCTGGTACCTGTGGTATAAATCCTACTGCACCAATACCAGCTGTAGTGTCACAGAGTTCAATTCAGAGTGATCATAGCACAACTGAGAGTTCTGTACAGGTTAATCCTAACGTGAATCAGAGTTCACTGGGACAAAGTTCGCAGAGCTCAGGACAGACTAGTCCTTCTGGGCAAATACCAATGCAGAGTAGCTTTAATCAGTCGACAGACAATAGATAGCTACCAGAGATTAATGTTCCGTAGATTTATCCAGATGTTCCGATTGTGAAGACAACTACTAATCTTTGAGTCAGAATCCACAAGAGCTGAGATTGATTCAGAAAGAGCCTACTCTGATATTATTACCACAGATGCAGAACATGGGAATAATGCAGCCTCAGAATGTAGAAACCAGAAGCCCAGATGCGACTTCAATACCAATTACATTGGGTCCACCTATGCCTTTATAGGTCCAGGGTAACAGGGGTGTAGCGAATCAATGAGTTCAAAGTCAGAATGGAAACATTGGGTTGATGTCATCTATGGGACAGATCCTAAACAAGTCAAGGTATTTAATAGATCTGTCTCCTGTTAGAAATTCTGAAATAATTGGATCATGCAGAGGCCAGGAGAGGAGATTATTAACTCCTCAATGTGTGAGTTCAATGCAGCAGCGATTACTGCTTTAGTGTTTAGCCTGATAATGTTTCATTAAAGGGTCTGACTGCACAGGAAATAACAAAATGGTTAGAAGATGTGAGTGTTTTAAAAGTTCCAGAGAATCAAAATAAGGTGGATGAAGTTATAAACAAAATAAGATTATCAATGGAAGCAAGTGAACTTCTTGAAGGGACAATGGGAGTGAATACACGTGAACCGCAAAGAGATCAGAAAACAGGTGCAATATCTCCTAAAGTAATGAAATATTACTATAAGGCAGAGGTCTTCAAACCGGGGGGCCCCAAGTGATCCCAGGGGGGGTACAGACTCTTGCTAAAATAAGCATTACACAGATAACAGGCCTTTGTTTTAAGCAGAAGCATGTTATTGCATATTTAAAAAGGTAACAGTACTTAACTGCAATGTTTAAATAGGTCTAGACTTATTTAAACATTGCCATATTTATGAAATAATTGTCAAAAATTCTGAGAGGGCCCAATGCTTTTTATTTTTCAACTGGGGGGGCACGGCATTAAAAAGTTTGGAGACCACTGCTATAAGGTCATTGAGTTCCTGAAGACGAGAATTTCGAAGAAGAACGTTGATTGGCAACGCATAGATAGAACAGCTCAGGAAGGGAAAGAGTCGATCCATGTGTATTATGAAAGGCTTTTGAAAGCGTTTAAACATTACAGTGGTACAGAAACCGAAAGACATGATTCATTTAGTGTTCAGGTTTGTTGAAGGATTGCGATAGATGATTAAGGGTCATTTGATCTGTTGGCAAGCTAAACCGATTGATGAGGTGTTGTAGTATGCAAAATACTGTAGTGATGAGATTGAATTGAAGCAGAGGAAGTTGAAAGAGAAAGGGATGGTGATGCAGATTAAAGCTGCACAGACAGGGATTCAAGGGAATTTTCACCAGCATTCGCAGGGAAATGGTATGTTTCAGAATCAAGGCACAGGTAGAGGATGTGGTGGAACGACACTTCCGGTTATTAATCGAAGTGTGGATTTGAATTCTGTGATGATGCAAGGAGAGCAGCAGGGAAAAAGAATGTTACCTTGTCATGCATGCAGGGCAACTGGACATTGGAAATGACAGTGCCCAACGTTAAATCAAGGGGGTGTTCTTCAACAAATAGTATAAATACTTTTCAGAGCATGAGAGGGCCAAGAATGAGAGGTCAAATTGAAAATTTCCAGAATGATGTCAATCCAATGCAGGATTTCCAACCCTTACAGCCAATGCAGCATATGCAAAATGTACCACTGCAGGCACAACAAGTACAAATGCCTCAGGTACAGCAGTTACAGCCACAAGTGCCGATGGCGCCTGCACAACAAAGTCAAATACCTAGACAATTGCAAATGCTGCAGAGCCCTATGGATCAGCAACAGGTGATGTCTTCTTAGGTGGTCACAAATCAGAAATCAAACCAGAGTGACAATACAGTAAATCAATTTCCTTTACATAGAGAGAATGAAATAAAGGATGTATGGCTGTCGATAGTTCAGATGAGGAGGAGTATGTGATAGCTACATCATTAGAAGTGGATCATAAAGGTCCTTATGTTAAGAGGAAGGTGCGTGGTCACAACATTTCTTTTCTGGTTGATACTTGAGTTACACGCTCAACAGTGAGATCTGTAGAGGTTCCAGATTTACCCCTGTCAGGGAGGACAGTTCAGATTGTGGGAGTTGCAAACAAACATTTGACAAATCCTATTACAGAACCAGTTATTATTAAAATTGGTAATTTTAAGGGTTTGCATAAGTTTGTGGTTTGTGACTGAAGCCCAGTGTCACTCCTGGGTAGAAATATGTTGTGTAAAACAAGATGTTCAATTACTTGTACAGAAGAGGGAATTGAGATTTAGACAAACAGTGATGATGAAGACTCATCACTTACTGTCAACAATGAGTCAGTGTCTGGGGAATTTCCTTTGATTAGTTTTGATGAGCCAGAGGTTGAAGAAGCACCTCTGATTAATTTCTTCCCAGTTTTTGAACTAAAAGATCTTCCGGTTGATTTGCAGAAGACTGTTAGGTGTAGAATTTGGGATCTTTCAGGAAAGGTTATTGGGTTGATCAAAGGAGTATATGCCAAATGTGGTTTTCCCTCAGATTCCACAATAGGCAATGACAATTGAGGCAATCAAGGGTGTAAGACCTTTGATAGAGCAGTTGTGGAGAAAGGAATTTTGAGAGAAGTGCTAAGTAGCCCTTGCAGTTCACCAATAAGGGGTTTGAGAAAACCATGTGGGAAAACTTGTCTTGTACAGGATCTGAGAAAAATAAATGACATTGTGAATAAGTGTTGTCCTATTGTGCCAAATCCAGTTGGATTATCTTTCAGACCCCATGTGATGTAGAATGGTTTATTGTGTTAGACCTGTGTCAAGCATTTTCTCTGTGCCTCTTCATGAGGACAGTAGATATCTCTTCTGTTTTATATTCTTGGGAAAAGTCTACTGATGGTGTAGAATTCCACAGGGGTTTTCAGAGACACCATCTATTTTCAACTAGATCTTGAAAAGAGTCACTGGTGATGCCTTACCAATCAACATTGGTGCAATACATTGATGATTTATTAATTGCATCAAAAGACAAAAGAAGGATGTAGATATGATAAAGTTGCATTGTTAAATTTCGTGGGAGACAATGGTCATAAAGTCCCCTATTAAGCTGCAAAATTGTCAGAGAGAGGTGAAATATTTGGGTCATTTGATTGAGACAGGAACTAGGATAATTTCGAGAGAGAGAGTTGCGACAATTTTGCAGGTGAGAGTACCAAGTACACAAAAAGATGTGAGGATGTTTTGGGGAACGGTTGGTTATTGTCACCAGTGGATTCAGAATTTCTCAGTTACTTCAAAGCCTTTTCAGAGACTGACTCCTAAAGATGTTTCTGATTCTATAATAATGGATGCATATTGGATGAAAGCGTTCACCGATCTGAAAGAGAGTTTGTGTCAAGCTCCAGCGTTAGGTATGCCTGATTACACCAAGAGTTTTCTGTTGTTTTATCATCAACATGATGCATGGTCTTTGTTTTGACTCAGACACATGGTGGTGTCAATCATCCAGTAGCATATTTTTCAGCTACTTTGGATCCGGTCGCAGCTTTACCAGGATGCTTGTGGTCTGTTGCAGCAGTAGAGCAGAGTATTGTTCAAGGTGAGAATATTGTTATGGGATACCCTCTTGCTGTGATGGTTCCCCATTCAATAGAGATTCTGTTGACTCGTTCAAAAACACAGTATCTGACCAGTTCTAGACTGACCAGATATGAGAACGCAATCTTGGGATCTCCCCGTGTGACCATCAAGAAATGTACAGTGCTTACCCCAGCGACTTTACTTCCCATTGAAAATATTGGTTAAGATAAATAGGATGATACTGAACATGACTGTTTAGAAATTACAGAGTTATGCACAAAACCCAGAGCAGATATTAGAGACACCTGCTTTGAAGAAAATGATCAAATTATCTTTGTTGATTCTTTCTGCTTAAGAGATAATGTGGGTACTTTGAGAGCAGGAAATGCAGTACGTACTATCACTGGCATACTGGAAGCTTCATGGCTTTAAGGAGCGTTTTCATCACAAGTAGCAGAATTGGTGGCTCTTACTAGAGGATGCAAAATTTAAAGTCAGATGAAAGTGACGATCTACACAGATAGTCAATTTGGATTTAGCATTGTGCATGACTTTAGTGAGATATGGTCACAGAAAGGTTTCCTAACTTCTTCTGGTTCACCAGTAAGGAATGGTGAGAAAATTCATGAGTTGTTGCAAGCTGTTCAAAGGCCCAAGAAAATTGCTGTGGTGAAACGAAGTGCACATCAGAGGTCACAAGATTACGTATCATTGGGAAATGCATATGCAGATCAGGTTGCAATGCTTTGTGCCCTGAATGGCATATCTTTCAAAGGAAATTGGGAAGTGTTACCTGAAAATGATGAAGTGTATGCAAATGTTACTATGCAGATTATTGGAAAAGCTGAAGGCTCTACAAGACAATGGGCCAGATGTATCAAGGTTTTTTGCATTCGCAAATTGTGCAGGAGAGATCGTACCTGGAAGCGTTCCAATTGATTTACCTACTCCTGTATCAGACAAAGTGGAGAGTGTCCTGGAAGGGGAGGGTGAATAATCTACGAATGGAGTGGTAAAATAACTGGTCTAAGGAGAAAAAGAGAGAGTACTGGTCGAGAGAAACACTATTCAAAGGAGGGTGTCCTCAGAAGCAGGTGGTGTGATGAACCAGACTGAACAAGGGACTGACCCCAATGGAAAGAGAGTTGAGGTAGATCCAAGCCAAGAGGGTTTGACTCCTCATCAATCAGTTGCGGGAACTTTGAAGAATAGTTTGAGTTCAATTCTGAAAAGAGTGTTAACAAGAAGGCCTTTGAAAGGTGATAATTGGCCAGAGAAGAGTTCAGAAGCAGGGAAGATAAACGTGGTTCCTCCAATTCAAGAAGAAAATTAGTTGAATGAAGGACAAGATCTCAGTGAAGAAGAAGCTGGTATTAGTCAAAGACTGAAAAGAAAGAGAGTTGCAACTACAAATGAATGGCAAGAAGTTTTTGAATTTTTGTTTTGACAGAGGCATTCCGAGTTTATATTTTGGTACGTGAAGAGGAAAAGGGAAAAACTGATGCTGAGTTTTCGAGAAAGTAAATGAAAAGACTTTGATGAAGTCGTATCCAAAGAGACTTTGATAACCTGACTTGACAAGCTGCTAAACTGGTTTTGACAAATTTCTGCCAAATTTTGACAAGGAGAATCCTGATACTATGAATGAACTTTTAAAAACAAAAGGCAAAAATTAGGAGGGGTTGAAGATTGTTGAAGATTGAAGTTGAAAGTTGAAGAATTTGGAAAATGTTTGTCCTTTGTCTTTGTTTTGTTTCAATTTTTGCTGTATGGCCATATTTTGTAACCTTTTCGGTTCTTTACAGACCATGGGAAACATTAGTAATCAACACACTAAAAATAGTCACTGTAAATGTATAGGTATTTGTTTGGCAATTGTTTGTGTAATAGTATGTTTGTAACTGATTGTGAGTGTGATTGTTTGTGAGACAAATGGAGCCAAAACTACAATAGAAACACTCACAACTGTTAGACCTTTAGAGTCAACTACTACACTTTCAGCAATAGATAGGTTTAAAATAAATGATAAATACTTACACAAAGAGAAAAGACTTTCTTCTAATATCTTCCATCGCTTATTGTGTGAGTATGTTGATGTAATGGATGTGAAAGATTGTTTTGTCTGTACACAGATTCTAGCCTCTGTTGAGGAGAGAATTGCTTATCATGGTTTACTGCTTACTTATGCTATAAATTGTAGTTTTTTTACTAACACGATTCTATGACCAGGAATATATTCAGTATTTATTTTCTAATTATGACGTGATGTTTTCCTGTGTACCTATAAATAGATATTTAAGTAGAATAGCAAAGGAAAATGACATAGTTTTAGTAGGGTGTTTCTTTGAACCTATATTAACCTTTGGGACAGCCTTTGCACACAGGAATAATCTCACCGATTTAATTTCACCTGAAGAAAGGACTTTCTAGATAACACAGAAGACAGAAGAAAGAGGAATCAAAGCTAAGATAGATAAAGGAATAGTTCACCGTAGACCTGGGATTGATCATACTTACACTGACATCACTAAACAAGGGAAGTTAGCGTTACATGCATGACATGTAGGGAAGCTTTGTATATATATGCCACAAAATTACTTTGATAGCATATATGTGGTACGAGTGAATGTGGACATGTGTTTTTTCTTCTGGGTAAATGGAATTTTATGCTGAATGGTCAGGATCCTCCAGTGCCTGGTGTATATTAAATTTGTGGGAAGAATGCTTATCATAGTCTTCCTAGAGGATGGTATGGCAAATGTTATTCTTTTCAAAATTCATATCTTGACTTGTTTATGTTGAATTTTTGTTGTTTTGGTTTTGTTTTGTTTAGATAAATATTACCTATTTTTCTAAACCTGTGTTGTGTCATTTTGTAGTGTTTTCATTGGGTTGTGTGTGTTGATACAAATACTTTAAACACTGCTTCTGAAGTTAAGCCTGCCTGCTTGTGCCAAGCTACCAAAGGGGTAAGCAGGGGTTTACTGAGGGTGATTCTCCTTTTCCCCTATGTAGAGTGAGGGTCCTTGCTTGGACATGGGGTAGTCTGACTGCCAACCAAAGACCCCATTTCTAACACCGGTCAATCAACAACTTATGATTGACTGTGTCAAAGGGGGCCGACAGATTGATTAAAACCAGGGCTGCACTCCCTCCTCCATCTAGGGTGGCTCTTATCTCCTCTGTTGCTATGATCAGCACGGTCTCAGTACTGTGCCCACTTTCAAAACCACATTGAGTGGGATCTAGTAACTGATTGCACTGTATAAGGGATGAAAGCGGCAGATTCATAGCTTTTGCTACAATCTTTTTGGGTAGAGGGAGGTGTAAGATAGGCCAATAGTTATTGCAAACCCTTTGTAGCCCGATAACAACAACTCTGTCCTTTACTGAGCTTAGACTTATCATGGTTTTCGGCTAATCTATCCATTTCATGCCATGCTACTTCGTTAACAATATTGACCATTGGATTTTCACTACGCAATTTGATATTTCGAAAAGTTAGAGCCTTGAAAAAGTCAAGTTTGACGAAACACGTGTCGGCTGTTGTTTTTCGAACATGAGAAATATATTGGCTCTTTGACAGCATGCACATTTCTGTCTTACTGGAACAAGAGATGCGTTTTTCCGAGACACCATAGAGGAATAAATTGAAATCTCTACAGACCTATGATGTGCCGTGGTTTCTTTTCTTCTTATACATAGACTGTGGCCTTTCCAGGCGACATCCTACGCACCCTGTGGCTGGGTGACAAACCACTTGGGCACTCATCCTTTCAACATAGACTTTACCGTAATGGACTCCTTATGTATACTTTAGCCTAAAACTTGGGAAGTGCGCACCATCTTTACACAGCCACTTTGTTTGTTGTTAATTGTATTAAAGATAACTGTAAAATTAGAGGCAATAGTTTCTGGTGCTAGCCTCTTTCAGAGTGTCAAAGGCCTTCTGACACAATGGGGTCCACATTACTTTCTTTGGCTTCTTTTTAGGACTGAGTTCTCCCAGAGGAGCCACAATGGTTCCATAGTTCTGAACAAATCTTCTATAATAACAAATCAGACCCAGGAAGGCCCTGACCTGTGTATGGGTTGTAGGAGTAGTCTAATCCAATATGGTTTGGATTTTAGCCTGGAGAGGTTGTACATGGCCTCACACCTACAAGGTGATCCAGGTATACAACTGAACTCTGCTCTATTTGGCACCTACTGGCCTTAACAGTCAAGCCTGCCTGCTGAAGGGCCTGAAGCACTTCCTTCAGGTGGTTTAAGTGATCCTTCCAGGTGGAACTGTACACAACTATATTGTCCAGATAAGATGCTTTGAACTGCTCAAGTCCAGACAAGGCTCTGTTCACCAACCTTTGGAATGTGGCAGGGGTATTCTTTAAGCCAAAGGTAATTACTTTAAATTGCCACTGTCCCCTTGGTGTGAAGAATGCTGACATCTCATTTGCTCCTTCACTGAGGGCACTCTGTCAGCAGCCAAAGGTCAATTCAAATGTACTCAGGTACTTAGCAGGCCCTAACCAATCAAGGGGCTCATCAGCTCTAGGTTTAGGGTGAGCATTGTGATGCTTTGTGACTGCATTCAGTCCTCTGTAGTCCACACAGAACCTCAACTCTTTTGTTTCCTAATGGGGATTATGTTTGGGTATCAGCATCACTGGACTGGCCCATGGACTGTCAGAAGGCTCAATTACCCCCAATTCCAGCATCTTAGCTACCTCAGCTTTGATACTGGCTCTGTTCTAGTCAGACACCCTGTACAACTTGTTTTTGACAGATAGGCTGTCACCAGTTTCAATGTCATAGACACACCAAGTGGTGAGCCCAAAGGTCAGGGAGAACAGACCAGCTAACTGCCCCAGCACCTGCTTGCAGTCTCTGTGCTGTTGGTCTGTCACTTTGGGAGGGACTTCAACTCCCTCCACTGACCCATCTTGCTCATTGTTGGTGAGGAGGTTGGCAGTGATTCAGTTTTCTCTTCTCCTTCATCTGTGACTATTAGCATTGTCATGTCTGCCCTCTCTTGGTGGGGATTCAACCTATTGACATGCACAACTCTGTGAGGGTTCCTGAGGGTGTCAAAGTCTACCAGATAGGTAACTTCACCCTTCCTCTCTAAGATTGGATAGGGCCCAGTTCACTTGTCCTGGAGGGCCCTAGGATCCACAGGCTCTAACACCCACACCAATTGTCCTGGTTTGTACTCAGGCACAGTAGTCTTCGGGTCAGACCAAAGCTTCATGAGCTCTTGGCTGGCCTCCAGGTTCCTGCTTGCTTTGTACGTGCACTCTATATGTGAAATCTCAGACCTAGTAAATAGTTCAGCACATTGTCCTTGTCTTCCTTGAGATACTTTTCCCAAGATGCTTTCACCAGGCACAAGGGGCCTCTTACAGGGTGCCCAAACAACAATTCAAAGGGACTAAAGCCAACCCCTTTTTGTGTGAAGCTCCTTACAGGAAAACAATAGGCATGGTAGGAGGACATCACATCCTGAGTTTGCCAAACAAACCATTGATTATACCCTTCAGGATCGTATTGAACCTTTCTACCAGACCATTAGCCTGAGGGTGATGTGGGGAGGTGAGCTAGTAGGTAACACCACGTTCCTCCCACATCACCTTCAGATAGCTGGATATGAAATGTGTGTCCCTATCTGAACAAACTCCTTAGGGAAAGCCACTCTAGTGATCACACCAAGTAGGACCCTAGACACTGAGTGAGAAGTGACTGTTTTGAGGTTCAGTGCCTCAGGGTACCTTGTGACATGGCCCACTACCACCATGATATACCTGTTCCCTGATGCAGCTGGTGGGTCTAAGTGACCAACAATGTCGACTCCCACCCTCTCAAAGAGAGTCCCAACCACTGGCAGTGTTATCAAGAGAGCCTTTGGTTTGCCCCCTGTCTTGCGAATGGCCTGACAGGGTATCTCAAGAGCTACAGAACTCCTTCACATTGGCAGGCATGTCAAGCCAATAGAAATAGTTAACCAGACAGTTCTAAGTCTTATTCTGACTCAAATGACTTGCCAAGGGGATGTCAAGGCTCAAAGTGAGGAGGAATTCCCTATACGTTTGAGGTACCACTAACCTCCTGGTGACTCCTTCCTTGAGGTCTCTGGCCTCAATATATAGGACACATTCATCCCAATAAACTTTATGGGATCCACTAACATCAGACCCCTCTTGCCTAGAGGCGGTCTCTCTCAGGCCCTCAAGAGTGGGACACACTCTCTGTTTCTGGCAAAACTCCTCTCTGGTGGGTGCACCAGCTCCTGTCAATTCTGCCAAGTCGGACGGATCTTGCAGGGGTGGAATTCTATCCCCAGAGGTCCAATCTTCCCCTCAGGGTTAGATTTTTCCCGCACCTCTGGAGTTCTCTGGGTTGGCTCACCAGACCCAGTGGCTGTTCTCCTGTCATTCGATAATGGGCCCATTATTCCAGAGTCCAGATTTCTAGCCTTTCCCTGCTGAGCAGCCTGTGACCAGGTCACAGCACATACCCGCTCAGGGAGATCCAGCATCCTTGCATGGACCATTCTCTCCACTCCTGACCAGTCAGAAGCTTCAAGATCATTTCCCAGTAGACAGTCCACTGGGAGTGCAGTAGACACAGCCACATGCTTAGGGCCTGTCACACCTCCCCATTCCAAACTTGCCATGGGATGGAGTTTGGTTATGCTATCTGCATAGGTTACCTAGTGGTACACACCAGGTATGATCTGCTCTGGAGAAACCAGCTTCTCTGTGACAATAGTCATACTGGCTCCTATATCTTTCACAACATCAACCTCAGTTCCGTTGATTTTAGGCCTCTGCCTGTACCTCATCATACTTGGAGGCAAAGGGGCTCTGTGATAGTTAGTTAACCTGTTTCTTTCAGAGAGTCCACTCCTGAGTCCTTTGTGAAGCAAGGAAATGTCCTTAGGGCTGTTGTTCCAATATGCAACAGCAGCAGTACTCCAGAGTGCAGTCCTTTGGGTTGCACACCAGGGTTCCAGCAGGGAGTTCTTCTTCATCCTGCTGTTCCAGGTAGCATATGTGAGTTGCATGCAGCTCCCAGGTATTTATTCAATCATTTTTTGGGGGGGGCAAGCAGGGGGCATTCCTGTCCAATGAAATGCAGGGTGACACCCGAAAGCATGATAGCTTCCTCCAAAGTGGGGCATTTTCTTGTCCCAGTAAGCAATACATTTAAAAGTCCAAGATGGAAAATGTCTTCCCAGAGGAGCAGAACTTGGTTAAAACAACCTACTGGTGTGGCTCACTTCCATTAACACTCCCCCTCTAGACAATCTGTAAATTCCTTTACTAGGCCTACTATCTGCCTGTGTGGTACAGGGTGAAAGGGCAGCCCTAGCTGGTATTACTTTATGTCCTGCTTTCTTTGAAGCCCAGTTTGATTTAACCAGCCCCCTTCCTGGCCTGGCCTCTGCAGCTGCAGAAGTCCCTTCATCTGATGAACTCTGCTCAGTGAAGGCCACTTATCACCTCATGAACGCAGCCTGACTAATCCTGTAAAGGCTGACCACTCAGGAGAGGCCACTAGCAGGCTGGACTTTGGCTTACAGAAAATAAAGTCCTCTAACTTCTTCTCTGTATTAGTTATGATAAATGCAACAGTGGCAAGTTGTTGGATATATCAAAACAAATCTTTTGAGTCCTTTCATGACACATTTAGCTCCTTCCTAGCAATATCCATACTTATATACAATATTTCCATGTTAGCCTACAGAATTAAGTATCTAGAATGGGGGAAAATGAAATGGGCAGTGTTTCCCTCGCCAGGGCATATAAAACACTTTTTATAATGTCCCTGATTATAGTTACATGGCACCCCAACCCTGGGGCACCTAGGAGAGACCTTAGTCCTTATATGTAAAGGTAGATTATCATTTTGGAAGTACCTTTAATTCCAAGGACACATTTCACTTTTTAAAGACAGCCTGCAAGGTAGGGCTGCCTTTTTTAATAATGACCGTGAGCAACACAGTAGTGCACACTCCAGTGCAGGAAAGCTACTGGACCTCTAAACTTCCCTGCCCTATTATATACTAGGGAATTATAGGTAGTTTGAATCCCCCCTGTGACTTACACATTGTCATTGCCAATTGTAATTGTATAACATTGACATATAGCTTTTGATCAGAGCACTGGCCCTTGCCCTGGTTAGCAGAGCCCAGGGCCTGGTTAGCAGAGCCCGTGCCCTGGGCCTGGTTAGAAGAGCCCAGAGCCCAGGGTCAGTTACCACCAGTATCAGTCAGAACAAATGGGAGTGAACATGCTAAAAGGATGACTTTCTCACAAAAAGACAGGCAGCTTTTGGCCTGATGATAACCGGGAATTCATTCCACGAGCATCAAAATGTCAGCTATTTTTCCCATCTTGAATGACTGTTTGTATTATCAAGTTCGGTTGGCAGTAATCTCACACTAACTTTACAGCTGCTTAATCATGTGTCTACAAAGCACTGTACTGTCCGCACTACATTTTGGCTACATGGAGCACATGTCAAATTAATACATACTGCTGTGAATTCCAAAATATACGCCCTCATTTTAACATTGGTGGTAAAAACTGCCTACTGCCGCAGCGACGGCCGCCAAAAGACCATCTCCACGGCTACCAGCTGTCTGCTAAATTATGACCGCAGCGGGATTTCAACCACAAGAATGGCAGAAATCTGGCTGTGGCCATATCAGCGGATTGCGGTAAGGTGGCGCTGCTACCACCAGCAGTGCCACACCAGTAGACCTCCACCAGCCGTATTATGACAAATAATACGGCCTGGTGGTGTTCTGCTGGCGGGCGCCTTTGGCGGTAGCAGCGCCTCGTCCCGTCTCCTGCTGGAAGACCCCCTGGATCCAGGTAAGTCGGGTCTCCGACAGGGGAGGGAGGTGTTGTATGTGTGTGTGGGTGTATGTGAATGTATGTGTGTGCGTGAATGCGGGTGTGTGTTGAGTGTTGAATGCGTGTGTGCAAGTACAGACGTGTGAGTGCGTGTATGTTGTGAAATGTGAATGCGTGTCTGCTTGTAGGTTTGAAGTGTGTGCAGATGTGTCTGTGATAGAATGTATGCATGCTTGTATGTATGTGTGAATGTGTGTGTGTGTGCGTGTGTGTGTATGTGAAGGGGGTGTGGATGTTGGGAGGGTATGGAAAGGAAAGGGGGGTTGGGGTGTAACTGGAGAGGTGGGTGAAGACCCTTATCAGTGACAGGGAAGGAATTCCCTGTCACTGATATGGCCTACCGCCATGGTTTTTGTGGCATTACGAACGCCATGAAAACCATGGCCACCAGCCTGTTGCCGGTACTTACCGCCATATTATCGCCAACCGCCGGGGTTGTAATGACCCCATAGTCTTTTTTTGTTTATATTGAAATAGGATCATATACTCACTTTTGGGACCCTCTAAAGGAAAGGGGGGGGGCATACTTACCAAATCAATCAATATTAGTTTTTGCAAGTGATACCTAGAAAGACAATGGCCCTCATTATGACATTGGCGGTGACTGTTAAAGTGGCAGAAATACAGCCAACAGGCTGGTGGTAATTACTGCCAAATTATGACCGTGGCGGTGATAACTCCCATAGAGAGCCAATGTTCCACACCAACCGCCAGGGCATTAACACCACTCACCACAGCGGTAGCCACCAACAGCCAGGCGGAAGACAAGCTACCGCCCACCATATTTAGACACAGGAAAGCGCCACGATTTCTGGGGCGGTACCAACGCCATCAAAACCCTGGCGGAAACAGAGCACAGAAGACTAAAGACTCACCAGCAGGTACACAGAGGAGACCACCACTGCCATGGAACCGGAACTGCAAGTCCTCCCGATGCTCATCTACGCCATGCTCCACCTGGAAGACCAACGCCGGAGAAGACGATGCCAGTGAGTAAACCCACCTAGCACACAAGGGAGGGAGGGTGGAAAAAGAGAGTGACAGACACATGCACAACACACACCATACACACACACACCATACGCACAACGAGTTGCAGACGAAAAACAATGGCACACAACACACAGCATAGTAATGCAAGGACTACAGTAATGAAGTATGAAGAATGTATTGTATGGGAATATCAAGAAATTATCCAATTGGTAAACAAGAGATATGTACAATTGTCCACAAAGGGCCGATGCCCAGTCCAAAGTACTACGGGATCACATGGCCACAGGGCACAGTACAAGGCCCAACTCGTTTACTGACGACATCCTCTCAGAACTGGGTAGGGGCCTCATTATTGAAGTGGGCAGGCACCTCATGGGGAAGGGGGGTGTGGGACACCTTAGCGGAATCCGGGAACTCACCCACTGGTTCTGGAGGAAGCTCCAATGCCCATTTATCTCTGCTGGGGAGTGCAAGTTCACAGTCTCTCAGGTGGGTGACTTACCCACTGCTTCTGGATGGGGCCCCATGCCCATTTCTCTCTGCTGGGGAGTGCAAGGTCACAGTCTCTCAGGTGGGTGACATGCCCACTGGTTCTGGAGGGGGCTCCATGCCCATTCCTCTCTGCTGGGGAGTGCAAGGTCACAGTCTCTCAGGTGGGTGACTTGCCCACTGCTTCTTGAGGGGGCCTCTTGTACAGTAGTCCCTGGAGGGTGGCCTACATGCCCTCCACTGGCGGGAGGGCTGCACTGTCTCATCTGGAGGTGAGGGCTGCACTGTGTCAGCAGGTGAAGGTGCCTCCTGAGCAGCCTCTGCTGGAGGTGAGGGCTGCACTGTCCCTGCAGATGAAGGTGCCTCCTGGGCAGCCTCTGCAGGAGGAGTGGGCTGCACTGCCTCAGATGGCGGTGAGGGCTCCATGACCAATGGTGGTGGTGGTGGTGGTATCACCCTGACAGCCTCTACTGGAGGTGAGGGCTGCACTGTGTCAGCAGGTGAAGGTACCTGCCATGCAGCCTCTACTGGAGGTGAGGGCTGCACTGTCTCAGCAGGTGAAGGTGCCTCCTAGGCAGCTTCTGCAGGAGGAGTGGGCTGCACTGCCTCAGCTGGCAGTGAGGGCTCATGGCCACTGGTAGTGGTGGTGGTGTTACCCTGACAGCCTCTGCTGGAGTCGAGGGCTTCTTCCCCTTCATGGCAGGAGTTGAGGGCTTCTTCCCCTTCATGGCATGAGGTGCGGGCACCTTCCCCTTCCTGGCAGGAGTCGAGGGCTTCTTCCCCATCATGGCAGGAGGTGCGGGCTCCTTCCTCTTCATGGCAGGAGTTGAGGGCTTCTTCCCCTTCATTGCAGGAGGTGTGGGATCCATACCCTTCCTGGCTGGTGGAGTGGTATCCGTCACAGTCTTGCCTCCGTGACTAAGAGGTGCCTCCACTGTCTGCGTTGACTGTTTGGCTGAGGTGCTGGACTGGGTCGTTGTGACCCTGCTCTTACGGGCAGGATGGGGAGGAGAGGGAGGGAAGAGGTCAAGTTGGGAGAGGAAAAGCTTCTTAGGGATTGTGGGATGGGAAGAAGGAGGAGGGATTTGAGTGGAGGTTGAAGGAGTGCTTGTTAGAGGTGTTTGTCTAGTGGAGTTCGGTGCAGGTGCATGGGCAGTGTGCATGTGTGAGGTGGATGGCTGTTGGGTGTCTGAGTGCTTGCGTTTGTGTCCTTTAGGGGGGGACAGACAGGGTGGGAGAGGACACAGGGCACACATGGATGGATGTTGTGGAGGTGTCTGCTAGTGAGGTGTGTGTGTGCTGCTTGGTGTGGTGATGCTGGTGGTGGGTGTTGATGCAGTGCATGCAGGTGTGAGTGTGAATGTGACTGGGAGGGAGGTGGAGGAGTAGGAGGAGGGTGAGGCAGTGGAGGCAGTGGATGTGGTTGTGTCTGCAACTGTCTGGTGTTTGTGTGAATGCTTGTGGGATGAAGTGTGGTGCCTGTGTTTGACTGTGCCACTCATGTGTGTTGTCTTGTGTGCATGCTCATCTGTATGTGTGCATGGGGTGGGTTGGGGTTCAGGAGACTGGGAAGTGGTAGTTGGAGGGGGGACAGTAGGCACAGGAACAATGGTTGCCATCAGAGAGGAGTCCAGAGCCTGAATCAATCTCTGTTAGGCCACCAATCCACCGTGGATGCCCTCCAGGAATGCATTGCATTGCTGCATCTGGAATACCAGCCCCTGGATGGCATTCACAATGGTTGAATGCCCTGCATAGATGTATCTCAGGAGGTCAATAGCCTCCTCACTCAGGGCAGCAGGGCTCACTGGGGCAGGGCCTTGGGTGCCTGGGGTGAAGGAGATACCCACCCTCCTGGGAGGGCGGTGCTGGTACGGGGTGGCGGCTGTACCTGCAGCTAGTATGGTCACAGAGGTGTCCGCCACCACCAGGGAGCTTCCTTTGGAGGAAGTATTTAAGTCTGTGTTGTCCCCTCCTGTCTCTGCAGTGGTGCTCCCCTCGCCCTCCTCCCACTGGTTCCCTCGGCGTCAGTGGACTCTGCCTCCTGGATCCTGAGGGATGCAACTCCCTCTGTCGACGATGCCCCTGCTCCTCCGCCAGATGATGCTAATGCACACATGGATAGGATGACAGAAGAAAAAAGGGTGGGAGAGAGAAAGGAAACACTGGGTCAATTACTGCATCAACACCACAGTTGGCATACACAGCACCGTCACACACAGGGATCAGGATTGAGCACTATGCATTACACTGCCATTGATTTGACTATATGCCACGGCAAGAGGAGGTGCAAACACCACCAACTGCACACCTCCTGGGACCCACAAAGCCCTGACTGACATGGAATGCTAACAATCTAGGTTACCTGCATTTCCATACACCCATTACCCTTGAGCTGGATCACCCTGCAATGTCTGACCTGGCATTAAGGGGTGCCCACTAACTCACACCCATCATCTGGATCCCATGCCACCTACCAATCATTGTTGTAACAGCCACTGTACTCACCCCCTTGTTTCTGCTGTGATTCCCTCAAGTGGCCATTCAGCTCTGGGTAGGCCAGTGCCAGTATGTGGGCCATCAGGGGGTTAGGTTCCAATGGGCATCCCTTTCTCATTGGGAGGCCATCCCCAGCTGGGCCTCCACAGTCTTCCATGCTCAGCGTCTCAGGTCCTCTCACCGTTTCCGACAGTCGGTGCTCCACCTGCCATAGACCCCCAGGGTCCGCACGCCCTTGGCGATGGCACTCCATAATCCCTTCTTTTGATAGGCGCTGACCTGCAGAGGTAACACAGACAGGAGGACACCATTACACATACAATCCAGCCTGTCACACATATTACCCACCAGTCCTGTTTCCATCTCCATTGGCACACACATCGCCCGGCGCCCACCATCTTCACTTCCACCAGACATTTCCACCCCCCGATGACACGTACTTGCACACACTACTCCATGTATCCTTCATACATGCACCGTGCCCAGGGTGTACTCACCTGTTGGTCTGGAGGCCCATACAGCAGTCCATAATGTGATAGGTCCCCATCCACCAATCGCTCCAACTCCTCTGCAGTGAAGGCAGGGGCCCTTTCCCCGGTCACACGGACCATGGTAGGCTCCAGACACCTGTCACAGCAGCACACGCAGTGTAGGTGTTCTCCTGTTGAAGGTCAGGAAACAAGTGAGGAATCTGATGGAAAATGGCAGTCACGTCCGCGGCGGTGTACACTGTCACCGCCGGTGCTGATCCCCATTGGCCACTGTACTCCATAGAGCCCCATATTATCCTATGAGGAATTGCACGGCAGTGCAAGACTGCCTTCCGCCACGACGCCCAGCGTCGGCGGAGTTACCTCTCTTCCACCTGTCCCTACATATGGGACAGGCGGTCACCATTTCATGGTGGTGGACAACGATCATATCAAACTTAACTGCGTCACTGCCTAGATTTACACATACCTCGCCATCCCACTGTCAAATCACATACAAGCAATATTTACACTGAGGTGGTGGTGCCATTGTTCTAATTGTGACAGCCTACTCACTCTTGTGTCCCTTAGTTACTTACCCCTGTGGACGGATAGGAGGAGGAGACAACCCCTGTGTACAGCTATCTGTCATCCCACTGGGATCCCCTGCCTTGTGCAAGTGCTATCAGTGCTTCATTTCCTGGCAACTGGTTCTTTCCAAGTGACCATGGGCTTGGCAGCAAGAATGTCACAGCCAATGTTTTTAATCGAGCTGGCAAGAGTTTATTCTGCCCTGGTGAAACACATGTGCAGCTACATAGCTTTCCCCCAGGTGGAAGATTTGGCCACTGTGAAGGCCGGATTCTATGCAATGGGACATATTCCCAATATTATTGGGGCGATTGATGGGACACACATAAAGCATTTGTCCCCCTGCCAGAATAAACAGATGTTCAGGAATCGTAAGAGTTTCCACTCAATGAATGTGCAAATGGTGTGCTCGGCAGACCAATACATCTCCCACCCCTCTGCCAAATATCCTGGGTTGGTGCATGACGCTTTTGTCCTGGGTAATAGCAGCATCCCAACTGTGATGGTCCAACTACAGAGGCACAGGGTATCGCTAATAGGTGAGCCAGGGTTCCCATCCACTGTATGTCAGTATATGCCTTCAGGTGTCATCCCCATCCCGTGGTGTAAGGCTAAATGTTGTCCCTCAATACTTGCAGGTGACTCTGGCTACCCAAACCTATTGTGGCTCCTGACCCCTGTGAGGAATGCCAGAACAGGGGCTGAGAATCATTATAATGAGGCACATGGGCGAACCAGAAAAATCATCGAGAGGACCTTCGGCCTCCTGAAGGCCAGGTTCAGGTGCCTCCATCTGACATGTGGATCCCTGTGCTACTCACCCGGGAAGGTCTGCCAAATAGTAGTGGCATGCTACATGTTGCACAACCCGGCCTCAGACGGCATGTACCTTTTCCGAAGGAGGAGGAGACGGGAGATGCCCATGTGGCAGCAGTGGACCCTGAGGACAGTGAGGATGAGGAGGCAGAGGATGAGGATGAGGAACACAGAGCATCGTTTATACGTCAGTACTTCCAATGACCCACAGGTGAGGCAGTGCAACTGACCATTCCTCTGACTATTGATGTTTTCTGTGCGGCTGTAGCATGATGGCATTAACTTCCTTTGTATCTCAACTTACTGTCACCTATGCCTTGTCATTTTACAGGTGTTGGTGATATGACAACAGTGTCCTGTTGTGATTACTACAGCCAGCTACAGGTCATTGTTTGTATGCTCTCCCAGTGTTCAGATCATTTGCACTAGATGTGATTGTTTCCATAAATGCACATTTTCAACACATACAATACTAGTAGTCAAGTTGTGTTCAAGGGTGTGTATTGTAGTGCTATACAATTGAGGGAAAAGTGCAATGGAATGGGGTGATGATAGAGGAAAGTTCAGGGTATTGTTCAAGTCTGTTTGTAGCACAGGTCCAAGAGGCCCGCTGCTGTGCTGTTGCTTCCCTCATGATGTTGGCCATGTCTGCCAGCAACCCTGCTATGGAGACCAAAGTGGGGTTGATGGCCTGCAAGTCCTCCCTGTCCCCCTGATATTGTTCCTCCTGCAGCCGCCTGTTCTCCTGCATGTTGTCAAGGATCTGGCCCATCGTGTCCTGGGAATTTTGGTAGTCTCCCAGGATCACGGTAAGTGCCTCCCTGAGAGTCGGTTTCCTGGGCCTGTCCTCCCCCGGCACACAGCGATCTTCCCAGTGTCCCTGTTGCCCTGTGCCTCTGTCCCCTGAACGGTGTGCCCACTGCCACTGACCCCAGGTCCCTGATTGTCCTGGGCTCAATGTCTGGACTGGAATCCCTGTACAGGTGGGCACACTGCTCATTGATGTGTCCTGGGGACAGAGGTGTGGGGACGCTGGGTGGGTGCTATGGTGTTGGATACCGATGGGGGAGGCTCTGTGGTGGATTGTGAGTGGGCTGCGGTGACCAAATATCCAGTGGTCCCTGATGGGCCAGGCTGTTGATCCAGATCTAGAAGTCCAGAGTCACTGTCATCACTGGGGGCATCTTCTGTTGGGGTACTTGATAGTTGTGGCGCCTCCTCTCCTCTGATATTGGCCGGGGCACCTGCGTGGATGTAAGTGATGTATTAGGCTTCATGCCTGTGACATATTGTAAATCCCTAACTTCCCCTCTATCGTTGCTGTTGCCCTGCCACCTTTGATTTTGTATGGTGATGTATTGTGGGATTGTTAGTTCCCCCATACTGTGCATGCTTCAGTGATGGGTGTCCATGCAGGGCTGGGATGGCTGTCCATGCATTGGTGTGGCATGCAGGGTTTGGCATTAGGGTTAGTCAGATGTGTAGGTGCAGTGCGTGGGATGGAATGGAGTGATTGGAGTGAGGGTGTGGGGGGTGGAATGGCATGCAGGTATGGGGGGGTCATAAGTAGTAAATGTTGACTCACCAGTGTCCAGTCCTCCGGCTACTCCAGTGAGTCCCTCAGGATGCAGGATTGCCAAGACTTGCTCCTCCCATGTTGTGGGCTGTGGGGGAGGTGGTGAGGGTCCACCGCCAGTCTTCTGGATGGCGAGCTGGTGCCTTGCTGCAACGGAACGCTCCTTCCCCCATAGGTCGTTCCACCTCTTCCTGATGTCGTCCCTAGTTCTTGGGTGCTGTCCTAAGGCGTTCACCCTGTCCATGATTCTCCACCAGAGCTCTATCTTCCTGGCAATGGACATTTGATGGACCTGTGCTCCAAACAGCTGTGGCTCTACCCTGACAACTTCCTTCATCGTGACCCTTAACTCCTCATCAGTGAAACGGTGGTGCTTTAGTGGGGACAATGGTGTTGTGTGGTGTGTGTTGGTGGGAGTGTGTTGAGTAATGTGGTTCAGTCCGTGATGTGGGGTGCGTGAGGGAGGTATGGGTGTATGTGGTGTGTTGTCTCTGTGCTCTTCGTGTCAATCTCCTGCCAGTAATTGTTGTTCGTAAAGGATTGTGGGTAATGTGGGTGGGTGTTTTATAGTGCTGTCAGTGGGTGGTTGGGTGTGGTGGGTGTATTGGTGTCAGGCGTATTTTTGTATTTGCCAATGAAGTGTTTTTTGTATTTGGGTGTCCATTCTGAGCGCGGTGGTATGTACCGCCAATGGTTTCGCGCCATTGAATGTCCGCCGTGGTGATTTGTGGGTCATAATGTGGTGGGCGTTGTTTTGTTGGCATAACGGTATGGGTGTTGGTACCGACACTTTAACACTGACTTCCGTGCTGGCAGATTTGTGTATGTGGTGCTATTATGTCGGATTAGTGTGTCTGTGTCATAACATGGAGGATGGATTATCTCCACTGGGGCTGTCACTGTGGTGGTAAACTGGATTTACCGCTAGTGTCATAATGAGGGCCATTGTTTCTTTCATTTACCAAAGTTAAAGCAGGTTTATGTAACGAATACTGAGTTTACACACAGTTATGTGGCACAAGCAGCAAGCCCTACCTAAGAGAAAGTGCATGCAGCAAATCAGCAGTAACGTTAAGAAATACATGTTAATATGGCATTAACTATCATGCATCCCTTCACTCGTTATACCCTTGCATATTACATCACTTTTTCCATGTCAGATGATATTCATATTTTCACATTCATTACAATACTTAAGACATCTCAAATGACATGATTTGTCAGAACACAGTGTGTGGTATGGTGGTGAGTTCTAGTTAGTGGAGTATGGCGAGTGATGTGACAAGACTGTGTATGGAGGTGGGCGACATAGCAATTTGAAGGTGATGCGTAGGTTCTACATTTAGGTTATAACTATATGTTTAGAATTTCTAATATCTGTATAGTCCTAATGCTATGTTTTTTAATTATATATTACCTACCCGGTTGCCAGTAGGTAGTTATAGTTAGAATTTAGCTTTCATAGGAAAAGTTTTTTTTGACTTGGCTATATCTTTGGAGCCGTTTCCTGAATCTTCATGACATTTTCCCAAAAAGGTGTCCTTCAGGGTTGTGTTGCACATGAACAATTTCAGGGTGATCTGTAAAGTGGGTCCCAGGATAAAGGGGGGCTCAAAAAAGTATGTTTCCCATGTTAATTTACATAGAGATTTTAGACATGACTACAGTCCGAACCACAAGACGGAATTACACCATATTTGGCAGAAAGGTAGCTCTTGGTCCAGAAAGCACCCTTTTTGTTATTTGGTGTAAATCCATTCAGTAGTTTATGAGAAATTAAAGGAAATCCAAATGTAATCTCTAGAGTTGTGACAAATTTGCTAATAGTCCTCCAAGCAGACTAACAGACCTCTTCTTCACCTCTAATTGCCGATATTGGGATTGGGCTTCCTTCCCGGGAGCAGAAGGGTGAATTAGGTTTACCACTGCTACTTGCTTTCATGTAGAAACTTAGTAAAGTAGGTAGGGATGCAAGACATGCTATTGTGACAATATGGTGAGACTCTTCTTGTGTTTCACTTACCTGGTCACTGCTGAAATAATGCTATGTTTCATTAACCTCAAATAAACGCAGTTCATGGCTTTTTACATAGAATGCAGTTGCTTCAATAAACACCTATTGAACCAACATCCTGTTTCTGTTTGTCTTTGCATGTATGAGACTTGTATTACTGAGACAAAGGGGTACAATCTGTTACACCACGAATTCCCTGAGGAGACTTAGGCCCAGATTTATACTTGCTTTGCTCTGAATTAGTGTCATTTTGGGGGTCATTCTGACTCCGGCCGGCGGCGGTAGCCGGCGGCCTGGCTGGGACCGCCAGAAGACCGTCCCGCGGTCAAAAGACCGCAGCGGTCATTCTGGGTTTCCCACTGGGCTGGCGGGCGACCGCCAAAAGGCCGCCTGCCAGCCCAGTGGGAAACACCCTTCCACGAGGAAGCCGGCTCCGAATGGAGCCGGCGGAGTGGAAGGTTTGCGACGGGTGCAGTAGCACCCGTCGTGAATTTCAGTGTCTGCTAAGCAGACACTGAAATTCAAAGTGGGGCCCTCTTACGGGGGCCCCTGCAGTGCCCATGCCATTGGCATGGGCAATGCAGGGGCCCCCAGGGGCCCCACGACACCCCTCACCGCCATCCTGTTCCTGGTGGTCGAAACCGCCAGGAACAGGATGGCGGAGAGGGGGTCGGAATCCCCCATGGCGGCGCAGCAAGCTGCGCCGCCATGGTGGATTTCTCAGGGCAGCGGAAAACCGTCCGGAAACCGCCGGTTTTCCGGTTCTGACCGCAGCCATACCGCCGCGGTCAGAATGCCCTCAGGAGCACCGCAAGCCTGTTGGCGGTGCTCCCGCCGACCCCAGCCCCGGCGGTCAAGGACCGCCGGGGTCGGAATGACCCCCTTTATTTTTTTTACGTTAATTCAGCGCAAAACGTAACTCCATATTTATATTTTTGATGATAGACTGGTCTAGCATCAAAATATTGGAGTAAACATAATTTTTGGGATGCGTGAAACCACTTTAAATCAATGAGATGCAAGGTAGGCATTACCCTCCAAAAAATGACTCTAAGGGGGTCATTCCGACCCCGGCGGTCCGGGGTCGGCGGGAGCACCGCCAACAGGCTGGCGGTGCTCCGCAGGGCATTCTGACCGCGGCGGTATGGCCGCGGTCAGAACAGGAAAACCGGCGGTGTCCCGACGGTTTTCCGCTGCCCTGAGGAATCCCCCATGGCGGCGCAGCTTGCTGCGCCGTCATGGGGGATTCCGACCCCCTCACCGCCATCCTGTTCCTGGCGGTTCCGACCACCAGGAACAGGATGGCGGTGAGGGGTGTCGTGGGGCCCCTGGGGGCCCCTGCAGTGCCCATGCCAATGGCATGGGCACTGCAGGGGTCCCCGTAAGAGGGCCCCACTTTGAATTTCCTACTGCACCCGTCGCACCCTTCCCACTCCGCCGGCTCCATTCGGAGCCAGCTTCCTCGTGGGAAGGGGTTTCCCGCTGGGCTGGCGGGCGGCCTTCTGGCGGTCGCCCGCCAGCCCAGCGGGAAAGCCAGAATGGTCTCTGCGGTCTCTCGACCGCGGAGCGGCCATATGGCGGTTCCCGCCAGGCGGGCGGCGACCGCCACCCGCCGGCCTCAGAATGAAGCCCTAAGTCCCTAGTGCCATATTTATCCACCTGGGCAAAAATTGGGAGGCGGATTAAAAAAATGACATTAACTCCCATTTGCATCAAATTTTAATGCCTGGGTCAGGCCAGGCATTAAAGTGAGGCCCAGACACGACTGCTTAAGGAAAACACACAGAAGCAACATGACCAACCCACAGGACAAGATGTAAGTGATACTGCTCCAGCTCGGGAGACGACGCAGAGGACAACAACAACAGCAACCACCACCACAATGGGGCCCACTAAGGCAACGCAGAAGGCAGAAGAGGATATTCTGAAACAGGACAACCCTCCTTGGCCTCAGGGAACAAGACATCATAAGGACATACTGACTCAACCGTCAAGCCATACTACACCTGCTGAACCACATTGAGCCATAGATCACAGCCACCTGTTGCAAAGTTGCTAGCTGTCCTGCACATGCTGGCAAGTGGCTCATTTCAAACAACAGGTTCCCTGGTTGCTGGTGTGTCACAGCTGTCAATCTCAAACACCCACATTCCATAAATGTGCAGGCCATAGTGGACCACCAGGGACTAATCACAAACATTTTGGCCAAGTATCCTGGGAGTGTCAAAGATGCCTACATATTCAGGCACAGAATGATCATTTAACACTTCCAGGATGGCCAATATGAATATGGCCTACTTGTGGGTAAGTCAACAAACCTTGCAATTTACACACAACACACCAACCCTGTAGGACACACAAGACATACACCACTCCAAAAACACATGGTCAGGGCAACACAGATGTGCAGGTAACAAAACATATGCACCATGCTGCATTACAGGAAAATCAGTGCATACCACAAACACATACACCCTACATACACCCACATGTATGTAGCACACCCACAACTTGACAGGCACACCACATGAAGGACAGGTGCAGATATGTACCCTTTGAAAACAGAAGATGTACACAAACCACTACATGTGCCCACAGGTTGCCTACTATATACACTTCATACACACAATACACCAAACAAAGAATAGCACAGCAATGTCAATGGCCTACACCATGCTCAGGTAATGTAAGTCACACATAGGCAAAGATCACTCAAATCATGCCATTCAAGTCGCTGTCAGAACAAACATCAAATGCCAGACAACTGGTGCCAATACCAACTACATTTCATCCACACATACCTGACTTACCTGTAGTATGCATATACATCTGCCTGATGCTTTGGGTCACACACATAGGAATACAACATTAACGACCAATACATACCATGTGCCAGATTTGTGAGAAGTGGCACCACACCTACTGAAGTGCCACCTCATATGCACCACTTACTGACCCATAACACCATCATGTCTGTACCGTAAACAATAAGGGCCATATTTATACTTTTCGACGCACAACTGCGCCAACGCAGTTGTGCGTCAAAAAATCTAACGCTGGCTAATGCCATTCTGAAGCACCATGCGGGCGCCGTATTTATTCAATGACGTTAGCCGGCGTTAGCCGGCGGAGCTGCCTGGTGTGCGTGAAAAAAAATGACGTACACCAGGCAGCGCCGGCGTAGGGGAATATGGAGCTTGGGTGCCAAAAAATGGGGCAAGTCAGGCTGAGGCAAAATTTTCACCTCAACCCGATTTGCGCCATTTTTTAAAACTCCCAACCCCCATTGAAATGACTCCTGTCTTAGCAAAGACAGGAGTCATGCCCCCTTGCCCAATGGCCATGCTCAGGGGACTTCTGTCCCCTGGGCATGGTCATTGGGCATAGTGGTATGTAGGGGGGCACAAATCAGGCCCCCCTATGCCACAAAAAATAAAATAAAAATACTTACCTGAACTTACCTTATGTTCCCTGGGATGGTTCCCTCCATCCTTAGGCGTCCTCCTCGGGTGGGCAAGGGTGACAGGGGGGGTCCCTGGGGGCATGGAAGGGCACCTCTGGGCTCCTTCCGAGCCCACAGGTCCCTTAACGCCTGTCCTGACCAGGTGCTAAAAAACGACGCAAAAGCGGCTGGACGTCATTTTTTTTGACCCGCCCACTCCCGGGCGTGATTTTTGCCCGGGAGTGTAAATACAGCGCACATGCCTCGGAGACAATTTTTTAGACGGGAACGCCTACCTTGCATATCATTAACGCAAAGTAGGTGTCCACGCTAAAAAGTGACGCAAACTCCATGGACTTTGGCGCTAGACGCGTCTAACGCCAGAGTATAAATATGGAGTTAGTTTTGCGTCAAATTTGCGTAAAAAAAACGACGCAAATCCGGCGCAAACGGAGTATAAATATGCCCCTAAATGACCCACCATGGGGCAGATTCACTGTTAGACAGTGCAGATCATGGATGCCAAAGTGGGACCCGTGGGAGTATTTCGGACATCAGTTACCTTACATGCACTGTGCTGAAGGACACATTTGCCAAGTAGCTGAGCGTGCAAGGACACTATAAATGCTGATTTGTGTTTTGGAAGACAGGAGAGATACTGACAGTAATGTTGATCATTCCTGAAACAATGGGATACACATCCTTGGACACCTGATGGCTGGCACAAACATCAGCTGCCACTCAGGATCAACAGGGGATCTATGTAAGAGCCCCAAGTGCCATGTCATGGCCTGAACTGTATGTACAAGTTTGTGGATGACCACTCTTTTGTGACTTGAAGCCACATTGTAAATTGGCCACCCTCCCACACCACTTCGTATGGAAGAGGCTTGCAATGTGTGTTGCTGCAGGTCTGTCACCACAAGATACACAGCATGATGATGATGACTCAGATGTAGGTGTCACCTAAAACCTGAGGCAGTGCCAACATCAAACACCACCCCAGGGGTGTCATTTGCAGGCTGCAATAAGGAAATAGACTGTGATTTGACCTCATATGAATGTTCCACCTATGCATGCTGCATACTGCTGCACACACAGAAAGAGCCAATTGTCCATCAAAACTGTACAGATACATCCACCTCCACAGGGCAATTAGCCAAGGACCCTGGTGCAAGGTTGGTAGTATTGGAGCATGGCTGCATATTAGGCGCCGAAGCAGGGTACAACAAAGGGTTGCCTAGTAACATTTCACACATGGTGCATTCCTGCATAGTGAAAATGTTGCAGCACAGTGCTGCCAATGTTGGAGCTGTGTTGTGCATTGTCACTTACTCATTATAATGGGCCTAAGTGTTGCATTTCATCTGTAATGACACGTCAAAATGGCTGGGATGTCCAAGCTCTGCAGGGCTACCAGGTTGTCACCTGACCCCATTGTGTAGTGAGGATATGTCATGTCCCCTTTAGTGATAACACACTGATGCACTACACAACCCATGGTACATACATACTGAGCATCAGTTAGGAATCCAAAATATATGTCCCAGGTCCTTGAGCCAATACCCAAGATTATCATGTTCAACAACACAGTGCTAAGATAACTTTGGACAGGAACTCACACCATAACACTAACACATATGAGTCACAACCAAGCCCAAAATACCAACTACCATGCTAGAAATAGCAAAGACAGGAGTCATGCCCCCTTCCGTCCCCTGGGCATGGTCATTGGGCATAGTGGCATGTAGGGGGGCACAAATCAGGCCCCCCTATGCCACAAAAAAAAAAAAAAAAAATTACCTGAACTTACCTAAATGTCCCTGGGATGGGTCCCTCCAGCCTTGGGTGTCCTCCTGGGGTGGGCAAGGGTGACAGGCGGTGTCCCTGGGGGCATGGTAGGGCACCTCTGGGCTCCTTCAGAGCCCACAGGTCCCTTAACGCCTGCCTTTTGCAGGCGCTAAAAAACGGCGCAAAAGCGGCCGTACGTCATTTTTTTGACCCGCCCACTCCTGGGCGTGAATTTTGCCCGGGAGTATAAATCCGACGCACATGCCTCGGAGTCGATTTTTTAGACGGGAACGCCTACCTTGCATATAATTAACGCAAAGTATAGGTCCACGCTAAAAAATGACGCTAACTCCATGGACTTTGGCGCCTAACGCCAAAGTATAAATATGGAGTTAGTTTTGCGTCGGAATTGCGTAAAAAAAAACAACGCAATTCCGGCGCAAACGGAGTATAAATATGCCCCTTAATCTTTTGCAGGGGAACAGGGTTATGGCATGCAGCCGTGGATGATGACCCCATTTGCAAACTCAAGCACAACAGCAGAGCATGGATACAATGAGAGACACCGTAGAACATGCAATATCGTGGAAAGGACATTTGGCCTACTGAAAACAAGACCTCACAGGAGGCAGCCTCCTAAATGCCCCACACATTGTGTGCAACATAATCCTGACATGTGCTATCCTGCACAACATATGTGTGCGGGTGAACGTTCCTAGGTATGACCAGGTTGATGACCTGCCTGAGGAGGAGGTGGAGGATTGTGGTGACAATATGGAGGGGGTACAGAACAACACTGCTGCTGCGGTATGCTGGAGACAGCACATAGTTGACAACTTTTATTCTTAAGAACCACTGAATTCACTGTGCTAATTTTCTAAATAAACACTTCACTTATACAACCAATTCAGCTTTGATCTCTTTAATCTCCATCACATATACCATTGTAACGTGAGTCTAATCTTAGGGAGCATGTTACAAATAGAAATCTAACAAGGACTGTTGCAACATCATATGTGATGTGTAAGATTGGACTGCCACCGTCACACACATCACTAACAGCCTCATCACTGGTATGTGACAACTGAAGGACACAATCTATGGACCACAACATATTTTGTACATCCACGTTGCAAACTTGTTAATCAACAGTTCATCACACACAACTACATCATGTCCAAATAGGATGTATGCAAAGGGTCCACACGTGAGGTAGTGGATGTCAAAAAATAGAAATTAAGGCGGTCATTATGAACATGGCGGGAAAGACCGCCGACCGCTGTGTCGGCGGTGAACAGAATCCCGCCGTTGGCGGGGAATGGAACCCCACCATATAATGATTGAAAAACCTAACTCCGCCAAAAATTCCCAGACCACCACTCCCCGCCAGGACCCTGTCGGTGGGAATCCAGGCCCACCCCACCCCGCCACCGCCAAGCACTCCCACATCCCGCCCTACAAATAATGGTGCACAAATCACCTCGGCAGACAGTGGAGGCCGGACGACCATTGCCGGCTGCGACCCCCACGGGCGGCAAGTGGACACAACAGCAACAAGTGCACACATTGGATAGGCGTATCACCCACACACCTGAAACACATCCAGAACCCCATAAAACACCCCCAGACACACCCCACAATCCCTTACAACAAAACCAGGACCAGAAGACGGAGAGCACCAGAGCCAGACAGCGAACACCAGCATACAGGACACGAACATCGACCCACACAGGAGCACCCATACCCCGTCCCCAGTTCCAACGCCATCCACCACACTCACCATGTCCCCCCAAACAAAATCCACGCTTCGCCAAAAGGGAGCTAAGGACCATGGTGGGCGAGATCCTGAAGGTGAAGCCACAAATATTTGGGTCCGAGGTGCAGCACACACCCATAGCGCGGAAATTGGAGCTGTGGCAGACCATTGTGAAAAAGGGTGATTGCAGTGGGACAGCATCCACGCACCAGGGACGACAACCGAAAGAGATGGAACGACCTGCGGGGGAAGGTCAGGGCCATGGCATCTAGGCACCACATCGCAGTGCAGAAGACTGGGGGAGGACCGCCACCAACACCACCCGACTACACCGACTGGGAGGAGAAGGTACTCGCCATCCTGCACCCAGAGGGTCTCACTGGACTTACTGGAGGAATGGACTCAGGTAAGTCATCTACAGTTACCCCATATACAACACATCTGCAATGCATGCACCACCCCACCCCACCCACACCCACCTCAACCTACACCCCACCCAGCCGTTACCCACCACATCCACCACCCGGCATCACCTACAACCCACTAACAGGCCCACATCACTCCCGCTGTGACACCCACCCGTGCACGTACCCACAATGGAATAATGCCCCCCACCACAATGCAACCCCACTACTGCCACTAAATGCAATGTCCACCTCACAAAAGCACCCTGGTAGGCCACTGAAAGTAACACCAGCACAAAATAGCCCAGTTCTGTACACCTCAAACCTTCAGGCACATGTAACAGACATGTCTATGTCCCTCATCAGGCACCACCACCCATGCAACCCTAATGGAGGAGACAAGGAGTGCCACAGCCCTCCAGGGAGACAGAGGCACATCACAAGACCTTGGCGAAGGATCCCTGGACACTGATGAGCAGGCAGGCCCCTCACACAGTCCTGGATTCTCACTATGCAGCAGCCCCACCCAGGAAACCACTGTCACCCCTAACACCCAGTCAAGACCAGCAGGCCAGGTGAGGCATACCCACACCAGTGTACCCAGGGCACAGACTGGTGGAACTCCCACTCCCAACATGCAGTAAGGCGAGGGCCCCAGTACAAGTGGCATGTCAAGACCTGTGCAGGGGACACAGGCACAGGGGGGCTAGGGCAAGTTCAAGTGTCCCAGTGGGTCAGGGGGTAGGGCACCAGATGGATACAGCAGCCCAGGATGTTATTGCAGAGGTATTGGGGGCCTACCAACATACCCAAGACAGGTTGGCAAAGATTGTGTCCACCCTGGAGCAAAGTCAGAGGATGCAGCTGGAACAACACCAACAGGCCATGGAACAGTGGAAAGAGCACAATGCCACAATGGCCACCTTTGCTGGAACACTGCTGCAGTTGGTAAACAAACAGTCTGACACCCACACCGGACAAGAGGCCCCCACAACAGCCCTGGACAACCAGCAACAGATGACCCAAGCAGCAGAAACAGCACAGGAAATACCCTCCCAGGAATCACAAGGGACAACCATGCCACCCCAAGAGCTCCACAGCAGGCGCCCAAACGTAGTCTTAGGCCAAGATATGGCAATGGAAACCCAGCTAAGAACAAGCCCCCCTCCAACAATTGACACTGCTACTAATGCAAAGCAACCATCCCACCCATTCACCAACAACACTTAGCTGAGGGCATATTGAAGTACTATTCTACAAAATGGACCCATCTAAGATATCTAACAGGGCTGCCACCAAAGGTTTTGAGGACACCCAACCCTTATGATTCCCATCACTGTATATAGCACAATTCACTCTATTCTACCAATAAAACACAATTCATACCTGTAACACTGTCCCCTGTCTTCAATGTTGAACAAAGTGGAGTATGGATGCAACTGGCAGAGAACAACTTTATTGTCAATTTGTGCTTGATGGTGGTACTGTCTGTTTTAAATTAGGCAAGGAGGGAATGCATGTATTGTCTGTCAATACCATGCAGAAGTGTTCCATGTATCACCTATCATGACCAATCCCCCCCTATATCACAGAGCACACTGACAGTATCAGTCACTAGCACCAATGACAGGCTTAGGTCCCACACAGTTATTGGAAGTAGAGTTGTATCATTTGGTTCCTGGAATTGACATCTTCCCCTTCCTCATCCTCACCATCACTCTCCTCACCTCTCTGAGTTAGCTGATCAGGACCTATAGCACCCTCCACCTCCAAAAGGGGGATAGAATGTCTCACTGCCACGTTGTGAAGCATGCAGCAGGCCACCACTATTCTACACACCTTATCAGGCCCATAGGCAAGGGGACCCCCAGAGATATGTAGACACCGGAATCTAGCCTTCAGGAGTCCTATAGTACGCTCTATAACCCTTCTAGTACGTCCATGGGCCTCATTGTATTTCCTCTCTGCATCCATCCTGGGATTCCTCACTGGTGTCAGGAGCCAACACAAGTTTGGATATCCAGAATCACCTAGAAAATGGTTCAATACAGAGTCGTCATTGTAATGTCCCTTAGTCAGACAGGCTGTTTTTCTGCAATGTGTCACTTAGTGACAGGCAAACCTACCTATGATCCACCCTCTGTCCTCTTGTAGTTGTTCCATCTTCTGTGGCACACTACTGTTCCTCAACAGAAATGAATCATGGACTGAACCCAGAAACATGGCATTCACATGGGAAATGTACTGGTCTGCAGTACACACCAATTGGATGTTCATGGAGTGAAAGTTCTTCCTGTTTCTGTACACCTGTTCACTCACTCTTGGGGGGATGATGGGTATGTGTGTGCCATCGATGGCACCTAAGACATGGGGAATGTTTGCAAAGGCATAGAAGTCAGACTTGATGGCAGGGAGGTCAGCACTTTGGGGGAATCGCACATAGGATTGCAGATGTTGTACAAATGCATTCAGAAATCTTGTCAGTACCTGGCTGAACATTGTCTGTGAGAAACCAGCACCCATGCCCACTGTCACTTGAAAAGAGCCTGTGGCCAGGAAATGGAGTGCAGAGAGCACCTGCACCTCAGTTGGAATGGCATGCTGATTACAATTTCGGGGAGTTAGTGCAGGATCCAGTAACGCACATAGGTCCTGAATAGTTGCACGTGTGAGTCTGTAATGATCTGACACTCCACTGTGGTCCCCATATCCACAAGTGGTCTGTACACCAATGGTGCCCTTCCTTGCCACAAGGGTCGGTACCTATGAGGGGTTACAAAAAGGAGTGATGTGCACACATGTATAGGAAAAATGTGCAAAATACATGCACTGCATTGTTCAAAGTAGTGTCTGTACAATAACTGCTACCTGACAGATGTACATGTTCATCACTAGTAGGGAACAGAGTAATTCATGTGTGCTACTATACGGAATGGATAGAGGCCTAGGTGCTTCATGTGGCTAGTAGGCCCTGCATTGTGAGTAGTAGGAATTTCAAGATGCGTAGGTGATGGCAAAATGTCTGCCCACTGTAGTTCTGCCCCTTTGTTGTGGAAGTGACCTAATACCGCTAGCGGTTGACGTCACAGCGTACAGCAGTGTTGACCGCTGTTCGTACCCTCATTGGCTAACATGGATCCCAATGGGGAATCCTGGCGTATCATGATCGCCGCCGGCAGTGACGATGCATATCGCCGCAGAACGTACGTGCGTTCGTCATCGTTTAATCACTTGACTACCTGATCTCATGCGGACAGGTACCCCACTCTGTGTACTGCTGTGGCCTGCCTCTGGCTATGGATGTTCTACGTGGTGCAGGGGAAAGGGCCCGGCCTTTATTCAGGAAGAACTGGAGAAGCTAGTGGAAGGGGTCCTGCCCCTGTACGGCAGACTCTACGGACGGCCAGAGGTACAGGTGAGTCTGGGTTTGGGGGGCACTGTGTGAGTAATGGATGGTGTGGATTGCACATATGTGTGCTCCTCTGAGCCTGGATGAGCCATGGTGCATGGAATGCTGCGTGCCACTGTCCTGCATTGTCTGAGAGTACAGTCAGCCCTATGTTGGACAATCTGCCAGCTGGGGAAGTCCTCCCAATGTGGAAGGGGTGCCCGTCGGGCACTGACTCCCCTCATGCGACAGATCCTGGTGGTAGCGTACCCAGATCTGGATGGGCGCTTGAAGGCTGCACAGCAGTCACAAGGAGGTAAATACTCACTGACCATACTTCAGTCTGGAAAGATGACAGTGTGTGCGATAGGGCTCATGCTGCTTAGAGCAGGGAATTTGACTGGTGTTCATCTACTGTATGTTTCCCAAAGGGTGTAGGGGTGTCCCTCTCAGGTTTCACCTACCTCAGCTCCAAAAGTATTTCAGGGGATGTTGTAGATCAGTATTCTGGTCAGAAGTCAGGGGCATGGCCATGAGCATAGTGCACAGTGCTGCCTGTTGGGTGTGTTTGCTGGGTAGGTGTATGTCTGGCCATTGTGTATCAGCATTCAGCTATTTACAAGTGTCTCTCCTGTTTTGTCTCCCCATCCCTGTTCTCCTGTGTTGGTTTGGTACAGCATCAACATCAGGCGAGGGAGCTGAGGCATCGGCAAGTGGGGAGGCAGCGGCCCACGGATCCTCTGAGGCAGAGACAACGGACACCAAGGGACCAGTGGGTGGGAGGGCGAGGGGAATTCCATGGGGGAGGCTACTACCACAGGACGTAGTGACTCTGAGACCTCCTCTGATGGGGGTCCTCCGGCGGTGGCGGACCCTAGTGCTCACACCACTACCGTGACATCTTCCGCCACCACCCATACCATCACCGCCCTCACTTCTGCTCGCCCACCTAGTTGCCCGCCCACCCAGAAAGGTGGGCGTCTCCTTCGCCCCAGGCACCTCCTCCCCTGCCCCAGTCAGCCCTGCTGCCCTCACAGAGGAGGCTATTGACCTCCTGAGAACCATCTCTGTAGGGCGGACAGCCATCGTCAATGCCATCCACGGTCTGGCATCAGAGGTGCAGCAGACCAATGCCTATCTGGGTGGCATTCACGGTGCTGTGTCTGCCCTACAGAGATATTTTCAGGCTCTGGCCTCCTCTCGGACGGCAGCCAGTTTCCCTGGCCATTCCGTCCCCCCTCCATCCTCCTCTTCCCCTTCCAGCACCCCACTCCCTTCACCCGTCCAAAGCACACAATCGGACCCGCTTACAGGCACATCAACACACAAGAAGCACACTTCAAAACACAAGCACCACACCTCCCACCACAAGCATTCACACATCCAACAGACACCTGCACACACAACAACGTCCACTTCCCCCAGTGTGCCCACCTCTTCCGCCTCCCTGTCTGTCCCCTCTACATCCACACCCTCATGCACTGCACCTTCACTCACTGTTACTGCTCCTCTTCCTGCACTCACCACAATAGCAGACAGTCATACATGCACCCCACACACCTGCACGCACCACCTCTACTGTAGTTGACACATGCAGCACACTCACCAGACTTGCAGACACCCACCCAACATACATCCACACTCTGTCTTCTCCCACTGTGTCCACTCTCTCCCAAAACACACAAACGCACCAAGACACCCACCCATCAGACATCCATCACACCACAGCATACTGAGCAGTCACCTGCACCCACTATACGCACACCTACACCCCATACATCAACTTCCTCTGCCTCCACTCCCACGCCCTCATCCACGCCCACCCCAATTGCTCCCAAAAAATGTTCCTCTCCCGTGCTGACCTCTTCCAACCCACTGGCCCACCCCATCTTGTTCCCAAAGGTGCCCACCTCCTTGCCCTTTCCGCTCCTTCCACATCACAGCCCACCCCGGTCCAGCCTTCCCATTCCCGTGCACCTTCCCCGGTGAAGAAGAAGGCCCGGTCAGAGCCTAGGCCATCCAGCTCCACCGAGCCAAACAGCCCCCACCCCCTTCAAAGGAGAAGCCTACCCCCCTCCAACCTCCACAAGAAAGTCAAAGTGCCACCCCGTAAAAAATTTCCACATTCCCCACCCCCCTGCCCCCCTTCCATGAGGTGCCTCGATCCCCATATGGTGCCCCATTCTGTGGAGTACCCAGCACTTGTGGGAGTCAGGTGTGGCCATTTATGGCCCAGGACAATGTACATTTTATGGACTGGCCATTGGCCTTGTTAGCACTGTTTGTCTCAGTGAGCTAATAATTAAAGTTTCTGTGTGGCCTTTGTTTGGGCTGCACGCAGTTACACCCTGGTGTTTGTTTTAATTTTTTATGGGTGTGGGGCTATTGTATGTACTATGGTCAAGTTGCAGTGGCCTTCGGTCGGGTACGTACCTCTTGGTGTGGGGTGTCTGACTTGTTCTGCTGGGAAGGGTTGGGGGGCATTGCAGTGTGGGTGGGGTGGGTGGGTATGTAACTGTGCCCTTTCCTCCCTAGTGTCGTAGGTTGTGGTACTTACCGTCGTCGTCTTCGGTCGTGTAGGTATATGACAAGGAGCAGGGCTGGCATGATCAGCAGCTCTCTGTCCATGGCTGCCGCTGCACGTTCTGTGGAACTCCGGTGAGTGTTTCCTTATATTTGGTTCATTTCCGCCTGGCTTTGTGTGGTGGTGGTTCCTGCCCCGGAACTGGCGGCGGAATGGTGGTTCATAATTTGATGGGTGGGTTGGGCCCTTCCGACGGCCTCTGGGCAGACTCTGCCGTTGTCGGCGGGACTCCTTTCCTGGCAGTGGGTGGTTCGCGGGATGCGTGTGTTTTGTTTGGATCATATTTGGCAGTCTGGACCGCTCCTCTGTTGGTGGTTTCTACCGCCAGCGTAGCGGAACGGACCGCCATGTTCATAATGAGGGCCTAAGTCATGTTGGAACTGCACACTGTCACAACTCAGTGTGAGAGTTGCAATGGCTGCACGGAACAAGTGCGACAGGGGGGACATCATTGGTAACTATGGCATCATGATTTGCCCAGGTATAACAACCAATGGTAGAAGTTGGGCCTGCGAAAACTATCCATGGTAATCTGTCCTGCCACTGCCATGAGGCCCAATCCTGACACAGGGTACACAACCTCACACATTGCACGGACACACCTGTGGAACGCACATCAGTATGGATGAGAACATATGCAGCTAGGGCTGCTGGTCCACCACACAAAACCAATAACCATTGGTAAATTCAATGAGTTTAATCTATCTTTTGTGATCAAAAGAATTTCTGGGCGGAATGTAGGCAGAGTGTGTCATACACACTATGTACCAAAGATGTACACATGACAGACAAATATGCAGGCTTCACACAAGTCTTTATAAATTCAAAATCTACATACAGAGACAGTTGTCGGATAATATTTCCTAGGCAGCAATGGTTCACCCATCATCAACAATGCCTGACTGTTGGAAATGGACTTTCTGCAGGGTCACCCCCAAACTTATTGCCTTCCTCCTTCTCTTTTTCTGACCTCATTTTTGCTGGCTTTAGGACTCTTTACCACTGCTAATCAGTGCTAAAGTGCATGTGCTCTCTCCTTAAAACATGATGACATTGGCTCATGCCGAATTGGCTTATTTAATTTACGTGTAAGACCCTAGTCAAGTGCACTACATCTGCCCAGTTCCTGTCAATTAAATGCTACTAGTGGGCTTCAGCCACCCACATACGTAGCCCCCTGACCATGTCTCAGGCCTGCCACTGCAGGGCCTGAGTGTGCAGTTTCAATGCCACTTCGACTTGGCATTTAAAAGTAATTGCCAAGCCTTAAACTCCCCTTTTTCTACATATAAGTCACCCCAAAGGTAGGCCCAGCTAGCCCATAGGGCAAGGTGCCATGTAGGTAAAAGGCAGAATGTGAGCATGTGTGTTCTACATGTCCTAGTAGTGTAAAACTCCTAAATTCGTTTTACACTGCAGTGAGGCCTGCTCCTTTCATAGGATAGCATTAGGGCTACCCTCATATACTGTTTGAGTGGTAGATTCTGATCTGAACCAGGTCATATTTAGTATGGCCAGAATGGTGATAGAAAATCCTGCTTACTGGTGAAGTTGCCAATTTTAGAAAGTGAACATTTCTACCCTTAAATCCTTCTGTGCCTTACAATCCACATCTGGCTAGGTTACTTGACAGCTCCACACAATGGACTGCCAACCCCCCTACTGGGACCCTGGCAGACAGTATGGAACTGAAAGGGGGCCTTGTGCACTTCTAAGCCACTCCTTGAAGTCTCTCCCACTTCAACTGCACATTTGGATATTTAAAATGGGCCTCTGATCCCACCAACTCAGACACTTCTGGACAAGATACCACTGGTGAAGAAACTCTGAACCAGAACCTGCAACATGCCAGGAGGAACTGCCTGGCTGCCCAAAGGACTCACCTGACTGCTTTTCTGCAAAGGACTGCTGCCCTGCTGTTGCACTGCTGCCTGGCTGCCCTCTGGCTCTGCTGAGAAGTTCTCTCCAAGGGTTTGTATAGAGCTTGCCTCCTGTTCCTTGAAGTCTCAGGACCAAAAATACTTCATCCTGCAAAGAACTCCTTGTGTGGCGAAAATTCAATGCACAGGCTGCCAGAAACGACGCACTGCCTGCATTGCGGTGAGAAAATCAATGCACGCCGAATGGGAATGACGTAGCCCGTCTCCCCGAAAGAAGATCGACACAGCGCCAGCGTTGCGACCGGAACTTCGATGCATGGCCAACTGGATAGACGCAAAGCCGAGCCGGAACAACGTAGCCCGACATCCTGTGAGAAGAATCGGTACAGCTCCTGCCATGCGACAGAAATTTCCACGCATCGTCCACCAGATCAACTTCGTCCTGTACGTCCAGGATTTTTTCACATCGTCCCCGAGTCGTCCAAAAATCCCGCAACCCCAAGAGGATCCAAGTCTGCATGCTGGAAATCGATGCAAAGCCTTCCCTGCGTGGAAAATTATCGATGCATCGTCTGTGTGTGCCTGGAGAAACCGATGCACACCTCCCTGTTTTTCACGCATCTTCTCCTGTGCGGTCCCTTGCGAGGAATTTGAACACAAACCAGGCACTTTCTGCTTGCAAGAGACACTTGTTGCTTTTTAAAGACTAAAGACTCTTTTTATCATTCTCTGAAGTAATATTTCAATGTGTACTTATTGAATCTTGATAATTTTGACCTGAATTTATCCAGATAAATATTCTATATTTTTCTAAACACTGTGTGGTGTATTTTTGTGGTCCTATTCTGTGTTATTGCATGCCTTAATGCACAAATACTTTACACATTGCCGTCTAAGTTAAGCCTGACTGCTCAGTGCCAAGCTACCAGAGGGTGGGCACAGGATAATTTGGATTGTGTGTGGCTTACCCTGACTAGGGGGAGGGTCCTTGCTTGGAGGGTCCTTGCTGACTGCCAAGACCCCATTTCTAACACTGACCTGTGTATGTAGCTTAAAATATTATGCTCTGTATGACAACAGACGACAACACAATACAAAATCACAAATCAGAACCATTGCATTGTACTGAATGCCAAACATATGTGGATACACTGTTGTCACACATGCATGTATATGCATGACATGCAACAATTTGCATGCTGTTGACTCTGTAACTCGCACATTGGTGGAACAGACCAATCACACCATTATCACATTGGTGCATGAACTACCACATGTGGCCATACCCAATATGCCACACTGCAGTACAGCTCATGTCATATGTTTTTTGATTCAGGGTGCATCTAGGGATAATGTAAAAAACCACACAATCAGGAATTGAGTCAAATAATATGACGCAAATGCATCTAAAACATCCGCAAATGCAAAGAAATTGACACATGGGCCTTTATGCGTGAATTCCACCTTCGCACTCCTTTCAATGCTGCCTTCAGTGAAATCGATGCATAACCGTCATGCATCAATATTAAGAACGCACTGCGTTATGCCTCTAAAAAAATGTATGCAAATGTCAAATGTGTCAAATAAACACACGCATAACTGAAAAACGTGACACACGGGAACAGGAAGTGATGTAATAGGAAATCCTGTCTACAAGCATGGTACAGTGGGTGTAATTTCACTTTCTCTTTACAGTTTGTGCCTTTGTGACTGTGTGGATGTGTTCTGGGACTGGTGGTTGTGTCTAGGTTGTGTATTGAAGTTTGTGGTGTCCCTCCTGTCGTGCCCTGTTATATATTGTGTGCATATTGTCCCAGTAGTTGTGATGTTGTGTGATTTTTGTCTAAATTTGTATTTGTACTGTGGGGTCTGTCCAGGGTAGTTACTATTTTGGGATAGTTGGGATAAGTTAGTGGGGTTAAGTTTCCATTTATTTTTATTCTTTCTTGGTATTTGGGGTCAACTTTGACCATATACGAAATGTTTGGTAGGGGGAGGTTGACGAGGATGTCAGAGGATGAGCTAGGTGGATTTGTGTGGCTGGTATCCCACTATGTGCCACTACGTGCCCATGATGATTTCTGTTGGGTGGGAGGGTCACCCAGGGATGCCAGACTGAGATCAGGTGTCTGTGGTTGGACAAGGTGCTCCACCACCTGAACCAAGTATACAGGAGCGGCAGAAATGACCACCAGCTAAAACATCACTGGGCAAAACTGGTGGCCAGGGAACAGGATCCGCTCGATCAACTTGGAATTGAGATCAGCGGCCCTGTTGGTGAGACTCCCTTTGACATGCTATTCACTGTTCACTGCTCTTGAATGACAGTAGCAGATGAATTGGAGTGCTGCATGCAATGCTTATGGACAGGCTGTATGCATCCAGAATGAAGTGTATATGTACCAGTCTAGGCCTGGAGTTCACATGTCCAACAATGATACCAATGCAGGTCAGATGTCTGATGAGTCCTGCACAACCATCATGAAGGCATACATTTCAAAGGCCATAGCAACACCTGTGCCCCGGCATAGTGTCATGTCTGAAATGCCAACGCACCGTCACCCTACCATATTTTCCCAGGATTGTGTCAACAAAGTGGTGCAATGCATGCATAGTGAAGTTTTGTCAACATTTCACACACATGACCACTGCCTCAGCCATTATATTGCAAAGGGGGTTTACCCACCTTAGGGGGCAATGACTATGGGGCATTTGATACCATTAGATAACTTTACCACATCAGTCATGGATTAATCAACGCATGATCATTGCAGACTTAAAATTGAGCAGCATGTCTATCATAAAGCGCCTCTGGGTGTCTTGCAAGACATGCTTCAGTACCTGAGTCATAAGTCTTGCAAAGCGCCAGGGAAGTATCATGATATTTTTTGCACAACTCCCTCTTATACCATGTTGTTCCATCTTCTATAGATGGCCCACATATGGGTGTTGCAGAGTGTAGCACTACATGAGTCTCTGGCCCAGTGTTAGTGTTCAGATGTGTGGTTCTAACTCACCTGAGTGTCTGTGTCATTGTGTGATCGTATTGGTGTGTCTGTTGCACTGTTTTCCACTACGATAACTAGCAGACTCCTCTCAACTAGTTCACACTGAAATTTGTTGTCCACTCGGAGTGACCATGATTTGACACTAAGCATGGTTTACCATTCATGCCTTACAGGTGGACCTGCCCCCTACACAATTGGGGGAGTAGCGCGATTTGAGGACCCAGATGTACCCAGTAAGTGTGACAATGTCTGTCCTGTGAAGTGATCTAGGGTTTGGTGTGAGTGAGTCATGTGTCTTGAATACAATGCCAAATGTGATTAAGCTGTTCAATGATCTGATATCAAAGTAGGCTGGATGCTGACATTATGGCCCATTGAAAGGATCCCCATGCACCACCAGAGGGTTACATCTTGTGAGGCTCGTGGTGCACAATGGCCAGCATCGTGTACACAAGGTGATGACAAGCCACAAGTAGGGCCATATGTGACTGAGGATGACAGAGTGCAACATTGTGAGAATATTGGTAGTGGCACACTCCATCATTCTCACAACACAGAGATGCACCATATTTAACCCAATTTGGTGCATCCCTGTATTGTCATGAAGATGGAAGATTGGGCTGGCAATTGTCCCTCAGCAGGGTGCTCTGTTTTTTGCACTCTGTGTATGTTACACTTATGTAGAATGTAATTGGCTTGCATGAAGGTCCAGGGCAAATGTGTGGTGGCATGGAAATGGGTGTGAAAGGAATAGTAGTGGCAGATCTGGTAGTGATGGCTCTCTACACCTGGACATGTGAATGTAGATGTGATAGACCTATGGATACCAGCTTCCGAGCCGTCAGCCCTCCTCACATTTGATCCACTCCTTGGCTCCAAGTATGAGTGGGTAGGCTTTGGTGAATGACCAGGACAGTTGAGATGATGGATTGCATGGCCATCCCCCCTTAGGCTCAGGGAGAGATGAATACCAATTTTGTAGGTAGATGTGATGCTCAAAGTGTAGGTGACAGTCACATTGATCAGGCTTGGATGTGTACCTATCAGCTATGACCCCTAGTGGTTACCAACAGCATCCCATCCTCCCAATCACATGTCCAATTTACTGGTGATGTATAGTTAGAAAAAGACACAGATGATGAGAACGTTTGGGCCTGATCTATGTAACGTTAGCACTTCCTTTGCATCATCCTTTTTTTAAGCAAAAGCAATGCACACTTCAAAATGTTTGGTTCATTTTCTCGGTTTGCATTGCTTTAGTATTATAAATATGATGCTAAGGCAGCGTTGTCATTACATTTATCAGGGCCATTGTCTTTTCTGGAATGTGAGTTGGAATGCATGTGTATTTCGATTTAGCAGTGTATGCATACTCCATAGAATGCTGACACTGGTGGTTGCCTGTCTCCATTTCACAGCTGCCAACATGACCAATGATGAGCTGTGTGCATTTGAAAAGAGGGCAGTGAGGTACCACCATATCCTGGCAGTGGAATCTGAGTTCCGATAAATGGCTCGCTGGTACCATGCAGGGGAATGGCGGGCATTTCCAGGTGGGTTCCCGACAGTGGCTAAGAAGGCACAGCAAACACCTACCTCCTCAACAGTACAGGGGGGCACAGCTGGCATCACTCCCACAACATCAGCTGCAACTACAACAACAACAGTTCAACAGCCCACACTACCTGCTGCCATGGACACGCAATTACTGCAGGATCTGCAGAGGGACGTTTCCCTGGTCCTAAAACATTTGGACAGTTTGGAGAAGGAGGTGGCTGCCAACACCAAGAGGATAAAATAAATCAAGAAAAAACTAAAGAAGGCCAAACTCTGAGTCACATCTGAACTGCCACCTCCAAGTTCTGTACCCTCCCTTCTGATATGTTTTATTGTGGGTTTTAGGGGACTAGTGTTAGATTAGTGTAGGTATGTAGTTTAGTTAGGATAAGTGTATTTTGGGGGAGGGTTATTTACTTATTACGTGTTAATTGGTGGGTGGGTCATGTTGGGGTATCCATGTGTTTTCTATAAAAAAAAACTTAAAAAATTAAAAAAACATTTTTTATTTTTTATATTTGCTTAGATTTAGTTAGTATATGTGTAGTATTAGTATATGTTGTCCTGCATGTGTCTTGTAACTTAAGGGAGGTGGGGGACCAATATTTAGAGTGTGGTGTTAAATGGGTTAGTTAAGTTTAGCATAGGATAGTTAGCTTTAGTTGTGTCAAAGCCCAGCTCACCTGAGTCCTTGATCAGTTCTGATGGAGGTTGAAGACAATCCGACCCCACCCTGAAACTGCTTGTTCCAGCACACTAGTTTTTAAAACAGTGCACTAAGAACAGAAGCTCAAGGGAAGGGGGGAAGTGGATAAAATAAAATAAAGAGACAACACCGTTCTTGCGTTTCCACTGTTGAAGTGCTGCACAAATCTGCGGCCCTCTCTGACTTCTGTAGAAACTAGTGCCTAATGAAACATAAACAAAGAACAGATAAGTACAACCTATTCCTAACTGGGTTCCTGACTATCCCTTTATTTATTAAAACTTTTCTTCTAAAAGTACCTCTTGGATCCTGGTCTCTAGTTTCCAGGTTTGGAATGTGTTACTGCTCTGGGATGTGCTTTCTATTACTCTAAAGCTTCTAAAACATTAAACAAATACCGTTATCAGAATTACCAATATCAAACATTCATCTTAATATAACTAAAGCCTAAATTCCCAATAGCAGACTCACTTTTCCCATATTTCCAGAATCTTTTATAAAACAAATACTGTACTTTTACGTCAAAATACAGCATGTAATTTGTGCAAGTCCTTGATTTACTGTTTGCCTCACAAAGTTCCGCAAAGTATTGTTGTAACAAAGAGTTTGAATCACAATGTTCGTGGAAGGTATCTTGTTTCAAATTGTCTATACACGAATCCAGAAATTGTTGTCAAAGTTCTTTCAGGTAATAAAAGTTTTGCACTTACTTGTTGCTGGCAAGAGATATTGATCAGTCTAACCTTGTCTTCTTTCTCTTTTGCAGGTTGCTTGTAGGAGAGAGGCTGAGGCAAGGAGGAACCGGAAACCGGAAGAAGGAAGAGCCAGCAGCTGCGCCCATTGAAGCCAATGAAAGTCTGTAGAGAGCAGGAGTGCCAGCGCCGAGGGATCTGTCCTCAGGTAAGCGGGAGGTAGACAAGCACAAGCACTGGGTGAGGCTCGGGGGCTGCCTTTTATAGACAGGGCTGGGTGTGGTCCTCACATGCTGCACATGTTCTTGAAAGGTGTGCAGAGCTGGGTGTGGTTTGAAGAGCTGGGTGTGGTCCTCACATGCTGCACATGTTCTTGAAAGGTGTGCAGAGTTTCAGTTATTATGCAAATGAGTTAAATTAACACATGGCCTAGAGCGGAGTGTTTTAAAGAAGCCTTGGTAAAAGCAAGGCCCAATGTGTAAACAAAACAGCACATTAAACAACATACACAGAAGCCTAGGGGGGGGGGGAGGTGAGATAACAAGAAAGGCTTTCAATAGTAAGTTTAAAAGGGAGCTATTACAGAACCCACTTGTGCAGTGAGAGGGGACATGCTCTTTGCTGTGCACAAACCCTAACAAGTTGTTGGTTAAGTATAGTTAAAATAGGTTAGTTTAGTATAGAGTAGGTTTTATTATTTTTTTAGTTTAGTTTAATACTTAATAAACATTTTGCATACGCCTATACATTTTGTGTTATTTGCTTGTGTCTCAGGGCCTTCCCATGAGTGCACAGTGCAAATTGTGTGTTGGCCAAGGGATTCCGTCCTGCCTCCGAATCCCTTTCTTGACCTATTGACAACTGAGCTATCACATTGGCAGCAACAACACATCTACTTGTCCATGCACCTGCCATCCAGTGTACCTACCCCTCAAGGTGACTATGTTTACTTTGTATTGGTCAGGTAGGTGTGGTAATTCAGCTGTCAGTGTTGGGGTCCTATGTAGAAATGTTGGGGACTGTGGCACATCTGACAACAGCCTACATTTGAACTCTATCCCGCAAAAGTGACCGGTGGCAATCACTAATGGGGTTAGGCACCTCTGTATCACACCAGTGTGTGCTACTGGTACTCCCAGCTGACAATATTGCTCGAGAACTGTTTCACAGCCATTCCTGCCATATGTAGTGAGAGAAGCATACATGTGTTCTTCACTTTTTGACAAACTCAGAGAATTGCTTGTAAGGGATAAGACCAGCATTGACATTTGTCATGTTGGGACCTTATGTGTAGGTATGTGCCCCCATATTCCTGCACTCTTGTACTGACACCCTGTGACCACCATCACAATTCCTAAGTGTAGTAGATGTATCACAATACACAAAGACATGCTGTTTGTGTGGGAGGTGTTTATTTACAAGTGTTGTATTGCAATATTTACAATGTCCAGGTCAGTGACCCCAATTGTGAAATCCATACAATTGTGACACAACACAAGTCCCGAGTTGAGGTACATGTCATGAGACATGCTTGGGTGAAGTGTCGCTAAGTGTGGCGGAACAAGAATTGCCAAATGGTAAGTGAGAGACAATGACAGTCCATAGCAGACAGGTCAACAGTGTGTTGGTAAAGAGTGCACATATCCAACTGTGCTAAAACTGGCATGATCTCAAGCACAGGGCAAAGAAAATTACTGCCTATGTGGCATGGGCTGGTGCTACCAGTAACTCTTACAGGTGAAGATGATCTGTTCCAGATCTTCATCCTCCAATGTGTGTGGTGTCTCCTCTGCCCTTGATGGTGGTGGTGGTGGGGAGGTAGATGGTGGCACACACACTTCAGTGATTGTAGATGTGGAATCCCAATTCCCGGGAGCTGCCTTCTGTGAAACAACCTATGGCATCACTGCAGCACGGAGAAGCTGCTGATTTTTTAGTATACCAGCAACATCCCGGTGATTGGCAGTCATGTCTGTCCTGAGGGAGGCCACTTCCCGGTGCATGGAGTCCAGCCTGTTCTCAACCACACTGCTGCAGTTTGGGAGGGCAGTTGTTGTGGCCTCTCCCTCATGGCAGCAGCTATGTCCCTCAGACACTGCTGGACTCCATGCAGTGGGGAGTGTGTGCCTTTTTTGGTTGCAGTTTGTCCATTGGCTGTAACAAGGCACATACCCTCTAGGCTGGCTGCTACAGTCTTCATCCCCACCCTCACCTCCTTGGCCAGCTCCTGCTGGACTCTTACCACTGTCCTCTCTAAGCTGGTTCCTGGGTCCTGGGAGTCCTCAGCTGTGTTGGTGCTGGCAGGTCGTACAATTGGGGTGTTGGGTGGGGCATCTGGGACGGCTCAAGGTGGTGTCTGGAGGGATACCAGGACTTCTAGTAGGGTCTCTTGGCTGATGGTTGTCAGCTGGTTATCCAGGTCATCGTGGTACTCCAGGACAGGCAGAACATCAGGAGAGCTATCATCCTGTGCAATGAGATAGTGTAAAATCAATCTTTCGGTGTTGTGGCAGTTGACATGTCACGTCACTGACTTGCTATTGGAGGCCCATTGTCATCTTACTTCCCAAACATTGCTCCTGTACATCATGGTTGCAGTCTATCAGCCCTTTGCCACATGTGTCACATGTGGGGAAACTTAGGTGGCGCAGTTGGCTGCGTCACATCTACTAAGTGTGGTGTATATCCTTTTTGTGGCTTGACATCATCTTGTTATTGTCACCCCTCCCTATGCATCCATTTGCAAGGTAGGGGCTTGCAATGGGTGTTGCAGCAGTGGTCAAGCCATAGCAACACAAATGGCCATATGCCCCTGTCCCTCTCTTTCATGCTTCACATACACCAGGGCACTACTGAAATCTTGCACCACCCCAGGGATGGCATTGCCGAGACACTATGCTGTTGTTTCCTTTGATAGCTCCTCATGTTGGTGTATATGTATGTGTGCTACATTGTACAGCACACATCGACCTAGCAGATTTCCATTTCATCTTCTGTCTGGGCTGCACCTTCCTATACAACTATGATCTCCCCCCTCAATGCAGCCACCCTTGCACTATGATGCAAGAGATGCAGTATAGTGGCAGTGCAGCTAAATTGACACAGTCACAGGGGTGGACCCAGGAATGGCCAGCATGGGTATCATTTTTTTACTGTGTACATCATTTTGTAAATGACAGTGCCTGATGGTAAATTAGTTTATGGACATAGCCAGTAAACTGGAGTTGAACTTAAGTCAGGGCCTCGAGCTAGTTTGATGGTGATTTTGCAGGCAGTCATTCTGGTGCATACATGGACCCTCATTACAAGTCCAGCAGTCCTATGACCACCTGACTGCCATTGTCTATATGACCACCCCCAACAGTGCAGGTGGTAGTGGCACATGTTGTCAATGGGGAATGCCCCATTTGCCAATGACCTGGCACTGACAGGTTTCCTGCAGCTTACAGACTAGCAATGCCACCTGTCTTGTGACACTGGACCAGTATTACAATCAACATTACCCTCCAGGTATGTTCCCGCTCTTCCACCAGCCATTGCATGGCTGTGAAACCCCCATGCAAAGTTTGGTAGTGATGTGGTGTGGTGTGCCCCTGGGTGCACCTGCACAACCCATGTGCCTGACAGGTGTAGTGCATGGGGTCCCATGGCTTGCCCCTTTGCCGTTTCTACTGCTTGATTTGCAGGGCTAAGAGCAGAGTGTCCTGTCACATCAAATGCACCCCAAGACTGTCACTGACTCTATTTGATCCATCAACAAAGTTGTGCTAAGTGCCCCATAGAGCTACCATGAGTAGACAGATTTCCACCCGCTATCCCAACGTGTGACTCATACTGCCAACCGCAAAGGGTAGCTACACTGCACTGGCAGTCTTACCAACACCAGACTTGCCCATGCACCATCCCCCAGCCATCAATGTGAAATTGTACACCATTACGCTCACAGTCATACACCATGTGTTGTATATGTGTGGTTATTTCCCCATTCCTTGTGGGCTCAGCCTGTAGCTGCTGAGATCTTCAGTTTGCTATCTGTGGAACATATTTTCTGTAGTGGCACAGCTCTGATCACCACCAAGATGTGTGGTTCCACACTACACCAGTTCAGTTGCTACGGGTAGTGCCATGCTTCCAGTGATACAGGACCACCCTGCTATTCCCCCAGCGCCTACTCAGATTATTCTTTCCCTGCTCCCACGGGGCATCCTCACTGCATGATGGAGTGGTGGCTGCCTTATGTGGATTTGTTGTTAATGTGTGGGGTGGTGGTGCTACCGGCACATGTCTGGGTACTGTTGGGAACAGTTGCAATGAATTGTGTTCTTTAGGATGCAGCATACATGTGTTTGGGCAATGAGGCAAGGCAATTGCAAGGTGTTACTGCAAGGGACACCATCATGACGTAACCCCAGGAATGGTATTAGCTGACTTCCTAGTCTCTGATGTCTTGGTTGTGTTGATAGGATTAAATTGACTATATGCAAGGGATGTTGTGATGATACAACCAGAGGCACAGTCATTAGACATGCCATACATCCCATGTGCATGTAGGTATTTAGCCCTGATGATTGACATATGTCCAGGTTGTGTATGTGTTGTGGTGCATGGCACTACCAAGGCGTAGGTACATGTGTAGCTTACGTCTGCATGGTGCAACATGCTTCATGTGCAATGTGTACCTCTGCGCACCTTTGACATGCATTGTGTGCATCCTATGTGCCTCCCCCTTCTTGCACTTGACAACTTAGCATTAATTTTCCCTATGCAACTGGCCCTGCATTTGTGGTGTTTCTTGGTAGTCTGCGCTGTCCTGCGGTACCAGTGACCAGTTCCTCCAGGATGACCGCTGCAACCATCTCCTCCATCTCGTCCAGGTCCTCTTGTGGTGCTGGACTACCACCTCCAGTTTGCTGTGCTGCCTTCCTGTTCCTTGCCATTTTTTCATTTGTCTTTCGCTTGCAATCATGCCAGCGTTTCTTGCACTCAGTTACGGTTCTCCTCACCTCTGCCACACTGTTAATCTTGTCTACTATCTGCTGCCAGATTGCCTCTCTGCTTCCAATTGGCAATTTTGAGGTGATGAAGAGATGATGTTGATGCTCCCTGTGAGAAACTGAGGCTGATTGCAGAGGCCCCATAACTTTTTGCCCCCATTTTCCACTTTATGCTGGTGTTTTCCTGACTCTGATGGTGCCCTGGGTACTGCTAACCAGTCCCAGGGCCTGTGCTCTGTGTAAAATGGATATGCAAATTAGGCTAATTATAATTGGCTAAGTTAACCTACCTATAAGTCCCTATTATATGGTAGGGCATGTAGGTTTAGGGACCACAGCATAGGTGGTGCACACCTAGGTGCATTGCTGAGGTGCCCAGTGTCATTTTAAAAGCAAGCCTGCCTTGCTGGCTGCTTTTAAATTAAAGTTATATGCAAATTCGACTTTGGAATTAAAGGTACTTCCAAAGTCTTAAACTACCTTATTTTTACATATAAGTCACCCCTAAGGTGTGCCCTATGTGCCCCTAGGGCTGGGTGCCATGTAACTATAAGCAGGGACTTTATAAAAATAGATTTATAAGCCCTGGTGAGGTAAAAACAGCCAAATTCGTTTTTCCCTCATTGAAGTAAATGGCCTTCATAGGCTAGAATGGGCAGACTTTATTTTAAATTTTAAAGTCTCCTTAAATGTTACATACCAAGAATTTGGTATCAAATTGATTGTTATAATAAATCCCACAACTTCCAGTTGTTGGATTTAATATAACCGGTCCAGGTAAAAAGTTTAGACTTTACCTAAAAAGTTGCCAATTTCAGCTCTGCATTGTTTTTGCTGCTGTGCTCTGATTGGCCAGCCTGCAGCAGCTTCTGCCAGGCTACTTTAATGAGGTGTGAAGTGGCCTGGCTTCACACAAAGGAATGTGCTTGGGGGAGAGAATCTCCCCTCAGCAGATTGTGAGGCAGGAAGGGGGAGGGCTGCCAAACTGGTCTTCAAAGGCAGAGAAGGACATCTGGAGCACCCAGCAACACCCCCACATCCTGCAACCCCAGACAGCTAGGTGCCCCCTTGATTAGATTAGGAGAGGGCAGGAGAGGGGTGTGTTTATGATTTTTAGCCACACCAGTGGGTGAGCTCAGCCAGATGTAACCTCCAAAAATCAGATTCATCCATGTTGGATTTTTAGAGACTGTTGCCTTCTGGGATGGATTTTTGCCACACTTCCCAGGAAGTGGTCATCACAGGGGGACGACCCTGTCCCTGATTGGAGAACCAGGGCCCCCCTGCTTTTCACCCAGGAGCAAGGATAAAACTGGCAGACCTGCACCCACGCCTCAGATCCCCTGCAGAATTCAACAAGAAAGGAACTAAAGAAGAAGAAGGACTGCCCTGCTGGACCCCTGGCCTGCACCTGGAACCTGCACTCAGAAGGACTGCACCAGCTGCACACTTGGGCTTCACCACAAGAAGGACTTTGCCTGGCTTCAACTGGTTCAAGGAGGGACTCCATGTTTGCTACAGGTGAAAAATTGCTAAACCAGAGTCCCCTGCACCAACTCCTGAAGAAAGCGACCAGCTGACCACTGTCCAGTGGCCAAAAAGGAGTTTGCGCCAGGTGCATTCTGGGAGTTGAAGTCCGCACCCCCAAGGACCATCACAGAACTTCTGGACCCTTGGGGTGAGCTGTGGACCCCAAAAGAACCTTAAAAGAACATCTGGGTGAAGCCCCAGAAGTTTGGAAAAGATTGGAGAATTTTTGAAAAAAAGCTCCATAAAGTGACCGACCCGACGCGGAAATTCTAGCCGGCTTGCCTCAACCGCGACCCGGCCTGACTTCGTGGTTCGTCCCGGTAAAGAAAAACATCCAAAAAAGAGACTAAGTCCGAACGTAAAAAGTTGACCGGGACCTTCCAGCTATCGTATCCGAGAAGGGCTCCACGGACGTCGGATCAAGATCCAGGTTTACCCCGGTCGAAGGATTTTCATCTCGAAAAAACGACTAAGTCCGAAGGTAAAAATCACCACTGAGGAAACCGACTTCGCGTATCCGGACAAGGGCTCCAGGAGGTCGGATCCAACTGGCAGGTTCGTCCCAGGGAAGAAAAACATCAAAAAAGAGACTAAGTCAGAAGGTAACTTTTTAACCGAGGCCTCCCGCGACTTGTAGCCGAGCAGGGCTCCATCGCGGTCGGCCTGAAAGTTTGTCTTTGCCCCGGTCCTGGTGCAACCAGATGACCCGATTGGCGCTTTTTGTTTCTAAGCGCTAGAAAATAATAATACTTTAAAAATTCATATCTCCGGTTCCCCTGAACCGATTTTAATCGTTTTTGTGTCATTTTAAAGATAAAAATATAAGCTATTTTAATAAATTGGTTTTGGATTTTTAAACTGTTTCCTGTGTTTTATTTAATTACTGTTTTGTGATATTTGAATGCTTTACACTTTGTCTCCTAAGTTAAGCCTTGACGCTCGATGCCAAGCTACCAAGGGTTGAGCTGGGATTAATTTACTGAGACCCAACTGTACCTATGTGGAGGTTGGTGGCTTGTTGCTAGGTGTAGGTACCTACCTGCCCTACCAATAACCCATTTTCCAACACTCCCTCACATCTCTCACCAGTATTTCATGCTCTTCCGCACTGAAACAACACTTTCTATTTTTCTTCTCCCTCCCCTGGGTCTCGTGTGTGTCCTCCAGGTTGGTTCCTGGTTGATTGGGGTCACCCTGGGGTCTCTCCTGGCTTTCTGGGTCCATTTTGCCTCTCCTTTGCACTGCATTCTGCATTAGTGTCTGAAGTTGACGCTAATGCGGCTAAAAATAGTGCATTTCAGTTTTGCAACAAATGTAAGTGCTGTAAAACAGGTTAGAGTCATTTTTGCAGTGTTAACGTCATTTTGCCTTACAAGAAGGTGCAATGGTTAACGTCTAAAAACTTGACTCTAACCATTTTTTAGCGACATAAATATGACGCTCAGATGGTGCTAAAAAATGGCACAAGCCAGCACTAAGTTTTGGGATGCAAATCTGCATTTGTGCATTTTTGCATCAAAAAGTACACATTTGGCCCTATGTGTCATGCAATGGGTTGCCACATATCACTCTTACTTGTGGTATTCGCAAAGTGCTGCTAGCTATCCATAAGGGTTAGGCTGACAGCTGTCACACTGTGTAGGATCAGACTCAGTCCCCCATACTCAGTGGTGCTGCCGCCCAAAATCCAGCAGTCCTGTTACTACAATGGGAGTCTACCACAGCATAGAGTAGAGTAGTGTAGTGTGGAGTGGCATACAGTAGAGCAGCATAGAGCGATGTAGCATTGAGTGAATAGCATAGAGAGGGGTACGGCATAGAGTGGACTATCATAGAGGGGAGTGGGGCAGAGTAGAGTGACAGAATGGAGTAGCATAGAGTGAGATAGCGTACAGTGTATTGGTGCAGATTGGAGTGGCGTAGATTGGATTGGTGTACATTAGAGTGGCATACATTGGAGTGGCCTAGTGTAGAATAGTGTAGGGTGGAGTGGCATAGAGGGCAGTGACATACAGTTGAGTGGCATAGAGTGGCATAGAGTTGAATGGAATAAAGTAGAGTATTGGCAGAGAGAGCAGTTGTCATGAGGCCTGTGCATTGACTCAATATAGTTATGCCTCATTTCTTAGCATTTTAGAACTCACAATGTCTTTGCCTTGCATTGTTGTACATTGTAAATTTGTTCTTTTGTGCCATTGTTTTGAAACACACTGTAATTTCACTTGCTGTGCAGCAACTTTCCTGGGATTCTGTCTGAACATTCTCCGACTGCTCAGTGGGCACGATAAGTGCCAGGTGTTGTTTTCTATCCGTTCAGGAATCGCTCTCAGGCTTCTATAAACATAACACAGTAGCTTTTCACTGTATCAAGCTCAACTTATAAATTAGGTCCTGTAGTGTATATTTTTAGAGAGGAGGATTCTAGCAAAGATGGCACATCTGGGGAACAGATGCCCTCTGGGGAATGCAGCCTGTGTAAACTGGGTTTACGCTTCCCTATGAGGACCATTTGACTACCCAAACAGAGGTATGTGGATCTCCACTCCCAGAGATCACAAATAATGATTGCCTTCCTTTGCATACAATAACAGGGTAGGCTCAGGCCACTAGATTTGCACTATGGTGGCACTGTGGCCCTTGAGGCCACCTGCCAAACTCATAACACCACTACACCGCCATTGCGGGCTAAACCCTGCCAGCCCTATTTTGAGTTTCCCGCTGGGCCGGCGGGTAACAGGGCCGTAACAATGCAGGGAGCTAGTAATTGAGCAGGCTGCAATGTGTCTGTGCGGTGGGTGCAGCAGCACCCGTCGTGCATTCCACTGGCTGTAATTCGGGCAGTGGAATGCGCATCGGGGCTGTGCATGGGGGCCCCTGCAATGCCCATGCCAAGTGCATGGGCTTTGCAGGGTCCCCCAGGGGCCCCCCGACACCACCATTCCGCCAGCCATTACATGGTAGTGTAAACCGTCATGGAAAGGCTGGTGGATGGGGACTCGTAATCCCCTGGCGGATTACAACTGCCGGGACCGCTAGGCTGAAGGCTGCAGGCTGATGGTAGCCTGGCGGTGCCGGCGGTTGGGTCATAATAGGGCGGTCAAACCGCCCTGTCTGCGGCAGTCCGACCACCACACTCGGAATGAGGACCTATGTGTGTTATACAGTTTTATAACTGCTATTTTGATATTTATAATTATTGCCAGTACTGTAATCACATCTAATGAGCTTCATAATAGAATTAGTTGTAATAAATATATTGTGTACTTTCATTGCGTCTTTTTTTACTGTTGCTATGGGTATGACTCAGATAATGTATAAAAAGACTGACCTGTTTTCCACTGTTCCCTTAGAAAGAGGCTAGAGTGTCATGCCTTTTGGGTTGCACCAATTAATTGTCACTCTGTAAGGCTAGGAGGACAAGTAACACACTGTGAGCTAGTCAGGTATTTTGGTATGACAGTACAGATTTGGCAGCCCCTGCATTCTGACATTCTGTTGTTTAAAAGCTTTAAAAGCACAGTTCTGCAAAAGTAGACTCACTGCAACACAGTGGCATACAGCAGAGTGGCATAGAGTAAAGTGACATAGAGTGTAATAGTATACAGCAGAGTGGCGAAGAGTGGAGTGGCGTAGAGTGAAGTGCACAGAGTGGAGTAGGCAGTGGCACAGAGTGGAATAGTGTAGATTGGAGTAGTTTAGAGTGGAGTGGCACAGAGTGGAGTGGTGTACAATGCAATACAGTTGAATGGCGTAGACTGGAATAGCATAAAGTGGATTTGTATTGAGTGGAGTGACATACAGTACACTTACGTACAGTAGAGTGTCATAAAGTAGAGTGGTAACCAGTGGAATGGAGTCAAATAGAGTGAAGTGCCCTAGAGTGGAATATCATGCAGTAAAGTGGCAGAGAGTGGAGTGGTGTAGAGTGGAATAGACAAGAGTAATGTAGAATGAAGTGTCTTAGAGTGGAATAGCACAGAGTGTAGTGGCATGTAGTGATGAAGATTGGAGTGGCATACAGTGCAATAGGATAGAGGGGAGTGGCATAGACAACAATACCATAGAGTGGAATGGCATAGATTGGAAAAGAGTCAGGTGGCATAAAGTGGAATAGCACAGAGTGGAGCGGCATAGGACAGAGTGGGGTAGAGTGGAGTGGCTTAAAGTTGAATAATGCCAAGTCGAGTGGCATTCACTGGTGAAGAGTTGAGTGTCTTATAGTGGAATAACAGGGAGTAGCATATGATAGAATGTGTACAGTGCAATGGGGAACAGTAGAGTAGAGTGGAGGGTTCTACAGTGGAATAATGTAGATTGGAGTAGTGTACAATGGAGTGGTACAGAGTAGAATACTGTCCAGTGGAGTGGCATAGATTGGAGAAGAGTTAGATGGCATAAAGTGGAATAGTGCAGATTGGAGTGGCATAGAGTGGAGTGATGTAGAGTGTAGTGGTATAGAGTGGAAAAGCATAGATTGGAGTGGCGTAGAGTGGAAAGGGTAGAGTAGAGTGGCATGGAGTGGAATGTCATAGACTGCTCTGGCATTGAGTGGTATAGCATAGACTAGAGTGGCATAAAGTGGCTTAAAGTGGAGGGGTATAAAGTGGAATAGAATAGAGCTGAGTGTTGTAGGGTGGAGTGGCATAGAGTTGAGTAGCTTAGATTGGCGTGGCTTAAAGAAGAGTGGCATAGCGTGGAATAATTTACAGTGGAGTGGCATAGAGTAGAATGGCAAAGAGTGAAGTGGCCTAGAGTGGCGTTCAGTCAAATGGCATAAAGTGGAACAATGAAGAGTGAAGTGGTGTGGAGCTGCATAGAGTGGAGTGACTTAAAGTGGAGTGGCGCGGAGTGGTGTAGAGCTGAGTGGCATACAGTGGAATAGCGTAGAGGAGAGTGGCATACAGTAAAGTGGTGTAGACTGTAGCGGTGTAAAGTAGAGTGGAGGTAGACTGAAGTGGTGTGAAAATTGAATAGTATAGAGTGGATAGACGTAGATGGTAAAGCCATGCAGTGGTGAGGCAAACAGTGGCATTGAGCCAAGTATTGTGCAGTGGAATAGGACAGACTGGAGTAGTGTCGAGTCCAGTGGCTAACAGTGGAGTGATGTACAGTTGAGTGGAATAGAGCTGCATTCAGTATTGTCCAGTGGAGTGACGTAGAGTAGCGAAAAGTGAAGTGGTGGAAAGTGAAATAGCGCAGAGCCTTAGAGTGGATTGACACGCAGTGGCATGGTTTGAAGTAGAATAGTAGAGTGGAGTGTCATAGGGCATAGTACAGTAGAGTGGAGTGGTGCAGAGTGGAATAGCGTACATTGGAGTGGCATAGAGTGAAGTGTCATTGAGTGCAGTGGGGTTGAGTGGAATAGTGTAGGCTGGATTGACATGGATTGGAGTGGCCTAAAGTGGAATAGCACAGACTAGAGTGGTGTAGAGTTGAGTAGCTTACAGTGGAGTGGCTTAGAGTAGAGTGTCATAGAGTGGAATAGTGTACACGGAGTGGCATGGAGATCAGTGGTGCAGAGTGGAATAGTTATATGCGTAAAGTGGCATTAAGTGGTGTAAGGTGGTTGTTAGACCAGACAGCCTTAGGGTGGTCACCCCTAATTTTTTGCCAGCCTCCCTCCACTTTTGAGATACTGTGTTTGCTGGTTTTTAGACTATGCACACTTTACCACTGATAACCAGTGATAAAGTGCATATGCTCTCTCCCTCTAAACATGGTAACATTGGATCACATCCAATTGGGCTATTTAATTTACTTATAAGTCCCTAGTAGAGTGCATTATATGTCCCCAGGGCATGTAGATTAAAAGCTACAAGTGGGCCTGCAGCACTGATTGGGCCACCCACTTCAGTAGCCCCTTAACCTTGTCTCAGGCCTGCCATTGCAAGGCCTGTGTGTGCAGTTCACTGCCAATTCGACATGGCATTTAAAAGTACTTGCCAAGCCTAAAACTCCCCTTTTTCTACATATAAATCACCCCTAAGCTGTGCCCTAGGTAACCCCTAGAGCAGGGTGCTGTGTAGGTAAAAGGCAGGACATGTACATGTGTAGTTGTCATGTCCTGGTAGTGTAAAACTCCTAAATTTGTTGTTACACTACTGTGAGGCCTGCTTCCTTCATAGGCTAACATTGGGGCTGCCCTCATACATTGTTTGAGTGGTAGCTGCTGATCTGAAAGGAGTAGGAAGATCATATTTAGTATGGCCCGAATGGTAGTACAAAATCCTGCTGACTGGTGAAGTTGGATTTAATATTACTAATTTAGAAATGCCACGTTTATTAGGTGAGCATTTCTCTGCACTTAAATCTTTCTGTGCCTTACAATCCACGTCTGGCTGGGTTTAGTTGACAGCTCCTTGTGCATTCACTTAGACACCCCCAAACACAGGATACTCAGCCTCACTTGCATACATCTGCATTTTGATTGGGTCTTCCTGGGCTCGGAGGGCGAAGAGCCTGCTCTCACACAAAGGACTGCCACACCCCCTACTGGGACCCTGGCAGACAGAATTGAACTGAAAGGGGACCTGGGGCACTTCTAAGCCACTCTTTGAAGCCTCCCCTACTTCAAAGGCTAATTTGGGTATAAAAACAGGGCCTCTGCCCTACCACCTCAGACACTTCATGGAGAAGATACCTGAACCAGAACCTGCACCATGACAAGAAGAATTGTCTGGCTGCCTGAAGGACTCACCTGACTGCTTGCTGAAGAGGACTGCTGCCTTGCTGGTGCCCTGCTGTCTAGAGGTAGACAAATATATATACATATATATATTATATATATAAGAAAAATATTATATATTTTTCTAAACACTGTGTGGTGTATTTTTGTGGTGTTATATTGTGGTATTGTATGATTTATTGCACAAATACTTTACACATTGCCTTCTAAGTTAATCCTGACTGCTCAGTGCCAAGCTACCAGAGGGTGGTCACAGGATAATTTGGATTGTGTGTAACTTATCTCGACTAGAGTGAGGGTCCTTGCTTGGACAGGGGGTAACCTGACTGCCAACCAAAGACCCCATTTCTAACATTGGTGATCAGCGGTGAGGATAGGACTTGTATTTGTGCAGTGACATACAGTAGCTAAGTATTTCACTACTTACCCACAGTTGTAGGTCAACCTGATTTTTGTCTCTTTTTTCAAAATCGTTGTTCCTGACAATTTTCTAAACCTAAATCCTCACTCAACATGTCTGAAGCAGGAGATTTTGACCTAGCCCTGTTGGAGACATATACTGTCACACAGCTAAAAGGGTTCTGCAAGGAGATGAGTGTACCCACCCAAGGAGCCTCCAGAAAGGAGGACTTTCAAGCGGTGCCGAGGGCCTGGGCAGAAGCCCATTTAGAGGATGATACTGAGGATGAGGAGCCAGAAGACGGCCCTTCAGAGGATTTTATGCCATCAGTGTATGAAGCTACCACTGCAATTGTACCCCCTGCCAGACCAGAGAGCAGTGTCTCTGATCAAGGCCTGACCGCATAGTAAAGGAGAGAGGAGAGGGGGTTCCAATTGCAAATGGCAAGACTGAAAGTTGAGGCTCAACAGGAAGAAAGAAGGGCAGAGAGAGAAGCGCAAGCAGCTGAGAGAGCCTTGGCTGAAAATAAACTTTTGTCGGCTCATGAGCTGAGTCTCAAGGAGCTGGATCTTAAGGCGAAGCAGTCTGAATCTAGCAATAATGGTGGCAGCATACAGGCAGGACCTGCTGGAGAAAAGAAGGTTTGTATACCCAAAAATGTGGTGCCCAGTTTTGTGGTGGGAGATGACATAGATAAATGGCTAGCTGCTTATGAAGTTGCACTAAGGACTCATGAGGTTCCTGAAGGGCAATGGGGTACAGCTATGTGGAGTTCTGTGCCAGCACTGGGGAGGGACACACTTCTCACACTGGACCCAAAGGATCAAAACACATATCCACTTATGAAAGCCATTTTACTTGCCAAGTTTGGGCTGACCCCTGAGAAATACCGTCAGAGGTTCAGGGACAGCACCAAACAGTCCACACAACATGGTAGATTTCTTTGACTTTTCCAGTAAGGCACTGAATGAAAGGGTGCGAGGCTGCAAAGTACATGATTACACAGGATTGTATCATTTGATTCATATGCTCAGTATTTGTTTTACAGAGTTGCACCAGCACCTAGTAGACAGTAAGCTGACTGATCCCAGGACGACTGTTGAGGAGGCGGACCTCTGGACTAGCACCAGAGTGTCCAGAAAGGTATCTGGGGGGACACCCACAAAGGTGGTCAAGGTGCCCATCAGTAGAAAGAGGGGGGAGAAAAACTTAAAAACAAGGAGTTCTCAAAAGGCCCCCCAAAATAGTTCCCAAGGGAATAGTGGTAACCAGTCCCGGTTTGATTTCAAAAGGAGAGGTTTTATTGACCATAAGACAGGGAGGTTTGTACCCCAATGTGCAGAGTGCAATAAGTATGGGCACTCTGAGGGCGACTCCAAGTGTCCCAAGAGGGCACAGCCCCCCAAAGGAGGGCTGATACCTGGGTTGGCTAGTGTAGCATTCGGGGAGGAGATGGATCTCAGACAGTTTTGAGGAGCAGATAGAGGTAACCCTAGTGCCCCTGGGAGATGCAGAGAAGGTGCCAAAAACCCACATGCCTGCCAATACTTCCAAGTATAGGCAATGGGTCACCATCAATGGGCAAAGGGTGGAGGCTCTGCGTGACACAGGAGCCAGCATGACTACTGTCAAGAGTCAGCTGGTGTCAGCAGAGCAGGTCCTCCCAAATACATTCCACCAAGTCATTGTCACCGACAATCGTGAGAGCCACCTACCGGTAGCTCTGGTTCCCTTTGAGTAGGGGGTGGGTCTCAGGTACTCTGAAAGTAGCTGTGAGTCCTGCCATGCCTGTAGATTGTCTCTTAGGCAATGACCTTGAACACACTACCTGTAAGGAGGTAGAGCTAAGGTCTCACTTGGAGATGTTAGGATTGCCTGAGTGGGTCTGCATGACCACACGGTCCATGGCTGCCCGGGAGGGAGGTCAAGGGCATCTGGAGCCTGGAACAATGGCCTAGACAACTGCCAAGAGGAGGGGCAAGGGGTGCAGGAAACCGGTCCCAGAAGTTCCTGCAGTGGTTGACGGAGTTCCTGAGGAGGAGGAGGCCCCCGAGCCAAATGGGGAAGACATTGCCGCCCTAGGTGACCTACCTGAGCTTGCTGGCTGGCAAGTTGAGGGTGGGCCCACCAGGGAGGGATTCTGCAAGGCGCAGAAAAAATGTCCCACTCTAGAGGGCATGAGGAAGCAAGCCTCAGCCCAGGCAGCAGGTGAAGCCTCTGGCGATCACCACATATATTGGGAGAATGATCTCCTCTACAGTGAGCCTAAGGTTCCGGCCATTGGGGCAGCGCGTGGGCTGGTGGTCCCTCAATGTTGCCGAACCTTCCTGCTGGGTCTGGCTCACGACATTCCCCTGGCAGGACATTTGGGGAAAAACAAGACCTTTGCCATGCTTGTCACCCACTTCTATTGGCCCGAATAAGGACAAACTCAGATACTTTCTGTAGGTCCTGTCCTAACTGCCAGGCCAGTGGTAAAACAGGAAAAGGGGTTAAGTCCACCCTGATTGCATTTCCTGTCGCTGGCACCCCCTTTTAAAGGGTGGGCATTGACATTGTCGGTCCATTGGTCCCCAAAATTGCCCTAGGCAACAGGTTCATCCTGGTTTTGGTGGCCATGCCACCCGTTACCCAGAGGCAATCCCTCTGATGACCGTAACTGCACTGGTGGTGACCAGAACTCTGATGGGGATATTTACCTGTGTGGGATTCCCAAAGGAGATAGTATCTGATAGAGGCACAGACTTTGGTCCCCATTCCAACATTGACGGGCGGCGGAGGCCGCCCGCTAATGTTGCGCGGCAGAAATACCGCTCCGCGGTCCAGAGACCGCGGAGGGTATTCCAAGTTTTCCCCTGGGCTGGCGGGCGGCCGCCGAAAGGCCGCCCGCCAGCCCAGGGGAAAACAACCTTCCCACGATGAAGCCGGCTCGTAATCGAGCCGGCGGAGTGGGAAGGTGCGACGGGTGCTACTGCTGGAGACCGCCGGTTTTCCTGCACTGACCGCGGCCAAAGCGCCGCGGTCAGAATGCCCTGCGGGGCACCGCCGGGCTGTCGGCGGTGCTCCCGCCAACCGCGAGCCTGGCGGTCACAGACCGCCAGGCTCGTAATGAGGGCCTTTATGTCTGCATACATGAAGTCTATGTGGGATGTGTGTGGTGTAACCTACAAGTTCACCACACCCTATCACCCCCAATCTAATGGTCTTGTGGAGAGCTTCAACAAGACCTTCAAAGGCATGATCAAAGGCCTCACTGAGGCCCTGAGGCTCTGAAGTGTAAGTGGGATGTCCTCTTACCATGCCTTCTCTTTGCTTACAGAGAGGTACCCCAGAAGGGGGTAGGGTTCAGTCCCTTTGAGTTTCTCTATGGATACCTTGTCAGGGGACACTAACGCATTGTTAAGGAGGGGTTGGAGAAAGCTCCAAAGGCACCCCCTCAGGATATGGTCAGCTACATGCTGTCTCTCCGCAACCAGATGCACCGCTTCTGGAAAATGGCCAAAAGTAACCTTGAGGCCAGTCAAGAGGTAATGAAACGCTGGTATGACCAGAAGGCCACTCTGGTAGTGTTTCAACCTGGAGACAAAGTGTGGGTAATGGAGCCAGTAGAGCCTAGAGCTCTCCAGGACCGCTGGTCTGGCCCATTTGAAGTAAAGGAGCGGAAAGGGGAGGCCACTTACCTATTGAACCTCCAATCCCCTAGGAACCCCCTAAGGGTGCTCCATGTCAACCGACTGAAGCCTCACTTTGAGAGGTCTGGAATCAACATGCTTCTGGTGACAGATGAGGGTATGGAGGAGGAAAGTGAACCTCTTCCCGAACTCCTCGCTGCCAAGGAAGGTGATAGGTCCGTGGAGGGTGTCATTGTCTCTGACTCCCTGACCCTAGACCAGAGAGGGGGCTGCTACCAGTTACTGGAACAGTACTCCTCCCTGTTTTCTCTCACCCCTGGACTCACACACTTGTGTGTCCATGACATTGACACGGGAGACAGTCCCCCTGTAAAGAACAGAATGTACAGGTTGTCTGACAAGGTGAAGGCCAGCATCAAAGAGGAAGTCTCCAAGATGTTGGCTCTTGGGGTTATTGAGAAGTCTAGTAGTCCCTCGGCCAGCCCTGTGGTGCTGGTACCCAAGGCTGCTACCCTGGGTGTCAAGCCAGAACTCCGGTTCTGCGTGGACTACCTGGGTATCAATTCAGTCACCCGGACTGACGCTCACCCCATCCCCTGAGCTCATGAGCTCGCAGACTGACTAGGCACTGCCAAATTCCTCAGTACCTTTGATTTCACATCAGGGTACTGGCAGGTCACCTTGACTGAGGGGGCTAAAGAGAGATCAGCATTTTCCACACCTGAGGGCCATTACCAATTCCGGGTGATGCCTTTTGGGTTAAAAAATGCCCCCACTACCTTCCAACGGTTGGTTAACGGAATCCTAGCTGGCAAGGATGCCTTCTGTGCAGCCTACCTGGACGACATTGCCGTCTACAGTGACAGCTGGGAGGAACACCTGCTCCACCTCAAGGAGGTGCTTTAGGCTCTGCAACAGGCAGACCTGACCATCAAGGCCAGTAAGTGCCAGATTGGGCAGGGTTCCGTGGTGTACTTGGGACACCCAGTAGGTGGTGGCAAGGTGCAGCCACTCCAGGCCAAGATTGAAACTATCAAGGCCTGGCAACCACCTAGAACCCAAACAGAGATGAGAGCCTTCTTAGGCCTCACTGGGTATTACTGCAGATTTGTCAAGGGCTATGGAACCATGGTGACACCCTTGACAGAACTCACATCCAAAAAGCAACCTAGGTTGGTGAATTGGACAGAGGCTTGTCAGAAAGCCTTTGACTCCCTGAAGGAAGCCGTGTGCACAGCCCCGTGCTCAAAGCTCCTGAATACGCCAAGGAATTTGTTGTGCAGACAGACGCTTCAGAGCACGGCATAGGGGCAGTCCTAGCACAGCTAAATGAGGAGGGCCTAGACCAACCAGTAGTCTTTATTAGCAGAAGACTATTACCACGGGAACAGAGGTGGAGTGCTATTCAAAGAGAAACATTTGCTGTGGTCTGGGCACTGAAGAAGCGGAGACCATACCTGCTTGGGACTCACTTCCGGGTTCAGAAAGACCACAGGCTCCTCAGATGGTTCATGAAGATGAGGGGTGAGAATCCTAAACTCTTGAGGTGGTCCATTTCCCTACAGAGAATGGACTTTACAGTGGAGCATCGCCCGGGGATTGACCACGCCAGTGCTGATGGTCTCTCTAGATACTTCCACCTTAATGATGAGAGCTCCCAGGAGGTTGGGTAGCTCTCCTCATTTTAAGCTGGGGGGACACATGTTAGACCTGACAACCTTAGGGTGTTCACCCCTAATTTTCTGCCTGCCTCCCCCCACTTTTGAGATACTGTTTTTGTTGGTTTTTAGACTCTGTACACTTTACCACTGCTAACCAGTGCTAAAGTGCATATGCTCTCTCACTTTAAACATGGTAACATTGGATCACACCCAATTGGGCTATTAAATTTACTTATAAGTCCCTAGTAGAGTGCACTATTTGTGCCCAGGGCCTCTAGATTAAAAGCTACTAGTGGGCCTGCAGCACTGATTGTGCCACCCACTTCAGTAGCCCCTTAACCTTGTCTCAGGCCTGCCATTGCAAGGTCTGTGTGTGCAGTTCACTGCCAATACGACTTGGCATTTAAAAGTACTTGCCAAGCCCAAAATCTCCCCTTTTTCTACATATAAGTCACTGTAGTATGGTGGAGGCAGGAAACAAGGAAAAACTCCTCTTCACACTCTGGTGTAAGTTTTCTAGCTGTAGCTTTATTGATGGATCCACGACAGACATCAACACCCTCTCAGGTCCAGAGCCAACCTCCCTTCAAACCAGGCTCCAGAACCTGAGGGCACTGATGTCACAACCTAGAACTCACAAGTACAAAAGATCTAAAGCAGAAAGCCATACAAATTACAGAATGTGTTTACAACCATTGAACATGTTCCACTTACAATTATATGTACAATTAACATTAAGGCGGTCATTACAACATTGGTGGTAAAAGGCGCTTACCGCCGTGCAGAAGACCGCCAACACACCACCGCGGCCGCGGAATTCCGCCACAGCTAATATGACCCACTTCTCGGAATCCGCCAAAAGTCAGACACCCACACAAGTCCGCCACACCAAAGGTCAGTGATAAACTGGCGAAAACAAAACCTCCACCGTCACGCCAACAGGAATATGCCCACACTATCACGACATACAAATCTACGCGGCGGTCTTTCAACCGCGGTATTCCATTGACGGTACACACCACTGCGCTCAAAATACACACACTCTTACAAAACACAGCCACATTGGACAACTCAAAATACACACACCTGATACACACACACACACCACTCCCACACACCCATTACAATATAAAACACACACCCACATCACCCACAAACCCCCACGACAAAAAATTCCAAAAGAAGGCCAGAGAGAGACACCACCAGCAAGAACAACAGCATCCACAGGCACACAACACCATCACCCACACAACTTCCACGCAGCTCACACAACACACCACTACATATCACCACACTTTTCACCACACACTCCACTCCACACATCACCTACACCACCCCATAGCATGGCAAAGACACCCCAGGTTCTCGGAGGAGGAGCTCAGGGTCATGGTGGAGGAAATCGTCCGGGTAGAGCCACCGCTATTCGGAGCACAGGTGCAGAACACTTCCATAGCTAGGAAGATGGAGCTATGGCGAAGAATAGTGGACAGAGTCAACGCAGTGGGACGACACCCAAGAAATTGGGAGGACATCAGGAAGAGGTGGAACGACCTACGGGGGAAGGTGCGATCCTCGGTCTCAAGACACCACCTGGCGGTTCAGCGGACTGGCGGAGGACCCCCACCTCCTCCCCCACAACTAACAACATGGGAGGAGCAAGTCTTGGCGATTCTGCATCCTGAGGGCCTCGCAGGAGTAGGTGGAGGAATGGACTCTGGTAAGACAAACCTTTACTATTACATCCCCCACCCTACCTGCATGCTATCACATACCCCCACCCTCACCCCCAGCACCCCAACTCCTCACATATCTCCCAACATCACAAACCACACATCCCAACACCAAGCCCTGCATGCAACAACAAAGCATGGACACCCATCACCAAAGCATGCCCACTGCACATACCCATACACCCCCCTAAACCATCATCACACAAGCTCCCACACAGGAATGCTAGCACTGGGGTACACGGTCACCCACCCATTGCACACCATTACACACGCAGATTCAATAAACATCCTTTTCTACCCCTGCAGATCCCCTACCCAAAGTCACCGGACAGAATGGTCCACACATGTCCACTCCACCAACAGAAGAGGCCCACAGTGATGACAGCACCTCTGTCCAACTGGATCTAGATGACCAGCCCGGATCATCGGGGATCTCTGGACAGTCGGTTCCCCTCACACAGGCACAGACCACCACAGACCTTCCCCCCTATGGAAACACCAGCACAGCACCTACCCAGCGGGCCCATACCTCCGTCCCCAGGACACGTCAATCAGCTGTGTGTCCACCACTACAGGGAACCCAGGCTAACCCACCACCCCAACAACAACAGGGACCTGGGGGCAGTGGTAGTGGGCACACGGTCCAGGGGACGGAGGCCCAGGAACACAGGGGAACTGGGAGGGCTGCTGTGCGACAGGGGGTGGACAGGCCAAGGGAACCCACTCTCCACAAGGCCCTCTCCTCCATCATGGGAGCCTACCACCACTCCCAGGAGACAATGGCAACCGTACTGGCCAAGTTTCAGGAGACCCAGCGCATGCAGGAGGAACAGTATATGGGCTTCAGGGAGGAACTCAGAACCATCAGCTCCACCCTGGGCACCATCATAAGGATGCTGAAGGAACTACTCAACACCAGGAGGGACACTGTGGCACTACAAGAGGCCCCTGAAACTAGCATGGACGATGAACTGCCCACAACCTCCGCCGGCTCTAGTGGACAGGACGCCCCGCCACAGGACCACCACACCAGCACTCCACCTCCTGCAGACGGAGAACCACCCTGCAAACTGTCCCTGAGATCCAGGAACAAGACAGAGAACGATGCCAAGACCCCCGCCAAGAAATGAGACCACCCTGATTGTCATCCTACTGTCCCACTTTGTCACCCTGTCCATAATTAAACTGCCCCAGCTCCACTTCCTATGCCCATATGGGCAATGCACCTGTGAGACTAATAGACTGGACTCTGCCATGGACACTCCTCCACCATCACCCCTCACCATTTCACTACCCCCTCCAATATTGAGCATTTAAATAAACACACCTAAAGCACAAAATGATCTGGAGTCTGTCTGTGATTTCGAAATAGTGTATTAGCAATTACAGTGCTAAAATGTTTTTTAAATAGTAATGTCAACATACCTATGTCACACAGCTCTAGTCCATGAGGAATCTAAGCAGATGTCACACAGTGGGACCCACATCTGTGAAATCGTAAGGGAAAGTGACAACTCAGTGACCATACACTGGGTGAAAACGATAGACAGGAGAGAGGTAGTAGTGTCAAAGTACATGTAGTAGGCAGGTTTGGATTTCTACCTGTGTCTCACTGGAAATACTGCAGAATCACTGAGTCCCTGTTGTGCATGTCTTTTTCCTCTGCTTCCTCCTCATCACTGTCCACAGTCTCCACAGCTGCAACAACACCGCCATCTGGACTATCCTCCTGCAGAAAAGGCACCTGGCGTCGCAAAGCCAAGTTGTGAAGCATACAGCAGGCCACGATGATCTGGCACACCTTCTTTGGTGAGTAGAATAGGGATCCACCTATCATATGGAGGCACCTGAACCTGGCCTTCAGAAGGCCGAAGGTCCGCTCGATCACCCTCCTAGTTCGCCCATGGGCCTCATTGTAGCGTTCCTCTGCCCTGGTCCTGGGATTCCTCACTGGGGTCAGTAGCCATGACAGGCTGGGGTAACCAGAGTCACCTGCAAATGGCGAGGGACAACTGTTAGACACACACTAACCTGGAGGGATAACCCCAGACCCAGACAACCATTCCCACTGACTTGCTTCCAGGTGCTCACCTAATAGCCACACACAGTGCCTCTGGAGTTGACCCATCACCTAAAGGATGCTGCTATTCCACAGGATGCAGGCGTCATGCACTGAGCCAGGGAACAAGGCATTCACATGGGAGATGTACTGGTCTGCCAAACATACCATCTGTACATTCATAGAATGATCACTCTTCTGGTTTCTGTACACCTGTTCACTCCTGTGGGGGGGGGGACCAAAGCCACATGTGTCCCATCAATGGCACCTATGATGTTGGGGATATGTCCCTGGGCATAGAAATCACCTTACACTGTAGGCAAATCCTCCACCTGAGGGAAAACGATGTAGCTCCACATGTGTTTCAGAAGGGCAGACAACACTCTGGACAGTACGTTGGAAAACATAGGCTGGGACATCCCTGATGCCATGGCCACAGTTGTTTGAAAAGAGCCACTTGCAAGGAAATGGAGCACTGACAGCACCTGCACTTGAGGTGGGATTACTGTGGGATGGCGGATTGCTGACATCAGGTCTGGCTCCAACTGGGTACACATTTCCTGGATTGTGGCACGGTCAAGCCTGTAGGTGATTATCAAATGTCGTTCCTCCATTGTCGACAGGTCCACCAACGGTCGGTACACCGGAGGATGCCGCTATCTCCTCACATGTCCCAGCGGATGGTGCCTATGAAGGACAACAGCGAGCACAGAGTCAAACAACTCAGAGGTACGTACCCACAGTTTACACAGAACACCATCCATACACAAAAGGTGGCCTGTATGTGTGTTGAGTCTAGGTCTAGGTATTTGTGACGCAGTTGAAAATGAGGCCATGTGGGCCCCTGAAATGGCGGCTGCCTGACCTCTAAAGTGGGACAATGGGATGTGAGGTAACTGCGCTGGCGTTGTACACCGTCGCGGTAGGCGGTCGAAGACCGCGGTGCAATGCTGCATTGGTTAACATTGGACCCTATGGGTCCCGAGGAGCCAATGACGATGTACGCTGGCGGCGACGGTACGCACCACCGTGGACGTGACCGCCATTTTCTATCTGTTCAATCACTCGATACCTGATCTTCGACAGGAAAGGACCTACACTGCAAGTGCTGCTGTGACCTCGGTCTGGAAGAGACAATGGCTCGTTCGTCTGGTGAAAGGGCCCCTGCCTTCACATCGGAGGAGTTGGAGAAACTCGTGGACGGGGTCCTCCCCCAGTACAACCTACTCTACGGTCCTCCAGACAAACAGGTAAGTACACAGGGAGCATGTTGTATGGGCTATGCCTGTGTGGAGAGGGCTGGATGTAAGAAGGAAGGGGGCAGAGTGCTTCGTGCATGAAAGACGGTGAATGCATGTGCCACATGGCAAGGGTAGGGATGGGGGCCAATCACTTTGACGGTGCTGTTGGTAATGACTTCTCTTCTTCCCCTGTACATTTCATGTAGGTCAGCGCCCACCAGAAGAAAGATATTTGGCGTGCCATCGCCAAGGACGTCCGGACCCTGGGGGTCTACCACAGACGGAGCACCCACTGCCGGAAAAGATGGGAGGACATTCGCCGCTGGAGCAAGAAGACGGCAGAGGCTCAGCTGGGGATGGCCTCCCAACGTGGGAGGGTTGCCCGTCGCACCATGACCCCCCTGATGTTCAGGATCCTGGAGGTGGCCTACCTGGAGTTGGATGGGCGCTTGAGTGCATCACAGCAGGCACAAGGGGGTGAGTACACTCTCATTCTGCTGACTTTGTGCGCAGTGGAGTTGTCTGGGTGGGGAGGAGGGCTGTGGGTTTCCCTAGGCCAGGGCAAGTTTGGTAGGCAAGGCCCCTCCGTAAGGCAGGCCATGTGGCACCCCAGCCCACCTCTGTAGAGTGCCAAGTACAGCTATTCATGCCCCTGTGTCATCTATGTGTGCAGATGTCGTCCATAGCCTTGTAGGCCATTTCCCAGGAATTGAACAGTGGAGCCCAAGAGCACGGCGTAGTGTAGGGGGCTTCTGTGTCTGTCTTGTCCGCCAACGGTAGCGGTAATCCATGCACTCAACATGTCTTTCTTCTGTCGTCCCCCCCCCCTTTTTGTGGTCCCCTTGTTCTTGTGTGCATTAGCACCATCAGGTGGAGGAGCAGTGGCACCGGAGCAGGAGGGAGCTGCATCCCACATGTCCCTGGAGGGCGAGACTACGGACTCCGAATTCATCAGTGGGACAGAGGGCGAGGGGAGCTCCACGGCGGGGACAGGAGCTGACACCAGCGACACGGACTCGTCCTCTGATGGGAGCTCCCTTGTGGTGGCGCCAACATCTGTGCCCCCGCATCTACAGGTACAGCCGCCACCCCCCCTACCAGCACCGCCCTCCCAGCAGCCCCTCAGCCTTCGCCCCGTGCCCGCTCACCCAGGAGGGTGGGCATCACCTTCGCACCAGGCACCTCAGGCCCTGCCCCAGTCACCCTTGCTGTCCTCAGTGAGGAGGCCATTGACCTCCTCAGGTCCCTCACTGTTGGGCAGTCTACCATTTTGAATGCCATCCAGGGTGTAGAAAGGCAGTTGCAACAAACAAATGCATTCCTGGAGGGCATTCATTCTGGTCAGGCGGCCCTTCACCGAGCTTTTCAGACTCTGGCCTCAACACTGATGGCAGCCATTCTCCCCGTCTCTAGCCTCCCCCCTCCAACTTCCTCCACCCAGACCCAATCCCCTGTACCTCTGCCTATCCCAAGCACACCATCAGACCAGCCTGCACACACGTCAACACACAAGAGAATCTCAGGCAAACATAAGCACCTCACATCCCACAGGCACTCACGCAAGCAACACACACATTGAGACACACCAACATCCACTGCCTCCACTGTGTCTCCCTCCTCCTCGTCTCCCTCCTCCCTCCCAGTCTCGTCTACACTCACACCTGCAGGCACTACCTCTACAGCCACTACGTCCCTCACCAGCACACTCGCTCACGTGCAGTCACCACCCCCACTACCATTCACACATCCCCTGTGTTCTCTCCCAGTGTGTCTGTGAGGCCCCCTCCCAAGATACACAAACGCAGACACACACCCACCCAACAGCCATCCACCTCACGACAGCCTCCAGCGCATGCACCTTCACCCAAAGTCACCAAGCGTACACCTCCTACTACCCCCATCTCTTCCTCCACTCCCAAACCCCCTCCAGCTATCCGTCCCAGTGTGTCCAAAAAACTTTTCCTGTCCACCCTTGACCTTTTTCCCACACCTCCCCCGCCCCGTCCATCTCGTAGGTCCCGAAGTTGCACCTCAGCTACAACATCTCCGGGACCAGTGGTGCCTGTAGTCACCGGTATGTGGAGTGCACCGGCCACCAGGACAGCCCGTGTGGCACGGAGCCACAGCACAGACAGTCCCCCACCTGTGAAGCATCAGAAGTTGGCCAGTGCCCGGCGGGAGAGGGGGAAGACTCCAGCCACCAGAGCCGCTCCCAGGGGTCCCGTTGGGAGTGTGGAGTCAGCTGTGACACCTTCCAAGGTGGGGAAGGGCCACAAGAAACCCAGCAAGTCTGGGATGAGTTGCACGGCGGAAAAGCCCGCCATCATCCCCGCTGCCCAGGAGGCCACCGCCAGCCCCAGCCCAGCTGCCCAGGAGGCCACCGCCAGCCCCAGCCCAGCTGCCCAGGAGGCCACCACCAGCCCCAGCCCAGCTGCCCAGGAGGCCACCGCCAGCACCAGCCCCGCTGGGCCATGAAGGACCGCCAGCACAAGCCCTGCTGGGCCATGAAGGACCGCCAGCACAAGCCCTGCTGGGCCATGAAGGACCCCAGCACAAGCACCGCTGAACAAGGCACTGCCAACTCAAGCACCGCTGAACAGGGCACTGCCAACTCAAGCACCGCTGAACAGGGCACTGCCATCTGAAGCACCGCTGAACAGGGCACCTCCATCTCAAGCACCGCTGAACAGGGCACCGCCATCTCAAGCACCGCTGAACAGGGCACCGCCATCTCAAGCACTGCTGAATAGGGCACCGCCAACTCAAGCACTGCTAGCCCATGAGCGGCAGGGGCACTGACACAACTGGGTCCGTCACGGGGTGAGTGATGCACTCTGGGCACCAGTCCCCCTCCAGAACCAGTGGAGAGATCCATCCACTACCTCTGTCCTTCACAAGATGAAGCACTCTGGGCACCAGTCCCCCTCCAGAACCAGTGGAGAGATCCATCCACTACCTCTGTCCTTCACAGGATGAAGCACTCTGGGCACCATGCCCCCTCCAGAACCAGTGGAGACTGTTATCCACTTGAGAGACTGTGGCTTTGCACTCCCCAGGATTGAACAGTGGGCAAACCACCCACTGTAGAGACTTGAGAGACGGTGGCTTTGCACTCCCCAGGATTGAACAGTGGGCAACCCACCCACTGTAGAGACTTGAGAGACTGTGGCTTTGCACTCCCCAGGATTGAACAGTGGCCAAACCACCCACTGTAGAGACTTGAGAGACTGTGGCTTTGCACTCCCCAGGATTGAACAGTGGGCATGTGGCCCCCTCGTGGATTTGGCGTCGTGCACTCAAGCGGCTGAGGTGCCCCCCCTTTCCCTCCCCTGAGGTGCCTGTTTTCTTGCTGTCTCATGCCCCTGCAGTGTTCTCTCCGTCATGGTCAGGGATCTTGTGTGGGCCTCGCCATAACGTGTGGTCCCAGTGTTCCACGGACTTTCTTTGTGCAGTACCTGGACTACTATGCCTGGTATATATTTTGTACATGGTGTATATATATATATTTCTGCCTACTTATTTGTAATATATTCCGATGGTTACATTCATTTTCTTTGGTCTTTGCATTCTTCCGGGGGGTTTGGGGGTGTAACTGTGATGTATTGATATGCATTAGTGTGTGTGCTGTAGTGGGTGAGGGTGGGGGTGTTGTGTGTGTGTGTCCCTGTTTTTTGCCTCCCCTGTGTCGTAGGTGCAGTACTCACCGTGGTCTTTGCCGCCGGCGTTCGTGCTCCTGGTAGAGGAGCAGGAAGACTATGGCAGGTAGGATTTGGAGTTCTGGTTCCATGGTGTCCTCGTTCCTCGTGGAGTGTGTAGAGGTGAGCGTTTTCCTTTCGAAATTCCTGTTTCCGCTGTGTTTTTATCTGCGGTGAATCCGCCCCGGAAAAGGTGGAGGATTGGCCTGTCATAATAGTGTGGGCGGTACATTGTCTCCTGCCTGTCTGTTGGCGGTGACCGCCGCACTGTTTGTTTGTACCGCCGTAGCGGTCTGATTGTTAAAGTGGCTGTCTTTGTTGGCGGTTTCTGCCACAGTCGTAATTGCAATTTTTTACCGCCGGCCTGTTGGCGGTCTTACCGCCGCTTTAACACCGTCCGCCAGGGTTGTAATGACCACCCAAGTGTAAACCAAAAGACAGTATAGTATAGTCACATATTACATCATCTTCCCCCTTCACAACAATGAACAAAGCAAAGAAGTTAAATATTAACACAAAAACTATTCCAATATAAAATCGGCAAACTTGGAAGACATCTTAATAACTCTTTTGCCACGAGTACACATCAAACCTGAAGAGTTAGGAACATCCCTGCTGCATGCATACACCTCGTCATGGATGAGTTGAGTTGCTACTTCACTCTTACCAGTGGTATTCAGAGCATGAGCTTGTAGTCCGTCTTCACTACTTTCCACCCCGATTGACTTGGTCAAATTTGTATATGGAAGCTCAGGAACCTCATGAAACAAAGCATGACTTGAGATGTCTACCTCCCTGTTTGCATAAACTTCATTGAAAATGTCTGCTTGTCTGGCAGAAATAGGGATGACACTGTTTCTATTCCACCACCCTCTGCCATCCAACAAAATGGAAGCTTTAGTTACTTTCACAACTTTAACGGGTAGAGAGTATTTTGATTCTCCTTTAGAGACATTCTGAGGTTTTTTAATTAACACCTAATCATGAACGTTTAATTCAGTTTCCTTAACCTTGTTCCTGGTATCATAATTCTCCTTTTGCCTCAGTTGTTTCATTAATACTTGGGTTCTTAAATCATTCAATGTTACATCAGATTTACCCAATTTTGGGGTCATTCTGACCTTGGCGGTCCATGACCGCCATGGCGGAGTGCGGCGGAAGCACCGCCAACAGGCTGGCGGTGCTTCCTGGGCGATTCTGACCACGGCGGTAAAGCCGCGGTCGGAAAAGGGGAGCAGGCGGTTTCCCGCCGGTTTCCCGCTGGCCCAGGGAACCCGCCATGGTGGCGCTGCTTGCAGCACCGCCATGGGGATTCCGACCCACTTACCGCCAGCCTGTTTCTGGCGGTGTCCACCGCCGGAACCAGGATGGCGGGAACGGGTGCCTTGGGGCCCCTGGGGGCCCCTGCCCTGCCCATGCCACTGGCATGGGCAGTGCAGGGGCCCCCTAACAGGGCCCCACAAAGATTTTCTTAAGCAGACAGTGAAACTCGCGACGGGTGCCACTGCACCCGTCGCACCCCTTCAACTCCGCCGGCTCCATTCCGAGCCAGCTTCATTGTTGAAGGGGCTGTCCCGCTGGGCCGGCCGGCGGTCTTCTGGCGGTCGCCCGCCGGCCCAGCAGGAAAGCCAGAATGACCGCCGCGGTCTTTTGACCACGGTGCGGTCTTTCGGCGGGAACCGCTTGGCGGGCGGCGACCGCCGCGATCAGAATGACCACCTTTGTCTGGTAAAGAGTGGGTCATCCATGCTGGCACAAGCTTAGACCTCGACTCTCGGCCTCTAAGAAGAGTAAAAGGGGAAAAACCTGTGGTATAATGAGGAGTATTTGAATAAGCCCAATTTTTTTCCTTGAGAAAATCATGAACATTGTAATTATTAGCTAAAGCTGTCTGGATGCCTTCTTTTAAAATTCTATTGGCCCTCTCTATAAGACCATTAGAAGCTGGACTGTATAAGGCTACCTGTTTGTGATGAACATTAAATTTCTCCATGAAACTTCTCATTTTCTTTGAAGTGAAGTGTACTCCATTATAGGTGACAATCACCGACAATCACCGACAGAGAACCCTCCAGCGCAAACAAATTTGACCAGAATTGTATTGCAGTGTCAGTATCAGCATCTTCCACAAATGCAAAATAGATCAACTTTGAGAAGTAGTCTATTGCAATAATTAGATATCTCATACCTTTTGACAGCATATGGAAAGGTCCAGAAAAATCCATGACAATTTTTTACCACGGTTTGCATGGCAAGGGAACACTGTATAGAGGTTTGACACTGCTTTTCCAGTGTTTATCCGACACTACACACATTGGGCATGTATCAATAAAATCTGCCTCTTGTTTATCAATGTTGGGCCACCAATATTTTTCCTTTAACGTCTTACAAGTGGCAGAAACACCCAGGTGACCCTCATGCGCAATTTTAATCAATTTCAGTCTCAACACACTAGGTGGAACACAGACAGAACCTCTCATACAGAATCCATTTTCACAGGATAATTCCATGGCAATCTGTTTGTATGTATTCATCTCACCACAGTATTTTTTTTTATTAGGCCAACCATGTCTAATGTAATGTAAAACTTGAGATAGTAAGTTATCATTACACATGGCTAATTTCCATTCTTCCTGCGTAAACAAACCATCAGATGCAGAAACAAGATCTAAAGCACCCACTACACATTCTGTGTCTTGGTCATCATTTATGACAGTAGAGTGTGGTAGGGGAAGTCTGAATAAACAATCTGCTCTTACATGTTTTCCTCCTTGTATATACTTCACCTCAAGGTTATACTCTTGTAATTTGGATAACAATCTTACAAGTCGGGCAGAAGCTTTACCAAGACCATTGCCACTCATTAAATACACTAGTGGTTTGTGATCAGTGTAAATCTCAAAATGGGTTCCCCATATGTATGTTCTAAGCTTTTGGACAGCCAAGACACAAGCCAGGGCTTCCCTCTCAATAGTGCTGTAGTTGCTTTCAGCATGAGAAAGTGTTCTGGAGGCAAATGCATGTGTATGTTCTTGGCTATATAGCCATTGCCCAAACACCGCTCGTAATCCTTTAAGGCTAGCATCCACTATAATAAATGACTTAGCAGTGGGGATGAAAGATTTCAATGTGGGTGCCGACAACACCATTTGTTTGATGTGCTCAAACGAATCATCTAGCTGTTTGTCCCAAACATATTTACTACCCTTCTTTAACAGTGATCTTAGGGGTTGTACTAGTAATGCAAAACCAGACACAAACCTTGAATAATACTCACAGAGTCCTAGAAAGGAACATAGTTCATCTTTGTTGGAAGGAGGAGGAGCTTTCTTTATGGCTTCCAAGTTACACATTTTGGGTTTAATGCCCTCAGCTGAAAAAGAATGACCAAGATAGTCTACACTGTCAACCAAGAATTTGCACTTCTCGGTTTTAATGGTCAAGTCACAACTCTGAAGAATGCTAAACACTTTATCTAGCACTTCTTCGTGCTTTTCAACGGTTTCGGTGTGTATTAAAATATCATCCTGAAAGGCACAAACATCTTTCAATTGACCAAGCAACGTATCCATCATTTTCTGAAATACGCTTGCAGCTGAAGCTAGGCCAAAAGGGAATCTGAGGAACTTAAAAGCTCCATAAGGGGTAATGAACGTAGTCAATTCTTGGGAGTCTTCACTAAGGGGAATTTGGTGGTAAGCTGAATGCAAGTCTATGGTTGAAAAGAATTTAGAGTTTCCCAATGTTGTTACAAGTTCCTGTATGTGTGGTAGGGGATGGCAATCTACCAGAATGTTCCTATTAAGTGATGTCAAATCAACACATAGCCTAAGGTCACCATTTTTTTGTAACGACAATTGGAGAAACCCACTCTGAAGCATTTGTTGGGGCAATGATATTGTCTGAAAATAATTTATCAAGCAAGGCTTTGAGTTGATTCCTGATAGACAAAGGAACTGGTCTAACCTTATGTGAAACTGTGATTGCTCCATCTCAGCAAAGATCTCTGGGAACTTCAAGGTAAAGTGTTTAGGAACTCCTTTGTTGGGTGTGATGTGTAAGACAGAATTGCCTTCAACGTAGTGTGACCTCTGACCTAAGATAATGGGATTCTCTTGACCAGGGCATAACACAATTCCCAAACGCCATAGGTCTTTACACCCCACTATGTTCCTCCCTTTCATAGCTACATACTTTTTTGTATACACCGTTCTTCCTAGAATCTCTAAAGAAGCATGGGAAAATCCCAACAAATCAATATCTTGATCCCCAAACGCTTTAGGTGCAATATCCGCACTTTCAAATTTTTGCTTATCTTCCCACAAATGAAAGAAAGTTTTGTCCCCTAAAATAGTAACTGGTGCTCCAGAATCAGCCATAACCAGCACTTTCTTAGAGTCTATTACAGCTTCTCATAATGGACCCTTGAAATGTCCCATGTCATAACTTATATTATCGCTTGGAGAGTTGACTGTGAGAACCATGTTAGAAAGTCTGCCTGAACAATGGGCTAATTCACCAGTGTCAGGCGTGTACACATTACTGATTCTCACTTTGTTACCGGAATTAACATTATAGCCCGTCTGTCTACAGACTGCTTGGAAGTGGCCAATTTTTTGGCACTTCGAACATCTTTTTCCTGTTGCAGGACAAGTAGGGTTGTTGCCAATGTGATTATGTGAACCACAAGGGTAACAATACCTAATTGATTGAGAATGAGCTTTCTTTTGTTTAAATGATCTTTCTTTAACAGAATTTACTCCTGGTTCTTCACTTATCTGACCAACATTCGTTTGTTCATTTGGCACACACACTACCCCCTGTCCACTCACTATTCTGGACGTAACAATAGATCTCTCGATGGCCTTCGCTAAGTCCACAACTTCATCTAGAGAAGGGTTGCGGCAAGCCAAGAGACGTTCTTGTATTTTCTTTGAATGACAATGGAAGACAAATTGGTCTCTTATATACGTATCTACTATGTTGCCAAAATCACACCTTGCTGCAAGCACCCGTAAATTAGCCAAGTATTCATCAACAGACTCATCAGCAGACTGTCTGCACATAGTAAAATTAAACCTCTCAAGCAGAACATTTGAGTCATCTGAGTATTGCTTTTTGATTCTCTCCTTTCCTTCAAGGTAGATGTCCCAAACTATGTCCTCGCCCACTGGTGACGGAATAGTTGGCAGGTTGTCAAACACACGTTGACCAGCAGTCCCCAGATGGTTAAAAAGATGAGCCAGTTTCCTAGCTGGTGGATATCTCATAGCATCTATCGCCGATAGATAATTTTCAAAAATTCTAAGCCATTCGTTCCACTTTATTTCTGGCCTCCCAGCTTTTTGTAGGAAAGGAGGCGGTTGCACCACCAGTTGGCTTGTTGACATACTCTTTGCAAATAAGGACGCTTAACTTGCAGGGAAAAAAAACAAAAATAGAATAAAATGTACAAATCTTCAAATAAATTCCTTCCACATTGGAAATATTATTATTATTTTTTTTCTCGTTAGAAATATTCCATTTTAATATCCGAGGCACTTCCTTGCGTTAGCCTGCGTGTATGCTGCAACTAAAATGTCAAAGTCCACGAATGCGGAACTGCCCGCAAATCAGACGTTTTTTGGCACAGGATGTTACTAGGCAAACCAAGCGTCTCCGGAAAGGCAGCGCACGCAAATGTGAAACTCGATTCCAAGCACCGGTTGCTGGTCATCGCGAGCGTCAGATAAGCGTAGGCACGCTCGCACACAATGAGTTTCTTTTCAGGAGTGCGCACGAGTGCACACAGTTGTTTCTGGGCAACGTAAGAGTCAAACGTCCAACAGATGTAGACACACCTGTGCACTTCACGGCCTTGGATTTCCTTTTAAATGCGCTCAACTCGCGCATAGAATGCCTCACGCGCCAAGATATGTCTTCGGAATACGCTTGAGCGCAATAGCCGTTTTCCTTACTTTTATTTCCTTTATACAAAGTCTTTTGAAAAGCTCACCTCGACAAAATGAGCAACGGAGGAAAACGGAAATCGCCGATGTGTACGCGTCGGGTAGTGGTCCGTGGATCCAATCCAAAGCCACCCCACTCCTGGTACCAAAATGTAGTATGGTGGAGGCAGGAAACAAGGAAAAACTCCACTACACACTCCAGTGTAAGTTTCCTAGCTGTAGCTTTATTGATGGATCCACGATAGACATCAACACCCTTTCAGGTCCAGAGCCAACCTCCAACTGCCTTCACACCAGGCTCCAGAACCTGAGGGCACTAATGTCACATGGAACCTAGAACTCACAAGTACAAAAGATCTAAAGCAGAAAGCCATACAAATTACAGAATGTGTTCACAACCATTGAACATGTTCCACTTACAATTATATGTAAACTTAACATTAAGTGTAAACCAAAAGACAGTATAGTATAGTCATATATTACAGTCACCCCAAAGGTGTGCCCTAGGTATCCCCTAGAGCAGGGGGCTGTGTAGGTAAAAGGCAGGACATGTACCTGTGTAGTATTCATGTCCTGGTAGTGTAAAACTCCTAAATTCGTTTTTACACTACTGTGAGGCCTGCTCCCTTCAAAGGCTTACATTGGGGCTGCCCTCATACATTGTTTGAGTGGTAGCTGCTGATCTGAAAGGAGTAGGAAGGTCATATTTAATATGGCCAGAATGGTAATACAAATCCTGCTGACTGGTGAAGTTGGATTTAATATGACTATTTTAGAAATGCTACGTTTATAAAGTGAGCATTTCTCTGACTTAAATCTTTCTGTGCCTTACAATCCACGTCTGGCTGGGTTTAGTTGACAGCTCCTTGTGCATTCACTCAGACACACCCCAAACACAGGGTACTCAGCCTCACTTGCATACATCTAATTTTTGAATGGGTCTTCCTGGGCTGAGAGGGTGGAGGGCCTGCTCTCACACAAAGGACTGCCACACCCCATACTGGGACCCTGGCAGGCAGGATTGAACTGAAAGGGGACCTGGTGCACTTCTAAGCCACTCTTTGAAGTATCCCCCATTTCAAAGGCTCATTTGGGTATAAAAACAGGGCCTCTGCCCTACCTCCTCAACACTTCCTGGAGAAGATACCTGAGCCAGAACCTGCACCATGACAAGAAGAACTGCCTGGCTTCCTGGTGGACTCACCTGACTACTTTCTGAAGAGGACTGCTGCCTTGCTGTTGCCCTGCTGCCTTGCTGCTCTCTTGCTCTGCTGCAGAAGTGCTCTCCAAGGGCTCGGATAGAGCTTGCCCCCTGTTCCCTGAAGTATCAGGACCAAAAAGTCTTCTCTCCTGCAGCTGAAATCCCCGTGCGGCGAAAATTAAACACACCGCCTGCCAAGAACGACGCGCAGCCTGCTTGTGGTGAAAATTTCACCGCACGCCGAGTCCGGAACGACGCAGCCCGACTTGGTAACAGAAGATCGACGCAGCGCTAGTGACGCGACCGGAACTTCAACGGACAGCCCTACTGGATCGACACAAGCCGACTCAGAATGACGATGCCCGACTTCCTGAGAGGAATCGACGCATCGCCTGCCATGTAAAAGAAAATTCCATGCATCGCCTACCGGAATCAACGCAGCCGCTGTCACTTCGCTCCGCAAGCCCAGGATTCCTCCGCATCGTCCCCCGTGCGTCTGAAAACCCCACAACCCGAAGAGGATCCAAGTCTGTGCGCCTTAAATCGACGCAAGGTCTTCCCCGCGTGAAAAATAATGACACAAGTCTGTGTGCGAAGGGGCGAAACCGACACACACTCACCTTTTTCCACGCATCTCCTCCTCTGCGGTGCCTTGCGAGGATTTTTCAACGCAAACCAGGTACTTTGCCCTGCAAGAGACACTTTTTTCTAGGAGAGCTTAAGACACTTTTTATTGCTTTTACAGTAATCTTTTAACTCTAAAGACACTTGATATCACTTTCAGTGATATCCCTACATTTGCTTATTTCATCTTTAATCGTTTTGACCTGCATTTATTCAGATAGATTTTATATATTTTTCTAAACACTGTGTGGTGTATTTTTGTGGAGTTATATTGTGGTATTGTATGATTTATTGCACAAATACTTTACACATTGCCTTCCAAGTTAAGCCTAACTGCTCAGTGCCAAGCTACCAGAGGGTGGGCACAGGATAATTTGGGTTGTGTGTGACTTACCCTGACTAGAGTGAGGGTCCTTGCTTGGACAGGGGGTAACCTGACTGCCAACCAAATATCCCATTTCTAACAGTGGTGTACTGTTGAGTGGCATTGAGTCAAGGGTTGTACAGTGGTATAGGACAGACTGGAGTTGTGTAGAGTGCAGTGGCTGAGAGTGGAGTGACGTACAGTAGAGTGGCATATAGTGTAGTGGTGTATAGTGGAGTGCTATCCAGTGGAGTGCAGTAGAGTGGAATAGCATACAGTGGAGTGGAGTAGAGGGGGGTGCAGAGTGGAGTGCCATAGAGTTGAGTGGCATACAGTAGACTGGCATAGTGTGGAGTGACTTACAGGGGAATAGGGTAGAGTGAAGTGGCATAAAGTGTACTGGTGTACAGTAGATTAGTGTGGAGGGAAATAACATAGAATGGGTTGGCGTGAAGTAGTGAAGAGTGAAGTACCAGAGAGTGGAGTGGGGTAGAGTGGAATATTATAGGGTGGAGGGACATAGAGTGGAGTGGTGTAGAGAGTAGCAGCATAGAGTGGAGTGATATAGAGTAGACTGTCTTAAAGTGGAGTGGCGTAGAGTAGAACTGCATAGAGTGAAGTGGAGTGGAGTGTAATAGCATGCAGTGGAGTTCCGTAGAGTGGAGTGGCATAGAGCGGAGTAGCATAGAGTAGAGTCGCATAGCGTGGAGTGGTATAGAGTGAAGTAGCATAGATTAAGTGGCATAGACTGGAATAGCATAGACTGAAGTGGTGGAGAGTAGAGTGGCATAGAGTTGAGTAGTGTAGAGTAGAGTGGAGTAGTGGAGCATGGAGTGGCATAGAGTGGAGTGGCACAGAATGTCAATAGCATAGAGCGGAGTTGCGTACAATTGAGTGTTGCAGATTGGAATAACGTAAAGTTAAGTGGTTTAGAGTGGAGTTGCATACAGCAGAGTGGCTTACAGTAAAGTGGCATAGAGTGGAGTTGTGTAGAGTGTAGGGGCATAGAGTAGAGTGGTGTACAGTGGAATAGAGTGAAGTGACATACAATGGAGTGACATAGAGTGGAATGCCATACAGTGGAGTGGCGTAGAGTGGTGTAGAGTCGAGTGGTATTAGGTGGAATACTGTAGAGTGGAGTGGAGTGGCATGGAGTGGGGTTGCATAGAGTGAAGTGGCAAACAGTAGAGTGGTGTAGAGTACAAAAGCATAGAGTAGAGTTGATTGAAGTAGAGTGGAGTGGAATACAGTGGAGTGCCATAGTATGGCATAGTGTTCAGTGGAATAGTATATCATCAAGTGAAGTGGAATAGAGTGGAATGACATACTGTAGAGTTGTGTAGAGTGGCAGTCAGTAAAGTGGTGAAGGGTGAAGTGTGAAGTGGCATACAGGTGAACAGTGTAGAGTGGAGTGGCATAGATTCAAATGGTGTAGAGTGGAATAGTGTAGAGTGGAGTGCCTGAGAGTGGAGAGGCAGAGAGTGGATTGGAATAAAGTAGAGTTGAGTAGAGTGGCATAAAGTGGTTTGTTGTAGAGTTGACACCCTTGGTGGTTGGGTGTTGTACTAGGTTGACACCCACGACATAGAACCTCATCAGCAACACAGGTTTTTTCCCAAAACACTGTGTATATATACTTAATTGGATGTGCGAGCTTATGGCATCTACTACCTCTTGTTTGTTGTATAATATGAAAATCGAATAGTGCAGAGTGGAGTGGCGTAGAGCGTAATGGCGTAGAGTGAAATAGTCTACAGTAGTGTTGAGTCGAGAGTAATCTAGTGGAATAGCATAGACTTGAGTGGCATAGACTGCACTGGCATAGAGTGGAGTAATATACAGTAAAGCGCATTGAGTGGAGTGGTGAACAGTGGAGTATCTTAGAGTGAAGTGGCATAGAGGGGAGTTGCATAGAAGGGTGTGCCGTAGAGTGGAAAAGCATATTGTCGAATGGAGTAGAGTGGAGTGGCATACAGTAGAGTGGCATAGAGTGGAGTAGCGTAGAGCGGAATTGCATAGAGTGGTGGGGTGAAGCCTGGACTGGTGTATAGTGAAGTGTGGTAGAGTGGAATATTGCGCAGTGGAGAGGCATAGGTTGGAGTGGCATAGCGTGTAGTAGTATAGGTTGGAGTGGCGTAGAGAGGAGTGCAGTAGAGTGGAATAGGGTGGCATGCAGTGACGCAGAGTGGCATAGAGTCAAGTTGCTTACAGTGGAATAATGTAGAGTGAAGTGGCATAGGGTGGAGTGGCGTACACTGCAGTGGCATACAGGGGAGTGGAGATAGACTGGTAGAGTGACCTAGAGTGGAGTGGCAAAAGTTAAATAGCATAGAGTTGAGTGGCATACAGTGGAGTTGCGATGAGTGTTGTATAGTGGAAGAGCGTCAAGTGGAGTAGTGTCGAGTGGAACAGCTTAGAATGGAGTGACATGGACTGAAGTGGTGTGGAATGTAGTGGTGCACAGTTGAGTGGCACTGAGTGGAGTGGCATGGAGTAGTATAGTGTAGAGTGGAATGAAGGGGTCTACAGTTGCATAGTGTTGAGTGGTATAGCGTGGAGTGGCGTAGAGTGGGGTGGTGTACAGTAAAGTGGTGTAAAATGTAATAGAGTGCATTGGAGTTGCACAGAGTGGAGTGGCATAGAGTGAAGTAGCATAGAGTGGAGTGGCATAGAGTGGAGTGGGTTAGAATGGAGTGGCGTAGAGTGGAATAGCATAGAATGGAGTGGCGCAGAGCACAGTGGCAATGAGTTGAGTGGAGTAGAGTATAATAGTATAGACTGGAGTGATGAAGAGTAGAGTGGTGCAGAGTGGAGTAGCATAGAGTTGAGTGGCATACAGTGGAGTGGCATGAAGTAAAGTGGTGTGGAGTAGAATAGCATAAAGTGGAGTGGCATAGAGTGAGTTGGTTAGAATGGAATAGCAGACAATCGAGTGGCGTAAGTCAAGTGGTGTAGAGTGGAATAGCATGGTGTAGAGTGGAGTGATGCAGTCTGGAGTGGAATACAGTAGAGTGGCATAGCGTGGAGTTGTGTAGAGTGTAGTGGTATGTAGTGGAGTAGTGCACAGTGGAGTGGTGTACAGTGGAATAGAGTGGCATGGTTTAGAATGGAAAAGTGTATAGTGGAATGGCATATACTGAAGTGGTTCACAGTGCAGTGGCCTACATTAGAGTCGTGTAGAGTGGAGGTAGAGTGGAGTGGTGTAGAGTGGAATAGCATAGAGTGGAGTGGCTGAGAGCAGAGTGGTGCAGAGTGACATAGAATCAAGGCTCATATTTATACTTTTTTAGCACTGCATTGGCGTAATTTTTTGACACAAAAGTGGGGCAAACTTATAAAATACAATTGTATTTTGTACGTTTACGCCGCTTTTGCATAAAAATATTACGCCAATGCAGCGCTAAAAAAGTATAAATACGGGCCTAAGTGTCATACAGTGTAATAGCATAGACTGGAGTGGTGTATAGTGGAGTGGCGTACAGTGCAGTGGGATAGAGTAATTTGACATACAGTAGAGTGGCTTAGAGTGAAGTAGCATAGAGTGGAATTGATTTGAGTGGGGTGACGTAGAGTGAAGTGGCGTAGAGTGGAATAGTGTATGATGAAGTGAGGTAGAGTGGAGTGGCGTAAAGTGGAGAGGAATAGCATACAGTAGAGTGATGTAGTATGAAGTGGCGCACAGGGGAATCTCGTAGAGTAGAGAGACAGAGTTGAGTGGCATAGGGTGAAGAGAGATAGAGTGGAATAGTGTAGAGTGGAGTGACATAGATTAGAGTGGCGAAAAGTAGAGTGGCACAAAGTGGAGTGGCATAGAGTAGAATATTGTGCAGTGGAGTGGCATACAGTGGAGTGGTGTAGAGTTTAGTGGAATAAAGTAGAGAGGGGAGTAGTGAAATGGAATAGCGGAGAATGGAGGGGCATAGATTGCAGTGACATACAGTGGAATGACAGAATATAGAGTAGAGTGGCATAGAGTGGAGTGGTGTACAATGAAATAGCTGAGAGTGGAGTGGAGTGGCGTAGAGTGGAGTAGCATAAAGTGGAGTGGAGTAGAGGGGAATAGTGTGGAGTGGAGTGGCGTAAAGTGCAGTAGTTTATCCAGCATTCCATTTATCCTCCGCTCATGGACTGTGACCCTCTGTTATGCTTGTATTAGGGCCTACAGCGGCATGATACTCCAGTACTAAAGAGCCTTCAGATGTTTATACAGATACAAATGTCTTAGCAGTGTTGGTCATTGTGCACGGATCTGTTTATGCATAATAGTTTATAACTTAGCTTATGCTTATTAAGTTCAAAGCTTTAATGTTTTACAACCCTGTTGTGACCAGTCAGCATTTCATTGAGTTCTTGGTTCTAAACACAATAAATCAGCCTCACCGATCATTACTGCAGTAAATTTTGACAGCACTTAATTTAATATCTACTTAAAAATACAGAGAGGTATTGGGGTTTTACAGGTGCTGGCGAGGAAGCTTTATAACTGTTTTACTTTTCATGTTTATTGCAAAGAAATGCTAATATATCGAGTAACATCGCAGCGTGAGCAAACGGGAAGATGTGACCTCGAATGCAATTATGATAAAGATATTGATTTTTTTTCTACTCCCGTCTAGAATATATATGGCTGCTATTATGCGTTGGTCACGTTTATCTGGTGCCTGAATTTTCTTCTGTACTAAACATGCAACTGACTCTGTTCTGTGTCAAAAAATATAGAGCAATTGAGCATGGTCAAACAGTATCTTTCTTTCTTTAGACTTTGTTAAACAGAAGACTGTGGGTCATATTTATAAAGGAGTCGCTCCGCTCTTGCACCATGGAGCGTGGTGCATGCGCGACCCAACTCCAAAATGCAATTTATCAAGCCACATCGCCCTGAGTGACTTGATAAATCCAAAGTAACACACTGCAGCCCAAATCACTGCATTGCGTTACTCTGCCCCAGGGAGGTATTACGTGGGTGGTGCATTGGTGGCCCTACACAACACCCATGTATTTTGACACATTCCCAGATTTACCAAAGGTGGTAGCCCTGGGAATGCACCAAAATTGCTACTCCTCGCCAGGTGAGGTGTTTAAAGGAAGAAATATATTTATTTCTCCTCGTTTTTTACTCTATGTATGCTGTATTCTGCAGGAAGGTGCTCCTTCCTGCACAAAACCAGTCCTCCTTACATTGCAGGCCCCCTTGCACCATCATGCAAGAGTGCTTGCATTGGTGCTAGGCAGCCAAAATGGCACCAGCACAGGGAAAATGCAGGAATACTGCGTATTACTTTAAATATGGTGCATCCCTGCCCTTTCCATTTCACGCAGTGCAGCGTAGCAAGGTGACCTTCTACTCTGCACTGCATGACTTTTTTTATAAATATGTTCCTCTGTATGTGTGTGTGTGTGTGTATTATATAAGTATAGTGTGTGTGTGTGTGTGTGTGTGTTTGTGAGTGTATATATATATATATATATATATTATATAAGTATAGTGTGTGTGTATGTATAATTTCAGTGAAAATAAATGTGGCCCAATAACACGTTTTTTAGAGCAACTACACTTATCCTAATAAGTACATCAAACATGGCACGAGAAAAACACTGTTTACAGACTGCTTGTATGGCTAATGTATCTCTTTTATAAATCTGTAAAAGACCTCCTGTACACTAATTTACAAAATACATTGCATATCATGTAGATTAAAAAATATATAGATGCAGATGGCATTTGCAGTTCAAACAGCGCTCACAAGCTCAATTTCACAATTCCATAAAATTCCTTATGCTATTTGTCAGAGATGAAATGTAAAAATTTTACTTAATTCCTTGCGTATTTCTGTCCGTTATTTGTTTCTTTTACAAGGAGTGTGTTACAACTCAAGTTGTGAATGTTTCTAACTACCTAGTCTAAATCAGGTCTTTACCTGGATTCTATGTACCTCTGGGAGTCTGCTTACACAATTAATGTCAGATTAATATTTACACATAAAAAATAAAAATATGAAATTGAACATTTTAATACACGAGGTGAAAAATTCAGTTAGTAGGCATATTGATTGGCAGGAGCAGCACGCACAAGTAAAGCAAGGATAATCTAGCATAGGTGATTGGTGAGCTTAAGTGGAAAAACGGATATGCGCCGATCAAAAGACAGCATGCACTAAGAGCGCAAAAGCATAAAGTGCTTGATTTAGATTTCTGCAAATTTTAAGTCCCATAGAAAATTGGCTCTATATTTCAGCGTGGCTTTGAGTGGCCTCATAAATCTTGAGTAAGGCAAATCAGCACAAATCCCTGCATCACCATACTCTGCTTAGAGGAGGTGTTCCAGGGGCATTAAGGTGGGTTTCCCCACACAACTTCCATAGGTTTTGATGCATTCCCAGATTTACTAGCACTTGCAAACTTGGGAATGAATAAAAATCTTACGCCTCCCAGAGCAGGTGTAAGGAGGAGAAATAGCTTTATTTCTCCTTGTTTTTTCCTCTTTCTTTTCCTCTTCTGCAGCACATTTAGAAAGAGGTAAATGCCTCCATGGATTGTTTCTGTGCAGGAAGGTGCACCTTCATGCACAAAAACAATACTGCATGCAAAGCAGGCACCCTGGCACCATGGGTGCACGCAAGGGTGCCTGCGTTGGCGCTAGGCAGTGCAAGGCAGCCAAAACGGCACCAAATAGAATTTGTTAAAAGAATAATTCTGATCTATTAGCAGACACAGACAATAACAGAGAAAAGTTGAATAGAGCTTGTTTGACCTGGCATCCCTGGCATGGTTTCCCCTGACTTTTTGTCTTCTGACCTCCTGTTTTGTCATACTTCACTTTTTGCTTGTCTTAGGATTCTGCACACTCTACCCTTGTTAACCAGTGCTAACCAGTGCTAACCAGTGCTAAATAGCTTGTGTTCTCCCCTTTACACATGATTAAATTGGCATATACCCAATGGGCATATTTTCTACATATAAGTCCCTAGTAAACTGCACTACAGGTGCCCTCGGTCTGTAGAATAAATGCTACTAGTGGTCTTGATTGTGCCACCCACTTAAGTATCCCTTTAAACATTACTTAGGCCTGCGAATTGCAAAACCTGTGTGTGCAGTTTGGAGCTGCCATGTCGGCCTGGCAAAATATTTCTTTTCCGGGCTCAAACCTTTCTTTTTCATACATATACATCACCCCTAAGGTAGGTCATATGTAGCTTCAAGGGTAGGATGCAATGTATTTTAAAAGTTGGACACGTACTTTTAAGTTGAACTTGTCACTTTTCACTACTGCAGGGCCTTTCTGTTCCAATGGGATTACCCTATTATATTATAAAAGTGTAATTCAGAAATTGGAGGAGACTGACTTTTCGAGTTTGGTGTCTCTGGAATCATAATTTATAACCACAACTTATGGAGAAGTCTGATTTTAAATTGCAATTCTGAAAATGCCACTTCTAGAAAGTTGGTATTTTCTTCCTTTAGCAATTTGGTGCCTGCTGCCTATCTTTGTTCACTTGTCTGGGGTGGGGGACTGTTGGAATTGGTGGGGAATCCCCCAGGCAGCCACACACAATGGGAGCCTAGGTATGACTTGATGGGCCATCCTGAGAGGGTGGGAGGAAGGAGCAGGGCACAGCATCACTTACACCTGAATAGGTTCTGCCTTGTCCCCACACAAAGGGCTGCATAACCCCTGCTGTGAGTCTGGAGCCAGGGCAGGAAGGGCAGGGGTATGCACTTCAAAGGTATGTCTTAGAAGGCTTCCCCACTTCAAAGGCACAATTGAGTATAGGTACTGGACCTCTAACACCACAGCTTCAGAACACTTCTGGACCTGTGGACACTCTGCCAGGAAGAAGAACTGCCTGTTACAAGGACTGCCACTCTGCTGGACTGCTATTTTCCTGGACTCCTGCTTTGCTGTGACTGGTCATGCATCTCTCCAACCCAGAACCCAGTGTGACTCCAAGGGCAAGCTGGCTGGCCTCCTGATCTGAAGGCTTAGGGAAATAAAAGACTTTCAACCAACCCTACTTCTGCACTTGGTCTCTGCCATCTGTGGGTCTGTCCTGGCCACTGGTTCCACCCCTGTTCTGGGCCCTTGGAAGCGAACCTAAGGTGTTTGCTCCAGCCAAAACAATGCATCATCTTCTCTGGGCGCAGAATCAATGCATCTCTGCTGTTGCATGCAACAGAACCAGCGCATCACCTTTAGAACTGCCACTGCAACGCTTTTCCTGGTGCAAGGGCCTACATTCCCTTTGATGGTATCCTCAACAATGATATTGCGGTCCCAGCGTTCATCGGATCCAACACATCGCCAACACAACATATCCCCTCGACTGCTCAGCGCATATTCATCACTGGTCTTCGCATCAGGAGCCTCGGTGCCTGGATCTTCGACGTCAATGCAGTAGAAATTCACACCCTAACCCCACCACATCTTGGAACCTAAGAATTGCTGAGATTGCATGAAGAAAATCGATGCATCACCTCTACTGCATGTTTCAGAACCAATGCAATGCTCTGCAACCAGGATTAATGTACTTTTGTTCAGCAGGCCTCATGGGGTCCCGGTAGCTGGCCCACACTCCATCGCAGTCGGCCTGAACTTTTTACTTTGGCCTGGGCTGGTGCGACCATATAACTTGTTTTAGCGCTTTACGCTATTTTTACTTAAAAGCTTCAAAAATCATTATCTCAAGCTCTACTTATTGGATTTTTGTCATCAGAGTTATTTTTTCTAACTGGGTTTTTAATCTTTTTGTGTGGTGTTTTGACTGTTTTACTGTCTGAGGTGTTGCATAAATACTTTACACACTACCTCTAAGTTAAGCCTGACTACTCTGTGTTAAGCTACCAGAGGGTAATTCAAGTTTAATTGAGGGGTCACCTGACACTTACTCTGACTAGGATTGTGGTTGCTGTTTGACTAAGGTTCACACCCCAATCAACCAACAGCCTGATGTCTAACAGCAATACTTTACTTTACTTTCAGCAACTTTTGGGAAGTAAATCAAATCATTAATCTTTGCGTTCGGTTTGCATCACTTTTTCATCATAACCGCAAAGCAACGTGTTAGTATATCTGGGCATATGTTCATAAAAGTGATACTGGTGTGTTTTTTGACAAAATAAAAATGCCTCGTATTAGCCACAATATCATTGTGAAACATTTTTTAGTGAGGGCATGAATTTGTAAGAATCACTAGTTTGTTTGTTAAGCATTTGGCATATTTTCTTAATATATGTGTATTGCTGGTAAGGTATGGATGTATTTAGATAAAACAGACATACTGATGTTGCCTATTCTAGTTTTGTATTTATGCTTTGTAAATACATTGTGGGTGATTACATTTATCATCAGTTATTAATTTTTTTGCCTCTCCAAAAAGTCTACACCTCGAAGTCCTTATATTTGCCTCAGAGGATGCCAAGTGCAGCTACTCTCCTACACTCTTACTGTAGCTTCATGTGAATCCACTCAGTATTCTACAATTATTTTTCATACCCTTATCCCAACACACACCACTAACACAACCTTGTTTACTGTAAACAATTCTGCACACTTTTCACGACTGCAAAAACAAAGGTGACTCTAGCCGCCTTCTTAAGCCTTTCCTAGAAGGGCAACATACAATATGCATGTCTCCCTTACAGAATGTCCCCCATCTCCATCAGAAAGACATTTTTCTCACACTCCATTGCTCCATCAATAAATCAGCCACCTCCCTTGCTATGTGCAAAGCAAGGATGATAAAGATGGGTCTGAATGCCATAAAGGTGGACTATGAGAAAGCCCTGAAGTCCTAGGAAGAGGTTCACCAGCTACAGATTACCTCAGAGGTGAATGAGGAATATGAAGACATTCCTTTCCTAGACCTAAGAGAGGGACCAGGGGAAGACACCTTTTGATGTCTCTAAGGCTGGAGTGTGCCAGGACTGCCACAGACCTGGACACAAGAGGAGAGACACTGCCTGTTTCAAGAAGCCCCCACCGGTGGGCAGTCCCTTGGGATTGCTAGTGTAGAAATTAGGATGGGAGTTGGGAAACCGATGGTTGTACTGAACCCACAATGATCTTTGTGGGTAGAGTGGATGTTGAGACTATGGCCATCTTGCATTCAGGGATGGTGAAGTACAGGCAATAGCCCACCATCAACAGTTGACAAATTGTACATAGGACTCCAAGGATCAGTTGGCTAACTGCCTGTGTAAGCTACAGGGACTTGACAAGCTGCAAGAGGCCTTTCTCCTCAAGTGCCAAGCTGACAAGTATTAACTGGACCTGACCTAGACCCTACAAGTGGCCTCTGCAGGAGTGAATCTTGATCCAACAAGTGCTGCTCTTGAGGTCCTGGGACTCCTTGCCTGTGTCTAAATGTACTTCTCCTATCACTCTCAAAATGCTGGGACTTGGAAACTTTTTGGACTCCAAGACCAACAGTGTGCCAGAACAAACTTCCCAAGTCTATCTGACCAAGGCTCAACATCGCTGGGATAAGAAAACAGGTTTCTCCCACTTGGAGTTTCCCAGCAACAGCAAGTCCAGTTCAACAGGCCCTCAGCAGGATGTGTCCAGCCTTATGGCAATCTTTGTTGGATACAGACCACAAACTTTCCTCACTGGAGGATTCTGAGCTCCAAAAAAGAGTTGAGAGATTCAACCTCACCCTAAAAGGCATGATCATGGGCCCTTGAGACAGAAGTGGGACGTCCTCTTGCTATGCCTTCTGTTCGCCTACAGGGAGATGCCTCAAAAAGGGCTTGGCTTCAGTCCTTTTGAGTTACTGTATGGCCACCCTGTTAGGGGACCCTTGAGTCTGGTGAAGGAGGGCTTAGAGAAAGCCCCCAGTATACCTCCCCATGATTTATTTAACTACATGCTGGATTTCCGAAACCAGACTGCCTGCTTCAGAGCTCTCGCACAAGAGAACCTGGAAGCAAGCCAGGCAGATATGAAACGGTGGTATGACCAGAATGCCACTCTGTTCGAGTATTAGCCTGGGAGAAAAGTATGGGTGATGGCTCCAGGGGAGCCTTGGGCACTCCAGGACAAGTGGACTGGGCCATCTGAGGTTCCCACTTAGGGCATGGTGGGCAAAAAAGCACTATATTTACATCACAGGATGCGTGTTTACGGTCCAGGGAGAACCTAGCCTGGCAGTTCGGGCTGGACTGTTCCCATGTGGATCAGGGTCAAGGGTAATTTACATATGGCTAGGTCCAAACTGGTTTGACGTGGTGAGCAAAAAAAGATGGATTAGGCTCAGATCTGAGACTGGGGGTGAATGCTTGCTTTGTTCAGCATTGCGTCCATCATCTGTTCTTTTTGCCCTTGGATAAATTGAGGCATGGTGTCAGAGCTGTTTTACCTAATTACCATGGATGCTGCAGCAACTGTGAAGAAAGGGGAGGAGCTTACTCACTGGGTCCTGCCTTCCACCACCTGCACCTACCACACCCACTGAGCAGTGAAACTACACGACAATGATTCGCTGGTTAGCTGTCACACAGGTGGACGAGATGCACTAGATGGGTCAGGCTGTGCGAACCTGATGAAGTAAATCTGCATCAGTCCAAGACCCATTACTTCAAGAAAAAGAAAGAGGCTGAGATGCATTACACAGATACAACCTGTGGGGCTAAAACCTTGACAGCAACAGCAATTTAAATAGATCATGCCCACTGTTAATGCTTCTCACAGCCCTCCCTTGAGGTACTCACCTTTTACTAAGACCCTGACTACCCTCTCTTGTGCTGCTCTGCTGAACAAATACAAGTCACAGGTGGTTTTCAGCCTCCTCAATGTTCCCCCTCCCATTTAGGAAGACTAATCCGGTGATCACCTGATGTTTTTCTTATCCTCTTTTCCTCCATGAATGCTAAGTGCAGGTGATCCACTCCCTCTGACAACTGTCTCCACCTTCCGACTTGAATTTGGTGCACTACATTGCTTCATCGCTTTGATATTAAAATGATTACAAGTGCCTGTTTTCATTGTCCTGGTCATGACTGCCCAACCCCAAAACTGTACCCTGTTTGCTGTACTTTACAATAGAGATCCAATTCAGAGATTTAGACACTAAACACATTCAGCCTTTATAATAAATTGTGGACATACTCAAGGGCCTAAAACTGCCACATGTCCAAGCAGAAATGTTTAATATTTCTGCCTTTCAATAAAGCTGGGCTGGAACGACAAACCCTGCACCATCAAAAACGCAGCGCATATCTTTGCTGCACTAAGGCGGGACCTCACCTCTACTAAGACAACAATGGAATCTGTGTGTAATGATGTATTAGATACAGTGATGGAAATCAAATCAATAAGGGATGATCTAAACAAAGAGTTGCCATCTTGGAAGATCACCTGGATCATATTGACAATGAGCTGAACCTAGTTAGAGAATTAGGACCTCTCTGATAGAGGGCAACTGACATGGAAGACATGAGTTGTCAGAATAATGTCCACTTCCAAGTAATTAGAAGGATTTGAATCAGAAGACACTATTACGTTCCTCTAAACCTTTCTGCCAGAGATCATTGATTCACCCCTTAACCTGCCCTTGGGGTTCCAAAGAAGATACATATTACTGGACAGAAATTCTAAATCACAAAATTCCCCAAGGCAGGTGAAAGCTTGTTTCTTGCGACACCAATAGTTGCACCAAATAATCACTGCAGAAAGGAAACAACATTGGCTTCTCAAATACTGGATATAACAGTGTAAGGGAAACATTTCCAAGCATTGTCACATTAAATTCACAAATGGGACATCCACCATGGTCTGCTGGAACTGGACACGTTACTGACCATAAACGTAAAGCATCAGACTAGAATAATTTCTAGAGGAGATGAATACAAATGTGTGAAGAGGCAGTCCACCCAACAGCAATAGAAAACCTGATCACCCCCTTAAACCAGAAATGCTTCTTTGATGTTGATTCTGCCTGGGCCTAAGGCTTCACCTGCCTGCAACTCCACATCCACCCAAATGATCATATGATTGGACCTTTAGTCATCAACTGAATTTTCTTGACTGGTTCTGTCATACTTCTCCATATTATACTATGCTACGTTCACACAGTTTGAATAGTTTTGTTTTGCTTATTGCATGCAGTATTACAGGAACTGGGAGTTATGATCACCTTTTTAAAGTTTAAAGTTACACTTTTAGAGTTTGGTTTGACCATTTGCAACATACGTTATGACTACTGTCCCTAGTTACTCTATTCTGGTAGCAAACTGAGTAGGTGGCCTTTGTCCACTTGCTGGTTAACCTACAGCCATTCGCTCCCCTTTGCAGCCCATCACATCTTCAAAACCAGATGAATCATTTACAAAGCCAGTCTGACCAGTAGCCCCACTTACCTTGGTGGCTGTCTGCACAGCTACGACATCATCAGGCTGCAGACCAAGAAGAGTAAATAAGAAAAAACAAGACAGCAGGCATTTTCCATCAAGGCAATCAGGATCTGAAGCAGCATCTCTGCATCCATTAGGATCAGCTCAATGCTGCTCCAGACAGAAATGAAAGAGTTTAAAACTCTTCTTTAAAGAGCACTCCATAACAACGCATTAACCCAGCACAACTGCGCTACCTATCCTATCAATTGCCGACTTCATGCATGTCTTTGACCCTGTACAACTCTCTGCTGTCTTTTGGATAGGTTGGCACCTATAACATAGACAAACATACTTCTCCCCAATGTCCCAGCTCAAAGGTATCAAACACTTACGCAAAACACACCAGTTACAGAAGCACCCTCTTGTTATGCCAGCATAGTGCCTCTCCACTTGCCCCTCATTGTGGTATACCTGAAAGTAAATGACATGTACAAATAAGTAAAGTACACGGTTCCACAAAGGAGACCATGTGTCCAACGGGCACTTCTAAAAGAAAAAGCAAGGGCCCTCACACATCCAATGGATGTCATGCTTTATCATAGGGCCTGCTCCTCGTCTGGCTGGCGTTGTATTGTCCGACGGGCCCCACGAGGGGCTCTTTGCCAAAGATCTTTTTAAATGCGTGCCGTGGTTGTATGTAGGAGTAGATTCATACCTACTGGGAGAAGTGAGAAGCTGCAGAAGGTAAATTAAAATTGTCTCTAGAACCTCACAGCAGTATGTGTATTATACTTGAAGGATCTAGGTCAAGGTTAAAAACAAAGAGGAATGGAAGGGGAAATAATGTTCCTCCACTCTACCAAACGGAAAATGGGGCAGAGGATAGTTGATTCTTTCACCATAAAAAGATTACTTTTAGGTCAACATGATTCATGCCTTTATTGTCCCTATGGATCAAGTGGCGTTTCTTCAGGACCAAAGAACAAAAAAACTCCTAAGCTACACTAAAGAACCCAAGTGAGTGTGAGGAATGTGAAGGAAATGTAACTTACATAAAGAACTACATAAAGAAACCTAAATAGGTATGGACTTGTGGAAAAACAAGCAGAAAGATAAAAACTTATTATAGTCAGTGTCAGACCATCGAAAAACACCATAGTGTAAAGGCACTCAGTGATGACATGCTACCATGCTATGTGTCAGACTGTTTATCTGACTGATGGGGAATTTGCCAATTCCATGTAACAATCACCATAAGAAGCTGTAATAAGGAACTCAGATTGCTTACCCTCCTGTATTACTGAAAGGGCCCTTGGGGAAAAAAATGCAAGCAGAGGGACTAGCGTAGCCCTAAAATAAATCAATATTAATACTTAAAATTGTATATATTATAGTAGACATGATTACTTATGAACAGACTCCTGGTGGTGTATATTGGCCACCTTATGTATGCAGTGTATATATCCAAGACCAAGGTATATGGGTTTAGAATATCCTAGTTGGTCTGACTGAGGGTACTCCCATTTTGCTCTCTTTGGTATTAGTAACAGAGAGGAGTGAGGTAACACTAGTAACAATTAACATGGTTGAATTGTTTGTATTTTTCACCATTCTAATAATGCTGATTACAGTACTGTGTCTCAACTGTCTCATAATTGCAGCTAATGCTTTTGTTGTAAGAATTCCATCATTTCAATAAATGTTTTTAAAATGCATTTCCGTATTTTTCTTGTGCATACCTTGGGCATACAAAGTAACTAAATGATAGGATAGATCCGTTTTCACAAATTCCTTGGGAATCAGAGTGGTCATGTTTGAGGTTACCAAGAACTATATATGTTGGAAGGTGGGTCATTAGTTGTGTGGCCTGTACAAGTAATGAGTCCGCACACGACCGCCACTGGGAACCAAACACCCCATTGTAGCGCTTAACTCTCATAGGGTAGCGTTGCAGAGCAGTCCAAGGCTTACTCAAGGGAGGTGGTGTGGGCTAGTAATCCCCATTCACAAGCATACAAGCATGACTCTCAATAAATGATTGTCCAGTCTGTGCTTTTTCTTTTAATAAAGTAAAAGTACATTTATTATTCACACACACAACTCAATACTATGCAACAATCTACAAATATACACAAAGTAATGGAATCACTCTGGGAAAACATTGTGTAATCGCTCATGTCTCCTCAAGGGAGGATATCATCCCACAACCCACATGGTGAAACAATCCCCGGTGTCCCCCTTGCAACATTTGAACATTTGACAGCATTGAACATTTGACAGTAAGGTGAAATGAATTCACCTACATTTGCAATTAAATACTTCTATCTTGCCAAGAGGTGGCTATCAGTGTCATTATTCAATTTAGAATAACCAGGGAATATATAGGACCATATTCAAGCAATTTAACCAGTAGGATTACTTTTAGATTATTCCTAATTGACCATAGAATAACAGTTCAATACATTGGATAATACCAGACTACGGGGGTTATTCCAACTTTGGAGGAAGTGGTAATCCGTCCCAAAAGTGACGGTAAAGTGACGGATATACCACCAGCCGTATTACGAGTCCATTATATCCTATGGAACTCGTAATACGGCTGGTGGTAAATCCGTCACATTTGGGACGGATTACCACCTCCTCCAAAGTTGTAATAACCCCCTACATCTCTAATAGACAACATCCCACAACCTGGAACAAAAGTTTACAAACACTTGGGCTGCAACCATAGGTTGGCCCCTTGGGGGGTTATCCTTCTTTTGTCCCACCCTACCTAGGGTGGGGACACAAAACGGCGTTGGGGGGAGGCTGCGCTGCTCCTGCAGCTCCCCCTGTCCCTGGGCAGGAATTTGGTGGTGGCCCCATTTTCCTGGGACCACCACAAGCCTGTTTAGGGGACCATCCCCGGCTCTGGCCCTGCAAAGCATGCTGGGACGGCTGCATATTAAATTAGCGGCTCTCCCGCTGTGCCGGGGAGAGACGTGTGCTGCCCAAGCCGATGCTGGTCCGTGGGGGGTGCCGGTCCCACCCGGGCACCCCCTCCTCAGGTAAAGTTTCCCTCGTTGGAGGGCGGAGCAGGGAGCCCACCCCTGGCTGCCCCCGCCGGCTCTGCGCATGGCCAGCACCTCCGTGTGCTGCCGCGGGAGCCGGCCTTCTCTGTGCTGTCTGCCCGCTCCTGCGGGCAGACGCGTGCAGGCTGGCGGACGGACGGACGGGACGCTCGGGGGAGTGCAACGGCACTCCCCCCTTCCTCTTGGCAGCTTCGGGGCCCCGGGGTGGGGTTGGGGCCTCTCCTCGTCTCTACGGGGAGCGCGACGGTGCTCCCTGATGTCAGCATTTTTTGGGGCTCTGGGATGGGGTGCAGGGCCCCTCCTGGGAATCTTCACGGGGGCACGATGGCGCCCCCCGACTTGACTTCTGCTGGGGGCACCAGGATAGGGTCTGGGGCCCCCCGGGCCCACCTTCACGGGGAGCGCAACGGCACTCCCCGGCTTCTGCTTCGCCGCTGGCTCCTCCACAGCTGGGGGCCCTCTGGCGGGGGTGCGCGACGGCACCCCCCACTCCTCAGTCTTCACAGGGCCCCGGGATGGGGTCCAGGGCCCCAACCTCACATCTTCACAGGGGGGTGCAACGGCGCTCCCCGGCTTTGCTTCAGCCGCAGGGGGCCCCGGGATGGGGTCCGAGGTCCCTACCCATTGCGGCAAGGGGGTGCGCGGGCGTCCTCTTCCTCGGGGGCAGCCCCCGGGCCCTGGCCCACCCCGGGGGCACAGTTTCGAGCAGCTGCAGAGCCACAAGCGCTTTGTAGCTGCTTCTCCAAAGGTCAAAGGTCGCCATCCTTTTTCCTGGGATATCTTGGGCCCCCAAGGGCCGATTTTCATCATTCTTGTGTCGTTTCGCTCTTGGTGACAAGCCCTTACCACCAGGAGCACTCTCCTCAGGCCTCCTGGCCTCGAAGGATCCCAGATCATAGGGAACCAGTCCCACTGACTCCCTGCGCCAACCTTTCCTCTGGGTTCCCTCTTTTTCTTCTGGGCAGTATGCTCTCCTTGCGCTAGCCCAGTCCTTCCCCCAACTAGTCCTATGGGGGGCAAGGGGGCCAGCTTGCCGGGCCCTGGCATTTGCCTCGCTGGCCTGGAATCCTTCAGGGGCAGAGTCCCTGCCCCAAGGGCAGTCAGGAGGTTCTTCCTTCCAGTTATCCATGATGCCCGTCTGCAGTCCCAGTGTTCAGCAGTGAAGCACAGACAAGAGAGAGAGCTCTCCCCTGTGCAGGACCTTTTAAGTGGGGGTGAAAGTGTCCAGCAGGTCTGCACCTCTGGCCTATCCAGATGTGCCACATCACTTCCTTGCCCCGTCCCCTCATTCTTGCACAGTCTTCTGGGAAGCTCAAAATGGCATCCTCCAGGAGTTAGTTGCCACATGTGCTCTGAAAGTCTAAACCCCTCCTCACTGACATTCCTCGCAGGGCCTCTCCAGCCTGCTCCTGGCACGGAATGACAGCTGGCTGATTGATGCAAGGCCCTGCTCAAGCAACTGGACAGAGTAGTAATTGGCCCTAATCCTGAGCTGAGTCAGAGAAAGATAACATCCATGGATGACCCATAAGTTGTACAACTATGCTCTTGTAACCTACTGCGCCATTCTTTTCTTACAGGTTACAGTGTACTTTGGTGTGACTCTGGTCTCAGTGGACCCCAGAGAACTGGAGTTGCACCCTAGGCACTCCTTTCCCATTGACATTTAATGGAGTATCCCCACAATGCAAATACTTTAAGCACACTGACATTGGCATTGAACTGAGTGTCCCTACAGTGAAAAGACAGTAAGCACACTGACTCTCCCTCACATGTGTACACCCCTCTCATGAGACCTACTCCAGGTCACCACCCACTCTGCATAGTTCCTCCTGCACCAGGATTACCTAAGCGCAGTTCTTGGGCTGCGCACACCAGGAATCCTCCTCCCACAGCCCTCACATGGGTGCACATCCAGGCGCACCCATGATCACATGTAACCTGCCCCAGGCGTCCTTCCCTTGCGGCGCCACAGTAGCCTTTCCTTAGCACGGCGGCACCAGCGTTAAACACGCGCAGTCCATTTTACCACATGTTTACTGTGCGTGAGTCACCTCATAGGAGGCTTCCTCACTGTAAAAAGTCAAAAACCAGGTGGTCAAAAAGTCAAAAATCAGGGCAGACCTGATGGTGAGAACAGTCCTCTAACATAATACATATATAAAATCTGTTAGCCTGGTAAAGTTAGAGGTTTGGATGTGGTACTGAGAGCTTGCCAAAACAAACCAACATTTGCTGATGATATATGTAGAAAGAGTCTCTATATAGTGAAGGTCTTGTTGACATATACACAGTCCTACTGAACTTGTAGGAACCCGACTTAGGATTTGATTAGGGTTCGGTGGACGGGTTACTCCATCACAATGTGTCAGATACCCAATATGCCTTATTACAAGTGCATCATATTCTAAGGCACTTGGAATAGGGCAGATGGGATATCCATCACATACTTTGTGTAATGATTCAAATGCACATGGTATCAGGAGTGGGCTGATAATAATTTAAATCTAAAAGGGTGCTCTCGAGTCAGCACAGAGATAAATCACTAAATTAGTGCAACACAATTCAGGTTCTCAGGCTGAATTTACAAGCCTGAAAACGTGAGAATTTATGAGACTTGGTCTACTTAATTGTGGTAGACTTCTTAAAGTAGGCCGTGAGCCATCAATAGTGGTTGATGAGGATGAATATAACTTAGGGGGGAGAACGAGAAGGAGGGTGTGCCAGGTCATGTAAAGGTCACAGATGCCAAACTGAGTGTGTTAATGTGCAGTGTGCTGCAATGTGTCAGGGTTTTATTGGGATATCAAGGACAGGGAGGCAATAGGAAAAGAAACAAGAAAAGACTGAGGTGGTTATTACCAGTTTGGCAGTCCCTGGACCGTCAAGCCGGCTGTGGTGGTCACACCACCGCAAGGCCAGCGGAGTAAACTGCCATATCATGAACATGGTGGTGATCTGAGCGGAACACAGCCAATACACCACCAGTACCGCCAGAGCGGACGGATCGCCCTCGGACATCGGTAGGCGTCTCCAGCACCAGCAGAGACCATGTTTCCACCGAGGATATTACGAGGTTACACACTGCGAGGGTTTCTGGGGCAGTTGCACCGCCACGCAAAGCCTGGCAGAAACAAACAATATAAAAGGAGACACTCACCTTCAGGAACATAAACACGTCTGTAGCCACCATAGAAGCTGAACTTGAAGTCATCCCACTGCTCCTGCTGGCCATACAACTCCAGAACCAGCGACAGTGACGTAGACAACAACCATGAGTACACCCGCCCAGCACACACCGGAGGGAAGGCCATTAGTACACACCCATAAACAACACACACACCCGGTATGGCTAGCGACGGCCACGCACACATGCGCAAATAAACACCCGTAGCAACACACACATACCTACATTCGCACAAACACAAACAACACACACCACAGCCAACATACACGTGCCATACATAAACCACACCGCAGATACAAACCACCGCCACGTTCATACAAAACACCAAAGAGTCACAAAACGACAACACCAATGCAGTCACACAAACACATTGGCAAAGAGGCACACTGCACACCTCCACAGGACAACACATACTGGCAGCAACACACAACCAATCCAAACCAATACACTGGCAAACAATGTGTCAGATCATACTCCATGTCCACCCAACATAAAAAGCACATCACAGATGCATCACTACACACACGGACACATACACCACTCCCACACAATGCCACACACAACACCATCACAAGACATCACAACAAGTCCATAGCACAAGTCACCTACACAACTCATGCAGCTACACAAACACATCACATAAACAGAACTCACTCTCCAAATCACACAAATACAACACATACATGGGAAAGGAAAGGCAGGACAAGTTTGTTACCCTCTACACCAACGGTACTGTGGTGCAGAAATATTGACATAAATATGTCATATGAAAAAGTCAACTATATACAACTTAGGACTAATGGCCAGTCCAAATGTTTATAGTGCCCCAGGCACACTGGGCAAAGTGTCTGGCCCGAACTCGACTCCTGACTGCAAAGTGGCCTCCACATGGCAGGGGCATCAATGGGGCAGGCATGCAGCTCAGGGGTGGAGGGGCCGAGGTGGGGACTTGGGTTTGGGATGAGGGTCCTTTGGCTTGGGTTTAGGTTTGGGGGCATTTTGGGTTTAGTTTTAGGTGCTGGGAGAGGGCCCTTGGCCTTGGGTTTAGGAGGGCTAACCTTCTGTTTGAGGCAGGGCAGCACTTCTCCTCAGCTCTTCAGCTCTTCTCCAGGCAAAGGTTCCTCTTGATGTCCAGAAGCACATATGGCTTATCAGGAAATGCAGACTACACCCCAGCTCCCTTTGTGTCACTGTCTAGTGTGAGGTGCAACCAGCCCAACTGTGAAATTGACCCAGACGGAGAATCCACAAACAGGCAGAGTCACAGAAATGGTATAAGCAAGAAACTGCTCACTTTCTAAAAGAGGCATTTTCAAACACAAATCAACTTTACTAAAAGATGTATTTTCAAATTGTGAGCTCAGAGACCCCAAACTCCACATGTCCATCTGCTCCCAAAGGGAATCTACACTTTGGTCAGATTCAAAGGTAGCCCCCATGTCCACCTATGAGAGGGGCAGGCCCTAAACAGTGAAAAACAAATTTAGCAATATTTCACTGTCAGAACACATTACTATATGTCCTACCTTAACCATACACTGCACTCTGTGCTTGGGGCTACCTAGAGCCTACCTTAGGAGAGTCTTACATATAAAAAAAGGGAAGGTTTAGGCCTGGCAAGTGGGTACACTTGTCAAGTCGAATTTACAGTTAAAACTGCACACACAGACACTGCAAGGTCTGCTAGGTAGAACGACTGGGTTAGGGGAGGCTAATGGGGTATTTGGGGGAACCATGGGCTGGGACAGTGTGAGGGAACAGGGAAAACTCATACAGGAATCTTTTTTTAGGGACACAAGGGCTGTCATGGGAAAAATGTTTCGGAGTGGAGGGTGAGGGAGTGCTTGTGAGGTGCGTACGTGTAGGTGTCTTGGGTGCAGGTGTGTGGGTGGAAGCCATGTGTGTGCTGGGTGTCTGTTGGATGGGTGAGTGCTGGTGTCTTAGGAGGAGGGGGAGGAGATGCAGGGAGATGCCAGGGTGGATGTGTGAGTGTCTGTTGGGGTGGTGCCTGCAGGTAAGATGGATGTGCTGCATGTGGGGGTGTTGGTAGTTGTGGTGAGTGTGCATGTGGTGTATGGGGTGGATGTATGTGGGTCTGCTATTGTGGTGATGGTGGGTATGAGGGTGGATCTGAGAGTGTTGATGTGGTGGTAACAGGTTTGAGTGGTGTAGTGTCTGTGAGTGAGGAGGTGGTGGGCAAGTCTGTATAGGTAGTGGATGTTGTTGTGTCTGCATGTGTGTGTTGTCTGTGTGCATGGCAGTGGTGGGTCTTGTGGTGCCTGTGTTTGTCTTTGCTAACCGTGTCTGTTGAAGTGGATGAATGGTGGTCTGACTGTGTGCTCTGGATGGGTGTGGGGTGTGGGATTGGGCACAGGTAGCTGGAGGGGGGACACAAGACAAAGGAACACTGGCTGCCTTCAACAAGGAGGCCAAAGCCTGAAAGGATCTCTGCAGGGCAGTCAGGGCACTGTGAATGCCTTCCAGGTAGGCACTGGACTGCTGCATCTGTGATACCAGTCCCTGGATGGCACTCACTGTCCCACAGTGATGGACCTCAGGAGGTCAATAGCCTCCTCATTCAGGGCAGCAGGGCTGACTGGGGCACCTGGGTGAGCGGGCACAGGCAACTGTTTGGGGAGATACAGGGAGGGCGATGCTGGTAAGGGAGGTGGTGCTGGGCTTGTCTCAGATGGGTCTGCCGCAACCAGGGAGCATCCATGGAAGAAGGAATCTGAAGAGGATGTTGAATATCTGGTCTCCCCTGTGGTACTCCCCTCCCCCTCCATCCCTCTGGTCTCTTCGGCTCCGCCAGTGTCAGCCTCCTGGGTCCCATGGGCTGCAGTTCCCCACTCACATGTGCCCATTCTTCTTCGTCTGATGATGCTGTTGCACACAAAGACAGAGGAGGAGAGGGAGGGAGGGTTGGAGAGAAAGAAAAGGTGGAATGGGTCAATACCTACACATCATTCTCATAGAGTAATAACGTATTATTCTGCTGGTGTGCCATAGCAGGGCATACCTTTACATTGACATGCATAACTGTGGGAAACCATAGGGGACACAAAAGCTATGCTGAAAAAAACTACTAATGTGGTAACATTGGCACTCATTAACTTGATGAAGGGTCTAACAATGTACAGTTGCATAGTACTTGCCACATTCCCATGGTTGATTACATTGGCATATCCAGTACTTTTTACCCAACAGAATCCTGCATAGTAAGGTAGCATGCCCACAAATCCATGTACAATGTGGTCAGTGAGTTCTTGCCCCCCTGCAGCTGATACTGATGACAATGCCTTAACGCCTCAGATATACTGATGCTGATGGAAGGAACTGGTCTCTCAAAATATGTGAAGGGTGTCCAGACAAACCCAAACATGGAATTTGTTCCCTCATAAGTCACTGTCTGCATGGTATTGGCTCACATCATCAATACAAATCCAGGTACATCTACCAATGATCTACACTACATCTTACCACTAGCAGGTTACCCAAACCCATTCAAGCCTAACATTAGCATGAGTGTGAGTGTGTACTTACCCCCTTGTTGCTGCTGTGCTGCCCTCAAGCGCCCATCCACCTCAAGGTAGGCCACTGCCAAAATGCGGGCCACTGGGGGGGTATCAAGGTCCGACAGGCACCCCTCCCTCTTTGGGAGGACATCAGAAGCTGGACCTCTGCGGTTCTATGGGCCCAGCATCTCCGGTCCTCCCACTGCTTTCTGCAGTGGGTGCCCCGCTGGCTATGGACCCCCAAGGTCTGCACTTGCTTGGTGATGGCACGCCAATCCACTTATTCTGGTGGACGCTGACCTGTATGGGTGACACAGAAAGAAGGAGAAAGTCATGTAGAGTGGCATCACAGCAACAGCAGTGAACTTCACACATAAGACACATCTCATACCCACACTAATGTGTCTTAACTGCAGATAAGCACCAACTACATTGCCACCTGCATACATCCACTCCATTTGCGTCGTCACAACACCTTTCAGCATCACGCACACTACTATCAGACAGGACAGTAACAATGGACTCACCTGCTGCTCTGGTGCCCCATACAACTGTCCATACAGGGGTAGGACCATGTCGACTAGCTTCTCCAACCCCTCCTGGATGAAGGCAGGGGCCGTATCTCCTGCAGGACGTGGCATTATGGCTCCCAGAAATAGTACACAGCAGCTTATGCAGTAGAGGTCTTGCTTGCACAAGTATCAGGAGTCAAGTGAGCTATGCAACAGAAAATGCCAGTCACGGCCGCTGCATACATGACCGTCACCGCCGCCGGTGATCTTCATTGGCCCCAGTCTCCCATGGGCAACAATGTTATCCAATGAGGAGTTGCACGGTGGTTGCGACCACCTACCACCATGATGACTAACGCTGGCGGAATGAGGTCACTTCCATCTGTCCGGCGCATGAGGGACAGGCGGCTGCCATTTTACATGTTGTCAGTGTATTGTAGGTGAATAATAAGTGCATAATGAATGAATTGTAGTGACACGTGCATAGACTGACTATGTTCACACATCTCAGTTGTGCTCACACATGTTACATTCATGGACAGTGTAGTTAGATGCACTGATGACAATGACAGGACATGTGCAGTCACTTGCTGCCTTATAGATGGACTAACCATGTTTGCATGTCAAAAAGTCACAAACTTCTTATTACCTGGGGGAATAGGGTGTTGTTAAATGGAAGTGTCACATGTTTTGTGTGTGGCAAGCTGTTTGTCTGGGGCTGCAACAGTAATCTAGGATGACATACATGTTCAGTCTACATGCCCAAATGGATTGTGTATACTTCAGTGTTATGTTCACATTGCTATTGTGTGCTACAAGTATAGTGTTAGGTGGCATGTGAACTTCAACGTGTGGCTTTTCCTCTCTGATATTCCTGGATACCGTGCAATGGTCAGAATGAGACATGCACTGGTGTACCGGCCTGTAGTCGACCTTGCTACCCTGGAAGAGAGGCAAATCATCCAGACCTATCATTTGAACCATCAGACCATCATGGAACTTTGTATCAAGTTGGAGCCTGATCTCTTGCCTGACATACGTAATCCTTGTGCCATCATAGTACATGTCTTATCAGTGTTGCACTCCCTTGCCTCAGGTTCAATCCAGATTACAGTGTGCTTGGCAGCAGGGATGTCACAGCCAATGTTCAGTCTTGTGTTGAAGGATGTACTGTGTGATTTACTCAAACACCTGGAAAACTACATCAGGTTCCACCAACGTGCGGATTTGCCCACTGTTAAAGCTGACTTCTATGATATGGGACATGTCCCTCATGTGATAGGGGCCATAGATGGCACCCACATTGCTTTGGTTACTCCCAGGGTTAATGAACAAGTGTACAGGAACAGGAAAAACTTTTACTCCATAAATGTCCATGTGGTGTGTCTCACTGACCAGTATATCTCCCAAGTTTCCTGGATCTGTGCATGACTCGTACATTCTGAGGAACAGCAATGTCCCACACGTGATGGCACAACTACAGCGAAAGAGGGCCTGACTCATTGGTATATATCCAGTAGTATTTGTGCAACTGTGATATCAGTTCTCTTCACATTCTACCCTGTGTCCCTACCAGTATTGGGATAGGTCCAACCTTTGTGCACACAGGTGACTGGCTATCCTAACCTTCTGTGGCTGCTGACACCAGTGAGATACCCAACAACATATGGTGAAAACCATTTCAAGAGGCTCACATCAGGACGAGGCATGTCATCAAGAGGATCTTTAGGCTACTGAAGGCCAGATTCCAGTGTGTACACGTTTCAGAAGCTGACCTGCTCTACAGACCACTAAAGGTCTGCCAGATCATTGTTGCCTGCTGCATGCTACACAATCTGGCCCTGAGATGTCACATACCATTACTGAATGTTGAGGAGGTGGCAGCTGCTGATGATGACGTAGAAAGTGATGAGTAGGCAAATGACGAGGATGCAGCTGACTCTAGAACAGAGTTGATCTACCAATACTAACAATGAATGAGGTATGTGTTCACTGTATTGTATGGCCCCAGTACTCCTGTCTGCCTTGTGACATTGCTCCTCCTGGTGTGTGCCATCAGGGGAAGTGTTACTGTTCAAATTTCAGAGCTATGTTTGCCATGCTGTTGGCTAGCATCACATCTGCGAAGGATTTGTCATGTTGTATGCAACCAGTAATGCTAAGTCAACTGCAAAAGTATTGCCAACCAAAGTAGTGTTATCAGTATAGCTGCTTTCCTCACTGTACGCAATGGATGAATATGGAGCATAACTTATACTGACAGTGGAACTTGGCTTTAGTTGTGTAGAGTCAGCTGTGAGGGATATACCATTGGAAATGCATGTTTTGCAAATGTAGATTTACCATGGTAATTTGTGTTAACATTCTACTTGCCAAAGGCGACAATGTACTGCATGTGTGTTGCCTGACAGAAAGCATAGCAGAACATACAAAACATGACATATGGCATGAGATGCTGTGGTCACTGCAGTAGCCCAGGCATGGAAATCAGACTTTTATTCATCAGAGTCCTCTGATTCCTAGGTCTGTGTATCAGGTGTACATGCACCAGGCGGTGTATCAGTTCTGTCAGTCATTCTCTATGTGTTGGTTTTTCAGCTGTTGTCTAATGTCTGAGGATAGAGAACTTAGCGATGGAGAGTGATGCAACTATCCTCTGGTCCAATGAGAAGTTGTCTCTGTTAACGTTTTTCAAAAATAAATGCTTTGCACTAGAGGAAATCGAAGTCCAGATAATATAGCAATTGCACTGTACTTTGTGGCATTTGCTAACAATGTGCTGCACCATGTGCACAAGCTCGTAGTTTCATGTCTCAGTAAAATAATGTTTGAATTTGTTTTAACAGTAAAGAGAAGGACCTTCTCAAGAATATTAAAATCTTGTTTCAACAGAATTGTACATTGATTTTTATATGGCCTATCATCTGAACATAAACCCTTAATGATTAAAACCTCCCTGTTTGTCATTCTTGTAGGACCAAATGTGTTCTACGTATCTAAATTTAAATGATCGTTTAAAGTGTTTCACTGTCATACAGGTGCAGCAAGGAGCATTTAATTTGATAAGGGATTACATCACTCCATGCCCATCATTCGCACAAGATAACCAGAAGGAGTGCAAAACCATCTTAACTAGGGGCAAGGTGTCAGGAAGCAAGGCTAGTTTGGGTGATGGTTCAAAAAGGCAGTCACAGGTGGCCTGCAATAACTGTTAGTATTCCTGCAATATCATGATAATTTGGGACAAGTATATGTGGTGGGTCAAATTTCTGGATTCCACACCCTCAATTGATTGAAGGGAATCTCGTCATTGTAAGAGTAGTTTATCTTTCTGCATAATAAATGCAAAATAAATTGAGTAAAATGTATGTGTAATTGGCTGTCCATGACTGGCGTATTTGATTTACTGGTAAGTCCCTAGTACAGTGCACTAGGGGGCCCAACGCCTGTAAATCAAATGCTACTAGTGGGCCTGCAGCACTGGTTGTGCCACCCACATTAGTAGCCCTGTAAACATGGTTCAGACCTGCCACTGCAGTTTCTGTGTGCAGTTTTAAACTGCCTATTTGACTTGGCAAGTGTACCCACTTGCCAGTCCTAAACCTTCCCTTTTTATACATGTAAGGCATGCCTAAGGTAGGCCCTAGGTAGCCACGTGGGCAGGGTGCAGTGTATGTTAAAGGTGGGACATGTACTTATGTATTTTACATGTCCTGACAGTGAAATACTGCCAAATTTGTGTTTCAATGTTGCAAGGTCTATCTCTCTCATAGGTTAACATGGGGGCTGCCTTTAAATATTATTAAAATGCAGACTCCCTTAGGGAGCAGATAGAGAAATATGGAGTTTAGGGCCTCTGAGCTCACAATTTAAAAATGCATGTTTGAAAATGCCATTCTTAGAAAGTATGCATTTTCTTGCTTAAACCATTCTGTGACTCTGCTTGTTTGTGGATTCCCTGTCTGGGTCAGTCTGACAGTTGGGCTGTTGGCACCTCTCTCTAGACAGTGACACAAAGGTAGCTGGGGTGTAGCCTGCATATCCTGATGAGCAATCTGTGCTGGGAGGGAGGGGAGGAGTGGTCACTTACACCTGAAAGGGCTATGCCTGCCCTCACAAAATGCAGCCTCCAACCCCCTGGTATGTGTCTGGGGCCTGGACTGGGCAAGGCAGGATCTTGAAAACAACAGACTTTTCTTTGAAGCAGGCCTACTTCAAAGGCAGAAAGGGGTATAATAAGAGCACCCAAAACCCCTGAAAATCAGATCACTTCTGGAATCAAGAGGAACCTCTGCCAAGGAGAAGAGCTGAAGAGAAGTGCTGCCCTTGCCTGTGATTGTGCTGTGTTGGGCTATCCTGCAGTTGTTGCTTCTGCCTGTGAAAGGGAACAAAGACTGGACTTTGTTGTGCATTGCTGCTTGAAAAGAATTTCCAAGGGCTTGAACTGAGCTTGCTTCCTGGTACTGAAGTCTCAGGGCCATCAAAGACTTCTCTTGCCAGCACGTGGACTCCCTGCTGAGACTTCTGCACTGCCAAGTGGTGCCCTATCCAGATCCCGGGTCCTTGAAAGGTGAAGTTGGCAGACAAGAACTGAAAATCCACACACAGACCACCGTGCAGAAAAAGTTTCGATGCACCTTCTGTGCCGCCGGCTTCATGACTGAAATCAATGCCCCACCTGCCTCGCGGTTGGAAGATCGACGCTACGTGGCTGGAGAAACTACATTCAACACCAGCTAATGAAGGCTTATAACTACGCAAACCCCACACAGCGTGGTTTTGTGAACCTGTGCAACCAGATTTTCAACACAACATAGCTGGGCACGGAAAATCAACACAAAGCCTGCCTGGACCCAAATTGCCTGTCCGGATTGATGCAGCGCTCTCTTGAGGGAGAGAAGAAATGATGCATGCTGACCTGACCAGAGGAGAAATGATGCGCAGTCTCACTTGTGAGTGAGACATCGACGCATTGCTGGCCTTTTTTGATGCACACTCGCCAGTGCGGCTTCATTTTAATGCTACCCAGGTACTTTTAAGCTCTAACAGAACTCTCACTGTTTTCTAAGTATTAAGATTCTTATTCTTTTAAAAATTAATATCTGACTTGTGTATGTTGGATTTTTGTCGTTTTGGTCTTGTTTTGTTTGTATAAATAATATCTATCCAAACCTGTATTGTATCATTTTGTAGTGCGTTCACTGAGTTACTGTGTGAGTTGGTACAAATACTTTACACATTGCTTCTCAAGTTAAGCCTGCCTGCTCGTGCCAAGCTACCAAAGGGGTGAGCAGGGTTTAACCAAGGGTGAATTTCCTTTACCCTGACTAGAGTCAGGGTCCTTGCTTGGACATGGGAAACCTGACTGCGAACCAAATACTCCATTTGTAACAAAAAGATTTTGAACAAAAAAATGCTCAGGTCGCCTAAAACCAATGTTTAGTCAGCAACAAAGGCATAATGTCCAGTTAAATCTAAGAGATCTTGCAGATAAGGATAATAATGCGTTGTTATACAGAGTGTGAAAAGGGTTGAAGTAGTTAGAACACCAGTCTTAGCAACTTGATTAGTGTTTAACAACTTCAGTTTGAGGCCACTTTATTCGAAGCATTCTTTTTGGAATATTTTATAATTTGGCACAATTAGGCTCACCAGATTAGAGCTACAATGAAATGTCAGTCTAGAACTGACTAAGATAAAAAAATCTAGCCTCATGATTAATTTGAAAATTAGGGACCCGGTTCACAAAGGTCAAGGTAGACGTTTGGTCTAAACTTAAACCACATGTCTAAGTTTATGACTTTGGGAATTCAAAAAGGGCATTTATGGGTAGTATTTTTATATCCACACTATGGGTAAATCTCGAGGCATTCCGAGGATTGGGATACCCTTGCCAATACAGCATGACTGAAGCCAAAGTGATAAAGAATTAAGGCAAGCTCTGCAGTTTTCTTGTGTTCTGGTTACAACATAGGTTTTAGCTTTTTTAACTGAAGACATTTTGGCAATTTTAATAATGTGAGAAACCACAGATAAAGTAGGGTCTAACTCAATTCCAAGGGAATAGCCTGTCTGTGCGTATATTAGGGTGAAAGCCAGTAGCTTTACTTGTAAACACTGTAGTTGAATGATTTTTAGAGTCTTGAGAAGAATAGAATGAATTCAGTCTCTTGCGGGTTAATGGTGAAAACAAATCTTCTTCATCCAGGCTGGGATGTTGCATTAGAGTGATGATATCTAATAACAGAGTAGTTGTCTTATATATTTAGGTGTCGTCTGCATATAGTATGGTTCTATATGAAAATTTAAGAGTGTGGAGGATAGAATGGATCATTGTGGAATCCCACAAATAGTAGGGGCTGGGTGTGAAAAATTGCTCACTATTTTTACAGGTTGGGAGCGCTTGGAAAGAAAAGAGAAGAACCATTTGAGAGCAATGTCTTTAAATCCAAAGTAGTGCTTAAGGAGGGTGAGTAATGTGAAACGATCAACTGATTTGCTAGCTGACATAAATTATATTAAGACAAGGAGACATGACTATGTACTGTCCATTTTTCATTCTATGTCAACCACAATCTTTATTTATGCTGTTTCAATTCTGTATCCAACTCTGAATCAAGATTGATGGATTGCTAGTAGGTTCTGATTGTTGATGTATTCAGAGAGGTGTAAGTTATAATACTAAACTCTCAGTATGATGCTCTTTTGTACAAGAACATTATAAGTACTGTTTGCACTAATCATACCTTAAACTAATGATTAAATATTTGAAGTTGATGGTGATGTTTTTAATTGTTTATCTTTTACTCAACAACCTTTCTGTAGATAGATGTGAAGGAGGCCTTTGTGCATGAAGACGTACTCTAATAAAATTAGCAGTTTTGAGGAGAACCATTTAAACACAGTTTTGAATGTAGAGCAATGCCTAAGCCAAGATTGCATCTCCTGAAAGGGTATATAAAATAACCCCCTGTGAGAAACTGGGTTGTTGATTGAGTGGGGTGTTAACCCTGTTCATGCAACAGGCTCAGTCCCTGTCAGGGTGAACCACAAAAGTCACTAAATTATTCTTTGCTTAAGCCTCCTGAAACTTGGCACAAAAGCAGTCCAGCTTAACTTTGAGACAATGGGTAAAGTATTTATGTACCCCACAAACAGTAAAACAGTAAAACAGTAAAAATGTAAAAACGCAACACAAGAAACATCCCACCAAATTTGGAAACAGAGTAACTTTTAATATTTGTTTGCTACAAAAATAACAGCCATCCAATCAGTAGAACCTGAGTTATGGAATTTGAAAGTTTAAGATTAAAACTAGCTCTTGAAAGAGCAAAGCGTCAACTGAGGACATCTAGTTGTGTAAGACCAGTTCAAAGTAAAAAATTACGACCTACCATAATGGAGGACGATTGGGTTACAAAAAGTGGATTGGGCCCTATCAGGGTGTACTTTTGGATTGAGAAGAGATTTGAAGAAAAAAGACTCTGAGAAGATGGTAGCTCAGTGGGGCAGGCTGCTGACAGTGTCTGAGGATTAGGCATTGTCATCGGAGAGCCACTGGACGAAGTCACTGTGAAGATTTCTACTTTCGGACTTAACCTTTATTTTTGGAAGTCAAAAATCTCCTGCGAGACAAAGCTGAAGGCTGTAGCCTATGAACATTCCACAATGCAGGATAACCCTATGCAGAAGGTCAGCTGAACAGGATTTGCTGCTGAGGAGAAGAACGTAGCGGGAGCTGCTGCAAAGTCAGGCTGGCTGGTGATGCACCCTGGGTGGATAGACAAGCAAGTTGGTCCCGTCTCCTCCGGGTTCTCAGAGCAGTTTTTAGCCAAACGTTTTCTGACTCCCAAGTTTTGGATTTTTGTTACCGGAGAACTTTTAACACCACCACCAAAGTTCCACAACTGGAGGGGCACTACTTGGGGGGGGCTTAGGACTCACTTGCTGGGTCTAATACTGCGTTCAAAATGGTTGGAGCCTTTTTATCCCTGAGGCTCTAATTAGGAGGCCAGCTAACAGCCCTTGGAGCTACGCTGATAGTCCTGGGTTCAAGAATTGGAACAGGGCTCAAGCAGCAGGACAGGCCTCTGAGAGTTCAAGACAGGTTTCAGGCAACAAAGCAGTCCTTCCAGGTGCAGAAAAGCAGTCTTCTGAAGTACACAACAGGCAGTTCACTGAGAGTCCTTCCATAGGTCCAAAAAGTGAACGGAAGATTTGGTCTGCGAGTCCTATTTTTTTTACTGGGTGTCTTTTTTTAAGCAGGAGAAGTTTGTAGAGAATTCCATTTGAAGTATTTATAATTTCTTGCCTCCCCTGTCGTGGTTCCAAGCTGCCTGCATGAACAATACAGTGGTGAAAAGACCTTTGGATGAAGGCAGGGAACAACCTATTAAGTCACACGTGGGGCCTCCCCCCCCTCCATCCTGCCAGTTAATTGCCCATCGAAGTGCCCCTAATCCCTCTATTGTTTGACTGTCTGGGAGGAATAAACAAAGTCCAACTGCCAACTACACCCACCCAGGTGACCCATGAACAGGCTGCATGCACTTAATTGTTACAGCAGAACAATGACAACTTTCTAAAAATACAATTTTCAAAATTGTAACTTCTAATATCAATTTCCCCCAACACGACGCCTTTCCCATTCCAAATGCTAGCACTTAATAAATGTAATAAGGCAGCCCAATGCTAGAACTCACAGTAGTGAAAAACACAGTTAGGAATTTTTCACTACCAGTACATATACAACTTATAACTATATGTCTAACCCTTTAATTACAATGCTTCCTGCCCTATTGACTACCTTGGGCCTCTCTTCATGGTGACATGTAATAAAAGGGGAGTATAAGGCTTCGCAAAGGGGTTATTTTGCCAAGTTGAATTGGCAGTTTAAACCTGCATTCAGGATGCAATGGCAAGCCTGGAGCATGTTTTAAAGGGCTACTTATGTGGGTGGCGCAATAAAAACTACAGGCTTACCTTTAGCATTTAATTCACATATGGTATATTGCATTCCATTTTACTAGGTACATGTAAGTAAATTAAATATGCCAAACAGGTGTAAGACAATTTTACAATGTTTAAGGGAGTGAACACAAGCACTTTAGCACTGGTTGGAGTTGTAAAGTGCACAGAGTTCCAAGGCCAACAAAAACAAATACAGCAAAATAGGAGGGTGAAGGCAAAAATTTTAGGGAAAACCGGTCTAACACTCTCCGTTTAGGGAACAAATGTTTCTATGCTTTTAATTGTCATCCCAAGGCATCTCTTAGTTGGCCCCCACCTCCTGGTATCTGGTTGCTGCCACAGTTTGCGGCCTCCTCCCCTCAATAAGCTTGCCAGCCTTACATTGAGAGACATTGTTGTCCAACGGCATGAGTTGAGCCTTTTGGTCATTAAGGAGACCCTGATGTAAGTTGAGCCCCCTTGGCTTATAATGGGCATTTTGGATATTAGTGTGACCATGGCATAAGATCATCATCCTTGCAATATTGAGGGTTTGTAGAACCTACAGTATTGCATGAAATTATGTTGGTCCTGACATAGACAACAAACTGGATGTGACTGCCCAAGTCAACAGTGTTTATCCTGCTTCAACACATTAAGGGCCTCATTATGACCCTGGCGGGCGGAGGAGGCCGCCCGCCAGGATGCCGCCCTCCATAATACCGCTCCGCGGTCAGAAGACCGCGGAGGGTATTATGAGTTTTTCCCTGGGCTGGCGGGCGGTCTCCAAAAGAACGCCCGCCAGCCCAGGGAAAAACTCCCTTCCCATGAGGATGCCGGCTCGTAATCGAGCCGGCGGAGTGGGAAGGTGCGACGGGTGCTACTGCACCCGTCGCGTATTTCACTGTCTGCTACGCAGACAGTGAAATACTAGCGGGGCCCTCTTGCGGGGGCCCCTGCAGTGCCCATGCCATTGGCATGGGCACTGCAGGGGCCCCCAGGGGCCCCACGACAATCCTTACCGCCATCCTGTTCCTGGCGGGCGAGCCGCCAGGAACAGGATGGCGGTAAGGATTGTCAGAATCCCCTCGGCGGCGCAGCAAGCTGCGCCGCCTTGGAGGATTCTTAGGGGCAGTGGAAAACCGGCGGGAGACCGCCGGTTTTCCCTTTCTGACCGCGGCCAAAGCGCCGCGGTCAGAATGCCCAAGGGAGCACCGCCGGCCTGTCGGCGGTGCTCCCGCCCCCGTTGGCCCTGGCGGTTCTCTACCGCCAGGGTCATAATGAGGCCCTAAGTATGCTGAAGGAAATCTTAAAGTGGCCACCAGACAACACCAAGAAAATGATCACCCAGGCCTTTATCACCAGCAGATTAAGCTATATGTGCACCCTATACACAGGAATTACCAACTAGCTCACAAGAAGACTGCAGACCATCCAAAACACAGCAGGAAGACTAGTCCTCAATCTGCATGCAAGCCCATATGACACCACACCTGTGGTAACTTCACTGGCTCCAACATACAAGGGTGCACTTTCTTAAATGCCTTACTCACACCTACAAAGCTCTCCATAACCCTGGCCTTTTCTACCTAAACATCCACATTTACTTCCACCAATCTTCCAGATACCTCTGCTTTGCTTGTTTCTCACTAGCCCACACCCCACACATACACAGAAGCGGAGGAGTGGGTTCTCCCTTCTTGCACCTGCTCTCTAAAGCCTGGAACAACCTCCACCAATGCATCGGAGCCTGAACCTCTCTTCTTGCCTTTTGCAAGAAGCTGAAGACCTGGCATTTTGAGTAAGCCTCCAAGACAGGCGCTCCACAGGGGCGTAACTTGGTCAGTAACATTGGGGGGGGGGGTGTTCAGATTTCCCAACAATCACGCTGGTCCATAATATTAAAATACATTATATGACTGTAGGAGGCTGGCCTGGCTTATAGTGGGTACCTTGTGGTACGTACACCTTGTGCCAGGTCCAGTTATCCCTTATTAGTAGATTAGTAGTGTTCTAGCAGCTTAGGCTGATAGAGGTAGCTATAGCAGATCAGCTTAGGCTGAACTAGGAGACATGCAAAGCTCCTACTATACCACTTATATCACTTAGCACTATATCCTAAGAAACACAATACTAAGAGCTACTAAAAATAAAGGTACTTTATTTTAGTGACAATATGCCAAAAGTATTTCAGAGGATATACTCCCTTAGGAGGTAAGTAATATACACAAAATATACACACAAACCAAAATCAGGTAAGTAAACAGTTAGAAAAGTAGTGCAAACACTGTAGAACACAATAGAATGCAATTGGAGACAATAGGCCTAAGGGCAACACAAACCATATACTCCAAAAGTGGAATGCGAACCACGAATGGACCCCAGGCCTAGTGTAGTGTGTAGAGGGTCACTGGTAGTGTAAGAAAACACTAAGGGTGTCCAATATACCCCACCCCAAGACCCTGAAAAGTAGGAGTAAAGTTACCCTACTGCCACAGAAAGACAGCAAAGTCGAGATAGGGGATTCTGCAAGGACAACAACTGACTGCAAAGCACTGAAGATGGATTCCTGGACCTGAGGACCTGTAAAGGAAGGGGACCAAGTCCAAGAGTCACGCAAGTGTCCGGGGGGGGCAGGAGCCCACTAAACCCCGGATGAAGGTGCAAAAGGGCTGCCTCCAGGTGGAAGAAGCTGAAGATTCTGCAACAACAGAAGGTGCCGGGAACTTCTCCTTCGGTCAGAAGATGTCCCATGGTATGCTGGAGGATGCAGAGTTGTTTCCACACAGAAAGACCGCAAACAAGCCTTGCTAGCTGCAAGAGTTGCAGTTTAAGGTTTTGGGTGCTGCCAGGGCCCAGGAAGGACCAGGAGGTTGCCCCTTGGGGGATGAGACAGAGGGGGCACTCAGCAATGCAGAGAGTCCATGCAGAAGCAGGCAGCACCCACAGAAGCACCTGAACAGGTGTTTAGAAGATCTGAGCATGACGGTCGTCTCAGCACAACAAAAGGGTGCCCCACGAAGACGGAGTCCAACTCAGCAAGTTGGGCAATGCATGACGGAGTGCTGGGGACCTTGGCAAGGCTGTGCACAAAGGAAGTCTTGCAAAAGTGCACAGAAGACCTAGCAACTGCAGTTAACACAGTACACAGGATTACTGTCTGGCGTGGGGAGGTAAGGACCTACTTCCACCAAATTTGGACAGAAGGGCCACTGGACTGTCGGGGACACTGGGATCCAGCTCCTGTGTTCCAGGGATCACGCTCGTCAAGATGAGATGGGACCCAGAGGACCAGTGATGCAGAAGTGTGGTGCCTGATTTGCCAGGGGGAAGATTCCGTCGACCCACAAGAGATTTCTTCTTGCTTCCAGTGCAGGGTGAAGCAGACAGCCCTCAGAGCATGCACCACCAGGAAACAGTCAAGAAAGCCGGCAGGATGACGCACTACAATGTTGCTGGTAGTCTTCTTGCTACTTTGTTTGTTTGTTGGCTACAGAGAAAGGTAAGCACCTATCAGGAGGGGTCTCTGACGTCACCTGCTGGCACTGGCCACTCAGAGGTGTCCATTGTGCCCTCACACCTCTGCATACAGGTTGGCAGAGGTCTGGGGCACACTGGAGGAGCTCTGGGCACCTCCCCTTGGGAGGTGCTGGTCAGGGGAGTGGTCACTCCCTTTTCCTTTGTCCAGTTTCGCGCCAGAGCAGGGCTGGGGGGATCCCTGAATCAGTGTAGACTGGCTTATGCAAGGAGGGCACCATCTGTGCCCTTCAAAGCATTTCCAGAGGCCAGGAGAGGCTACTCTTCTAAGGCCCTTAACACCTATTTCCAAAGGGAGAGGGTGTAACACCCTCTCCCAGAGGAAATCATTTGTTCTGCCTTCCTGGGACTGGGGTGCCCAGGCCCCAGGGGGGCAGAAACCTGTCTGAGGGTTGGCAGCAGCGGTAGCTGCAGAGAAAACCCTGAAGAGTTAATTTAGCAGTACCCGGGCATTATGCTGGAGCCCCGGGGATGCATGGAATTGTCCCCCCAGTACCAGAATGGTATTGGGGTGAAAATTCCATGATCCTAGACTTGTTACATGGCCATGTTCGGAGTTACCTTTGTGACGCCTCATATAGGCATTGACCTATATGTAGTGCACACGTGTAATGGTGTCCCCGCACTCACAAAGTCCGGGGAATTTGCCCTGAACAATGTGGGGGCACCTTGGCTAGTGCCAGGGTGCCCTCACACTAAGTAACTTTTACTTAAGTGCAGTGTAAAATGGCTGTGATGGCTGTGAAATAACGTGGACGTTATTTCACTCAGGCTGCAGTGGCAGTCCTGTGTAAGAATTGTCTGAGCTCCCTATGGATGGCAAAAGAAATGCTGCAGCCCATAGGGATCTCCTGGAACCCCAATACCCTGGGTACCTAGGTACCATATACCAGGGAATTATAAGGGTGTTCCAGTGTGCCAAGCAGAATTGGTAAAATTAGTCACTAGCCTGGAGTGACAAATGTAAAAGCAGTGAGAGCATAAACACTGAGGTTCTGGTTAGCAGAGCCTCAGTGATACAGTTAGGCACCACACAGGGAACACATACAGGGCACACTTTATGAGCACTGGGGTCCTGGCTAGCAGGATCCCAGTGACACAGGCAAAAACAAACATACAGACAAGTAAAAATGGCAGTAACATGCCAGGCAAGATGGCACTTTTACTACAGTGACAAACATTGCACATGAGAAGGGCTTCACGGGCAGCAGAAAGAGATAGGACTGTGGATTGGTAGGGATGCTAAGTGAGAATATAAACACCATTTTGTGAAATAACCAACAATTTTTTAATCTTTTCAAATAGAGACAGGGAGAGAGGAGAGTGTGTGTGCATTTTTGTCTGTGTGTATGTAAAACACTTGGTGAAATCTTACAGACACCTCACCATACCCGACTGAGTGCTCCTGTACCAAACTATTTATCACAAAATACATTTATTAGGGTGGGGGTGTAACACCCCAAACACCCCCCTGAAGCTACGCTCCTGGCCCTACACACCTGCTACAGAGTGCCTGGATACTCTCACAGGTGATTAGTGTACAATCAATAAAATAACATGCAGAATTCTGGCTCCAGTTAGAAAAAGACATATTTTTGAATTTTTGGTGTGAAGTGACCAAGTCACACTGTATGAAATTGACTTAGAGAATGAGATGTGGTATAACTGAGGAGTGGGCCACCATCTTGCATCCTGACCAAACTGCATCAGAGTGGTGGGACTAGCAGTAGGCTGATCCTTGTGAGTGACATGAGTAGAAATGGATGCTGTGGCTCCACCAGATTTAGGTGGGTGGCCCATGATTCCTAGAAAACACCACATACCTTTTTAAGTCCTTGGCTAGAGTCAGAAAGCTTACAAGGATCTTCAAAGATGGTGGAAGGACCAACTAGGATTGATACATTTTTACCTTAGCCTGGATGCTCCTGTCTTGTCGCCTGGCCTTGGTGGATTTCATGCAGGGCTTGTTGCACCAGCTCTCCGACTCCTTCAAGGGCCAGAAGAAGGTGGACCTACTGAGTACTCTAAAGGAAGTTATTCATTGGATGTCTTTGGACTAGCCTTCTTGGTAGGGCCCTAGAAGAAGACACTTTAGGCTCTTAAAGCAGCACACAGTTACCTTGCAAGTGGTGGAAAGCTTTTGGTGGCCAAAGAATGCAGAAACGAAGGGTGGTCAGCCATGGATTACATTATTTTCCCTAGCCTGCTGTTTGTCTACCATCCCCTGCATCTTCCTCCTTTACCTTTTCCTTATTGTTGAGAGGATTTTTAATATTTAGTAATCATCATCACATCATTTGTACATTTACATTCTGACTTTTACCATACCCTTTTTTACTGGTAGATTCCTTATTTAAGTTTATAGACTTAAAACCCTCACCATTTAATCTTTCAGCCCTAAACCCTTTACCCTTAAAACTTTGCCTCTAAATATTTCACACCTCACCGTAAACCCTTCACTATTAAATTCTTTACCATTCACTTCTGAATCCTTCACATTTTACAGTTAAATCCTTCACCGCTAAAAGCTTTAGTCCTGAACAGTTCATTATTCAGTGCAAGGCATTTAGCCCTTCACTCCTTAACCCTTCACCATTCACCACTTTCAGCCTCTCGCCACTAAATCCTTTCCCCATAAATCACTAACTCTTCAACATCCCCTGTAAAATCTCCCAACCTTAGCCCTTCACCCTGAACCATTTAACCATTTACCCTAAACCCTTCCCACCTGAACCCTTATCATTTCAACCCCTAAACCCTACACTCTTAAACCATTTACTCCTAAACCATTTAGCTATCAACCCTTGGGCCTTCACCCTTTATCCCCTCAGCACTTCACTTTTGACTGCTAAGCGCTAACTTTTCATCCTTAAAAGCTATCAAACCCATTATCCATCACAGTGCAGCATAAACCCTTCATTTTTACCCACATACTTCAGCTTTTATATTTCACCATTTAACCCTTCAGTCCGACGTCTTTCAGCTTTAAGCTATTCACCTTTTATCAATAACCTATAACTATTCCCCCTGCATCATTCTTCCCTTAACCCTTTACATTAACCTCTTGACAAAAGCCCTTCTGAAAACAATTGCATATATTTCTACATTGTTCCCATTGTATTAAAGATCCCATTACAGTGAAATAGCATTATGATGGTCTACAAATAAATTGAAGCCCACGAGGGAATTACCATGAAAAATGGCTTTTCAACAAAATAGGTGGAACCAAATAATATGTTACCTTGAGGGGTTGCAGCCAGGAAGGTCTATGGTAATGAGAACATCACAGGAGGCTGGTACAGGCCACTACAGCCAGGCTGCCTCAAAGGAGGTGTAGAGAACTTTTCTAGAAACTCTAGAAGGCAGCTGCAACTCCTCAAAGAAAGTTCTGGGGTGGTTAAAATGTCCCAGAAGAAGTCCCCTGCTGGATGGAGCATTTCACCATGAGCTCAATGGGGAAAAATCGTAAAAACAGACGAGTGGGACCCAAGGTAGTGCACCTTCACCATGATGCATGTGTGACATTTTTGGAGTAGTTATGGATGTCCTGGAGCTGAAGACACTCACTGTCACCAAGAATTTCCTCTTCCTATCATGCTATACACCCAGGGGAATATTGCCTGTTGGATGTCTTAGGAGGAACAAGGCACCAAAATGCACTTCCCACATTCCCCATTACAGGTACAGTACAACCCAAGAGAGTTCCATCAACCCCGGGAAACCCCAGGTTCTGTGTCATGGGCTTGTGAGGATGGCAGCCAGAGGCTTTCATGCCAGGACTCCAACAGTGGAGATTCCAAGAGTGACATTCCTGAGACCACCAGGGTGTCCAGTGACCTGTGCATGGGCAACAGATAGAAAGGCAGGCACACCTATATTTGCAGGTCAAAACAATCAAAGATGCACTAAGTAAATGTAGAGATATCACTGAAAAGTGATATAAAGTGTCTTAAGTCTTTTAAAAGCAAACAAAGTCTCTTTCAAGCAGAAAGCACCTGGTTCATGTGAAAAATCGCCGCAAAGGGCCGTAGAGGAGGAGAAGCGGGGAAACAAAGGGGTGTGTGTCGATTTCTTGGGCCACACACGGTTGATGCATCATTTAGTTTCCACGCAGGGACGGCTATGTGTCGATTTCCGGTGCTAGGTCATGGATCTTCTTCGGGTTGCGGGGTTTTCAGACGCCCCGGGGTCTGTGTGTGGAATCCTGGGCTTGTGACAAGCTCTGCGTCATTCCAGTGGGCAGTGCGGGGAAATTTCTCCCGCCTGGCAGGTGCCACGTCAATTTCCCCTCTGGAAGTCGGGCTGCGTCGTCCCAGGTCAGATGTGCGTCAATCTGGTGGGACGTGCGTCGAAGTTCCGGTCGCACCGCAGGTGCCGCGTCGATCTTTTCCTGGCGAAGTCGAGCTGCGTCGTTCCGGTTCGGCGTGCGGTGAATTTCTCACCACAGGACAGGCTGTGTGTCGTTTTTAGCAAGCTGTGCGTCGAATTTTCGCCACACAAGGAGTCCAGTTGCAAGAGAGAAGTCTTTTTGGTCCTGAGACTTCAGGGAACAGGAGGCAAGCTCTATCCAAGCACTTGGAGAGCACATCTTCACCACAGCCAGGGAGCAGCAAGGCAGCAGGGCAACAGCAAGGCGGCAGTCCTTCACAGAAAGCAGTCAGGTGAGTCCTTTGGGCAGCCAGGCAGTTCTTCTTGGCAGGATGCTGGTTCGGGTTACAAGTTTCTTCTCCAGGAAGTGTCTGAGGTGGTAGGGCAGAGGCCCTGTTTTTATACCCAAATGTTCCTTTGAAGTGGGGGAGACTTCAAAGGGTGGATTAGAAGTGCACCAGGTCCCCTTTCAGTTCAATCCTGTCTGCCAGTGTCCCAGTAGGGGATAAGGCAGTCCTTTGTGTGAGAGCAGGCCCACTACCCTCCCAGCCCAGGAAGACCCATTTAAAATGCAGATGTGTGCAAGTGAGGCTGAGTATCCTGTGTTTGGGGTGTGTCTGAGTGAATGCACAAGGAGCTGTCAACTAAACCCAGCCAGACATGGATTGTAAGGCACAGAAAGATTTAAGTGCAGAGAAATGCTCACTGTCTAAAAGTGGCATTTCTAAAATAGTAATATTAAGTCCAACATCACCAGTCAGCAGGATTTTGTATTACCATTCTTGCCATACTAAATATGATCTTCCTACTCCTTTCAGATCAGCAGCAACCACTCCAACAATGTATGAGGGCAGCCCCAATGTTAGCCTATGAAGGGAGCAGGCCTCACAGTAGTGTAAAAACGAATTTAGGAGTTTTACACTACCAGGACATGTAAACTACACAGGTACATGTCCTGCCTTTTACCCACACAGCCCTCTGCTCTAGGGGTTACCTAGGGCACACCTTAGGGGTGACATATGTAGAAAAAGGGAAGTTTTAGGCTTAGCAAGTACTTTTAAATGCCAAGTCGAATTGGCAGTGAAACTGCACACACAGGCCTTGCAGTGGTAGGCCTGAGACAAGGTTAAGGGGCTACTTAAGTGGGTGGCACAACCAGTGCTGCAGGCCCACTAGTAGCATTTAATCTACAGGCCCTGGGCACATACAGTGCACATTACTAGGTAACTTATAATTAAATTAAATAGTCCAATTGGGTATGATCCAATCTTACCAGGTTTAAAGGGAGAGAGCATATGCACTTTAGCACTGGTTAGCAGTGGTAAACTGCGCAGAGTCTAAAAACCAGCAAAAACAGTGTCCAAAAAGTGGAGGGAGGCAGGCAAAAAGTTAGGGGTGACCACCCTAAGGCTATCAGGTCTAACAATAAGGAAGAGAAAGAGAAAGAGAGAGAGAGGGAGGGAGGGAGAGTGAGAGGGAGCGAGCGAGTGTGATCGGGGGTAGTAGAGAGGGGGAATGGGGGTATAAGAGGGAGTGGAAAAGGGTGGAGATGGGGGGAGAAAGGGGTAGAGGAATGAGTGGGAGGTTCAGCTATCCACTACCCAGAGGAAAGGGGCCCACGTTTGCAGAAATACCTCTGTCCTATCCTGTATGTTATAAATAATGCGTCCATGGGCAGCTGTTTGGAACATTGCTGACAAACATTTGTCGTGTGAGGGGGCAATGCTGCGCGCCGGTGACGAAGAATGCAAAGTTTAGCCATGGCCAGTGCTGTATGCAAGAGGTGGAGTTGTGTGCAGGACATGCCTTGGATATCGCCAGTGTCATGCAAAAGGATCAGGGTTTTCAGAAGAGAAGGCGATAATGGCAAGACCCCCCTCACCGTAACCCCAACTGCCTCCCAGTATGGTTGTATATTTTGACAGTCACAGAGTACATGTAGTAAGTCGCAACGTGGATGGGGGCAGCACCAGCAAGTCACCTTGTAGCACCAGGAAATGCTTCAGCATCACATTATCTAGGAGTTGATCAATAGATAAGATGCCTGTTGTCCTCCCAGTCAACCACTTCCCCCTTATTAGGAAACCAGCATTGTCCCAGAGTGGCGCATGTGTATGAATCCGAGGATCCGCATGTGTAGCATGGCCTGCATCACTGGAAGAACGGGTTGGGGTGGAGGAGCTCTGATGCCATAAAGTACATACAGGCCCGGTAAGCATGTGTGAGAATGATCATTCTACCTTAACCCATGGGGGTGGGTCCGGTACGCCCGGGAGAATGAAGGGCAGCTGTGAAAGGTGTAATGCCAGTGCATAGTGTTCTACTCAAGATAATCCCAGCCCCCAAAATTCACATCGCGCAATACGTTTCGTTTTGGAACTCTGTGGTGTCCTAGAGCCCCATACGGTATTTACGTATGCAGGTATCTACCTTCCTGAGCATTGGCAGAGGTACTAGCAGTAGAAATTCCTAGCACTTAGGTGTATCCTGGTAAGGTAACCAAGCATACAGCCTGTACCGTCCCCCAAAGGGAGAGCCTTAGTTGAAACCAATTTTCAAAATCTCGTTTGGTGCGGTCGAGCAGAGGTTCCAGGTTATCTTGCACTATCTGATCCAGGCCCCTATTGATGAGGATCCCTAGATATTTAAGGAGCAATTGTTTCCAGGAAATTGGGAAGGCCAGTATAGCGGCGTTCGTAGTCACCAGGGACAAAGCTTCACTTTGATCCCAGTTTTTCTTAATACCCCTATAGTGCTTCAAATTCCATCAGAGTAGCTCGCAGTGCAGGGAGGGAACGTTGAAGGTCTGTGAGCTTGAGTAATATGTCATCGGCATTTAGGTAGATCGTGGAGTGCCCTCCCGGTATAGGGACGCGGGCTATGAGTGGTGACCGTCGGATAGAAGCTGCCAGAGGCTCAAGTGCCAGAAGGAATAGCAGCGGCGACAGTGGGCAGCCTTGCCGACTTCCTCGTTTAACGGAAAACATGTCAGAGAGGAAACCCCCACAGTTGACGTGTGCTGTGGATGAGCCATACAGCCAACAGATTGAACCCATCTCCCAGACCGAAGCGTTTCAGGGTCTCAAAGAGATACCACCATTCAATCCTATCGAAGGCTTTCTCAGCATCAGGGGAGAGAGCCACGGCCTCTTCTTTAGAGTCTCTGGTGGCCGAGAGTGCATGTGCTAGGGTGCGAAGGTGATTCCTCGAGGCCGTCTGGGTACAAAGCCCGCCTGGGGGTGATGGATAAGGGATGGATAACCTTTTTGAGGCGGGCCCCCAAGACACTAGCCAGTATATTGACATTCCCGTCGAGGAGGGAAATGGGGTGATAGCTGCCGCACAATGGGGGGTCCTTCACTGGTTTTGGGAGGACCTCTATGGACGCCCTATTAGAAATAGGATTCAGAAAGCCTGTACTTTCGACACCCCGGAAGGCTTCATAGAGGGAGTCCACTGTTTCTGCTTCCGTCCATTTGTAATATTCCACTTGGAATCCATCTTCCCCAGGAACCCTGTGGTAGGGTAAGTTGGACATGGCTTGTATTATCTCCTCCTTGCTAATATCTCCCCCCTGTAGCCCTCTGCCTCCACGGTGAGACTAGGTAACTGAGCCTCCTAAAAAAAACAGCAAGTTTGTTGTGGTCCGCTTCCTTTTCAGGGGTATAGGGGGTCCGATAGAAGCGCCCAAATGCAGCACCTATATCTTGTGGGTGTAAGAGGAGTGTTCCATCAATATCCCGAATTGCAGGAATGGCGAGCCATGCCTCTCGCTGACATATTTGGGCTGCTAGCAGTCAGCCTGCCTTTTCACACTGCTCGCAGTGTCTGCCCTTCATCCTCTGCAGGGCGTACTCTGCCTTGGAGGTATAGAGAGCATTGAGCTCCATTTTTGCCTTTTCGAGGCAACAGCGGGTGGCCGGGGTGGGAGTTGCAGTGTCGTTGCAGGTGCATGTTGCTATAAGTCCCTCCAGTTCTTGTTGTCACGAGCATCTCTGGGCATTAGCCCGGGCTGTGTCTCTCATATGTTGTCCTCCTATTGTCACCTTCGCCGCAGCCCAGAAAACCTGAGAAGAGACCGAGCCTTTATTGTCAGTCATGTAGGCAGAGAAATGGGCACGTAGTTGGTCCGTGCCCTGCGGCGTATGGTAGCGTGATGTGTTTAGGCACCATGGCTTGCAGCCTGGAGAAGCAAGGCCTAAGTCTAGTGCCAAAAGAACCAGGGCATGATCAGAGAGTGCTGCTTCCAATATCCTGGAATCTCTGACCATGGGAACCAGTTTACGGGAAATGAGAAAGTAGTCCAACCAGGACTGTGTCCCATGGACCGGTGATATAAAGGTGTACTCCTGGTCGAGCGGATGAAAAATATGCTAGTGATCTACCAACCCATGGTCCGGTATTACATCTTCCCATAGTGCTCTGTCCACGTTGTTGCTGATATCCAATCTGCCCTGTCTATCAAGAACCGGGTCATGAGCCAGGCGCCAGTCTCCATATAGGAGGTATTGGGAGGCTCCTATCTCCTTCGAGAGACGGTTTAAACATAGAAAGAAGGAATGTTTAGAGCCCATAGGGGCATACACGGACCCAGTGCAAAGTGTACAATCTCTAGGTTTGAGTTTGGTAAAAATGTATCAACCATCTGGGTCGGACCACAACTTGAGCACCTTAAACTGTAAGGGCCATATGTACGAACACATTTTCCCATAGATACAGAATGGGTAAAACCCTTTGCTACATTTGGCCCTAAGGAACGTAGAAGAAGAATCGCGACCCCACATTTGCTCGTGGAACCTGAGCCTTCCGACGTAGATGGTGGACAACCACTATAGAGCACCCGGCCTACCCAGTCGCCGTACAGTTTTTCAGATTCCAAGGATGATAGATGTGTTTCTTGCAAGAGGGCATTATCCGTACGTTTGGATCATAAATAGATGAGCACCTTCTGTCTTTTGACATAGTGCATGAAGCCATGAACATTCCACGATACTGTCGTCAATGGCAGGGTAGTCCCCATTCCCGGAGCTATCATATGGGTCCGCAAAGGTAAGATAGCTACTACTAGGTCTAGGAGGCATGCAGTGATGATTTGGACTATCTATGTCAGAGTAGATGACAAGGAGGAAAGGTAGTTAGCGGGGAGGTAAGGAGGGGGTCCGTGGCCGCACTCAGGAGATGGAAACCAGAAAAAGAAGAGAAGGAAAAAGAAGGAAAAAAGAGGGAGGAAGAGGAGAGAGTAAAGAAAGAAGCACAGCGAGAGGAGGAGAGAAGTTACAAGACTCACAGAGAGAAAGGAAGAGGTAACCTAGATTTGTTTTGTGAGCAGGAGGGGTACCCGGTGTGCTCTAAGCTCTGTTAAACCAAAGGTCTAATCCTGTGAAACCCGCCGCGTTCAGGGGGGTGGGGGCAGGCAAGGAGCCAACGGGAAGAAAATAAAACTTCAGATTCAGAATGAGGATGGGGATGCCAAGAGACAGAGGGGGGAGGAGGAAGAAGGGGAGGGAGGGAAAAAGGAGGAGGGAGAGAGCTGACGGGGGAAGGGGACAACAGGGAGGGGGGAATGTGGCCGGAATATGGAGGCCTGACCGCTGGTCTCTCACAGAGATAGTGGCATGATCAGCAGGAATGGGTATAGCAGAACGTAGACAAGGGGCGGCGGTGGTGGTAGGGTGAGGATGAGTGAAACTTTCAGGGAAGGGAAAGGGGTGAGGATAGGGAGGGGTCTAAGGGGAAAAGGGGTAGAGAAGGGTGTGGTCCTGGTGTAGTCACAGACAGGCCCTTAGATCTTGACGATAACGGAGGTTATGTCAGACCATGGAAGAAAAGATGTATCCTTGAGGGTGCCCCCTAGACAGCAGAAATGCACTTGCAGATACATGTGGTGGACAGGGGTATGTGGGAAAAGAAGTGGAGACAAATTCTCGATAATATAGGGGGGAGAAGTGGGTTCCCAGTAGTCACCAGCTGGGTAGGACAAGGGGGGTAAACAGACCAGCAGAAGCGAATGGGTGGAGGGGCACGTACTTTATAGGAGAATAGAACCTAGAGCAAAGAAGCAGACGTTACTCATAGTAGAGCAATACACTGAAAAACAATAGACTTGTGTTAAACAGAACAGTAGGTTCATAATATTCACTATGTGCTGGGCCTAAGGATGCCGAGCTAGAGAACAGGGAGAAACCACCAACAGGGCAATTGATGTGGCAATAACATCAGTAACAATAACAACAATGATAACAGCAATAGTAATGATATGACATCGGAGGTATATATGCATGGTACTCAGCGATCAGCGAATGGTCATTCTGGATGTCCGTTGTCGGTCAGCAGGTGGTCCAGCAATTGTCCCTAGGAAACATACCAGTCAATCAGTCGGCAGGGGGTGGGGGTTTCAAGGGGACCTCGATTTGTCTCTGCGCAAACCCTGAGTAATGTCTGCCACCGCCTGAAGGGCCATGTCTCTGCCATCCTGAGATCTCAGCTGGAGATCAATAAATCGTCTCCTTTCCTGCACTGCAGAGTAATTGCAGAGGGTGCCAGGGTCAGTGTCCGTGTGTCGAGTAGAGTCACTGAGCATGGAGGGGCTTGACGGCAGGTCCACAGATTCGTGGTCCATGGGTTAGGCCATCAAAGAAAGAGCCTAGTTCTGAGGGCTCAAAAAAGTCCCTGGATTAACCAACTATCCTTATCCACATGTGGGCTGGCTCGAAGAGTCCAAATCTAATGTTCAGATGGCACAACTGGGGTCTAAGTGCGTGGAATGTTTTCCTTTTCCATTTGTTTCACAGGAGAAGTCCCTAGCAATACGGATTTCTTGACCGTCATGGTGGTATGTCCATGTGCCCTCGGAGCCAGTAGTAGCTGATGGACTTGCTTGTGTCGTAGGAAGCACAATATAATAGGACAGGCCTCCTGTCAGTGTTCTTGTGGAGGGGGCCAATCCTGAGAGCTTACTGAAATGCTAGCATGGGAGAAAAAGTAAGGCCTGTGACAGTAGGGAAGAAGTCTTTAAGGAAAGCCCTGAGATCTGCGCCCTCCTCTTGCTCCAGCAGGCCAAAGAAACAGACATTATCCCTCCAACTTCTGTCCTTTAGGTCTGTGAGTTTGTGTCGAAGAAATTGTAGTTCTGGTTTAAAGCCTGGCAGGGTTGATATCCTACTTTTGACGGTAGTCAGGCGATGGTCCAGTTCTGTGACTTTGTCCTGGAAGCCAGCTATGTCTGTACGGATCGACTTGAGGTCTGCAGATAGTTCGTTATCTTGGAGTCCATGGCATCTAGGCGACCACCTACTGTGAAGATTTCCTGCAGAATATGCTACATGGCAGTGTCGGGTTGGGGCCAGGAGTGACAGCGGGTGCGGACATTGGCCGTGGTTGTAAGACAGCTTCAGAGAAGAGTAGCTGTTGCGTAGATTTACCAGACGATTTTCAGGAGGGCATCTCGACAAATGGGGAGTCAGCAGTCCCATCTGGGGCCTTCAGAGCCCAGAACCAGAGGCCCAGAGTCAGAGGGGCGGCAGCTTCAGTGGGAGCCAGAGGGCTGTTCAAATATCCCAACTTTATTGCGTCTGCAGGGTACAGACGTGTCACCCAGCTACACTTACCCACCTCTGAAACGTGTTGTAGGATAACTCACCAGTACCGAGGATCACAAAGTCGGCTAAGGTAGCAGCAGTATCGGACATGGATCCTGCAGATGAGGACCATTGGTCCACCAGCCAATGATAGAGAAGTGGCTGGATGGAAGCAATCACCTTTGGATCCCCCGGCAGCTGTTAGAGGTCAACTCCGTCTCCTGTGGGTGGAAGAGAGAAGCAAGGCGCAGGGAAACGCTTCCCTAATACATATTCGGATGCAGTTGGCTTGTCAATTACTCCGTTTGGGCTGGCAGGGGAGTAACACGTGTGTCCATGGTGAGGGGTGGGTGCCCAGTAGGGAATGCGTCCTGGTTGGCCTATGGCTATGAGAGACCACCTCGGGACAGCCGGTGTGGCAGTCCGTAGGTCATTGCAGCCCAATGGGAGGGAGGAGAAGGTGGAAGGGTGCACCAGCTGATCGGTCGGCCCCACCGACCGATAACTATCTCGTTAATGTCCACCCCAGGCAGAGGTGGTGACCAGCGGGTGAAGATAGCGAGGGAGGCATGGGTATAGGGCAGAAAAGTCCGGCCCGCTATCGTCCACGCTGCCGCAAGTCAGGAGGGCCCCTACGGGCATGAGATATGTATAGTAAGGGAGGGCTGAAGGCGCGGATAGTGCAGATTTACAGCTGTCGCCATCATCCATGAGTGTTGAGAGTCTCTGACAAGTGCTGGAGTCACCAAAGATCATGTAGATTCGGAAAGTCCTGGAGATCCTGGAGGTTGTGAAAGAAAAAAAATGCCTAAAAATGCCAAAAATTCCCAAAATGCTGGATATCAGGCCCACAGCTGCTTCACGTCCCAGGCTGCGGGCTCTGCTGGCACTTCATGAGGTGCGGTAATCGCGCGCGAGGCCTCTCCTTTGGGCCTCTGCCAGAGCGCGCAGCAGTGACCACCAATTCAGGAATCTAAAATTTAGCCTGTGGCTGTTTCCTTGTTGCAGGCCGAAGGCTTCTCTTTTACGCTGTGGGGTTGCTGGAGGCCCCTGCTCATAGCCGGTGGTGGCCCCTATTGTCTGGGGGGGAGGGAGGCAGATGAGGCTCTCCCATTGTCCCGTCAGCCCTGCTGCTGCCCCCAAGTGGGCACCGGGCTGTGGAATTTGGCGATCAGGTAGCCATTTTCCCTGTGGCCACGCCCCAGCTATCCCCAATTAGTGTAGTGTAGGCAGTGTATAGAAGCCAGGCTTTCTACAGGTAGCTGTGGATGAGCAGCCAATGCTTCTTTAGGAGACATGCAAAAGTCATGAAATACCACTGTAGTCACACAGCACTTACACACATGAAAAAAACACTCAGGGCCTCATTAAGAGTTAGGCAGAAGGGATTACTCGGTCCCAAATGTGACAGATATCCGGCTCGCCATATTACAAGTTCCATTTTATACTATGCAACTTGTAAAACGGCAGACGTGATATCTGTCACTTTTGGGATGGAGTAATCCCCTCTGTCAAGGTTGTAATCAGACCCTCAGTGTTACAAAAATAAACTTACTTTATTTTAGTGACACAATTACCAAAAAGTACTAGATGGGTAACCCTCCAATAGGAGGTAAGTAACACACTAGATATGTACACTAGCAATCAGTAATAGGCACAAAAAGTGAAAGAAAACAGTGCATATGCAAATAGGCAATAGTGATCCTAGGGGGAGCCCAAACCTTATACTAAAAAAATAGAATGCGAATGCAGGACCTACACCTAGGTAAGTGGAATGTGTAGAGGGAAGCTGGAGGAACTAGGAAACCCCAAAGGTGAGTACCACAGTGCCCCCCAGTGACCAGGAAGAAAGTATTAAGTTACTGGTTTTCCCTCAAACCACCAAAAAGGACTGAAAAGAAGAAAATGCACACCCAGACAAGACTGCAAGAAAGCACCAGTGGATTCCTGAAGCCGAAAACCTGTGGAAGAAGGGGACCAAGTCCAGAAGTCACAGGAGTCACTTCCCACCCAACTGAGGATGCAGGAGTTGGTCAATGGTAGGAAAAAGTCGGTCAGGAATGCAGCCCTGGAGCAGGTGAAGAGTTTTCTGAAGGATGCAGTCGAAGTCCCATGCCAGATGGATGATTGCAGTCGATCAGTGGCATGGAAGAGCCACCAACAAGCCTTGGCAAAGGCAGAAGTCATGGTGCAGCACAAGAGGAGCTGCCGAGGACCAGCAAGGTCCAGGAGGACTCAACCCACGGGGACGGTCCTAAGGAAGACCCTTAGCAAGGCATAGAGGTGACAGAAGAAGAGGCAGCCCCAACAGGAGACCCCCAGGCGTTCCAGAGGAGCCCATGCAGCAAACTGGAGAAGGGTCCCACGCCACAAGAAAAGCACACAGAGGGCTGTGCGTTGCAGGAAGGAGTGCTGGGGGCTGGGGTTACATGGAGCCTGAAAATCCCTTGGAGGAGATGCCAAAAAGCATTTTTGGCATGCAAGAGATGTGGTGCACATGGGTACTGTCCTGCATGGGAAGGCAAAGGCTTACCTCCACTGAAGTTGGACAGCTGGCAGAGAGGACCAAGAAGACTACCCTGGACCACCACCCATGATGCAGGATCAAAGCAGCTCAGAATGCAAGGAGATCCACGCAGCTGGTCATCGCAGCAGTTGGTGCCTGCAACTCCTTCACTCTAAGAGAGATTCCTTCTTCCTTCGCATGCAGACTGAAAACTTGCCATCTGGGGAAATGTTGCAGAAGCTAGAAGGAGTCATGGAAACCATGCTGCAAGCCGAATCTTTGTCACGGATGCAGATTGTCAGTTCCTGGAGGATCCAGTCATGGTTCCAGTGGCTAGAGGTCGAAGTACAGGTTGCAGAGGACTCCTGCTGGAATCTTGCAAGCCAAAACATAGGACCCACCCAAGAGAGAGACCCCAAATAGCCAGGTGATCAGGAGGGGGCTCTGACATCACCTGCCTGACCTGCCCACTCAGAGGCTTGCAGAGGCTAATGCTCACCTTGTTTTGAGATGGCAGAACCCAGGGACTCTCTAGAGGAGGTCTGGGCACCACCCCTGGGTGGTGATGGACATGGGAGTAGTCACTCCCCTTTCAATTGTCCAGTTTCATGTCCGAACAGGGACTGGGTGTCCCTGAACCGGTGTAGACTGGTTTATGCATGGAGGGCACCAAATGTGCCCTTTAAAGCATACCAGTGGCTTGGGAAGGCTACCCCTCCCAAACCATGTAACACCTATTTCCAAAAAGAGAGGATGTTACCCCCCTCTCCTAAAGGAAATCCTTTGTTCTGCCTTCCTGGGCTTTAGCTGTTCAAGCAGTAAGAGGGTGAAAACCTGTCTGATTGTTGACAGCAGCTTGGGCTGGTAGGAAAACCCCAGAAAGCTGGTAGGAGCAATACTGGGGTCCTCTAAGGAACCCCCAGAGTGCATGTAAACATACTTCTAATACTGGCAACATTATTGGGGTATGATTCCAACATGTTTGATACCAAACATGCCGAAGTTCGGAGTTACTATTATGTAGCTGGGCATAGGTAGTGACCTATGTCCATTACACAAATAAAATGGCTACCTCGCACTCACGAAGTCCAGAAAGATGGGACTGGAGTTCGTGAGAGCACCTCTGCTAGTGCAGGGGTGCCCTCACACACCGGTACTTGCACCCTGCCCTCTGGGCTAGGAGGTCCAACCATAAGTGTGACTTACAGTGACCTGGTACAGTGACCTGTGGAGAAAAGAGTGCATGCACCCTTTCACGCAGGCTGCAATGGCAGGCTTGCAGATACAATTTTCATGGGCTCCCCATGGGTGGCATAATACATGCTGCAGCCCATGGGGATCCCCTGTTACCCCAATGCCCTGGGAAACATGGATACCATATACTAGGGACTGATATGGATGCACCAGTATGCCAAATGTGGGGTGTATGTGGTCCAAGTAACCATGTTTTAAGGGAGAGAGCATAATCACTGGGGTCCTGGTTAGCAGGATCCCAGTGAACACAGTCAAACACACTGCCAACAGGCATAAAATGGGGGTAACCATGCCAATAAAGAGGGTACTTTCCTGCAGGTTACTATTACATTATTCAGCTTGGAAGAATCCAAGGCTGAGTGGGGTGAGCCATGGCTCATACCTGCAGCTGCAGCTTGCATGCATCTTGGTAGAATGCACTGAATCGACTGAGATATGTTACCTGGTTTAGTGACAATACTATGAAAAACAAATGCTAAGGCAGATGATTGTTTATGTCATTTACATAGCTTGTAACAAAAATGGGGTGTATGACAAGGCAAATAATGCGTGATTGCTAAATGCTATGGTGGCTATAACAGAGTTGAAGGATGTTGTGGGTGAGGCCAAACTAAACCTCACAACCTGACTCAGACATTTGTATTGCAGTATGCTGCATTTCAGAAGCAAAGTCACTAGTATAGTGACCAAAGGATATTTTCTAATCTTCAGTATGTTTTTTTAATTCTTTTCCAGAAGGCACCCAAGAGAGTGTTCTGTAGATCCTTTGGCACCAAAAACTAATTTAGACATGACATGAGATAGAGAACCCCTGGACTTGGATCTCCCACACCACACTGAGCATTAAATGAGTAGGGTGAGTTTTAGGTAACAATCAGTCCTGTGAGACTCACAGGAATAGTTAGTGAAATCCAGAACCTCTTCATCACCCAAAATTTTTTTTAAAAAACGTCCTAGGGCATACACTATTAATATTGGTGAATAAAAGTGAAAATATTGTGGATGTAATTTATGATTTATTTACATTAATTTCACTGACTCCACCCTTTACTTGGCTAACTCAGTTGATCTTAGCACCAAAAATGAGCTAATGTGAGGGCCATATTTATACTTTCTGACGCAAAACTGCGCTAACGCAGTTTTGCGCCCAAAAAATTAGCGCCGGCTAACGCCATTCTGAAGCGCCATGCGGGCGCCGTATTTATTGAATGGCGTTAGCCGGCGTTAGCCGACCGGCGCTGCCTGGTGTGCGTGAAAAAAAAACACGTACACCAGGCAGCGCCGGCGTAGGGAAAAATGGCGTTCGGGCGTCCAAAAATGGGGCAAGTCAGGCTGAGGCAAAAAAAACGTCTTAACCCGATTTGCGCCATTTTTTTTTGGCGCCCAGATGCCATTAACATGACTCCTGTCTTAGCAAAGACAGGAGTCATGCCCCCTTGCCCAATGGCCATGCCCAGGGGACTTCTGTCCCCTGGGCATTGTCATTGGGCATAGTGGCATGTAGGGGGGCACAAATCAGGCCCCCCTATGCCAAAAAAAAAAAAAAAAAAAAATACTTACCACAACTTACCTTTTCTTCCCTGGGGTGGGTCCCTCCATCCTTGGGTGTCCTCCTGGGGTGGGCAAGGGTGGCAGGGGGTGTCCCTGGGGGCTTGGGAGGGCACCTCTGGACTCATTCTGAGGCCACAGGTCCCTTAACGCCTGCCCTGACCCAAGCGCTAAAATCCGGCGCAAATGCGGGTTTTTTAGTCCCGCCCACTCCCGGGCGTCATTTTTGCCCGGGAGTATAAATCCGACGCAATAGCATCGGAGTCATTTTTATAGACGGGAACGCCTACCTTGCATATCATTAACGCAAGGAAGGTGTTCACGCAAAAAAATGACGCTGACTCCATGAACTTTGGCGCTAGACGCGTCTAACGCCAAAGTATAAATATGGAGTTAGTTTTGCGTCGAATTTGCGTCGAAAAAAACGACGCAAATTCGGCACAAACGGAGTATAAATATGCCCCTGAGTTTTTTGATGGCCTTGCTCAATGCCACCCACCTGTTTTTAGAACTACATTAGGGACAGTGCTGCTCTTTCTGACTGTGTTCCGTCAAAATGCACTAACTGCAACAGCGACCAGCTGAGTGGATCTCCTCTCATCCTGAGCAGCGTAGGTCCTGCATCATGGGTGGTGGTCCAGAGTAGTCCTCTTGGTCCTCTCTGCTAGCTGTCTAACTTTGGTGGAGGTAAGCCCTTGCCTTGCCACTCAGAACCGTGACCCTGTGCACCACGTCTCTTGCAGCTCCCAAGGCTTTTTGGCATTTCCTTCAAGGGATCTTCAGGCTCTGTGTAGTCCCAGCCCCCAGCACTCCTTCTAGCGACGCACAGACCTCTGCATGCTTCTCCTGTGGCATGCAAACCTTCTCCAGTTGTGCATTGTGGGCTCCTCTGCAACTGCTGGTTCCTCGTCCAGTGGGTCTTCTGTGCGGGCTGGGTTTTCTTCTGTGGACACTTTGGTGGTCATTACAACCCTGGCGGGCGGTGTAAAAGTTGCGGTAATATCGTAAACAGGCCGACGGACAAAAAAAGGGAATTATGACCCTGGCGGAAACCGCCAACAAAGACAGCCACTTTAACACACCGCCCGCCACGGCGGTGCAGACAAGCAATGCGGCGGTTACCGCCAACAGACAGGCGGAAGACAATGTACCACCTACACCATTACAACCCGCCAATCCGCCACCTTTTCCGGGGCGGATTCACCGTGGTTAAAAACACGGCGGAAACAGCTTTTGCTATGGGAAAACGCTCACCTAAACACATCCCACGAGGAACGACGACTCCATGGACCCGGAACTCCAAAAACTCCCTGCCCTTGTCTTTCTGCTCATTTACGACCAACAGCGACGTAGGCGCAGAAGATACCGGTGAGTACTGCATCTACGACACGGGGGAGGCAAAAGTTAGGGGGACACCCACCAAACACCCCCACCCTCGCATATTACAACATACACACCAATGCAGTAAAAAAATATCACATTAACAACCCACAATCCCCCCGGAAGAATGCAAAGACAAAGCGATTTTCGGTCAAACATTGTAATGTGCCAATATACATGTCATTAAAAAATATACAGATATATATCTCTAAATCACTCATAATTATATATACAATACAAGAAGTAGTGCAGATATGTACACAACAATGTCCGTGCACCAACAGTCCAAAAATGCATGGGCGAGGCCCACACTAGATACCTGACAAAAATCGGAGAGAACACTGCCGGGGCATCAGATAGAAACACTACAGGCACCTCAGGGGGAAGGGAAGGGGGGGCACCTCAGCCACATGAATGCGGAGCCAGATCCACCACGGGGATCCATGCCCATTGATGTATCCTGGGGAGTGCAAAGCCACAGTCTCTCAAGTCTCTACAGTGGGTGGTTTGCCCACTGTGCCATCCTGGGGAGTGCAAAGCCACAGTCTCTCAAGTCTCTACAGTGGGTGGTTTGCCCACTGTGCCATCCTGGGGAGTGCAAAGCCACAGTCTCTCAAGTCTCTACAGTGGGTGGTTTGCCCACTGTGCCATCCTGGGGAGTGCAAAGCCACAGTCTCTCAAGTCTCTACAGTGGGTGGGTTGCCCACTGTGCCATCCTGGGGAGTGCAAAGCCACAGTTTCTCAAGTAGATGCAGGTCTCCACTGGTGCTGGAGGGGGACTGGTGCCCAGACTGGATAAGTCTCCCCGTGAAAGTTCCTGTCCTGTCACTGTCCCAGCTGCACATGGGATAAGGATGCCTGATGTGGAGGGCCATTCTTTCCTACACGGTGCATGCCCTGTTCAGCTGTGCTTTGCCATGGCAGTTCAGGACTGTTCAGCGGTGCTTTGACATGGCGGTCTCTGCCCTGTTCAGCGGTGCTTTGCCATGTTCAGCGGTGCTTTGACATGGTGGTATTTGCCGTGTTCAGCGGTGCTTTGCCATGGTGGTTCAGGACTGTTCAGCGGTGCTTTGACATGGCGGTATTTGCCCTGTTCAGCAGTGCTTTGCCATGGCGGTCTTTGCCCTGTTCAGCGGTGCTTTGACATGGCGGTCTTTGCCCTGTTCAGCGGTGCTTTGCCATGGCGGTTCAGGACTGTTCAGCGGTGCTTTGACATGGCGGTCTTTGCCCTGTTCAGCGGTGCTTTGACATGGCGGTCTTTGCCCTGTTCAGCGGTGCTTTGCCATGGCGGTTCAGGACTGTTCAGCGGTGCTTTGACATGGCAGTCTTTGCCCTGTTCAGCGGTGCTTTGCCATGGCGGTTCTGATACTGACATTGGTGTGTGGTATGACGATCTCCACACTGGACATTGGTGTGTGGCATGACGATCTCCACACTGGGCATTGGTGTGTGGCATGACGTTCCATCATTGGCCAGCGGGGCTGTGGCATCCTGGCCCCTCCTGGGCTGTGACTCCGGCGGTGGTCTTTGGACCAGTGACAATACTTGGGCCCTCCTGGGCCGTGACTCCGGCGGTGGTCTCCTGACCAGTGATGATACTTGTGCTCTCCTGGGCTGTGACTCCGGGGGTGGTTTCCTGACCAGTAACGATACTTGGGCCCTCCTGGGCTGTGACTCCGGCGGTGGTCTCCTGACCAGTAACGATACTTGGGCCCTCCTAGGCTGTGACTCCGGCGGTGGTCTCTGGACCAGTGACGATACTTGGGCCCTCCTGGGCTGTGACTCCGGCGGTGGTCTCCTGACCAGTGACGATATTTGTGCCCTCCTGGGCTGTGATTCCGGCGGTGGTCTCCTGACCAGTGACGATACTTGTGCCCTCCTGGGCTGTGACTCCGGCGGTGGTCTGCTGACCAGTGACGATACTTGTGCCCTCCTGGGCTATGACTCCGGCGGTGGTCTCCTGACCAGTAACGATACTTGTGCCCTCCTGGGCTGTGACTCCGGCGGTGGTCTCCTGACCAGTAACGATACTTGGGCCCTCCTGGGCTGTGACTCCGGCGGTGGTCTCTGGACCAGTGACGACGGTGCTGGCGGTTGTGTCTGTACCGCCGGAAATGATGGCGCACTTCTCCGCCGTGAGACTCACAACAGGCTGGGGAGACTTCCTCTGGGCCTTCCCCACCTTTTTTGGAGTTACAGCTGACTCACCAATCGCCTTCGATCCCATTTCACTTGTTGTCCCACCAGGAGTCTTGATACGGTCCCGTCGTCCACTCTCCAATTTGAGAGCCTTTACAGGGGGTGGGCTACCAGTGCCTTGGCTCCGGGTCCTACTGCCTGCCCTGGTGGACGGTGCACTCCAAAAACCTGGAACACGCACCACTGGTACTGGAGGCTTTTTGGCTGAGGCGCTACGACGGGACTGATGAATTGGAGGGGGCGTGGAGGCAAAAAGGTAAATTTGACATAGGGACAGTTTCTGACAGACACTGGGATGGGTAGCTGGAGGGGGTCTGGGAGTGGAGGAAGAGGAGGTGGTTGTAGGAGGTGTCACTTTAGGTGTTTTGGGTGCAGGTGCAGGTACTGGAGGCTGTCGTGAGGTGGATGGATGTTGGGTGAGTGATTGCCGGCGTTTGGGTACTTTGGGAGGGGGCGTCATAGACACACTGGGAGAGGACACAGGGGACGTGTAAATGGCAGTGGAGGTGGTGAGTGCAGGTGAACGGCTTGTGGTGCTGGGTGTCCTGGTGCGAGTCCTAGTGCCTGTAGATGTGGTGCATGCAGGTGTGTGTGTAGACGAGACTGGGAGAGAGGAGGGAGAAGAGGAGGAGGGGGACACAGTGGAGACAGTGGATGTTGCTGTGTCTGTATGGGTGTGATGCTTGTGTGAGTGCCTGTGGTGTGTGTGGTGCCTATGTTTGTTTGAGCTACTTTTGGGTGTTGACTTGTGTGCATGCTGGTCTGTAGGTGTGCTTAGGATGGGCTGGGGTACAGGGTATTGGGTCTGGGTGGAGGAAGTTGGAGGGGGGAGGCTAGACACAGGGACAATGGCTGCCATCAGTGCTGAGGCCAGAGATTGCAGGGTTCGCTGACGGGCAGCCTGACCAGAATGAATGCCCTCCAGGAATGCATTACCGTGTTGCAACTCTCGTTCTACACCCTGGATGGCATTCACAATGGTAGACTGCCCAACAGTGAGTGACCTGAGGAGGTCAATGGCCTCCTCACTGAGGGCAGCTGGGGTGACTGGGGCAGGGCCTGAGGTGCCTGGGGCGAAGGTGAAGCCCACCCTCCTGGGTGAGTGGGCACGGGGCGTATGCTGAGGGGCCGCTGGGAGGGCGGTGCTGGTAGGGGAGGTGTCGGCTGTACCTGTAGAAGTGGGGCGCACAGATGGTGCCGCCACCACAGGGGAGCTCCCATCGGTGGATGGGTCCGTGTCGCTGGTTGGTGATCCTGTAGCCGACGTGAAGCTCCCCTCGCCCTCTGTCCCACTGATGCATTCAGAGTCTGTGGTGTGGCCCTTCATGGCCATGTGGGATGCAGCTCCCTCGTGCTCCGGTGCCACTGTACCTCCGCCTGATGATGCTGATGTACAAAAGGAAAGGGAGAGCAGGAAAAGGGGGGGGAGACAGGAGAAAGAGAGTTTTAGTGCATGGCATACCGCTAACGTTGGCGGACAAGACAGACGCAGCAGCCCCATGCATAACGCCGTGCTCCTGGCCTTTGCACATGCAATTTCTGGGATATGGCCTACATGGCAATGGTGGAAATCTGCGCACATGGATGCCACAGGGGCAAATATACCTCAACTTGCCACTCTTCTGAGGTGGGGTAGAGTGCCACATGTCCTACATTACGGAGGGGCCTTGCCTACGGAACTCGCCCTGGCCTAGGGACACCCACAGCCCACCTCCCCCACCCAGACATCTCCACTGCACGCAAAGTCTGCAGAATGAGGTTGTACTCACTCCCTTGTGTCTGCTGTGATACCCTTAAGCACCCATCCAACTCCGGGTAGGCCACCGCCAGGATCCGGAACATCAGGGGGGTCATGGTGTGACGGGCACCCCTCACACGTTGGGAGGCCATCCCCAGCTGAGCCTCCGCCGTCTTCTTGCTGCAGCGGCGAATGTCCTTCCATCTCTTCCGGCAGTGGGTTCCCCCGTCTCTGGTGGGCCCCCAGGGTACGGACGTCCTTGGCGATGGCACGCCAAATGTCCCTCTTCTGGTGGGCGCTGACCTACATGACATGCACAAGGAAAGAGGAACAGTCATTACCAACTGCACCGTCAATGTGAGTGGCCCCCTCCCTACTCTGACCATGTGGCCCATTTATTCCAATGCTTTACTGTAGTATGAACTCTGGCCCCTTCCCTCTTCCACCCAGCCCTCTCCACCCAGGCCTAGCCCATACAACGTGCTCCCAGTGTACTAACCTGTTGGTCTGGAGGACCGTAGAGTAGCATGTACTGGGGGAGGACCCCATCCACAAGTTTCTCCAACTCCTGTGCAGTGAAGGCAGGGGCCCTTTCCCCAGACGCAGCAGCCATCGTCGCTTCCAGACCGATGTCACAGCAGCACTAGCAGTGTAGGTCCTCTCCTGTCGAAGGTCAGGTATCTAGTGATTGAAGAGATATAAAATGGCGGTGACGTCCGCGGCGGGGCGCATCATCACCGCCGGCGCACCTGTTCATTGGCTCCTGGGACCCATAGGGTCCAATGTTAACCAATGCAGCATTGCGCCGCGGTCTACGACCGCCTACCGCGACGGTGTGCAACGCCAGCGTAGTTACCCCACAATCCCATTGTCCCAGTTTAGAGGTCAGGCAGCCGCCATTTCAGGGGCCCACATGGCTTCAGTTACTACTGCATCACACATAGCTAGGCCTATACTCAACACAGATACAGGAAGGGTTTTGTTTTTGGGGCCGTGTTCTGTGTGACTGTGGGTACATACCTGAAGGAATAGTGACTGTTTCTTCGCTGTTGTCCTTCTTAGGCACAGTCAGCTGGGACATATGAGAAGATGGCGGAATCCTCCGGTGTACCGACCGCTGGTGGACCTGTTGACAATGGAAGAGAGACATTTAATCGTCACCTACAGGTTTGACTGTGCCACAATCCAGGAACTATGTACCCAGTTGGAGCCAGACCTGATGTCACCAATCCGCCATCCGACTGGAATCCCCCCTGACGTGCAGGTGCTGTCAGTGCTCCATTTCCTTGCAAGTGGGTCTTTTCAGACAACAGTGGCCATGGCATCAGGGATGTCCCAGCCTATGTTTTCCAACGTGTTGTCCAGAGTGTTGTCTGCCCTGCTGAAACACGTAAGGAGATACATCATTTTCCCTGAGGTGGAGGATTTGCCTACAGTGAAAGGTGACTTCTATGCTCTTGGACATATCCCCAACGTCATAGGTGCCATTGAAGGGACCCATGTAGCTCTAGTCCCCCCCACAGGAGTGAACAGGTGTACAGGAACAGGAAGAGTTATCATTCGATGAATCCCAGGTAAATGCTATGTTCCCTGGCTCAGTGCATGACGCCTACATCCTGCGGAATAGCAACATCCCTGATATGATGGGTCAACTCCAGAGGCACCGTGTATGGCTATTGGGGGACTCCGGTTACCCCAACCTTTCCTGGCTATTGACCCCAGTGAGGAATCCCAGGACCAGGGCAGAGGAACTCTACAATGATGCCCATGGGCGGACTAGGAGGGTGATCGAACGCACCTTCGGCCTCCTTAAGGCCAGGATCAGGTGCCTCCATATGACAGGTGGATCCCTATTCTACTCACCGAAGAAGGTGTGCGACATCATCATCGCCTGCTCCATGCCCCATAATTTGGCATTGCGACACCAGGTGCCTTTTATGCAGGAGGATGATCCAGATGACGGTGTTGTAGCAGCTGTGGAGCCTGTGGAGCCTGTGGAGCCTGTGGACAGTGATGAGGATGAAGCTGATGAAGAAGAAAACGACAACAGGGAGTCAGTCACCCACCAATATTTCCAGTGAAACACAGGTGAGTACATTTTCAGGTTTAACATTACATTAACTTTCACACGTCTACCTCTATCCTGTACCGACATTTCACTCACTATTTGTTAACTGAGTTGTCCCCTTCCATTTCAGTTTCACAAATGTGGTAACCTACGTGTTAACTGCTTGCATCCTTGAAGGGCTTGTGATGTGTGACATTGGTATGTTAGCCTTCCAATGGGTAACCCATTATTACACTGTAATTGATAATACAAAATTACAAATCATAGACTGACTCCTGTTTTTTTAGTGTTTCAAGGGTGTTTATTTAAGTGCTAAAAAATGAAGGGGGGTTGTAAAATGGTGATGGGTGATGGTGGAGGAATGTCCATGGCAGAGTCCAGTCTATTAGTCTCACAGGTACATTGCACATCTGCCCATTGGAAGTGGAGCTGGGGCAGTTCCGATTTGGACAGGGTAACAAAGTGGGACAGTGGGGGGACAATCAGGGTGGTCTTATTTCCTGGCGGTGGTCTTGCCATCTTGCTCTGTCCTGTTCCTGGATCTGAGGGCCCGCTTGCGTGGTGGTTGTCCGTCTGCAGGGGATGGGGTGCTGGTGTGGTGGTCCTGTGGTGGGGCGTCCTGTCCACTAGCGCCGGCGGAGGTGGTGGGCAGTTCATCGTCGTGGCTAGTGTCAGGGGCCCCTTGGAGTGCCACAGTGTCCCTCAAGGTCTTTTGAATGTCCGTCAGCACCCCTACGATGGTGCCCAGGGTGGAGTTGATGGTCCTGAGCTCATCCCTGAACCCCAAATACTGCTCCTCCTGCAGACGCAGGGTCTCCTGCAACTTGTCCATGACCGTGGCCATCGTCTCCTGGGAGTGGTGGTATGCTCCCATGATGGAGGAGAGGGCCTCGTGGAGAGTTGGTTCCCTTGACCTGTCTTCCCTCTGTCGCACAGCAGCCCTCCCAGTTCCCCTATGTTCCTGTGCCTCCGTCCCCTGGACCGTGTGCCCACTACCACTGCCCCCAGGTCCCTGTTGTTGTTGGGGTGGTGGGTTACCCTGGGTGCCCTGTAGTGGTGGACACACCGCTGATTGACCTGTCCTGGGTAGGGAGGTTTGGGCCCGCTGGGTGGGTGCTGTGCTGGTGTTACCAGAGGGTGGAGTTTCGGTGTTGGGCTGTGGCTGGGCAAGGGGAACCGACTGTCCTGAGGCCCACGATGGTCCGGGTTGGTCATCAGGATCCAGTAGGGCAGAGCTGCTATCGTCACTGTGGGCCTCTTCTGGGGGTGGAGTGGTGTTGTCTGGTGTGGTGACGTTCCTTCGGGTTCCTGCAGGGGTATAAGAACATGATTGTTGCATGTGTGTGTTTCATGGTGTGCAATGAGTGGGTGTGCGTGAACCCCAGTGCAGGCATTCCTGTGTGGGGGTTGTGTGATGATGGTTGGGGGGTGTTCTGGGTATGTGCAGTGGGCATGGTTTAGTGATGGGTGTCCATGCTTAGTTGTGTCATGCAGGTCTTGGGGTTGGGATGTGTAGTTTGTGTTATTAGTACATTAGTGAGGAGTTTGGGTGATAGGGGAGGGTGTGATGGTGGGGGTGTGTAATAGCATGCAGGTAGGGTGGGGGATGTGATATTTAAGATTTGACTTACCAGTGTCCGTTCCTCCAACGACTCCTCCGAGGCCCTCAGGATGCAAGATGGTCAAGACTTGCTCCTCCCATGTTGTTAGTTGGGGGGAGGAGGTGGGGGTCCGCCGCCAGTCCGCTGTACCGCGATGTGGTGCCTGAAGACCGTGGAACGCACCTTCCCCCGTAGGTCGTTCCACCTCTTCCTGATGCCCTCCCTATTTCTTGGGTGCTGTCCCACTGCGTTCACCCTGTCCACTATTCTTTGCCATAGCTCCATCTTCCTGGCTATTGATGTGTGCTGTACCTGTGAGCCAAATAGCTGTGGCTCTACCCGTACGATTTCCTCCACCATGACCCTGAGCTCCTCCTCGGAGAAGCGGGGGTATCTTTGGCGTGCCATGGGGTGGTGTGGGTGATGTGTGGGGTGGTGTATGTGGTGATGAGTGTGGTGTGTGTAGTGGTGTGTGGTGTTTTGTGCTTGGATGTTGTGTGGGTGATGGTGTTGTGTGCCTCTGTGTGATGGGGTTGTCTATTCTGTGCTCTCTCTCTGGCCTTCTCTCAGAATTTCAGGTTGTAGGGGTTTGTGGGTGATGTGGGTGTGTGTTTTATATTGTATTGGATGTGTGGGTGTGGTGTGTGTATGTGTATCAGGTGTGTGTATTTTGAATTGTCCAATGTGGCGGTGTATTGTAAATGTGTGTGTATTTTGAGCGCGGCGGTGTGTACCGCCAATGGAATACTGCGGTTGAAAGACCGCCGCGTGGATTCGTGGGTTGTAATGGCATGGGCGTGTTTCTGTTGGCGTGGAGGTGGAGGATTTGTTTCCGCATGTTTATCGCTGACCTTTGGTGTGGCAGTATTGTGTGGGTGTCTGAATTTCGACGGATTCCGTGATGTGTGTCATAATAGCTGTGGTGGTCTACCGCCGCCGCCGCGGTGTATTGGCGGCCTTCTGCACGGCGGTACGCGCCTTATACCGCCAATGTTGTAATGACCCCCTTTGTCTTATTGATGGTCTTCACAGGACTCCCCCCATGGGTTGCTGGTCCCGGGCAGCTCCACTTTTGTTTCATTGTAACTTCTGCCTTTGCCAAGGTTTGTTGGTGTTTTTTCCACACCACTAACTAATGGGACATCGACTGCATCCTTCAGGAACTCTTCTTTGGCTCCAGGGCTGCATTGCTGACCATCTTCGTCCTACCGTCAACCAACTCCTGCAGCCCCAGTTGGGCGGGTAGTGGTTCCTGCCCCCACTGGACACTTCTGTGACTTCTGGACTTGGTCCTCTTCTTCCACCGGTCTTCCTCTTCAGGAATCCACTGCTGGTTTCTTGGAGTCTTGTCTGGGTGTTGCAATATTTTACTTTTAGTCCTAATGGGTGGTTTGGAGAAAACCCAGTAACTTACTCCTTTCTTCCTGGACGCTGGGGGCATTGTGGTACTTACTTTTAGGGTTTCCTAGCTCCCCCATCTCCCCTATACACATTCCACTTACCTAGGTAGGTGTCCTCCATTTGCATTCCATATTTTTAGTATAAGGCTTGGGCTCCCCCTAGGGTCACTATTGTCCATTGCTATTTGCCCTGTTTTCTATTGTTTTCTAAGCCTATTTCTGATTACTAGTGTACATATCTAGTGTGTTACTTACCTCCTATTGGAGGATTGCCTCTGTAGTACTTTTTTGGTGATTGTGACACTAAAATTAAATACCTTTATTTTTGTAACACTGAGGCCCTCATTACAACCCTGGCAGTCGGTGGTAAAGCGGCGGTAACACCGCCAACAGGCCGGCGGTAAAAAAAATGGAACCATGACCACAGCGGAAACCGCCAACACAGACAGCCCCTTTAACACTCCGACCGCCACAGCAGTTGCAACAAACACCGCAGCGGTAAACGCCAACAGTCAGGCGGAAGACAAGGTTCCGCCCACTGTATTACAAGAGGCCTATCCACCACCTTTTCCGGGGCGGTACCAACGCCATCAAAAGCACTGCTGAAACAGTGTTCTGAAGGGAAACCACTCACCTCTCGACACTCAAGGAAGAACTACAACGCCATGGAGCCCGAGCTGCACGTCTTTCCCATGCTGGTGTATCTGCTCATATACCAGGGGTACCAACGCCGGCGACGACAACCACAGTGAGTACTGCACCTAGCACACAGGGGAGGGGGGAGGAAAAAGAGAGTGACACACACACGCAACATGCAACACCCCCACCCTCACCCCAAACACCATACACACAAACAGATGCAACAACATTACATATCCACCCCGTAACCCTCAGGAATAGCGCAAGGACAAAAGGAATTAGAAATAGTTATATTAGAAATAGTTATAAATACGTTTAGAACTCAAAAACAGTATTTACAAAATATACAATATTTACAAAAGGCGGGACAATGTCCATTCAACATGTCTGTGGCCCACTGGGCCAAAACACATAGGCCAAGGCCACACTTGACTCCTGCCTCAATACGGAGAGAACACTGCAGGGGCATCAGGTCGTAAACACACAGGCACCTCAGGGGGATGGGCAAGTGGGGGCACCACAGCCGGATGATGGGACAATGCCACTGCTCCTGGAGAAGGCTCCATGCCCACTGCTTGGTCCTGGGGAGTGCAAAGCCAAAGTCTCTCAAGTGGGTGGTTTGCCCACTGCTTGGTCCTGGGGAGTGCAAAGCCACAGTCTCTCAAGTGGGTGATTTGCCCACTGCTTGGTCCTGGGGAGTGCAAAGCCTCAGTCTCTCAAGTGGGTGGTTTGCCCACTGCTTGGTCCTGGGGAGTGCAAAGCCACAGTCTCTCTAGTGGGTGGCTCCTACACTGGTTCTGGAGGGGGCTTTGTGCCCAGTGTGTTTCATCCTGCCAAGGATAGGGTGAGTGGATGCCTTATTCCACTGGTTCTAAAGGGGGATTTGTGCCCAGTGTGCTTCATCCTGCCAAGGATAGGGTGAGTGGATGCCTTCTTCCACTGGTTCTGGAGGGGACTTTGTGCCCAGTGTGCTTCATCCTGCCAAGGATAGGATGAGTGGATGTCTTCTTCCACTGGTTCTGGAGGGGGCTTGGTGCCCAGTGTGCTTCATCCTGCCAAGGATAGGGTGAGTGGGTGCCTTCTTCCTCTGGTTCTGGAGGGGGCTTGGTGCCCAGTGTGCTTCATCCTGCCAAGGATAGGGTGAGTGGATGCCTTCTTCCACTGGTTCTGGAGGGGGCCTTGTGCCCAGTGATGCAGCACTTGGGGAGTGCCAGGTGACAGTCCCTCACCTGGGTGTCAGAGCCACGAGATTTGCAGTGGCCATGATGCATGATGCTCCATGGAGGCAGGACTGGTGGGGGTGGGGGTGCTGCCAGTGGAGGGGGGAGGCTCCAGCTGCTGCTGGTAGTGGTGCTACTTTCAGAGGTGCAGGTGGCAGTGCTTGCGGTGGTGCTTGCGGCTGTGCAGGTGTCAGTGCTGGCAGTGATTAGGGAAGGCTCCAGCCCTTCCCCTGCAGCCTCAGACGTCTGCCCACTGGTGCTGCTGCTGCTGACAGTAGTGGTGCTTGCGGCGGTGCAGGTGGCGGTGCAGGTGGCGGTGCTTGCGGCGGTGCAGGTGGCGTGCTGGCGGTTGTGCCGGTAGCCACCAGGCCTTCACCTGCAGGCTCGGACGGCTGAAGTGCCTTGGCTGGTGTTCTGTGCCCCTTTCTGCCCTTGGCAGATGGTGGTGTCACCTTGGGTCTGCCAACTGGAGTCTTTGACGTGGCCTTGCTGGGTGGTTATGGCTCCTTCTCCTTGCTGGATACTGTCCCCTTCTTGACCTTTCCAGGTGGCAGAATCTTCTTGGCCTTAGCAGGGTTTGGTGGCACACTGGCTGGCATGATGGGTGCCCCCTTAGAGCCTCTGACAGCTGCAGAAACCACAGCGGATGTGGACTTGGTGGCTGAGGTGCTGGGCTGGGTTCTGGCCACCCTGGCCCGAGGTGAAGGACGGGGGGTGAGGGGTAGGGAACAGGTCAATGTTGGCTAGGAAGAGCTTCTTAGGGATGGGAAGAGGGTGAAGGTTTGGGAGTGGAGGAAGAGGGAGTGCTTGTAGGAGGTGTCAGTCTGCTGTGTTTGTGTGCAGGTGCATGAGCTGGATGCTGTTGTGAGGTGGATGGCTTTTGGGTGGGTGTGTGCTTGCGTTTGTGTACTTTGGGAGGAGGGGTCACAGACACAGTGGGAGACGACACAGGGGACATGTGCATGGATGTGGGGGTGGTGACTGCCAGTGAGGGGTGTGTAGTGATAGGCATGCTGGTGATGGAGATAGTGGATAAGGATGTAGTGCATGCAGGTGTGAGTGGAGACGCTACTGGGAGGGAGGTGGACGAGGAGGAGGGGGACACAGTGGAGGTAGTGGATGTTGGTGTGTCTGCATGTGGATGGTGCTTGTGTGAGTGCCTGTGAGATGAAGTGTGGTGCTTGTGTTTGCCTGAGCCACTTCTGTGTGTTGATTTGGGTGATTGCTGGTCTGAAGGTGTGCTTGGGATAGGCTGGGGTTGAGGGGATTGGGACTGGGCAGAGGAAGTTGGAGGGAGGAGGCTGGAGACTGGGACAACGGCTGCCATCAGTGGTGAGGCCAGAGCCTGAAATGCTCTCTGTTGGGCCACCATAGCAGCATTCCATATGTGATGTCACAACTCCAGAGGCACCGGGTGTGGCTAATAGGTGAGCCCATGGTCCCCATCCAGTTCATGTAGGTATATGGGTGCGGGGTTGTCCCTAAGGGTGAGTGTATGTCTAACAGGTATCCCTTGAATATTTGCAGGTGACTCTGGTTACCCCAACCTCTCATGGCTACTGACCCCAGTGAGGAATGCCAGGACAGGGGCAGAGGAACGTTACAATGAGGCACATGGCCGAACAAGGAGGATCATTGAAAGAACCTTTGGCCTCCTGAAGGCCAGGTTCCGGTGCCTCCATCTGACAAGTGGATCCCTGTACTACTCACCCAAGAAAGAGTGCCAGATCATCGTTGCATGCTGCACAGCCTGGCCTTGAGACGCCAGGTGCCTTTTCTGCAGGAAGATGAGCCTGGAGATGGTCTTGTGGCAGCGGTGGAGCCTGTGGACAGTGAGGAAGAGGAGGCAGAGGAAGAAGACGTGGAGAGCAGAAGCTCACTCATACAACAGTACTTCCAGTGACACACAGGTAAGACACTGTAACTTCACTATCCATTGCAGTTTTGTGTTAGACATTGGACAGGGCAGCCTGATTTCCCTATGTGTATGGCCACTTACTGTATCCGTTGGCATCTCTGTTTTCAGATCTCTGTGGCCCACTCTGGCTCCTGGTGTGTTTAGTGCTGCCCACTATAGGTCTTACCAATGTATATATAACTCGACATATGATTTCAAATGTTTACAGCTTGATAAACTAATACATATTTCAATCATTTGACAGACTCTATACTTGTATTTGTTCCAAGGGTGTTTATTTAAGTGCTAATAAGTAGAGGGGGATGTGCAATGGGCTGGGGTGATGGTGGAGGAATGTCCAGGATAGAGTCCAGTCACTTTATATCACATGTGCATTGTCCAAGTGGTCATAGGAAGGGGAGCAATGGCAGTACAAGGTGGACAGGGTGACAGGGTGGGACATAAGGGTGACATTCAGGAGAGTCTTATTTCCTGGCGGGGTCTTGGCAATGTTCTCTGGCTTCTGCCTGGATCGCAGGGACCATTTGCGGGGTGGTTCTCCTTCTGCAGGGGGTGGGGTTCTGGTGGCCTGTTGGTCCTGTGGCGGGCCTCCTGTCCACTAGCACCGGTGGAGGTGGAGGGCTGTTCTTCAGTGTGGCTAGTGTCAGGGGCCCGTTGGTGTGCCACTGACTCCCTCATGGTGTTGGCCATGTCAGCCAGCACCCCTGCAATGGTGACCAGGATGATGTGGATATGTTTGGGGTCCTTCCTGATCCCCAGGTACTGTCCCTCCTGCAGCCGCTGGGTCTCCTGCAACTTGGCCAGTATCTGGCCCAGGTTCTCCTGGGAATGGTGGTATGCTCCCAGGATCCCTGCAAGAGCTTCGTGGAGAGTGGGTTCCCTGGGCCTGTCCTACCCCTGTCGCACAGCAGTCCTCCCAGCTTCGCTGTTGTCCTGTGCCTCTGTCCCCTGAACCGTGTGCCCACTGCCACTGACCCCAGGTCCATGATTATCTTGGGTTTGTGGGGTTGCCTGGGGTCCCTGTAGTGGTGGACACACTGCTAATTGACGTGTCCTGGGGACAGAGGTCAGGGCCCGCTGGGTGGGTGCTGTGGTGGTGTTTCCTGAGGGGGTAGACTCTGTGGTGGTATGGAACTGTGGCAGGGTAACGACTATCCAGAGGTCCCTGATGGGCCAGGTTGGTCATCTTGATCCAGGCGTCCAGAGCTGCTGTCATCACTGTGGGTCTCTTCTGGGGGGACTGGATGTTGGTGGCACCTTCTTACCGGTGACGTTGATTGGGGGTCCTGTGGGGATGTAAATGCAGTGTTATTGTATCTGCATGTGCCATCTTGTGCATGGGTGTGTTTTCCTGTAAGGTTGTGATTGCCCTGTCAGCTTTGCCTTGTGTGAGTGGTGATTTTGTGGGCTCAGTGATTTTCTCTAATGTGCATGCTTTAGTGATGGGTGTCCATGCTGGTCTGTGATGGGTGTCAATGCATTGGTGTGGCATGCAGGGCTTGGTTTTGTGATGGGTGGGTTGTGATGGTGGGCTATATGTGAGGTGGTGGAGTGATGGGGGTGAGGGTAGGGGTAGGAGTTTTTGATGGCATGCAGGTAGGGTGGGGGATATAATAGTAAAGATTTGACTTACCAGAGTCCAGTCCTCCTGCTACTGGCCCTCAGGATGCATGATCGCCAAGACTTGCTCCTTCCATGTTGTTAGTTGTGGGGGAAGAGGTGGGGGTCCACCGCCAGTCCTCTGTACAGCTACCTGGTGTCTTGCTACCACGGAACACACCTCCCCCCGTAGGCCGTTCCACCTCTTCCTGATGTCATCCCTTGTTCTGGGGTACTGTCCCACGACGTTGACCCTGTCCACGACTCCCCTTGCAATGGATGTCTGCTGCACCTGTGATCCGAATAGCTGTGGCTCTACCCAGATGATTTCCTCCACCATGACCCTTACCTCCTCCTCTGAAATCCTGAGGTGTCTTGAGGTGCCATGGGTGTGGTGTGAGTGGTGTGTGTAAGGGTGTGTGGGGTGCTGTGTTGGGGTATGTGCTGTGAAGTGTGTGGATTGTGTATGGGTGATGGTGTTCTGTGGCTCAAATTGAGTTGGTGCTCCTGGCTTGTCTCTCTCTCAGTTGGCAATCTTTTTTTTAGTTGAAAGGGTTGTGGGTAATGTGGTTGTGTGTTTTATAGTGTTGTGGGTGTGTGGTGTGTGTATGTGTGTCAGGTGTGTGTAGTTTGAATTGTCCAATGAGGTGTAGTTTTGTTAGTGTGTAACACAGTATAGCACCACAAAACTACACCACACAGCATTTAGAACAAAATATAATGGTGGTCATTCTAACCCTGGCTGTAAAAACCGCCAGGGCGAATGACCGCGGTAGCACCGCCAACAGGCTGGCGGTGCACCGCTGGGCATTCTGACCGCGGCGGTTCAGCCGCGGCCAGAAACAGAAAGTCGGCGGTGTACCGCCGACTTTCCGCTGCCCTTGAGAATCCTCCATGGCGGCGGAGCGCGCTCCGCCGCCATGGGGATTCTGACACCCCCTACCGCCATCCTGTTCCTGGTGGGTCTCCTGCCAGGAACAGGATGGCGGTAGGGGGTGCCGCGGGGCCCCTGGGGGCCCCTGCAGTGCCCATGTCAATGGCATGGGCACTGCAGGGGCCCCCGTAAGAGGGCCCCAAAAAGAATTTCAGTGTCTGCCTAGCAGACACTGAAATTCGCGACGGGTGCTACTGCACCCGTCGCACTCCAGCAACTCCGCCGGCTCCATTCGGAGCCGGCTTCATCGTTGCTGGGTCTTTCCCGCTGTGCTGGCGGGCAGCCTTTTGGCGGTCGCCCGCCAGCACAGCGGGAAAGCCAGAATGGCCGCCGCGGTCTTGTGACCGCGGTGCGGTCATTTAGCGGTAACCGCATGGCGGGCGCCGACCGCCGCCCGCCGCGGTTAGAATCACCGCCAATATCTATCTAAGATGCAGGTCAAAACGATTAAAATGCAAAAAGTATATGTTGAGATATCACTCTAAAAGTGAGATAAGGTGTCTTTAGTCTTTTAAAAGCAATAAATGTCTCTTTCAAGCACAAAGTACCTGGTTCACGTTCAAAATCACTGCAAAGAACCGCAGAGGAGGAGATGCGTGGAAAACAGGGAGGTATGTGTTGATTTCTCGGGCCGCACGCGGTGATGCGTCATTTAGTTTCATGCAGGGATGGCTGTGCGTTGATTTCTGGTGCTCGGTCGTGGATCCTCTTCGGGTTGCGGGGTTTTCAGACACCCCAGGGACGATGCGCGGATTTCCGGCACTGACAGGATGAAGTCACAGGGGTTGCGTCGATCCGGTGGGCATTGCATGGAAATTTCTACCGCATGGCAGACGCTGCATCGATTCCTTTCTGGAAGTCGGGCTGCGTTATTCCGGCTCGGCTCTGCGTCGATCCAGTGGGCCGTGTGCTGAATTTCCGGTCGCTCCGTTGGTGCTGCGTTGATCTTTCCATTGCGAAGACAGACTGCGTCATTCCGGTTCGGCTTGCAGTGAATTTGTCACCGCGATGCAGGCTGTGCTTCGTTTCTGGCAGGATGTGCATCGATATTTGCTGCTCAAGGAGTCCTTCTTGTAGAGATCAAGTCTTTTGGTCCTGAGATTTCAGGGACCAGGAGGCAAGCTCTATTCAAGCCCTTGGAAAGCAATTCACACCCCAGCCAGAGAGCAACAAGGCAGCAGGGCAACAGCAAGGCAGCAGTACTTCACAGAAAGCAGACAGGTGAGTCCTTTGGGCAGCCAAGCAGTTCTTCTTGGCAGGATGCAAGTTCTGGTTCAAGTTCTCTTCTCCAGGAAGTGTCTGAGTTGGTAGAGGCAGAGGCCCTGTTTAAATACCCAAATGTGCCTTTGAAGTGGAGGAGACTTCAAAGAGTGGCTTAGAAGTACACAAGGTCCCCTTTCAGTTCCTTCCTGTCTGCCAGGGTCCCAGAATGGGGTGTGGCAGTCCTTTGTGTGAGGGCAGGCTACTGTTCTTTGACATGTAAGTGTCAAGCCCTTCACCCTCCCAGCCCAGAAAGACCCATTCAAATGCAGATGTATGCAAGTGAGGCTGAGTATCCTGTGTTTGGGGTGTGTCTGAGTGAATGCACAAGGGAGCTGTCAACTAAACCTAGCCAGACGTGGATTGGGAGACACAGAAGGATTTTAAGTGTAGAGAAATGCTCACTTTCTAAAAGTAGTATTTCTAAAATAGTAATATAAAATCCAACTTCAACAGTCAGCAGGATTTTGTATCACCATTCTGGCCATACTAAATATGACTTTCCTACTCCTTTCAGATCAGCAGCTACCACTCAAACAATATATGAGGGTAGTCCCAATGTTAGCCTATGAAGGGTGCAGGCCTCACAGCAGTGTAAAAACAAATTTAGGAGTTTTACACTACCAGGACATGTAAACTGCACAGGTACATGTCCTGCCTTTTGCCTACACAGCACCCTGCCCTATGGGTTACCTAGGGCATACCTTAGGAGTGACATATATGTAGGAAAAGGGGATTTTAAGGCTTGGCAAGTACTTTAAAATGCCAAGTCGACATGGCAGTGAAACTGCACACACAGGCTCTGCAAAGGCAGGCCTGAGACATGGTTAGAGAACTACGCATGTGGGTGGAACAACCAGTGCTGCAGCCCACTAGCAGCATTTAATTTACAGGCCCTCTGCACTTGTTGTGCTCTTGACTAGGGACTTACAAGTAAATTAAATAAGCCAATTGGGTATGAGCCAATGTCACCATGTTTTAAGGAGAGTGCATATGCACTTTAGCACTGATTGGCAGTGGTAAATTGCGCAGGGTCCTAAAGCCAGCAAAAATGAGGAAAGCAAAAAGTCTGGGGATGACCCTGCAGAAAGGCCATTTCCAAAATATCCCTCTTCCAGCCTAAAGCCAGGTTAGACTAATCAACACTCTGATGGACTTCCCTGCTTAAGGCGATAGAACATGCACAATGGCCCACTACTGCAGGGGCACTTGCCAGTTCTATGCCTTTTTGACTCAGTGAGGCTCCTCTGTCTATACTCTCTGGGGCCACTGAACTGACCCATTGGGAACCCTTCTCATCACCTGAGGGCCCCATCTGAGAAGCTCCTCACTTTAATTTGCTCACAGATGCATCCCAGTATGCAGACAGTACCACCATGGCCAACAAAGTGATGTGGCCCATTCCATTCCTTGGGTGTGACGTCTGTCCCCAACCCAGGGAAAACTCTGTCCACAAGGACAGAAACCAACAGACGCTACTGACAGCTGTCAGTGTCAAGAGCCAGGCCCCAGACCATCCACTGCTAAGTGGAGACCCAGAGTGGGGCCTTTGGATGAGCTTCTCCTCCAGCCGGGGGACTGGTAGGGGGCTCCCAAGGGGCTCATGAAGCATCTCAGAATGGGGGGGCAGTAGCCCCAGGGGTCTTGCACCCCTTCTCCATTCTCACCATTTCAGGGGTGGGTCCCTGATACTGGTCATTCAGCCCAGGGTCTGTACCTTGAGGCTGAACAGGGGACAAGGGTGAGTCCTTCCTCACCTTGCCTCCACAGCTGGGCTCGCATACCCTCTTCTGGGGAGTGGTAATGCCAGACAGCTGAACTGTCAGGGCACCCTTAGTGGTCAACCCTCTCAGTTCTCCTGACATTAGGGGTAACTCATTCCCCAGAATGCAGTCAATGGGCAGCTAGGGACTAACTATGACCTGCCTCTGGGTCACCTCCCTACCCCACTCTAGGGATACCAGGGCCATGGGGTAGAAGAAATCCTCCCCAATGACTGGAGTCACTCTACACACCTGGCCGGTGTACTGCTCTGGTGACACTAGTCTCTCCACCAGCATGGTAAGACTAGCCCCTGTGTCTCTCAGAGCGGTAACTGGGACCCCATTTACTCCCACCTGGTGGAAGTGACGACTCCAACCCTCAGGGATCACCAGTTTACCCTCTGGATCCACCTCCCAACTAAAGGAGATGACATCATGGTCTACAACCTGCCCCTGGGGACTACTTTCCCATAAGGCCACATTGGCCACCCCTGTGGAGGTCCCAATAGTGGGTGATTTCTTTGGACAGACCGAGTACCTTTCCTGTGTCCTAGCTGGGAACACTCAAAGCAGCGGGGTTGGGAATGGGATGCTTTGGGCCACCGCCCACCAGAACCACCACCCTGTGTCTCAGATGGGACATGGGAACCCTTTCCTCCCCCCTTGCTCTGGGGCTTGTCTGGGTAATCTCTAACCTCCTCCTCACTCTGTTGGGGGGAACCGGAACCACCCTTCTTGGGATCACTCCCAGGTACCTTTTGGGACACTCTAGTACTAGTCCAGGGGTCCGCCTCCTCGGCAAGCTGTAGGATCAGCAAGCTCTAGGATCAGTCAGCTTGCTGTCCACCAAGTGCTGGCGCAACTCTGTAGAACAAAGACTGAGCATATGATCTCTCAGAATTAAGTTAAATAACCCTGTGTAACCATCTACTTCGATGCCCCGCACCCATCCATTAAGTGCCTTATTGGAGAAGTCAGTACAGTCAACCCACGTTTGTGTGGAGTTTGGTGCTGTCCCTGAACCTCTGACGGTATTTCTCAGGAGTCAGCCCAAACTGGGCAAGCGGCTCTCATGGGTGAATATATGTTTTGATCCCTAGGATCCAGTGTAAGAAGTGGGTCCCTACCCACAGCTGATAGATACCACCACAAGGCTGCCCCCCTTTGCTCTACAGGAACCCCATGAGCCCTTAGTGCAACTTTGTAAGCAGCCAGCCACTTATCAATGTCATCTCCCACCACATAACTGGGCGCAACATTTTTAGGTATACAAACATTTCTCTCTCCAACAGGTTTTGCATTTATGCTGCCACCATTACTGCTGGACTAAGACTGTCCTGCATTGATATCCAGCTCCTTGAGACTCAGTTTATGAGCCAACAAAAGTTTTTTTTCACCCAAGGCTCTTTCAGTTTCCTTGGCTTCTCTCTCTGCCCTTCTTTCCTCCTGTTGAGCTTCAATTTTTAACCTTGCCATTTGTAATGGAACTCTCTCTCCTCCCTCCTTTCCTCTGTGGTCAGGCCATGGTCAGAGACACTGCTCCCTAGTTTGGCAGGGGGCACAATCATAGTGGTAACATTCTCCACTAATGGCAAAAAAGCCTCTGAGGGACCATCCTCTGGACCCTCCTCTTCAACATTCTGGAATGGGCTTCTGTCCAGGCCCTCAGCGCCTTTTGGAATTCCTCCTTTCTGGAGGCTTTCTGCGTAGGTACTCCCATATCCCTGCACAATCCCTTCAGCAGTTTGACACTATGGCCCTCATTACAACCCTGGCGCTCGGTGATAAAGTGGCGGTAATACCGGCAACAGGCTGGCGGTTACTACCGCCAAATAATGACCATGGAGGTGAGAACTGAGATAGACAGCCACTTTACCACACCGACTGCTAGGTAGCCGCCAACAGCCAGGCGGAAGTCAATGTTATGTTATGAGACAGGAAACCGCCACCTTTTCCAGGGTGGTACCACCGACATCAAAAGCCTGGTGGAAACACTGCACAGAAGGGAAAGGACTCACCTTTGGAGACACAGGGAAGAACCACGCCACCATAAAGCCCGAACTGCAAATATTCCCAATGATTTTCTACGTCCTGCTCCACCACGAACACCAACAATGGCGAAAACGACCACGGTAAGTACAGCCGATGAGCACACAGTGGAGGGTGGAGGAAAAATAGAGTGACACACACACACAATCCCACCCCCTTCACCATACACACAATCAGCTGCAGTAATAAAACATATTTACCCCGTACCCCTGAGGAATAATGCAAGGACAACCGGAATGTGCAAAAGTGAGTGTAATAATAACAACACAGTAGAAATACGAAAATGCAATGTAATGGTATATACATATGTACAGTTCAAGGGACACTGCCCAGTCCTCATTGTGCGTAAGCCACAGGCCAAAGTCCAAGGCCCCACTTTTCACCTGCACCAACACGGAGAAAACACTGCAGGGGCATCAGTTGGAAAATAGGCAGGTACCTCAGGGCGACGGGGAACAGGGGCACCTCAGCTGGCAGATAGAACAAGACCACTGGCTCTGGAGGGGGCAACATGCCCAGTGCTTGGTCCTGGGAGTGCAAGGCCACAGTCTCTCAAGTGGGTGACTTGCCCACATGCTCTGGAGGGAGCAACATGCCCTGTGCTTGGTCCTGGGGAGTACAAGGCCACAGTCTCTCAAGTGAGTGACTTGCCCACATGCTCTGGAGAGGGAAAAATGCCCTGCGCTTGGTCCTGGGGAGTGCAAGGCCACAGTCTCTCAAGTGGGTGACTTGCCCACATGCTCTGGAGGGGGCAACATGCCCTGTGCTCGGTCCTGGTGAGTGCAAGGTCGCCAGTCTCTCAGGTGGGTGACTTGCCCACATGCTCTGGAGGGAGCAACATGCCCTGTGCTTGGGGAGTGCAAGACCACAGTCTCTCAGGTGGGTGACTTGCCCACATGCTCTGGAGGGGGCAACGTGCCCTGTGCTTGGTCCTGGGGAGCGCAAGTCCACAGTCTCTCAGGTGGGTGACTTGCCCACATGCTCTGGTGGGGGCATGGTGCTCTGTGCTTCTGATCCTGGGGAGGCTGGAGTTGGTGGGCGTCTTCCCCACTGGTTCTGAAGGGGGCATTGTGCCCTGTGCTTCTGATCCTGTTGAGGCTGGGGTTGGTGGGTGTTTGACCCACTGGTTCTGGAGGGGGCATCGTGCCCTGTGCTCTGGATCCTGGGGAGTGCAAGGTCACAGTCTCTCAGCTGGGAATCAGACCCATAGGATTTGCAGGGGGCAGGCCACACAGCAGCCCATGGAGGCGGGACTACATACCGTCCGCCATCGGTGATGGCTGCTCAGTGGTGGTGGTGGTGGTGCTGCTGCTGTTGGTGGGGGGATGCTCCAGCCCACCCCCTGCAGCCTCAGGTGGCTGTCCACTGCTGGTAGTTGTGCTGCTGCTGCTGGTTGGTGGAGGATCCAGCCCATCCCCTGCAGCCTCAGATGGCTGCCCACTGGTAGTGGTGGTGCTGCTGCTGCTGCTCCTGCTGCTAGTGGTGGCGGGGAGCTCCTTCCCATCCCCAGCAGCCTTGGATGGCTGCCCACTGGTGGTGGGGGTGCTGCTGCTGCTGCTGGTGGTGGTGGGGGGAAGCTCCTGACTATCCCCTGCAGCCTCGGACGGCTGCCCACTGGTGGTGTGGTGCTGCTGGTGGTGGTGGTGGGGGGAAGCTCCTGCCTATACCCTGCAGCCTCGGATGGCTGCACAACCATGGTTGGTGGTGGGGGCTCCATCTGAGTCCCTGCACCAGGCCCCTTGTCCTTCCTGCCTGCTGATGCTGGCTTCTTTCCCTTCCTGGCAGCAGCTTGGGCAGGCTCCTTGCCCTTCCTGGCAGCAGCTGTAGCTGGCTCCTTGCCCTTCCTGGCAGCAGCTGGGGCGGGCTCCTTGCCCTTCCTGGCAGCAGCTGGGGCAGGTTCCTTGCCCTTCCTGGCAGCAGCTGGGGCTGGCTCTTTGGTCTTCTGGTCCATAGCTGGGACAGGCTCCTTGCCCTTCCAGCCCGCCGCTGGGGCAGGCACCCTTTCCTTGAGGATGTCTGGTGCCCTGGATCCTTTCCCACAACTAGTGGGTGTGGAGACTACTTGGCCTGTGGACTGGGTGGCTGAGGTGCTTGCCTGGGTTTTTGCCACCCTCTGCAGACGTGAAGGACGGGGGGGTTAAAAAAGAAGAGGTCAATGGTAGTGAGGAAAAACTACTTAGGGACATTGGGGTGGGGAGAGGGAGAAGGTGTGGAAGTGGAGGAAGAGGGAGTGGTTGTAGGAGGTGTCTGCTGTGTTTGGGTGCAGGTGCATGGGCTGGATGCTGTTGTGAGGTGGATGGCAGCTGGGTGCCTGAGTGCTTACGTTTGTGTACTTTGGGAGGGGGCGACAGACACAGTGGGAGAGGACACAGTGGACGAGTACATGTCTGTTGTGGAGGTGTCTGCCAGTGAAGTGTGTGTTCTGCTAGGTGTGGTGGTGATGCTGGTAGTGGATGAGGATGTAGTGCATACAGGTGTGAGTGTAGACGCACTGGGAGGGAGGTGGAGGAGGAGGGGAAGACCGTGGAAATTGTGGATGTTGGTATGTCTTCATCTGGATGGTGTTTGCGTGAGTGCCTGTGGGATGATGTGTGGTGCTTGTATTTTGCCTGTGTCACTCTTGTGTGTTGTCTTGTGTGCATGCTCGTCTGCCTCTGTTCTTTGGATAGGTTGGGGTTGAGGGGAATGGGATTGGGAAGAGGAAGTTGCAGGGGGGAGGGTGGAAACAGGGACAATGGTTGCCATCAGAGAGGATGCCAGAGCCTGGATTGATCCCTGTTGGGCCGCCAAGCCAGTGTGAATACCTTCCACTAACGCATTAGTCTGTTGCATCTGGGCTGCCAGCCCCTGGATGGCATACACAATGGTAGACGGCCCTACAGAGATGGATTTCAGGAGGTCAATAGCCTCCTCACTCAGGGTGGCATGGCTAACTTGGGCAGGGCCTGAGGTGCCTGGGGCAAAGGAGATGCCCAGCCTCCTGGGTGAGCGGGCACGGACAACTCGATTAGGGGCTGCTGGGAGGGTGGTGCTGGTACAGGGGTTGGCGGCTGTACCTGTAGCTGGGATGGGCACAGAGGTGTCTACCACCACCAGGGAGCTTCCATCAGAGGAGGTATCTGCATCCAAAATGTCCCCTCCTTTCTCTGCCGTGGTGCTCACCTCACCCTCTGTCCCACTGGTGCCCTCAGCGTTGGTGGACTATGCCTTCTGGGTCCTGTGGGATGCAGCTCCCTCCATCACCGGTGCCTCTGCTCCTCCACCAGATGATGCTAATGCACAGAAGGACAGGGTGACAAAACAAAAAGAGGGGGGAAGAGACAAAGGATACACTGGGTCAGTGGCTACATTAACACCACTGTTGGCGTACACACCACAGTCACACAGGGAACAGCTCTGCGCACTGTGCATTGCACTACCAGTCATAATGCTAGCCACCAAGGCACGGGGAAGGACACATACCGCCAAATGCAGCACACCTGGTACCCACACAGCCCTGACCACATGTGGATGCCTATGAGCTAGGTAGCAGGATTATCACTTCAGATCCTGGCCAACATGGGACCTACTCTGCAATGTCAGGCCTGGCCTAGAGGCACTCACTGACACACGTCCTGCACCAAGGTACCCACCTACCATGTGTAAGTTGTAATGATGGCACTGTACTCACCCCCTTGTGGCTGCTGTAATGCCCTCAGGCGCCCATCCAGCTCTGGATAGGCCACAGCCAGTATGCGGGCCATCAGGGTTCGACGGGCACACCTTCCTCATCGGGAGGCCATCCCCAGCTGCGCCTATGCCATCTTCCATGCCCAGCAACTCAGGTCCTCCCACCGTTTCTGACAGTGGGTGCTCCGCCTGCCGTAGAACCCCAGGGCCCACTTATCTTTGGCAATGGCACACCATATACCCTTCTTTGATGGGCGCTGACCTGCAGAGAAATACACATAGGACATGGTATCAGTCAGACAGTCCTGCCTGTTACACTTACGGCCCACCATAACCCTTCACATCACCATTTGGACACACATGGCCCAGCACACAAGCTGCACCCCTCTCAGGGGACATCCACCCACTGCCCCTACACAAAGCCTTCACACACATACACCACTCCATACATTCAGGCCACATGCATCGTGCTCACAGTGTACTCACTTGTGGGTCTGGAGGCCCATTCAGCAGTCTGTACTGGGGTAGGACCCCATCCACCAGTCTCTCCAACTCGGCCGAGGTGTAGGCAAGGGCCCTTTCCCCAGTCACACGAGCCATGGTAGGTTCCAGAAACCTTCCGGTCCTCTCCTGCTGAAGGTCAGGTAGCAAGTGAATGGCGGTCACGTCCACGGCAGTGCATACCGTCACCACCAGCGTACATCACCATTGGCCACTGTACCCCATAGGACCCAATGTTAACCAATGAGGAGTTGCGCGGCGGTTCCCGACCGCCTACTGCAATGGGCACAATGTCAGAGGAATTACCTCACTACCACCTGTGGTGGATGCCATTTCAGGGGGGGCAGGCCCTGGATAATAATTGCGTCAAAGTTAAAAATAGGACATACAGGACAAATCCCACTTAACCCTCACATATTAACATCAAGCATTGTGCTGTTATGGGTCCGATGATCAGTTTGTGACCGGCTCCTCACTCTTTTTTACCCCTTAGACTGCAACCGGTGTGGATGAATAGGAGATGGAGACATACCCCCTAGTACGGACCCCTGGTGGACTTGGCAACAATGGATGACAGGCACATTATCTTCACCTATAGACTTGACAGGGCCACAATCACAGAGCTGTGTGCCCAACTGGAGCCTGACCTGATATCTGCTATCCGTCACCCCACTGGGATCCCCCCTCTTGTGCAAGTGCTATCTGTGCTCCATTTCTTGGCAACTGGTTCTTTCCAAGTGACAGTGGGCTTGGTAGCAGGAATGTCACAACCAATGTTCTCAATAGTGCTGACAAGAGTGTTGTCTGCCCTGATTAAACACATGTGCAGTTTTCCACTGGTGGAGGATTTGGCCACGGTGAAGGCTGACTTCTATGCAATGAGACATACCCCCAACATAATTGGGGCGTTTGATGGAACTCATATTACATTTGTCCTTGCCCCCGGCAAAATGAACAGGTGTTCAGAAATCGAAAGAGTTTCCACTCCATGAATGTACAGATGGTGTGCTTGGCCGACCAGTACATCTCCCATGTCAATGATAAGTATTCTGGGTCGGTGCATGATGCCTTTATCCTGAGGAATAGCAGCATCCCTAATGTGATGGTCCAACTACAAATGCAACGGGTGTGGCTAATAGGAGAGCCCTGGTTCCCACCCAGTAGATGTTGGTGTATGGGTATGGTGTGGGCCATATAGGATAGTGTGTGCCTAAATGTTGTCCCTCAATATTTGCAGGTGACTCAGGTTATCATGGCTACTGACCCCTGTGAAGAATGCCAGGACAAAGGCAGAAGAACTTTACAATGAGGCACATGGGTGAACAAGAAGGATAATCGAACTGACCTTTGGCCTCCTGAAGGCCAGGTTCAGGTTCCTCCTTCTAACTGGGGGAATCCCTGTGCTACTCACCCAAGAAGGTCTGCCAGATAATCGTGGCATGCTGCATGTTGCACAACCTTGCCTTGTGACGCCATGTGCCTTTTCTGCAGGAGGAGGAGGCTGAAGATGCCCGTGTGGCAGCAGTGGACCCTGTGGACAGTGAGGATGAGGAGGCAGAGGATGAGGACTTCAGAACAGCAGTGATTCGACAATACTTCCAATGACACACAGGTAAGACAGTGTTACTTCACATTCCATTGTCATTATTTTGAAATTCTTTGGCACTGGCATGCTGTTATTTCCCACTTCTATGCCTACTCACTGTACTCTTTGACTGCTTATTTTGTAGATGTTTGTGCCCCACTATCGCTCCTGGTGTGATTACTGCAGCCAACTACAGGTCTTTCCTATGTGAACATTACTGTACAGTTGAATTGCAATGTTTGAACCTGGTTAAATGAATAGGCACTTAAATAAGTTAGACATACTCCATACTTGTATTTTTTCAAAGGGTGTTTATTGAAGTGCTATGAAGAAGAGGGGCAAGTGCATTGGGATGGGGTGATGATGGAGGAAAGTCCAGAGTATTGTTTCAGTCTATTTGGTGCACGGGTGCATTGTCCATGAGGACATAGGAAGGGGAGCAATGGCAGTTGAAGGTGGACAGGGTGACAGAGTGGGACACAAGGGTGACAATCAGGAGAGTTTCATTTCCTGGCAGGGGTCTTGGCAATAGTCTCTACCCAGATGATTTCCTCCACTATGACTCTTAGCTCCTCCTCCGAGAATCAGGGGTGTCTTTGTGGTGCCATGGGTGTTGTGTGAGTTGTGTAGGTGAGGGTGTGTAGGGTGATGTGTTGGGGTGTGTGATGTGGGATGCGTGGGTAGTGTATAGGTGTAGGTGGTGTGTGGCTCTGGTTTTGTCCTTAGTCGTGGTGTCTGTCTCGTACCATTGGTTTGTAGTAGTGAAGGGTTGTGGTTAATGTGGATGTGTGTTTTATAGTGGCGTGGGTGTGTGGTATGTGTATGGGTGTCAGGTGTGTGTTATTTAAATTGATCAATGTAGTGTTGTTTTGTATGTGTGTGTGTATTTTGAGCGCGGTGGTATGTACTGTCAATGGTTTACCGCCATTGAATGTCCACTGTGGTGATTTGTGGGTCATAATGTGGTGGGCGTTGTTCTGTTGGCATAACAGTGTTTGTTTTGAGACCACTAGTTTATCACTGACCTTTGGTGTGGCAGACTTGTGTCCGTGGCTGAAAAGTGACGGATTGGTGTGTGTGTGTCATAATATGGTGAATGGATATCCGCCACGGCATCGGTATGTTGGCGGCAGTCAGCATGGCGGTAAGTGAGATTTACTGCCAACGTCATAATGTGGACCTATATGTCAACAGCATGGCTAGGTCTACATTTTCATTTCCATTTTGAGACCCAGCCAGAGACATGTTGAGTGAGGATTGTAGTTAAACAATTGTCAGGTAGAAAAGGAAATTGCAGAAAAAGATAAAAAATCAAGTTGACCTTCAACTGCGGGTAGGTAGTGAACACTTAGCTATTGTATGTCACTGCAAAAATACAAGTCTTATCCTCACCGCTGATCACCAATGTTAGAAATGGGGTCTTTGGTTGACAGTCAGGTTACCCCCGTCCAAGCAGGGACCCTCACTCTAGTCAGAGTAAGTCACACACATCCAAAGTATCCTGTGCGCACCCTCTGGTAGCTTGGCACTGAGCAGTCAGGCTTACCTTAGAAGACAATGTGTAAAGTATTTGTTCAATAACTCATGCCATAACACAGGATAGCACCACCAAAATACACCACTCAGCGTTTATAAAAATATATATTTATCTTATAAGATGCAGGACAAAACGATTAAAATGCAATAAGTATATGTTGAGATATCACTGTGAAAGTGATATAAAGTGTCTTTAGTCTTTTAAAAGCACTAAATGTCTCTTTCAAGCACAAAGTACCTGGTTGGCGTTCAAAATCTCCGCAAAGAACCGCAGACGTGGAGATGCGTGGAAAACAGGGAGGTGTGCGTCAATTTCTCGGGCCGCACATTGTGATGCATCATTTAGTTTTCACGCAGGGATAGCTGTGCGTCGATTTCTGTTGCTCAGTCATGGATCCTCTTCGAGTTGGGAGTTTTCCGACACCCGGGGACAATGAGTGGGTTTCCGGTGCTGACAGGACTAAGGGCCAGATGTAGCACTCCATTTGCATGGCGCAAACTGTGAGAAACGCAGTTTGCGCCATGCGAACGGCCTCACGCGATGCATATTCCCAAATTGCGAGTCGCTACCGACTCGCAATTTGGGAATGAGACTCGCAAATAGGAAGGGGTGTTCCCTTCCTATTTGCGACTCGCATCGCAATTCAGAGTTGCTTTGTGACCGCAAATGCGGTCGCAAACCAACTCGCAGTTACCACAATTCGCACCACTGCCTACTCTGAAAAAAAAAGAAACCAAATGGTTTCGGTTTATTTTTAATTTTGCAACTTGTTTTCCTTAAGGAAAACGGGCTGCAAAATGAAAAAAAAAAAACTGCTTTATTTATAAAGCAGTAACAGACATGGAGGTCTGCTGACTACAGCAGACCACCATCCCTGTGAGTGCAGAATGCGACCCACCTCATGAATATTGATAAGGTGGGTCTTTGCGACCCCGTAGCGAGTCACAGAAGGTGTCTGAGACACCATTCTGCATCCGTTTTTGCGACTTGCAAATTGCGAGTCGCTCAGACTCGCAATTTGCAAGTCGCAAAAATGAATTTTTCTACATCTGGCCCTAAGTCACTAGGGCTTCGTCGATCTGGTGGGTGGTGCGTGGAAGTTTCTACTGCACAGTAGGCGCTGCATCGATTCCTCTCTGGAAGTCGGGCTGAGTCATTCCGGCTCAGCTGTGCGTCGATCCAGTGGGGCATGTGTCGAATTTCCGGTTGCTCCACAGGTGCTGTGTCGATCTTCTCGTTGCGAAGTCGGGCTGCGTCGTTCCGGTTTGGCGTTCGGTGAATTTTTTACCACAGTGCAGGCTGTGCATCGTTTCTGGCAGGCTGTGCATCAATTTTTGCCACACAAGGAGTCCTTCTTGTAGAGTTGAAGCCTTTTTGGTCCTGAGACGTCAGGGAACAGGAGGCAAGCTCTATCCAAGCCCTTGGAGAGCACTTCTCACCACAGCCAGAGAGCAGCAAGGCAGCAGGGCAACAACAAGGCACCATGTGGTATTTATTTCCTTGTGTAGCACCTAATGTATAATGTAGTATGTTAGCTTAGCTTTATTTTTATTCTTCTTCCCTCTCATTCTCCCTTTGTTATCCTCTTTAATGTGTATAATATATTTCTCCATTGGTATGTTCTGTTTCCCCTTCGCCCTCCTTGTGGTATGATCGGAATGTTCCTATAAAGTTCAGTTGACCTGGAGCTTGGTGCTGGTGTGGATGGAGTTTCTCTCCCTATGAAGATCTTTCTAATAAATGGGTGGTTTACCATTCCTGCAGAGCTACATTGTCTTCATTTCCGGACCAGTAATACCACATTTTGGCGACAAGGATTTGTGGACCTTGGACCCGCTTCGTTCATGTGAGAAACTCCAACATACCATTACTTTTCAAGGTACTGATTTTTTTTTGGACCTCTTTTATGCTTATTGGAGTTTGACACGTTTGTGTCCTACAGACGTCTACAGTTTTCTTTACTTTTTGTCGTGCCGTAATAATTTGTATGTATACATTCATGCCGCACGTGACTGCTACTGGTTATATTGTTTTCTCAAACCTTGGCAGCATCGCACGGTAGCTCGGTGACAGTGTCTCCTTCTTAGAAATTCTTTGCTCGCGGGTGTGTTTTCACTCCGCAGCGTCACTCGGCAACCAGGAGACGGCGTCTCGTCATCAGTAAACACGCGTTGCCTCCTACGCGTTTTGTACTGCAGCATTACTTGGCAACCAGGAAACTGCGACGCTTCATCAATCAACACGTGTTGCCTTTTACGCTTTCAGTAACTTGGCAACAGCATCGCTATACATTTACTCGTATTCAAGTGATCTTGGACTTCATCGAGTGAAAGCGATGTCGGCATTGCGTGGATTCTGGAACAAGTGAACCTGTGTTTTTGCTGTAATCAATTTATTTGATTTTGAAAACTTCGCTGTTTTTAGTATCCTAATCAGCTGGAGGTTAAGCAATCATACTGTTTCACCTATTTTGGAGGCAACTTTGTTGTTTTGTTTTGGCAGTAACTACCTAGCATCTTTATGCGGCATGTAACACACAATTTTTCCTTCATTTTCATATATGTGTTTTATGAGTATACATGTAATTACAGTACATAATATGTGGGTAACATTGCAACTTTGCTGCTGAACGATGCAAAATATTTCGCCACCTCCGTTTTTCTTGTCCTATTCCTTGGCACAAATGGAAAAACATTTTTTTAACGTACATCCGAGTTTGTGGCAGCAATTTATCTGCGGACAGAAAGGCATCTGTACTTCAACATTGTTTGGGAGTGGAAGGTCAGGAAGTGTTGGAAACGTTACCTACGATCAGTTTTTCCGAGGGTGCAGAAAGAGACTCTTCGTTGAACGAATTTGACACAATTTTGCTCAAATTGGATAGACATTATTTACCTAAAATTTCCATTATACTTCAATGCTTCTATTTTGGCAAATATAAACAGAATGACTCGGAATCTGTTGAGGACTTTGTTACGAACTTACGTAAACTGGCTGCACAGTGCAATTTTGGTGAAAGTATGGATGAACGCATTCGTGATCAGTTCATGTTGGAATGTAAAAGTGACAAAATTAGTGAAGCTCTTTGGTCGAAGGGTGACCCTACATTGCATGAAGTGTTGATGATTGCTAAACAAATTGAACACTCTGAGTCTTGTATTGAGAATTTGAGAAAATCCAAAGGGAGTGTGAACATGGTCCAGTCTTCAGATATCAAACTCAAAAACAAAACTCATGCTAGCATCAAGTATAAACTGCTATGTTTTAGGTGTAGTTCACCATCACACTTGGCCAATAGAAAAGATTATCCTGCCCTCAATGTCACTTATAACAAGTGTGTTAAGAGGGGTCATTTTGCTAAGTGCTGTAAGTCTGTTGGTAAAGTTAAAATGGGAGTAAATGAAGTAGAGTGCGATGTTGATGATGACCAAGACTTCATTTTGCAAGTGGTTAATGATGTGAACTGTGTATCTAGCATTAGGTGTGATTATCCTGCTGATGTAATGGAATTGAATGGCATCGATATCCGTATGATGATGTCCAGGTGCAAAATTAACTTTGGTGTCTCAAGTTGACTATGAGAGGAACTTCCAGGGAAAAGTATCTCTTCTGGATCCAGACGTTACACCGTACAGCTATGGTGGAAAACCTATAGCGTTAAGGGGGTATTTTGATGCGACCATTGCATTTAAAGGTAACAAAATTGTGGGTAATGTATATGTTCCTGTGGTGGGTGACACTATACTGAGCTGGCGGCATCAAACGTTGTTAGGAATTATTTTGAATCCTAATTCAGTGCCACATGTTCAAGGTCAGAAGATTAGTAATTGTGGTGACGAACTAATGTGTGAATTTCCAGAGGTGTTCAACAATAGAGTAGGCTGTATTAAAGGGTACAAACATTGCATTGTTTTGAAAGAGAACGCCATTCCAGTTGCTTCTAAAGTCAGAAACATTCCGTTTGGGATACAGGAGAAGGTTAGAGTGGAACTTCAGAAGTTGCAGTCGCAAGGTATTATTGAGAAAGTTTAAGTTGCTCGGTGGATTTCTCCAATTGTTGTAGCCACTAAGAGATCGGGGGACATCAGATTGTGTGTGGACTTACGTAATCTCAATAAGGAAATAATAGCGGATAAGTTTCCTTTACCTAATATATCAGAGATGGTGAGTTTTCTACGCAGACCTAAGTACTTTACCACCTTGGACTTAAGCTCTGCTTACCATCAGGTGCAGTTGTGTGAAGAGTCTAAAGTGCTCACCTCTTTCATTACACCTTTTGGTGTCTATAAATGTAATAGAATGCTGTTTGGCCTTTGTTATACGGTGTCTGTTTTTCAAAGACTCATGAATAACATTTTAGGTGGCATTGAAGGGGTAAAGTTCTTTCAGGATGATGTTCGTATACACAGACACCTTAGAACAACATAAAGAACGAGTCCGGCAAGTGTTACGAATTTTTCAAGCAAAGGGTATTACACACCAGTCCTTCATAGAGAGCAGACAGGTGAGTCCTTTGGGCAGCCAGGCAGTTCTTCTTGGCAGGATGCATGTTCTGGTTCAGGTTCTCTTCTCCAGGAAGTGTCTGAGTTGGTAGAGGCAGAGACCCTGTTTAAATACCCAAATGTTCCTTTCATGCGGGGGATACTTCAAAGAGTGGCTTAAAAGTGCACAAGGTCCCCTTTCAGTTCCCAGTAGGGGGTGTGGCAGTCCTTTGTGTGAGGTCAGGCTACTGTCCTTTGACTTGTAAGTGTCAAGCCCTCCATCCTCCCAGCACAGGAAGACCCATTCAAATTGCAGATGTATGCAAGTGAGGCTGAGTATCCTGTGTTTGGGGTGTGTCTGGGTGAATGTACAAGGGAGCTGTCAACTAAACCTAGCCAGATGTGGAAGGCACAGAAGGATTTTAAGTGTAGAGAAATGCTCACTTTCTAAAAGTAGCATTTCTAAAATAGTAAGATAAAATCCAACTTCACCAGTCAGCAGGATTTTGTATCACCATTCTGGCCATACTAATATGACTTTCCTACTCCTTTCAGATCAGCAGCTACCACTCAAACAAGATATGAGGGTAGTCCCAATGTTAGCCTATGAAGGGAGCAGGCCTCACTGCAGTGTAAAATTAAATTTAGGAGTTTTAAACTACCAGGACATGTAAACTACACAGGTACATGTCTTGCCTTTTGCCTACACAGCACCCTGGCCTATGGGTTACCTAGGGCATACCTTAGGGGTTATTTATATGTAGAAAAAGGGGACTTTAAGGCTTGGCAAGTACTTTAAAATACCAAATCGAAGTGGCAGTGAAACTGCACACACAGGCACTGTAGAAGCATGCATGAGACATGGTTAGAGAACTACTTATGTGGGTGGCGCAACCAGTGCTGCAGCCCACTAGTAGCATTTAGGGGCATATTTATACTCCGTTTGCGCCTGAATTGCGTCGTTTTTTTTTACGCAAATTCAACGCAAAACTAACTCCATATTTATACTTTGGCGTTAGACGCGTCTAGCGCCAAAGTTCATGGAGTTAGCGTCATTTTTTTGCGTGAACACCTTCCTTGCGTTAATGATATGCAAGGTAGGCGTTCCCGTCTTAAAAAATGACTCCGATGCATATGCGTCGTATTTATACTCCCGGGCAAAAATGATGCCCGGGAGTGGGCGGGTCTAAAAAACCCGCATTAGCGCCGGATTTTAACGCCTGGGTCAGGGCAGGCGTTAAGGGACCTGTGGGCTCAGAATGAGCCCAGAGGTGCCCTCCCCTGCCCCCAGGGACACCCCCTGCCACCCTTGCCCACCCCAGGAGGACACCCAAGGATGGAGGGACCCACCCCAGGGACATTAAGGTAAGTTCAGGTAAGTATTTTTTTTATATTTTTTTTGTGGCATAGGGGGGCCTGATTTGTGCCCCCCTACATGCCACTATGCCCAATGACCATGCCCAGGGGACAAAAGTCCCCTGGGCATGGCCATTGGGCAAGGGAGCATGACTCCTGTCTTTGCTAAGACAGGAGTCATTTCAATGGGGGTTGGGCGTCGTAACAAAATGGCGCAAATCGGGTTGAGGAGATTTTTTGGCCTCAGTCTGACTTGCACCATTTGTGGACGCCCATACTCCATTTTCCCCCTACGCCGGCGCTGCCTGGTGTACGTCGTTTTTTTTAACGCACACCAGACAGCGCCGGCGGCTAACGCCGGCTAACGTCATTGAATAAATACGGTGCCCGCATGGTGCTTCAGAATGGCGTTAGCCGGTGCAATTTTTTTTGGCGCAAAACTGCGTTAGCGCAGTTTTGCGTCAAAAAGTATAAATATGGCCCTTAATTTACAGGCCCTGGGCACATGTAGTGCACTTCACTAGGGACTTACAAGTAAATTAAATAAGCCAATTGGGTATGAGCCAATGTCACCATGTTTTAAGGAGAGAGCATATGCACTTTAGCACTGATTGGCAGTGGTAAAGTGTGCATAGTCCTAAAGCCAGCAAAAATGAGGTCAGAAAAAGAGAAGGAGGAAGGCAAAAAGTCTGGGGATGGCCCTGCAGAAATGCCATTTCCAAAACCCCTCAACCCAGGCCTGGTGCCACCAGGAGATTGGTAATACCTCTGCAATACAGAGGATTTTGTTGCCCCTTGCACATGATATTCCCCTGGCAGTTCACTTAGGGCAAAGTAAGACTTGGGACAGACTTGTCCCTCACTTTCACTGGCCCCTCCTGTCAGGAGACACTAAGGAGTTTTGTCGCTCCTTATATCTCCTGTCAAGCCAGTAGCAAGACAGGTGGCACCCCAAGGGCCCCTATATTCTACTTCCAGTGGTTGGGGGTTTCCTATGAGAGGGTTGGGGTGGATATTGTTGGCCCCCTAGACCCACCCACATCCTCTGTGAACAGATTTATTCTGGTGGTGGTGGAGCATCCCACCAGGTATCCAGAGGCTATACCTCTAAGGACCACCACAGCTCTTGCAGTGGCAAAAGCCCTCTTGGGAATTTTCCTAAGAGTGGGCTTTCCTAAAGAGGTGATGTCAGACAAAGATGCACACTTCATGTCTGCATACCTCAAATCAGTGTAGAAAGAATGTAGTGTTACTTACAAGATCAACATCCCTTACCACCCCAAGCCAATGGTTTGCTAGAGAAATTTAACAAAAGTCTCAAAGGCATGATCATCGGACTCCCTGAAAAACTTAGGAGGAGATGGGATGTCCTACTGCCATGCCTTCTTTTTGCCTGCAGGGAGGTCCCTCAGAAGGGAGTGGAACACAGCCCCTTTGAACTTCTGTTTGGACACCCTGTTAGCGATCCTCTTGCTCTTGTAAGGGAGGGCTGGGAGCAACCTCTCAAGCCACCTAAACAGGACATAGTGGACTAAGTACTTGGCCTCAGATCAAGGATGGATGAGTAGATGAAAAAGGCCACTAAAAACCTTCAGGCCAGCCAAGAACTATATAATCAGTGGCATGACCAAAAGGCTGTACTGTTTACCAGCCAGGAGAGAAAGTGTGGGTCCTGGAGTCTGTGGCTCCCAGGGCACTCCAGAACAAATGGAGTGGTCCCCACACAGTAGTGGAAAAGAAGGGTGAGATCACCTACTTGGTAGACCTAGGCATTTACAGTAGCCCCCTCAGAGTGCTTCCTATGACAGGGCTGATATGACCCTGCTCATGGCTACTGGTGAGGGACAGGAAGAAGAGAGTGGCCCTCTCTCTGACCTCTTCTCCAACACTGCAGCTTATGGCTCAGTTGATGGGCTAGTCCTTGTTGACTGCCTTTCTGAGTCACAGGAAGAAGACTGCAGGAATCTCCTAAGATAGTTCTCAGAGCTGTTCTCTCTAACCACATGGTGTGAGCACACCATTGATACAGGGGACAGGTTGCCCTTAAAAAGTAAAAGCTATAGGCCACCTGACCATGTTAGAGACTGCATCAAAGCAGAAGTTCAAGAGATGCTGGACCTAGGAGTAATTGAGCACTCAGACAGCCCCTGGGCTAGCCCTGTGGTCTTGGGCCCAAAACCTCACTCCGAAAATGGGACGAGAGAAATTAGGTTTTGTGTTGACTATAGAGGGATCAACACTGTCACAAAGATGGATGCTCATCCTATCCCTAGGGCAGATGAGCTACTAGATACACTGGCATCTGCCAAGTATTGGAGCACATTTGATCTGAGTACTGGATATTGGAAGATCAAGTCATCAAATTATGCCAAACCTAAGACAGCATTTTCAACCATTGGGGGGCATTATAACTTTACAGTGATGCACTTTGGCCTGGGAAATGCACCTGCCACATTTCAGAGGCTTGTGAATACAGTCCTCCAACGATTTGAACAATAGTGCAGCTTATCTGGATGATGTAGTTGTCTTGATCTCCACCTGGGAGGACCACTTGGTCCACCTGTGGAATGTTTTGGAGGCTCTGCAGAAAGCAGGCCTCACTATCAAAGCCTCTAAGTGCCAGATAGGCCAGGGGAAGGTTGTATATCTGAGCCACCTGGTAGTTGGAGGCCAGATTCAACCACTGCAGGAGAAAATCCAAACCATTTTGGATTGGACTCTCCCCACTACTCAGACCCAGGTGAGAGCCTTTATAGGCCTCACTGGGTACTGCAGGAGGTTCATTAATGACCCCTCTTAATGACCACACCTTAAAGAGAATGCCCAAGAAAGTTTTATGGACAGCTAGCTGTCAAAAATATTTTGATGATCTGAAATTGGCAATGTGCTCTACACATATTTTAAGAAGTCCTGAATACTCCAAGCAGTTTATAGTTCAGACAGATACTTCTGAGGTAGGGGTTGGGGCAGTGTTAGCACAACAGAACACTGACGGCCAGTAGCAGCTTTTATAAGCAGAAGGTTGACCCCCAGGGAAAAGGGTTGGTCATCATTAGAAACTGAGGCTTTTGCTTTGGTCTCGGCCTTGAAGAAGCTGAGGACATATTTGTTTGGCACTCACTTCCTTGTTCAGATAGAATACAAGCCCCTTCTTTGGCTCAAACAGATGAAAGGTGAAAATCCCAAACTGTTAAGGTGGTCCATATCCTTACATGGAATGGACTATACAGTGGAACATACACTTGGAAGTAACCACTCCAATGTAGATGGACTCTCCAGATATTTTCACTTAGAGCCTTATTGCTCTTCGTTTGGAGGGGGGGTGTAGGAAAGAACCCTCCTCTTGCATGGTTACCCCCATGTTCTGCCTGTTGCCAGTGTGTTTGACTGTGTTCACTGTGATCCTGCTAACCAGGACCCCAGTGATTATGCTCTCTCCCTTTAAATTTGGTTACTTGAAGCACATACAACCCCACATTTAGCATACTGGTGCCCCCATGTGAATTCCTAGTATATGGTACCCAGGTACCCAGGGCATTGGGGTACCAGGAGATCCCCATGGGCTGCAGCACATATTATGCCACACATGGGGAGTCCATGTAAAATGTGTCTGCAGGCCTGCCATTGCAGCATGCATGAAAAGGTGTATGCACCTTTTCACTACACGTCACTGCACCAGGACACTGTAAGCCACCCCTATAGCAGGGCCTCCTAGCTCAGAGGGCAGGGTGCAAGTACCTGTGTGTGAGGTCACCCCTGCACTAACAGAGGTGCCCCCATGAACTCCAGTTCCATTTTCCTTGACTTTGTGAGTGTGGGGACACCATTTTATGCAAGTGTTGGACATAGGTCACTATCTATGTCCAGCCACATAATGGTAACTCCGAACCTAGGCTTGTTCGGTATCAATCATGTCAGAATCATACCCCAATACTGTTGCCAGTGTTGGAAGTATGATTCCATGCACTCTGGTTGCTCTTTGGAGGACTCCCAGCATTGTTCCTATCAGCCTTCTGGGGTTTTCCAGGCAGCCCAAGCTACTGCCACCCATAAGACAGGTTTCTGCCCTCCTGCTGCTTGATCAGCTCAAGCTCAGGAAGGCAGAACAAAGGATTTCATTTGGGAGAGGGGGTAACACCCTCTTCGTTCGGAATTAGGTGTTACATGGCATGGGAAGGGTAGCCTCCCCAAGCCACTGGTATGCTTTGAACAGCACATTTGGTGCCCTCCATGCATAAACCAGTCTATACCAGTTCAGGGACCCCAAGTCCCTGCTCTGGCACGAAACTGGACAATGGAAAGGGAATGACCACTCCCCTGTCCATCACCACCCCATGGGTGGTGCCCAGAGCTCCTCCAGAGGGTCCCTTGATTCTGCCATCTTGAATCCAAGGTGGGCAGAGGCCTCTGGGAGCATCTGAGTGGCCAGGTCAGGCAGGAGACATCAGAGCCCCCTTCTAGTAGGTGGTCACCTAGTTGGTGACCAATCGCCCTTTCAGGACTATTTAGAGTCTTTCTCAGGGGTGGGTCCTCAGATTCGGCTTGCAAGATTCCAGCAGGACTCCTCTGCAACCTCTACTTTGACTTCTAGACACTGGAACTACGACTGGACCCTCCAGGAACCGACAAACTGCATCCGCAACAAAGACTCTGCTTGCAACATTGTTTCTATGGCTCCTTCCAGCTTGTGCACCATTTCCATGGCTGTGCATCCTCCGAGGGCAGCAAGTCTTCAGTCTGCACAAGAAAGAAAAAGGAATCTCCCTTGGAGTCAAGGAGTCACTCCCCTGCATCGGCAGGCATCAACTGCAACAATGACCAGCTGCCTGGATCTCTTCTCACCCTGAGCTGCATGGATCCTTCATCACTTGTTGTAGCCTGGAGTAGTCCTCTTGGTCCTCTCTGCCAGCTGTCCAACTTTGGTGGAGATAAGCCCATGCCTTCCCATGCAGGACAGTAAGCCCGTGCACCATGTTGCTTGCAACTACCAAGGCTTGTTGACATCTCCTTCAAGGGATCTTCAGGCTCAATGTACCTCCAGACCACAGCACTCCTTCCTGTGACTCACAGCCTCTGGGTATTTCTCCTGCGGCATGGGATCTTTATCCAGTTGTGCTGCGTGGGCTCCTTTGTGACTCCTGGTTCCTCGTCCAGTGGGTCTCCTGTGGGGGCTGCCTTTTCTTCTGTGGACTCTCTGTATTGCTGAGGGTCCTCCCAGGACCTCCCCATGGTTTGAGTCTTTCTGGACCTTGCTGGTTTCCGGCAGATGCACTTTTGCTTCATCGTGACTTTTGCCTTTGCCAAGGTTTGTTGGTGTTTTTTCCACACCACTAACCGACTGCAATTTTCCATCTGGCATGGGACGTCAACTTCATCCTTCAGGAACTCTTCTCCGGCTCCAGGGCTGCATTGCTGACCATCTTCGTCCTACAGTCGACCAACTCCTGCAGCCACAGTCGGGTGGTCATTGGCTCCTGCCCAAACCGGGCACTTCTGTGACTTCTGGACTTGGTCCCCTACTTCCACCAGTCTTCCTTTTCAGGAATCCACCACTGGTTTCTTGCAGTCTTGTCTGGGTATTGCAATATCTTCTTTTTAGTCCTTTTGGGTGGTTTGGGAAAAATCCATTAACTTACGTCTTTCTTCCTGGACACCGGGGGCACTGTAGTACTTATCTGTTGGGTTTCCTAGTTCCCCCAGTTCCCTTCTACACATTCCACTTCCCTAGGTGGGGGTTCTGCATTTGCATTCCATGTTTTTAGCATATGGTTTGAGGCTCCCCTTAGGGTCACTTTTGTCTATTGCTATTTGCACTGTTTTCTATAGTAATCTATGCCTATTTCTGATTACTAGTGTCAACATCTAGTGTGTTGCATACCTCCCATTTGAGGGTTGCCTCTCTAGTACTTTTTGGCTATTGCCTCAGTAAAATAAAGTACCTTTTATTTTGTAACACTGAGGCCTTCATTACGACCCTGGCGGTCAGCGGTAATTTGGAGAAAGGTACTGCCAACAGCTCAAGCTAAACCGCCAATGTACCACTCCGTCCGCCAGGGTGGTAACCGCTGCTGGGCTGGACACTTCGTTCTCCAGCCAGGCGGCCGTCACAATCCCACCCTCGGGATTATGACCCCGCCTACCGCCATGGTTTTCGTGGCAAGCCGTACCGCCACGAAAACCATGGCGGTAGGCACTATCAGTGCCAGGGAATTCCTTCCCTGGCACTGATAGGGATCTACCCCGCCCCCCTCCCCAGAGTCCTCCCCTACCCCCACTCCCTCTCCTGCCCCCTGCACATTTACTCACCCATATGCGCACACATACAGACTCATACACAGATGCATACCGACATCCACCCACGCATGCACACATCCATACCCACACACCGCAACACACACCAACATACATTGTCGCACACACACATTCATAACATACACTTACACTCATATTCAGTCATTCACGCACTCATTCAACGCGACTCACACCCACATGCACGCATACAAAAACAGGCACACACACCCCCACATACACACACACACAACACCCCCACACACGTACACACCACCCCCCTCTCCTGTCGGAGAACCTAACTTACCTGCTTCAGGGGGTTCTCTGGCAGGAGACAGGACGCGGCACTGCTGGCAGCAGCAGCGTCCGCCAGCAAAACACCGCCAGGCCGTATCATTGCTCATGATACTGGCAGAATTTGATCTACGGTCATAATGGGGGTGGGTGGCTGGTAGCCACACCAACGGTATGTTGGCTGCCATCGCCGTGGCGGTAGGCAGTCAATGCCACCAATGTTGTAATGAGGAGCAGAGTGTTTTCTTTCATGTGTGTAAGTGCTGTATGACTACAGTAGTATTGCATGAGCTTCGCATGTCTCCTAGATAAGAGTTGGCTGCTCATCCACAGCTACCTCTAGAGAGCCTTGCTTCTAGACACTGCCTACACTACACTAACAGGGGATACCTGGACCTGGCATAAGGTATAAGTACCTTAGGTACCTACCACACCCCAGGCCAGCTTCCTACCTCACTAACATGATACAAGGATGCCAACAGTGGACTGTGGCAGCTGAACTACTGGCAGTGACTGGTAGAGGCCAGAAACGCACCGTAATAAGAAGACATGGGACTTTGCAGGGCTGGATAGGTGATGCAGGGCAGTGCAGAAAAGAACCTCATGCCCTTGTTTTGTCCCACAGGTGTGTGGAAACACATTGCATATATATCACACTACATCTCGTACAACTGTGCCACATTGTGCATATGAACTACAGGCACATACGTATGCTAGCCAGCAATTGGCAACAGCAACACTTTGTACAAGGGAGTTATTTCAAGGCTAAGGGATTGGAATTCACATGCAAAACACACGGGGTCCAACACCTGTCTCATGGCACACAACACACAAAATAGATACAAATTACTCAAACATCACTCTTCTGCAGTGCAGGTCTAAAGAAATGGGACTAAGGGACAAATATAGACAACACCACACATATTCTGCATGGGTGAACTGTCAGACCAGAAATTAATCAACAATCACCAGGTCCCTGAGGCACAACCCACAGCTGGAAAGTGCACCACCATACATCAATAAACCATCCATTCAAATAGAAACAAACAATACTAGATGCAAGTCTGAAATCGCCACTCTACTGAAAACCAATATGTGCCATGGCACATAACAATTAACAAGTATTCATGTCTGACACTTTTTCTCACATTCCAGTGCACCGGACCAAGGTTACAGCATCCAGCCATGGGTCATGACCCCATCTGGAAATCCACAAACTGATGCTGAACAGGCTTACAATGAAGTACACAAAATGACCAGGAATGTGGTGGAGAGGACATTTGGCCTGCTGAAATCCAGGTTCAGGTGCCTAAATCTAACAGGAATAAGCCTATTATTTGCACCACCCCGTGTGTGCAAATGAATACTTGTCTGTGCAATTTTGTACAACATCTGTGTATGCACCAATGATTCCTGGGATGAACAGGTAGATGTCCCCAGTGAGGAGGATAAGGACAATGATGCACAACAGGAGGATGGGGAACAGCCAAATTCTGCTGCTGGAGCACACAGAAGAGGCCAAATTGTGCACAACTTTTTCACTTAGATAATGTACTTCAAGTATCAATAAATAAAAATTGTAAATCAATCACTTGAACTCTGATTTCTCATAGCGCACTTGTTTTCACCATCACATACCTATTTAACTTGTCCACATCCCAGAGAGCATGATTAAAACAACAACATATGTGAATAACTTAGGAACTTAGGAACTTTGTCACTAAAACAAATTAAAACAATGCACTACCACATGAATGTGCGGGTGAAATGTAGGCAGTCTGTAGCACTAACAATTTACATTGTCACACACATCTCACACAAGTGTGTTGGCTTGACATCTGACTGCAGCGATTCCGGAAATACATGTGAGGACTGCTGTACAGATGTATGTAGTAGGTAGGAAAAGAGTAGCAATTACCTACATCGGCAGGTTTGTGTCTGCTATGTAACCGAGCAATGTCTAAATGTCACTATCAAAGGTGATAACTGAAAACATACTCCTCAGTGGCACTCAAATGTTTGACCAAGAGAGAGTGACATACAGGGACCAAAACACCGAAATGTCCAGGTCTCTAACACTCAATCCAGTTTAGAATGTGCATGCAAGTCAATCACTGTCTAAACAAATCACAGACCCTTGCCAAATTGTACGTGAGATGAAGGACACAGATCGGTTGAATGTCGCATCTTCTCTACTGTTATCTGTCATGAGACACACTATCTAAATACACCCATAGTGAATGTGACAAAGGTTGTAGAATGTTGATGTGAATGCGTGCCAATGTTGAATAAATGATGTGGAAGGACAGCTGAGAGACTCCCTTGCGTTACTTTGAGATCCAATATGTGGAGGTAAATTAGACACTACACAAGTGATGTGGCTGGTGTTATAATGTGTGGGGGTCAGTTATGTGATCTAGCAAAGCCTGGAAATACTAGGGCAAATATTGCTTTGCCTGTAGAAGAAGCTATGTTCCTCTTCAATGTTCACAAGTCTGACTTAGTATGCCGTGCATGAATGAATGGACAATGTTGATGACGAAGATGGATACTACTGGTAATATGCTGAAATGATGTAAGCAATGTTGAACTAGAAGCATACCTGAGAAAATATGCCTTCAATGTGTGTGAATGAACACACATAGACTTATACTGACTGTACAACACAACAATGTTTCCATGTAACACTAGACACATATTCACGGAGATTGTGTAGATCTGTACATATTCCAGTCACATTGGCAACAACTACAACTATGTGCTTGGCCCGCACAAACAAGTCTGACAGAAGCAAGTGACAAATGACAGTATCTGTAGCTTGGGTCTGCAGATATGACCCAGTTCCACAATCTATCAATGACCTAACCAGGCATCATAGGAATAATCTCACCTATGTATACCAAGTCAGGTCGAACCATAGCAAATGATGGGACATGTCCAACACAAACAAGCTGTAAGTCCCTAGTAAATATTAGGGCAAGTCTGACATCAACAACCGCAAAGTTAACAAAACATACTTGGCCATGGGACCACAAATGTGCAGGTGTATGTCTGCTGGTAACTGTGCATTGGAGTACTGATGATTGATCTTGAGGAAGGCAGACCCTCCTCCACCCCACCCCACAATCCCCAGAGGAGGCTACATTGACTCTAGACACAGTCAGGGGCCTGCTGCCTGTGCACAGTGAACTGAGCTGAGGTGACCACAGTCAACCTATGTTAATACATGCAACAATGAGCGTGTGTGGGCATACAAAGCACCACTGAAGCACTGATGACTAGGGTGCTATCACTACCTCAGAGCAGCCCTGCCATACAGATGGTATGCTAATATGGAAATCCAGCTATAAAAAAAGAGTGAGCCATACATTCCAAGTGTATGTGCTAATCATATAATTCCTATGTCTTGGCACACATGTCCCACCTAGGTGGACTAGACTTGGTGCTGTCTATTTGTGTATGAACAAAAAAGAACAATTTACATACGAAAATGTGTATGTGTCACATATTCACTACAAACTTATATGAACAGTACATATGTTTCCACATAGGGAAACATATTAAACACAGATATGAGTGCACATCCTTGCGACAATGGGCTACATATATCCATGCTGGGATAGGGAATTGGTAGTTGTCGCATCCCTAAAAACACCACTGTAGTATGCATTACTTATCATACATGAAACAAATCTTTTCACACACAAACATGTCGCATACATACCAACAATGACACCTGTCAGCACACCATCACCAACAATTTGCATGGATGGGGAACTATACGTTATACGTGTTGCATTGCATCATTAAGTCTGGCCCTTAGAATACACCAGAGTGTGACACACACTTGCACTTATATTGTAAGGGGTTACCGGATCACAACCCAGCCTTAGTCAACAGCATCCTTTGCTAAACCTTTGTCAAGGGTATCATATGCATGGACATGTTTTGCACTTGGCCCATCCTATCTTATGCTGGGTTGTGAAATGAACAGTGGGAATTCTGCTATAACAACGTAGTAGACCTGCAATATGAGTTCCATCACATATGTACACTCACAGTACACACATTGTACACATGTGTAAACATGTATGTAGAAAAGGGTGTTCATACACTTGCACATTTGAAAACAGTATCAGTCCTCCCATGCATCACACACACCTACAAGCACATGGTAACACATTCCTATGTTACCAGTAGACAGTGAAATACTCATGCATACGTATGTAGCCCTACCATTCAAACAAAAAAGATGTATGGCACCTGTATCTAGGAATGTGAATCTGGGTGCCTTGTCAACATTCCTATAAAATTCACACCTGCCATCATGTGTAAAAAAAATGACGCACATGGTAGTTCCACATACATTGCAAATACCAACAAGCATTTGCAATGCCATGGGTCTTGCATTTGCTCGAGTTAGAGCTTTTAACGCTGTAAACTCCTATCCGGACCTTTCTTGCCACATAAACTGAAAATGAAAAGTAATACAATTTCTCATAAGGGAGCCGATTTAAGGCACCACGCCATGAGCATGAAGGAGACTAATCAGAACAAAAAGAATAGTCCTGTTTCACTCTTTGCATAGTAAGAAAAAAAAACGAGCGCAATCACACTGTGTAAAACCTTGAATTTGCTAAGGAGAGCTAGGATACAGACTAGAATTAAACTGATGTGCTCAATTACTGCCCAGCGAGATCACGCTGCCTACAAAATGAAAATAAAAAGTAGTTCAAGAACCATACAGAAAACATGGAGGCTCGTATGTTTTCAGTAGTTGCCCGGTGTTCTCGAGGAGGGCTAAACACCGGAAAAGGCATGACGTATGCATGCCTTTCACTAATGAAATCAAGCTAATTTTATAAAGGCAAGCATACGAACCAACCAAAGTGATGGGCCTGACATTAGCGTGGTTAAAAACCCACAGAGAGATTACAACAGGGGCCAGAGCGTTTGCAAACTCAACCCTAAAAATTACGCCTGGCCCCTGCGTGTCTACTCTACATCGTCATGCCTTGTCAGTCTTCATACAAAAATTCACTCATGGCCGTCATGCCTAAAAAAGAAATTACGCATATCAGAAAATGTGTTGCATATGCCCAGGAAGTGATGTTATATGTCTTCCTTACTGCACACGTTTAAAAGTGAACTTACTTTCACCTTTACTTTACAGTCTTGTAGTCTGTGCTTGGGAGAGGTTTTGTGGTGCTTGTGCTGGTGTGAGGAGTGGTGGATTTTGAGTCTTTTGTGCTGTGTGCTATCTGTGTCTTTTTTATCTAGTATTTTTTGTCACTGTATTGTACATTTTTGTCCTGTTATTGTGTCAGTATTGTCAGGTGTCTGTCTTGGGGTAGTTATGTTTGTTGGGGTAGTTGGGGTTAGTTGGGAAATAGTATTTTTCTTATTTTGTGGGGGTATTTAGGTTGCAGTGAAGGGGAATTGCAACATATCAGGGAATCAAAGGGCACAGAGAATGACTAGGGATGAACTGGGAGGGTCCATCTGGTTGGTGTGCCACTACCTCCCTAACATGGTGACTATGGGTGGCCGAGGAGCTGTACCAGCTCAGACGCATCTTCTTGATCATGCGCACTGACTACCAGTTGAAGCACCAGTGGGCAGACCTCATCACCTGTGAAAGGAATCTCCGGAATCACCTGGTTATTCGGGTTGGCAGAACTATTGATAAGTACCCCTTATACATAGCGACATCCTTATTTGCATTTGCCTGACAGTAGGACATAAAGATTACTTCAGCATGTCATGACAAAGATGAGGACAGCACATTCTGTTTCTCAGCCAAACTGCATTCATGAGAGGTCAGCAATGCACTGGTTGCTGACAATATGCACATTCCTCTCTTTGTACCTTGTGTATCACATATACATATTGAAGTGGCAAAAACAAAACACAAATGTGTAACAGTGCAAGGGTTCATGTTTCCCAGGCACAACAGTCCATGCCCATCACAGGCTTGGCAACTGTGGAAAATTGACAAACATGACGCTGGAATATAGGTAGTCATGGATGTGTGTGTGTCAAAAGTTGCGCAATGCAAGCATTGTGGCACTTTTAAACCCTGGTGCCACATGATGCCTGCGCCATGCATGATGAATGCAAAGGGTGTGTTCCAGCAGTAGGAGGCACACAAAAACTGAGCAGTTAAATCTACTAGATTCCACTGTGCCTTTTTTGGAGTTAACTTGTTTTTAATGTGCCTAATTTCACTTAGCAGGTTTGGCACCTTCATGTATGCTGCAAAGCATGCAAAGTGTCACCATAATGTCATTGTTTACAGCATTAGTTTCCATAATGCGCCATGGTGTGCGTATGTCAAATACAGCACGCACATGGTGGAGTTAAGAGGCGGTAGGGGGTGGCAGAAAAAATTGAGAATCTGAGTTGATGCTCCATTTTCACATAGATTTACTACAAAGTACTGATCTTCTGACCACTGACAGTGTCCTGTCCCCAAGAAATTGATACATATGTATTTGAAACATGTACATATGGGTGAATCCCATATCTGTTCGTGTTTTGTGGGCTAACAATGTCTGTCTAAATGACATGTTATAGATGCCAGTTGCTCAATCTTAAATCTAAGTTAACTAGGTCAATCAGCTACACAAGTGGAATGTTTAACTGTTGTACATGCTATTTGTACAGCAATCACAAAGCTGTGTTTTTGTACAGCAATCATAAAGCTATGTTTTCCTGTTATGTCTTGCATGTGGACCTCCACCCTACTAATCACAAGTAATGTGGTTGCGCAGAACATAAAGTGTGACGTTTTGTCAACTTCTGATAGACTAAACTATCTGTCGTCATTAGTCCTGAGAATGTAGCTCTAGTCTATCTGTCAGAATATTTTCTTAATGGAAGAAGTGCTCTCTCACACTATGGCCCTCATTATGACATTGGCAGTAAATCCCACTTACCGCCATGCCGACTGCTGCCAACATACCGCCGCCACGGTGGATATCCGCCAACCATATTATGACACACTCAAACCAATCCGTCACTATACAGCTACACACACAAGTCCGCCAGCCCAAAGGTCAGTGATAAACTGGCAGTGGCAAAACCTACACCATTAACGCCGACAGAACTACACCCCAACATTATGACCCACTAATCACCGCAGCGGACATTCAATGGTCGTAAACCATTGGCAGTACATACAGCTGCGCTCGAAATACACACACACTAACAAAATAACACTACATTGGTCAATTCAAACTACACACACCTGACACACATACACACACCACACCCACACCACTATAAAACACACACCCACATTACCCACAACCCTTTACGAATACAATTGTCACCAGAGAAAGACATTAAGACCACTCACACAACCAGAGCTACATACCACCATCACCTACACACCACCCACGCACCTCACAACACACCATGCAAAACATCTCCCTACACACCCTCACCCACACCACTCACACAGCAGTCATGGCACCACAACGACACCACAGGTTCTCTGAGGAGTAGCTAAGGGTCATGGTGGAGGAAATCATCCGGGCAGAGCCACAGCTATTTGGATCACAGGTGCAAGAGAATCCATTGCTAGGAAGATGGAGCTATGGCCGAGAATCGTGGACAGTGTCAACACCGTGGTACAGCACCCCAGAACAAGGGATGACATCAGGAAGAGGTGGAACAACCTACGGGGGAAGGTGCGTTCCGTTGCAGCAAGACACCAACTCGCTGTACAGAGGACTGGCAGATCCCCACCTCCTCCCCCACAACTTTCAAAATGGGAGGAGCATGTCTTGGAAATCTGGCAACCTGACGGCCTGGCAGGAGTAGCAGGAGGACTAGACTCTACTAAGTCAACTCTCTATTACTATCACCCCCTACCTGCATGCCATCACATACCCCCACCCTCACCCTCACACCCATCACTCCACCACCTCCCACACACCCCACCATCACAACCCACTCATCCCAATGCCAAGTCCTGCATGCAACACCAATGTATGGACACCCCTTACAGACCTGCATGGACACCTATCACCACAGCATGCACACTAAAGAGAATCACCTAGCCCACTAAATAACAACTCACACAAGGCAAAGCTGCCAGGGCAATAACAACCATACGGGGCAACACGCCCATGCACAAAGTGTCACACGCAGAAACAATAACACTGCATTTACATCCCCACAGGTAACCCAGCCAATGTCACCGGCGAAGAGGTGCCAGCAACATCCAGTCCCTGCACAGAAGAGGCTGACAGTGATGACAGGAGCTCTGGTCGCCTGGATCTGGATGACCAACCTGGCCCATCAGGGGCCTCCGGACAGTCGGTTGCCCAGGCACACTCTCACACCACCACAGAGTCTCCCCCCTCAGGAAACACCACCACAGCACCCATCCAGCGGGCCCATACCTCTGTCCCCAGGACACGTCAATCATCACTGTGTCCACCTCTACAGGGATCCCAGGCCACCCCACAAACACAGGACAATCAGGGACCTGGGGTCAGTGGCAGGGGACAGAGACACAGGACAACAGGGAAGCCTGGAGGACTGCTGTGCGACAGGGGGAGGATAGGCCAGGAAACCGACCCTCCAGGAGGCACTTACTGTGATCCAGGGAGCATACCAACATTCCCATGATACGCTGGGCCAGATCCTGGACAGGTTGCAGGAGAACATGCAGCTGCAGGAAAGACAGTACCAGGGGATCAGGGAGGGCTTGAAGGACATCAACACCACCCTGGTCTCCATTGCAGGGGTGCTGGCAGACATGGCCAACAGTATGAGTGAGGCAGTGGCATACCACAGGTCCCCTGACACTAGCCAGACCACTGAACAGCCCTCCATCTCCGCTGCCATTAGTGGACAGGAGTTCAAACCATCTAAGGACGCCCTTATAATCCTGCTGTGTCAAGGCCGATATACAATGCAAAAAATATATTAACACAGAGGGGATTAATACCCTTACAATCTCAACAATGAAAATATTAATTAATTATTGTATATAGTATTACTCCAAGTCAACCTTTTATTTTCCTTTAACTTAGGTGTTTCTTCTTGTATCACTCACATATATACACAACATGAAAAAAACAAATTTGACAAAAAAGCAAAAAACTAATTTTACACTCAGAAACACACACACATATATATATATATATATATATATATATATATATATACTACACCATATGCTAATTAGAATCATTAAAAAAAACAGACAACTTTTTTCCTCACTTTTTCTTTTCTAGTTCATAATCAAATCCACTGCTAAGCCCTTTCTTCAGTTAAGCAGTCTTTGGAAAGAGGTAGTCCATATTTCTAGTTCCAGCTGGAAAAGGGTATTACTTCCTGTTGTTATTTATTTGGTAATCTTATGTTCTTCCTTTTTATTTTGTAATTAACTTGATGCTCCTCCTTATTGTGGTTGACGTGTTGGTGCTTTTGGCCTTGCGAATTACGGCCTCCTCAGGACATCAGAAAAGTGCCCACATATACAATATTACCCAAATTTACTCATGTTGTTCAAACAGAGCCATAACTGTCATTCCTCTGCCCTTGTCCTGGCATTCCTCACAGGGGTCAGTAGCCATGAGAGGTTGGGGTAGCCAGAGGCACCTGCAAATATCGAGGGACAACTGTTAGCCACACACTCTCCCTTAGGGTCAACACCATACCCATACACCAACATCCACTGGGTGGGAACCAGGGCTCACCAATTAGCCACACCCTGTGCCTCTGGAGTTGGGCCATCACATTTGGGATGCTGCTATTTCTCAGGATAAAGGCATCATGGACAGACCCAGGATACTTTGCATTGATGTGGTAGATGTACTGGTCCGCCAGGCATACCATCTGGACATTCATGGAGTGAAAACTCTTTTGATTTCTAAACACCTGTTCATTTTGCCAGGGGGGTACAAATGCTATATGTGTTCCATCGACTGCCCCAATGATGTTGGGTATATGTCCCATTGCATAGAAGTCAGTTTTCACTGTAGCCAAACCCTCCACCTGGGGGAAAACGATGTAGCTGCACATGTGTTTAATCAGGGCAGACAACACTCTGGTCAGCACTATTGAGAACATTGGCTGTGACATTCCTGCTGCCAAGCCCACTGTCACTTGGAAAGAACCAGTTGCCAGGAAATGGTGAGCTGATAGAACTTGCTTAAGAGGGGGGATCCCGGTGGGGTGACGGATAGCAGATATTAGGTCAGGCTCCAATGGGGCACACAGCTCTGTGATTGTGGCCCTGTCAAGTCTATAGGTGAGGATAATGTGCCTGTCCTCCATTGTTGCCAAGTCTACCAGAGGTCTGTACACAAGGGATGTCTCCATCTCCTATTCATCTGCAGCAGTTGCAATCTATGAGGCAAAAGAGTGATCCGCTGGTCATTATCTGTACATTCCAACCACTACAGTTCAATGCATATTGTGATTGTAACATTATTTTGTTGGAGATGTCCAAATAGTGCATTTGTGTACTGTGACGCAGTTAGGATCCATGGCCTGCACCCCCCCTAAAATGGCGTCCCCCTGTCCTGTATGGAGGGACATTGTCAGAAATAAGACCATGCGCGGTCCAGGTCCCGCCCGAAACTCCGCTGCGCGGCTCTGTGGCGCTTTATGCGCACCACTTGTCATCCCCTCTTGTTCCAAAGGTGGCCATCAATGTCATCTGCCCTGTGACAAAGCTCATAGAGCTGCAGGATCAGGACATTGGTGGACAAGATGCACTTATCAGTGTTATTCCATGAAGGAACTACAATTCCCATGTTTTTAGAGGCAGCAGCCATCTTGGGGTGTGGCAGGCCTATAAAGCCCAGCCGCTCCCAAGCACCTTGCTCACTATTTTGAAGACTTCGATGCAGTCAGACCTTGTGGGGGTTTCTCTGAAGAAGAGCAGAGTTCCTGGATGGCAGAGTGACATCCAATCGAAGTATCCTTGTTTCCATGGTGAATTAAAAAACGAGTAGGTCGTACTCGTAGCGGTAAGGCCTTGATGAATCCAATTTTGAAGGAAGTCGTTACTTCTAGAAGTAAAGTGCCCCTTAGCACTATGAGCAAAGCGTTTTCAGTTTCCAGAGTACAGCGGCCTTGGCGCGACGGTCAAAAGCGTTTCAGAGCACAGGTGTAAAGCGCTCTTTGTACAGCAATTCAAGTGTTTCAGTCCACAGATGTAAAACGCTCTAGGCACGACAATTCAAGCGCTTCAGTTTACAGATGTAAAGCGCTCTTGGCACGGCAATTCAAAGTGCTTCAGTCCACAGATGTAAAGCACTCTTGGCACGGCAATTCAAACGCTTCATTCCACAGGTGTAAAGCGCTCTTGGCACGGCAATTCAAAGCACTTCAGTCCACAGATGTAAAGCGCTCTTTGCAAGGCAATTCATGCGCTTCAGTCCACAGGTGTAAAGCGCTCTTGGCACAGTAATTCAAGCGCTTCAGTCCACAGGTGTAAAGCACTCTTGGCACAGCATTTCAAAGCGCTTCAGTCCACAGATGTAAAGCGTTCTTGGCACGGCAATTCAAACACTTCAGTCCACAGATGTAAAGCGCTCTTGGCACAACAATTCAAGCGCTTCAGTCCACAGGTGTAAAGCGCTCTTGGCACGACAATTCAAGCACTTCAGTCCACAGATGTAAAGCGCTCTTGGCACGCCAATTCATAGCGCTTCAGTCCACAGATGTAAAGCGCTCTTGGCACGGCAATTCAATCGCTTCAGTCCACAGGTGTAAAGCGCTCTTGGCACAACAATCAAATTGATTCAGGCCACATGAGTAAAGTGCCCCTTACCATAACGAGCGTAGCGTCCCAGGCAGGACAATTAAAAGCGCTTCCTGGTATTATAAGTAAAGCACTTCAAGTTCAATGACTAAAACCCTTTGGCCTTTATAGTTGTGAATGTGAAAGTATTTCTGGAGATAAGCAAATCATAGTTTTCATTGTTTTTTGGAAAGCATAATATGTGAAAAGCATGTTTAATTCTTTGAGATTTTCTAGGTCATGATCAAAGGTTTATATTATGAATGCATAAATGTAACAGGATTGACATTCTGAGTATGATCATAATTCAAAGCTCTTGCCATCTCTTGATTCTGAGGTCATAGTTTATTCTTGTTCCATGATTCAAAGAAGGGGCTTTGCCCTAATTTCAAAAGGGGTCTCCATCTGATATCACGGAGACACATTTAGTCAAGAGTCTGTTGATAAGTTATGTTTCTATTAATAAGCAAGTGCATATTTGGTCTAACCTTTTCTTTTCAGATCTCTCTCCCTGCTGTACCCTACCCTAATTCCCTTCCCCTAGACTGGCCTCATCATAACTTTGTGCTATAATAGCTTTCTGAGTTGGTGACGCCGGAAGGTGGGCCTTTTGTTTAGCAACGTGCAGATCCCGAGGAAAGGACACTGTGACAGACAGGTGAAAATTAGGTAATTCCGCTGACGTTGTGCACCGTTGCGGGAGGCGGCAGAGAACTGCTGTGCAACTCCTTATTGGTTATCATTGGCGCCCTATGGGGTACAGTGGCCAATGGTGATGTACGCCGGCGGTGACGGTACGCACCGCCACGGACTTGACCGCCATTTTCTGTCTGTTCACTCACTTTATACCGGACCTTCAACAAGAGAGGACCTACGCTGCAAGTGCTGCTATGACCTGTGTCTGGAACTGACCATGGCTCATGTTACTGGGAAAAGGTTCCCTGCCTTCACCTCAATGGAGTTGGAGTGACGGGTGGATGGGGTCCTACCCCAGTACCGACTGCTGTATGGGCCTCCAGACCAACAAGTGAGTACACCGTGAGTACGATGCATGGGGTGTGAATGCATGGAATGCTGTGTGTGAAGGCCTCATGTAGGGGGGGTTGGTGAATAGGCCCTGGGCAGCGTGCAGCATGTATGCTGGCCCATGTATGTGCTAATGGGGATGGGAAGGGACATGGTGGGTCATAAGTGTAACAAGCAGGACGGTCGGACTAATACCTTTCCCTGTGTCTATTTCCCTGAAGGTCAGCGCCCATCAAAAAAAGGGTATATGGCGTGCCATTGCGAGGGACGTGCGGACCCCCCACTGTCGGAAACGGTGGGAGGACCTGAGATGCTGGGCATGGAAGATGGCAGAGGCCCAGCTGGAGATGGCCTCCCAAAGAGGAAGGGGAACCCTGACCCCCCTAATGGCCTGCATACTGGTGGTGGCCTATATGGAGCTAGATAGGCGCTTGGGGCATCACAGCAGCCACCAGGGGATGAGTACAGTGCCCTAATTTACAACTTATGGCCGGTGGGGTGGTATCCGGGTAGGGGGTGTGGGCCTTGTGGGTGCCCCTAGGCCAGGCCTGGTATTGCAGAGTAGGTCCCATGTTAAACAGGGTTCTGATGTGAAAGTCCTCCAACCAAGCTAGTAGGCATCCACTACTGGGCAGGGGTCTGTGGGTACCAGGTATACTGCAATATGCGTTAGGTGTCCCTATCCATGGGCTGGTGACTAGCATTGTGCCTGGTAGTGCATTGCCTAATGCATAAGGCTGTTCCCTTTGTGTGACTGTGTTGTGTACGCCAACGGTGGTTTTGTTGCCCCAGTGTATCCTTTGTCTCTTACCCCCCTTTTTGTTTTGTCACCCTGTCCTTATGTGCATTAACATCATCTGGCGGAGGAGCAGAGGCACCGGCGACAGAGGGAGCTGCATACCACAGACAAAGGCCGTCGGAGGCCGAATCAACTGACGGTGAGGGCACCAGTGGGACGGAGGGCGAGGGGAGCACCATGGCAGAGACTGGAGGGGACAGTTCAGACACGGGTACCTCCTCTGATGGAAGATCCCTGGTGGTGGCAGACATCTCTGTGCCCACCCCAGCTACAGGTACAGCTGCCGCCCCCGTACCAGCACCACCCTCCCAGCAGCTCCTCAGCAAGTTTCCCGTGCATGCTCACCCAGGAGGGTGGGCATCTCCTTTGCCCCAGGCACCTCAGGCCCTGCCCAAGTTAGCCCATCTGCCCTGAGTGAGGAGGCTATTGGGCAGTCAACCACTGGGAATGCCATCCAGGGGCTGTCAGCCCAAATGCCACAGTCCCATGCATTTCTAGAGGGCATTCTCACTGGCTTGGTGGCCCAACAGAGATCAATCCAGGCTCTGGCCTCCTCTCTGATGGCAGCCATTGTCCCTGTTCCCACCCTCCAACTTCCTCTTCCCAATCCCATTTCCCTCAACCCCAACCTATCCCAAACACACAGTCAGACGTGCAGGGACCCAGGACAACACACAAGAGTGGACATGGCAAACACAAGTACCACACTTCATCCCACAGACACTCACACAAACATCATCCAGATGCAGACATACCAACATCCACTGCCTGCACTTTGTCCCCCTCCTCTTTGTCCTCCACTTCCCTCCCAGTTGCGTCTCCACTCACACCTGCATGCACTACATCTTCATCCACTACCACCATCATCAGCACACCTATCAGAACACACACCTCACTGGCAGTCACCAACCCCACATCCATGCACACGTCCCCTGTGTCCTCTCCCACTATGCCTGTGCCCCCTCCTCCCAAAATACACAAAATCAGGCACTCAGACACCCAACAGCCATCCACCTCACAACAGCATCCAGCCCATGCACCTTCACCCAAACACAGCAGACTGACACCTCCTACCACCACCCCCTCTATCCTCCACTCCCAAACCATCTCCCTCTTCCCGTCCCAATGTCCGTAAGAAGCTTTTCCTCGCCACCATTGACCTCTTCCCTAGCCCTCCCCGTACCTCATGTCAGGCCAGGCTTGTCAAAATCCAGGCAAGCACCTCCGCCACCCAGTTCACGGGCACAGTAGTGTCCCCAACAACTCCAGGTGGGAAAGGATCCCAGATAGAAAGGGTGCCTGCCCCAAGTGCTTCAAGGAAGGGCAAGGAGCCAGGCCCAGCTGCAGGAAGGAAGGGCAAGGAGCCAGCCCCAGCTGCTGGAAGGAAGGGCAAGGAGCCAGCCCCAGGTTCTAGAAGGAAGGGCAAGGAGCCAGCCCCAGCTGCTGGAACGAAGGGCAAGGAGCCAGCCCCAGCTGCTGGAAGGAAGGGCAAGGAGCCAGGCCCAGCTGCTGGAAGGAAGGGCAAGGAGCCAGGCCCAGCTGCTGGAAGGAAGGGCAAGGGGTCTGCAACAGCAGACAGTAGAGATAAGGGGCCTGATGCTGGGACTCAGTCGGAGCCACCACCACCAACCATGGTGGTGCAGCCGTCCGAGGCTGCATGGTATGGGATGGAACCTCCCCCACCACTGCCAGCAGCCCCAGTGGGCAGCCGTCGGAGGCTGCAAGGGATGGGCTGGAGCCACTCCCCGCCACTGCCAGCACCGCCACCAGCACCAGCAGCCCCAGTGGGCAGTCGTCCGAGGCTGCAGGGGATCGGCTGGAGCCTCCCCCCACCACTACCGGCTCTACCAGCAGCACCACCACTGCCACCACTGAGCAGCCGTCACCGCCGGCAGACAGTGTGTAGTCATGCATCCATGGGCTGTTGTGCGGCCTTGCCCCTGCAAATCCTGAGGGTCTGACACCCAGCTGAGAGACTGTGACCTTACACTCCCCAAGATCTGCATCACAGGGCATTATGCCCCCTCCAGAACCAGTGGAGAAGCCATCCACTCACCCCATCCTCCCCAGGATGAAGCTCACTGGGCATGGTGCCCCCCTGAACCAGTGGAGATGCCATCCACTCACCCTATCCTCCCCAGGATGAAGTTCACTGGGCATGATACCCCCTCCAGAAACAGTGGAGAAGCCATCCACTCACCCCAGCCTCCCCCGGATGAAGCTCACTGGGCACAATGCCCCCTCCAGAGCATGTTGGCAAGTCACCCACTTGAGAGACTGTGGCCTTGCACTCCCCAGGACAGAGCACAGGGCATGTTGCCCCCTCCAGAGCATGTGGGCAAGTCACCCACTTGAGAGACATTGACCTTGCACTCACCAGGACAGAGAACGGGGCATGTTGCCCCTGCCAGAGCATGTGGGCAAGTCACCCACTTGAGAGACTGCGGCCTTGCACTCCCCAGGACATGTCAGTGGGAAAGTCACCCACTTGAGACTGTGGCCTTGCACTCCCCAGGACAGAGCACAGGGCATGTTGCCCCCTCCAGAGACAGTCGGAATGGTTCATTTTGATGTAATAATCCGTGAGTCTCTTTGTGTTCGTGCTCTTATGTTCGCACACACGTATGCCTACTCACCTTGTGGTCATATCTATATATTTCAGGTTACATGGGCACCTTATCATATAGGTTAAATTTTTACTATTGCAATTGGAGCAATTCTTCAGTTCCCACGGGGTCTTGAGACCAAGTTCCAACATTCAATGTCTTCTTAGTATAAGGGCAAACACTGCAATTCCCACAAGGTATGTGGCCTGCCGGTGAGGGTAGGTTCCAAAGAGCTTGTTGACCTGTGGTAAATTTAGTTTTTTGTGGTTGTGTGTGGACCACCATGTCTCAAATGCTCCTGGCTTTTCTATAGGCATGAATGGGTAGTTCAAATGGAAGACCCCTGAGGTCAAAACCCTCCACTTTTTTTTGATAATTTTTTTTAAGTGATTCGATTGGGATCTATGGCTCACATTATGACATTGGTGGTCTGAACCGCCTACCGCCGCAGTGATGGCTGCCGAAGACCGTCACCGCGGCTACTATCCATTCCGCAGATTATGACCACAGCCGGACTTCCCCCACAAAAAGGGCGGAAATCCAGCCATGACCATACTGGCGGATGGTGGTAAGGTGGCACTGCTACTACCAGCACCGCCACGCCAGTAGACCACTGCCAGCCGTATCTTGACATATGATACGGCCTGGGGGTGTTCTGCTTGCGGGCACTGTCGGCAGTAGCAGCGCTCTGTCCTGTTCCCTGCCGCAAGACTACCTTGATGAAGGTAAGTTGGGCTACTGGGAGGGGGGTGGTGGGTGTTGTATGTGTGTGGGGTTGTGTGCATGAATGTGTGCGTGAAGGTGTCTGTTTGTGTAGTGTTGTTTGCGTGGGTGTATGCATGTGTGTGAATGTGTGTAAGAATGGAAATGTGAATGCATGTCAGTGTGAATGTGTGTACGGATGTGTGCGAGCATGAATGGATGTATGCGTGAATGAATGTGTGTATGCCAGTGTGAGTGAGGGGGTGTATGTGTGGTGCGTGTCTTCAAGTGTGTGTGTGTGTGTGTATGGGGAGGTGGGGGATCAGAATTCATCACGGTTCATTTGTACAGGCATTATTATGATTGCTCTGATTAATCTACGGAGTGTTCCCATCTCTGAATTATTTGTGTTGTGAAAAATGTTAAGTGGTGCTTGTTTGAGCTTGTCAATCTCATAATTCACAGCTTTTTCAAAGGCAAACACTTCTGGCGGCGTACTGCTTGTGGATGGTGTAAAGGTAGATTTAGAACGGAACCCTGTGTTAGTGTCCTCCTCTTCATTAGTGTATGGATGGTCTTCGTAAGAAACCAGCCACTTCTACCTTCAACTGGAAAATATTGTTTCTTGGGATAGGTACAAATCCCAAGCCTTTGCTGAATACAGACATTTCTACTCCATCTAATGTCCATCTGTTCAAATTGAGTACAATGTCTTGGGCCTTTGTTATATCTTGCTGGTGCTGGGGATCTCATGTCTTGTAGCTCCCATCTCTTCTTGTGTTTCTTGTCTTTGCCATGTGACTCCCTTCTTTCTCCCTTTTTCTCACCCTCGGCCTCTCTCTAAAAAAGGAGTATCATTTGGGTGGGTATGGAAGAGGTTGATCATATCTGGGCGACAGCCCTTAATTTGGTGCCCAACCCCATGGTTGGTCACTATATGGTTGAAAATATCCCATTGCTGGTGGTCTGTTCTAACGACCTCTATGATTACCTTTCCTTCATCTTCTATGTAGGGAGTTCTGCCTTGGCTCACTATCCAATTCCGATACTGAGCTGCTCCCTGAGGAGGTATGGGATGAAGCTATGGGTTTTAGGGTAAAATCCTCCCTTGAGTAAGGGTAGACTTTTTTATGTGAAAATGTTTTCATATCTTTTTGAAATTTAGTTATTGTTTGTTGTGTCAGGTACTCCTTATATTCTGTTAACGTTTTATTTACTTCCTCCAGTTTCTTTTTATATGCTAGCGTCATTAGCCCTGTCCTTAAGTTACTTTCACTTATCTTTATCTGGATCACAAGGACGTCAGATAATCTTTTGGCTGATTTGATGATGAGAACCAGCCAGTCCTGCATGCATTTCCAGGCGAAGAGTGACCAGTTCCTTCTAAACTCTTTGTCCTCTAGGAAGATGCGGGGTTCATTGGTCACGATCCAATCATTTGGAGCTGCATTATCCCTTAGATAGTCACTCATTACAGCCCAGTGGAGGATAGTTTTTACCTGACCTCTTTTTAATTCCAATAAGATGTCCCAGCCCCCCAATTGAGACATAGGGGGTCCGCCGCCCGCCAAAGTCCCGCCGTCAGAATACCGCTGCGCGGTCAAAAGACCGCTGCAGTAATTCTGAGTTTCCCGCTGGGCGGGCGTGCGACCGCCAGAAGGCCGCCCGCCCGCCCAGCGGGAAACCCCCTTCCACGAGGATGCCGGCTCCGAATGGAGCCGGCGGAGAGGAAAGGGTGCGACGGGTGCAGTTGCACCCGTTGCGATTTTCAGTGTCTGCTATGCAGACACTGAAAATCTTGGTGGGGCCCTGTTAGGGGGCCCCTGCAGTGCCCATGCCCTTGGCATGGGCACTGCAGGGGCCCCCAGGGGCCCCACGACACCCGTTACCGCCAGCCAGGTTCTGGCGGTCAAAACCGCCAGAACCAGGCTGGCGGTAAGGGGGTCGGAATCCCCATGGCGGCGCTGCCTGCAGCGCCGCCATGGAGGATTCCTCAGGCCAGGGGAAAACCGGCGGGAAACCGCCGGTTTCCCTTTTCTGACCGCAGCTTTACCGCCGCGGTCAGAATTGGCCTGGATGCACCGCCAGCCTGTTGGCGGTGCATCCGCGGTCCCCGGCCCTGGCGGTTCATGACCGCCAGGGTCGGAATGACCCCCATAGTCTGAGTCAAGTTGCTGTATCCTAAGAAGGAGGGAGCGAATAGAATAGCTGATACTTCATCGTTGTGAAAAGATATTCCTTCTGCCATAGTAATGTTAGAAAGTCAGGCCTAAGGCCTGAATCAGGGAACAATACCTTGTTCCTGCTAATGTATCTGTTGGGAATTCCCACCACAACTAGCTCATGCAAGTCCTCACAGCTGTCAGGCTGTTCAAAAATGAAAAAACACAGGGAGAGACCATTTGACAAGGTTTCACAATTTGGAGACCCGATGCAGCCAGTAAGTGTTACCTTGTATATAATGTGTAGATCAAGGGTTGTGTGTGAGAGAGTATGTGTGCAAGCCTATGTTAAAATGGCATGTGTGTCAATTAAGGACCATTATCTATCCTTGGGTATCAACATCATGTCTGATGTTATGTTGAGGATGCACAGGTGCCAACGTGTGCTGCAATGGATTTGTTAGTCTTTGGAAAAGGTAAATATGCACACATGCACAGTGATGTCAGTCAAGATATGTGTCAGAGATTCTGGGTTTCAGAAATGTATGGAGGTTGGCAATATATTTGTCACAGCACATTTTACTGCGCTGTTCACCACACATTGCACAAAGTTACTCTGGACATGGTACAAGTTATGCCATGTGTCGAGGTCTCCAAGGGGCTTATCAATGAGGCACTTGCACCACCGGTGCTTCACTATTTTTCAGAAATAAAGTGATGCAGATATTCCTTCTGCCATTGTAATGTTAGAAAATCCGGCCTAGGGCTGAAGCAGGGAACAGTACCTTGTTCCTGCTAATGTATCTGTTGGGAATTCCAACTACAACTAGTTCATGCAAGTTCTCACAGCTGTCAGGCTGTTCAAAAATTACAAAAACACAGAGAGAGTCCATTTGGCGAGGTTTCACAATTTGAAGACCCCGATGCACCCAGTGTTAACTTGTATATCAAATGTGTAGATCAAGGGTTGTGTGTGAGAGAGTATGATGCATGCAATGTCATGTTAAAATGGCATGTGTGTCAATTTAGACACCACAATCTATCCTTGGGTATCAACATCCTGTCTGAGGTTATGTTGAGGATGCACAGGTGCCAACATGTGCTGCAATGGATTTGGTAGTCTTTGGAAAAGTTATATATGCACACAAACACTGGAATGTCAGTCAAGATATGTGTCATAGGTGCTGGGTTTCAGAAATATATGGAGGTTGGCAACATATTTGTCACAGCACATTTTACTGCACTGGGGCTTATCAATGAGACTCTTGCATCACCAGTGCTTCACTACTCTTCAGAAATAAAGTGATGCACTGACCACGCAAGGAGATATTTTAGAAGGCCAACAGTTATTTGAGTACCCATTGAGATTTCAGCTTGTCTTCTGATGATTGTGGTCCATGTCTATGGATTGTAGTAAATAAGACATGTGTAGATGAACCTACATGACCTACCCATCATGATGAGTGCAAGCAAGCATGGTCACATCATGTGTGTATGAGATATGCATGGTGAGTGTACTTGGTACATAGGAGATGTTTCAAGCTTGTGCACAGATGGTGTGCAAAACTGGTTAGCCGTTTTCTCTGCGACTTGAACAATATATTGTAGATGCTTGGGTGGCAGATTGGTATAGACTTTGGGCTTGACGTTGTTTTATGAGGTCTGATTGACTACATGTGTCATCTGACGATGCTGTATCCATTGCATGCTTGTTCTTCCTCTACCCAACGCCGTTTCTGATGACATGCTCCCCTCATGTTTTAGCGGCCTCAATGACTCCAGCACAGAAGCGTACCTTTGAGAAGTGGGCTGAGAGATTCAGGCACATCTGTGAGGTCCAGAGAGGGTTCCGCAGGATGGCCAAGTGTTACAGACGTGGGTAATCATCAAGGTCGTGGCAGGCATTTCCTTATGGAGGACCAGCCAAACAGCTTTCTGCAGTCACAAAAACAAGTAGTACCTCAATACAGAGGGTCAGGGGTGGGTCTGCAGGTTCTTCCCCCTCAGCATCAATGGCATCTGCCACAACAACATCCCAGCCATGGCCACCACCAGCTTCTACTGCCTCCAAATTTGAGGACGAAATGTGCAAAGACATGGCCGAGATCAAGTTTGGGTTAGCCAAACTGGAGGAGGCTAATGAGCCGAATTGTAATCTCTTAAAGTTCATCAAAAAGAAACTAAAGAAGCACTGACTTTGAACCGTTTCCCCTTCTCAATACCTTCCCTTCCCCTAGTTTTTATTGTAAATAGTTTAAGTGGATTTTAGATTGGTAGGCATAGATAAGCTAGCATATAGTAGGTTAGTTTTAGGACATGGTTGGTATAGTTAGGGCAGTGGTATTTTGGAATCTTTTTAGGTTTTGTTTTTTTTGGGTGGTTATCTATATGGGTATATGTTAAAAAATAAAATTACAAAAAATATATATTTGTTTAGGCAATAAGTTTAGGTAGCGCGTGTTTAGCTTTAGATCATGTTGTCCTACTCGTCTATTGTCTTTTAAGGGTGGTGGGGGGCAATATTTATTGTGTGCCGTTATATGTACAAGATAAGTATAGATAAGGATAGCTAGCTGTAGGGATAAGTTAAGATTATTTAGTACAGGTTATGTTAGTGGATGCTAGTGTGTAGTTTAGGCTTTTTGTTAGGTAGTGATTTTTAGTATTAATAAATCTTGATAGTTTACTACGATTTGGTGTCCATCATGATTGACTCTCTGAGTGTTATCATGTCTACACTGTTCACGTTAGGCAACTGCCTTTGAGTGTGCATTCAGTATTGATTTAAATGTGTGAATATGTATATCCACTCTGGCCAAGAACCTGTCTGATGGACAGTGATATGACATCAGCTACTCAATACACTATTTAGTGCAGTTCCTGACACTCAGTGCATGGATACAAATTCTAATACAGGTAATCAGGCAACATCTATTGGTTGTGGTAAGTTATGTAACATTCATTGTTGGAAAGTTTTGAACATTGCACTTCACCTCATTTGGGGAAAGGATACTCATACACTAATGGTTGCCCCTCACACTCTTGCATATGCCTATTTAGTTGGTCACATCAATGTTGTAGTGGTACAATCATCAGGGATACTTCCAGAAACTTGTGTTCTGGACCACATATACCATATGCAAACTTGCATGGTACCTGTTTCATACATGCTTGGAAGACTCAGAAATTCTGGTGTAGTCAACAATGCTACCAGTCACCTTAATCATGTTTGGGTCTATGTGTGTGGCTTTGTGTCTGACAGAAAGCCACACATGTCCTTTTGTCCTGTAGTCATTTTCCTAGTTTCACACAATGCATACATTTGAAACAGTTGATGGGTCACTGAAAAAAACAGAACATATGTGATTATGGTAATTTATTTACATGTGCAAGTTTTGTTTCAGATGATGTATAATGTACAGTTCACTGACCCCATGAGAGATCCCAAGCCATTGAGTTTGGGGTCAGAGTCCAAGGGTGAGGGACATGTCATGAGACATGTGTAGGAGAGGTGAGCATCAGTGAGGAGGTTTCCAAATTGGCAATCAGTAGAAATTGAGACTATGGCAGTCCAGGCATGATGAATCAACTATGATAGAGTGAGGACGGCACGTTGGCAACTGTCACTACACTGGCATGATCTTAAGCACAGAACTAAAGAGTTACTATCCATGTGGCACAGACTGTAGCTATCGAGTGGTTTTTCTTGTAAATGTTATTCCTTCCGCATCTTCATTCTCTGATGTGTGTGGTGCCTCCTGTGCCATGGGTGGTGCTGTTGTTAAAGTTGAGGGGGGCACACGCACAACAGAGGATAGAGATATGGAATCAAAGGTCCCAGAAACTGCCATTTGTGGGAGAGTGAATGGTGTCAATGCAGCAAGGAGGAACTGCTGGTATTGCAAAACAAGAGCTACATCAAGGTGGTAGACAGCCATGTTTTCAAAGAGGGAGGCCATATTCCACTGTTTCAATTGCAGAATAGCCCCCAGCTTTTTGTCAATCATGCTGCTGCCACCTTGGGAGGGCAATTTTTCCAGCCTCTGCTTCAGGACAGCAGCTATGTCAGCCAGAGACTGCTGGAGTCCATGTAGCGGAGAGTGGGTGCCTCTGATGGCTGAAGAGTTGTCCTCATTTGGACTGAGGCCCCTCTGCACTCCATCTAGGCTGCCTGCAATGGTCTCCATCCCCACCAGCACCTGCTGTGCCAGCTCCTGCTTGACGCCTACAGCTGCCTTCTGAAAGGTAATATCTGGGCCGTCAGAGTCCAGGGCTGTGGCTGGACTGGTCAGTGCTGTGTGTTGGTTGTTGGGTGGTACATGACACCCAATGCTGTGTGTCTTCCCTGTAACTGGAGATGGTGTCTGGGAAGAACCCAGGACATCCTGGAGAGTGTCAGCATTGATGGTCGCCAGCTGGTTATCCAGATCATCTGAAAAATCCAGGACAGGCAACTCCGCAGGAGGTAAGGCTTCATCCTCTGCAATGGGATAGTGAAAGCACAAAATGTGCTGTGGGGTAGTCAAAGGTCAGTCTTGGACTGTAGTGGCTGTTGACATGAGTCATCATTAACATCCTACTTGTGGCTTTGTGACATGGTACTGACCCACACATCGAGGCACACATTTATGGACCCCTAGTGGCACCTGAGCATCATTTCTAAGGAGTCACCATTGGCACAATCTGCCAGTCCACATTTCCCAGTGTGTTACCCCACCTTGATTGAATTATAATGGTCTTCTGCATACGTACCCCTTTCATTGATTTGACTGTGTTACATATGCATGCCATGGGCATTGTTAGGGATTTGTGCACACACCACAAAAGGAGACGTAAAGAATAAATTGCATTTGGTTTTAAAGATATTTGAGTAAGTAGCTGACTCCTCTGCCACCCTACGTGTGTTGTTAGAGTGATGGAAGGGTGTGAGCTGTTCACATGCATCGTCCTAGCCACTTTGAGTCATGTGTCCAGCATCCTGCATGACCCATTGTGAGATTCAACCTCCTTGTGTGTATGTGTGCAAACCGGAATTTCTCCCTTCCTGCAGAACAGCACTCATCTGTGCATCTCAGATTTCCTTGTTGCAGATCTGCAAAGATGCCTGCATTTCTGGACTGCATGTTGTTTTGCTGGATGGTAGACTTTCCTGTTTGCACACATACACACAAGGTTGTTCATTGTTATGTTGTGTGGTGCAGAATGCTGAACACATGACTCAAAGAGGCTAGTGTGATGCATGTGGAAAGCCCACCTCCATCACTCTGACAATACACGTGGGGTGGCATGAGGACCTGACACATTTTGAGGACTGTTGATGTTTGGATCCATCATGTTGGGAGACCACATCAGGGGTAGCATTGTAGTCACAGTACTAAGGACTGACATTGTTGTAGTCCTATTGCGGACTACTTTCAATGTGTGTTGTAATCATCATCAATCATTGTAAGTGGCAGACAGCATTGCTGTTAGTCGAATTTGCAGGTGTACCTTCCTACACATGTGCATGAGGACCGGCAAGAGGGACACCCTTACACCATGCACGTTTGTGTGGCAAAGTTGGTATTGTCCGTCAAATGCTTAGCCATAACCAAGGTTAATAGAGTGATGCATTGACTATCTGTGAAAACTACACATTCCTGCACATTTGAAATGATGCTGCACAGCAAGCTGAGCTGTCTACTGCGTCTTTATTCACGAATGGGTAAATATGTGCCAGAATATTCACACACAGACTTCATACTGCTCTACCAATGCATATATTTTTTACCTTGCACTCCAGTGGTGGATAGCAGTAGCTCATAATTAACATGTCAAGGTGAGGCACATTGCATACCTTATCCTGTCCTAGATGTCATATGCCCCTCTCACACCTGGTACTTCATGTAGTAGGCATTCCATGTGTATAGTTGGGATCTTCCCGTGCAACACACATGACCCACCCAGCTTCTGATGCCTTTAAAAATATTGCACATCTGTATTTGGTTCAGTGTAGTCCAGGGACTCAAGGGTGGTGTGAGTGTGACAAGTGCATGTGTAACAAGTTTGTATTTTCAAATAGTAGTTGCGTATTATGTGTTTCATTGTGCATCCCACATACAGCAAACATTCTGTGTATTTGGTACATTGATCCCAAACCACCATTTTCCTTGCAGCCCCCTTGACCCAGCCAACAACACCATAGAAGCACCATATTAACATTACTGGTCACCATGATGGACATTTCCACAGCAGCCTAATGAGTACTGTGACTTTAGTGGTGCTTTACTGCATTGGCACCATAAATGATGGCACTAGTGCAGCATAGCACAGGGAGGTCTATTGCTTGCAATGCTTGTGTCACTTTCACATCTGCCTTTGTCAGGCCTCACACATCTGGTTAACAGATAGCACAGTGCAGTCTTTAGGGAATGTCTGCCCCATTTGTTCTTCCCTCCCTGCATAAAAATATTTACTTGCATACATCATATCTGGCACAGGCATATTTTGGGGCAAGGATGTACAAAGTGGATCAATGGATGCATTGTGTTACTTTGTTAATGTAGCACAAGGGTAATGAGTGGCTTGAGTCCACATTGGCATCAATCAACATGATGCTAATGTTGCAGTAAGGGCTTGTAAATATGGGCCCAGAGTGAGACAGTGAGACCACTTGTAGCTGATGTTAATCATGAAGGTGTCCCTTTAAGCATGACACCAACCATTTCCACTACACAGGTGCCCTTGCTACAGGGTGATATGGAAGCTACTTGTACAGCAACACAGATGATGATCAATCACAGACATGCCCCATATGTTGTGTATGATCACTTTTGTGCCTATTTCCAATGGTGCATGAGGCGTCTCACAGTTCTTGTTAACCCACCCTGTGCAACAAGTGTAGTACATGTTGCCCAATGAGTGTTACACATTAGCAGGTTGTTAAGTAACAACAGTGAAGGGATTGATGTGAGGGTTGGGAATTGGTCTGTGCACACAGGGGAGAAAGTGTGTGTGTGTTAGAAGTGTTTGGCCATTATTGCGTCCCCATGTGAACTTTTTGCATGCATTCAGTATATCTTATGTGCCTCCCCTTCTGCCATTTGTTAGTTTCAAGATTGCCCCACACTGCAACTTACCCTGCATTTTTGGTAGGTCTTGGAAGTCTGCACTGTCCTGTCCTGAGACTCCGGTATGGGATGACCTCTGCCACCATCTCCTCCAGGTCAGCCAGGTGCCAGACTTCCACTTCCAGTCTGCAGTGCTACCTTTTAGTTCCTGGCCAATTTCTCTTTGGTTCTGCGCTTGCAATCATGCTAGCGCCTCCTACAATCGATTACAGTCTTATTTACTTCTACCACACTGTTGACTTTATTAAAAATTGACTACCTATGGCCTCCTTCTTACCTATTGGCAATTTGAAGGTGACAAAGAGATGGTGCTGGTGCTCCGTCACCTCTCTGACCAAAATGATATTCTCCGCCCCACTGAAGCAACACTTACTCTTCCTTTTCACCTTCTCCTGTGATCTTGTTTGTCCATCCTGGCTTGTACTGGGGTGATTGGGGTCTCTCTGGGGTCTCTCCTGACCTGCATTGTCCATCTTAGGTCCTTGTGGCTTGGTTGGCATTGTTGAAGGCTTTTTTCAAATGCTTTTGAGGCAAAAATGGTGCAAGCACGATTAGTGTCAAAAAATGTGGTGCTAATCATGTTATTGCCACCTTTGCAGCATTAGCGTAATTTTTCTTTACGATGTGTCAATGGTTAGTGTCAGGTTTTTTTTTTACGCTAAGATTTCCTTAGCATGATGGTGTGTCGTTTTCTAAATACGACCCATGGGTGGCGCAAGAAAATGTCGTTATGTGGGGTACATTTTTTTGACACACAACTGCGTTAGCTAGTTGTGTGTCATTTTTCTTAAATGTGGTCCTTTGTCTTCTGCACTAACACTTGGGTATACAGTACAGTGTAGTGAACCAGTTGCATCTGTCCTTATACCTCTTCTTAGAACACAGCCATGTGTAGTGCTGTCTGGGTAGAAAATCATCTCTCTGCTAACACATCTTACTGGTGTGAGAGGTGTTTCTAGTAGAGTTTTAGAGCAATGTATCTCTCTACACATACCTCTTCTCATGGTGACAGGCAGGGCCGGCTTTAGGCTGGTGCGAGCAGTGCGCTCGCACCTGGTGCTGACCTGGATTGGGGGCGCTGACCTCAGGGGGGCACTGTGTTTAGCAATGGCTTACGAAACTTGCAATTTAAAAATACCTGCTGAAAAGCTCTTTGTGCGTCCAGCCTTCAGGAAACAATTCAAATGTCAAGATACCTCTTGTGATTAATGTTCCTGCTAGAGAGAGAGATGGGAGTTTTGTGGCAGCTTAGACTTGCCATAAAGTAGCGCAGTGGGTTAATATGCCTGCTGCAAAGAACAGAACTATATTTTATGTGGATAACTGAGTAGATTAGTAAAGCCAGCCTTTACAAGTGCTTTGAAACAAATCAATGTATGGGAAAGGGGGGCTATGGAGAGATGAGGAGCATACTTGCTGGGTGGTAGTGAGTGAATCTGAGGAGGTGGTCATGGGGTGGCGGGCGCCAAAAAAGACTGTCGCACAGGGCGCCACCAGCACTAAAGCCGGCCCTGGTGACAGCTACGCATAGTATGCTATGGGGAGAAACTGCCCTGTTTCCTGAGACAAGTCTCTTGCATGATAATTCTGCCTAGTATAGTATGTAGAGGGACTGGCCTCTCTCCAGTGATGTTTCTCCAGTGATGTTTCTCTTGAATAATGCTTGTGCAAATTAGGATGTGAAAAGTGGATTACCTTTGTGGCCACATGTCTCCTCATTATGAAAGAAGCACAAGTGAAGTATGGAATTGAAATTACCTTTATGCTCATAAGTATATTTTATATAACAACAATAGAGACTATGATATGAAAATACACTGCCCTCTCAGCTGAGACATCTCTCCAGAATAAAATGTGCACAAAATGTCCTGTGGGTAGAGACTGCTGTCTCTCCTCATACCTCTCTTCATAATAATGAATGTCATTATTGAGTGTAAAATGAAGTATTCTCTCTGTTGACAGCTGTGTGTTGAACAACCAGTGTGCACATTTCAATGTAATGACACACTTACCTCTCTCGCAGATATCTCCTTATGCGACAGGCATGTATCGGCACTGAAACTTCTCTCCAGAGTGACAACCATATATAGTAAGATGTGCAAAAGAACTGACCTCTCCTTCAGCAGTGCATAGTTTACTATGAGAATGCATTTATCTCTGCACCCAAACCTGTCAAAAATGTTATTCTACAGTGGGAAGAATCGCTAATCCCTCTATTTTAAGCATACATATGCAGGCAGGAGAACAGTTTAAGTCACCATTTGAAGATTGTACTAATTTTCAAATCTTTAAAAGTTTTTAACGAATAAAATCAGTAGCAACTTCAAACATTTTATTAAAAAACAATTTAACAACATACCAAACAAAAACAACGTTAATAAATTATAACAACAGTAAAATCAAACTTTACAAATTATCTATCTTTGCTGATTTATAAAATATACAAGCATGAGTTCACCACAGGGGCAGCAAGAACAATTAATACAGCATGATTACCACTGGATTGTGGTGACATTTGAGGGCTTTGCACCCTCAACGCATTGCTCGGACTGAGTTAGCCTGTACTGCAAAGCTTGATAATTCTTCCAGGACATCCACATCTTTTGAACCTGGTGACAATGTGCCTGTCAAGGTAGTCAATGCTCAAACTGATAACCACCCTCCTTGTATATATATATATATATACATGTATATATATATATATATATATATGTGTATATATATAATAATAATATATATATAAAGCACTTTTTTGCTGCTTAAGTAAGCAGATCATTTTGTCATCAATACCAAGTAGAGTAGAGCTACACAGTACAAGTTTCTCGAAGGGCATAAATGTCACCAATGCAACTCCATTTTTTCCTGACTTTCCACAGTTACTGTTCCAACTTTTGTCCAAAGTAAACAATTTTTGTTTTTACTCCTCCATATATTATGTAACATAGTACATCTGTTTTTCTGAGATTCTGTTTTCCATTTTCTCCGTAAAAAAGACAATATAATCAAAAACTATAAAGTCTCACACTGATCAGTAATTGATAACAATGATACATCACTACATTCTCTGAATATTTTCTACATTTTTCGCCCACAATCACATATTTATATGTAGTGCACCACTAACTTCATATTCCTTTCTGGTAAAAAAAATTACCACTGCCTCAAATACTGTATTTGAAATCCACAATTAAGTTTTAACATGCCTTTAAACATGGTTTCATAACAATTTACAAAGTAACACATTCCTCTTGACACACCTTTTCTAACAGTGAGCACAGTGCTTTACTCTAGAAATGGCAATATCTCTGATCAAATATCTCATTGGGTAAAATGTGTGCACAGTATGGTTCATAAAAACACTCGGCCCTGTATTAACAGATTCCAGATGCTTTGTTTTATAATTTCAGAAACACCACCTCTTTTGAACATTTCATTTTTAACTCAACATCCCATACTTGGTGATATCTCTCCACTTTCTAATCACTACCTCTCAAAATCTATATTAATAAACATTCACCTCTACAAACAGCTTTTCACTCACTAAACATTTTATGGAATACATTTACCAACAGTAGTGCACTTACTGACATTTCTCAACAAAGTTGATATAGTATGTTTCTAATTACCTGAACTTAGAGCAGTTTCTTATATAGTGCTGAAGAAACCAGATTGCCTCAGTTCCAAATTCAGAGACTTCTGCTGAGCACAACTTAGACTTCATTCTCCTCCAAATCACCAAGAACAATCTGAACTATCCCTTGTTCTGTACTGAGTCAAATTACAGCATTTCTCCAATCATGCAACAAGAATGGAAACTATTGGTTGAGTCTTGCTCCTTTTTTTTACTTCCTCCCACACAATCTCGCAAAACTCTCCCCGGATTGTGAAACACATCCTGGCAGGCCCATTAATTTTCCGTGTGGGTCTTGTAAGAGGCTTGTGGAATTGTAAAACAACTTCTGGCAGGGCCAGTTGTTTCCCTTCAGGGCTCATGAGCCTCTTGCCAGTTCGCATGTGTCCATGCAGCAAGCTTCAGTCCTTTGAAGCTTTTGAGCTACTCTAACAAGAGTTGTGCAGAATCGGAACAAAATTACAGAGAAATAGTAGTATGTAAGATGGAGTATCATCTCCACTGAGAACTATCTCTTATATGACAGGTGTGAGTAGGAGGGTGTGGGGAGTGACTGGCATCTCCACACAGACCTCTGTCTCACATGGCACATGTACGCAGTAGTATGTATGGAGGGACTGGCTTCTTCGGTGAAACCCCTCTCTTGAATGATTGGTGATCATAGTAGGGTATGAGGAGAGACTGGCCTCTTCCCTCAAACCACTCTCCTACATGAAAGGTGTGTGCTTTCTCTTTCCACACCTCTTTCCCAGACAACAGGAGTGCGTAGTAAGGTGTGTACATGGACTCACCTCTTCTTCCAGACCTCTCTCTCAGATGATGGTTTTGCATAGTAAGGTGTGTGGAGAAAGACTGCCTCTTGACTAATTCCTCTCTCTCAGATGACAGGTATATGTTTAGGGTATGTTCATGCATGGCCTCTTCTATCAGACTCTCTCTCAGATGATGGCTGTGCATAGTAGGGTGTATACATGTACTACCCTCTCCTTCCACACCTCTCTCTCAGATGACGGGTATGCATAGTAGGCTTTATGGAGAAAGACTCTCCTCTTTAGTGAGACCGCTGTCTCAGATGACAGGTGTGTTTAGTATACATGGACAATCGTCTTCTGTCAGACCTCTGTCTCAGATGATGGGTGTACATATTAGGGTATGTATATGGACTAGCCTCTCCTGTCAGACCTCTCTCTCAGATGATAGGTGTGTGTATTAGGCTGTGTAGATGGACCGGCCTCTTCTGTCACAGCTCTGTCACAGTTGACAGGTGTGTAGCAGGGTGTGTGGAGAGAGACTGGCCTCTCTGCAGAGACCTATTTCTTGGATGACAAATGTGCATGGTATGCTCTGTCCAGGGAATGTCCTTGCTGCTAACACCCATCTCTCTGATAATGGGTATGCATAGTAGGGTGTGGGAAGAGACTATACCCTTCTCACAACTCCTATAAAGCTGATGGGCATAAGTATTACACTTTGGTCAACACTATTTCCAATAATATTCCTTCCTACAGAAGCAAGTGTGCATACTACAGTGCATTCAAAGATCACATACTCTACTCTTCACGAACCACAAGAGTCTGGCAAGATTAGAACTTTTTGGTTACTTAATTTATCATGGTGTTACCATATATTTATAGAAGCTGGAAGAGTACTAGTTTAGTTAAAATAATGTGGATTTTTTTACATTGCTTATTTATATGTTTTAGGAGTAAATGTTAATTATCAGTTTGAATTTATATCTTCTATTTTTTATATTCAAATTGGTATTTTAAACTTGCTTTACTAATATTTTCAAAATAGGTATTCGTAAAGTAGGAGTGTTTGTGTTTTAGGAAGTTTAAATGGTGTTGGTATTTACTATGTTTTTAAAGTGGGGTTTTTGCTCTTGATTCTCGATTTGGTACGCCTTGATTGTTATTAAAGAGTCTTACTTTAAGTTCTAGGCATCCATGCATTTATTTAATTTGTTTGGAGACTTTTGGTTTTACTTTTGGTTTGACTTGTCTTATGGATTGTTACATTTTTCATTTCTAGAAGCTTTGTTCTTTTTTAAATAGGGTGGCTTCTTCCAAGCATTCCTTCAGATGGAATTGTGTTTAAACTTTTCCTGTGTTGTTATTGCTTCTTTGGATATGCTGCGATCATAGATATTCCACCATGAAATGTGATATTTGGGTTGGCATCTGTGTCCTGATCAGTGACCTGATTAGTGCAGGCGACCAACCCAAGTGTACTCACAATAATCCATAAGTCCCTCACAACCGACCCCCTTCCCTATTTATTCTTTCCCTCCTACCTGCTACCCTGTACTGTAGACCACTGCACTCTCCTCCACTGCACTCTACTCTGCACCAATTGACTCTATGCCATTGCATCTACGCCACTGCATTATATCCTGCACCACTCTACTGTACATCCCTGCACTCTGCTCTGCACCACCCTACTCTATGCCACCCTCTACTCCACTCTGCACCACTCTACTCTTGTGTACACCATTCCACTGCACTTTATGCCACTCTATTCTGCACCACTCAATGCCAATACTCGGCAGTACTTGTCTGTACTTTGCAGCACTCTACTCTGTACCACTGCTCTGCACCATAGGCACTCTACCCTGCACAACTTTATGTTACCGCACTCTACGACACTGCACATTACACTGCACTACTCTATGCTAATCTACTCTTTGCCACTCCATGCAACTGCACTTTAAGCCACAGAATTCTATGACACTCTACTCTGGACCACTCTACTCAATGCCACTGCAGTTTACACCTCACTGCTCTACTCTAGGCCACTGCTCTCCATGGCACTCTACTGTACACCACTCTATGCCACTGCAGTCTATGCCACTCTACTTTGCGTCACTCTATTGTATGGAACTGCACTGTACACCACTGCATTCTATGCCACTGCATACTACTCTGCACCGCTTCACTCTACATTACTGTAGTTCACTCTAAGCCACTCTACTCTGCTACACTATATTGTATGCAACTGCACTCTATTTCCTGCACTCTAGTCTATGCGATTGCACTCGATGCCACCCTACTCTACCCTATGCCACAGCACTCTATGCCACTGCATTCTACATCAATCTACTCTATGCCACTGCATTACACACCACTCTAATCATTGCCACTGTACACTATGCCACTCCATGCTGTACCACTGCACTCTTTTCTGCACCACTCTAGCCTACATCACTGCACTCTATGTCACTCTACTCTGTGCCACTGCACTCTACTCTGTAGCACTCTACTCCACTGAACTCTGCTCTGCACCACTCTATGCCACTCTACTGTGCACCACTACAGTCTGTTCTGCTGCACCCTACTCAGCACTAATCTACTCTGCCCCACTACACTCTAGGCCAATGCACTATATGCCACTGCTTTGTACTCTGAACTACTGCACTCTGCCACTGTGCTGTATGCCACTGCTCTCTATGCCACTCCACTCTACTTTGTACCACTCTATTATATCCCAACCTACTATGGGCTACTCTACTCTGTACCACTCTACTCTACCTCTTCACTCTATGCCACTCTACTTTACTTTGCACCACCCTACTCTATGCTACTGTCCTCTACACCACTGTACAGCACTTTATAACAGTGCACTTTATGCCACTGAACTCTGACACTCTACTCTGCGCCACTCTGCCCTATGTCACTGCACTTTACACCTCAACACTCGACTCTAGGCCACTGCACTCAATGGCACCCTACTCTACACCACTCTATGCCACTGCACTCTACACCACTCTACTCCACATCACTCTATTGTACACCACTGCACTCTATGCCACTGCATTCTAATCTACTCCGCTCTAAGCCACTCTAGTCTGCACCACTCTGCATCACTCTATTGCACACCACTGCACTATTTGTCACTGCACTCTGCCACTGCATTCTACTCTATGCCACTGCACTCCAATCTAAGCCACTCTACTCTGTACCACTCTGCTGTGCGCTGCTGCACTCTACACCCTACACTCTAGTCTACACCACTGCACTCTACACCACCCTACTCTGCTCTGCACCACTGCATTCAACGCCACTGAACTCTATGCCACTCTGCTGTATGCCACTGCACTTTATGCCACTCTCCATTCTACTCTATGCCACTCATCTCCGTGCCACTCACACTCTACTCTGTACCGCTCTATTCCACTGCACTCTACTTTGCACCATTCTATGCCACTCTAATCTGCAGCACTCTACTCTGCTCCACTGCAGTCTACTTTGCACTACTCTTCTCTATGCCACCACACTCTACACCAATGCACTCTAATCACCACTGCACTCTATGCCACTCTACTCTACTATCTGTCAATGCAACTGCTCTCCATGCCACTTTACTCTGCTTAGTACCATTTTACGTCTCTACACTCTATGCCACTCTACTCTGCACCACTCTACTCTGTACCACACTACTCTACTCCTCAATGCCACTCTCCTTTACTTTGCACCACTGTACTCCATGCTACTGTACTCTAGGTCACTGTACTGTACATCATTCTACTCTGTTACTGCACTCTACACCACTCTGCTCCACTGCACTTTACTCCAGTGCTGTACTTCTCTGCACTCTACTCTGCGCAACTTAATTATATGCCACTGTGCCCTACAGCAGTCCAGCCTACTCTATGCCGCTCCACTCTACGCCACTTTACTCCATGCCACTCCATTCCAATCCACACAGTGTCACTCTATGCAATTATGCCACCCTACTCTATGCCACTCTAATCTACCCCACTTCACTCTACTCTGCGCCATTCCACTCTAGTCTATGCCACTCCACGGTGCAGCACTCTACGCCACTCCACTCTGGACAATGCCATTCTACGCCACTCAACTTTATGTCAGTTCACTGTACTCTACCCCACTCCAAGCCACTGTACTCCCCTCCACTCTATGCTTGTTTTTCAAGTGCTGGCATCTCTGCGCACAATATACAAACTTAGCAGCAGCTGCCTCTGCAATACTCGGAGGATGCAGCCGGCATGATGCTTGATTTGTGCAAAATCCGTTCCTTACTCCGTTCAACGTACATTTCTTCCAAGAGGCTTGCAACACATCGTTCTCCAAGACTCGATTTCAGCCCTGAGTCCCGCCCCTGGTTTTTGCCTGTAGCTTTCATATTTACTAATACAAGGGATATTGGAGCAGCTGAAGGCTGCCAGGCAGAATATACAAACTTGGCAGCAGCCACAACTGTAATTCACATAGAATGCAGCCGTCATGGTGCTAGATTTGTGAACAATCCGTCCCTTACTCGGTTCCTAGCACAGGTCTGTGTATCCTTTCTGATGTGGCACAACAATATATCGTTTACACACCCTGCAATAAGTGTATCAGTTCAGGTCACGTAATCAAACGGGTAATCAAGAAATTGAGTAATTCCTGAATTACTTGTGTCTAAAGCAAAGAAAGAGTTTAAGCCATCGTCCCAGTATAGACATATTCTGTCATTTAGTTCTGCCATTGGTAATTCATTTATTCAGTGTTGCAAGCGCTTCCAGGTCTTTGGCTTGTAATTTATCTTGTCTCTACAGGTGGTTTTTATCTGTAGGTGGCTACATTCTGTTTGCTTTCGGGCCTAAATGCGTCATTTTATGGACTCGGCACTGGTTTATGTATCACAATTACACATCATGTTTATGACAGTAACTCTTCAAGATCGTCTTGTCGAGCGTCTATTTTGATGTCGGACCTACATAAATGCGTCATTTCATGAACATGGCAGAGGTAATTTAGACAACTGGCCCTGATAACCAGGCAGTTACTTGCTTGAAATATCAGTGTTCTCATGCTATTATTTTGTTGATAAAGCTGTGAAATAATAGTATTTCGATTCCCACATATTTGCACGATGACACAGTTCCTAAGCCCAATTTTGTTGGCCCTTTTCTCATCGAGGGACCCTGTTCCGTACCTGCCACCTCTGGAGAAACTGCCACACGAAAAACGCCATAACCAGCCTTACTGCGGTATTGCCCCCTACATCAGAGAGTTTGAGGTACATGAGTTACAATCAGGCTGTTTTTGCATGAAACAAAATCTACGCTCAAGGGCAGTATTTTCTATTCGGCAGATCGGATTCCATTTTTGGTACCAATTGAACCCTTAGCCGCATGTCCTCCGTGCGATTGCAGGAATATATGACAAGTGTATTGGTTGAGGGAATGAGCGTAGTCGTGCCCACATCACAAAGCAGCGAAGGTAAGGTCATGCCCTGCACCCCTGAAAAGTTAGGAACTGTGGAGGTGACTGAAAACATGATGTTAATACCACAGAGAACAGTCGTTCTAAATGTAACTGTCACGGTTAAGCACGGGCTCTATTAGGCCTTGGTCAGAAAGCCTGCCTATAGGAATGACTATAGTTTTGACACATGGAATTTCATGAGCACTTTCTTGAGTCGCAAATGGGTTTCAAATTCATATTAGTTCTGCAACGTTTGTGTAACATTTAGCGGATAGTTTTATATTTCTCACTTTTCTAATGTGGCCCATTTTGTCTGGATCTCTCCATTAATTCAGCAAATTGATGCTCCACTTGCCCTCCCGTGACCCTGACCTTTCCATCCCCTCTCACCTACTCCTCGGTCTGTACCTGAGCCATGTCATTTTGGGTCGGTTGCATCACTTTCCTCTCCTGAGCGCTCTTACTACTTGTCCCAGAGTGCCCGGATGTAGACGTGCACAGGTGGCACATGAAACACTGGTTGGGCAGGGACCCGCTTGGGTACTCAGCGATGCTGCGGACACTACATGGTTGGAGCTAGGAGACGCTGGAGGTGTGAAATCAACAGTTGGAAGCAAGCGAACCTATTGCATTTACCACTGCTTGTTTTAGAAGCACTTTATGTGTTTTCGTGGCTTTTGTATACTGTTTTTCAATTGGAAGAGTGTTTCCATTTGTTAACTGTTTTAACTATATTTTGATTGGTTGGTCAAAAACTAGTTTAGATTTATTTTTAATTATTTTTGGTAAATGCAAAGGTGTGTTTGTGTTATTTATATAAGGTCTATAAATTCCGTTTTGACATTTGTTTATATGTGTAAAAAAATTATGTTTTATTTAGTAGATATTTTTTGATTGTTTTTGTTTATGATAAGGATAGCGTTGTAATAGTTGTGTTCCTGATTTTTTAATGTTTGTGTATGTTGATTTTTTTTTTTCAATGCAGTGTCATACAACTGTGACTGTTTTTGCAACACTCTGGCAGTGTTGTTCTCAGGCTGTCAGATAAGCTTGTTGGAAGACTTGATGTACCTTCTCTGTAACCTTCATCAAGCAAAAGTGTTTACAGCTAAGGCTGTCACCTGCCTGACCTTCAGTATGTAGTCGCTGGATTACATTTCCTTTCTAGCTAATGCTTCTATGCAGCTTATGTACTCTGTCTGAAAACTGTTGATCATTTTTAAAATAAACATTGAGTTTAGAAGACCATTAGCCTTTCACCTACTTATATTCTGTAAAACGACATGTATAAAAATATATGAAGATTATATCATCTTGCTTTTGGTCTGAGAGTCAAGCAAGGACTAGTGAGGCAGAAACCATACACACATTGCCACTGATATCTTCTTTTGAGTGGCTGCTATTGAATGATCTTGATCACTCAAAGTAAACAAACCTGGTCCGTCAGCCCTCCGGGACTTACCAACCTGCATTTCGTAGACATCTATACATCTTCCATATGTTCATGCCTTGATAGAGTGAAGCACGCGTGAGCTGACGTTTGTGGAATATATTGGAAAGGGAGCTGATTCTAAGCCTGGAGAGCTTTTTCTGTGACACTGTCACAGATCCTCCAACTTCTACTAAATCAACAATAAATAAAAAATATGGAAGGTGAAAGGGAACAATGATCTGCTAGATTGAATAATGGAAACACTGCAGGAGGAAGAGCAAAATGCCCCAGATAGTCAAAGTGTTTTTATGCATCCTTTCACCCTCACACCACTTCGTTCCAACTGAGCCAATCAACGGTCACCTATATGCTGCTGAGTAACTAGGGTTAGCCCTCTCTAGTTACTGTTGCTGCCCTCCTGACCGCTTAAGGGGAACACATTCTACCACTAGTTGTACCACAGGAAAAAAACAACAACTGTACCATCTTAGGGTTTCTTCAGCAGGCATGCAAAGGTCATAAGATATGTGTAAGTACATATAATGAAAGATAAGGGTATTCCAGATTAGAACATTTCATACTACAAACATGCATCTTTGCTTAAATGTAAAGGAAACTTGAAGGATTGCCTGGAACCACTGACTGAAGCTCAGAAGGGTATGTGGTGCAATAAACCAGTCACTATTGAGCGAAGATAACTGTAGAACCACACTGTAAAGATGTTAGTAACAAGGGGCCATATGTACAAACACTTTTTTCCATAGACACAGAATGGGTAAAAACCTTTGCTACATCTGGCCCATGGTCTTTCTTTGGGCTCTGGTCCTAACAGGAAGCCAATTTTGGGATTTTCCGATGACAGGCATTGGACCATGCTTTTTTAAGCGTATGTGCAAATGTATGTGCAAGGGGGGCTATGGAGAGACAAAGGGAATTTTTGCTGGGTGATAGTGAGGGAATCCGAGGAGGAGGTCGTGGGAGCACCAATAATGATTGTTGGACTGGGGGCCGAAGGCACTAAAGACTGTGATGATTTGTATGTGACAAGGTGAAGTAATAGTGTGTCTTTTTTGTTTTTTTTTAGTGTCTTGAGAGAATGTGTTGATTGAGGGAAGAAGCAAAAGAAAGGTGACTGACCTTTACTGTTGCACGCATCTCACACACACCCTCCAGCAATTTTGTGACTGTCTACGTAGGCTAGTGTTTTAGAGCAACAGTTTAGCCAGTAGCAGAGATGGCTCCTCGTTGGATGACTGCTGCTCAAGCCCTAACTCAGGTTATAGAGTACAGCTCTGATGTAGGATCGGAGACTGAGACAGCAGATACTGAGACAGCATCTGAAGGATAGGACAATGGCACAGATTCTGGGAGTGATTTTTCCGACAACTCCTCTTCCAGCGATTCTAAGGGAGGTGATGAGGAAAGTGCTGCTGGCCCTTCGCAAGCACAGTCTGTGCAGCGGGGCAATAGCGGGTTAGCCCATCCTGGAGAGCAGGTGCATGTGGCGGCAAGCACAGAGAGAGGGCTCTCTTGGGAGCTCCCCAATTTGGTTCAGCCCCAAATTCCACCACCCAAATCGCATTGTGGAGACATCAAAATTATATATCACAAAAGAACCTGGTTTTGTAAAGCAGGCACCTGGGTTTTTGGTCCCGAGCTCGGTGGCCATATAGGGAAACCTACCAAACCCAGATATTTCTGGAAACTAGACACTCGGGGGAGTCCACAGAGGTGTGATTTGTGTGGATTCCCCTAAGGTTTTCTTACCCAGAATACTCTGCAAATGTGAAATGTTGAATAAAACTCTATTTTGTCTTGCATTTCTGTCACACAAACTACAGGAATATGCTGGTATCCACAAAATTCCTACCACCTAGTGTTTCCCCACTTGTCCTGATAAAAATTCTACCCCACTTGAGTGCATGTACCTATTGCCTGCGTCAGGAATGGATCACCCCAGGGTCAACAGTTGCCCTCATGTAAGGGCTAACATTGTCCATTGTGTGATCCATTTGTGACAGGGGCACTAGGCCTACCCACACAAGTGAGGTACCATTTTTACCAGGAGACTTGGAGGAATGCTGGGTGGAAGGAAATTTGCGGCACCTCTCAGATTGTAGAACTTTCTGTCACCAAAATGTGACAAAAAAGTGTTTTTTGGGCCAAATTGTGAGATTTGCAAAGGATTCTGGGTAACAGAACCTGGTGAGAGTCCCACAAGCCAACCCATTATGAATTTATCTAGTTTTCTAGTTTTCAGAAATGTCCAGGTTTGCTACGTTTTCCTAGGTGCCGGCTGAAGTAGAGGCCAAAATCCACAGCCAGGCACTTTGCAAAAAACAGGTCAGTTTTCTTTGGGAAAATGTGATGTGTCCACTTTGTGTTTTGGGGAATTCCCTGTCGCGGGTACTAGGTCTACCCACACAAGTGAGGTACCATATGTATCGGGAGACTTGGAGGAATGCTGGATGGAAGGAAGTGTGTGGCTCAGCTAGGATTCCAGAACTTTGCAGCACCGAAATCTGAGGGAAAAGTTTTGATTAGCTAAATTTTGAGTTTTGCATAGGATTCTGGGTAACAGAACCTGGTGAGAGCCCCACAAGTCAACCCATCCTGGATGTCCCTAGGTGTCTAGTTTTAAAAAATGTACAGGTTTGGTAGGTTTCCCTAGGTGTCGGCTGAGCTAGAGGCCAAAATCCACAGCTAGGCACTTTCCCAAAAACTCGTCAGATTTTAATGTAAAAATGTGATGTGTCAATGCTGCGTTTCCTGTTGCGGGCACTAGGGATACCCACACAAGTGAGGTATCATTTTTATTGGGAGACTTGGGGAACACAGAATAGAAGGACAAGTGTTATTGCCCCTTGTCTTTCTCTACATGTTTTCCTTCCAAATGTAAGTCCGTGTGTAAAAAAGAAGTCTATTTGAGAAATGCCCTGTAATTCACATGCTAGTATGGGGACCCCGGAATTCAGAGCTGTGCAAATAACCACTGCTTATCAACACTTTATCTTGTGCCCATTTTGGAAATACAAAGGTTTCCTTGATACCTATTTGTGACACTTTATATTTCACCAAATGAATTGTTGTATACCTGGTATACAATGAAAACCCATTGCAAGGTGCAGCTCATTTATTGGCTCTGGGTACCTATAGTTTTTGATGAAACTACAAGCCCTATATACCCCCACAACCAGAAGAGTCCAGCAGACGTAATGATATATTGCTTTCTAAAATCTGCCATAGTTGGGAAAAGTAATAGAAGAAAATGTGGACAGAAATGGCTGTTTATTTTACCTCCATTTCAATATTTTTTTATTTCAGCTGTTATTTCCTGCAGGAAAACCTTGTAGGATCTACACAAGTGACCCCTTACTGAATTCAGAAATTTGTCTACTTTCAGAAATGTTTAGCTGTCTGGAACCCAGCATTGGTTTCACACCCATTTCTGTCACTAACTGTAAGCACAAAAAATAGCAAAAATGGGGACTGTCCCAGTAGAATGCCAAAATTGTGCTGGAAAATATGGTTTCCTGATTCAAGCCTGTCTGTTCCTGAAAGCTGGGAAGTTGATGATTTTAGTACTACAATCCCTTTGTTGATGCCATTTTCAGGGGAAAAAAACACATGCTTTCTTCTGCAGCCCTTTTTCTCATTTCTTGAAAAAAACAAAGTTTAGCTGTATTTTGTCTAATTTCTTGGTCTCCTCCAAGGGAACCCACACACTCTGGGTACCTCTAGAATTCCTAGGATGTTGGAAAAAAAGGATGCAAATTTGGAGTAAATAGCTTATGTGGACAAAAAGTTATGAAGGCCTAAGCGCAAACTACCCCAAATAGCCAACAAAGGGCTCAGCATTGGGTTGGGGGGAAAGCCCAGCAGCTAAGGGGTTAAGTAACATGCATTTGAAAAAATGACTAGGCTGCAGGGTTATATATATTGCTATTGAAACCATGTTTTAAATGTATGCTTCACAATTTATTTTGCCTCATAAGGCAACACTAATAGGGCTAGAGTAGCATGCTTTTTGACCATCTTTTGCACAACTATTGGTGTATAACAATAATTCCAGTGACTCTGCTCTTTTCTTACTCCGAGTCCACGGTCCTTCCCTAAGTTGCACTGCCCACATCACACACTCAACCCTACATCTTTATCAATTCAATAAATACAATTCCTGGGATAGGGAGCAAGTGAGTGTTGAGGAAGGTTGAAGTTTCAGACCAGGGACTGGGGTAGGTTTCGGCTCGACTATGAAAAGGTTGTGTGGTTAGGGGAGGGTAGAAGACATACCAATGTAAGATGCTGCGAATAAGGTAAAAATGTACAAAAAAGATTAAGTGAGTGGTGGAAATGGGAAGGGTAAGACATATTTATGGTATGGCTGGGCAGAGGGCAGTAGGCAAGGGCAACATTAAAACACCTCTTCTTCTTCCTTTAATTTAATTGTCCAAGTGGTAGAGACAGAAACATGGGAAGGTGGACAACTTAGAGTTGGGAAGCAGGTCTTCTAAGGAGCAATGAACGAAATTCCTTCCCAAAACACAACAATTGCAGCAGTTGTTATTGATCCCAGCAATCACTTGTTCCTTCTACTCCTCACGATGTTCCTGGCCCTCCTGAGGATCTCCTTTGGCAGGTTCTAGAAAACAAGGCACTTATTTAGTAAAGTCACTTCTAAATCAGTATTTTTCACAAATATAAAATAGTTAACAAATGTATTGCTGCCTACCTCACCCAATGCTATGGCTGAAGGGTAACAAAAAACAAAAACAAAATAGACAGATGCGGTACAAATGAAACAAATAGGTACAGGGGCATGAAAGGAGACAAAAAAAGAAAATGGAAAGTTGGAAAAATTGGTGGGATGGGCACGAATGGGTTGGGTGGTCTTGGATAGGCTAGAGCACATATCCAGGAAGGAGCAGGCTAGATTCATAATACCACTTACGGATCAAAATGACTCACTTTTTTAAACACAAAATTGCATAAACATTTTTTGTGTGAGAGAGGTTCAGAGACTAAGGGCCACATGTAGGTAGCTTTTTGCATGTCGCAAACAGTGAATTTCGCTGTTTGCAACGTGCAAAAAGTACATCACGATGCACAAACCCCATTTTGCGATTCCGTAACCTGGGGCCAGATGTAGCAAAATGCTAATTTGCGACTTGCAAATTGCGAGTCCCTGCGACTCGCAATTTGCAACTCGCAAATTGGTATGCAGTACGGTGTCTCAGACACCGACTGCGACTCGCTATGGGGTCGCAATGACCCACCTCATTAATATTCATGAGGTGGGTCGCTAATTGCGGCCCCATAGCGAGTCTAGGCACTCGCAAACATGGAGGCCTGCTGTCGTTAGCAGACCTCCATGTTCGTGACTGCTTTAAATAAAGCATTTTTTTTTTTTTAAGTGTAGCCCGTTTTCCTTAAAGGAAAACGAGCTGCACTTAAAAAACAAACCGAAACCTTTAGTTTCGGTTTTTTTTTCAGGGCAGGTAGTGGTCCCTTGGACCACTACCTACCCTGAAAAAATATTTGTGGGTCCATTCACAAAGTGGAAGGAGTCCCATGGGGACCCCTTCCAATTTGCAAGTGGGTTACCATCCACTTGAAGTGGATGGTAACTGCGACACCATTTGCGACCGCATATGCGGTCGCAAATGGTATTGCATACCACTCAGAATCGCAAATAGGAAGGGAACACCCCTTCCTATTTGCGATTCTGAAATGCATATTGCGAGTCGGTACCGACTCGCAATATGCATTTCTGCATTGGGAAACGCGAATAGCGAGTCGTAAACGGCAATTTTTGCCGTTTGCGACTCGCTATTTGTTTCCTGCATCTGGCCCCTGGTTATCGAATCGCAAAACGGGTTTGCGACTCGCAATTAGGAAGGGCGTTCCCTTCCTAATTGCGACTCGCAGTGCAATGTAGGATTGTTTTGTGACCGCGAACGTGGTCACAAACCAATCGCATTTTGCACCCATTTCAAATGGGTGGTAACCCAAAGGGAAGGGGTCCCCAGGGTACCCGTTCCCCATTGTGAATGTCACTGTAAAAAAAAATTCAGAAAACGTTTCATTTTTAGTTTTTGTAATGCAACTCGTTTTCCTTTAAGGAAAACGGGCTGCATTACAAAAAAAAAACTGCTTTATTGAAAAGCAGTCACAGACATGGTGGTCTGATGTCCGCAGCAGGCCACCATCCCTGTGAGGGCCGCCATTCACAAGGGGGTCGCAAATTGCGACCCACCTCATGATTATTCATGAGGTGGGCATTTGCGACTCGCTTGCGAATCACAGATGGTGTCAGGGACACCATTCTACATTCGGATTTGCGACTCATAAATTGCAAGTCGCTCTGACTCGCAATTTGCTGGTCGCAAATCTGAAAGTTGCTACATGTGGCCCTAAATTTGCTTAATTAGAAGCAATTTTGCATATAACTTTTTCCAAATTTAGGCCCAAATTTGGAGTGGCCGATCGCCATTCCAACCCCACATTAGCTTAATTTTTTTAATGCTAATGTGGCGTTGGTATGGCAAAAATCCCATGCCATATTTACAAAGTGACGCAATGCTTGCAAGGCGCCACTTTGTAACCCCATGTGCCACATTATGCCTGCGTCAGGCATAATGTATGCAAGGGGGGCATTCCGGTACTCAGGGGCTGTAAAAATGGCACAAAGGAATCTATGAGATTCATAGATTCCTTTGAGCCATTTTTATCGACATTTGTTAACACCTGCTAAGTGCAGGCACTAATAAGAGACTCCCATTGTGTTCAATGGGCCTCTGGTTGCTTTGCAGGATTAGTGTCATAATTTTTTATGCTAGTCCTGCAAAGTGCTGAACTAGCATAAAAAATGATAACACTAGTCTACCTGACTACCGTCATGGCACGCTGCATTTTAAATATGGCGCTCACATGGTGGCGTTGGGGGGGCGCTAAGGGGCACAAGAAAAGTGGCGCTGCACTAGTGCAGTGACACTTTTCATAAATCTGGGCCTTATTTTGCACACCCATAATGTATCTGATTGTGGTCTAGTATCTGAAAAAGTTGTTAGTGGTTACAGGAGACTGACAGCTAAATAGGGTTATTGGAATCATCATATGAAACCATGATTTTGCCATTACCATAAATGATGATGTGCTTTCGGAACGTATGTATTGCATACTTCCCTATGCAATAACGGCCCTGTGATGGTAGTGGCTCGGACTTCCATTTTTGCTGTCGTCAGAAGCTTCCATGGGAGGAATATAGAGGTGTGCCATTGATCAATAGAGGTGTTTATCCCAGCGCCTTGCCCTGCATTGTGGGTGGGGTGGTGATGCATCACACAAGAGAGACTGACACCAGGGAGAGACATTTGGCCACTTCAGAATGCCAAAAGAGAATAGGCCTATACTGGTAGTTGTGATCCACAAAATAATAAGTCAGAATGGCTAGTCAGCTTCCAATGCTGTACGGCAGATACTAATCTGTTGTTGAACCTGTAAATCAGGAACATTTTCAAAGGGACACAAAAAGTTTTTCTGAACTATATGGAGCTCATGGGGCCAGATGTACGACCATTTTGTTTTGCGACTTCCAATTTGCGATTTGTTGTGAATCGCAAATTGTAAGTCGCAAAACAAAATGTAGAACAGTGTCAAACAAACTGTTTGCGATTTGCAAATGGGTCACAAGAGACCTGCCTCCTCAATATTCACGAGGCAGGTCACAAATTGTGACCCAATTGTGAATGACAACAATCACAGGGACCACTGCCTACTCAGAAAACATTTCGGCACCCGCATTCACAAAGGGGAAGGGGCTCCTTAGAGTCCCTTCTCATTCGCGAATGGGTTGCCACCAGTTTCAAATTGGTAGTAACTGCGGTTGTTTTGCTACCGCATTTACGGTCACAAAACAATCAAACATGGGCTCAAGAGTCACAATTAGGAAGGGATGCCCTTAGAATGCCCCTTCCTAATTTTGAGTCGTAATTCTTATTTTACGAGTCGGTAACTGGATACCAACTCGCAAAATAGGGATAGTTCATCCTACAAGGGCATTTTGTGGTCACAAAAGGTGATTTTTGCATTTTGGGACTGCAGAATTACTTTTTATACCTGGCCCTTAAAGTGGGGATGGCAGTTAAGAAAAATTAAGATACTTTAATGGTCACTATGTAAAACCATAAAAAATACATGGGCCTACAATAAAAAGAAGCGTTTTACATTTGAATGTTTGCAGCACAAAAAGTCATCAAAAAAGAAATGATGCACCAGGGCCCCCAAAATCTCATATAATGTATGCAGACAGGGCACTTCTTCTGAGCAAAATGCAAATGCAATTTTATGACATACATTGCAAATGTCAGCAAAATATTTAAATTATTTTTACATTTTTAAAACAGATTATACTAAAACAATTTCCACAAAACATAGAAATGTTGAGTTCTTCCCTGAAAGGCACATGTCCATTGTAGTCAACCACTTTGTAATTAGGCTCAAAATTATTAGTGTCAGTTATCAAACAGGAGCCAACCAAAGTGAATGTCTAAGCATCAAGTATTGAACTTAACTGCTGCTTCTGTTATGATTTTGCTTGATTCAGTTGCTAATTTTATGCCCACAGCCAAACCACACTCCAGATGTGAAACAAATCTTGAACTACCTGTCTTCCAAAAAACCCAACATCATCCTTATTCAAGAGACCCACTTATCCTCTGACAGATCCAATAAACTCAAACAATATTGGACAGGCAATGTAAATTCAGCTTCATGTTCCCAACATAACTAGGAATGAACAAATACAGCGCCTGCGTTTGATCCTGGTGGAGGGAGTACACAAACGTGACAGATATCCCATCTGCCATGTTACGATACCCATAGGCTATAATGAGATCGTAATACAGCTGACGGCATATCTGTCACCTTTATGATGCAGTAACCCCCTCGACCAGCTTCCAAATCAGGCCCACAGTCTCCAAACCACACAGGGAATCCTCACGCACAATTGTCTCACTGTGAAAATACACACAATTTGTTCTGAAATGCATTTGTATGATTACTGCTAGGCACACTGTATGCTCCCAACGAGGCCAAGATCTACTTTTACTGTGGACTAAACCGATTGATTATGGAGTTTGTCCATCACCAGCTGGTCATAGGGGGAAGCTGGAACCTGCTGTTATCGTTAAGTTCTGGGGCAATGAGAAGTTCCAACAACTCCTCTCTTAGAAGTACAAGCTTAATGAACTTTTCACCTCATAGGCCCTCAAGTACTTTGGGAGTAGACAGTACATACACGGAGAGAAAGGTGGCAGTCTTCTGGCATTCCATCTTAAAGAGAAGCCCACTCCACTACCCCTGTGATCTTTCCATATCACAGAAAACTACCAACATTCCCCTCTGACATCACAGATGAATTTGCCTTATTCAACACCACCATATACAAGTCAGAGGAACCTCACTATGGTGTCTTCATGTCTGTACTTCTTATTCCTAGACTGTTCGAGTCAGTGCAGGATGAAATTGATATGCCTATCACAGATGGAGAAAATTCAGCTTCCATCAATGCCAACTGGTAAAGCTCCATGGAAATACAGATTTAAAATTACGGCCTTTGTCTTGATCCTCCTTCTTGGTAGAGTCTTTTAAGATGCCATGGAGCTTGGAGGTCTATCACCTGATTTTATTAAAACACTAAGGCCCATATTTATACTTTTGTAGCAACACATTTGCATAATTTTTTGACACAAAAGCAGCGCAAACTTACAAAATACAATTATTTTTTGTAACTTTGCGCCGCTTTTGAGTTAAAAAGCAGTGCAAATGCGGCACTAAAAAAGTATGAATACGGGCCTAATTTCCCTGATACCCAAACCGGGGAAAGACCACTGGGGTGCAAAAGTTATAGACCTATCTTGATGTAAAAATCCTTACCTCATTCTCAAATTAATGAACAGCAGCTGATATTGATACTCGTGTTCAACACCTCCCTCCAGAATGATCAGATCGCAGGGCACTACCACACCACATGCATAAAACCCATGACTGATGTACGACAATTAGTGCATTGGGCTGAAGGGCTGTGTATATGTCATGTAAGGTTTTGGGTGCGAAATATGCCCGGTGCATGCAATCCTATTGTATCAACTTGAAGTGTGCACTAGAGCTCACAGTACACAAACCCACATGGACCCTCTCCCAATCCCGCCTGGTGAGCACTGCACCCAGCACACCCTGCCATTTATGATACGCCTTAGGTAAATCTTCGGCAGGTCGATAGAGGTCTGAAATTAATCTACAAGCCCCTGACAGAGTGAGCATCACTACCAACATTTGTGATGGTATGGGATCCTCAGGAAAACAATGCCATATTTCCCATGCCATTGCTAATATCTTAGCATATTGCAGGTATTTTGACCAGCACCCAGCGCAAATGTCTCTGACAACTCTTACCATGTGATGGATTGGCTGCCCAGCTATAAAGCTCGTAGGAGCTCACAGCCCCCATCCTTCCACTTTTGCACAGACATTACCGCCAGTATCTTAGGGCAGGGCTTAAACGCTCATAACTGCATATCACACACATATGGCGCGTGTTGTATAACTCTTGTGATCGTTTGCTCCTACACATGACACACATGTTATATCAAGAAAGGCATATCTGCTGATACCCACAAGCCACACATAGGCAATTACAGGAGCGTCAGACCCCTGTGTGAGCCCCTCAGAAGACACTTTTCCCAATTATCCCCATCACTAAGCCAATGAACCACATGTTGCAGGTGGGTGGCTAGATAATATATTTCCATACTGGGAATCTCCACCCCTCCCCATTTCCAAGTCTTTTTAAGCATGGGGAGTCCTATACGTTTTCTTTTTCCTGCCTACAGCAGGTCTATTACTAATCTATCTGTCTCAGCAAAATATTTCCTGGGAATTTCACACATTGTACCCTGCAAAGTGCATAAACACCTGGGAGCATCACCATTTTAGCAATCGCTGCTTTACCCATCAACATCAGAGGGAGGTCTCTTCAGAAACTAGTTGATCCTTTCAATACCTCAAGCCTGCAATAAAATCAATAATATCCCATCTGTAACCCCGCCCACAGGAGTCCCATCGCCAGAACAAACTCAGCTGCACCACCGCCAGGCCGCCAATTGGCAACAGCTTGAATTTTTGAACATTAACAATGAGCCCTGACACCTCCTGGAAGCTAGGCAGAGCTTGCAACAACACAGTGATCACATCCATTGGATCACACATATCTTTTAGAACATTGTTGGCATATAAGGACACCACATGCATGGCTTTCCCCACCTTGATTCCCCAGGGTTCCAGTTTGCATTGACAGAGCTCTGCCACAGGCTCCGCAGCCAAGGCAAATAGTATGGGTGATAGAGGACAACACTGACGTGTGCTTCGATGCAATTGAAACAGTTGGGACAAGATACTGCCCGTCCGCACTGTCTAACCTGGGTCAGTGCATAACAATTTCACCTACGCTGTATACAGGGGACCAAGTCCTGCCTTCTCTAGGACCCACCAGAGGTACTGCCAGGTAACCAAAATAATTTTTGAGTTAAATTACTCTTAATTTCATGAACAGAACTAATTGCATAATTTTTGGTAATTTTGTGCAAAACTGTAATGCAAAATCACTCTGATTACTCTGTGTAATTAAAATTTCACATAGGCTTAACTAATACACAAGAATCTAATGCACTTCATATCTGGTTGCTCCACCTGGAACAACCTGTTTATCTGCGTACCTTCATGGATTTCCTTTGTGTGAGAAATTGGGTTGTTGTTTGACTGGTCAAGCAACAGCCACAATCCCTTGCAGGATGAACCACAAAAAGTCACACATGTAACCTGTGCTTAACCCTGGTCAGCTTGGCACAAAAAGCAGTCAGGTTTAACTTAGAGGCAATGTGTAATGCATTAATGCAGCACACAGACAGCAATAAGGTGACAACACAACACAATAAATATTCCAAGCCAGTTTAGAAAAATAGAGTACATTTTGATAAATTATTTGACACTAAACAACACACATCCAATAAGTAGAACTTTGGTTAAAAATGTTTAAAGTTCCAGATTCAAAATACTGCCTAAAAGATAAAAACACCAACCACAGACATCTGGTCACCTTTAGCATCACAAGCAAGCGTCCAGGAGAGCAGGGAGACTTCTTGGGGTTCAGGACTCACACAGGCTAGGTCCAAGTGCAGATTCAAGATGGTGGAGACCTATTATCTCCCTGTGGCTCTGAACAGGAGGCCATCAAACTAGCCCTAGGAGTCACTTCTGGTAGTCCCGGGTGCGGGTGTAGAAGCAGGGCTCAACAGCAGGGCCGTCCTCTGAGGGTTCAAGGCAGGCTCCAGCCAGCAAACCAGTCCTTCCAGGAACAGCAGCAGCCTGGCAGAGTACACAGCAGATCACATGAGTAGTACTCTGAGAGTCATTCTGCAGATCAAGTAGTGAACTGAAGATTCAGTCTGAAGGCCCTGTATTTATGCACTGGTGCCCTTCTTCTGGAACGTGAGAGAAGCTTCTGGAAAGGTTCTTTAATGTGCATGGAATTTCTTGATTCCCCTGCCCTGAGTCTACGCTGACTTCAGTGACAAGATAGGGCCAGATGATAGAAATATCTAGCTGCAGATTCCTTACCTTTGAATTCTCCTCAGGCGTCAGACTGGATCCAGAAGATTTTCATGAGCAGTACCCCTTTTCACGATTAGGTGACATTGATCAGCTCTGCATCCATTGTCAGCATTGTCCGAGTCAGATATGATGTTGGGGGACCCATATAGGTGCCACCCCGGCATGCTGACATCAGTACATTTCTGTTTGTGCAAGCAAGCGATGCTTCGAAGAGAGCTATCCCTCAGTCAATTTTCGACTGGCTTTTTTTTTTACTTTTTGCAGGAGCATGACCACAACTTGAAGTCATGCACTGAGTGATGGGCCATGCAAGGCTTTGAGGGAACGGTCCCTGAAGGTTATGCTGGCCGACACTCAACTCTGAACAAGTTGAGGTCTCAGCCGAGAGAAAGGTCCTGTGATCGATCGTGGAGTCCTCCATCGTCTTTGTCCCAATCCAAGTCTTCAGGGCAATCAGGTAAGTCAAGGCAAGTCCAAGACATCAAAGCATTCTTTGACTTCCCTCGGCTGATGAGAAAAGGGAGTGTCAACGCTCTAGGTCTCGTTCTGTGGAACCTGTGCATGGGCTGATGTCATGTCTCCCTGAGTTTCTGGAGCAACCCCTGTCCAACTCCCTAAGTTTTATGAGGCCCATACACCTCTTTGTGGACAGCCTGACACTGCTGGAGTGCCTTCAGGCCCTGCAGATTTGAAAGGGGTCCCTTTGTGTTCTGCACCTGTGGTTTTAGTGCCAAAGGACAACCAGGGATCCAGGACCGGCATTAGTCATACCACTCTGACTTTGTCTAACACTGGCTCCTATGCCAAAGCTCTAAGAGCCGATCGTGCTCACAGGTGACGCTGTCCCCATTGTAATCCCTGACTCTGACATAAAGCCAGATGGACGTCATACAACGCTGACTCCAACAAGAGCCTTGACTCCTAGATAGGATCCTAATCCCTTTTACTATTTTTACTATAGGTTAGGCATCGAGGATGAATGGGAGGGGTTGTTGGACCCGTTAGAGTACCACCCCCATGAAGGAATGAACTGGCATAAATATTTGGGTGTGGCTAGGGTACTGGATGCTTCTCCAGATACTGTTATGCTTTCTTCCTCTACCGTGGCTACAGAGGACCGAGCGTCTTATTCTATAGTGGTGAGAAGGGTGGCTGAGGTCCTGGAACTTCAGCAGCCTTTGGTGGCTGTCAAGAATAACCTTTTGACAGAGGTGCTCCAACCGGGAGTTTCTACCTCAGATCCCCAGCTCCCGTTCAATGAGACACTCACTGACGTCTTACTGGGTACCTGGTCCAAACCCAGCACAGGGGCTCCTGTGAACAGGATAATTGCCCGCCACCATCACCCTGCACCTGGACCCTCAAGTTTCTTCAAGAAGCTCCCCAACCCTAAAAGCTTGGTGGTCCAAGGCTCTCGCTACCAAGGTGCGATACCTTCATCTTCCCAGGATAGGGAATCCAAGATGATTTCTTCTGCCAGCCTTGCATTGCAGTCCGCTAACACTGCATGCCTTTTGGGTCATTATTTCCACACACTGTGGGATACGATTATGCAGGTGATGCCACAGGTCCAGAGGAGGCACAGGCTGTACTCTCTCAACCTGTTGCCGAAGCGAAAGATGCAGTGAACTTCACAATCTTTGGACATGGCCAACTACCTAAGGAGAGCCATTTAATTGGCAGTGTTCCTGAGGCGCCACTCCTGTCTGAGTACGTCTGACTTTTAAGGAGATGTTCAAGCGTCCTTGATGGACATGCACTTTGATGGCACCCTTCTCTTCGGAGACAAGGCAGACTTGGTGCTCGAGCACTTCAAGGATTCTCAGGCTATGGCCAGGACCTGGGGCCTCACAGCGGCCCGACATCCCCCAAGTCTGCCTTTTGCTCTCTTTGTGGCTAAGGAAGGGACTTCCATCCGTATCCATTTCTGGCCAGCCTCTTTGTTGTGCATGCTGCCCAGTCTCTGTGTGGCTGAGTTTTCAAGATACATCGACCTCATGCATCAGGTGGCCAGCCGTTTGGACAGTCTGGGGGTTATTCTAACTTTGGAGGAGGTGGTAATCCGTCCCAAAAGTGACGGATTTACCACCAGCCGTATTACGACTCCATTATATCCTATGGAACTCGCAATACGGCTGGTGGTATATCCGTCACTTTACCGTCACTTTTGGGACGGATTAACACTCCTCCAAAGTTAGAATAACCCCCTCTGTTGCTTGCCCCCCACACCAGTCTCTAGACCTTCCTAGTCTGACTCTCCCCCACCATGGGCCAGTTGACGGCAGGATTCACCATCACCTGATCCGCTGGCCATCCATCATGTCAGACAGGTGTAGTCTAAAGGGGCTACTCCCTCCCTTTCGAACCCCCTTCCATCCATGCCACTATCCTAAAGTTGGACAATGGAGGATCATTTGTCCCTTCTCCGTGAGGAAGTTATGGATCTCATGGCCAAGGGAGCCATAGAGAGGGTTCATGTGCCAGAAGAAGGCTGTGGTTGCTATTCCTGCTACTTTCTAGTTCCTAAAAAGGACAAGGGTCTTCGTCCTATCCTAGACCTTCAGTCCCTCAATCTCTTCCTCAAGAAGGAGTTCTTGATGCTCACTTTGGTTCAGGTTCTAGCTTCCCTGGACCCAGGAGACTGGATGGTAGTGTTGGATTTGCAGGCCGCTTAATTTCCTATTTCCGTCCTGCCTACCCACAGAAGTTACCTGCCACAAGCACTTTCAGATAACCATGCTCCCCTTTGGCCTTACCAGTGTCCCTTGGTTGTTCACCAAGGTGACAGTGGTGTTGACAGCTCATCTGCAGAGATCAGGGGTTTCTTGACAACTAGCTGCTGGAGACAGGCTTGCCCTAGGCTGTCATCTCCCACCTCCAGACTACAGCTGACCACCTGCATTTGCTGAGGGTTCACTATAAACGTGCTAAAGTCACTCCTGACTCCATTTCAGATGCTCCCTTTCATAAGAACTGTTCTGGACACAGTGCAGTTTTAGGCTTATCGTCTCAAGGGGCAAGTGAAAGATATTCAGAATATCATATTGATGTTTCAGCCTCTGTCCTGGATTTCGGTGAGAATGACTCTGAGCCTGCTGGGCCTCATGACCGCCTGCATCCTGCTGGTGACACATGCCAGATGACATATGCAGGTTCTGCAGTGGGACCTGAAGTTCCAGTGGGCTATCATCAGGGGAATCTCTCTGACAAGGCCCATATCTGAGGGAACTGCAAAAGATATGCAGTGGTGGTTAAAGAACGGTGATTGGGCAGGAGGCAGATCCTTCTCCCTTCCTCTACCAAATCTGACAGTAGTGACAGATGCGTCACTCCTCAGATGGGGCAGCCACCTGGGAGAGATGAAGATCAGAGGCATCTGGTCTCCAATGGAAACCAAACTCCACATTAACCGGCTGGCATTCAAAGCCTTTCTTCTCTCCATCAATGGGAAAGATGGTGCAGGTGTTCACAGACTACAGCACCGCCATGTGATACTGCAACAAGCAGGGCGGAGGGAAATCATGGACCCGTTGTCAAGAGCCTCTGCGCCTTTCAACATGGCTGAAACAGCAGGACATTTCCCTGGTAGTTCAATCTCTGGCAGAATCTCTGACTGCCAGAGTAGAAAAACTCAGCCGTCTCCATTCGGAGGTGGTGCAAGGTCTCTTTTTCAGCAATGGGGAGAGCCTTGGTTAGATCTGTTTATCTCCATAGAGAGTCAAGCAATGTCAGCAGTTTTGTGCATTGGAGTTTCCCAGCCGGCAATCACCCACAGATGCTTTTCTTCTGACTTGGAAACCTCCTGAATGCCTTCCTGCCCATATCACTTCTGCCCAGAGTTTTGAAGAAGAACAAGAACAACCAGGCCCAAGTAATCGATGTGGCTCCAGACTGGGTATGGAGGGTTTGGTATCCAAAGTTGCTGAATATGTCCATCGATCCTCTGATCAGCCTGCCCCTTCGGGAGGATCTTCTGTTGCAGCAGCAGGGGAGGGTTCCACACCAGAACCTGTCCACTCTACACCTTCTTGTGTGGAAATTGAGCAACAACATTTGACAGCCTTTGACCTTCCTCACAAAGTCTGTAACGTAATTTTGGCAGCCAGGAGTCACTCCACCAAAATGGGATATGCCTGTTGTTGGAAGAAATTTGTGCCATGATGCACAGACAAGTCTGTTGAGCCCTTTCTGCATTTCTCACTAAGGTCCTGATCATACTTTCTATAACCCAGCAGGGCTTGGCTATGGGCACTGTTAAAGGTTACTTGTCTGCCATTTTGGCTTTTTTAGTTGGCCGATCAACTTTTTTGTCCACGTCCCCTATTGTGCATAGGTTATCTTAAAGGACTTACACATTTGTCCTCCATCCCCATTCAGTATGCCCCAATGGAATCTGAATTTGGATTTGACCTTTCTGATGTGCACTCCTTTTGGGTCTCTCCATAATTATCCTCTCAGGCTCCTCATTTTCAAAACAGCCTTCCTTGTGGCCAATATATCTGCCCACAAGGTAAGTGAGCGGCAGGCATTGTCATTTAAGCCACCCTACCTTTTTGTCTATCCTGACAAAGTAGAGCTTCACACTAGGGTCTCTTTTCTGCCAAAACTGGTTATGCCCTTTCATGTAGGCCAATCCATCACCTTGCCTGCTTAACGCACCCCCAAATCCTTCTAAGGAAGAGGAGAGACTCCACCACGTGGACCTGAAAAGAGTGTTGGCATTCTACCTTGATCATACAAAAGAATTCTGGGTGGCTGGCCAACTCTTTGTAAGGTATGTGGGTGTGAAATACAGTCGAGCAGTGCAGAATTGGACTCCCCTTTCAGAACCTTTGTTTTGATGCACCAGTAATTAGTTTCTATAAGGCTCTGCGCTACTGGCATGGAAAGTTGTGAGAATAAACTGACATCAGCATGCCTAGGTGGAGCCAGGTGATGAGCTGATCGACTCCACCTAATGGCGCGCAAAGATACTGCTCACAAAAATCGTCCAGATCCAGTCTGCGCCTGGGGAGAATTCAAAGGTAAGCAATTTGCAGCTAGACATTGTATTTGCCAGATAAGGCATTACCGAAGCCAGATAACTTGTTTGTTAAGCCTGTTGTGAGGAGGAAAGGCACAGCCTATTCAGGTGCAAATGGGGCTGTGCTCAGCTCCACACTCCCACCCCATCAAGCCAGTTAATGACCTATAGAGGCACACCTAATAACACTATTGTGTGACTATCTGGAAGGAAGTCACAAAGTCTGTCAGCCACACACAGTCATGTGTCCCAAGACCCGCTGCAGGAACAAAAGGCTAAGGGCAAGAAAATGACAAAAATGTAATGATAAATCCAGCTGTACCATCAAAGAGGGTTTTTCATTACAATTCCATAAGAGTGTTGGCATTCTACCTTGATCATACAAAAGAGTTCTGGGTGGATGACCAACTCTTCATAAGGTATGTGGGTGCGAAGAAAGGTCGAGCAGTGCAGAAAGGAACCTTCTCCAGATGGGTAATTAGGATCTGGTAGGCACTCGCTAAAAAGCATCCCCCTTAATGTTTGCAAGCTCATTCTACGTGAGCTAAAGCTGCGATCACTGCGTTAACATGTGTAGCGCCAGTCCTTGACATCTGTCAGGTGGCCACATGGCATCTCTGCACATGTTTACCAAACTGTACTGCCTAGACAGTCAGGTCTGTAGGATAGACACTTTGCCCATTCAGTCCTGCAGGACTTTCTAGAATTAACTTGGTTCACAGACCCTCCTCCGGGGATGATATTGCCTGAGTATCTATTCACAGATAAGGAATCTACAGCTCAAAGTCTCTATCACACGAAGAAGTCACTTACCTATGGTAATGCATTATCTGGTAGAGACGATATTTAGCTGAAGATTCCTTACCGACAAACCTATCCTCCCCACTCTGCAAACTGATTTCTAGGGATAAGGACTGCCCTTTCAGAGCCTTTGTTTTGATGCACCAGTGTCAGTTTCTTTATGGATCTGCGCTACTGACATGGAAAGTCATGAAAATAAACTGACTTTAGCATGCCTGGGTAGAGCCAGGTAATGAGCTGATCAACTCCACCTAACGGCACGCAGAGGTTCAGCTCACGAAAATCTTCCGGATCTAGTCTGCACCTGGGGAGAATTCAAAGGTAAGGAATCTGCAGCTACACATTGAATTTGCCAGATAAGGCATAACCGAAGGCAAGTAACTTGTTTGTTAAGCCTATTGTGAGGAAATAGGGCACAGCCTATTCAGGTGCAAATGGGACTGTGCTCAGCTTCACACCCCCACCCCACCCCCACCCCATCAAGCCAGTTAATGACCCATAGAGGCACACCTAATCCGACTATTGTGTGACTCTATGGAAGGAAGTCACAAAGACCCTCATTACAACCCTGGCGGTCGGTGGAGAAGTGGCGGTAATACCGCAAACAGGCGGGCGGTAAAAAAAATGAAATTACCAGCATGGCGGTAACCGCCATGCAAAACCGTCACTTCTCCACTCCGACCTCCAGGGTGGTAACTACCGCTGGGCTGGAGACTTCAGTCTCCAGCCCAGCGGCTGTCACTACACCACCGGCAGTATCACGACCCCGCATACCGCCATGGATCTCGTGGGGTTCTGTACCGCCACGAAATCCATGGTGGTAGGCACTGTCAGTGCCAGGGAATATGTTCCCTGGCACTGATAGAAGTCTGACCCACCACCCTCCCCCTCACCAGAGTCCTCCCCCAAACACATGGTGATCCTCCGGGAGGGAACGAGATCCATGGGGGCTGCTCCGCCGCCAGCTCCCCGTCACCAGAACACCGCCACACCGAATCCTAGGACGTGATTCAGTGGGTGGTGTTCTGATGACGTGGCAGTGGAGGTGGAGCAGCCTCCACTTCACCACCGACAGCCAGTATGGCTGCTGGCGGCTCTCCATCCGGAAAAGGGCGGAGGGCTGCCAGCAGTCATAATACGCTGTGCGGAAAACCGCCTGCTCTGGCGGTCTTCAGTACGGCGGTACCTCGGCGGTCTTACGAAAAGACCGCTGAGTTCCAAATGAGGCCCAAAGTCTGTCAGCCACACCCAGTCATGTGACCCAAGATATGCTGCAGGAACAAAGGCTAAGGGCAAGAAAATGCCAAAATTGTAATGATATATCCAGCTGTACCATTAAAGAGGGTTTTTCATTACAATTCCATAAGTTCCAAATATGAAATTACCTCCTCTCATTAAGGCACTACAGCTTATTAAATGTAATATGGAATCCCCAATATTATACGATGGAAGTGGTAGGCCTCACAGTAGTAAAAAATGAAATAAGTTGTTTTTCACTACCAGGATATGTACAACTTGAAGGTACATATCCTACCTCTTCATTACACAACACCCTCCCCTATGGGTTACATGAAGTCCACCTTAGGGATGACATATATGTGATAAAAGGGTATTTTAGGGATTGGCAAGGGGTTTAAATGGCAAGTTGACATGGAATTTGACACTGCATTCAGGCTACAGTGGCAGGGCTGGGACATGTTTCAGAGGGCTTCTTAAGTGGGTGCCACAATAGGTGATGCAGGCCCACTGACAGCATTTTCTTTACAGGCCCTGAGTATATGCTATACCATTGTTTAAAGGACTTACAAGTGAATCAAATATGCTAGCTGGGTATAGGCCAGTCAAACCATGTTTTACGGAGGGACCACAAGCACTTTATCACATGTTAGAAGTGGTAAAGTACTAAGGTCAACAAAAATGAATTTAGCAAAAACAATGGAGGATGAAGGGAAAAGGTTTGGAGGTGACCCTGCAGAGAGGGCCATTTCCAATACTATGGCAATGCCGGAATGAGACAAATGAAAGAGTGGTCCTCTCTGTTGATGCCAAAAAGGCACTCGATATAGTGGAGTTAGGAGTACCTGTTTTGCATGATGGCAAGAATGGGCATTGGTACTAAGTACATAACATTGATGCAATGGCTATACAAAGGCCCCACTGTCCGGTTCACTTACAAGGGCTTCCTGTCAGACACAATAAACATCCGCAGGGGAACTCACCAAGCCTGCCCTGGCACTCTACTCTTATTCCTTTGTCACATTGGAAACGTTAGCCATAGCCATGCATTAAAAACCTGAAATTGAGGGTATTTATATAAACACAGGACAACTGAAGATGCTGCTATATGCAGACGACATCCTCATGACCCTACTCGGATCATCTATCCCTGCCCTGTTGTCTATGTTTGCCACCTTTTGTGCTTTCGCAGGCTACAAAACAAGCTACAGGAAAAGCAAGGTTTGCCCAATGTTCACACAGCAGTGGGAGACTACTCTTTCCAATAAAATACTTCTAAAATAAAATATATTGGGATACTGGAAAGCAGCAGTATACTGTCTATGATAAAAGATAACAATGATCCTTTCAAAGATTGCATAAACTCCGACTTTCTGTTTGGGGCAGAATTCAAATCATTAAAAAGGTAGTCACTCTGGAGTACAACTACATCCTGAGCATGCTTTCATTGACAATACCCTTTTAGATCCTGAGATCCATTGATCACAAAACTTTTGTTTTGTTAGGACAACACCCAAGACGTGCTCCTTCTCCACTGCATGCTGCCACTAGATCAGGAATCCTACAGCTCCTTAAAACTGATCGAAAGTTACCTCCCAGTCAGGTGTGATAGGTCCCCATATACTTTATGCCAAACAATCAACAGCAGATGGATGTCTCAAACCGATGATCATGGCCTCTATCACATCTTGCAGGGACATAGATACCTTGTTTAACAGGGAAAAAGACTGATAGATACCCAATCATCTAGGCCAAGTGGCAAACACAGGGTATACATAGTCTAGAACACATGATGGTATAACCTCTTTAAAGCCAGTCTTGACTGTCCAGATTGAATTTCAACTTGGCAAAGACCAACTCTGTCCCTACATGCACCTTCACTCTTGTTTGCCTACGGCGCTTGGCCTACACATCTCTAAGTTGCAAGCTTCTACTCTACACTCCTACCTTCTGCACACATCATGGGGTAGCTATAGGAAGCTAGTATCTGGCTAATATGAAATGGTCAATGGCAGCCTATACTCAAAGCCCTCTGCACAATTATTGTGTGTATAAGTGGAACACGAAACTCACCAAACATTGCTCTGAGGACTGGCCAGATCTCATTTGTGACCATGACAACAGTGTCTGAGAATCTTGTCAGTTGTTTAGCTACTTCAAAATCTCACACAACTGTCATTGGTAACCAGAGACACTATGCAGAATAAAACTTACTCACACAGATGTATGGTGGAGGTGTGAAATCATGCCAGGAGACATGACTTAAATCCTATGGTCCTGCTCAATACTACAGCCCTACTGGGACTCAGTTGCGTTTAAGTCGCATACAGTGAACACCCAGAAATTTGCACCTTCTCCTGACCTGGCTCTTTTTCAGGGGATATGATTGGGATCGCCAATCATCAAAAGCTTTGGCTGGACTCGGCATTGGGCATAGCCAAGTTTTGCATCCTCCGACATTGGGAACCGACCACTGTCTCGAACTTCATAGAATGGGTGGAAGCCATGTTGCAAATGGCAGTACACGAGTTTCTGATTTATAAGTGAATGATTAAGTAATAAAACTATGTCTCCCCCTCCCTTTCTCATTTCATGCCTTTTGTTGGGTCGGATTAACACCCTAGGGCTGCCATTCAGAAGGCCTTTTAGGCACTTACTAATTTGGTCAATTTTATATGCCTCTTCATTAATTTGTACCATATATACTTATTACATTGCATGCTATCATGTTGGTGTCGTAGGACACATTTTGTATTTTGATAACACTTAATAAACAGATTTTTAAGAAAAATGAAGGGACAGAGTGAGGTACTGTGTCCTAACATCACTCGTATGCACATTGTTCCTAGAGCAAATCATTGACCTGCTTGGTCTCACCTCATAGAACATGGAGGCTCTTGTGGCTGCTAGGAGGTCTTCCACAAGAATGCAGGACAAGAGTAATTTCAACTACTTCATTCAGACCTTGGTATCAGGTGATACAGGTTGCCCTGGGAACCTACTATCTGTGTTTGTGTTCTAATTAAAAACATCCCTCCTGGCCATTCTTCTAATACATGCTAAAATTTTGTGTATCATGCAGTATATCATCACAGTCATTGGTAACAAAGCCCTCAACAGTCAAAACATTCAGGATTGAAGTGATGCAAACCAACCACTGAACCAACTATCTGGGGCACCTCTTTCATAGATCATTTTAGTCAGTAAATTATGATGTATCTGTATTGCTTCTGACAAAGTTCCATTTTCTGCATCATTTGCTGGGATAAAAGTGGAGCCTACCGATCAAATGTTCCTGGAAAGTCTGCCTTGCATGGCCATCACAATGCCCGGTACAGACCGATGTTGCAGCACCATCATTCTTAGGGCACCTAGTTCCTCTTTTATAGCATTGAAGCCATCATTGATGGTGTTGATGACCTTGAGGAGTACCCACCTTGTGATTTGGAGCCAACAAGCTTCTGATTTAGCTTGGACAAATGGCAAGATGCTCTCAAAATAAAAGTTCAGCATTGTTATACAAGAAATACTCTTTGGGAACCTCAGCCCAGGTGCTTGAACCATAATATACCAGACTTCCCTTCCTTCAGCTGTGATGTAGCAAGGTTGTTGGACGACTCATGGGATGTTTATGCAAAGCAGATATGTTTACTCCAGGGATAACCAAAACTGGAGTGTGCAAAGTCACTAATGAATAGATCCATCCACAGTTGGATGGCAACAGTGCATACAGCAGTCCTCCACACTACCAGAAGAAATCCATAATGCCGCAGGTGCCAGCTGGCATGTCAGTGTGGAAGACTGAGACCTTGCAACCAATATTTTGACCTATGCAAATGGTGCCATTTCTCCTGAAACATAAAGAAACAGAAATTACTTCCATGACAGTCTGGGGAGTTACAGTTCCATCGACCTAAGCATTATGCTGAATATTCCTGTCCAAGGTGGGTGTACATTTCTCTATTGCATGTTGGCTGATGTCCGTGCCATTCCATAAGGACATAGCCCGCAAGGAAAGTTCAATGTTGGGATGCCATTGATCATGGCAAAGACTGATGCTGTCACTCTCAAAACTGGCCTACGGATACTATCTGGGGGTAAAGGTTTCAAACAATAGTTGTTACATTCAGTTGGTGGGGGTGTTATTCCTAGCAATATTACATTTAGGACCTTCTGGGTGCAGTCTACAGTGGTGGGGTGATCTATCTTTCTCATACATGATATTTCGTCCTTGATTCCATGTATGTCCATGAGAATGTATAGCACGTCTGGTAAAGTATCATATCTATATAGGAAGCGTACTACTTTGAACTGTGTTAACTGCATTTGGACCTTAATTCTACACAGGTACAGATGTAGTAAATACTGAGCTATGTTTGAGGGTACTTCTTTCTTGGAGTACAGTCGAAGCACAACCCATTAGTGGTCTCTGCACCTGGCTTGTGCTAATACCACATGCTATCTGATAAATTAGCATGGGCATTACAGGTCACATTGCTATTAGAGAGCTCTCTCAAGACGTGAAAGAAATTAGAATTAGAGGGTACCTTGCTAGCAAAGACAAAAAAGGATAGCATACAAACCAAAAGCATAAGATCAGAAATGCATATCTTTTGTATTGTCTTTTCAAAAAATAATCCAAATACACAGTTGGAGGGGGGTGCTTTTGAGGGCACAATCTTCGCCCACCCTCTTGTTTCATTTGCATTGGAACATTGATCATCATTTTTGCTGGAACGCTGGGTCGAGACACACATGGCTGTGATGAATCCAAGGTTTCCTGACGTTCACCTTGAGGGCTGTTGGTGTGACCATGGTGACTGTGTGGGGGTCCTCAAAACATTTTTCCTTCCATTTCCAGACACAATTATGTTTAAACACTTGGGCCCTCATTCTGACCTTGGCGGTCTTTTCGCAAGACCGCCGAGTTACCGCCGCGGTAAAGACCGCCGACCGCGGCGGTATGCCGCTGCGCGTATTCCGACCGCTGGGAGCGTTCCGCCGGAATACCGCCAGCAGCCACCCTGGCGGTCGGCGGGAAAGTGGAGACTGGTCAACCTCCACCGCCACGCCAGCAGAACACCGCCCCCAGAATTACGACCCACATTTCTGTGTGGCGGTCTTCTGTTGGCGGTCTTCTGTTGGCGGTCACGTCCCTATGGCTCCCGTCGCCTCCCGGAGGACCAACGCACAAGGTAAGTTGATCATCCGTGAGGGGAGGGGGTGGGGGGGGTGTTGTGTGATGTGTGCGTGCATGGGGGTGTGAGTGTGTAGAGGGGGTGTGTGAGTGCGTGCATGCGGGCGGGGAGTGCTGCTGTGCCTATGGGCAATGTGTGTAGTTCGGCGGGTGCGCATGTCGGCATGTATGTGTGCGGGTATGTGTCCCCGTTGTGTATGTGTGTGTGTAGGGGGGGTGTATATGTGCATGTTGGGGGTGTGTGCATGTCGGGGTGCGTGTATGTGCATGTCGGGGTGGGGGCGGGGAGGGGGTTCGTACCACCTCTGGGGGGTGGCAGGGGGGTGGAGGGTGTAGGGGGAGGACTCGGGGGGCAGTGGGGGGTGGGGGAGACCCCTATCAGTGCCAGGGAAGGAATTCCCTGGCCCCGATAGTGCCTACCGCCATGGTTCGCATGGCGGTTCCCGACCGCCAGAAACCGCGGCGGTAAGCAGGGTCATGATACCGTTGGCGGTCTTGGGTCGACCGCCGGACCGGAGTGCGCAGACTCCAGACCGTCGGTCATGACCGCCGTGGCTGTCGGAGTGGGGAAGTGGCGGTCGGTCGCGGCGGTGACCGCCGCGGTCAGAATGCCATTTTTAATACCGCCGGTCTGTTCGCGGTCCGACCGCCGCCTCTCCGCCGACCGCCAAGGTCAGAATGAGGGCCTTGATCTCCTACTTTCACAGTTGTGGAGTTGACCCTCGTGTTGGTGCGCTTTTTTTTTCTCTTGGCTACCTGTTTGGAGATTAACTTTGCACACTTCATCAGTTCACACAAGTACATATGCATTTCATCATTCAGTGCCTGTGATTAACTTTCTCTCTGAAGTTTGCTTCTAGTGGCAGGGACTTGGATACTGATGGACCTCTTTGTCACTATTTGATGGGGTGTAAAGTGATGGTCTGAACTTAGTATATTCCTCATGGAAAACAGTGCTATTGGCAAACAGTATACCATTTTTTGTTTAAAGTGGGACATAACTTGCTTATTTTGCTCTTCAAGAGGCCCTTCAAGTGCTTCACCACCCCGTTACTTTGGGGGTGGTACACAGACGACTACTTGTGCTTTATCACTAACAGTGTTGTGATATGTTCCAATATTGCATTTGGAAACTAAGGATGTGGCTGCTGGCTTGCAATTACAATGGGCACATGGTCCTGCTTCAACCCATTGGGAGAAGGGCCAGACAGCTACAATGAGATACCTGTAGTTATTGCATCTATCAATCATATCCACAAAGTCTAAATGAAGGGCTTTAAAGAGACCTTGTGGTCATGGCATGGTGGAACTTATCACTTTTAATGATGGATTAGGGGAGGCGTACTGCTGGCAGATCCTAAAGTTGTGCAGATACATAATAAAAGTGTCATGTAAATGGGGAACAAATCAGTCTTGTTGAATTTGTGTTGCCAAACAGTCCCTGGTGGTGTGGACTGGCAAATGGATCTGATCCAGGGCGACTGCAAGCATGGCTTTACGGGTTTTCCCATTGATTGCTGTCTATACACTTGGTCATCCCCTAACTGGCTGAACCCTGAATCTTCCCATAACTGGTTTTCCTGCAAAGAAGCAGCTTCCTGCAGTTCTCTCAGGTTCAATCTCCATGTCTCAGTGTAAGGATGTGTGTCCTTGACTCTGGTAGTCTTGGATCCAGGCTCCGTTGTTGAGGCAGCCTGAGCCACCAGAACAGGGGCAGGTTGTGTATCTGATGGTATCTTTGGGGGTGTGCGCCTAGCTGCATCCTTAGCTACCTTATCTGCTAGTGCATTACTCCGGGACACAAAATCCTGTCTACTTGTGTGCGCTGCACACTTCACAACTGCCACTGCCTGTGGTAACGCAAGTGCCTCTATTAGCGTTTGGAAGATGCATCCCAGGACTACCATCTGACTTTAGAAACACTCTCCTGATCCATCTCGTGATGCTTGAGTGTACAGTGGTTGTTACATATTCTGAATCTGAGTATATGGTGATTACTTCTCCTGTACCACCTGACTTAATGACTGCTATTAATGCTGTTAGTTCTGCTGCCTGGGTGTAATAATGTACAGGTAATATCAATTGTTCTATGACCTGAGGTGTATCAAAGGAACCATGCTGCTGAGCTTTGACTACTGCTGCCCCTGTATATCTTATTCCTGTCCTTTGGTCAATTGTGGAAGAACCGTCAACAAAGTATTCAATGCTGTCTGATATAGGGTCCTCTGTGGATTGACTGCATGCACAGTCGTGCATACCTTCCTCAGGGTTTAATATTGGGTGGGCAAAGAATGTCAAGGGATTCACTGTATGACATTTCACAACCTTCAACGATGGTAGTGACAGTATCACCTCATATCCTGATATTCTCTGAGTCAGAGTGGTCTTAGCCTTCTGGATATTAGCAAACACTGCATGTTCTGCATAGAGCATCAATGGTGCCCCCATAACTATTGGGGTGCTTGTTTGTACTGCAAATGTCTGCATTGCATGACTGTGTTCAGCAGACCACTGAAGTATGCAATTGGTTTGTGCCTTCTGTTGTGCCTGCTGTCATCACCTGACCATTGCAGTAGTGCAATAAATAGAACTCCTTGGTATAATCCAGAGTTCCCAAGACAGGATAATTCGTTATATCACTTTTCAATTTCTGAAAAGTTTCCTTCATCATGGTGTCCATATTATATGGTCCGCCATATCTTTTGGATAGCAGCTCACAAGGGGGCTATTAGCGTACTATAGTCAAATACCCACTGTCTCACATAGTTACCAAAACCCAGAAACTTTTGCATTCCTTTGACAGTTTCTGGCTCTGTCATTTGCCGAATGGAGGCTGCTCTTTCAGGTGATACAAGTCTACTAGACACCAATAGTAACTATCCTAAATATTGGACTTCTTCCTGGCAGTACTGAATTTTCTCCCTCTCCACTTTGTATTCTCTCCGGGCAAGAGTGGTCAGAAGAGATATAGGGCCTCATTACGACCCTGGCAGTCTGACCGCCCCATTACCACCACGGTCAGACCTCCAGCACTGCCAGTTTACCTCCACAGGAGGGACTGGCGGTGCTGGCAGTCCTAATCCTCCAGGGCAGTGCTGCAAGCAGCGCCGCCCTGGGGATTACGACCCCCTCTTTCCGCCAGCTTTTACATGGCATTAGCATCGCCATTTAAAGGCTGGAAGAGACAGGGTGCTGGGGCCCAAAAGGGGCCCCTGAACTTGGCATGGTTAGTGCAGGGGCCCCCATGGCCTGCCCCATTGTGCTGTTCCCTGTAGACAATGAAGACAGGTGCTGGTACACCCTACATACTGCAACATTGCCGCCAGCTCAATTAAGAGCCAGCGTCAATGCTGAAGGCTGTTCACTGCCGTTTCTGCTCGCTGACCCAGCGGGGAACTCATAATGGGGCCCACGGGAAGGTTGACGCACTGGCGGCAACCTGACCACAGGAGTTTGGCGGGCGGCCTTTTCCATCCACCAACCTCATAAGGACCCTCAAAGTGTCATTTCTCCACTGTTGTTCAATAGGACTACAAACCAATATGTCATCTGCATATTGCAACAGAGTGTGTCACATTGAAAATTTTACAGATAATTCTTTATTGCTCTGTTGGACATGCTGGGGGACTCGCAATACCCTTGGGGCAGACGGGAGCACAAGTGCTGAGTCCCACGATATGAGAATGCTGTCAGATAGTGACTCTCTGGATGGAGGGTGATACTAAAGAAGGCGTTCTTAAGACCAATAACTGAGAAATACTTGGAATCCTGAGGAGTATTCATCAAGATGATAAAGGGGTCAGGGACAATTGGGAATTCTGGTAATGCTATATTGTTCAAAGGGCACAGGTCTTGGACCATGCGCAAAGTATGGCCCTTAGCTTTCTTGACTGGGTAAATAGGACTGTTACAAGGAGACACTCCAGGTTACATTACTCCCTGTTCTAGCAATGCCTAAATAGTAGGGGTGATGCCCTCCTCTGCCTCCTTGGACAAGAATATTGCTTCAGTCTGGGTAAAAGGGCATCTTTCTTCAATGTAATCTGAAATGGTGCTGCAGTACGGATAAGGCCAACATTGTGGGGACCCTTAGTCCAAAAGGTGTCTGGTACTGGTGACAGGTCTGCTTCTTTTATTGAATCAAACACTCTACATGGTGTGGGCGTTCTGATTCTAACACAGTTATCAGCAGTATGTCTTCCTGAAAAGGTCCAGCCCTTTCCTTGGGGTCATCATCAAACAGTTGGTCACCCATTATCACCCTAACCATCTTTTCTGGTTTTAGGAAGATGATACAGGCCCACAAAACATTATTACGGTCGCTGCTATTAGAGCACCCTAGGTCAGTGTTAATTCCAAAGCCTCTATCTGTAACATCACCTCGGTATCTCACAGCCCAGAGACCTGTCGCTGTTGTCTAAAATGGAATGCCTTGGGCTATTGAACCTCCTTTCCCAGTAACTCTGTTGTTTCTGCTATGATGGTGTACACCACTGTAGTAAATGCCTCCATATCAGTGGATCATGATTTAATTCGGTCTCTGCTGGAGTAATCTACTGTTAGTGCCATTGTTCTGGAAGGTGGAATTCCAGGTGCGGACCAGATCATGGTACCATCTTGTTCAAAGTGAATGGTCATATTTAATTTGGACATTAAGGGGGTCATTCCGACCCTGGGAACCGCGGAAGCACCGCAAACAGGCTGGCGGTGCTTCCTGGGCCATTCTGACCGCGGCGGTAAAGCCGCGGTCAGAAAAGGGGAACCAGCGGTTTCCCGACGGTTTTCCCCTGGCCCAGGGAATCCTCCATGGCGGCGCTGCTTGCAGCGCCGCCATGGGGATTCCGACCCCCTTCCCGCCATCCCGTTCCTGCCGGTTTTTACCGCCAGGATCAGGATGGCGGGAACGGGTGTCGTGGGGCCCCTGGGGGCCCCTGCACTGCCCATGCCACTGCCCTGCACTGGCATGGGCAGTGCAGGGGCCCCCTAACAGGGCCCCATAATGATTTTCAGTGTCTGCTTTGCAGACACTGAAAATCGCGACGGGTGCCACTGCACCCGCCCCAGCAACTCCGCCGGCTCCATTCGGAGCCGGCTTCATCGTTGCTGGGTCTTTCCCGCTGGGCCGGCGGGTGGCCTTTTGGCGGTCGCCCGCCGGCCCAGCGGGAAAGCCAGAATGACCGCCGCTGTCTTTTGACCGCGGTGCGGTCATTAGGCGGTTCCCGCCAGGCGGGCGGCTACCGCCGCCCGCCGCGGTTAAAATGACCGCCTAAATCTCTTTCTAACAAATTTGCTTGAGCAGTTGGAGAGAATAGTAAACAGCCATCAATGTGCCTCCCTCCTACTCCCATCTCCACTGGTTTGGTAAAAGGAACTCTTATAACTTCTCCAGAGAGCCTCACACTCTAATACATGGTTTTGTCACTCCGGTATTTATGAGGAATGCATACCTCTTTTCATTGATGGCTACCATCACAGTGGATTCCTCATCTGGCCTGTGCATTACTGACAAGACTGGACACATAGAATTACTTCTGTTGGTCCCCTCAATGTCTGTATTCTCCCACAGGGTTCACCTGGAAAGGATTTCATCCCCTCATTGCTTCACCTCCTTGTCCCGTGGAGTAAATTCTCCGTTGGGGTGCCTGGTTATTTTGCTGAGTCTGTCCATGCTGTGCATGGAGCACTGCTGGCAGCTGCGCGTTTTGCGAGGGTGTCAGGGGTCTCACATATTATCTGTGGACCTTGCTGTGGCTGTACTGTCATAGTCCCTGATTGATCATAAATTGTCATTCTTCATTTGTACTCACCCCATCCTTTCATATGGCAGTCTCTAGTAAGATGCCCAAAACTCTGACAATAATAAACTTCCTGAACCCTTCTTGGAGGACCCATCCTACCTCTTCCTACCTCTTCCTTCTCCACCTCATCCTCCTCTATTACTTTCCTGTGTCCTTACATTGTTTTGCTGTTGCGGGTACTGCCGTTGGGTGGCCCCTTGGACTGATCCCACAGACACTGCAGTTATCTGAGTGGCTGCTGCCACTACAGCACCTTCCATTGCTCCTTTCTTTGCTAATTTCTGCTATACCAACTTGGCTGCTGCTTTCTCTGCTACTTCCTGTTTACTTTTTTCTTTCTCTTGCTTTTTCTTGCAAAAATGGATTATGTGTGCTTGAATTTCAGTCAACGGCTTGGCCTTTAGTGCTACTGCGTTATCTAAGCTGTCCTGCATGTCAAGGGGAAACCCTTTCTTGATAGCATAATAAAATAGTACTGTATTACCTCGTCAATTTCCAGCCTTGACCTACTTCCTGGGTCAATTTTTCTTTCATCTTATTGATGAATTGTGGGGCTTCTCATTTAGTTTCATAGACTGAGTCATGAGGGTCCGATGTCTGGTCTATCGGGGTACATTTTCCTCAGCTGATCTCACAATACAGATCTGACCAGATTAAATAGTGACCCATCACATCTGATATAACTCCAGCCTTTTGAAATACTGTCTCTTTCATCTCCTATGAGGGAACTAAGCAGGCTTTTTACATCCCCTATTGCCAGGGTGATGCCTGCAGTCTGTTTTTCAAATGCCCTGATCAATTTCCCTGCTCCCTCCGTGAGCAGTGGCAACTGCTTTCTGAGATTTTCCTTGTCCATTTCTGGCCAAAGAACATAGGGGGTCATTCTGACTTCGGCGGGCGGCGGAGGCCGCCCGCCAAAGTTCCCCCGACAGAATACCGCAGCGCGGTCAAAAGACCGCCGCGGTAATTCTGAGTTTCCCGCTGGGCCGGTGGGCGACCGCCAGAAGGCCGCCCGCCCGCCCAGCGGGAAACCCCCTTCCACGAGGATGCCGGCTCCGAATGAAGCCGGCGGAGTGGAAAGGGTGCGACGGGTGCAGTTGCACCCGTCGCGATTTTCAGTGTCTGCTGTGCAGACACTGAAAATCTTTGTGGGGCCCTGTTAGGGGGCCCCTGCAGTGCCAGTGCCATTGGCATGGGCACTGCAGGGGCCCCCAGGGCCCCACGACACCCATTCCCGCCAGCAAGGTTCTGGCGGTCAAAACCGCCAGAACCAGGCTGGCGGGAAGGGGGTCGGAATCCCCATGGCGGCGCTGCCTGCAGCGCCGCCATGGAGGATTCCTCAGGCCAGGGGAAAACCGGCGGGAAACCGCTGGTTTCCCTTTTCTGACTGCGGCTTTACCGCCGCGGTCAGAATTGGCCTGGATGCACCGCCAGCCTGTTGGAGGTGCATTCGCGGTCCCCGGCCCTGGCGGTCTATGACCGCCAGGGTCGGAATGACCCCCATAATGTAGTGTCCCAGGTCCCTTATGTATCAGGGGTATCTGATGCAAAGGGATGGTGGCACATAAGGAATGGTGCTGTCTGGTGTACTTCTGCAATATTATACACAGACATTTCCTCATATAAGGGTATTCCCAATCTGGATCACTCTCACCATACAGAATGCAATCTTCAGCATTCGCCAAATCATGTGGGTCAAATGACCCATCTTATCGCACCGGACTCATCCGTGGGGCTAATCGGTCCAGTCTGCTAAGTTGTCTACAAGTGGTACAACAGGGTGCCAGCTATTTTTCCCTTCAGCAACAGTCCCACTGGGAGTGAAGTCTGCACTGCACAAATTTGCTTGGGCACTCATCTGCTGTGCTGGTCTATGGTGGAGTGTCATCCATCCCCTAAGCTTGCTGCATCCCATTCTGGGGTCTGGCTGGCCATGGTTGCTTTGGAATTGTAATCGCTCAAACTCTGTAGCTCACGGTTTTCTACTTTTAGGGAGCACATCTTGCTCTCTTTCCCTTGCATCAGTTAGTTTAGGCAGTGTAAGTCAATGAGTTTTCTCTCTTGAATTTCATAAGTAGGGTGACTTACTTCTTGGTTTTGAAGCAGTTCACTCATGCTCTCCACACGCTGGTGCATGGATTCTATCCTATCCGCTAATTTCCCAAACCTTCTCTGAGTTTGTCCTGTAAACTCATCATCAAACCCTTTTCTCCTTACTTCTCGTCTCTCTCCTACTCTCACCACATGATAGCCAGTCCAGCACAGTCTCCGGTGTGACGGCTATGCCCCCTTCCTGCAAGGTGGGAGACTACCTGTAGTCCTTCTATGCCCCTGCTCCCCTCCAAGAGATATTGGGTGTTGTGTCACATCTACAGTCCTTGGTCCATGGTCACTCCGTCATGCATTTCCTATGTCCCCTTGCTGTTTGGTGGTTACCTGTTCTCTAATTACTCTACCTGTAGTATCTCTTCTCTGAAGTAACTGTGACGTGGCTGATGAAATCTGTGTTTGGTCATCACTAACCAATGAACTCTGTTCTTCCTTCTTATCTTGTTGGGGAAAGGCTGGATCTAGATGTAGTACGAACAGCACCTCTAATTGCCCTGAAAATTGAGGGACCCCTATCCTAGTTTTCTGCTGAGTGGTGCTTGCCCTCTTTGGCTTCTGTATTTGTGGGATTAACTTGGGGGTCCCTGTCGGGGAGTGTGGACGGGTTCCAATTTCAGGGTTCTCAAACCCTACTGCGTCTTCTTGCAGCTGCACTAATAGGTAGATTCCAGGCACTGTGGGCACAGTGCTTATAGGGTCAGACAGGGTGAAGGAACAGACAGGGTATTAGGAGTATCACCTTCTGAGGAGTCTTTTGACTTCTCACAAAATATTCTCTATAAGGCTATGGTTGCTTCCCTTTTCTTTAATGTGGTTCCAGCATATTTACTTCTGAAGTACATGACAACATGCTCAAGTATACCTTGTTAAATGTTCCTTCTTTTGGTCAACACATGTACACAATCCTCCGATATAGAAAATAAATCACATGTGGTACCCTGCTGTCTCTTGCTACCTTAGATTCTATATTAACAACGCATTTAACTTTGCCAAGGCAAACACAACACAAAATTATATTTGACATCTGTGTTTAACATTGCCAAGAAGAACACGCAAATTCATAAACAAATGTCACAATCCTCTTTGTTTTCACCTTAAAAAGATGGCAGTTCTCAGATCCGTTCCACCCCCTGTGCACAGGGAGAACTTCAGCTTAAACCCAGCTTCTGCTTACCTTATCAAAGTGTGCACACTGGTCTCTCTGCAAAAGGGGGTAGGTGATATTCTGGTGCCAGCCATCAGGTGGGGGGCAAAGGAGTCTCCTGGAATCCGGCTCACCAATTGTCACAGGGTGGGCAAAATGCTCCCAACTCTAGTAACCACACAGAATCTTCTTGGCAATCCAGAGACAGTATTTACTAACTGTTGCAACAGGGAGAAACACACTATGAACTGCACCTCACCCCTGTTCAAGCTACCTCTGCATTTTTTCTCAAACGCCTTTTCGCTGGGAGACCTTTTTATAGAATACAATACATTGCATTATTACACATAGTAAACAATAAGTAATTTGGAAGTTACAAATTGAAGACGGAAATACACTTAAGGACATGTGACCCCATAACCCTGAATTCCTGAACCAACCTATTACACATTCTTCATTATACTTTTGACAATGCTTTATGACTTATGCTTTGGTCTACGAATGCATGGGTGATTCATGGTAGAAATGAGCTCCTTAGAGTGTGTGCTGGCACCATTGTGTGCGTGTGCGTGAGGCCTCTGTGTGCTCAGAATGTAGTTTATTCCCTGCACCCATTGTTTAATCAAGCACTTGTGTGCTCTGGGCTAATTTGATTATGAACCTATTGTCTAATCAGGCAACAATCTGTTGGAAGGCATGGAGTGTGTGCAGGGAGACTTGTGTGCTGATGTGGTAACTGCCTTTGGGTTAGTGAGAAATGATTTGGCCTTTTACTAAAAACCCTTTCAAGTTTCCTATCTCACTACATCCTTAAGTGAACTTTTCATCTTGTTCATGTCAGTGTTAGAGTTGAGCCCAAACTGCTTTTTTAACTATGAACAGCTGTGTGGTTTCTGCTTGGGACTGCCGTTGAGTGATATTTTTGTCTTTCATATTTTCTACATCACATTTATGTTTTTACATTCCCTACAATACAGTTGTGCTATAAAACAAATTAAACACATCTGAGAGAGAGTGGCTATGGAGACCCAAGGGCCTCTGTTAAAGGGTGGTAGTGAGGGAATCCATGCCAGAGGTGGTCACTGGGAGGTGTCAAAAAACACTGTCGCACTGGGCCCCACCAGTGCTACAGTCGACCCTGGGTTTTTTAGTGGAGAAATGTTTAACAGTCATCTAAACCCTTTATTTGATCTACTTCATAATATTTTCAATGTTCAGAAACTAATATCTTCGCAGAGGTGTGTTTATAGAAATTGCAGACAACTTCACCTACAAAAACTTACAAAGAGCAATTACAAACCTTTGACTAATCCCTATTTATTTTAAGTATTGTATTTATTTTAATATGAATGGTAAATATCTGAATAACCATGAACTAACCTTCAGAAAAACAGAAATTAGGATACATATGCCAGCCAATCGCAGACCAGTCAAGAAAGCACAGCAGTTGGAAAAAAGGGAAAGTAAAATCTTACAGTAGTGGGAAATTATCCAGTGCCTGAAAGGCACTTCTAATGAGAACCAACTGACATCACTTTGGAAGCTGACCCCGTGTTCTATTCTGAGATTGCTCTACAAGCCACACAAAAACACCTGCTGCCTCCAGTCACCACCAAACAAACTCTCTTCTACTTAAACAAGTCATCTTTGCGACTATTTCTTTCAGTTGTGCTTTCAACTGCCCAACTACTTGCCATAGCTCTACCAGTTTTCATCAACATTGTTCAACCTAGACTGACCAGTTAATATCTAATACTCATGCTCAACTAATTGAACATCGAAGAAGACCATTTCTGGGCATAATAATTCTTGAGGTTTGAAAAAATATTTTTTTGCTTCAACAAGGCAACACACAAAAGTCTCCACAAATTCTGCATCCATACACACAACCTTTGAGAAAGCTGGTAATGAGGTGAAGGCTCTTTGAAGCTCTTCACAGAACTAGTGACCCTCACTGTCCACATCTCTCTCAAATGGTTTACTCAGTCTTGATCCCCTTATTCAGGGATCACATTGATCATTAGGCAAACACAAAAAACACACATCAATAAAAATGTGTATGTTGATTGAGTAAAAGAGTACTACAATACCTTGAAATAGCCCTGGACTGGCATCCACATAGTTTCACGATCTTGGCACGGTAGAGTCTCATGGCCTGCTGGAGACATTGGCATTCTCCTCCCTATGTAGTCTATGGAAGCCTACCAGAAATGTCATTGCTGTTGTGCAAATGGACGTGCAAACTTGTGCATTCTAGCTGTTGTTGCATAGGTGCACTTTGTTCAGAGGACACTTTTAAGAGTTGCTTTGGACAAAATAAAGAAAGAGATTAGCAGTAGTTAAAGAGGTGGACAACATGTTTACAAGTGACTCTTGCAGGACACAAAATTATTCTACCTAGATCAGAGCTCTGTGACTAGAGTGAAAAGAGGTGCTAACTGTGGAGGCATATAATATATATGGGCGAAAGTTCTCCCGCTGTACTTTTGCAGGATAACGCAAATCAGCAATGACCATAAAAATCAGCAATGAACATATATGGTCAAGGTGTGACTATTTATGGTCATTGCTGATCCTTGGGTCGGGTTGCAGCTTGGCCCCATGGAAGATGGCTAATTTCTAATGAGCTCGACTTGTTTGACAGAAAATTGGGTTCCTCTCAACATAAAAGTATGAAGAGAAAGTGTTCTAGAATATCAGGAACATCACATGTGGGCAGATGAATAAATGTCTGATGCTTCCATAATATGAAGAAAAGCAGGGAAATACTTTGAAAGGACCCTGGAAAACATGCCCTACAGTAGAAGATGATGAGGCAGCCAGCTCAGGGTAAACTCTCACCAGCAGTATCCACATCACACTGGACAAATTGCTGAATAACAGGGAACGTGCTGGTACTGCTGTGACCACTGGAGCAGGCCAGCAAGCCACCTCATCCCATTCTGGAGACCCGTGATCCTCTCTTCACTGAAGGGGGTGCAGGGTGGAATTGGGCAGAGAGAGGTGGGTAAGAGAAATAGCACCACACTGCATGCCCACATCCCTTAATCAAACCCTGAGAGAGTATCATGGAGCATGGAGAAAAGTGACAACTGGGCTGCTTACTGACTAATGATGCAAAAATTATTACAGGAAGATGCCATATTTGGAGAGGCATTAATAGAAACAGATCAAAAGGAGGTGAACATATGAATTTCTGTTTTGTTATGTTATGTTATTGTATTTGTAAAACACACTATCAACTGTGAGGGTATCCTGGCGCCGGGTAGGTGTGTTTGCCTAGCCCTACCCATGGAGTGCAAATTGCATGGGTAATAATAAAATGAAAGGGGAAATAAAAACAGAATGGAGCACAAAGAAAAATAGATCCAGTTATGGATGAGACCCTGACCACAGCGAAACAGCACACAGTCAGCACCTCGGAAAATCTCAAATCTCATTCCCACCAAACAGCAGTTCAGTCCCTGGGTGGTGCTGTGGTGGAGAGCTTAGAAAGGAACTCCCCAAGTCCGACCAATGATCTAATACCAACAGAGAGCAGAAGATGGGCCAAGAAATAAATCAAATAGTAAAGTAACTACCAACATGGTCCAACATCACTAGTTTCCAGCCAAGCCCCTCATTGATGTAGAAGCTGAGGTAGGAACTGAATTTTCTGATTTAACACAAGATGAATGGAATGAACTTCTGACATCCTATGTGTCAGAGAGGGATTATGAGAGACTAACCGAGAGCCCAACGGCGGGCACTAAGGACAAAGTAGAGCCCCTTAGTACACCAAGGAGTTTGTCCCCTGGAGCTACTGAAAAGTAATCTGACCAGTCTGATAATGGTGCATGCTGAAAACCATTCAATCAATGGTGCTTTAACCTATCACTCTGTGAAAATAGATGTACAAATTGTAGTGCTGAACACCATTGCAGTCCGAAACTGACCAGAAAATCATCAAACGAAATAAACTAATTAAAAAAGTTCAAGATGAAACAATGGAACTCACCCCGAGAAGCACATGTTCCCCAGTCTTGGAAAAAATAAGCTCGCTACCCCAAGGTTCTGGGGGGGGGGGGGGTGATGGTACTAGAGGATTTGAAAGCCACTAACATGTCAAAAGCAAAAGTGGAATCAACCCTGTGGGAAGTAAGTGGAGCCCCAAGTAAAAATATCCTGAGTAATGAGCAACTAAGCACCACAACGGACGGGGCAGCGCCACCAGATAAAAGGCCTGGACCCATAAGGGGCACTCTTTCTAGAGAGGATAAGGTCGAAAGGTCCCTGGATGTTACAAAAAATAGAACCAATAAAGGGGCAGTAAGTAAAAGGGATCCTGTGTAAAGCCAGTTACCCAAAAAGGAAAAAGACCATCCTGCTGCTGCAACAGGGAACAAAACAAAATCAAAAAGATGCCAAAAATGGAAAACATGCAATAAACATTTTCCAAAAACAACCTGGCTACGGAATTACGCTATCTTTGGCCAGTTGGGTCCAAGAATAGGGGATTCAAACAGAAATAAGCTGCCATCCATTGTGGTGCCTGTAGTGCATGTAGCCAACGATAACAAAAAGTTTAAGTCATCGAGTCCAAGCACAGTGACTCAAGGGGCCTACACTGTAGACTCCGCTCTGCCTTTGGTTCATGTCCCGGCAACCAATTCAACAAATCTTCCCAAGGATGGCTCACCTAAAAACGTAAAGTGTTTTCCTGACCAAAATGGCAACCAGGGCTTGAACTCAGGGCTGAGCAGCTCCCATTGTTGCGCAGTGGGTACAAGACATTCTTGGAATAATAAACCTTCCTTTGTTAATCCCGAGGCATACTAATTCTGAAAACTCCACTGCTATAAAAGTGACAGCTCAAATCATCAGGTTGGGGGCCAAGCTCTAACCTGCAGCACAGGACTACGGGGTACCACAAGTTCCACGGCAGCTTAAAGAGCTGACAAGGGGGTCCTCCTACAGAGAAAGCAACACTGGTCCTCCCACGCCAGATTCTGCTTACACCACTCATAGGAAGTTACTGTTAAGTAGGCCCAGAAAGCTCTGCCAAGGTCGACCTGATCACAACATTGACCAACCTTATGGAACCATAACCTATTTGGCGCAGGCTGAAAGTAAAGCATTGGACAACCCTAAAAAAGGGCTGCCAAGCACAACCTTGTTACATCCAAAATATCGTTCTCTTGGAAACGAAGATATCTTAAATATCAGTCTGAACATACTCAGACTGCTAAGTCAGATTCACACTCATGCTGAGGTTCCCTCAGTTGAAATCGAGTTAAATCCAGCACCAGGGCACCACAGTGAATCAACCAAAGTAATCTGGAGATTTTCTAAAATGGCACAGAAAGTTCTTGATGAAAGTAAGCAATTTAAGGACTGGGGGATCATTGTGGAAGCCTTTCCTGAGCCAGGTTACTTGGTTCGTATGAGGACATCCAGACAGAGAGAGAATTTGCCGCTCTTACATGAGCCCTATTCGGTGCTTAGGAGCACAAAAGAGGCATCTCCAATGAAGTCAATCAAGGACAAAGGTCCAGCCGTGTACATCTCTCAAACAATCCAACAGAGAGGGGATTCCCCTGGGGCAAATGGGGGTGGATCACCGGAATAATCAACCAACAGCCACCCTCAAAGTGAACTCATGGCTCAGAAATAGAATCGTATTAGGGGTTATCAAAATTAAAACTTTGCTCATGGAATATTCACGAACTGACGGACAAGCTCGAAGACCCTGACACACTAAGATACCTTTAAAGTTTTGCAGCCAGCCCTGTAGGAAACCTGGGCCTCGGACCCAATTTCTATCCTGGGCTTCTCTCACACCTTGATCCCCGCTGTCAAGAAAGCAAAATTTGGCCAAAGCAAAGGCGGCTTAGGAATATATCTGTTAGCTGCACTTAAAGCTAGCAGCAAGTCATTAACAACAGAACATGATAAATTCCTAACACTGCTCATAAGCCTTGAAATCAGCGGGAAAGAACTGGGAATAATATTAATCAACATCTATGTGCCACCTGCAGGGAAGGATCGTGGGGAGTCATCAAAAAACTAATAGAACATATCCTCAAACTTGCAAGAAACAGTTCAATAAAAAAGTTATCCCAGCTAGGGAGCGCCTCAAACTCATCCTTCTGTAAAGCCAAAAATTACACAAAACGGGCGTATTGACACAACTAAAGAGGAAGATCAATAAAGCACTCCAAATGATCCACCTCTCTCTAACTAATTAAATTTATATTGCCAATCTGAGGGATGCCAAGCGGGACTTTAAGCATGCAATATGGGCTATTAGGAGGCAAAACCCAGAGACCTTCTGGGTGAAGCTCATATGGGACATTAAGCATAACAACTCAAGCTTCTTTTGGAAAATGGTAAATGCCCTGAAAGGCTCCTCTTGCGGTAAGCCTGATTCAAGCATCCCATAGAAAGCCTGGGCCATTTTTCTACATGCTCACTTTAACTTTAACTGTGTCCAACTAAGGAGGTGATCTGCAAGGACAAGACCTAGTGGCGGGTCCACAGCTGAAGCCGGTCTTGGGCAGCAACCCCAACATCACGACCAACGATGTTCACCCTTAAATAGTAAAGGGCAGAGAAACAAGGGCACCAGTCCCAAATAGTGTTCCTCAGGCCATTCCCACCAAATGGGGCCGAAGCAATGGTGCTGCTCTTCAATCATGCATTGGCAGGAGAAACAATCCCAGCCTCCTGGAGAGACTATATAATTGATCCCATTTTTAAAGAAGGGAACAAACTGGAGCCAGGGAACTATTGGTTGATAGCTCTGATTGATAACGAGGTGAAACACTATGCCTGGGTACTACTCGAACATCTCTGTGACTGGGCCTTCCTGAACTCCATTATTCCTTCCAATCAAACAGGTTTTACTAGGAAGCCAGAACTCGCAACAAACATAATGGCCAGGTCACTTATTTTTGATTCCCCCAAAATTTCTAAACTTCCACTTTACCTCTGTCTAATTGATTACCAAGCTGAATTTGATAGTGTTAATCGTAATAAGATTTGGGAAAAACGTAAGAACTGGCAAATCCTGCAGCAACTTCTGAAAGCCATCGAAAATCTGTATTCTAACACCTGGATCAGAATTAAATTAGGGAGTGGACCCAACCTATCAAGGGCCATTCCAACAAGCAGCCCCAAACAGGGGTGTGTTCACGCACGGACTTTGTTCAATATATTTCTGACTGACCTCTCTCCATCCCTGTCCTCCATAAACCCGCACACTCCTAAACTGGGGTCGATTCAGCTGTCAAACCTTCTATACGCCGATCATCTTACTTAGGGTAGGGATGCAGCACCTTCTGGGAGTGAACCAAGCTTACTCTCTGGTGTATGGGTTGAAAATAAACAATAAAAAAGTTAAAATTGTGATATTTGGTGGGAGCATTTTTAAAAGGAAAGGCCATTTGGTGTCTGGATGGAAGCAAAATTGATGAAACAGTATGCTATAGGTACTTCGGCCTCTTATTCTATGATAATGTTTTTTTTAAATCACATAAGGAGGAAACCAAAAGGAAAAGGATCACTCTTGCAGCAGGTCTCTCGCCATATCTAAGAAATAACCAGAGAAAAGGTGATCCTGACCCTGGCCTACGGCAGCAAGGCTCTGTAGGGTAGAGGTACTACAGTCCAGGACACTACAATAGCTCCCCCGATGCACCTCACCAGCCGTGACCATGCTGGAGTTCAGACTATTAAAGCAGTCTCAGGCCAATAATGCAGCATTTGCCATCCTCTGTCAAAACCTTAAAAACACTGAGGACAACAAAATTAAACATTACATACGGAGAGAGTCATGTTCACCAGCTCGTGACTATCTCAATGAAATGATTGATCAGCTAGGACTGGTAGAGTTATGGTTGGCAACAGTGAACCATGACCTCTTTAAAAGAACAGCCAAAAAGCCACTAAAATAACTTCCTCACTAGAAAGGGCAACTTTACAAAAACACTCCCATGCCTGGATGACACTAAACAGTTACAAGACCCTGACACCAAGCAGTACCTTGTTCATGTTTTAAACTATAGGATAAAAAGCCTCAGTATCCTACCATTGCAAACGCATGACAGACCTTGGCTGAGGGTTAAAGGGGGTCTGACCTGTTGATTATGTGGTCTTGCAACAGAAAACTTGCTCCACATCATTTGCCTCTGCAATGCAACTCTTGACTTGCGTCAACAATGGCTGTGCCCAATCTGGAGCCAACTGGGGGTGCACTCCTGCAGACAAGCCATTCTGGTCTGCCTCAATTCTGCAAACCAGAGGACTATCTTCTAAACTGTCAAGTACCTTCAAGGCCTAGAGTGGGCCTTGTCAATAGCTAAAGCCACACAACTTGCATTGAACAAGGTTGAAGGCTACACCCTCGGGCATGTGACTCCTGGTCTTTTCTCATACAGATTTCACTGGAAACAAACCTGTTAAAATTGTTGCACAAATTAGCAATTTTTACTTAATATTAACAAACCATGTGTTTTAACCCCTTCGCTGCCAGGCCTTTTCCCCTCAGGTGCCAGTCCTTTTATTGGCTATTTGGGGCAGCTCGCGCTTAGGCCCTCATAACTTCTTCTCCAAATAAGCTACCCATGCCAAATTTGCGTCCTTTTTTTCCAACATCCGAGGGATTCTAGAGGTACCCAGACTTTGTGGGTTCCCCTGAAAGAGATCAAGAAATTAGCCAAAATACAGTGAACATTTCGATTTTTTCAAACAAATGGGAAAAAAAGGGCTGCAGAAGAAGGCTTGTGATTTTTTTTCCTGAAAATGGCATCAACAAAGGGTTTGCGGTGCTAAAATCACCAGCTTCTCAGCTTTCATGAACAGGCTGACTTGAATCAGAAAACCCCTTTTTTTCAACACAATTTTGGCATTTTACTGGGACATACCCCATTTTTACAATTTTTTGTGCTTTCAGCCTCCTTCCAGTTAGTGACAGAAATGGGAAAAAAAGCTGAACATTTCTGAAAAAGAAGATAAAATTATGAATTCAGCAATGGGTGATTTGTGTAGATCCTACAAGGGTTTCCTGCAGAAAACAACAGCTGAAATAAAAAAATATTGAAATTGAGGTGAAAAAAACAGCAATTTTTCTCTTTGTTTTTCTTTGTAATTTTTTACTGCGATTCCTGCGATGTCAGATTTTTGAAAGCAATATACTGTTGCGTCTGCTGGACTCTTCAGGTTGCAGGGATATATAGGTCTTGTAGGTTCATCAAGAACCCTAGGTACCCAGAGCCAATAAATCAGCTGCACCTTGCAACAGGTTTTCATTCTATACCGGGTATACAGCAATTCATTTGCTGAAATATAAAGAATGAAAAATAGGTATCAAGAAAACCTTTGTATTCCCAAAATGGGCACACGATAAGGTGTTGAGAAGCAGTGGTTATTTGCACATCTCTGAATTCCGGGGTGCCCATACTAGCATGTGAATTACAGTGCATTTCTCAAATAGAAGTTTTTTTTACACACTGTCTTACATTTCGAAGGAAAAAATGTAGAGAAAGACACAGGGCAATAACACATGTTTTACTATTCTGTGTTCCCCCAAGTCTCCCGATAAAAATGGTACCTCACTTGTGTGGGTAGGCCTAATGCTCACGACAGGAAACGCAACCTGGACACATCACATTTTTACATTGAAATCAGACATGTTTTTTGCAAAGTGCCTAACTGGATTTTTGCCTCTAGCTCAGCCGGCACCTAGGAAAACCTATCAAACCTGCACATATTTTAAAACTAGACACCTAAGGGACTCCAAGATGGAATGACTTGTGGGAATCACACCAGGTTCTGTTGCCCAGAATCTTTTGCAAACCTCACAATTTGTCTAAAAAAATACTTTTTCCTCACATTTTGGTGACACAAAGTTCTGGAATCTGAGAGGAGCCACACATTTCCTTCCACCCAGCGTTCCCCCAAGCCTCCTGATAAAAATGGTACCTCACTTGTGTGGGCAGCCCTACTGCCCGCAAAAGGAAATGACCCAAAATACAACATGGACACATCACATTCTCCAAAAGAAAACAGACCTGTTTTTTGCAAAATACCTAGCTGTGGATTCTGGTCCCTATCTCAGCTGGCACCTAGGTAAACCTACCAAACCTGCACATTTTTTAAAACTAGACACTCAGGGGAATCTAAGATGGGATGACTTGTGGGGCTCTGACCAGGTTCTGTTACCCAGAATCCTTTGCAAACCTCAAAATTTGGCCCAACAAAATACTTTTTCCTCACATTTCGGTGACACAAAGTTCTGGAATCTGAGAGGAGCCGCAAATTTCCTTCCACCCAACATTCCCCCAAGTCTACTGATAAAAATGGAACCTCACTTGTGTGGGTAGGCCTAGCACCCGCAAAAGGAAATTCCCCAAAACACAACGTGGACACATCACGTTCTCCCAAAGAAAACAGACCTGTTTTTTTGCAAAGTGCCTAGCTGTGGATTTTGGCCTCTCGCTCAGCCGGCACCTAGGGAAACCTACCAAACCTGCACATATTTAAAAACTAGACACCTAGAGGAATCCAAGACGGGGTGATTTGTGGGGCTCTCACCAGGTTCTGTTACCCAGAATCCTTTGCAAACCTCAAGATTTGGCTAAAAAAACACTTTTTCCTCACATTTCGGTGACACAAAGTTCTGGAATCTGAAAGGAGCCACAAATGTCCTTCCACCCAACGTTCCCCCAAGTCTCCCTATAAAAATAGTACCTCACTTGTGTGGGTAGACCTAGTGCCCGTAAAAGGAAATGCCCCAAAACACTATGTAGACACATAAAAATGATCAAATACAAAACTACCTGTTTTTGCGGGGGGCACCTGCGTTTTCAGTCCTGGGTTAAGCAGCCATCTAAGGAAACCTACCAACCCAAACACTTCTGAAAACTAGACACCTGAGGGAGTCTAGGAAGGTGTGACTTGCGTGGATCCCCCAATGTTTTCTTACCCATAATACTCAGCAAACCTCAAATTTAGCTAAACAAATCACATTTTTCCCACATTTCTGTGTGGGATCACCGCACCGGAACAAATTTCCTACCACTCAACGTTTCCCTCAGTCTCTCTGTAAAAATGATACCTCACTTGTGTAGGTGGGCCAAGTGCCTGTGTCATGTAAGAGACAAAAACATGTTGATATTGAGGGGGAACCAAAGTGGGTCCAAAAGGGCAGTTTGGAAAAAAACATTTTTAGGCTAACAATTGATGCAGAATTTCTATCGGTATAGAAGAAACAATGCTGGGTGGTAGGAATTTTGTGGATTTCTGCAGATTCCGGAAGGTTCCATCACAAAAATGTGGGAAAAATGTATGATTTCCAGCAAAGTTGGAGGTTTGCAGGGCATTGTGGGTAAGAAAATGGTGCGGGGTCCATGTGAAGCACACCACCCTGGAATCACCCAGATGTTTAGTTTTCAGATGTGTCTAGGTCTTGTGGATTTTTCTCAGTGTCCCAAAGTCCAAAAAGTGCAGCCCTCACCATTGCAAGTAGGATGATTTTGAGAGTTAACCAAGCTCTCATGGCCCAAATGTAAAACCAAAACCCAAAATAATCAAATGTCCTCTTGCTTGCTGCGGAATAAGATGTTTTAGTCTGCGGAGGGTGAGCTGAAAGACTGTAACCCCCTTCAGTTTGGGGTGGGGGCATCACCAGGCCCATACTGTTTGGTAGCCACCACCCCACTATTTTATATATTTTTTTATTTCCTGGCATCTAGTATGCTTTCTCCCCCCCCAGGGAGTGGATCTGGGGTAATTGCCCCATGCCCATACCCTCACCCTCACCCTCTTATTTTAGAAAAAAAAAATCTTCTCTGGTGTCTGGTGGGCTTTCTGCCTCCCTGGAGGGCAGATGGGCCTTCCAAAAATAGGCCGATCTGGTCCCGGGGGGGGGGTGAGGGCAGATATGGCCAACAGTAATATGCCCCCCATAGGGAGTGACCCTTGCCCATAGGGCTGCCCCCCCAAACAAAACACACCCAAGCGATGCTGCCCAGGATGTAACTGTTACATCCACGGCACACGAGGGGTTAAAATACATATACCCTTTTATCACAGATCTTTTGCACTAGCACTTTGCATATCATTTTAAATTTGTTATTTTATGACAGCTGTAATCTACTCAGGTTCTTTTGCATATTGTAATGATTTAAGTAATCTAACAATAAACAAATTAAATTCAACAATTTGATGAGAATGGGGTGTGAGACTGTCTCAAATGCTGCAGAGAGGTCCAAGAAAACGAGAGCTGCCAAGTCTCCTTTGCCAAGGATCATGCAGATGTCATCTGTGGCAGCAGTGAGTGCTGTTTCTGTACTGTGTGAATAGGCAGACGTAAGCCTAAATAATGCACTACAGAGACAATTCTAAATAATTAAGCAGTTGCATCAGCGCCCCAACATTAACTGAGTGATACTTATGATAACCAAGACGAATAAATATATTGCTTTTGAAGATTCAAAGGCGAAAACTACAACAAATTCAGCTTGGGGTCCAAGCAACCATACTAGAAAGCTCTGACTGTATGCATAAGGGTAAAACATTGTCCAGAGAAAAAACAGATAGACACCTCCTTTTTCAGAGGGAGGCACTTCAGAGAAAATGGCCCAGCAACACAGAACAGCCCCAAGAGTCTAACATGAAAGTAGCCAATTTAGGGCCAGATATAGGGAGCCTTTTGCATGTCGCAAACTGCGAAAAACGCAGTTTGCGGCATGCAAAACGCCGAGCGCGATGCTCATCCTCAAATTGCGAGTCGGTACCGACTCACAATTTGAGGATGCGACTCGCAAATAAGAAGGGGTGTTCCCTTCCTATTTGCGACCGCATCGCCATGCTGAGTTGCTTTGTGACCGCAAATGCGGTCGCAAATCAACTCGCAGTTACCACCAGTGTCACACTGGTGGTAACTCATTCGCAAAAGGGAAGGGGTCCCCATGGGACCCCTTCCCATTTGTGAATGCCGAAAAAAATATTTTTTCAGAGCAGGCTATGGACCACTGCCTACTCTGAAAAAAACGAAACCAAATGGTTTCGTAATTTTTTTCATTTTGCAACTCATTTTCCTTTAAGGAAAATGGGCTGCAAAATGAAAAAAAAAATGCTTTATTGAAAAAGCAGTCACAGACATGGAGATCTGCTGACTACAGGAGTGCAGGGACTCGCTATGGGGTCGCAAACTGCGACCCACCTCATGAATATTGATGAGGTGGGTCTTTGCGACCCCATAGCAAGTTGCAGAAGGTGTCTGAGACACCTTTCTGCATCCCATTTTGCGAGTTGCAAATTGCGAGTCGGTCAGACTCGCAATTTGCAAGTCGCAAAATTTGACTTTACTACATCTGGCCCTTAATTTCCAACTGAAAGCCATGAAACATTTGGTCACAACTGTGAAACAAACATCAACAATTATCAACGGAACTAACAATGAGCAGAAGGTAATAGTGATGCTGTTTAGCTTAGAAGATTGCAGCAGGACAGACAATATATAAATCTTAGGTGTTCCCAAAAAAGAAGTTGAAATTATAAAATACAACTAAAAATCGTGATTTCTGACCTCATAACTGTGAAATGTTATTAACTGCTACAATTCCAGAGGAGTCATAGGATTTGACCAAGAACCTCATGGGCTTCTTAATAGCATGCCTATTGTAAGATGTTCATGAAAGAACAGTACTCCAGATCGTCAAACAACCTGACCCATATCAGTACAAAAGCCATAAGATTTTTATATCTGCAGTCTTTTCACAGGAAACTAATGTCACTTGCAAAAAATGTGGCTTGTTGGACCCAGCAGTGATGATTAAATCCTTGAGGTTTTCCTCCTTTATTTGAAAACAATAACATGGGTGCAGACACACACAATAAAAGCAGAATTTGTAGAGTGAAATTAAACAAAACAATAAGTGATTAGTAATTAGTTGCTAAAACAATTTAAAATCAGATAAATGTAACAATGAAAAAAAACGTTCCGCAGAATGTGAAGTCACATGCAGACAGAGGGCCTCATTACGAGTCACTAGACCGACAGACTTGTGGATGGCAGTCGGACCGTCACATTACAACCCTAGCAGTTGGGCCGCCAGGGAATCGTCAGCTCTGCCAGGATCAGAGATCCCAGTGGTCTGGCGGAGTCAGCGGTCCTAATCGCTAGGGCAGCGCTGCAAGCAGTGCTGCCCTGGAGATTATGACTCCCTTCTCCTCCACTAGTTTCATGGCAGTACCACTGCCATAAAAATGCTGGCAGAGAACAGGTGCAGGGGATCCCAGGGAGGCTGCTGCACTGCCCATGCACTCCCCATCAGAAGTTCGACAGACGGTGTAAACCGTCTGCCGGACTCATAATCAGCCCCAGAGTATTTCCTATAATGAAACAAGGGGTAGATTTACTAATATGTAATGCATTTGCATGAGAGGGAGCGACAGGGCAGCACCATATGTACTAAGATATGGCACATCTGCTTTGTTTGTTAGTGCTAGTGCACAGTCTGCCTTTTGTCATGCTCACACCTTTGCACCATAGTGCGAATGAGTCTGTGTGATGTCTACCAAAGGTACTGTACTGGAATCCAATGCAGCGCCACTTTTTATGCACCCCCTGCGCCTCCCTAATGCCACCATGTGTGGACCGTATTTATGATACAGCGCAACATGGTGGTATTAGGAATAATAGCCTCAACATTTTTTACACTATTATTGTGCTTTGCTCCACTAGCGTCAAAAATGTTGACTGTAGTGAAGCAAAGTGCAAGGAGGCGCAATGATTCCAATGGGTGCGTCCTTTTAATGCCTGCTTTCAGTAGGCATTAAAAATGACGCCTAAAAGGTTGCTAAGAAATCTACCAGATTTCATTAAACCATTTTTGCGGCCCTCCTTGTGCCAGAACGTCCCCTTTCCATACATTATGCATGGCTCATGCATAATGTGGCACAAAGGGTTACTTTGTAAATATGGCGCGGGGAAAAGACCACCTTAGCGCTGCCTTAGTATAAAAAGAATTACGCTAAGGCGGCGCTAAAGTGAAGCAAGGCGGTCTTGAATCTGCCCCTTTGTCTAGACAAATCGTAACACTTTTCTCTCTATGGATATGTACAGTGCAGCACAAATGCAAAGCCTGAACATTATGCAGAAATTAAAACATGTCTTGTTTTTAACTTCCGCCTCACGTTATTTTTTTTATGCAAAAACCCTGTCTGTTATTGTTAATGGATGAGGCTTGGCATCACAAACCATGGATTGCAACAGGGGAACACCCATGCCCAACCAAAGGGTCACCACTTTGACACAAAGCAATGCAACTAGTTTGTGTTATTTTGCATTGCTTTGTGTTACTTTAGTGCTATTTTCCAGCACAAACTAAGTTTTGTGCTAGAAAGTGAACCATAAGTTAACACTCTGCATCAGTTGGTGTCATTTTTGTGATGCAAACCTGGCTCAAAATGTTATTAAATGTACCCTCATGTTCTGTAAGATATAAACCTTGCTATAATATCCCCTTTCTGCTGATCACACTTCAGTGTAGAAAAACATCATAAGAAGTAAAAGAGAGTTATTTTGTTTGTGGCTTAACGCCCCCTTGTATATATGGACCCCTCCGATGCAGTTCCCTGCGACGGAGGGGCGTGCAATGGGTGTGGCTGTTTGCGTTCGACTGCAAAACCCATTGCTTTTGACACTGACCCCAGATTTACAAGGAATAGTAAATCTGAACAACGCCAAAAACTATCGCCACCCATGGGGTAGTGTTAGCATGGTGCAACGAGGAGAAATACTTTTAATTATCCTCGTTTTAGCTTTTTCCATGTCTGCTGCATTTAGCAGCACACACAGAAACCCCATGAACGATTGTTTATATGCATGTTTATGTCCCTTCATGCACATAAACAATCATTCCCTTCATCACAGACACTCTTGCATTATAGTGCAAGGATGCCTGCATTGGTACTGGCAGGTAAATTTAGCACCAACGCCAGGGGAAACACAGGGGTGCGCCATATTTTTGTAAATATGGAGCATCCCTGCATTTCAGAACTGATACAGTGTGGAGCTGCCAATTTTGGTGCAGCGTCGCGTTTGCCCAGTTCCTTGTAAATCTGCCTCATTATTTGAAATATGAAGGGCCCGCTTCAGTTTGTTCACTCTATGCAAACTTTTGACATTACTATGTATGGGGTCTGGTGGATTTGAAAACCTTCAGCAATCTTCGTGACAAATTTTGCCTGTCAAAGTCTCGAGTTTTCAGTTAAGACATGCCATCCAGAATTGTATCAACAAAATACGCAAAACACAGACTCAGGGCCTCATTACGACCCTGGCGGTCATAGACCGCCAGGGTGGAGGCCGGAGGTAGCACCGCCAACAGGCTGGCGGTGCTACATCAGGTATTCCGACCGTGGCTGTGAAGCTGCGGTCGCCCAGCTGGGACCGGCGGTTTCCCGCCGGATTTTCCCCGGCTGGGGGAATCCTCCATGGCGGCGCTGCATGCAGCGCCGCCATGGGGATTCCGACCCCCTTCCCGCCAGGAAGAGGCTGGTGGGAACGGGTGTCGTGGGGCCCCTGGGGTCGTGGGGCCACCGGCATGGGCAGTGCAGGGGCCCCCTAACAGGGCCCCATTAAGATTTTCAGTGTCTGCTTGGCAGACACTGAAAATCGCGACGGGTGCAACTGCACCCGTCGCACCCCAGCAAATCCGCCGGCTCCATTCGGAGCCGGCTTCATCTTTGCTGGGGCTTTCCCGCTGGGCCGGCCCAGTGGGAAAGTTAGAATGGTCCCCGCGGTCATTTGACCGAGGGGCGGTGTTTGGGCGGTTTCCGCCCGGTGGGCGGCGCCCGCCGCCCCCCGGGGTCGGAATGACCCCCTCAGTCTTCAATTGAACATGAGTTTTGTTGACTATTGCTGTTACAAATGATATCTGTGTTATGAATATTCAATAGCCCAGTTGAGCTGACCAGGTTGAGAGCATGTCAGGAAACATATAATGAATTTCGTTGTGATAAGTACCTATATAGACTATGGCCCATATTTAAGAAAAAGTGGCGCATCAGAGATAAATGTCGCTATGGCGGCATGAAGGTGACGCTAGGGGCTCATAAAATATGCCTCTATTGCCCAAATATGGGGAAGTTGACCTTTAACAATGCTGGTTGCAAATAATGTATATTTGAGCCAAGGCTGTCCTAGAAAGTTTGGAAAAATATGACGGCAATTATGGTGAAATGATCTGGGCCCTTTTTCTTGCTTATGCCCTAAAGTGATCATCAGCGTGGTCTGTTTTGTTTAATCAACATGTAGTAGATGTTCATTCATCATGGGCGATGACATTCTGGCGGTCATTCTGACCTCGACGGTAAAAGGCGCTTACTGCCGGCCAGAAGACCGCCATAACACCGCCGCGGCCGCGGTAAACCGCCACGGTCATTCTGACCCGCATCTGGCAAACCGCCAAAAACCCGACATCCACAGAAGTCCGCCACACCAAAGGTCAGCGAAAAAATGGCGATGACCAAACCTCCACCGTCACGCCAACAGAAATACGCCCATACCATTACGACCCACGAATCCACGCGGCGGTCTTTCAACCGCGGTATTCCATTGGCGGTACACACCGTCGCGCTCAAAATACACACACCCGTACAAAACACAACCACATTGGACAGTTTGAAATACACACACCTGATACACATACACACACCACACCCACACACCCAATACAATATATAACACACACCCACATTACCCACAAACCCTTACTTCCACAATAGCGAATCAAGGACAGAGAGAGACAGCACTGCTTAGAGTAGACCATCACACAGAGGCTAATCACAACATCACCCACACAATTACAACGCACAAAACACCATACATCATCACACACATCACACTCCACAACACATACAACATCACTCACCTCATCCACACCACCCCATGGCACCCCAAAGACACCCCAGGTTCTCTGACGCAGAACTCAGGGTCATGGTGGAGGAAATAGTACGTGTAGAGCCCCAGCTCTTCGGGGCACAGGTGCAGCATACAACAATTGCTAGGAAGATGGAGCTATGGCAAAGGATAGTCGACAGGGTCAACGCGGTGGGACAGCATCCACGCAATCGGGAGGACATCAGGAAGAGATGGAACGACCTACGGGGGAAGGTGCGTTCCATGGTATCAAGGCACAACATTGCGGTGCAGAAGACTGGCGGCAGACCGCCACCTACTCCCCCAGAATTCACAGCATGGGAGGAGGAAGTCTTGCACATCCTGCATCCTGAGGACCTCGCAGGAGTAGCTGGAGGAATGGACTCTGGTAAGTCAAATCTTAACTACTACTTCCCACCCCCACCCCATCTGCATGCCAGCACATACCCCCACCCTCACCCCCACCCCCATCACACCAACTCCTTCCAAATGTACCACCATCACAACCCACCCATCCCAACACCTAGACCTGCATGCAACCACAAAGCATGGACACCCATCACCAAAGCATGCCCACTGCACATAACCATCTCCCCCATAAGCCACCCTCACAAAAGCCCCCACACGGGAATGCCTGCACTTGGGTACCCGGACACCCACCCATCACACGAAAAGCCACACACAGAACCAATAACCATACCCTTATACACCTGCAGGACCCGAACGCCACCACACCGCCACGGAGGGTCCAGAGATGTCCATCCCACCCCCAGAAGAGGCCCCCAGCGATGACAGCAGCTCTGTCGACCTGGACCCAGATGACCAGCCCCGCCCATCTGGGACCTCTGGACAGTCGGTTCCCCACAGACAGCCACAGGCTACACCAGACCTAACCCCCTCTGGGAACACCAGCACAGCTCCCACCCAGCGGGCCCATGCCTCTGTCTCCAGGACACGTCAATCAGCGGTGTGTCCGCCACTACAGGGCACCCAGGTTGACCCAACAACATCAGGGACCTGGGGGCAGTGGTAGTGGGCACACCGGCCAGGGGACAGAGGCCCAGGGAAACAGGGGAACTGGGAGGGCTGCTGTGCGACAGGGGGGGGACAGGCCCAGGGATCCGACTCTCCAAGAGGCCCTCACCACCATCATGGGAGCATACCACCACTCCCAGGAGACGATGGCGACGGTACTGGCCAGGTTCCAGGAGATCCAGGCACAGCAGGAGGAACGGTACATGGGGTTCAGAGAGGAACTGAGGAACATCGGTACCGCAATGGGGACCATCGTCCTGGCCCTTAACCAGATAGTCACCACATTGCGGGACCATGTGGCACCCCAAAGGGCCCCTGTCACTAGCCCAGGCCAGGAACAGCCTACCACCTCCGCCGGCGCTAGTGGACAGGAGGCCCCCACACAACGTCAGGCCACCAGAACCCCACCTCCTGCTGAAGAACAACCACCCCGCAAGCGGAACCTGAGATCACACAAGAAGACAGAGTAGGATTGCAAGACCCCCGCCAGCATAAGATACCCCCTGATGTCATCCCACTGTCCCACATTGTCACCCTGTCCAACCTTGAACTGCCCCTGCTCCATCCTTCCACAGGCATATGGACAATGCACCTGTGCGACTGAGAACTGGACTCTGCCATGGACATTTCTCCACCCCCACCCATCACCGTTTTACTATCATGTACCTATATGTAGCACTTATAATAAATCACTTATTGCACTTACAATTACGGGAGTCTGCTTTTATTTTACTATCATGTATCACACATAACGGTGCAATTATGTTCTGTTACATTGTAATGACAACATACCAATGACAACAAGCTGTAGTCCATGGGCAAACAAAGCAGAAGTCACGCAGTTGGTCAAACAGCTCTGAAAAGTGAAGTGAAAGTCACAATTCAGTTAAAAGGAAATGGGGGGAAACACAGAAAGTAGAGACGCAGGAGGCCTCAAGTAAATGTAAAATGGCGTGGGTGAATCTTACCTGTGTGCTACTGAAAATACTGTTGTATAACTGTATCTCTGTTGTCCGTGTCGTCCCCGTCGTCTTCCTCCTCTTCACTCTCCACAGGCTCCACAGCTGCTACAACACCACCATCTGGACCATCCTCCTGAACAAAAGGCACCTGTCGTCGCAATGCAAGATTGTGAAGCATACAGCAGGCCACGATGATATGGCACACCTTCTTTGGTGAGTACATTAGGGATCCACCTGTCATATGCAGGCACCTAAACCTGGCCTTCAGGACCCCAAAGGTCCTTTCTATTATCCTCCTAGTTCGCCCATGGGCCTCATTGTACCGTTCCTCTGCCCTTGTCCTGGGATTCCTCACTGGGGTCAATAGCCAGGAGAGGTTGGGGTAACCAGAGTCACCTAATAACCACACACGGTGTCTCTGTAGCTGTTCCATCACATAGGGGACGCTGCTATTTCGCATAACATACGCGTCATGCACTGACCCAGGGAACTTGGCATTCACATGGGAGATGTACTGGTCTGCCAAACAGACCACCTGGACATTCATCGAATGATAACTCTTTCTATTTCTGTACACCTGCTCACTGCCTTTGTGGGGTACCAGAGCCACATGGGTCCCATCAATGGCACCAATGATGTTGGGGATATGTCCAAGGGCATAGAAATCACCCTTCACTGTAGCCAACTCATCCTCCTCAGGGAAAACAATGTAGCTCCGCATGTATTTCATCAGGGCAGACAACACTCTGGACAAAACCTTAGAAAACATAGGCTGAGACATCCCTGATGACATGGCCACTGTTGTCTGAAAAGACCCACTTGCCAAAAAATGGAGTACTGAGAGAACCTGCACCAGAGGGGGAATCCCTGTGGGTTGGCGGATGGGGGACATCAGGTCTGGCTCCAGCTGGGCACACAGTTCATGTATAGTGGCTCTGTCAAGTCTCTAACGAAGTATAATATGTCGTTCTTCCATTGTCGACAGGTCCACCAGCGGTCGGTACACGGGAGGATTCATCCTTCTCCTCGCAAGTCCCAGCGGACGGTGCCTAGGAAGGACAACATGGAGTACAGAGTCAAGCAAGCCACAGGTTCGTTCAAACAGCTTGCACAGTAAATGAATCGCAATGCAGTGAAAGGCGTGTATGAGTGGCAATGCACGGCCTAGGCCTGTGTGACGCAGTAGAAATTAAGCCATGTGGGCCTTTGAAATGGCAGCTGCCTGACCTGTGAAGTGAGACAATGGGATGTGAGGTCAATGCGCTGGCGTGGCACACCGTGGCGGTAGGCGGTCGAAGACCGCGGTGCGAAGCCGCATTGGTTAACATTGAACCCTATGGGTCTCAGTAGCCAATGACGATGTGCGCCGGCGGTCACGGTACGCACCGCGGCGATACGCACCGCTGCGGGCGTGATCGCCATTTTCTTGCCGCTTAATCACTCGAGACCTGATCATCCACAGGAGAGGACCTATACTGCAAGTGCTGCTGTGACCTCGGTCTGGGAGATACTATGGCTGCTGCGACTGGGGAAAGGGCCCCTGCCTTCACTTCAGAAGAGTTGGAGAAACTTGTTGATGGGGTCCTCCCCCAGTATGCGCTACTCTACGGTCCTCCAGACCAACAGGTGAGTACACTGGGTGCACGTTGAATGGGCTATGCCTGTGCTGAGTGGGGTGTATGTAAGATGGTGGGGAGGGGAGCGAATGAGGAGTGCAACGCACAACAGATGAGAGCAGGTGCCACATGCCAAGGTTGGGGAGGGGGGGGCACTCACATCTACCATGCAGAAAAGTGATGATATTTCGTTTCCCACCCTGTACATGTCACATAGGTCAGCGCCCATCAGAAGATTGACATTTGGCGTGCCATCGCCAAGGACGTCCGGGCCCTGGGGGTCCACAACAGACGGGGCACCCACTGCCGAAAGAGGTGGGAGGACATCCGCCGCGGGACCAGGAAGACCGCCGAGTCTCTGCTGTAGATGGCCTCCCAACGTAGGAGGGGTGCCAGCCGCCAATTGACCCCCCTGATGTCCCGGATCCTGGCGGTGGCCTACCCCGATTTGGATGGGCGCGTGAGGACATCAAAGCAGACACAAGGGGGTGAGTATCAGCACATTCTGCTATCTTTGCGCGCAGTGGAGGTGTCTGGGTTGGGGAGGAGGGCTGTGGGTGACTTTAGGCCAGGGCGCTTTCTGTAGGCTAGTCCCCTCCTTTAGGCATGGCCCTGTGCCCCCGCCCCCACCTCTGTAGGGTGCCAAATCGAGCTATCCATGGTCCTGCATCACCCATGTGTGCATTTGTTGTCCATAGACCTGTAGGCCTAGTCACAAGTACTGAGTAGTGTACCCCGATTGCGCGGCGTAGTGCAGGGGGCTTCTGTGTCTGTCCTCTCCGCCAACGGTGTTGCCAATGCATGCACTCAACCTGTCTTTATTTCTCCCCCCACCCATTTTCTTTATCGTCCTGTGCATGTGTGCATTAGCATCATCAGGCGGAGGAGAATTGCCATCGGAGCACGAGGGAGCTGCAACTCACATGGCCCCGGAGGGCCATGCTACAGATACCGAGTTCACCAGTGAGACGGAGGGCGAGGGGAGCTCCACAACGGGGACCCGTGGAGACGTCAGCGACACCGACACGTCCTCGGAAGGGAGCTCCCTTGCGGTGGCGGCAACATCCGTGCCCACCGCCACAACAGGTACAGCCGCCACCCACCGCACCAGCCCCGCCCTCCCAGCAGCCCCTCGGCCTTCGCTCCGTGCCCGCTCGCCCAGGAAGGAGGGCATCTCCTTCGCCCCAGGCACCTCAGGCCCTGCCCCAGTTACCCCTGCTGCCCTCAGTGAGGAGGTCATTGACCTCCTCAGGACACTCATTTTGGGCAGTCTACCCTCTTGAATGCCATCCAGGGTGTAGAAAGGGAGGTGCATCGGAGCAATGCATACCTGGAGGGCATTCATTCGGGTCAAGCTGCCCATCAACGATCGTTCAATGCTCTGGCCTCAGCACTGACGGCAGCCATTGTCCCGGTTTCCAGCCTCCCTTTTCTAACTGCCTCCACCCAGTCCCAGTCTCCTGTTCCTCTGCCTATCCCATCCACACCATCAGACCAGCCTTCACACACCTCAACACCCAAGGGCAGTTCATCCAGACATAAGCACCACAGATCCCACAAGCATTCACACAAACAACATCCAGATGCAGACATGGCAACAGTCACTACCACCTTTGTGTCCCCCTCCTCCTCGTCTCCCTCCTCCCTCCCTGTGACGTCTCCACTCACACCTGCATGCACACCACCATCAGCCAGTACTTCCATCACCAGCACACCCTCCAGTACAGTCCGCACACGTGCAGTCACCACCCCCACTGCCATTTACACGTCCCCTGTGTCCTCTCCCAGTGTGTCTGTCACCCCCTCTTCCAAAACACACAAACGCAGGCAGCCACCCACCCAACAGCCATCCACCTCACCACAGCCTCCGTCACAAGCACCTGCACCCAAAGACAGCACACTTGACTCTCCTACAACCACATCCTCTTCCTCCACTCCCATACCCACTACACCTACCTGTCCCTGTCCTTCCCAAGTGCAGTTCCTTTCCAACCTTGAGCTCGTTCCAGTCACTGACCCACCCCCTCCATCTGGTAAGAGTCCTAAGAGCACCTCAGCCACCACCAGCCCTGCATTGAGGGCGACCATTGTGCACGGGTTTTGGAGTCCACCTTTCCCGAGTGCAGATACATCGGCCAGCAGCAAGGGGACAGCCAGCCCACCCCCTGGGAAGAGAACCCGAAAAACAAAGGGCCGGCGCGAGAAGGCTGAGACGGCTGCCACCAAGGAGCGTAGTCGTGGCCCGTCACCTGCCACAACATCAAGGGGAGGCAAGGGCCAGAGAGCTTCATCGAAGGAGGGCAAGGGCAGCAGGGCGGAGAAGTCAGCCAGCAGGCGCGCGGACCAGGAGGGCCCCACCTGCCCCATACCGGGTGTGACGGAGGACACCCACGGGCCCAGGACTCCATCACAGGAGGGGCCAGCAACCGCACGGTCGGAGGGCGACTAGGCGGGGAGTCCTGGCCAGGTCTGGCTCCCTTGAAAGACAGGACAAGCACCGCTGAAGAGGGCCCCGCCAAGACAGGCACCGCTGAACAGGGCCCCGCCAAGACAGGCACCGCTGAAGTGGGCCCCGCCAAGACAGGCACCGCTGAAGAGGGCCCCGCCGTCTCAAGCACCGCTCCGCTGGGCCCTTCCTGTCAAGCACCGCTCCGCTGGGCCCTTCCTGTCAAGCACCGCTCTGCTGGGCCCCGCCGTCTCAAGCACCGCTCCGCTGGGCCCTTCCTGTCAAGCACCGCTCCGCTGGGCCACGCCGTCTCAAGCACCGCTCCGCTGGGCCCTTCCTGTCAAGCACCGCTCCGCTGGGCCCTGCCGTCTCAAGCACCGCTCCGCTGGGCCCTTCCTGTCAAGCACCGCTCCGCTGGGCCCTTCCTGTCAAGCACCGCTCCGCTGGGCCCCGCCGTCTCAAGCACCGCTCCGCTGGGCCCTTCCTGTCAAGCACCGCTCCGCTGGGCCCCGCCGTCTCAAGCACCGCTGGCCAATTGACAGTGCAGGTTCTGTGTCGAGCTGGTGTTCACGCTGCACTCTGAGCACCCTGCCTCCTCCAATACCAGTAGAGTCGGTTATCCATCTGATGGCCTGTGGCTTTGAACTCCCCAGGATGGCACAGTGGGCAAGCCACCCACTGTAGAGACTTGTGAGACTGTGGCTTTGCACTCCCCAGGATGGCACAGTGGGCAATCCACCCACTGTAGAGACTTGTGAGACTGTGGCTTTGCACTCCCCAGGATGGCACAGTGGGCAAGCCACCCACTGTAGAGACTTGTGAGACAGTGGCTTTGCACTCCCCAGGATGGCACAGTGGCCATGGAGGCCCCTCGTGGATCTGGCGTCGTGGACTCCTGTGGCTGAGGTGCCCCCCCTTCCCTTCGCCCTGAGGTGCCTGTAGTTTTATCATCTGATGCCCCAGCAGTGTTCTCTCCAACGGTATCTGGTCTCCTGTGTGGGCTTTGCCCATGTGTTTGTGGACATTGGCCCACGGACTGTGGAACTTTAACGAAATGAGCTGGACTTCTTGCCTATGTATTTAGATTTAGCACTGTTCATTTGTTTTTTTAAATATTTAAAATAGATGATTTTCCATCACTTCAATGAACCTCTGAGTTGTTGCTCTGCATTGGTGTGTAGATAGTTGGGGGGCTGTATGGCGTATGTGTGTGCACGTAATCTTTCCTCCTCCCCCCTCCCCTGTGTCGTAGGTGCAGTACTCACCGTAGTCGTCTGCGCCGGCGTTCGTACTCGTGGTAGATGAGCAGGTAGACAATAGCTGGTAGGATGTTTATTTAGGGTTCCATGCTGTCCAGGTTCCTCGTGGAGTGTGTATATGTGAGCTTTTTCCCGTTCGTAGGCTGTTTCTGCCGTGTTTTTATCGGCGGGGCTCCCGCCCCGGAAAAGGTGGCGGATTGGTGAGTTGTGATAGGGTGGGCGGTACATTGTCTGCCGCCTGCCTGTTGGCGGTGACCGCCGCGCTGTTTGTCTGTCCCGCCGTGGCGGTCGGAGTGTTAAAGTGGCGGGCTGTGTTGGCGGTTCCCGCCAGGGTCAGAATTCCTTTTTTTTTACCGCCTGCCTGTTGGCGGATTGGCCGCCGCTTTATCACCGACCGCCAGGGTTGGAATGACCCCCTTTGTCTTTCTTTCTTTGTCATTTTTTAAACTAATTTTTCACCCATATTTCTGTAGAGCTTGGCAATTACTAACAAAGCATCCTGGCACTAAGCAGAATAAACACCAGTTTTTCTTAAAGGAACATTTTATGGGCTACTGAACAGATATGACTTCAAACGAAAAGCAGAATATTGGGATCCGATCTCAATTAAGGTGGAAGTGAATTTCAGGTTTAAGCGGTAATGATAAAAGGCTTTGTGACACAGAACTAATGTTTTAAGGTCTATTTGCCACTTGTCTTGATTTTTTCTTTTTTGCTATGAGAAAACAATAGTACTGTTTAAAAAATCATAACATTGACAAATGATGTAAATTAGCTCTTAAATGGGAGTAGTTTTAAGATATATGTGGGCAGAGCTTCTCTTCTGAGCACAATGTAAATTTCATCATATTTCACAAAGTACACATTGTAATGTGAGTAGAACACATAATCTATTTTAGCAGTTTAAAACAGATTACATTAATGTTGTCTTTCTTGCTGATAAGAACTTTTATTTGTGCAGTTTGAAGCCTGGCACTTTTGTTAAATTAGAAATTGTTGGCGTACTTACCTGACTATGGCACCAAAAGTGAAACATTTAACACAAAACACTCTGGAACTCAGCTTTATTGAGCTATATATTGGAGCATATTTATAATCTCTCGCTTCTGGGTGTCACAATAGTCCTTACTTTGTTTCAAATTTGAACTAATTTTGTTTCATAGAAACTAATGCATGATAACATTTTCTTTCTGAATTATCTCATTGATTTCTATTATTGTGAGATATCAAGTTTATAGCTAGCCCACAATTATGAGTTGCACGTCATTGGCGCTGTGCAAACTCCACGCACGCAGACTGGCATTGTGAAATAATACTCCACCGGTACCACGCAATTAGGAGCTAATCCCCAGTGAATGCCTATTAAATATGGAGAACCAGTTTTCACTAGTTAGATAATGCATGTGATTCCCAACTTCCTTGAAAATTAACTCTTCAGTTAGGGGAAGCTGGATACAGGCTGTGGAAGCCGTAAGCGGGGTTCTGGATAGAGGTAAGTGTCAAAAGCCCCTACCCAAAACTTCGATTTTACTGGAAGGATTTTCTGAGCAGCAAAGACAGACCTGTTGTTCCCACCACTTTTACATCCTATGGAGCAGTGTCCCACAATATCACTTTGCCAGAGCAGTAATTACGCCCTAAGTGCCCAGTCTACCAAAAGAAACGACTCCACATCGATTACTATGGTACTGCTTCCAGAAAACTACAAAATAGTTTGCTAGGGAGTCTATAATTCATTAATTATGCATCCATACGCAGATGTTTCCTGGTTACAGACTTGACTTTGAATTAAATTGGTGGCCTTCTAACTTATAGAGGCTATGGCAGAGATGTTAGAAGCTTCACAGAGAATCTTTGAGATAATAGGAGAGCAAACACATTGTATGAGAGAGTAACATTGTTTCTGAACAAAGATTATTTTTGAAGAACAAACAAAAAACAATAATTGAGCCAAAGCAGTTCAATTCTCCAAAAAATAAAAAAAAATTCTATTTAATTTTTTAGATTTTTAATGGTTTCAGAGGAATATGATTTCTCTCTGATGATTTTTTTTAATAAGTTACATGTTTTAGATTTTAGTGTTTTTCTATTTTGGTGGGTTTACTTTTTGATGACTAATTGCAGATCATGGACATTAGTGACAAAACTGTAAGTTATATTTTTCTTTTTTTAGTGAATGGGAAATATTTATTTGATTTACATTTGTTTGTAGCATTTTAATGCCTTAATTGCCCACCGACTTTGCCAGAAATCTCCATTCTCATCAACAGCACTATTAGAAATAGTTGCTGGTGGCAGGATTCCAGCCACGTTTCCTCCAAGCTCAATCGGAAAGAGCCTTCCCGTCGAGGTACCTGAGTTGGCGGATTGGAAGGGAAATGAGGTAAGAACCCTCCTTTTTGCCTATTTCCACTTCCGTTTTTGACTGCACCTAACTGCATGAGACCTGCTGTTGATGCTGCCAAGGAACCACGGAAAACACACGACCCCGTCATTATCAGACTCAAAGGTAAACACTCCCGATTACTTGTGTATGTAGTTTGGTCACTTCACAATAGCTCGGGACCAGTGCAGTAATATACGTCACAGTAATGTTTTAAAATACAACTTGTGACATGCATATATCTGCGAAACATCTGTGTCAGACATTATTGAAGACGCACCTGTAGATTAAAGGAATCAATTTCATCCACAATTTTTATTGTGGTGTAAGTATCCATTACCAAATGAATGCTTGCACCAAAATAAAAATGACATCACAATTGTAAACTATGTCTATGTGTGCACTCTACAAACACACCTGTAAATGCAAAATAGTGCTTCCAGTTGTGTATGTGAGCCACTACATACACCCCACTGGAAGAATAGTGGCATTCCAACAACACAATGATTATTACAGCAAAACACAATGGCCCTCATTACAACCCTGGCAGTCGGGGATAAAGTGGCGGTAATACCAACAACAGGCTGGCGGTAACTACTGCCAAATTATGACCATGGCGGTGAGAACTCAGATAGACAGCCACTTTACCACACCGACCGCCAGGGCGGAAACAACAGCCACCAACAATCAGGCGGAAGTCAATGTTCCGCCCACCGTATTATGAGACATAAAACCGTCACCTTTCCTGGGGCGGTACCAACGGCATCAAAAGCCTGGGGGTAACACTGCACAGAAGGGAAAGGTCTCACCTTTGGAGACACAGGGAAGAACCACGCCGCCATGGAGCCCAAACTTCAAATATTTCCAATGATAATCTACATCCTGTTCAACCAGAAACACCAACAACGGCGAAGATGAGCACGGTGAGTACAGCCACCTAGCACACGGGAGAGGGGGACAGGAAAAAGAGAGTGACACCCACACGCAACACACACACCCCCAACCCCAACACCATACACACAATCAGCTGCAGTAATAAAACATATTTACCCCGTACCCCTGAGGAATAGTGCAAGCAGAGCATGAATGTGCAAAAGTGAGTGTAATAATAACAACACAGTAGAAATACAAGAATTAAATGTAATAGTATATACATATGTAAAGATCAAGGGACACTGCCAAGTCCTCTGTGTGCTTGGGTCACAGGGCCACAGGCCAAAGTCCAAGGCCCCACTTGTCACCTGCACCAACAGGAAGAGAATGCTGCAGGGGCATCAGCTGAAAAATAGGCAGGCACCTCAGGGGGATAGGGAACAGGGAGGCACCTCAGCCGGCAGATGGGACAAGACCACTGGTTCTGGAGGGGGCAACATGCCCTGTGCTTGGTCCTGGGGAGTGCAAGGCCACAGTCTCTCAAGTGGGTGACTTGCCCTCATGCTCTGGAGGGGACAACATGCCCTGTGCTTGGTCCTGGGGAGTGCAAGGCCACTGTCTCTCAAGTGGGTGACTTGCCCACTGGTTCTGGAGGGGGCATCGTGCCCTGTGCTTCTGATCCTGGGGAGGCTGGGGTTGGTGGGTGTCTTACTCACTGGATTTGCAGGGCGCAGGCCGCACAGCAGCCCATGGAGGCAGGACTACATACCGTTCGCCGGCAGTGACGGCTGCTCAGTGGTGTTAGTGGTGCTGCTGCAGCCGCTGGTGGGGGGAGGCTCCAGCCAATTCCCTGCAGCCTCGGATGGCTGCTCACTGGTGGTGGTGCTGCTGCTGCTGGTGGGGGGAAGCTCCAGCCCATCCCCTTCAGCTTCGGATGGCTGCCCACTGGTGGTGGTGCTGCTGCAGGTGGTGGTGGTGGGGGGAGGCTCCAGCCCATTCCCTGCAGCCTTGGATGGCTGTCCACTGTTGGTGCTGGTGCTGCTGCTGGTGGTGGTAGGGGAAGCTCCAGCCCATCCCCTGCAGCCTCGGATGGCTGCCCACTGGTGGTGGTGGTGGTGCTGCTGCTGGAGGTGGTGGGGCGGAGCTCCAGCCCATCCCCTGCAGCTTCAGATGGCTGTCCACTGGTGGTGCTGCTGCTGCTGGTGGGGGGAAGCTCTAGCCCATCCCTTGCAGCCTCGGATGGCTGCCCACTGGTGGTGGCGGTGCTGCTGGTGTTGATGGGGGCAGGCTCCAGCCTATCCCCTGCAGCCTCGGATGGCTGCACAACCATGGTTGGTGGTGGGAGCTCTGTCTGAGTCCCTGCACCAGGCCCCTTGTCCTTCCTGCCTGCTGGTGCTGGCTCCTTGCCCTTCCTGGCAGCAGCTGTGGCTTGCTCCTTGCTCTTTCTGGCAGCAGCTGGGGCTGGCTCCTTGGTTTTCTTGGCAGCAGCTGGGGCAGGCTCCTTGGTTTTCCTGGCAGCAGCAAGGGCTGGCTCCTTGCCCTTCCTTGCAGCAGCAGGGGCTGGCTCCTTGGTCTTCCGGGCTGCAGCTGAGGCAGGCACCCTTTCCTTGAGGCTGCCTAGTGCAGGCTCCTTCAACCTCTGGACATGTGCCCTGGATCCTTTCCCACCACAAGTAGGTGTGGAGACTACTGGGCCCGTGGACTGGGTGGCTGAGGTGCTTGCCTGGGTTTTTGCCACCCTGGCAAGACGTGAAGGACGGGGTGGAGGGGTAGGGAAGAGGTCAATGGTGGAGAGGAAAAACGTAGGGACATTAGGGCGGGAAGAGGGAGAAGGTTTGGGAGTGGAGGAAGAGGGAGTGGTTGTAGGAGGTGTCCGTCTGCTGTGTTTGGGTGCAGGTGCATGGGCTGGATGCTGGATGAGGTGGATAGCTGTTGGGTGTCTGAGTGCTTGCGTTTGTGTACCTTGGGAGTGGTGGACAGACACAGTGGGAGAGGAGGAAGGGGACGTGTGTATTGCTGTTGTGGAGGTGTCTGCCAGTGAGGTGTGTGTTCCGCTAGGTGTGGTGGTGATGCTGGTAGTGGATGAGGATGTAATGCATGCAGGTGTGAGTGGAGACGCAACTGGGAGGGAGGTGGAGGAGGAGGAGGAGGAGTGGGAGACAGAGGAAATTGTGGATGTTGGTATGTCTGCATCTGGATGGTGTTTGTGTGAGTGCCTGTGGAATGATGTGTGGTGCTTGTGTTTGCCTCTGCCACTCTTGTGTGTCGTCTTGTGTACATGCTCGTCTGCCTGTGTGCTTGGGATAGGTTGGGGTTGGGGGGAATAGGATTGGGAAGAGCAAGTTTGAGAGGGGAGGGTGGAAACAGGGAAAATGGCTGCCATCAGAGAGGAAGCCAGAGCCTGGATTGATCTCCGTTGGGCCGCCAAGCCAGTGTGAATGCCCTCCAGGAATGCTTTAGTCTGTTGCATATGGGCTGCCAGCTCCTGGATGGCATTCACAATGGTTGACTGCCCTCCAGAGGTGGATCTCCAGAGGTCAATAGCCTCCTCACTCAGGGCAGCAGGGCTAACTGGGGGCAGGGCCTGAGGTGCCTGGGGCGAAGGAGATGCCCACCCTCCTGGGTGAGCGGGCACGGGCAACTCGATGAGGGGCTGCTGGTACGGGGGTGGTGGCTGTAGCTGGAGTGGGCACAGAAGTGTCCGCCACCACCAGGGAGCTTCCATCAGAAGAGGTATCGGTGTCACAACTGTCCCCTCCTGTCTCTGCCATGGTGCTCCCCTCGCCCTCCGTCCCACTGGTGCCCACAGCGTCGTGGACTCTGCCGCCTGGGTCCTGTGGGATGCAGCTCCCTCCGTCACCGGTGCCTCTGCCCCTCCACCAGATGATGCTAATGCACATAAGGACAGGGTGACAAAACAAAAAGGGGGGGAAGAGACTAAGGATACACTGGGTCAATGGCTGCACCAACACCACCGTTGATGTACACACCACTGTCACACACAGGGAACAGCCTTTCACACTATGCATTGCACTACCAGTTATAATGCTAGCCACCAAGGCATGAGGAGGGGCCCATACCGTCAAATGCAGCACACCTAGGACCCACACAGCCCTGACCATTTGTGGATGCCTACGAGCTAGGTAGCAGGATTATCACTTCAGAACCCTGGCCAACATGGGACGTACTCTGCAATGTCAGGCCTGTCCTAGGGGCACCCACTGAAACACATCCCCCACCCGGATACCCCCCTACCATGCGTAAGTTGTAATGATGGGCACTGTACTCACCCCCTTGTGGCTGTTGTGATGCCCTCAAGCGCCCATCCAGCACTGGATAGGCCACCACCAGTATGTGGGCCATCAGGGGGGTCAGGGTTTGACGGGCACCCCTTCATCCTTGGGAGACCATCCCTAGCTGAGCCGCCACTGTCTTCCGTGCCCAGCATCTCAGGTCCTCTGACCGTTTCTGACAGTGGGTGCTCCGCCTGCTCTAGACCCCCAGGGTCCGCATGTCCTTGGCGATGGCACGCCATATACCCTACTTTTGATGGGCGCTGACCTGCAAATAAATACACACAGGAAATGGTATCAGTCAGACTGTCCTGCCTGTTACACTTATGGCCCACCATAGCCCTTCACATCACCATTTACACACACATGGCCCAGCACCCAAGCTGTACGCCGCCCAGGGGACATCCAGCCACCCTCCTACACGAGGCCTTCACACACACCGCTCCACGCACTCATGCCACATGCATCGTGCTCACAGTGTACTTACCTGTTGGCTGTGAGGCCCATACAGCGGTTCATACTGAGGTAGGACCCCATCCACCAGTCCCTCCATCTCCGCCGAGGTGAAGGCAGGGGCCCATTCCCAAGTCACACGAGCCATGGTAGGTTCCTGACACAGGTCACAGCAGCACATGCAGTGTATGTCCTCTCCTGCTGAAGGTCAGGTAGCCAGTGTGTGATCAGATAGAAAATGGCGGTTAAGTCTGTGGTGGTGCATACCGTCACTGCCAGCATACATAACCATTGGCCATTGTGCCCCATAGAGCCCAATGTTAACCAATGAGGAGTTGCACGGCGGTTCCCGACCGCCAACCCCAATGGCGCACAACGTCAGCTGAATTACCTCACTTCCAGCTGTCCCTCCACACAGGACAGGCGGACGTCATTTCGGGGGGGGGGGCAGGCCCTGGATAATAACTGCGTCACAGTTAAAAGTAGGACATACAGGACAAATATCACTTAACCATTACAAATTAACATCTTGCATAGTACTATTGTGGCTCCGATGTTCAGTTTGTGACCAGCTCCTCACTCTTTTGTCCCTTAGACTGCAACCACTGCAGAGGAATAGGAGATGGAGACATACACCGTATACTGACACCTGGTGGACTTGGCTACACTGGAGAACAGGCACATTATCATCACCTATAGACTTGACAAGGCCTCAGTCATAGAGCTATGTGCCCAACTGGAGCCTGACCTAATATCTGCTATCCATCACCCCACTGGGACCCCTCCTCTTTTGCAAGTCCTATCTGTGCTCCATTTCTTGGTAACTGGTTCTTTCCAAGTGACAGTGGGCTTGGCAACAGGAATGTCACAGCCAATTTTCTCAATAGTGCTGACAAGAGTGTTATCTGGCCTGATTAAACACATGTGGAGCTTCATTGTTTTCCCCCAGGTGGAGGATTTGGCCACATTGAAGGCTGACTTCTATGCAATGGGACATATCCATAACATAATTGGGGCGATTGATGGAACTCATAATGTATTTGTTCCCCCCGGCAAAATGAACAGGTGTTCAGAAATCAAAAGAGTTTCCACTACTTGAATGTACAGATGCTGTGCTTGGCGGACCAGTACATCTCCCATGTCAATGCTAAGTATCCTGGGTCGGTGCATGATGCCTTTATCCTGAGGAATAGCAGCATCCCAAATGTGATGGCCCAACTACAGAGGCACCGGGTGTGGGTAATAGGTGAACCCTGGTTCCCACCCAGTAGATGTTGGTGTATGGGTATGGTGTGGGCCATATAGTATAGTGTGTGCCTAAATGTTGTCCCTCGATATTTGCAGGTGACTCAGGTTACCCCAACCTGTCATGGCTACTGACCCCTGTGAGGATTGCCAGGACAAGGGCAGAAGAACGTTACAATGAGGCACATGGGCGAACAAGAAGGATAATCAAATGGACCTTTGGCCTCCTGAAGGCCAGGTTCAGGTGCCTCCATCTAACTGGGGGATCCCTGTGCTACTCACCCAAGACGGTCTGCCAGATTATTGTGGCATGCTGAACATTGCCTTGAGACGCCATGTGCCTTTTCTGCAGGAGGAGGAGGCTGGAGATGGCCGTGTGGCAGCAGTGGACCGTGTGGACAGTGAGGATGAGGAGGCAGAGGATGAGGACAACAGAACATCAGTCATCAGACAGTACTTCCAATGACACACAGGTAAGACAGTGTTACTTCACATTTCATTGTCATTACTTAAATTATCTTTGGCACTGGCATGCTGTTATTTCCCACTTATATGCCCACTCACTGTACCCTTTAGCAACTCATTTTGCAGATGTTGGTGCCACACGATGGCTCCTAGTGTGATCACTGCAGCCAACTACAGTTGAATTGCAATGTTTGAACCTGGTTAAACGAATACATACTTAAATAAGTTTGACATGCTCCATACTTGTATTTTTTTCAATGTGCATTGGGATGGGGTGATTATGGAAGAAAGTCCAGGGGAATGTTCCAGTCTATTTGGTGCACAGGTGCATTATCCATGGGGACATAGGAAGGGGAGCAATGGCAGTTCAAGGTGAACAGGGTGAGAGAGTGGGACACAAGGGTGACAATCAGGAGAGTCATTTCCTGGCGGGGGTCTTGGCAGTAGTCTCTGGCTTCTGCAGGGATCGCAGCAAAAGTTTGCGGGTGGTTCACCTTCTGCAAGGGGAGGGATGCTGGTGGCCTTTTGGTCCTGTGGCGGGGCCACCTGTCCACTAGTGGCAGCGGAGGTGGACAGCAGTTCAGATATCTGGCTAGTGGCAGGGCCCCCCTGTTGGGAGACTGCCTCCCTCTAATGTTGGCCTTGTCTGCCAGCACCCCTGCTATGGAGAACAGGGTGGTTTTGAAGGCTTGCAAGTTCTCCCTAATCCCCTGCTTCTGTCCCTCCTGCAGCCGCCTGTTATCCTGCACGTTGTCCAGGATCTGGCCCAGCGTATCCTGAGAATCTTGGTAGGCTCCTAGGATCTCTGCAAGTGCCTCCTGGAGAGTCCGTTCCCTGGGCCTGTCCTCCCTCTGCGCACAGCACTCCTCCCAGTGTCCCTGTTGTCCTGTGCCTCTGTCCCCTGAACCGTGTGCCTACTGCCACTGACCACAGGTCCCTAATTGTCTTGGGTATGAGGTGTGCCCCGGGGTCCCTGTAGTGGTGGACACACTGCTGATTGACGTGTCCTGGGGACAGCGGTATGGGTACGCTGGGTGGGTGCTGTGGTGGTGTTTCCAGATGGGGGAGGCTCTGTGGTCGTGTGTGACTGTGGCTGGGTAACTGACTGTCCAGAGGTCCCTGATGGGCCAGGTTGGTCATCCAGATCCAGGCGACAGGAGTTGCTGTCATCACTATGGGCCTCTTCAGTTGGGGGACTGGATAGTGCTGGCACCTCTTCTCCTCTGACATTGGCTGGGATACCTGTGGGGATCTAAATGCTGTTTAATTGTTTCTGTGTGTGACATATTGGGCATCAGTGGGTTGCCCTCTTTGTTTGTTTTTGCCCTGGCAGCTTTCACTTGTGTACGTTGGTGTATGATGAGATGATTAGTTCTCTCTAGTGTGCATGCTTTAGTGATAGTTGTCCATGCAGGTCTGTGAGGGGTGCCCATGCACTGGTATGGCATGCAGGGCTTGGCATTGGGATGAGTGAGATGTGATGATGGGGGGTGTGGGAGGTGGTGGAGTGATGGGAGTGAGGGTGGGGGTATGTGATGGCATGCAGGTAGGGGGGTGACAGTAGTATAGAGTTGACTTACCATAGTCCAATCCTCCTGCTACTCCGGCCAGGCCCTCAGGATGCATGATTGCCAAGACTTGCTCCTCCCATGCTGTTAGTTGTTGGGGAGGAGGTGGGGGTCCACCGCCAGTCCTCTGTACAGCGAGTTGGTGTCTTGCTGCAATGGAACGCACTTTCCCCCGTAGGTCGTTCTGTCAACATCAGGGCAGTGTGTGCTCTACGGGCGACTAGAATGCAAAAATCCAGCACTCTCAAGATAACTTAATTTATGCATTGTGCTGATATGCTGTTGTTTAACCTTTTGCATTGCAGAGTTTAATCCTGAAGACTTATGTTCAAGGTGCATATAAATACTGTTAATTTGCAATGTACTGCTGCAGGCTTTCAGAGTGTGTCAGGGTGTGGTCCCCTTTCCAGGGCCTTCTAGAAGCTTTCCCTGCAGCATGCTTGGGTGTGGTTTGTGGGCTGGGCCAAGACTCTATATAAGGGAGCCAGCCCAGCTCCACGTGCTCACTATTCAGAGGTCCCGATGCAGAGTAGCAGCAACTTCCTGAGCTCCTGTTCCGGAAGCCTACTTTGATCTTCCAGGCCTCGCCCTTTCACTTTGCTGGGTGATTCTTGATCAGGGCGGTAAGACAGAGGTCGGGCTGGGCCCCCGATCCCGTTCTCGAAGGATTTCAAGTTCTTGGGCCTAATTAGCACGATAAATCTATTTTGCTCTTGTGCGTTTGAAAGTGCGCTTGATGTTTAATGACATTTACATCCTGGCATTTGAATCGGCTAGACGCGCGATTCTTTCTTTGTATACAAATCTTGATATTCATTGTGTGCAACCATTTAATGGCATTTACAAGGTTGCATTTGAATCGGCAAGACGCGCGATTCTTTACTCGAGTACAAATCTTGATATTTATTGTGCGCAACCATTTAATGGCATTTACAAGGTTGCATTCGAATCGGCAAGACGTGCAATTCTTTACTCGAGTACAAATCTTGATATTAATTGTGTGCAACCATTTTATGGCATTTACAAGGTTGCATTTGAATCGGCAAGACGTGCGATTCATTTCCTGTGCTTAATTCATGTTATTCATTGTACGCTACCATTTCTTGGCATTCATATGGTGGTATTCGAATCCGCAAGACGCGCAATTCATTTCCTGTGCTTAATTCATGATATTCAATGCGAGCTACCATTTCTTGGCATTCACATGGTGGCCTTCAAATCGGCAAGAAGCGCGATTCATTTCTTGTGTCTAATTCATGATATTCATTGTTCGTTACCATTTCATTGCATTCACATGGTGGTATTCGAATCAGCTAGATGCGTGATTCATTTCCTCTGCTTAATTCATGATATTCAGTGTGCGCTACCATTTCTTGGCATTCACATGGTGGCCTACGAATCGGCAAGACACGCAATTCATTCCTTGTGTTAAATTCATGATATTCAATGTGTGCTACCATTTCTTGGTATTCACTTGCTGGCCTTCGAAACGTCAAGACGCGTGATTCATCTCTTGCGTTTAATGCATGATATACATTGTGTGTTACCACTTCATGGCATTTGCTTGGTGACCTTCGAATCGGCAAGACGCGCAAATTCATTTCTCGTGCCTAACTCATGTTATTCATTGTGCACAATCATTTCATGTTATAAACCTTTGTGGAAATCTGCAATGTGCGCAATTCATGTTCCTGCATTGTAAGAAAACTAAAGTGTTAGAATTCTAGATGTTATATTGTATGTGCATAATAAGTCCCTCTAGTACAATTCACATACTGTTATAGAAACCTTTCAGATTATTTCCTGGTCCTCATGCAAAGACTATTCTTGAATTTGAAAGTGTAATGCTAGAAGGTTCTGATGTTTCTAATCCATATGTAACATTTCATTGAGTGGTTCATTAGAAAATGGTACTAATCTTTCTTGATTCCCTCACAGGTATCCAGACATCTTGAGGCCTAATTATTTAAGTTCATGCTTAAGTTATCCATGTTTCCAATATGACAATGCTTACAGTCATAGCCTTGTAATGATTAATATGGTATAATCTTGATATTATGTGTTTTAACCTTTTGCTTCCTACAGGTCTCCTTCCCAGCTGTTCCCTACCTAATCCCCTTTTCCCCACTTGGACTCGCTTAGACTCTGTGACATTCTAATCAGAGTATTGGAGCTGTCTTGTGGTGGATGTGTTGGGAACGTGCACAGACCCCGAGGATCTGGTGACTCTGACACGTTCCACCTCTTCCTGATGTCGTCCCTTGTTCTGGGGTGCTGTACCACGGCGTTGATCCTGTGCACGATCCTCCACCATAGCTCCATCTTCCTAGCAATTGATATCTGCTGCACCTGTGTTCCAAATAGCTGTGGCTCTACCCTGATGATTTCCACCACCATGACCCTTAGCTCTTCCTCTTAGAATCGGGGGTGTCTTTGTGGTGCCATGGGTGTTGTGTGAGTAGTGTGGGTGAGGGTGCGTAGGGTGATGTGTTTGGGTGTGTGATGTGGGGTGCATGGGTGGTGTATAGGTGTAGGTGGTGTGTGGCTCTGGTTTTGTTTGTAGTCGTGGTGTCTGTCTCGTGCCAATGGTTTGTATTCGTAAGGGGTTGTGGGTAATGTGGGTTTGTGTTTTATAGTGGTGTGGGTGTGTGGGTGTGGTGTGTGTATGGGTGTCATGTGTTTGTTATTTAATTTGACCAATGTAATGTTGTTTCGTATGTGTGTGTGCATTTTGACCGCAGCGGTATGTACCGCCAATGGTTTACTGCCATTGAATGTCCGCCGTGGTGATTCGTGGGTCATAATGTGGTGGGCATTGTTCTGTTGGCGTAACTGTGTGGGTTTTGATACCGCCAATTTATCACTGACCTTTGGGGTGTGGCAGACTTGTGTCTGTGGCTGAATAGTGACGGATTGGGGTGTGTGTGTCATAATATGGTGAACGGATATCCGCCGCAGCGGGGGTATGTTGGTAGCAGTCAGCATGGCGGTAAGTGGAATTTACCGCCACTGTCATAATGAGGGCCAATGTGTTGACACACTGTGTTAAAGTTGGACTCAAGTCCTTATACATGTACTCCTGCTTTCATGTATATGATATTGGAAATGTATCTCAGATGTGACCATGTACATTGTATGGATGGTACAATTTCAACTGTCTGTGTTGCCCTTCACTTGTCTCCTGCCTATAGTCCAAGGGGGGTCCTCCTCAAGTATGGGCATCTGTTGGGCACAGGTGAGTGTTGTAGTTTTGTTGTGGTTGTTGTTGTGATGTGTGTATTTCAGTACTGTTGTTGTTAATATTGTATCATACAACCCATATACTCTATACTGAGCTTCATCGTGGCACATCTACCTGTATGCAAATGAATTACACAACAGTTTTTCTCACTTGGCCTACAACTGTACATCCATGTTTAGTCATGTCACATTCATCTTTCTCAGATCCCTTATTTCCCTTTATACTTATGCTGAAAGGCAGATGTTTAATAATGTATCTGCTTTTTCAAAGTTGAAAATCAGATCTATACATTTTTATTGCTAGGTTTTGTTGATATTTTGACTCTGCCATTTGAAGGTTTGGTAAGCAGCCATAATACTGAGCTTTCTACGGTACGAACTGGAGGTTGGGGCTCAAAATCTATTTACTTGAGCATTATATTGAGTGAGCTCCATTTGTGCACAGTAAGACTAAAAAACCAGAGGTCAAGCAGCAAGAAAACACGAAGGGCCAGATGTAAGAAATTCTTATTTTGCTTTTCCTAAATAGCAAATCCTATGAAATCGCTATATAGGAAATGCAAAATGGAATGTACAAAAATAGAGTTTTCCTAATAGCGAATCCTACAGACTAGGAATCACCATTAGGACATCACTACTTATGAAATGCTACACCATTTGTTTCTATGAGCCAAAAAGCCCATAGGTATGAATGGTTTTGCATTTCCAAATTAGCAATTTCCTAATAGGAAATCGCAAATTAGGAAATGCAAAACCAAGGGTACCCAGAGGCCTACTCCCCCTCCTTGATGCACCCCCCAAAAAAGTGGAGCACATATAAATTGCACATATGCCCTAGTGGTATTTGTGTGCTACATGGCACTTTAAAAAATGTATCTTGAATGCATTTTTCTGGAGTCCATTTCGCATTTAGGAAATGATTTATATATGAGCTTAGGAAACAGCGAATAGGAAATCCCTATTTGCAATTTCCTTTTTGGGAATGGCAAAATGCTATTTTTATTGGGTAGAAATCTCATTTGCAAATCCCTATAGGCCTTTGTACATCTTAAAAGGCAATTTAGCATTTCTTAAGGGACCAACATTGCGAATCAGTCTGTTCAGAAATGCTACATCCTTTTGTACAGCTGGCCTTCGGTTTTTTTCTTGAGTAGAACCCACTTTGCTACAGTGGTCATTCACGCGCTGCTGATATTCAGTTGTCCTTCAGCTGGTGCTGCCTGCAGTCAAGTATAGAGTTGTTGTTATGACTTAACAATAAAAAAAAATCTTCACTCTAATCTTCTGAACTCAGTGTTATGCATACCTTTTTATTTCTCTTACCATGGAGCAAAAGGTTTTAACAGTTCAAATTTCAGCAGTGATTAATAAACACAGTACAAGGCAGTGAACCAAAGAATATTGTAATTGCGAATCTCTGTAAACATAAAATCTACACCTCCACTTTGGCAGAGCAGTGCTTTCTATAATGGGATCATGGTTGTAAAGAGCGCAGAGTAGTTTGATTAATTGAGAAGCTTACAGAAGAGAATAAACTATGTTGGGTACATTTTGCGGCTGATGTTAGCAAGCAACATTATTAAAGACATGAGAAGCATGAAGATAAAAATGTGGACCGAAAGGATGAAGTGTTCAACAGAGGAAAGACAGATGACACAGAAGAAAGACAACTGAAAGAGGCATATATGAAATCACAAAATTAATAGGTGACAGCAAAGGGAATGCTTCAACACGATATAATGAAAATAAAAAAACGAGGGAGACACACAAACTCAGATCAACTTGGGTACAGATTTAGCTATAAGATAGATAGGGCTAGTTCTGGGTTGAAATAGTTTGTCATGCATAAGATGAAAAAATTTTGATGCTATCAGCGGCGGCTGCCAACTAGGCAGAGTGCGGGGGCAGGCAAATGTGTGCTCGGTGGATGCGTGCATGCAAGGTGAGTGGATAGTGTAGATAAAAAGAAATAATCACTTACCTTGCTTACTGCACGAAGTCCGACGTCTTCCTTGCTCCTGTTCTTGTTCTGCTCTGTCTTTTCAGGCTCAAGTAAATTCCCCAAACCAATGCTGGTGTTGATTTCATGCTGGTAACCAGCATGAAAGAAGTGCCAGGATTGGAGGAAGCAGCCTCCCTCAGCATTCTAAAGAGCACTGGGGGCATGACGGATGCGTTAGAGAGGTTTAAAATGCGCATTTCTGGCTGACCACCGTAAGTCAGCCGACCAAAGAGACATGCGCAATTTATACCTAAGTGCCTAGCCAGGCCACCACTTCTCCCTGCTGCAGCAATGGCCCCGTCCTGTCCAAACACTCTTCAGGACAGGTGGATGAAAAATAAAATGGTAATAAATTATCTTAATTACCATTTTATTTTTCATCTCTGGGGCTTTCCCGGAAATCATTTTTGGCAGTGGTTGGACGCTCCTCCGTGCTAATGGAGGAACCGCTCTCGGGTGCTATTAAAACAAAACAAGGTGTTCTCACCAGCACATGAGCAAATACATGGTGATGATATGAACTTGGCATGTCCTGGACGGGAGCTGGAGTGGAGGGGATGTGAAAGCCCTTCCTTCCTCAACATTTCCCAGGAACAATGACCAGGTATAGGAAGCTTATGGTTTTAATTTTGGGTGCACACTGAGCAATATCCTGATTGGCTGACAGCTGGGGAGAGTGCTGAGGGATCAGATGGGCTATTATGCTCAAACAGGAGGTCTTTCAGTAAAGACTTCTGAAGTCTTGGTTCACAAGAGACATGTGAACATGTAATATGTAAATAAAGGAGATGAGAGTAGTGAATCAGTGAGCCATGACAACGAAAAATGGGACGGAGAGCTAGTGACTCTGCAATCAAGGGCACTGTGGAGTGCAGTTACTGCATGTATAGATGTGTTTTAACTTTTCATGAAATGTAAGGTATAAAGCAGGAACTATAATTTAAAAAGTAACTGAAAAGTGGACTTGAAGAAAAAGTTTCTTGAAAAGTAGTTGGGCCTGAAAACAAAAAGCAATACATCATGCATGCCAAATACAATTTTTTAAAGCTACTTGGTGTTGTGCTTTGAGGTTACGAAAAGGTATCAGAAGACTTTAGGGCAGCCATCTAGGGATCAGGCCATCCCAAATCCTAAAATGAACAGCCAATTAGGCTGCCATCACTTTGTCAGGCTTGCCTTTGAGTGCTGAGTCATGAAAGAAAAAAATAGTAATCATGCAGGCAAAGAAGCCATCCTGGAAAGATACATTTCTGAAACACAATCAGCATAGCAAAAATACATTCTTTTTTTAAATATGTGCTAGGTAAAGATGTAATCACACAGTAAACTATTCGATTTGCAGTTTTTGAAGAAGTTTTCCTTTATGTGAATTTTTTGTTTAGCTTGAGAGGGGTATGCCATCAAATTCATTATACAATATCATGCTAGTGTTGCAGCTGATATGCTAATATGAGAATATGCTAATGATTTTGTATATTTACTAATGAGAAAATTTAACATTTGATTAACAGTAATTGAAAAAAAACGTGTAATGTGCAAAATGTGCCCACGGGGAATGGTCACCGTCTGTGTTAACAGTACTAAATAATGTGAAAGTTTAATATTTGTACTAATATGCTATAATGAGAGATATAAATTTATGTTATGATGCTTCATATTCTTAAATTAGCTACACCAGAGGCCTAGTCGGCGCAGGGCCTTGCTTGCTTAAATGTGGAGACACAATAAGCTGCCGCAGACTGGAACTGGAGAAAAGGACCTTGAACTGTACAGAGTTCACCATGAAACACTGCTAGAAAAATCTGCAAACTCACCAGCGGACAGGAGAGGATCAGAACAAATTGATACAATTATGTGTAGAGTAGGCTAAATGTACTTTTCCAGGACTTGAACAATGGAGCTACAGACTAAGAGCTGGGGGCAACAATTTTGTTACCTGAAGAACCGGATGATGTACTCATCGACAAGAGGACCAATCATGTTAATGGAACTTGACTCTCAAAATAATGTAGACAAGTGGTAAACAAAAACTATAGGAGTCATAACCCCTGATAAGGTTGACCAATGGGCAAATTGTGGGACGGACTGAGAGACCCTAATAAAAAGTCACGACATAAGGGGAAAAATCAGAACAGAGAGGCGAAAGTTGATGACGTCAGGAGACGCTGTCCGAAGTGCTGAAACTTGGGCTTTCTTCTGTGAGCCTGAGCCTTGCTGATGACTGATGACCTGGAGACGAAGACTGAATTGTTGCTGATCTATCTTGGATAGGTAGCTATAACCTGACTGACTGATGAATGCTTTTTCTTTCTAGGTACCGACTGTGCTGTTAAAAGTTTTTTTTTTCATTAGTTAGAGTTTTCCAAATTAATGTTTTTAACAAAATTATTTTTGCATGAAGACCCACATGCTGATGCTAATTGGAGATAGGTAGGCTGACAAGGCGACTTAGGGTGACTTTGACTGACTGACTTATATTGCTGAATTATTCAATGCTCATGAATTGCTACACTTAGATTAATGTTGTTTGCATATTAATAAATCTAGAAAATTCTTTGCTCATGTTGCTAATAAAGTTTGGGAATCATGGTTTTTCGTTGAATAAAGGGTTTTGATTAGAGTTGTAATTAATAGGGAATAAAACAAACTAACTTCCATATGAGTGATGGTGGTTTCTGATTAAATTAGTTCTGGGTATTTTAAGTTGATTGGATTGATTTGTTGTGGATGTCTTTTACTCACTATACTTGACTAGGATACCCTATGCGATCCAAAAGATTCATCAACCTATACGCGTCCCCTTGTAAATTTACTTACTAAGGACAAGGCACGCTAGCACTAGGTTACAAAACAGTTCTGGTAGCTATGGTACAAGAAGCAGGTTTTTCCTCAGAGAAATGTGTGATAGATTCTAGCATTGCTATAGAAGACAGCTGGCTATCCTTTCTTCACCCTTTAGTGTCTCAGAGGCAGTAGTGGCATCCTTTTGTGTGGAGAACAAGATTCATCATTTTCACAGGAAGGTCCAGATACAATCTCCTTTCTTTTAAGTTTACACTAGGTCTAGGACTTCCCTACACAGTTGGTGAAGTGGTACCATTTTTATCTGGCCCACTAGCCAGGATTGGTGACATTTTGCAGTTTTCCTGCAGAAATACCACCTCTTGATAAGTTCACTTAGCAGCAGTTCCTGTTTTCTTGACTATACGGTATCTGTTGTTCAAGGTGGCAGAAACTCGACTCCTATGTTCAAAGCTTTCAGTCTCCTCCTAGGTCCTACCCTGTGAAAAACAAGATCCACCACCTGTGACTATGAAGGAAGAGCCTACGACCTCTAGGAGTGGAGATGAATGTTCGAGAGAAACCTGGTTCAAAGGGTTCTTCCCTTAAGGAATACTCATGACATAACATCACAAACCCAAGCCTCAGCTTTGCCCTTTATCTATCTCTGTTGATTCCCTGTTGTTACATTCCTAAATAAGTGTTCAGTATTCTTTCTTCTCCCAGAAACAGCCTACTAGTTGCACTGGGAGATCAGAGTTTCACACCTCATCCAGGCTTAATCACTGACAAGAGGGAAACCCAATAGTGATGGCTGCTCTCAGAGAAGATCAGCTCCACTGAAATAAGTTAAACTTTAGAATCCAAGAATAACAGTGTTCCAAAATATACATAACACCTGTTTAGCAAAGCAGGATGTTACATCACTTTTCCTTTTTGTTAGATCTGACAGCCTTACGGTGGTCACCCCTAACTTTTTGCCTGCCTCCCTCCACTTTTCGGACACTGTTTTTGCTGGTTTTAGGACTCTGCACACTTTACGACTGTTAACCAGTGCTAAAGTGCATATGCTCTCTCCCTTAAACATGATGACATTGGATCATACCCAACTGGCTTATTTAATGTACTTATAAGTCCCTAGTAAAGTGCACTATATGTGCCCAGAGCCTGTAGATCAAATGCTACTACTGGGCCTGAAGCACTGCTTGTGCCAACCACTTGAGTAGGCCCTTAACCATGTCTCCCGCCCGCCATTGCAATGCTGGTGTGTGCAGTTTCACTGCCAATTCAACTTGGCATTTAAAAGTACTTGCCAAGCCTAAAGCTCCCCTTTTTCTACATATGTCACCCCTAAAATAGGCCCTAGGTAACACGTAGGGCAGGGTGATGTTTAGACAAAAGGCAGGACATGTACCTGTGTAGTTTACATGTCTTGTTAGTGTAAACCTCCTAAATTCGTTTTAGTTGTGGGAAGAAGAGGGAGAAGAAGAAAGGCCCCTGTTAGAATGTCAATAAATTAAAAACCCAACTACAGGTCGTGTGGGACGATGTCCGGAAACATCTAGAGAAAGCTCAGAAAAACCAAAAGACTTATTATGATCAAGGGACCAGAATTTGTTCCTTCCAACCGAATGACCGAGTCCTAATATTACGACCCTCATCCGAAAACAAACTCTTAGCCAGGTGGCAGGGACCCTATAAGATCTTAAAGTCCGTTTCCCCAGTCACATATCTGATCGAACTATCTCAACACCCTAAAAGGACACAAATATATCATGTCAACTTGCTAAAAAAATGGGAAGAACCAAAAGAAACTACAACACCCACCGCTACAGGATTTTTAGTAACCCCAGCAACAGCTTTAGGGATGGACCTATTCCCTACAAACAGTGAAGAGGCAGGGGAAGCCCCACGTGTTAATAGCTCTCTTACAGAGAATGAAAGAGCCCAACTCACAGCCCTCTTAAACGTACATGCACAGTTTTTTTCAGGGACACTGGGAAGAACCAATTTAATTCAACACCACATTAGAACCCCTGAGGGAAAAACCGTCTGGTTACGACCCTACCGGATCCCGGAAGCGCGGAGACACCTCATTGAAGAGGAAGTTCAAAAGATGCTAACCCTCAACGTTATTGAACCATCTACAAGCCCATGGTGTTCTCCTGTGGTCATAGTACCAAAACCGGACGGTTCCGTGCGGTTTTGCATTGACTTCCGCAAACTAAACGAAATATCCCTCTTTGACACATACCCCATTCCGCGGGTTGACAATGTACTTGAGAAATTAGGAAAAGCCCGGTATATGTCAACCTTAGACCTGACGAAGGGGTACTGGCAAGTCCCACACGCTCCTGCAGACAAAGAGAAAACAGCCTTTTCCACACAGTCAGGGCTCTATCATTTTACTGTTCTTCCCTTTGGTCTCCATGGGGCTCCAGCCACGTTCCAACGCTTAATGGATCATCTTTTAAAACCGTTCCAAGCGTTTGCTGCGGCGTATTCAGATGATATCGTAATCTTCAATGATACATGGGAAGAACATCTACAACACCTACACAAAATATTCCACACAATGTATGAGGCAGGCCTCACGGCCAACCCAAAGAAATGCAAACTAGGAAACAACCACATTGCGTATCTCTGATACTTTATAGGAAACGGGTTTCTACAGCCCCAAAAAAACAAAGTAGAGGCTATTTTGCGGGTATCTGTCCCCACGACTAAAAGAGAACTCCGCTCTTTTTTGGGTCTTGTGGGGTACTATCACCGGTTTATTCCCCAATACTCCACGCTAGCTGCTGCTCTCACTGATCTCCTTAAAAAACACTATCCATCGAAATTGCCCATGCTCTCGGACTCCCAACTGTCCAGCTTTCACCATCTGAAACAGTCCCTTACGACGGAACCCGTTCTGAGATGTCCCGATTTCTCCACGACATTCCATTTGTATACCGATGCTTCCAATGTGGGGCTAGGGGCTGTCCTTACTCAACCTGACACTGAGGGCCAGGACCATCCTATTGTATATATTAGTAGGAAATGACTTCCCCAGGAGTGCAATTATCCAGTTATCGAAAGGGAATGCTTAGCTATCAAGTGGGCTATTGAAAATCTGCAATATTATCTGTTAGGCAGGCCTTTTGTCCTCTTCACCGACCATGCTCCTCTAACCTGATTGGTTTCACATAAGGACTCTAATGCTCGGGTGCTACGTTGGTTTCTGGAACTGCAACCCTTTACCTTTCAGATACAGCATATTCCGGGTGCTCAACAAGGTCCGGCCGACTTCCTTTCCCGGTTTCCCGATCCTACGGTACTCTATCAGTCCCGATCATGGGATGGGGTATGTAGACGGGTGTCTTCCTCCGCGCCTACAGACTCCTCCGACTGGCGCCGTTCGCGCACGTCAGAGGAAGGAGTTTCCCGTTCCCATGGCAACATGGGGGCGGCACCAGACGCCTGGGACTCGGATTTCCGGGTCCCGGGCGACCTAAAGTGGGACGACGGGCTCGAGGAGGGGGCGGAGGCGTTTTCCGATGCGACGGACGCGAGAGGAGGACACAGAGTGCCGGAAGACGCGGTGCTCGCAGCCGGGGGAGACGAGATTGGGAAGCCGGAGCTTCCCAAAGCGAAAACAAGACTCGAGGAGAGGAACAGCCAGCAGGAGACGAGCGCTTGCCGCCCGTCCCAGGAGGGACGTGGCTAAACAAGGTACGGTCCTTGTTTCATGGACAAACTAACCTTTTAAAAACAGGGAACAGGGGCGAGGAGAGAGGGACGGGAGGGGGAAGTGGTCGAGAGGGGAATAGACGAGGAGAGGGGTTAGAAGGGGAAACCACTGCTAATAAGTAGAAGCATAGAGAAAGCCTAAAACTCTGAACCGGATTGCTAGCAAGGATCTACAGGGGAGCACTAAGGGTGTTTGAGTGAAGCACATGTGTTTCTGCCCTCCCACACACACACACACAACCGGGTCTCTCTATCTCTCTCTCTCTCTCTCCCCGATTGTCTCTTCCAATCTTACTTTTGTGTTAGAGATATCTCTGCGCCCGACTTACCTTCCATTCCGCTCCTTTGTTTTCCGGTATACCTGGGAGTCCACATCAAGTTAGCGCCAGTCAAGAGGGGAACCTGTAAAGAACACCGAGAGAGACCTTAAAGAAGAAAAGCGCACGAAAACCTCAAACAACAAGTTTTGCACGAATTCCTAAATAAATATCACCTTCACCTAAAATAAGTCTCAGAGTCCTTCGTGCCACCCACCCACCCCGTAACACTCCCTCTCATACAAACACACCTGTTGAACTAGTTCTGTGCATATGAATCATATCCATCAAACCTTTGGTGACTTCCTGACAATACTTCACCACCCATTGTAGATATGTCCCAATTTTGCTGTTGCACATTTCCACCAGTCCATTAGTTTGAGGATGATAAAGCACTGGCCTCACTTGCTTGAGATCCACCATCTTTGCTGATGTAAAGTGGACACCATTGTCCATTATTCATCATAGGTGGACCGTCTCTTGAAAACAATTCTACAAAAAAATCTAAAGCCACTTCTATTTTAGAATCTTAGAAACAAATTTTGCCTCCATCCACCCAGGAAGTTTATTACTACAACTATAAAATATCTATGCTTTTACATAGTACAATGAAAGGTCCTGAGGAATCCACCTCTTTCGTATCCCAATCCTTCTCTGTATTCTCCATGGGAACCAGAGGTGGGTCAACAGTCAAATGATGTTTATTATTTAAAGCACAAGTGTTGCACCTTCCTACATAATCATCCACTTCTATATTGGTTTTTGGCCACCAAAAGCCTTCTCTCAGAGCTCTCTTCAGAATAGACATTCCTAAATTGTCTGTATGCACCTCCTCCAATAACTTCTCACACGGCACAACAGGACAAATCAGGTTTTATCCTCTGTTGAGAAGATCATTTTTTTCTGACAACTCATCTACTACTTCCCAGTAACATATTAGCTCAGGGTCCAAACTCCTATTCTTGGGACATATTCCCCTGACTAGGTTTCTGACCTTACTCAACCCAGCATCACTCTCAATGCCTTTAAACTACTCCTAGTTGACAATACATCACCACACTGCATATATCTATGCAAGCTATAAGACACATTTCTGTTTTGTTTCATCACTGATCCTTCAAAGACTCTGAAAGTAATCTTTGCAGAAAATCAGCAACTGTTCCTACAAGATATACACCACACCATTTAAGTGGATTCTAAGAGTCTGCAAACTAGCTTAAGCCAACCTATTACTCTTCTTTCCTACAATAATGTCCACACATGGCTTATGATCGGTCTTCAAATCTAAAAGATCCACCCAAAAGGACGCTTAAAAATGAATTACTCCCCAATTGCATGCCAATATTTTTTTTCTCTCACTATCTTCTCTCTGATTTTCCCAGCATTCAAGAAGCAAACCCAATAGTCACTTTCCAACCTCTCTCTCTCTCTCTCTCTGTAACAAGTACGCCTAAGCTGTGTGCACTAACATAAGCTGTGGCTATCATTTTTCTGGAAAGCCTGTACAGCTATAGTAAACAAGCATGTCCCAAACATTCCTTTATCTTGTTAGAAAGGCCTTTCCTTTACTTTCACGATCGGGCAGCAGAATTGCCCACTAGATACCACTTTTTTTTTTTTAATATACATACCTATAAGGGGAGCAGCCCTTTGGGCAAGGGCCACTCCCCAGCGAGGCAAAATATTTTTAGGCCTTTTCTGTCCCCCATGGGGGCAGACCGGCATATTATAATTAGGCTGATCCGCCCCCGGGGGGGGGGGGGTAAAAATCCCTACACACAAGGGATTTTTTTTGTTTACTTGATGTTTTTATGTATGGGGAGTGACCCCTTAGGCAAGGGTCGCTCCCCTGGGTGGCAAATTATATTTAGGCCATTTCTGCACCCCTTGGGGGCAGATCAGCATATTTTTATTAGGCCAATCTGCCCCCAAGGGGGAGGCAGAAACCACTAGGCACCAGGGATTTTTTTTTATACTTACGCATAAGGGGAGCGGCCCTGGGGCAGATCGGCTTATTATAATTAGACCGGGGCAGAAACCCCTACACCAGGGATATATTTTTTTTATTTACTTTATGTTTTTCTGTATGGGGAGCGACCCCTTAGGCAAGGGTTGCTCCCCTGAGGGGCAAATTGTATTATAGGCCATTTCTGCCCCCCTTGGGGGCAGATCAGCCTACTTTTATTAGGCCAATCTGCCCCAAAGGGGGTAGAAACCACTAGAAAACCAGGGATTATTTTTTATACTTGCGCATAAGAGGAGCTTCCCCTTGGGCAAGGGCCGCTCCGGGGGCGGGGGATATTTTTAGGTCTTTGCTGCCCCTGGGGGCAGATCGGCCTATTATAATTAGGCCCATCTGCCCCCAGGGCGGGCAGAAACCCCTAGACACCAGGGATATTTTTTTTTGTTTTCTTTATGTTTTTATGTATGGGGAGCGACCCCTTAGGCAAAGGTCGTCCCCTGTGGAGCAAATTGTATTTAGGCCATTTCTGCCCCCCTTGGGGGCAGATCGGCCTATTTTTGTTAGGCCAATCTGCCCCCAAGGGGGGCAGGAACCACTAGACATCAGGGATTTTTATTTTTTTGCATCAATTTCACGCAAGGGAAGGGACCCCTTAGGCAAGGGTTGCTCCCCTGGGGGGGCAAATTTATGTTAGGCCATTTCCACTCCCATTGGGGGCAGATCAGCCTATTTCTATTAGGCCGATCTGCCCCCGGGGGGGGCAGAAACCACTTAGGCACCAGGGATTGGTGTGTGTATGTGTGTGTGTTTTGTTTGGGGGGAAGGGTCGCTCCACATGGGGGCACATTTCTATTGGCCATATCTGCACCCCTTGGGGGCAGATCAGCCTATTTTTGAAAGAAGGCCCATCTGCCCCCAAGGAGGGGAGAAAGCCCACCAGAGACCAGGGAAGATTTTTTTTCAAAATAAGAGGGTGGGGGTATGGCCATACCAACACCCCAAATAAATGGGGCCAAAGTTGTTCTGTCCACCAGTGGGCAGTTGGGGCAATTACCCCTGATCCACATCCTGGGGGGCAGAAAGTCTACTAGATGCCAGGGAATAAAATAAAAAAATAGTGTGGTGGTGGCTACCAACCAGAATGGGCATGGGTTATGCCCCCACCCCAACTGAAGGGGGTAACAGTCTTTCAGTTCTCCCCCCACACACTAAACCATCTTATCCCACAGCAAGCAAGAGAACATTTGATTATTTTGGGTTTTGATTTTATATTTGGGCCATGAGAGCCTGTCTAACTCTCAAAATCGTCCCACTTGGAATGTGAGGGCTGAACTTTTTGGACTTTGGGACACTGCCATGTAGAAAAATCTGCAAGACCTACACACATCTGAAAACAAAACATCTGGGTGAGTCCAGGGTGGTGTGCTTCACATGCACCCTGCACCATTTTCTTACCCACAATGCCCTGCAAACCTCCGACTTTGCTGGAAATCACACATTCTTGTGATGGAACCTCCGGAATCTACAGGAATTCACAAAATTCCTACCACCCAGTATTGTCTCATCTATACCAATAAAACTTTGCCCCACTTGTCAGCCTAATTTTATTTTTTTCAAACTGCCCTTTAGGACCTGCTTTGGTTCCACCTCAATTTCGACATGTTTTTGACTCTTCCCTATCACAGGCACTTGGCCCACCTACACAAGTGAGGTATCATTTTTACCGGGAGACTGAGGGGAACATTGGGTGGTAGGAAATTCATCCTGGTGCGGTGATCCCATACAGAAATGTGGGAAAAATGTGTTTTTATAGCTAAATTTGAGGATTACTGAGGATTCTGGGCGAGAAAACATTGGGGGATCCACGCAGTCACACCTCCCTAGATTACCTCGGTGTCTACTTTTCAGAAATGTTTGGGTTTGGTAGGTTTCCCTATATGGCTGCTGAGCCCAGGACCAAAAGCACAGGTACCCCCGCAAAAACAGGTAGCTTTGTATTTGATCATTTTGATGTGTCCACATAGTGTTTTGGGGCATTTCCTTTTGCGGGCACCAGGGCTACCCACACAAGTGAGGTACCATTTTTGTCAGATGACGTGGGGGAACGCTGGGTGGAGGACATTTGTGGCTCTTCTCAGATTACAGAACTTTCTGTCACCAAAATGTGAGAAAAAAGTGTTTTTTTAGTCAAATTTTGAGGTTTGCAAAGGATTCTGGGTAACAGACCCTGGTGAGAAACCCACCTCCTTGATTCCCCTAGGTGTCTAGTTTTAAAAAATGCACAGGTTTGGTAGGTTTCCTGAGTTGCCGCCTGAGCTAGAGGCAAAAAATCCACAGCTAGCACTTTGCAAAAAATATTGTAATGTAAAACTGTGATGTGTCCATGTTGCGTTTCCTGTTGCGAGCGTTAGGCCTACCCACGCAAGTGAGGGACCATTTTTATCAGGAGACTTGGGGAAACATAGAATTAGAAAAACAAGTGTTATTGCCCCTTGTCTTTCTCTACATTTTTTCCTTCCAAATGTAAGACATTGCATAAAAAAGAAGTCTGTTTGAGAAATGCCCTGTAATTCACATGGCAGTATTGGCACCCCTGAATTCAGAGATGTGCAAATAACCACTGCTTCTCAACACCTTATCTTGTGCTCATTTGGGAAATACAAAGGTTTTCTTGATACCTATTTTTCACTCTTTATATTTCAGAAAATGAACTGCTGTATACCCAGTTCAGAATGAAAACCCATTGCAAGGTGCAGCTCATTTATTGGCTCTGCGTACCTAGGGTTCTTGATGAACCTACAAGCCCTATATATCCCCACAATCAGAACAGTCCAACAGACATAATGGTATATTGCTTTAAAACATCTGACATCGCAGGAAAAAGTTACAGAGTAAAACGTGGAGAAAAATTGTTGTTTTTTTACCTCAATTTCAATATTTTTTTATTTCAGCTGTTATTGTCTACAGGAAAACCTTGTAGAATCTACACAAATGACCCCTTGCTAAATTGAGAATGTTGTCTACTTTTCAGAAATGTTTAGCTTTTCGGGATCCAGCATTGGTTTTTATACCTATTTCTGTCACTAACTGAAAGGAGGCTAAAAGCACAAAAATAGTAAAAATGGGGTATTTCCAAGTAAAATGCCAAAATTGTGTTGAAAAATGTGGTTTTCTGATTCAAGTCTTCCTTTTCTTGAAAGATGGGAAGCTGGTGATTTTAGCACGACAAATCCTTTGTTGATGCCATTTTCAGGGAAAAAAACACAAGGCTTCTTCTGCAGCCCTTTTCCCCATGTTTTTAAAAAACAAAACGAATTGTTTGCTGTATTTTGGCTAAATTCGTGGTCTACTTCAGGGGAACCCACAAACTCTGGGTACCTCTAGAATCCCTAGGATGTTGGAAAAAGGACACAAATGTGGCATGCGTAGCTTATGTGGACAAAAAGTTATGAGCCCTAAGCGCGAACTGCCCCAAATGGGCAAAAAAAGACCTGCCACATGAGAGGGAAAAGGCCTTGCAGCGAAGGGGTTAAGGTGAACCTAATATCTAAAAGTATGTATGTCTTCATGCAAGAGAACTTTATTCTGACATAAGTTACTGCAGGCTACAAGTACACAATGGCAAACCTGCAGATATGTCTTTCCAGTAACACACATGTAAGAAGTGTAAATTCACATTGCAACTCATTTACATGTTCATCACTTCTGTACTTTTAAGTAATTCAGTTAGGTCTAGGCAATACCACCTCATGTTTTAGGGATCAGGCACATACTATTTGAGACTTTCTGGCAGTGCAACAGTGTCCATAGTCAAAATGCAAGTAAAACTAGTCTAATAAAATGAACAACATCTGTGAAAAGCATACTGAAAGGTGCTATTGCTATAATTATTTATTTTATTAGTAATACCAAACAATTATTATAGTACATGTAAATGTTTATGTAATCCATATGTCAGTTAAGCATTTTGCTAGCGTTGCCTATTTATTGCTTTTAGTCCAAAAAGCCTTCTTTCCAAGATGCTGTCTGAATTCACCAAACTATCCTGCCAGCTGAAAATGCTATGTAAAATAATGGACCACATGCAGTGCTATGGAAGCACTATAGAAAGTGGAATAATACATCAAGCTGTCAATAGTGTGAGGGCAAGATTAAAATACTGCATTGATCCGATCCAAGATGTTATTGACAAGGTCTCAAAGCAATAACTAAAGGGGGTTGACCCAAACAAAGTTAACCCTTTATATTGCAAACTTTGGGACAGATTCACAAAATGTATATTGAAGTATGTAAAGTGCTAGTGGTACCCAAAGTACTATTCATGTACTTTTGACATGTTATTCAGAAAACTATGGGTAGAAACCTATACTTTCCCCTCTCCTATCTTTTACTTTCCCCCTCTCCTGGGTTCTCCCAGCCCCCCCATTACAACTCTTTTCCCTGGGAGGAGAAGTCTTGCAGATCCTACATCATGAAGGCTTGACAGGAATCCGTGGTGGAGTGGAGACTTCTAGGTTACACCTCTGTATGTATCACTAATCACAAATGGAGTTCTTGCCCTTAACGTAGTAATTCAGAATGTTTTTAGACACCTATTGAAACATATACATTGAAACTTCAGTTTCAAAAATATCTTGTGATATCCAAATTAGTAGCATCATTGTTGTTTCTCGTTATTTTACAATGAACAATATGTATTGTCAGACTGTTTGTTGTTTTTCATGAATCACCCCTTCCATTTGCCTAGTCCCATCCTTTATCTCAGCGTAGGTTGTTGTACTTCAGTGTGTTAATTTTCACTGTAGTAATTTATGCAGGTATGTGTTACTCACTTTTTCACTAGTATTTACAACAGTGTTTACAAAGGACTACAACTATCAGAATGCCCTGCATTTGCCTCTCTAAAACAATAGTGCAATCTGATGTAGCCCAATGTCCCTTTCCTTCCACATGTGCACAAAAGTCAATGCTCTATGTAGTTGTCTTTTACCATTTCATGGTATGTATTAAACTTACACCTGCTCCATCCAGTATGTTGTCACCGTCTTCTTGTCACTAAATTGAATTAATCTACCTCCTTGCATAAATCATAGTTTGTGGATTCAAAGGTTTCCAGTCGTCCATCCATCGTTCTGTGGTATGCTGATTATAGGAAGAATTGACACACAATTTACTTTGCAGTTTTCATATGATGACCAATGCCATTGAATCCAATACATTGTACCATAGTTTGTTTTTGAGGTTGCTAGGCCTTGAACTGGTTCAGGTCTCAAATCTCCTCATCTACTGTGTTGAGTTTCAAGTCTGGTACATGTAATGTATGCTTTCTAAATGACATTTTACATTTCAGGTAATCTCTCCATCATTGTTACTGACGTTTGCATCTGTGCACATCAACCTGCATGGCTAAAAAGTTAAAAATCACAGGTCCAAATATTCCATTAATCATGCAATTTTCTTTTTTTAGGTCACTTCATTTGTAGCTGAAGACACATTTGAGATACAATACAGACTGTTAATTTCATTTATTTTTTAATTCGCCCAGGGCCAGTTGACTACCATCTACAACCGAAGACAACTCCACTCCAGGCCAGCATCAGTGAGGACACCACTCCTGCAAGTCTGGATGATGAGGGGATGCCTGGTCCTTCTGGTCTGTCTGGGCAGACAGCCCCAGTGAGTCACACTCATCCCCCCTACACCTCCCACCCCAACTGCTTCAACAACTCAGTTTATGGACATCTCTACTTCTTGTGTGCAGATGAACACAACTCCCATCTTGTGCCCCCCCAGTCCTGGCTACTGTGGAGCAACCATCACTTCCAGTTGTGCAGGACCCAGTGGAATGGGCCACACTGCCTCAAGGGCATAGGGTAGTAGGGGTAGGAGGTCATGGGAGGGAATCAGTGGGCCTACAAAGTGTGGCCATTGTCATCATAGTCACCCAGACCACCATTGACCGAGTCTCGGGAGTACTACAACAGTCCCAGGATGTGATGGACTAGCTCCTAACAGAGATCTGGGACCTTAAGCAGCTGTAGAGGGCGCACATTGTTGGGGTGCAGAATTACAACTCCCATTTGTGCTTCTTGACTGGGGTGATATTTGGCATTTATCATAATATGTGCAGAGCTTTTCCTGTACCGTCTGTTATCCTTCAACATCAGGACAAAATACACCTTCCTCAGCCACAGACAGGAAGACACTGCCACAACTCACTTCCGCCTCAGCTTCGGACCACCACCTCTTCCCAGGCCTTCAAAACTGACCTCAAAGCTCTCCTCCTTCAAAGACACTGTAGGAGGCTGGACTGGCGTGTAGTGAGTACCAAGGGGTACTTGCACCTTGCACCAGGCCCAGTTATCCCTTATTAGTGTATAGGGTGTCTAGCAGCTTAGGCTGATAGATAATGGTAGCTTAGCAGAGCAGCTTAGGCTGAACTAGGAGACGTGTGAAGCTACTACAGTACCACTTAGTGTCATATGCACAATATCATAAGAAAACACAATACACAGTTATACTAAAAATAAAGGTACTTTATTTTTATGACAATATGCCAAAGTATCTTAGAGTGTACCCTCAGTGAGAGGATAGGAAATATACACAAGATATATATACACAATAGCAAAAATATGCAGTATAGTCTTAGAAAACAGTGCAAACAATGTATAGTTACAATAGGATGCAATGGGGAAACATAGGGATAGGGGCAACACAAACCATATACTCCAAAAGTGGAATGCGAACCACGAATGGACCCCAAACCTATGTGACCTTGTAGAGGGTCGCTGGGACTATTAGAAAATAGTGAGAGTTAGCAAAATAACCCTCCCCAAGACCCTGAAAAGTGAGTGCAAAGTGCACTAAAGTTCCCCTAAGGACAAAGTAGTCGTGTTAGAGGAATAATGCAGGAAAGACACAAACCAGCAATGCAACAACTGTGGATTTCCAATCTAGGGTACCTGTGGAACAAGGGGACCAAGTCCAAAAGTCACAAGCAAGTCGGAGATGGGCAGATGCCCAGGAAATGCCAGCTGCGGGTGCAAAGAAGCTTCGACTGGACAGAAGAAGCTGAGGTTTCTGCAGGAACAAAAAGGGCTAGAGACTTCCCCTTTGGTGGACGAATCCCTCTCGCCGTGGAGAGTCGTGCAGAAGTGCTTTCCCGCCGAAAGAACGCCAACAAGCCTTGCTAGCGGCAAATCGTGCGTTTGGCATTTTTGGACGCTGCTGGGGCCCAGGAGGGAGCAGGAGGTCGCAAATTGGACCTGAAGAGAGAGGGGACGTCGAGCAAGACAAAGAGCCCTCACTGAAGCAGGTAGCACCCGGAGAAGTGCCAGAAACAGGCACTACGAGGATGCGTGAAACGGTGCTCGCCGAAGTTGCACAAAGGAGTCCCACGTCGCCGGAGACCAACTTAGAAAGTCGTGCAATGCAGGTTAGAGTGCCGTGGACCCAGGCTTGGCTGTGCACAAAGGATTTCCGCCGGAAGTGCACAGGGGCCGGAGTAGCTGCAAAGTCGCGGTTCCCAGCAATGCAGCCCAGCGAGGTGAGGCAAGGACTTACCTCCACCAAACCTGGACTGAAGAGTCACTGGACTGCGGGGGTCACTTGGACAGAGTCGCTGGATTCGAGGGACCTCGCTCGTCGTGCTGAGAGGAGACCCAAGGGACCGGTAATGCAGCTTTTTGGTGCCTGCGGTTGCAGGGGGAAGATTCCGTCGACCCACGGGAGATTTCTTCGGAGCTTCTGGTGCAGAGAGGAGGCAGACTACCCCCACAGCATGCACAAGCAGGAAAACAGTCGAGAAGGCGGCAGGATCAGCGTTACAGAGTTGCAGTAGTCGTCTTTGCTACTATGTTGCAGGTTTGCAGGCTTCCAGCGCAGTCAGCAGTCGATTCCTTATCAGAAGGTGAAGAGAGAGATGCAGAGGAACTCGGATGAGCTCTTGCATTCGTTATCTGAAGTTTCCCCAGAGACAGAGACCCTAAATAGCCAGAAAAGAGGGTTTGGCTACCTAGGAGAGAGGATAGGCTACTAACACCTGAAGGAGCCTATCAGCAGGAGTCTCTGACGTCACCTGGTGGCACTGGCCACTCAGAGCAGTCCAGTGTGCCAGCAGCACCTCTGTTTCCAAGATGGCAGAGGTCTGGAGCACACTGGAGGAGCTCTGGACACCTCCCAGGGGAGGTGCAGGTCAGGGGAGTGGTCACTCCCCTTTCCTTTGTCCAGTTTCGCGCCAGAGCAGGGGCTAAGGGGTCCCTGAACCGGTGTAGACTGGCTTATGCAGAATTGGGCACATCTGTGCCCAAGAAAGCATTTCCAGAGGCTGGGGGAGACTACTCCTCCCCTGCCTTCACACCATTTTCCAAAGGGAGAGGGTGTCACACCCTCTCTCAGAGGAAGTTCTTTGTTCTGCCATCCTGGGCCAGGCCTGGCTGGACCCCAGGAGGGCAGATGCCTGTCTGAGGGGTTGGCAGCAGCAGCAGCTGCAGTGAAACCCCAGGAAGGGCAGTTTGGCAGTACCAGGGTCTGTGCTACAGACCACTGGGATCATGGGATTGTGCCAACTATGCCAGGATGGCATAGAGGGGGCAATTCCATGATCATAGACATGTTACATGGCCATATTCGGAGTTACCATTGTGAAGCTACATATAGGTAGTGACCTATATGTAGTGCACGCGTGTAATGGTGTCCCCGCACTCACAAAGTTCAGGGAATTGGCTCTGAACAATGTGGGGGCACCTTGGCTAGTGCCAGGGTGCCCTCACACTAAGTAACTTTGCACCTAACCTTTACCAGGTAAAGGTTAGACATATAGGTGACTTATAAGTTACTTAAGTGCAGTGTAAAATGGCTGTGAAATAACGTGGACGTTATTTCACTCAGGCTGCAGTGGCAGGCCTGTGTAAGAATTGTCAGAGCTCCCTATGGGTGGCAAAAGAAATGCTGCAGCCCATAGGGATCTCCTGGAACCCCAATACCCTGGGTACCTCAGTACCATATACTAGGGAATTATAAGGGTGTTCCAGTAAGCCAATGTAAATTGGTAAAAATGGTAACTAGCCTGTTAGTGACAATTTGGAAAGAAATGAGAGAGCATAACCACTGAGGTTCTGATTAGCAGAGCCTCAGTGAGACAGTTAGTCACTACACAGGTAACACATTCAGGCACACTTATGAGCACTGGGGCCCTGGGTTACCAGGGTCCCAGTGACACATACAACTAAAACAACATATATACAGTGAAAAATGGGGGTAACATGCCAGGCAAGATGGTACTTTCCTACAGACACTTCCAAATTTAATTCAAGCCCTACTTCTGAAGGAAGTCCTTCCATTATAGGAAATTCTGTTCTCCATGCCTATAGAAGTGCCTTCCCAGGGTGTTTTTGTGTTTTGAGTGTCTGCCATTTAGTGCAGTTTTATACCTCTACCTGTATTTTGTACTCTTTTGTATCATGCACACGGCACCTTTCCTTTTACAACGTATCATTTGCTACCTCTTATATCTTGTTTGCTTTTGATACATGCACAACGGCCACCACTGCCTCATGTAACGTAACTAGTGTTTTAGTGTTTTGAGTGTCTACCATTTATTGCTATTTTTTTTTTCCTCTACTCGTACTTTATTTGCTCTTGTAACCTGCACACGTCACTTTTTCCTTTCGTATTGCCTCATGTAATGTAACGTTTGCGTTTGTAACTGGCTCACTTGTAATTCCTCTCCTCTTGTATCTTTACTTTGCCTATTGTGAAGCGCTCTGACACCTTCGGGTAAAGTCCGCGCTATATAAAAACGCATTAAATAAAATAAAATAAACAGTAAACTGTTATACCCACCCTCATCCCTGTACCTGTGTCTGCTCCACCAATACCCCCATGAGTGGACATTCATTCGGACCACTAGGAGAGGATGACAAGACCTCCACTGTCACCCGCTGAACCTAATTTCCTACAGTGTGTGTCTACCATTCACTCTGTGGACTACTTGATGGATACATATACCTTTCAATATTTCATAAAACCAAATTAAATAGGCAAACTATTATTGATTCATGACCTCAGCCAGACATCCTTCCCTCACAATAGGAAACCTACATCAATAACATCAATAGTCTACATCATGGCAGTAGCAAAAATTTACCCCACATGACCAGTTCAGTACACTGTGGCAGTATCTGGTGCAATTTAGTGGTGTGCTACAAAAGGTTTTTCAGCAATTAGGAGTCACGTCAACAGCTTCTTACACTGAACAAAATTTGAAGATTTAGCCAAGGTGAAGGGAGACCCGTATGCTATGGCTTGACATACATGTGGTTAGAGCAAATTAAGCAGCACACATTGCCTCAGTGGCAACATCCAACAGAAAACATGTCTAATATAAACTCAAGAACTTCCATCTAGCCAGAGTGCAAGTTGTCCCTGTACAAGATTTGTACATCCAAAGTGGGTGTCTGTCCCAGGATCAACGCATGTTTCCAGCAGCAACATATCACTGCAAATACCACAACTTTGAAATGTCCAAATGAAGATGACATGGTGAATAATCCTAAAACAGAAGAACAAGGAAACAATTAATGATTTCACTTATTAAATTTGACTAAAATGATAAGCTACAAAAGCACATATACTTAGCACAAGCAAGGATAATCTATGTCAATAAACACAATAGTCAATGTAGGGAAACTTTGATCTAAAAGAATCTTTGCCCTGGACTTTCCTGAACTGACCATTTTTGCCACTGGATGCTACAGTATGTAAGGGTACACTTATACTCAGGTGAAGAAGTGGTCAATTGTTAGAAATGGCGTCTTTGGTTGACAGTCAGGTTACCCCCTGTTCAAGCAAGAACCCTCACTCTAGTCAGGGTAAAAGAGAATCACCCTCATCTAACCCCTGCTTAGCCCCTTGGTAGCTTGGCAGAGCAGGCAGGCTTAACTTCAGAGTGCTAGGTGTAAAGTATTTGTACCAACACACACAGTAACTTAATGAAAACACTACAAAATGACAAAATGGTGAATATTTATCTAAACAAAACAAGACCAAAACGACAAAAATCCAACAGACACAAGTCAAGTTATGAATTTTTAAAGATTAAACTAAAAAATAGCGCTTAGAAATACAAAATGCTTCGATGAGCTGTTAACACGGCGTCGTGACGGAGTCGTTCCCAACAAGCGACACCAGCGGCACTGGACACAGAGTCGCGTAGACTCCCAAGTACAGTACCTTTGGTGAAGAGTGAAAACAAGTCGATGCGCGAAGTCGGGGATCGCGGCGTCTGTGTGAAATGTTGAATCTGTGCACTTCAAGCGGCGTCGGTCACGAAGTGGTGCGCCGACTTCCACTGAGTCGCGGACTTCAGCGGGGCTGCAGCAGCGTCAGGCCTGCAAAGGTCGTCGTGTTCCAGCGAAGATCACGGAGTCGGTAGAAGGCAGCGTCACCGGATTCAGCACCGGCGTAGGTCGATTTCCTAGAATTTTCACCAGCTTTCCTTTCAAGGACCCAGGGACTGGATAGGGCATCACTTGTCAGAGCAGGAGTCTCTTCAGGGACTCCAGGTGCTGGCTGAGAGAAGTCTTTGCTGTCCTTGAGACTTCAAACAACAGGAGGCAAGCTCTAAATCAAGCCCTTGGAGATTTCTTCACAAGATGGAAGGCACACAAAGTCCAGTCTTTGCCCTCTTACTCTGGCAGAAGCAGCAACTGCAGGATAGCTCCACAAAGCACAGTCACAGGCAGGGCAGCACTTCTCTTCAGCTCTTCTCCAGGCAGAGGTTCCCCTTGTTTCCAGAAGTGTTCTAAAGTCTGTGGTTTTGGGTGCCCTTCTTATACCCAATTTCTCATTTGAAGTAGGCCTAATTCAAAGTAAAGTCTCTTTTGAATGTGGAATCCTGCCTTGCCCAGGCCAGGCCCCAGACACTCACCAGGGGGTCGGAGACTGCACTGTGTAAGGACAGGCACAGCCTTTCAGGTGTAATGACCACTCCTACCCCCCTCCAAGCACAGATGGCTCATCAGGAAATGCAGGCTACACCCCAGCTCCTTTTGTGTCACTGTCTAGTGTGAGGTACAACCAGCCCAACTGTCAAACTGACTCAGACAGGGAATCCACAACCAGGCAGTCACAGAAATGGTATAAGCAAGAAAATGCTCACTTTCTAAAAGTGGCATTTTCAAACACACAATCTTAAAATCAACTTTACTAAAAGATCTATTTTTAAATTGTGAGCTCAGAGACCCCAAACTCCACATGTCCATCCGCTCCCAAAGGGAATCTACACTTTAATCAGAGGTAAAGGTAGCCCCCATGTTAACCTATGAGAGGGACAGGCCTTGCAACAGTGAAAAACGAATTTAGCAATATATCACTGTCAGGACATATAAAACACTTTACTATATGTCCTACCTTAACCATACACTGCACCCTGCCCTTGGGGCTACCTAGGGCCTACTTTAGGGGTGCCTTAAATGTAAGAAAAGGGAAGGTTTAGGCCTGGCAAGTGGGTACACTTGGCAAGTCGAATTTACAGTTAAAACTGCACACACAGACACTGCAGTGGCAGGTCTGAGACATGATTACAGAGCTAATCATGTGGGTGGCACAACCAGTGCTGCAGGCCCACTAGTAGTATTTGATTTACAGTCCCTGGCACCTCTAGTGCACTTTACTAGGGACTTACTAGTAAACCAAATATGTCAATCATGGATAAGCCAATTACATATACATTTTGTAAAGGAGCACTTGCACGTTAGCACTGGTTAGCAGCGGTAAAGTGCCCAGAGTAACAAAAACAGCAAAATCAGAGTCCAGCACACATCAACAACCTGGGGAACAGAGGCAAAAAGTTAAGGGAGACCACACCAAGGATGAAAAGTCTAACATCAATGATATCTTGATGTAGGTAAATTTCTTCCTCTTCACCACCGTCATCTTCATTGGGCATTTCAATGTTCTCACATAGTGGCTCTTCATGGTCTCCTTCGTTTGTGATGATTGTGACCCTGTCTTAAAAACTACTCCATCCCCATGTCCTACCCTAAACCCTAAAAGCTACCATGTCCTGTCCTACAACGTACCCCACCCTGTCCTAAAAACTACTCTGACCCCCGCCCCAAACCCTACATTTTCCCAAAAACGACCCCATCTTGTCCTAAAAACTACTCCGACCCCATGCCCCCACCCTGAACCCTAAAACCAACCCCGCCCTGTCCTAATAACCACCCTGACCCAGCTCCATCCTAAACCCTAAAAGCTATTGTGCCCTGTATTAAACCTACCCTGCCATGTCCTAAGAACTACCCTGCCCTAAATCCTAAAACCTACCCTGTCCTAAAAACTACCCCACCCTGCCTAAACACTACCCAAGCCCTCGCCAAAAACCGTAAAACCTACCCTGCCCTGTCCTAAAAAGCACCCTGAGCCCTGCTCCATCCTAACCCCAAAAGCTACTCTACCCTGTCCTAAAAAACTATCCTGACCCCGCCCCTGCCCTAAACCGTAAAACCTACCCTGTCCTAAAAACTACCTTGACCCCTGCCCTGAACCCTAAAACTTACCGCGCCCTATTCTAAAAACTATCCCAACCCCCACCCTGCCCTAAATCCTAAAAGCTACCCTGTCCTAAAAACTACCCCAATCTTTCCTAAAAATTACCCCGACCCCTCTACCCCCACACTAAACGCTAAAACCTATCCAGCCCTGTCCTTAAAACTACTCTGGACACCCACCACAACCTAAACCCTAAAACCTACCCTGCCCTAAAAACTACCCCATCCTGTCCTAAAAACTACCCCAACCCCCGCCCTAAACCCTAAAACCTACCCTGCCCTCTCCTATCCCAAAAAATACCCTGCTCTCTGCCCAATAGATGCCCCTTCCTGAGTAGGTTGTATCCGGCAGTACAAATAGGAGGCAAGCTCTGGGCATGCTACCCAGAATTGGGACTCCTAAAAATACTTCTGTAAGGAATCATTTTTGGATTAAATATATATATTAAGAGAAGTATTTCCATTTTCAATAAAAATGTATTTTCTTCACAATACCTATGTCCTGGTATTATTTTGGTAATTGTCACTAATTGTTTGCTGATTATATAATTTCTGCTTATGAGTGTGCCATGCACTTTCCCACATTTCTGACAGTGACAAGCACAGGTTTTGTTTTTAGATATTTTTATGGTACATTTGTGTTGTACATTTGTTATGGAAGTGATATTTTAAGTGCAAGCATTCATCATGTTGCTCAGCACTTACACAAAAACTGTAAATGATTCTCATATTTTGCCCTGAGAATGCATGTGTGTTTATTTTAACATGATGTGTTACTAATATACACATATGCATTACATAGGGTAAATGACACTTTAGAGTTACGTAACGTTTGACATAATTTACACATACTAAGGGGACATGTAACCTTAATACATCTTGCACACGTTTGGAGTTTAAAGCTAACATTGGTTGTACATTCTGTGTACACTCTGTAGCATTGTGTAGTGCAATTGCTACTTTATATGGAGTTTATGTTAGTCAAACTAGGTGTCCTGTTTATGTACACATTATGGTAGTTTGGGGTGAATTATTGCACACACCTGTATAGACACATTTGGATTTGGGATTGATGTGACTTTGGCCCTCATTACAACCCTGGCGGTCGGTGTTAAAGCGGCGGTAATACCGCCAACAGGCCGGCGGAAAAAAAATGGAATCACGACCGTGGCGGTAACCTCCAACATAGACAGCCACTTTAACACTCCGACCGCCACAGAGGTACAAACAAACAGCGCGGCGGCCAACAGACAGGCGGAAGAGGTGAGAGGCCAATCCGCCACCTTTTCCGGGGCGGAACCAACGCGAACAAAAACACGGCGGAAACAGGACTTGGAAGGGAAAACACTCACCTCTCCACACCCCACGAGGAACCAGGACGCCATGGAGCCAGAACTCCAAATACTCCCTGCAATGGTATTCCTGCTCCTCTATCAGGAGCAACAAAGACGGCGGCGACAACCACGGTGAGCACTGCACCTACAACACAGGGGAGGGGGGAGGGAAAAGAGTGACACACACACGCAACATGCAACACCCCCACCCTCCCCCACAACAACATACACACAAATACATGGTGCAACATTACATTTACTCCACCCCACCCCCCTTCAAGAACGCAAGGACAAAAGGAAATGAGTTGAACGATTGTAATCATGAAAAAACCAGTAGTCAAAACTCGAAATACAGTATATACCACTGTGCCCAAAATGCATGGGCGAGGCCCACACTCGATACCAGACTTCAAACGGAGAGAACACTGCAGGGGCATCAGATCGAAATGAAACAGGCACCTCAGTGGGAAGGGAAGGGGGCACCTCAGCCGGATAAGTGCACGACGCCACTGCTCCACGAGGGGGCTCCATACCCATTGCTTTATCCAGGGGAGTGCAAAGCCACAGTCTCTCAAGTCTCTCCAGTGGGTCGGTTGCCCACTGCTTTATCCTGGGGAGTGCAAAGCCACAGTCACTCAGGTGGATGCCTTTCTCCACTGGTTCTGGAGGGGGATTTGTGCCCAGAGTGCTTTATCCTGCCAAGGACAGAGGTAGTGGATGTGATACTCCACTGGTTCTCGAGGGGGCTTTGTGACCAGAGTGCTTCATCCTGCCAAGGACTGAGGTAGTGGATGCCTTTCTCCACTGAAGGTGTTGCATCATGGAAGCTGCCCAGGCTCTTGGAACTGACCATCAGGCTCGGTTGACTGACCACTGGGGATGGCAGCCAAGTCTGCGGTGGTGCCACTGGCTCAGGATGTCGCGGGGCCGCTGGCGGTGCTTGCGCCGGTGTCAGTAGCGGCGGTGCTGGCGGCGGCCTCTGTGGCAGCGGTGCTGGCAGCAGCCTCTGTGGCATCGGTGCTGGCGGCGGACTCTGTGGCAGAGGTGCTTGCGGCGGCCTCTGTGGCATTGGTGCTGGCGGTGGACTCTGTGGCAGCGGTGCTTGCGGCGGCCTCTGTAGCATCGGTGCTGGCAGCGGGCTCTGTGGTGGCGGTGCTGGTGGCGGACTCTGTGGCAGGGGTGCTGTTGGCGGGCTCTGTGGCGGCGATGCTGGTGGCAAGCTCTGTGGCGGCGGTGCTGGTGGCGGGCTCAGTGACTGCGGTGTTGGTGGCGGGCTCAGTGACTGCGGTGCTGGTGGCGGGCTCAGTGACTGCGGTGCTGGTTGCGGTTCATGTGGCGGTGCAGGTTGCAGTGCAGGTGGCGGTCTTCTCCGCCGTACCGGTTGGCGTCTACGTGGACAGAAGGTGTGACACTGGACCCATAGTCAGTGCCACCATGCCCTCTCCTGACCTGCCCTTGATTTTCTGACCCTTCCCCACCTTTGATGGTGGCGCAGCTGTCTTTCCACTATCCCCTTTTGTTTTCCCTGAGCCCTTGGTAGCAGGTGTTTTCGCCTTCTCCCTCCGGGATGTGGGCAACTTTTTTACTTTTGCAGGTGGCGGAATGTCCTTGCCCTCGCTCCGTGGCACACTGGCTGCCCTGATGCTTGGCGCACTCCAAAAGCCCGCTGTTGCTGGGACCACTATGCCCGGTGATGTGGTGGCTGAGGTGCTGGGTTGGGACCTGGAAAGCCTGGCCCTAGGGGACGGACGGGGTGGGGAGGTGTAGGGAAGAGGTCAATGATAGCCAGGAAAAGCTTTTTAGACACACTGGGACGGGTAGATGGAGTGGGTTTGGGAGTGGAGGAAGAGGTAGTGGTTGTAGGACGTGTACGATTGCTGAATTTGGGTGAAGATGCATGGGCTGGAGGCTGTTGTGAGGTGGATGGCTGTTGGTTGGGTGTGTGCCTGCGTTTGTGTACTTTGGGAGGAGGGCTCACAGACACACTGGGAGAGGACACAGGGGATGTGTGAATGGTAGTGGGGGTGGTGAGTGCACATGAGCGGTGTGTGGTGATAGGCGTGCTGGTGATGGAGGTAGTGGCTGAAGATGTAGTGCATGCAGGTGTGAGTGGAGACGAGACAGGGAGGGAGGAGGGGGACACAGTGGAGGCAGTGGATGTTGGCATATCTGCATGGGAATGATGCTTGTGTGAGTGCCTGTGGGATGTGTGGTGCTTATGTTTGCCTGAGCCACCCTTGTGTGATGAGGTGTGTGCATACTGGTCTGATGGTGTGCTTGGGATAGGCTGAGGTACAGGGGATTGGGTCTGGGTGGAGGAAGTTGGAGGGGGAAGGCTGGACACAGGGACAATGGCTGCCATCAGTGCTGAGGCCAGAGCCAGAAATGCTCTCTGTTGGGCTGCCTGGCCAGAATGAATGCCCTCCAGGTATGCATTTGTTTATTGCAAATGCCTCTCGACACCCTGGATGGCATTCAGAATGGTAGATTGCCCAACAGTGAGGGATCTCAGGAGGTCAATAGCCTCCTCACTAAGGGCAGCAGGGCTGACTGGGGCAGGGCCTGAGGTGCCTGGGGCAGAGGAGATGCCCACCCTCCTGGGTGAGCGGCCACGGGACACACGCTGAGGGGCTGCTGGGAGGGCAGTGCTGGTAGGGGGGGTGGTGGCTGTACCTGCTGATGCGAGGGGCACTGGGGGGGCCCGCCACCGCAAGGGAGCTCCCATCAGAGGAGGAGTCGTTGTCGCTGATGTCACCTCCTGGCCTCCGCCGTGGAGTTCCCCTCGCCCTCCGTCCCACTGGTGGCTTCAGACTCCGTTGTCTCGCCCTCCAGAGCCAAGTGGGATGCAGCTCCCTCCTGCTCCGGTGCCACAGCTCCTCCGCCTGATGATGCTATTGCACACAAGAACAGGGAGACCACAAAAAGGGTGGGGGAAAGACAGAAGAAATACATGTTCAGTGCATGAAATACCACTACTGTTGGCGGACACTACAGACACAGCAGCCCTCTCTACTACGCCATGCACTTAGAGTTCCTAGATTAATCACATGCCCATGGGGTACAAGGCCTATGCCCTATTGCTGCACACATGGAAGTCACAGGAGCCTGACTAGGTGTAGATGGCTCTTACCACTGGTGGGGTTGGGGTGCCACATAGCCTGCCTCACAAAGGGTCCTTGCCTACAATGCTCGCCCTGGCCTAGGGTAACCCACTGCCCACCTCCCCCACCCAGACACCTCGTAGTGCACGCAGAGTCAGATGGATGTGACGGTACTCACCCCCTTGTGGCTGCTGTGATGTCCTCAAGCACCCATCCAACTCCGGATACGCCACTGCCAGGATCCGGAACATCAGGGGGTCATGGTGCGACAGGCACCCCTCCCACGTTGGGAGGCCATCCCCAGCTGGGCCTCTACTGTCTTCTTGCTCCAGCTGCGAATGTCCTCCCATCTTTTTCGGCAGTAGGTGCTCCGTCTGTGGTGGACCCCCAGGGTCCGGACGTGCTTGGCGATAGGACGCCAAATATCCTTCTTCTGGTGGGCGCTGACCTAGAGGAATAGTACAGGGGAAAAGGAAAAACTTTACCCGTCCGGACCATCACAGTCATTGGCCCAAGTTCCCACCCTTGCCCTGACGCACATACACTCACCGTCCGCACATGCAGGCCTCAGCCCCCCCCCATGTATCTTCCATCCACACCACTCCAAACAGGCATTGCCCATGCAGCATGCTCACAGTGTACTCACCTGTTTGTCTGGAGGACCGTAGACTAGCGTGTACTGTGGGAGGACCCCATCCACTAACTTCTCCAACTCCTCTGAAGTGAAGGCAGGGGCCCTTTCCCCAGACACATGAGCCATCGTTGCTTCCAGACTGAGGTCACAGCAGCACTTGCAGTGTAGGTCCTCTCCTGTCGAAGGTCAGGTATCAAGTGAGTGAACAGACAGAAAATGGCGGTCACGTCCGCGGCGGTGCGTACCATGACCGCCGGCGTATATCGTCATTGGCTCCAGGGACCCATACGGTCCAATATTAACCAATGCAGGATTGCGCTGCGGTCTTCGACCGCCTACCGCGACGGTGTGGAATGCTAGTGCAGTTACCTCATATCCCCTTGTCCCACCTTACAGGTCAGGCAGCCGACATTTCAGGGGCCACATGGCATTAATATTAACTGAGTCACACCTATCTAACCTTGCTTACACACAGTAACAGGCACATTGCGGATTTACAAATGTTTGCTAATGACATTTAGTAATACCTCAGTGTTGGCTGACTCTCTGCTCGCTGTTCTCCTGCACAGGGCACGTCCGCTGGGGCAGGTGGTGAGATGGTGGCATCCTCCGGTGTACAGACCGCTGGTGGACATGTCGACAATGGAAGAGAGACACGTAATAGTCACCTACAGACTTGATCGTGCAACAATCCATGAACTGTGTGCACAGTTGGAGCCAGACCTGATGTCAGCAATCCGCCATCCCACAGGAATCCCCCTCTAGTGCAGGTCCTGTCAGTACTACATTTCCTGGCAAGTGGGTCTTTTCAAACAACAGGGATGTCCCAGCCTATGTTCTCAAATGTGTTGTCCAGAGTGTTGTCTGCCCTGCTTAAACACATGCGCAGCTACATCGTTTTCCCTCGGGTGGAGGATTTGCCTACAGTGAAAGGTGACTTCTATGCCCTGGGACATATCCCCAACGTCATATGTGCCATTGATGGGACACATGTGGCCTTGGTACCCCCCGCAGGAGTGAACAGGTGTACAGAAACGGGAAGAGCTACCATTCAATGAATGTGCAGGTGGTGTGTTTGGCCGACCAGTACATCTCCCATGTGAATGCCAAATTTCCTGGCTCAGTGCATGACGCTTACATTCTGAGGAATAGCAGCATTCCGTATGTGATGGGGCAACTCCAGAGGCACTGTGTGTGGCTAATAGGTGAGGACAAGGACCCTATACCCTGTGAATAGTTGCTGGGTCTGGGGTTGTCCCTAAGGGTTAGTGTGTGTCTAACAGTTGTCCCTCGACATTTGCAGGTGACTCTGGTTACCCCAACCTGTCATGGCTACTGATCCCAGTGAGAAATCCCCACAAGGGCAGAGGAACGCTACAATGAGGCACATGGGCAAACTAGGAGAGTGATTGAAAGGACCTTCGGCCTCCTGAAGGCCAGGTTCCGGTGCCTCCATATGACAGGTGGTTCTCTCTACTACTCACCAATGAAAGTGTGCCAGATCACCGTGGCCTGCTGTATGCGACAAAAGGTGCCTTTTCTGCAGGAGGATGGTCCAAAAGGAGGTCTTGTGGCAGCTGTGGAGCCTGTGGACAGTGAAGAAGAGGAGGCAGAAGAAAAGGAATCAGCCCCCAGCCGCTTTTGCCTATGGCAGTGTGGATGCGGGTGAAGAATCATGGGGGTGACAGATGTTCGTCAGCAGTCTTTCGTCTATGGGACAGCCTACACCTAAATGGAATGGGAGGACCACTAAGGCGGCAGATGGGAAATCCAACGATAATCCATGGTGGGTCTTTTACCTCTAAGATAAAAATCAGGCCCTAAATCCAAATGTGGAAACCTTCACAGCAATTTTGTCTAGTGGCTCCCCGATAACATCGCCTACAACATTGCCCCGTTGAGCTTCCACATCTTCCGATACTTTTTCCTTAAATTTATTCTATGTCCGAAGGTAATCACCAACAGGACCTACTCCACTTTTTGTGCTTCATTACAGTCAGCCATATTTTTCAACTTTGACCTGTTCTTTGACCACTAGATGTCTGTGGTTGGTAGGCACTAGTTTTTACCTCAAATTTGAAAACTTCATAACACTAGTGCTAATGAGATGGTTTTTGTCATTTTGGTGTCAAAAAGTTTATTTAAATGTACTCTATTTTTTGGGTTGGTGTGAGATGTTTCTTATGTTGAATTTTTACTTTATTACTGTTTTTATTTTGTAATTTATTACTGCATAACATTTTTACGCATTGCCTCTGAGTCAAGCCTGACTGCTTTTGTGCCAAGCTACCAGAAAGTAAAAAACAAGTGAATATGGTGACTTTTGTCTATAATCCTGACAGGATTGTGGTTTTTACAGGGTTCATATCCCATTCAACAAACTACCCAATTTTTCATAGGGTTTTAATTCAAATTGGATGCTTTCAGATGCGTATAGATAAAACATGCATGCCTGGGGATTAGCAAGCCAAACTTAATTTCCGGAATCATGGCCCTGGAAAACATGTATTTCTCTCTACTGTACTTTTAAAATGTCCGCATTGCTTTACAGAATCTAGTAGTTGTGATATATCATGTATTTGATAATTGTGACCAAATAAAAAGAGTCTGTGTGCATTGAAGCAGGCCTAGCCTGCTTTATGCCTCAATACTTTCACTAGTGTACTGGACATTCGACATTCGATAGATGGATTTCACAGAAATACATGCGAGCTGAGGAGGCAAAATATGCCTCGAAGCTCAGTTTGGTGTGTTTTATGGTGGAGTACAAAACCGGCAAATACTTTTGGAGAGAAAATAGGACAGATGGCTTTAAAAGCTGCTTTTTTTAGCTGAAAACATGCGGTCAGGCTTATGTTTGGATTTTTATTAAAAAAAGAATCCCCAAATCTGCATTTTGTATATTAAAAGCAAACGTGTATTATGCCTGGCAGGGAGTTTTCTCTCTGCTCCTCAGTGGCATTTTTTCTTTTCTTAGTGTTCATGACTGCCATGGTTGATATGGTGGTTATGAACAGGATTGAAGAGCATTAGAAGGCAGGGCTAGCTAATGCTCCATTTTCTGAAACCCAACGCTCCATCTCTAAATTTGAGGACAATACTGGTAATTGCAGATAAGACATTTGCCACTTTTGCCGATTTTCCTACTTCCACCTTTGCCTAAATTACTCAATTAGTATTTTAAATGTGGAGTCGTTTGCAAATAATGTAAATTGTACTCATGACAACAATATTATTTTAAAACACAGGACTAGTTTGTGGATCATATTTTCCAAGGGAAATAACAATGTTTCTAGACTAGTTACTTTTTCCAAATTATTTGTAATAGTTCCAACTGGGTGATGTCATGAATGTCAATATATATTTCAAAATCTTTTGGTAAATACAGTCACCAGCATATTCGGTCCACTGAGGCAACTCACCCTCCTTTCCCTTTTGACAGTCAGGGACATCAAATATTATTTAATAAACTGATTTCCAAGACAGTCTTCACCTTCAGCAGCTTGGAGTAGTCCTTACTTTGGGCCTGATTCTAAGCTTGGCGGGCGGCGGGAGCCGCCCGCAAAGCGGGAACCGCCAGAAGACCGTACCGCGGTCAAAAGACCGCGGCGGTCATTCTGGGTTTCCCACTGGGCTGGCGGGCAACCGCCAAAAGGCCGCCCGCCAGCCCAGTGGGAAACACCCTTCCCACGAGGAAGCCGGCTCCGAATGGAGCCGGCGGAGTGGGAAGGTGCGACGGGTGCAGTTGCACCCGTCGCAAATTTCAGTGTCTGCAAAGCAGACACTGAAATTCTTTGTGGGGCCCTCTTACGGGGGCCCCTGCAGTGCCCATGCCATTGGCATGGGCACTGCAGGGGCCCCCAGGGGCCCCACGACACCCCATACCGCCATCCTGTTCCTGGCGGGTCGGATGGCGGTATGGGGTGTCAGAATCCCCATGGCGGCGCAGCAAGCTGCGCCGCCATGGCGTATTCCCATGGGCAGCGGAAAGTCGGTGGTACATCGCCGGCTTTCCGCTTCTGGCCGCGGCTGTACCGCCGCGGTCAGAATGCCCGGCGGAGCACCGCCAGCCTGTTGGCGGTGCTACCGCCGACCACGGCCCTGGCGGTATTTACCGCCAGGGTCGGAATGACCCCCTTTGTCTCTTGCTTCATGAAAAGAGACCAAAAGCCCTCAGTCAAGGTGAGACAGTTGTATAGGCGCAGTCTTCCAACACTTGTTTCAGCAGTGTCCCCCGTCTTTCCTCAATCAAATATCACATTCCCTCCAGATAAATTGCTAGTTTTTCAATTGCTAAAAGTATCCGTAATTTTTTTTTTTTGGAGGCCATTCGAGGGGCAAAGGGCCAGATGTAAGAAAAAATATGTTTGTGCTTTCCTAATTGCGAATCTTTGTGATTCCCAATTAGGAGATTGCAAACAGCATTCTATTAATGTGTCTCAAGTGGGTCATAAATGGGTTGTAAATAGACCTACCTCATTAATAGTCATGAGATAGGTCACAATTTGCAACCCATTGGGAATGGCCAAATATCACAAGGACGATGGCCTGCATGGGTCAGCAGACCAACATGTCTGTGATTGCTTTTTAAATAAAGCAATATTTTTTTTTAATGGAGCCCATTTCCCTTAAAGGAAAAGGGAATATGTTTCAAAAAGAAAAATGAAAAGTTTTCTTTTCATTTGTTGATGGTAGGCCGTGGTCCATGGGACTACTGCCAGCTCTTAAAAAATATTTTCACCCACATTAACAAAGGGAAAAGAATCTCTTGGGAACCCCTTCCCATTTGCGAATGAAGATAAAGATTGAAGATCCCACCAAGATTATCACCAACTTGAAGTTGGTGGTAAACTGCAAATGTTTTGCAACCTCATTTAAGTTGCAAGACTTTCTTACATCTTACTGCAAGTTTCTATTAGGAAGGGACACTCTTAACACCCTTAACATCGCAGATCCTATTTGCAATTTAGTAATAGGTTCCCGAATCGCAAATAGGGCCTTGCAATATACCAACATGGATTTAGTGGTGGCCAATGGACGGATTCTGTGAATCTGACCATTAGAGATGGCTAAAACTCTTGTACATCTGGCCAAAGTCTCTTCCATTGACAGACTATTACTGTCAAGGGGCTAGCTGGATGGGTTTGGAACAAGACTCTATAACAATGGGTGTGAATTAGTTTGGTTTGGAAGAAGTGTGGACAACAGGGAGTTGTGCCCACTCTGCAGGGAAAGGGCCTTGTAAAGGAGAGATAAACTTATACATCTAAATTCCTGAGGACTGGAAAGGCAGGAAGGATGGAAGCTGAGGACTGCAGCAGGTTGAAAGAGGTTGTGAATACAAATTGAAAATGTGCACAGAGAAAAGTAATATAGAAACAAAGGGGTACGAAGAGAAGAATAGACAAACTATCACAAAAGTGTGTATGCTTCTTGGATACTGATCTGTGTGTCTTGGATACTGTGAGGTGAAGAGCTCTTACAAGAAAGCAAGGAGCAAAATATTCTCACAGTGTTCAGTGAGACACCAAGCAGCTCCTACAGAGAAAGAGCAATGTGTGGTTGTCTATGCCAAAGTTGCAAGTCTTGAAGTTTAATTGGCACCTTTTGAAGCAATGAAAGTCAAGATTATAATATAAAGACACCTGAAGATAAAGGTGGACAGTGGCAAGAACACGGAAATTGGAAATGGGTTTAGGGAAAAGCAGGCCTGGAATGATGGTCAGGTTCAGGACTAGAACAACCAGAACATCTAGGACAGATCAGAAAGAGCACAGACAGGATTAGGAACAATGAATTAACATACAAAACAGTGAGGCAGAAACACAAGAGGTAGAACTGAGTCAAACAGCAAACCAAGAAACATAGGAGGAGGTATGTGACAGAGCACAAGGAGGCTCAACAACCATGTGCTGCACTCTAGACTCAAAGCTAATATAGCCAGAGGCTCAAAGTAATAGCACAGGTGCAAGGAATCAGGAATCAACCAGTGAAGTGAAGGCTGAACTGGGGCTTGTAAGAGGGAAGGCCCCGGAAACCAAGAGTCATGGGATATGAAAGCCTGGAACAGAGTGTGGATAAGATCCAAGAGAGAGGTTCAGAACACAGATAGAAAAGAGTCTGAATATCTGTACGGTCCAAGAACCAAGTAAGGGAACAGAGAACCACCACCAGAATGTGATCAAGGAAAGGTCTGATGACAGAGGGATCATACTGCATCAGGGCTGCAGGACAGAAACCTGAACTAGAAAGTGAAGAGAAACTATGGGGCATATTTAAGAGCCCCCAGCGCCACTGGGGTGTCACTTTTTGTGACGCTTTGCCCTGCGCCGAATTTACAAGGTGGGGTTAATCAGCAGTTTCCTTTGAAGGGGCGTGTAATCAGTGTTGCTTTGGGGTGCCACAGCAACACCCATTGCATTTTGATGCTGCCTCAGATTTATGAGTTTTCGTAAACCTGAAGCAGCGCCAAAATCTAATGCCACTCCAGGAGTGGCGTTAGAGTAGCACAACAAGGGGAAATGCTTTCATTTCTCCTCGTTTTTTGCTCTATCTATGTGTGCTGTATTTTGCAGCACACATAGAGAGACCAAATTGCCATTTACGACTGTTTTTGTGCAGGACTGCACAATAACAATCTCCCCCTAAACGCAGCCATCCTTGCACCGTGGTGCAAGGGTTGCTGTGTTGGCGCACAGCAGAAAATTTAGCGCCGGTGCAGGGGAAAACACAGGGGTGCGCTGAATTCTAGTAAATATGGCGCATCCCTGAATTTAGAAAATTACCGTAATTTTCTATTAAATCTGACCCTATACTTGCTAAGTAAAGAAGTGTATGATGTCCGATACTGATGTAAAGGCTGGTTTCCAAAAGTCCTCCGTAAGCGATACCTAGGGGCAGATTCCTGACCATAACCCTAAATAGCCAGAAAAGGAGGTTTGGCTACCTAGGAAGGAGGATAGGCTAGCAACACAGGTAAAAGCCTATCAGGAGGGGTCTCTGACGTCACCTGCTGGCACTGGCCACTCAGAGCAGTCCAGTGTGCCAGCAGCACCTCTGTTTCCAAGATGGCAGAGGTCTGGAGCACACTGGAGGAGCTATGGGCAGCTCCCCTAGGAGGTGCAGGTCAGGGGAGTGGTCACTCCCCTTTCCTTTGTCCAGTTTCGCACCAGAGCAGGGCTGGGGGATCCCTGAACCGGTGTAGACTGGCTTATGCAGAGATGGGCACCATCTGTGCCCATCAAAGCATTTCCAGAGGCTGGGGAGGCTACTCCTCCCCAGCCCTGACACCTTTTTCCAAAGGGAGAGGGTGTAACACCCTCTCTCTGAGGAAGTCCTTTGTTCTGCCTTCCTGGGCCAGGCATGGCTGGACCCCAGGAGGGCAGAAACCTGTCTGAGGGGTTGGCAGCAGCTGCAGTGAAACCCCGGGAAAGGTAGTTTGGCAGTACCCGGGTCTGTGCTAGAGACTCGGGGGATCATGGAATTGTCATTGGGGTGACAATTCCATTATCTTAGACATGTTACATGGCTATGTTCGGAGTTACCATTGTGACGCTGTACATAGGTAGTGACCTATGTACAGTGCACGCGTGTAATGGTGTCCCCGCAATCACAAAGTCCGGGTAATTTGCCCTGAACGATGTGGGGGCACCTTGGCTAGTGCCAGGGTGCCCACACACTAAGGGGGTGATTCTGACCTCGGCGGTAAAATGCCCTTACCGCCGGTCATAAAACCGCCATAACACCGCCGCGGCCGCGGTCAACCGCCACGGTCATTCTGACCCACAACGGCCAAACCCCCAAAAATCCGTCCTCCACTGCAGCCCGCCACATCGGCGGGCAGCGATAAACTGGAGATGACCAAACCTCCACCGTCACGCCAACAGAAATACGCCCATGCCATTACGACCCACGAATCCACACGGCGGTCATTCAAACGCGGTATTCCATTGGCGCTCCACACCGCCGCGGTCAGAATACACACACATCACCAAAACACAGCCACATTGGACAATTTGAAATACACACACCTGATACACATACACACACCACTCCCACACAATCAACCAACTATAAAACACACACCCACATCACCCACAAACCCCTGCGACCAGAATTACTGAGAGAAGGAGAGAGAGACACAGCAGACAATCCCTAGCAAGACACACTGAGGCACACTACACCATCACACACACCACATAGTAGCACAAAGGACCACACACCAACATACTCCTCATCACATACACCACCCCACACCTCACCCACACCACCCCATGGCACCCCAAAGGCACCCACGCTTTTCGGACCAAGAACTCCGGGTCATGGTGGAGGAAATCCTAAGAGTGGAACCCCAGCTCTTCGGCTCGCAGGTGCAGCACACCAGTATAGCCAGGAAGGCGGAGCTATGGCAGCGGATCGTGGACAGGGTCAACGCGGTGGGACAGCATCCCAGGAATAGGGAGGACATCCGCAAAAGATGGAACGACCTACGGGGGAAGGTCCGATCGATGGTCTCCAGGCACAACATCGCGGTCCAGAAGACTGGCGGCGGACCCCCGCCCACCCCTCCCGAATTTACATCGTGGGAGCAAGAGGTCTTGAACATCCTGCATCCTCAGGGCCTCGCTGGAGTAGCCGGAGGAATGGACTCTGGTAAGTCCCATCTCAACTACTATATCCCCCCCACCCCACCAGCATGCCAACCCACACCCCCACCCTCACCCCCAACCCCCCAGCACATATCCTCCCTGACAATGTCTCACCAGCACAACCCACCCATCCCAACACCAACTCCTGCATGATAACACAAATCATGGGCACCCATCACCTATGCATGACCACTGCACCAACCCCTCCCCCCCACTAAATACCCTCACAACACCTCCCTCAAGGGAATGGCACGCTATTGCACACACAGAAACAATAACCAAACTCTCTTACCCCATGCAGGACCCGAACGACAACATACCAGCCAGGAGGGTCCAGAACTGTCCATCCCACCACCGGAACAGGCCCACACTGAGGATAGCAGCTCTGTCGACAGTGAACCTGATGACCAGCCTGGACCATCGGGGACCTCTGGGCAGTCGGTTCCCCTCAGGCAGCTACAGGCCACACCAGACCCGACCCCCTCTGCCGACACCAGCACAGCTCCCACCCAGCGGGCCCATGCCTCTGTCTCTAGGACAGCTCAATCAGCGGTGTGTCTGCCACTACAGGGCACCCAGGCTAACCCAACACCCCAACAACAACAGGGACCTGGGGGCAGTGGGAGCGGGCACACCGGCCAGGGGACAGAGGCCGGGGGAAACCGGGCAGCTCGGAGGGCTGCTGTGCGACAGGGGGGGGAGGAGAGGCCCAGGGAACCCACTCTCCAAGAGGCCCTCACCACCATCATGGCAGCCTACCACCACTCCCAAGAAACGATGGCGACGGTACTGGCCAGGTTCACTGAGGTCCAGGCACAGCAGGAAGAACGCTACATGGGGTTCAGGGAGGAGCTGAGAATCATCGGGACCGCAATGGGGACCATCGTCCTGGCCCTCCACAGGATAGAGGACGCGTTGCGGGACCATGGTGCACCACACAGGGCCCCTGTCACTAGGCCGGACCAGGAACAGCCTACCACCTCCGCCGGCGCTAGTGGACAGGAGGTCCCAACACCTCGACAGCCCCCCAGAACCCCACCTCCTGCTGAAGAACAACCACCCCGTAAGAGGAGCCTGAGACCAAAGAAAAAGACAGAGTAGGATGTCAAGACCCCCGCCAGCAGGACATACCCCCTGAACTCTTCCCACTGTCCCACATTGCCACCCTGTCCAACCATGAACTGCCTATGCTCCATCCTTCCCCAGGCAAAAGAACAATGCACCTGTGAGACTGAGAACTGGACTCTGCCATGGATATTCCTCCACCCCCACCCATCACCCTTAGAATCACATGTACCAATATCTAGCACTGTAAATAAATCACATTTTGCACAATAATCTGTTTTGAGTCATGCTGTCTTATTAACACATGTATTACATATCACTGTTCAATTTCTGTTCTGTCAATTAGTCATGACAACATACCAATGTCAATACGCTGTATTTCATGGGCGAACCAAGCAGAAGTCAGGTACTGAGTCAGACAGCACTGAGAAGGGAAGGGAAAGGCAAAAATTAATGAAAAACATCTGTGGGGAACTACAGAAAGTACAGATGCAGGAGGCTAGAAGCAATTGGGAAATGGCGTGGGTGAATCTTACCTGGGTGTCACTGGAAATACTGTTGTATCACTCTATCCCTATTGTCTGTGTCGTCCTCTGAGTCTTCCTCCTCTTCACTCTCCACAGGCTCCACGGCTTCCACAACACCACCATCTGGACCATCCTCCTGCAGGAAAGGCACCTGGCGTCGCAAAGCCAGGTTGTGAAGCATACAGCAGGCCACGATGATATGGCACACCTTCTTTGGTGAGTACATTAGGGATCCACCAGTCATATGCAGGCACCTAAACCTGGCCTTCAGGAGTCCAAAGGTTTGCTCAATCACCCTCCTAGTACGCCCATGGGCCTCATTGTAGCGTTCCTCTGCCCTTGTCCGGGGATTCCTTACTGGGGTCAGTAGCCACGGCAGGTTGGGGTAACCAGAGTCACCTATTAGCCACACACGTTGTCTCTGTAGCTGCTCCATCACATAGGGGATGCTGCTATTTCGCATCACATACGCGTCATGCACTGACCCAGGGAACTTGGCATTTACATGGGAGATGTACTGGTCAGCCAAACAGACCACCTGGACATTCATCGAATGATAATTTTTTCTGTTTCGGAACACCTGCTCATCGTCTTTTGGGGGTACCAAAGCCACATGGGTCCCATCAATGGCACCAATGATGTTGGGGATGTGTCCAAGGGCATAGAAATCACCCTTCACTGTAGGCAAGTCACCCTCCTCGGGGAAAATGATGTAGCTACGCATGAGTTTCATCAGGGCAGACAACACTCTGCTCAAAATCTTAGAAAACATAGGCTGAGACATTCCAGATGACATGGCCACTGTGGTCTGGAATGACCCACTGGCCAAAAAATGGAGGACTGACAAAACCTGCACCAGAGGGGGAATCCCTGTGGGTTGGCGGATGGGGGACATCAGGGCTGGCTCCAGCTGGGCACACAGTTCATGGATAGTGGCACGGTCAAGTCTGTATCGAAGTATTATATGGCGTTCTTCCATTGTCGACAGGTCCACCAGCGGTCGGTACACGCGAGGATTCCTCCTTCTCATCGCAAGTCCCAGCGGACGGTGCCTAGGAAGGACAACATGGAGCACAGAGTCAGCCAAAACACAGGTACGTACAGACAGCTTGCACAGTTAAAGAATGGCAATGGGTTGAAAGGCGTGTATGTGTGGCAATGCAAGGCCTAGGCCTGTGTGTCGCAGTCAAAATTAAGCCATGTGGGCCCTTGAAATGGCGGCTGCCTGACCTGTGAAGTGGGACAATGGGATGTGAGGTCAATGCGCTGGCGGGGCACACCGTGGCGGTAGGCGGTCGCAGACCGCGGCGCAAAGCCGCATTGGTTAACATTGAAGCCTATGGGTTTCAGCAGCCAATAACGAAGTGCGCCGGCGGGCGCGGTACGCACCGCCGCGGGACGCACCGCCGCGGACGTGACCGCCATTTTCTATCTGCTTAATCACTCGAGACCTGATCATCCACAGGAGAGGACCTATACTGCAAGTGCTGCTGTGACCTCGGTCTGGAAGATACAATGGCTGCTGCGCCTGGGGAAAGGGCCCCTGCCTTCACGTCTGAAGAGTTGGACAAGCTCGTGGATGGGGTCCTCCCCCAGTATGCGCTACTCTACGGTCCTCCAGACCAACAAGTGAGTACACCGGGTGCTAATGGAATGGGCTATGCCTGTGTGGATTGGGGTGGATGTAAGTTGGTGGGGTGGGGGGCGAATGAGGAGTGCAACGCCCGACAGATGAGAGCATGTGCCATATGGCAAAGTGGGCGGGGGGGGCCAATTACATCTAACATGCAGGTCATTGATGAGTTCCTCCTTTCCACCCTCTACATGTCTAATAGGTCAGCGCCCATCAGAAGATCGACATTTGGCGTGCCATCGCCAAGGAAGTCCGGACCTTGGGGGTCCACAACAGACGGGGCACCCACTGCCGCAAGAGGTGGGAGGACATCCGCCGCGGGACAAGGAAGACCGCAGAAACACTGCTGGGGATGGCCTCCCAACCTAGGAGGGGTGCCAGTCGCACCATGACCCCCCTGATGTCCCGGATCCTGGCGGTGGCCTACCCTGAATTGGATGGGCGCTTTAAGACATCACAGCAGACACAAGGGGGTGAGTATCAGCACATTCTCCTATCTTTCTGCGCAGTGGAGGCGTCTGGGTGGGGGAGGAGGGCTGTGGGTGACATTAGGCCAGGGCGCTTTCTGTAGTGTAGTCCTCTCCCTTAGGCATGGCCCTGTGCCCCCGGCCCCCACCTCTGTAGGGTGACAAGTACAGCCATTGAAGGTCCAGCATCTCCCATGTGCGCGTTTGACGTCTCTTGGCCTGTTGTCCTAGTCAGTAGTACTGAGTAGTGTACCCCGAATGCGCGGCTTAGTGCATTAGGCACCTGTGTCTGTCCTCTCCGCCAACGGTGTTGACATTGCATGCACTCAACCTGGTCTTCTTTTTTCTCCCCCCACCCTTTCTCTTCATCTTCTTGTGCATGTGTGCATTAGCATCATCAGGCGGAGGAGATATGGCATCGGAGCACGAGGGAGCTGCAGGACACAAGGCCCCGGTGGGCCCAGGAACAGACACCGAGGGCACCAGTGATCCGGAGGGCGAGGGGAGCACCACGACGGGGACCGCTGGTGAGAGCAGCGAAAGCGGCACGTCCTCGGATGGGAGCTCCCTAGGGGTGGCGGCAACATCCGTGCCCCCCGCCTCTACAGGTACAGCCGCCACCCAGCGCACCAGCCCCGCCCTCCCAGCAGCCCCTCAGCCTTCGCTCCGTGCCGGTTCGCCCAGGAAGGCGCGCGTCTCCTTCGCCCCAGGCACCTCAGCCCCTGCCCCTGTTGCCCCTGCTGCCCTCAGTGCGGAGCTCATTGACCTGGTAAGGACGCTCATTGTTGGGCAGACGACCCTTTTGAATGCCATCCAGGGTGTGCAAAGGGAGGTGCAACAGAGCAATGCGTACCTGGAGGGCATTCATTCGGGTCAGGCTGCCCATCAACGAGCGTTCACTGCTCTGGCCTCAGCACTGACGGCAGCCATTGTCCCTGTTTCCAGCCTCCCTCTTCTGACTGCCTCCAGCCTGTCTCTGTCTCCTGTTCCTCAGCCTATCCCATCCACACCATCAGACCAGCCTCCACACACCTCAACACCCAAGAGCAGCTCATCCAAACACAAGCACCACAGATCCCGCAAACACTCACCCGAGCAACACCCAGATGCAGACATGCCAACAGCCACTGCCACCCCTGTGTCCCCCTCCTCCTCGTCTCCCTCCTCCCTCCCTGTGACGTCTACACTCACACCTGCATGCACCCCAACATCAGCCAGTGCTTCCATCACCACCTCACCCTCCAGTACAGTCCACACTCGTGCAGTCACCACCCCCACTGCCATGTACACGTCCCCTGTGTCCTCTCCCACTGTGTCTGTCACCCCCTCTTCCAAGACACACAAACGCAGGCAGCCACCCACCCAACAGCCATCCACCTCACGACAGCCTACAGCACCAGCACCTTCACCCAATGACAGCACACCTGACTCTCCTACAACCACCTCCTCTACCTCCACTTCCATCTCCACTCCTCCTACCCTTTACCTTGGCCCTAAAAAACTTTTCCTGGCTAACATTAACCTCTTTCCCCCCGATGACCTCCCCCATCCATCTTCAAAGAGTCCCAAGAGCACCGCAGCCACCACCAGCCCAGCTTCGGGTGTCACTGTTGTGCCTGGGTTCTGGAGCCCACCCTTTGCCAGCAGTGACACATCGAGCTGCAGCAAGGACACGTCCAGCCCCCCCCCCCGGCAAGAGGACCCGCCAAACCAAGGACCGCCGTGCGAGGACCGACAGGGCTGCCCCCAAGGAGCAATGTGCGGCCACTTCACCACCCACACCATCTGGGGGAGGCAAGGGCCCGAGAGCCCCATCAAAGGAGCGGAAGGGCAGCAGGAGCGCGCAGAAGGTGGACCCCACATGCCACATCCCAGCTGGGAAGGAGGACACTAAGGAGGCCAGGAGTCCGTCCCCGAAGGGTCCAGAAACGTCACGGTCCGAGGGCGACTGAGCAGGGAGTCGAGGCCAGGTCTGGCTCCCTTGACCTGCTGGAAGAGCACCGCTGAACAGGGCCCGCGGTGCAGAAGAGCACCGCTGAACAGGGCCCGCCGTGGAGAAGAGCACCGCTGAACAGGGCCCCGCCGTGGAGATAGGCACCGCAGAACAGGGCCCGCGGTGGAGAAGAGCACCGCTGAACAGGGCCCGCGGTGCAGAAGAGCACCGCTGAACAGGGCCCGCGGTGGAGAAGAGCACTGCTGAACAGGGCCCGCGGTGCAGAAGAGCACCGCTGAACAGGGCCCGCCGTGGAGAAGAGCACCGCTGAACAGGGCCCCGCCGTAGAGATAGGCACCGCTGAACAGGGCCCGCGGTGGAGAAGAGCACCGCTGAACAGGGCCCCGCCGTGGAGATAGGCACCGCTGAACAGGGCCCGCGGTGGAGAAGAGCACCGCTGAACAGGGCCCGCGGTGCAGAAGAGCACCGCTGAACAGGGCCCACGGTGCAGAAGAGCACCGCTGAACAGGGCCCCGCCGTCTCAAGCACCGCTCCGCTGGGCCCCGCCGTCTCAAGCACCGCTCCGCTGGGCCCAGCCGTCTCAAGCACCGCTCCGCTGGGCCCTTCCTCTCAAGCACCGCTCCGCTGGGCCCTTCTTCTCAAGCACCGCTCCGCTGGGCCCTTCCTCTCAAGCACCGCTCCGCTGGGCCCTTCTTCTCAAGCACCGCTACGCTGGGCCCTTCCTCTGAAGCACCGCTCCGCTGGGCCCTTCTTCTCAAGCACCGCTACGCTGGGCCCTTCCTCTCAAGCACCGCTCCGCTGGGCCCCACCGTCTCAAGCACCGCTCCGCTGGGCCCCGCCGTCTCAAGCACCGCTCCGCTGGGCCCCGCCGTCTCAAGCACCGCTCCGCTGGGCCCCGCCGTCTCAAGCACCGCTCCGCTGGGCCCTTCTTCTCAAGCACCGCTCCGCTGGGCCCTTCCTCTCAAGCACCGCTCCGCTGGGCCCTTCTTCTCAAGCACCGCTCCGCTGGGCCCTTCCTCCCAAGCACCGCTCCGCTGGGCCCCGCCGTCTCAAGCACCGCTCCGCTGGGCCCTTCTTCTCAAGCACCGCTCCGCTGGGCCCTTCCTCTCAAGCACCGCTCCGCTGGGCCCCGCCGTCTCAAGCACCGCTCCGCTGGGCCCCGCCGTCTCAAGCACCGCTCCGCTGGGCCCTTCCTCTCAAGCACCGCTCCGCTGGGCCCTTCTTCTCAAGCACCGCTCCGCTGGGCCCTTCCGATCCAAGCACCGCTCCGCTGGGCCCTTCTTCTCAAGCACCGCTACGCTGGGCCCTTCCTCTCAAGCACCGCTCCGCTGGGCCCTTCTTCTCAAGCACCGCTACGCTGGGCCCTTCCTCTGAAGCACCGCTCCGCTGGGCCCTTCTTCTCAAGCACCGCTACGCTGGGCCCTTCCTCTCAAGCACCGCTCCGCTGGGCCCCACCGTCTCAAGCACCGCTCCGCTGGGCCCCGCCGTCTCAAGCACCGCTCCGCTGGGCCCCGCCGTCTCAAGCACCGCTCCGCTGGGCCCCGCCGTCTCAAGCAGCGCTCCGCTGGGCCCTTCTTCTCAAGCACCGCTCCGCTGGGCCCTTCCTCTCAAGCACCGCTCCGCTGGGCCCTTCTTCTCAAGCACCGCTCCGCTGGGCCCTTCCTCCCAAGCACCGCTCCGCTGGGCCCCGCCGTCTCAAGCACCGCTCCGCTGGGCCCTTCTTCTCAAGCACCGCTCCGCTGGGCCCTTCCTCTCAAGCACCGCTCCGCTGGGCCCCGCCGTCTCAAGCACCGCTCCGCTGGGCCCCGCCGTCTCAAGCACCGCTCCGCTGGGCCCTTCCTCTCAAGCACCGCTCCGCTGGGCCCTTCTTCTCAAGCACCGCTCCGCTGGGCCCTTCCGATCCAAGCACCGCTCCGCTGGGCCCTTCTTCTCAAGCACCGCTACGCTGGGCCCTTCCTCTCAAGCACCGCTCCGCTGGGCCCCGCCGTCTCAAGCACCGCTCCGCTGGGCCCCGCCGTCTCAAGCACCGCTCCGCTGGGCCCCGCCGTCTCAAGCACCGCTCCGCTGGGCCCCGCCGTCTCAAGCACCGCTCCGCTGGGCCCCGCCGTCTCAAGCACCGCTCCGCTGGGCCCTTCTTCTCAAGCACCGCTCCGCTGGGCCCTTCCTCTCAAGCACCGCTCCGCTGGGCCCTTCTTCTCAAGCACCGCTCCGCTGGGCCCTTCCTCTCAACCACCGCTCCGCTGGGCCCCGCCGTCTCAAGCACCGCTCCGCTGGGCCCCGCCGTCTCAAGCACCGCTCCGCTGGGCCCTTCTTCTCAAGCACCGCTCCGCTGGGCCCTTCCTCTCAAGCACCGCTCCGCTGGGCCCTTCCTCTCAAGCACCGCTCCGCTGGGCCCTTCTTCTCAAGCACCGCTCCGCTGGGCCCTTCCTCTCAAGCACCGCTCCGCTGGGCCCTTCTTCTCAAGCACCGCTCCGCTGGGCCCTTCCTCTCAAGCACCGCTCCGCTGGGCACCACCGTCGCAAGCACCGTTTATGGTTCACTGTGCCCACCATGCCTCCTCCTTGACCAGTGGAGACTGTCATCCACCTGATGGACTGTGGCTTTGCACTCCCCAGGATGGCCCAGTGGGCAGCCCACCCACTGTAGAGACATTGAGAGACTGTGGCTTTGCACTCCCCAGGATGGCCCAGTGGGCAGCCCACCCACTGTAGAGACATTGAGAGACTGTGGCTTTGCACTCCCCAGGATGGCCCAGTGGGCAGCCCACCCACTGTAGAGACATTGAGAGACTGTGGCTTTGCACTCCCCAGGATGGCCCAGTGGGCAGCCCACCCACTGTAGAGACATTGAGAGACTGTGGCTTTGCACTCCCCAGGATGGTCCAGTGGGCGATCCACCCACTGCAGAGACTTGAGAGACTGTGGCTTTGCACTCCCCAGGATGGTCCAGTGGGCATGGTGGCTCCTCGTGGATCTGGCGTCGTGGACTCATGTGGCTGTGGTGCCCCCCCCTTCCCTTCCCCCTGAGGTGCCTGTAGTTTTTACATCTGATGCCCCTGCAGTGTTCTCTCTAAAGGACTCAGGTCTCCTGTGTGGGCTTTGCCCTTGTTTCGCAAGACTTTGGCCCACGGACATGCTGAAATCGTAGGTTGTGCAGGACTTGGTACTTCAGTTATACACTGATGTGTGTGTAATTAGTTTTGTTGTGGATATCTTTCATGGTTGTACGCTAATTTTCTGGAGCTTTTTGGTACATAAATATTTATTCCAAATATGATTATGTCCTAGCATTTTTCAGGGGTGTTTGGGTGGTGTCACTGTGACTTGGTGCGCTGCATTGGTGAGTACGTAGTTGGGGGGGGGGGTCGCATATGTGTGTGGCCGTAACCTTTCGTCCTCCCCCTCCCGTGTGTCGTAGGTGCAGTACTCACCGTTGTCGTCTGCGCCGGACTTCGTACTCGTGGTAGATGAGAAGGTAGACGAGAGCAGGTAGGATGTTTAATTCGGGTTCCATGCTGTCCTCCTTCCTCCTGGAGTGCATAGTGGTGAGCGTTTTCCCGTCCGTAGTCTGTTTCCGCCGTGTTTTTATCGGCGGTGCTCCCGCCCCGGAAAAGGTGGCGGATTGGTGAGTTGGAATAGTGTGGACGGTACATTGTCTGCCGCCTGTCTGTTGGCGGTGACCGCCGCGCTGTTTGTTTGTACCGCCGTGGCGGTCGGAGTGTTAAGGTGGCTGTCTGTGTTGGCGGTTCCCGCCAGGGTCAGAATCCCATATTTTTTACCGCCAGCCTGTTGGCGGGTTGGCCGCCGCTTTAACACCGACCGCCAGGGTTAGAATCACCCCCTAAGTAACTTAGCACCCAACCTTTACCAGGTAAAGGTTAGACTTATAGGTGACTTATAAGTTACTTAAGTGCAGTGGTAAATGGCTGTGAAATAACGTGGACGTTATTTCACTCAGGCTGCAGTGGCAGGCCTGTGTAAGAATTGTCAGAGCTCCCTATGGGTGGCAAAAGAAATGCTGTAGCCCATAGGGATCTCCTGGAACCCCAATACCCTGGGTACCTCAGTACCATATACTAGGGAATTATAAGGGTGTTCCAGTATGCCAATGTGAATTGGTGAAATTGGTCACTAGCCTGTTAGTGACAATTCGGAAAGCAGAGAGAGCATAACCACTGAGGTTCTGGTTAGCAGAGCCTCAGTGAGACAGTTAGTCATCACACAGGGAACACATACAGGGCACACTTATGAGCACAGGGGCCCTGGCTGGCAGGGTCCCAGTGACACATACACTAAAACAACATATATACAGTGAAATATGGGGGTAACATGCCAGGCAAGATGGTACTTTCCTACACAACCCCCCCCCCCAAACGAAGGACAATAAGACTAGCCATGACCTGATGAATCTTCATTGTCTAAGTGGAAATATCTGGAGAGTCCATCTGCATTGGAGTGGGTACTCCCAGGTCTATGTTCCACTCTATAGTCCATTCCCTGTAGAGATATGGACCACCTCAACAATTTAGGGTTTTTACCTTTCATTTGTTTTAGCCAAAGTAGAGGTTTGTGGTCTGTCTGAACAATTAAATGAGTGCCAAACAGGTATGGCCTCAACTTCTTCAGTGCCCAGACCACAGCAAAGGCCTCCCTCTCTATGGCAGACCAACGCTTTTCTCTAGGGGTCAACCTCCTGCTGATAAAAGCAACAGGTTGATCCTGGCCCTCAGAATTGAGTTGTGATAAGACTGCCCCTACTCCTAATTCAGATGCATCAGTTTGAACAATGAATTTCTTGGAGTAACATGGGCTTTTTAGGACAGGTGCAGTGCACATGGCCTGTTTCAGCTCCTCAAAAGCTTTCTGACAGCTAGCTGCCCACAATACCTTTATAGGCATTTTCTTTGAAGTGAGGTCATTAAGAGGGGCTGCAATGGAGCCATAGTTCTTAATGAACCTCCTGTAAAACCCAGTAAGGCCTAAGAAGGCTCTCACCTGGGTATGAGTTGCAGGGGGAACCCAATCTATAATAGCTTGGATTTTCCCCTGAAGTGGTGCAATCTGTTCTCCACCTACCAGGTGTCCCAGATAAACCACTTTCCCCTGCCCTATCTGGCACTTTGAAGCCTTGATAGTGAGGCCTGCCTTTTGCAGGGCCTCCAAAACTTTCCACAGGTGGACCAGGTGATCATCCCAGGTGGAGCTAAAGACAGCTATATCATCTAGATATGCTGCACTAAAAGCCTCCAACCCTTGCAGGACTGTATTCACCAACCTCTGAAAAGTGGCAGGTGCATTTTTCAAACCAAAGGGCATTACTGTGAATTGGTAGTGCCCTCCAATAGTCGAAAATGCAGTTTTTGCTTTAGCATCCTCTGATAACTTGATCTGCCAATACCCTGCAGTCAAATCAAAGGTGCTTAGATACTTGGCAGATGCCAGTGTATCTATTAGCTCATCTGCCCTGGGTATAGGGTGAGCATCAGTTTTAGTTACCTGGTTGAGACCTCTGTAATCTACACAAAACCTCATTTCTTTTTTTCCATCTTTGGAGTGAGGCTTTGGTACAAGCACCACAGGAGAGGCCCATGGGCTTTCAGAGTGTTCAACCACTCCTAGTTCAAGCATTTTCTGAACCTCTTGTTTTATGCAGTCCCTGACATGGTCAGGCTGCCTATAGATATTACTTTTGACAGGCATGCTGTCTCCGGTATCTATAGTGTGCTCACACCAAGAAGTGGTGTCTGGCACAGTAGAAAAGAGTTCAGAAAACTGACCCAGGAGATTTATGCAGTGGTCTTTCTGCTCAGCAGTAAGACAGTCTGCCAAAACTACACCTTCCACTAGAGCATCTTGTTCTGTGGAAGAGAAGAGATCAGGGAGAGGGTCACTCTCTTCTTCCTGTCCTTCATCTGTTGCCATGAGCAGGGTGAGATCAGCCCTGTCATAGTAGGGTTTTAGGCGATTGACATGGAGCACCCTAAGGGGACTCCTGGCAGTGCCCAAGTCAACCAAGTAGGTGACTTCTCCCTACTTTTCAACAATGATGTGGGGTACACTCCATTTGTCTTGGAGTGCACTTGGGGCCACAGGCTCCAAGACCCACACTTTCTGTCCTGGTTGGTACTGAATCAGAACAGCCTTCTGGTCATGCCATTGCTTTTGGAGCTCTTGGCTGGCCTGAAGGTTTTTACTGGCCTTTTTCATGTACTCAGCCATTCTGGATCTTAGGCCAAGTACATAGTCCACTATGTCTTGCTTAGGAGCTTTTAAAGGTTGTTCCCAACCCTCCTTTACAAAAGTTAGAGGACCTCTTACAGGGTGCCCAAATAGGAGTTCAAAGGGGCTGAAGCCCACTCCTTTCTGGGGTACCTCCCTGTAAGCAAAAAGGAGGCAAGGTAACAGGACATCCCATCTCCTCCTGAGTTTTTCAGGGAGTCCCATTATCATTCCTTTGAGAGTTTTGTTAAACCTCTCTACCAGTCCATTTGTTTGTGGATGATAAGGTGTGGTGAATTTGTATGTTACACCACATTCCTTCCACATGGCCTTCAAGTATGCAGACATAAAGTTGCTACCCCTGTCTGATACCACCTCTTTTGGGAAACCCACCCTGGAAAAGATTCCCAGGAGGGCTTTTGCCACTGCAGGTGCTGTAGTGGTCCTTAGAGGAATTGCTTCAGGATATCTCGTGGATTTGGTCCACTACCACCAAGATAAACCTATTGCTTGAAGCAGTAGGAGGGTCAAGGGGGCCAACTATGTCAACCCCTACCCTTTCAAAGGGAACCCCAACCACAGGCAGTGGAATAAGGGGAGCCTTTGGGGTGCCTCAAGTTTTGCCACTGGCTTGACAGGTGACACAGGACTTACAAAAATCTTTTGTGTCCTCTGACATTCTAGGCCAATGAAACAGGGGGACAAGCCTTTCCCATGTTTTAATTTGCCCTAAATGTCCAGCCAAGGGAATGTCGTGGGCTAGAGTTAGGAGGAACTCTCTGTATTGCAGGGGAATGACCAATCTCCTGGCTGCTCCAGGTTTAGGGTCCCTTGCCTCTGTATACAAGAGGTTGTCCTCCCAGTAAACTCTATGTGAGTCACTGACATCCCCATTTTGCTGTTTGACAGCTTGCTGTCTTAGACCCTCTAATGTGGGACAGGTTTGCTGTGCCACACTCAATTCCTCCCTGGCAGGCCCCCCTCCACCCAAAAGCTCAGCAGTGTCTGCTTCCAGCTCCTCTGGTGAAGGTTCTGCACAGGGGGGAAATTCTTCTTCCTCAGAAGTTGAATCATCTGTAGAGGGAGGGATAGTGAGTAGGGATTTACCCTTACTAACCCTAGCTTTAGGGAGCACTTGGTCCATTGTTCCAGTATCCAAGTCACCCTGTCCTTTTTGCTTTTTGGCCTGAGCCCTGGTTAAAGCAAAAATATGCCCAGGAATGCCCAGCATTGCTGCATGAGCCTCCAACTCCACTTCTGCCCAAGCTTCTGTCTCCAAATTATTCCATAATAGACAGTCTACAGGTAAATCTGAGGCAACCACAACTTTCTTTGGACCAGTAACCCCCCCTCCAGTTGAGATTCACAACACCCATGGGGTGGCTAAGAGTGTTGTTATGAGCGTCTGTCACTTGGTACTGGTGACCAAGTAGGTGTTGTTCAGGGTGTGCCAGTTTCTCTATTACCATGGTAACACTGGCACCTGTGTCCCTGTAGGCCTGAACCTCAACACCATTGATTAGGGAAAGTTGCTTGTACTTATCCATATTAAGGGGACAAGCAACCAAGGTGGCCAAATCAATAACACATTCAGAGACTAGCACAGCCTCTGTGGTCTCCCTAACAAGACCAACCCCAACTAAATTACCAAAAGTGAGCCCAGATACTCCCTTGGATTGGCTATTAGTAGGTTTGCTCCCACCACCACTGCTATTACTAGGGGCACTAGGTGTAGCAGTAGGGGTTGTGGTAGTGGGAGGCTTGGTGCTTTTCTTTGGACAACTGGCATCAGTTGTCCAATGGCCTTTTACTTTACATAAATAGCACCATGGTTTCTTTACTTGATTAGAAGAGGATTTGGACCCACCTCCCCCACCAGAGTGTTTTTGTGGGCCTGATGAAGACTCATTTTTAGATTTGTCCCCACCCTTGTCTGAAGACTTACCATCCTTCTTCTTGCCATCCTTGTCACCCCCTGTATGAACTTTTCTGTTCACTCTTGTTCTGACCCATTTGTCTGCCTTCTTTCCCAATTCTTGGGGAGAGGTCAGATCTGAGTCCACTAGATATTGGTGTAACAAATCAAACACACAGCTATTCAGAATATGTTCTCTCAAAATTAGATTGTACAGGCTTTCATAGTCAGCAACTTTACTGCCATGTTACCACCCCTCCAAGGCCTTCACTGAATAGTCAACAAAGTCTACCCAGTCTTGTGAGGACTCTTTTCTGGTTTCTCTGAACTTAATCCTGTATTGTTCAGTGGTTAAGCCAAATCCATTCAAGAGTGCATTCTTCAAAACTGTAAAATTATTGGCATCACTTTCCTTCACAGTAAGGAGCCTATCCCTACCCTTTCCACTGAAAGATAGCCATAGGATAGCAGCCCACTGCCTTTGAGGGACCCCCTGTACAACACAGGCCCTCTCAAGTGCAGCAAACCACTTGTTAATTCATCCCCCTCCTTGTAAGGGGGAACTATCTTATGCAAATTCCTAGAATCATGCTCTTTCACAGGATTACTATCTGTAATACTGCTGCTGCCACCATGGGGTCCAAACCCCAACCTCTGTCTTTCTTTTTCTAAGTCTAAAGATTCCCTGTCTAGAGCCAGCTGTTGCTGTTTAAGCTTCAGCCTGGACTCTTCCACTCTCAATCTATTGAGCTCCCTTTCTAACATTCTGTCATCAGGGTGGGTGGGTTGGGCATGATTTGACACAGAAGAATGATGTGAATGAACAGAGGGAGACCTGTCCCTAACAGTTGGCACCCTAACAACCTGGCCTGCAGGAATGACATCCCTACTGTGATGAGAGCTCACATTAGTACCAGTTATGCTAGGTGGTCTGCTAAGGGGCAGGTTGGGAAGGATACCATCTAACATTCTTACTGGGGGTGCCCCAGAATCAGAGTGTGAACCATCTCCTAACTTCTCAACTGATGTGCCAGCTAAGGCCTTATCATTCTCAATGAGCATGTTATTTAACAAGTCTCTAGAGGGATTCTTCCCTACCCCTAAACCTCTATCAATGCAGAGACTCCTCAACCCTTTCCAGCTAAGGTTATCATAAGCAGAGCTGCCCAGATCAAGAGTAGGACCTGTACCAGACATGATAGAAAAGGTTTAGAGACAGATTAAAGAAAGAAAAAGTTTCAGGACTTTTTAAGGAAACAGAAAAAAAACTTTTTAGAAAAATTTTGAAAGTTTAGAGGTACTTTTCAGCACTTAGCAAATAGAGTAAGAGAAGAAAAGCAAAACTTTTTGGTTAGGTGTACATACACTGAACTTGTTTTGTATATTTTTCTCTTATGAAAAGTACAAAATGACAAAGTGGTAAGCAGTTGCAAGTACTTATCCCTCCGCTGCACAACCAATGTAGGAGGCTGGCCTGGCTTGTAGTGGGTACCAAGGGGTACTTACACTCTGTACCAGGTCCTGTTATCCCTTATTAGTGTAGAAGAGGTGTTTCTAGCAGCTTAGGCTGATAGAAGGTAGCTATAGCAGAGCAGCTTAGGCTGAACTAGGAGACATGCAAAGCTCCTACTATACCACTGGTGTCATATGCACAATATCATAAGAAAACACAATACACAGATATACTAAAAATAAAGGTACTTTATTTTTATGAAAATATGCCAAAAGTATCTCAGTGAGTACCCTCAGTATGAGGATGCCAAATATACACAAGATATATGTACACAATACCAAAAATATGCAGTAATAGCAAAAGGAAGTAATGCAAGCAATGTAAAGTTACAGTAGATTGCAACAGGAGCACATAGGGGCAACACAAACCATATTCTCCAAAAGTGGAATGCGAACCACGAATGGACCCCAAACCTATGTGAGCTTGTAGAGGGTCGCTGGGACTGTAAAAGAACAGTGAGGGTTAGAAAAATAGCCCACCCCAAGACCCTGAAAAGTAGGTGTAAAGTGCACTTATATTCCCCAGAGAGCACAGAAGTCGTGATAGAGGAATTCTGCAAGGAAGACCAACACCAGCAATGCAACCAAAGTGGATTTCCGGACGAGAGTACCTGTGGAACAAGGGGACCAAGTCCAAGAGTCGCGACAAAGTCGAGATTGGGCAGATGCCCAGGAAATGCCAGCTGAGGGTGCAAAGAAGCTGCCAACGGATGGTAGAAGCTGTGGATTCTGCAAGAACGAAGAGGGCTAGAAACTTCCCCTTTGGAGGATGGATGTCCCATGTCGTGAAGAAGCTTGCAGAGGTGTTCCCACGCATAAAGACCGCAAACAAGCCTTGCTAGCTGGAAGGGTCGAGGTTAGGGTTTTTGGATGCTGCTGTGGCCCAGGAGGGACCAGGATGTCGCCACTTGCGTGAGGAGACAGAGGGGGCGCCCAGCAAGGCAGGGAGCCCTCACAGAAGCAGGCAGCACCCGCAGAAGTGCTGGAACAGGCACTACGAAGAGGAGTGAACCAGAGCTCACCCGAAGTCACAAAAGGAGATCCCACGACGCCGGAGGACAACTCAGGAGGTTGTGCACTGCAGGTTAGAGTGTCGGGGATCCAGGCTTGGCTGTGCACAAAGGAAATCCTGGAAGAGTGCACAGGAGCCGGAGCAGCTGCAAATCACGCAGTACCCAGCGATGAAGTCTAGCGTGGGGAGGCAAGGACTTACCTCCACCAAACTTGGACTGAAGAGTCACTGGACTGTGGGAGTCACTTGGACAGAGTTGCTGAGTTCCAGGGACCACGCTCGTCGTGCTGAGAGGGGACCCAGAGGACCAGTGATGCAGTTCTTTTGGTGCCTGCAATTGCAGGGGGAGGATTCAGTCGTCCCACGGGAGATTTCTTCAGAGCTCCTAGTGCAGAGAGGAGGCAGGCTACCCCCACAGCATGCACCACCAGGAAAACAGTCAAGAAGGTGTCAGGATCAGTGATACAAGGTTGCAGTAGTCGTCTTTGCTACTTTGTTGCGGTTTTGCAGGCGTCCTGAGCAGTCAGCGGTCGATCCTTTGGCAGAAGGTGAAGAGAGAGATGCAGAGGAACTCTGATGAGCTCTTGCATTCGTTATCTCAAGAATTCCCCAAAGCAGAGACCCTAAATAGCCAGAAAAGGAGGTTTGGCTACCTAGGAAGGAGGATAGGCTAGCAACACAGGTAAGAGCCTATCAGGAGGGGTCTCTGACGTCACCTGCTGGCACTGGCCACTCAGAGCAGTCCAGTGTGCCAGCAGCACCTCTGTTTCCAAGATGGCAGAGGTCTGGAGCACACTGGAGGAGCTCTGGGCACCTCCCCTGGGAGGTGCAGGTCAGGGGAGTGGTCACTCCCCTTTCCTTTGTCCAGTTTTGCTCCAGAGCAGGGCTGGGGGATCCCTGAACCGGTGTAGACTGGCGTATGCAGAGATGGGCACCATCTGTGCCCATCAAAGCATTTCCAGAGGCTGGGGGAGGGTACTCCTCCCAGCCCTGACATTTTTTTCCAAAGGAAGAGGATGTAACACCCTCTCTCTGAGGAAGTCCTTTGTTCTGCCTTCCTGGGCCAGGCCTGGCTGGACCCCAGGAGGGCAGAAACCTGTCTGAGGGGTTGGCAGCAGCAGCAGCTGCAGTGAAACCCCGGGAAAGGTAGTTTGGCAGTACCCGGGTCTGTGCTAGAGACTCGGGGGATCATGGAATTGTCTCCCCAATGCCAGAATGGCATTGGGGTGACAATTCCATGATCTTAGACATGTAACATGGCCATGTTCGGAGTTACCATTGTGACGCTGTACATAGGTAGTGACCTATGTAGAGTGCACGCGTGTAATGGTGTCCCCACACTCACAAAGGCCGGGGAATTTGCCCTGAACGATGTGGGGGCACCTTGGCTAGTGCCAGGGTGCCCACACACTAAGTAACTTAGCACCCAACCTTTACCAGGTAAAGGTTATACATATAGGTGACTTATAAGTTACTTAAGTGCAGTGGTAAATGGCTGTGAAATAACGTGGACGTTATTTAACTCAGGCTGCAGTGGCAAGCCTGTGTAAGAATTGTCAGAGCTCCCTATGGGTGGCAAAAGAAATGCTGCAGCCCATAGGGATCTCCTGGAACCCCAATACCCTGGGTACCTCAGTACCATATACTAGGGAATTATAAGGGTGTTCCAGTATGCCAATGTGAATTAGTGAAATTAGTCACTAGCCTGTTAGTGACAATTTGGAAAGCAGAGAGAGCATAACCACTGAGGTTCTGGTTAGCAGAGCCTCAGCGAGACAGTTAGTCATCACACAGGGAACACATACAGGGCACACTTATGAGCACTGGGGCCCTGGCTGGCAGGGTCCCAGTGACACATACACTAAAACAACATATATACAGTGAAATATGGGGGTAACATGCCAGGCAAGATGGTACTTTCCTACAAAAGGGTTGTCAAAGAGAGCCATAACGGGGGGCGTGGCTAGCGAGCCAAGATGGTGGACGCGATCTGATCGCGCTGCGCAATTCATCCCCAGTTTATCCGACCACACAACTGTACGGGGGCGCTAATGAGCACCACCCGCCCTGCGCGCTGCTGAGCGGAGCCTCCGGTGTGTTGGTGGCTCCGATTGTGGCAGTAGGAGACGCTGCGATCCCTGCTGATGCTGTGCCGATGCGTGTGGGGTTAACAGCGGCGGCCTCCCTGGAGGAGGCAGGATGAGCGGGTCTGGCTGAAGGAACGCGCTGCGGCCGCGCGCGGTCCGTGGCGGCGGCGGCGCTTGAGAGGACATCATCTATGGGGCTGGAGTGTATGCCTGGTCTGAGGGTGCTGGCACGCCTCTGACACTTGCTGACCCCTGGCGGTTGGGAGCGGACCTAGGGCTTGCTACGAGGCTATAAGCAAGATAAGTGCAGCGTGGCCCCCCTCTTCATATCCTGGACGCCCTGTGGCTACTTGCAAGTGCTGGTGCGATCCTGCGCCGCGGGTGCCTGGAATAAGCGCCTACTGTGGTGCGCCGTGCTGGGCGGTAAGGCTGCTCGTGCTGCTGCGCCCCACTATATTTGATGCGCACGCAAGCGGGCCTGTCTGGCTTCTGCGCTTGTTATTTATTAGCCGACCCTCGATTCTGCTGACAGCTGCGCCCTGAACAGAAGAGGCTTCTTACCGACCCCCTGGTCGACTATTACTGTTCTGTGGACCGGAAAACGGATGATTTACTTCTATTGGGAGGCACTCAGCTGCACTGCGATTGACTGGTCAACTCGCCTGTCTAGTACGGGTCTGTCAGTGATTTGGATTACCTTGTGGCACGCATGGGATGGCAATCGGGGCTGCTCGTGCTGCCGCGCCCTCCTCCTAAACGGCGTGCGCAAGTGGGCCCACAAATATGGCGGGCGCAGGCCGCCTCCACTCCGGAATTATTACGAAATCTTCATCAGAAGCACTGCATCAGGACAGTCAAAAGTTAGATGCTGTGCTGGCAGCGGTGGAGCGCATAGGTGATTCATTGGAACAGGCCTGTGCCTCCCTGGAAGGCAAGATAGATAAGGTGATCAGCGATTTTACCTTGCTGCATGCAGATCACCGCAAGTTAGCGGATAGGACATGCACACTCGAGGGCCGGCTTGGCGAGCTGGCACCCAAAACGTCTCGGCTGGAGTCTTCGCTGCAGGATGCTCTGACCCACATAGGTGAACTGGAATACCGTGTTGAGGACTCTGAGGGCCGCACCCGGAGGAACAACATTCGGGTCATTGGCCTTCCGGAAGGCGTGGAGGGCCGGGATGCGGTCACCTACTCTGAGTCTTGGCTTCAGGGTCTGATGCCGGAGGGATGTCTGACATCTTTCTTCTCGGTGGAGCGTGCGCATAGGGTCCCTGTCAGATCGCGACCGCCGGGGAACGGACTGCATCCCTTTCTGCTCCGTCTGCTCCACTATGCAGACAGGGATATTATCCTCCGGGCGATCAGGTCATCACCCCCAATCCGAGTAGACAATGCCCAGGTCATGCTGTTTCCTGATTACACGCTGGCTGTACAAAGAGAGCGCACCTCCTACTTGCCTTTAAAACTTAAGCTCCGGGCCCTTAACCACACATACTCTCTTTTGTTCCTAGCCAGACTTGGCATAACAGCCGAGAACAAGTCTCAATACACCAGAATCGGCATGGGAGTGGCTGGAGTCTACTGGCCTTGTCAATGGACGGGACCCAGAGGTGAACGCACCGATAACGCAGGGTTGCCGCTCCCGCAGGAGACAAAACCGTAGAACCCGCTCGGCCGCCTAGAGGAAGGCAAAACATATCCCTGATCTGGAGCACATTATTCAGGAGCGTCGCTGTGCACTGCAGTCGGCAGCAGCTATTAATGCACTCCTGGTTGTTTCAGAGGCGGAAACTGAACTCTCACAGTCTAACAGTGAGGAACCTTCTTCTCTCAAACATTCTTCTGAGATGGGATCCCCGGCGCACCTGGAGGTGACACCCCAGACAGCGGACTATCTGCCTTTATATTGATTTCCAACTACTGTTGGCATTCCAGGAGGATACCCTCATGAGATTGTTCTCCCGTTAATTGCTGCAGTCTCTATAATTGGGAGTGCTTTCTGTACTGCCTGGTCTGACAGAGACTCTGACCACTGTAAAGCGGCTCTTGGCATACTTGGGCGCCGGTGGAGACCCCCTATGGATCACTTTGCACTTCTTCACACTCCTGTACCCCTCATGCATCTACTAGTCTCACTTCCATTGGTCCCCCCATCCATATTTCCCGGGAAACCTGCTCTACTTTACGACCACCTCTAATTTACCTGGCTTACCCCACTCTCCTAATAGTGGAGACTTGTAGTTCATACCTGTTTTGTTGACCTCATGGGTTACTTGGTTTGGGCAGACACCAGTTGTCCCTCTTCTCTAATGGTATTTTTTTTGCTAGTTTTGGAACGGAGCCTGGACCCTCTTAGCATGCCGGTCTGCTGGAACCCCGCTGTTCTTCATAAAGCCTCTCTTGTACGAGACACTCAGCTGTTTAGTTGCTATCATTACTATGACCCACCATGAACACATACTCCGCTCTTACATGGAATGTGCGCTGCATACACACGCCCGCGTGCAGATATTCCATATACTCCTACCTTAAAAGACACTCAATACGCATAGCTTTCTTGTAAGAAACATATCTAGTACTGCCCGAGGTGCCTCGCTTGCAACGGCGATGGAGGGGACAGCCATACGCAACAGGTTACTCTTCTTATGCCAGAGGTGCCTTGGTTTGGATCAAGCCGGGCACCCCCTTTGTAGAAGAGGATCAAATTGTTGACGAGCAGGGGCGCTATGCCTTGGTGCGATGGCGACTCGCGGGTTGAGCCCTGGTGCTGGGCTCCATATATGCACCGAACTCGGATCAGGCCTCCTTCCTCCGCTCTCTGTCCAGTCAACTATCGAGATGGAGTGATTACCCTTGGTTAAGGGGGGGGGGACTTTAATAGTGTATTGGATCCTGACTTGGACCGATCCTTCCCTCCATTACCCACAGCGCCTACTGTGGTTGCTGCACGTGTGCTGAACGCCTGGATCCAGAACTGGTAACTACTAAACATTTGGTGCCACCGCAACTCTACCGCCAGAGTCTATTCATTCTAGTCCACCCCACATCACTTACATGTTCCTCTTGATAGACTTCTATGCACAAAACTTTTCTCCTGCAGTGTTGGACATCGATTATTTGGGTCACACTCACTCGGATCACAATCCACAGCTCATGCGACTGGGGTGGGATACTTCCCCCTCGGGTATTCCTACCTGGAGGCTCCGACCTGAGCTCCTAGAGGACGCAGCATTTAGAGCGTTGCTGGATGGGGTGATCCCCGAATACTTTGAATATAACACAGGCACGTCGTCCTCCAGCTTGATCAAGCGGGATGCATTTAAGGTCTTTGTTAGGGGTCACTGCATGGGAACGCAGTGGAATCTGCGACATTCTATTGAAAGTGCTCTTACTCAGGAGGAACAGACTTTGCTGCACCTTGAGCAAGATGCCACTCAAAACCCTGCAGGGATGGCGCAGCTATCATCAGCCCAAGTTGAGCATTTATCCCTTTTAGAGCGACTACGCTGCTTAAATTATGCGGCTCACTCGGCGCGCACTCATGCCTCTGCTGACAAGTCGGGCAGACTTTTAGCTTGGCTGACCAGGCGCGAGCAGGATCGGGGCCCGGTTCTGAAAATTTGCTCACTGACTGGGAGTGTGCTTCCCACTCCCTCAGAGATCCACTCTGAGTTTACATGATACTATGGCACACTCTACAGTTCGACTGCGCCGCCAAGCCAGCGGGCCTGTGAGGATTTCTTCTCATCAATCACCCTGCCTCGCTTGAAGGATGCCCAGCGAGAGGCACTGGAAGAACCGCTGACGCTTCCCGAGATCCAGGGCAGTATTCATGATCTATCGGCAGGCAGAACTCCTGGTCCGGATGGCCTTCCGACCGACTTCATTAAAATCTTCTTTGCAATCCTTGCACCTCACCTCCTCCGTTTATACGAGGAATCTATACAAGAGCATCTCTGTCGGTATCGCAAAGAGAGGCGCTGTTGGTGTCGCTTCCTAAGCCAGGCAAAGACCCATCGGAACTTGGCTCCTACAGCCCACTGGCGATGCTCAATACTAACTATAAAATATTGGCTAAGGCCCTGGCGACACGTCTGGCACCCATGGTCTCGGACCTGGCTCACACTCAAAGCGGATTCGTACCTGCACGGGACACTTCTCACAATATCAAGCGTCTATTCTGTATCATGCGATACTCGACACGTGACTGTCCGCTAGCGGGATGCCTGGTTCTTGACTTGTAAAAGGCTTCTGATTCCCTGGAGTGGCCGTATCTTTTCGAAACTTTACGGCGGTTTGGCCTTGGCCCGCATTTCTAGTGATGGAGCCGCAGTCGAGGCCTCCACTGGAGTATTGCGCTGGGTGACGGCCTACATACCGTATCACTATATGGTGATGACCTCCTATTGTACTTCTGGGACATTACTAATATCCCTCCGACAACTGAGATTATTCTGCAGCACTTTGCAGCTCTCTCGGGCCTGCGCGTCAATTGGGTAAAATCATGCCTTTTCCCCTTCGACCCGGACCTTCCGAATCCGAGGTTGTGCATTTCTGGTATTGATGTCCCTTGGAAGCCACGGACGTTCAGATATTTAGGCATTCACATATATTATCGGAAGGAGGATTTGCACAATGGAAATCTTGGAAGGGCAACGGCATCCATCCGCTCCCAAATGACCTTTTGGCAAACATTGCCACTTTCTGTTGCAGGCCGAGTTTCCCTCCTGAAGATGATCCTGTTGCCGTGATTGTTATATTATTTCTCCAATCTCCCATACTATATCCCAGTTAGTTTTTTTAGAGAACTGGAACGTAGATTGCGCAAGTTTATCTGGAATAAGGGACGCTGCAGAGTAGCATTGAAGAAACTCTACTTACCTCTGGAGCATGGTGGCCTTTCGGCACCGAATCTGGAACATTAGTATCGGCTTCACAGCTTCAGTGGGTGTCCCGATTCACCACCTCCAAGCCCTGGCCACTTGCGCAACTAAAGCACCTTTTCCACCCACTTTCATGCTTGGCACCACCTGTGGAGCTTTTCCTTAATGTGGCACATCGTTGTTAACACAGGTGTTTACAACTTACGAAGGGACCCTGGAATCATGTCTAATGTTGAGCTCCGGTCGTGGCATGCTGTAGAATTACACACGCTGGGCGACCTTTATTGCGATGGCAAACTGACTCAGTTTTCTGCTTTGGTAGCTGACACGGGTCTCCCAGCAGGATAGTTTCTCTTATATTACTCATTACTGAGATCATTATCAAGCGGATGGGGGGACCTAACAACCACACCTCCTACCCATTTGCTAATACAATATATACAGGCTATGGGGCAGGGCAGACATTTGATTAGGTGGTTTACAGACGCGCTTCGAACTCACACACAACATGATCACTGAACATTACGCACTGCATGGGAGAAGGACTCGGGCACTCCCTTCACAGATGTGCAATGGAAATCAGCCCTGTCCAGCCACACAACTATCCCCCGCAACTCCAGGTTCCGACTCATACAATTCAACATTATTCACAGGGCATTTCTTACTCTGGCCCGCATTAATAGATACTTCTGCCGTTGTGATGCAGCCTGCCCCCATTGCAAACACTTAAATGTGGACGTTCTGCACATGATGTGGTCTTGCCCCCTCCTACATAGTTACTGGGGTGCTGTCGTCACTTGCTTATCAACATGCACGTTGGGTACACTATCACATGCATGGGAAACCTGCGTGTTAGGCCTGCTTCCTAGAAGTACGAACTGCAGGGCTACCACCCAATTCCTAGACCTAGGGCTTTTAACGGCCAAGCGGTTGATTACCCTTGAGATGGAAAGCTGCTGAAGCACCAACTGTTTTGGCCTGGAAACACTCCTTTCTGACATGGGCTGAGGCTGAGGGAGCAGCGCTGAGGCGAGAAGATGCACTTGGCCTACGTAAATATCCCCTCTCCGATAGCTTGGAAGTGATGCTGATATCTTTGCGTACTCGGGAAATAGACTCTGACTTCATTGCACCAACTTAACTACTCACAGCAACTCAGCGGTCATAGTCTTCTTACGATGTGCTGCAAATGTCACCGGTGATCTGTTCATTTACTACACTCTAACGCAAAGAATCAGATTGGTTCAGTAGTGGTGCTGCACATTTAGACATGAGTTAATCGCTACATGAGCGGATATATTTTTTTCAGGGAACTCCTCGCATACGGGGGCATCGAATTGCTTGTACTGGGCTCCTAAATCCATTGTGCTCCTTTGTTGTTGTATGTTACTGTTTTGCTTAATATTACCCTAGAATCTGCACTTATATATAGTACATTGCCACTTTCACTGTCAATTAGTGAAGTAATGGAGTGGTTGGCCACCTTAAGGTTTATGTTTGAACGCATGCTATCTACGTTTACTACACAAGTCACTAATGCTGAAGCCTTCATGGACATTAACAGATATGAACCATGGTGCAAATGCTCTGGTAGCCAACACGTTAGCTCTCCACACCCATTGTTGTCCAATGTACCACCTATGACGAATCTCATGAACCTTACAAACGATGTGACTATTGAAATCCTCGATTATAACTGATGTAAACACTGTAATATTACGTTATGTTGCTATTAACAATAAACAATAAAAAGATTAATGGAAAAAAAGTAAAGAGAGCCATAACTATATTTCCTGAAGCTCAAAGCCTACCTTCACCATTACTTGTTTCAGGAAGGAACAATTCACCTGAACAAAGGTTTTTTCTCAATTCAGCGATGCTAAGATTTACTTCTAGTAGCAATTCTAATATTTCCTCTTTTCCTTTTGGACCAAGTCAATGGCCCTTCAAATATTAACATGTGTTTTCCTGATTGCCACACATCCTACTTGATCAGGATTAATTAGACCCACAAGTACCTTGTATAGTCAGTCTGCAAGGATTTTGAAGTAGAGTTTTTTATCTGAATGTTAATTTGCGATCACTCTATGTGGAGAACATAATTTGAGATTGCAAACCTGCTTAGGTATCACTGTCATGGTGGTTTCAACTATAGAGGCAGGCATTTTGCTTTGGTTAGAACTGTAGTTAAATGGCAATTTCAATCTTGGGGTCTGTATGGTCACATAGGATTTGTAGAAAGCTCCTGTAAACCCATCTGGGCTCAGAGACATTTTCAGGGTGCTGATGGCTCTCCCTATCTCTGGGGAAGAGATAGGGACTACCATTTTTTCTCTCTCTTCCTCTAAGACTATAGGCAGTTTAATCCAAACTAAATAATATTCTTATTGTGTTCCCAAGAAGCTTTATTCATTCAGTGTATAACTAGAATTTTCAAAACTCTTCAATCTCATTCTCATCTCTTATAAGTTCCCGACCTTAAGCAGATTTTATTATGAAAATGTACTCCTATCCCTTTTACCTATAAGCCCTTTGGCGTGGAGTGTCTCTATTTTATTTTCCATTGTACAGGACTGTTTCTTTAAATATAAATGTGAGAGTCCAACTCTTTTAATGTGGCGTGCTCTCAAATTAACTCATCAGTTGTATTAGTTTATGACAGTTGACAATAGTGGGATTTGTATTGGCTGCTTTTTTAGGTTTATTTAATTCCTCTGGCATAGTCCGGATCACTGGGGAATGAAATTTGATGGCCTCTGAGAATAGCTCTTAGAGCTACCCAGTCTCCCAAAGGTGACATTTTCCCATTCTCATTCAATTTTTAAAAATCCTTTACTTTTTGGGTTACATCTGCTTTAATAGCTGTATCTCTAACTAGGAAAGGAGACAGAAGCCAAAGGGGTGTGTGTCGGGGGCTTCCTTCTTCGTAAATGGAGAAAGATTTCATGCTCAGAGAGCGATAAAAATGTAATTGTTGCTTTTTCAACCAGTAGAAAAAGGGAGCTGCTCACAAATTTCATGTTAATGCATGACTGTGTACAATGCTTATGGTAGAAAAAAGTGTACTCTATGTCCTGTAGGTGACACTCACCCCATGTATTATGTAGGCCTAGCTCAGTATCTAACTTAGCAAGGATTTGATTTTTGTTTGGAAACCACTCATGCCCCTCCCATCTTGGTTTAATCCTTTTTATTTAGCTATTTACTACAAGATTAAAGTCACTGGTAAGTATTATGAGCCCCCTTGACAAACACACCCAGTGTGTGAAACAACTAAGTTGAGGATTGTTTTTGAAATTAGTTGGAGGTGTAAACTGTACTGTATACTGTGAGGGTCTGATCTTCCAGGAACAATTTAGTTAGATGGGACCTTCCATCCTTGTTTTTCTTTGCTTCTGATATTGAGATTGGAAGGTTTCTCTTGGTAAAATATGGCAATGCTATTATGTTTCTCCTTGGCTGGAAACAAATAAGCTTTGGGGTCAAAGTTATGCTTCATTCTACCTTTTTCTTTAGGTGTATTTCTTGCGTTCTGGTCCTTGGTAGATTTCCATATTGCCTCCTTTTTGTTGGGGGAGTTAGCTCTCTACCATTGTATGTTAAAAAAATAACTGTGGGAATCTATATAAGTAAATTGATCCACTCTTGTTCTAAAGAACTGATTTAGATAACCTGTTCCCACCTTTTACTCTGCAGCCCCTTGTCTTTTCCCTCTAATCCACCGTAACCTCAGAAAACCAGAAACCATTTAACTCACCTTACCTCCTACCTTTTGATTCTTGGAATTGCCCTTTCAATGAATTTGTATTGCATTACCTCTTTGAGGTGTCTACCTGTAGGATTCACTCTGCAGAGGTTTACCACCAAACTGGGGGCTTCCCTGCCTAGTGAACTCCTAGGCGAACCTCACCCATTGTCACTGTTGAAACTTAACCTACTCTTTTTAAAAATTGAATTTGCTTTTCCTTCATTCCCAACATGTCCCCATAAATCCCAAGGTTCAGGATGCACTTTCTTTCTTCAAGTCAAGGAGTCAGTATCTTGTAATGGCAGTTCTAAAATGTATTCATCATTGCAGCTTGGTGTTCAGAATTGTGTTATATATTATGTCATTTTATTTATACCTTGCATTCTCAGTCCCTTTTCGGTTTCTGCTCCCACTTGATCTCTGTTTTCGCAAAGTATTCTGCAAAGCCACATGTTGTTGCCTAAGTACATTTGTGGTTTCCTGGGAGATTGATTCCAGGTCATAAGTGTTCAGTTGAGGGGGGTGGCTTGTGCCCAGCCAAGATGCGACAGGAGATTTTCATCATATGGAATTGGCTCTCCTTTAGAAGGCTGTTTACTAATCTGAGATAATGTGAGGAATTATGGCATTCCTGTGATAGCTTTCATGCCCTCTCTGGATCAATTATCCTATTTCTCAAACGCAACACATTTCCCTTGTCTGCAGCACGTGTCCCTGAGAGGAGAAGGCAGCAATGGAACATTGGTGAAGGGCTGATTCCTACACTGAATGCTTGATAAACAGAGCCCTTCTTTCAACATTTTCATTTATTCCCAGTAGGTTTTCTTACCACATCACCTCAACTTACATTATTTTGGTGACTTGTGTACTTTTAGTCCAGGAACCTGCTAATTTTACTGATTTCAAATGCTGCAAAGACTTACTTGTGGGAAATTACTTGGTCCTTGTAGCATAATCATATGTGGAAGTTTCTGACGTAGTACTGCGCCTTTCATTTTTGCCTCCTCTTTGAATTTTACTCTGCTTTTATCAGGGAAGAGTCACACTTTACAACAAATTTTTAAACTGGTCATTCAGTTCATAATTAAACCTCTAGTTTGATGCCTTCCAGATATCAGTTGGTATTGTTATCTGGCCATATTAGAGGTTCAGTGGCCATGGACATTGCAGGTGCTAACTTTCTTTCTTTCACCAGCGCACCACTAAGTTATTTTGCATTGTTGTATGAACAGGCTGAGAAAAGATTAAAGTCGCACTAAAGCATCCTCGGGCTTCTCTAGACCACCTGTTGCTTCATCATCCTCTTGGTTAGTACAATTTGAGATGGAGCATGCAAATGCCTTGACTTCTCAAAGTCACTCCTCTACATCCTCAGAATGTGTTATCCCATTGCATGCAGCAGTAAAAGCTTCAACTAAATGATTGGAAAAAAGACCCGTCTTCTCCTACGAAATCTACTTTTTCAGTCTCTATCGATCTTCTATTGGAAGAGATTAGGGCACTACACCCATGCAATGAAGAGAACAATACAAAACTCCAAAATTTAGATGCCAAGTGATCTAGACAAGAAGAGAGACTGTATTAGCCGAACAGCACATTTCAGACCTCTCCAACTAAGTCTTTATAGTCTCTCAGCTTCAATCTCAGATCTCCTCGCTTCAATGACAGGTTGAAGATTTAGAAAACAGGAATTGACGGAATAATTTATGCATATATGGCTTGCCCAAGGGGAAGGAGGGCTCACCGAGTCACTTTTTTCTGAACCTTTTTTCCTAAATTACTTCAAATGCCAGAGTAGTCTCCTTTGAAAATTCAACGTGCCAATAGACATGAACACATGCCTAAAGTAACATCCACTTCCAGCAAGCCTGGAGGTGTTATTCTACATTTTCTTGAATACACAGATCTGGTTAAAGAACAACCAACCACTCGATACAGAAAACAGATTCTATGGTCAGGTAACAACTTGTACTTCTCCCAGGACTATGCCAAAAATACAGCAGACAGGCGCAAAGATTATCTTTTCCTTGAGACCTGCACTTTGTTCCCTTGGTGTTCTCTTTGGTTTGTTCCATCCATGCCTATTCAAAGTCACTTATAACAAAAAGACTTACAGTTATGAAGACCCTTGTCATTTGGCCACTTTCTTCGGGAGCACAAAGTGGAGTTCATGGATATCTCAAAACTGACCACGACTTGAAACATGTTTTGTTCTAATATTGTAATTTTCTGTTCTCCCTCTTTTGATGCATTCTTTATATATGATATATATTTGATGTAACATTAGTCTTAGCACCTTGCTTACTGCTCATTTATAAATTGTGCTAATATACTAACCTTAGTTTTCTCTTTACAGGTCTCCGTTTCCCTATTAGTATTTTGTGATTACTTTAGTCTATCTCCTACATCCTACACCTTCTCCCCTTATGTTGTTTACCTTGAGTTCGGATGTGTCATCTTTCCATGTGGTCTCATCAACCCTTGTTTCTTTGACAATATTTATGGGTATGTTTTCTTTCACTTGTGTTCTTCATTCTATTTTTACATTCTTCTGCCTTTCCATGTTCCTCTGCTTCACTCGTATTCTTCATTCCTTTTTTTATACTCCTTTGTCTTTTTGTGTTCCTCTGCTTTTTTATTACTTTATTCTTTCTTTGCTTCTCTCCCTTTATTTTAGGGAGACATGTTTGCTTATTCTTTATCCTCCTTTCCTTCTTATGTTGTCATTTGTTGCTTTCAATTTGGTTCACTGTAAATGTTAATTGTTCATGCTCAAATAACCTTTTTCAATATGTTGTTACATGTCTTTAGAAATTTGTATTTTGTATTCACTGGGTTCAAGAATCCAACAAATACTCTCCTTCATGGGTACAATTTGAAGACTCTTGCTAGCGACATCCCCTCATTCTTCACTCTACCATTTGGTATACTACCTCAATTTTTCACAAGAATCAACACATTTATTGGAACAGTTTGAGGGAATATGGTCTGATCTGGGTTAAAACTTTATAAATTAATATTTTCTCACTTTGTCTCAAGCCTAAACTGTTTTCCATGTTCCTTCATCTTTTCAACATAAATTTCACCTTTTACAATCCATCATATTAGATCCACTAGATGCTGGTATGGGAAAATTATTTGAGAATGGTTTGGACAGTTTATTTTTAGAGACAAATTTGGACAAAAATAAGGTCTTCCTCCAGAGCTGCCAATAACACCCAAACATTATTCTATATTTACAATAGGCTTCTCTTCTCCCCAGTTACTTTACATCGCATATACCTACAACGCCCTGGTAGTTGCTGGGCATGCCACTCACAACAAGCCTATTTAAAGCATTTCCTTTTCAATTTTACACTTATTCATTTTTTTTGGTCACTGGTTTGGAATCACATTAATGCTATTTCTGACACCTTTGCACCCTTGTCTTTCTCTAACATCTTCCTAGGTAGTTTATTTTTGATCTACTGATTGGGAACGTGTCATCTGAAACATAAATCATTGACCACACTTCAACAACTCAGCAAAAATTAAAAGGATTTTTCTAAATTATCTTTCCAGGTGATATGCTATATGTTACAATCACAGACTTGATTCAGCATATATTCACCCTATTTCACTTGCTATCAAGCATTCTATTTTATAAAGCCCCCATTACACATTTTATTGATAGTCATGCCAAACCTTCATTACATCGTCACCCAGGCAGGTTTCTAAGCCCCCTTGGTGTTCACTGGTTGTTCTCACAGTTAATGTATCAATTATCGTAATCTCATAATATTTACTTCCACATGAGCATGCATTTCATTACTGTTATATCTTTCCTTAAAAAAATTGGATCATATATATATATATATATATATATATATATAAATAGATATATTACAACATCCAAAGGTCCAACTTGTGGCGCGCAAATTTCACGGGTAAACTGTGATCAAGACTGAGAGGTTGAAACGCGTTGGTGGTGTCTTTTTACACTTCTTTTTGGATAGAAGTAATAAAACTCTCCTGGAGTGCAAACGAATCAATTGTTTTGCAATTGTTGGTGTTGGAGATATATATATATATATAAATATATATATATACAACAAAAAGAACTGCACTGCACTCCGTGAAGGCTTGTATTCCAATATTATTTATTATTCTTGTTAGTGCCACAAACCAACACGTTTCGACCAAGACGGTCTTTGTCAAAGTTAGTGAGTCCTTCCACTTTGTTGCTTTTTATACTCAAATAATCACAATCACCATTAACAGGTATTATGGGATTTGTAGTGCGTTAATTTAAACGCAACCTCATTTTAAACACAGAAATTGTTGTTTTACACCCAAAAGATGTTTCAGTGAAAAGAAAAATATAAATATATACACAAATATTTTCTAGAATGGTCAGCTTTCTACTCATGTCAGCCAATTATAATTCAAGATCATACATTGTTATTCCAAGTTACTTTATTTATAATAGCCTTCTTTAATGGCCTTATTTTTAAGTTTTATTTTTAATTAATCACATATGTGCTAAATATGGTATCTCTCTAATTTAATAATAATCCAGTGTCGGTATAGTACCCCACTGAATAGCATTGAATTAACATATTATGATCTTAAATTTGTATTGTGTATCATTACTATCTAGGCTGCATTTCCGTTTAAATCCAATTTATAAAAATATTTATAAGTGTACATAAAGCTCCTCATCATTGTTCAAACCCCACGGAATCTTGGTTCTTAACTGAACAATATATTTGGACTCTAATTGTCTCAATTTCCTTATTCTATCACCACCCCTCTCATGTTCTGGAATGTGATCTATCCCAAAGTATCTCAATGCTTTCCAACTGTTCTTTCATATGTTTTTAAATGTTTCGCAATTAAGTATGTAAAATCATTATGGATGATCACTCTTATGTGCTCCAGAATTCTTTTTTTAAGCATGCAGATAGTACTCCCAATATATTTTAAACCACAATGGTATTCAATTACATATACTGTAAATTTTGTATTGCAGGTAATCATATGCTTAATATGAATTTCTGTGTTGTTATGCATCAAAACCATTTTTATAGATTTTTCAATTTTACAAGCTTTACAATTATTACATTTTGTAAATCCTTTTTGTTGCCCAACTAACCAATTTTTATCAGATTTTTGTGAAAAATGACTACTCTCCAGAAAGTCCCTGATAGAAGGTGCCTTAGGGTATGTTACTAAAGGTGTGGAACCCACTTTGGGACCTAAATCCGGATCTTTACAGATCACATTCCAGTGTTTACGTAAAATATTTTTTATAGTACCACTTTCTTTGCTGTAGTTCATTATCATCCTCAAATTATTCTGTTCTTGTGTCTCTTCTTTTTTGATATTTTATTTAAACAACACATCATTACGATTAATAGTTTTTATCTTCTCCAAATTCTTGCTTAAAATCCCCTGTCCATAAACTCTCCTTTTGAATCTTCGAATTGTTTCTTTCAATTGTGTTTGTTCTTCCTCCTCATTTGAACAATTTATCCACATTCTTATGAGTTCACTGTTGGACATGGCCCTTTCTGCAGAGTCATCCCCAAACTTTTTGCCTCCTTCCTCCTATTTTTCCTGACCTGTTTTTGTTGGCTTTAGAACTCTGAGCACTTTACCACTGCTAACCAGTGCTAAAGTGCATATGCTCTCTGTGTAAATTGTACTATTGATTGGTTTATCCATGATTGGCATATTTGATTTACTGGTAAGTCCCTAGCAAAGTGCACTGGAGGTGCCCAGGGCATGTGAGTCAAATGCTACTAGTGGGCCTGCAGCACAGCTTGTGCCACCCACATAAGTAGCCATGTAATCATGTCTCAGACCTGCCACTGCAGTGTCTGTGTGAGCAGCTTTTAAACTGTAAATTCGACTTGGCAAGTGTAACCACTTGCCAGGCCTAACCCTTCCCTTTTTCTACATATAAGACACACCTAAGGTAAGCCCTAGGTAGCCCCATGGGCAGGGTGCAGTGTATGGTTAAGGTAGGACATATACTAATGTGTTTTATATGTCCTGACAGTGAAATACTGCCGTTAAACATGATTAAAGCATAGATTCCCTTTGGGAGCAGATAGACGTGGAATTTGGGACCTCTGAACTCACAATTTAAAAATACATCTTTTAGTAAAGTTGGTTTTGAGATTGTATGTTTGTAAATGCCACTTTTAGAAAGTGGGCATTTTCTTGCTTAAACCATTTTTGTGACTCTGCCTGTTTGTGGATTCCCTGTCTGGGTTAGGTTGGCAGTTGGGCTGTTTGCACCTCTCTCAAGACAGTGACACAAAGGGAGCTGGGGTGTAGCCTGCATATTCTGATGAGCCATCTGTGCTAGGAGGGAGGGGAGGAGTGGTCAAGCGCACCTGAAAGGGCTGTGCCTGCCCTCACACAATGCAGCCTCCAACCCCCCGGTGTGTGTCTGAGGCCTTGACTGGGCAAGGCAGGATTTCACAAACAAGTGAGACTTTCCTTTGAAGTAAGCTTACTTCAAAGGCCAAAATGGGTATAAGAAGAGGACCCAAAACCACAGACTTTAGACACTTCTTGGGGTAGACACTCTACCTCACAGACACTTTTTTGGGATAGACACTCTACCTCACAGACACTTCTTAGGGTAGACACTCTACCTCACAGACACTTCTGGACAAGAATCCTGCTGGTGAAGAATCCCTGAACCAGACCTGCCAAGAGGAACTGCCTGGCTGCCCAAAGAACTCACTTGGACTGCTTTTCTGACAAGGACTGCTGCCTTGTTGTTGCCCTGCTGCCTTGCTGCTCCCTGGCTGTGCTGAGTAGTGCTCTCCAAGGGCTTGGATAGAGCTTGCCTCCTGTTCCCTGTCTCAGGACCAAAAGGACTTCACTCCTGCAAATGGACTCCTTGTGCAGTGAAAATTTGACGTACAGCCTGCTAGAAAATGACACACAGCCTGTCCTGCGGTGAGAAATACACTGCGCGCCGAACCGGAACGACGCAGCCCGACTTCGCAAGGAGAAGATCGACACAGCGCCTGCGTTGCGACCGGAACTTCGACGCAAGGGCCACCGGATCGATGCACAACCGACCTGGGACGACGCAGCCCGACTTCCAGAGAGGAATCGACGCAGTGCCTGCAATGCGGGACAAGTTTCCATGCAACGCCCACTGGATTGACGCAGCACTTGTGACATCGCTCCACAAGCCCAGGATTCCACGCACAGTCCCCAGGGCACCAGAAAACCCTGCAACCTGAAGAGGAACCAAGTCTGCAACAGAAATCGATGCAAAGCCTCCCCCTGCGTGGAAAATAACGACGCAAGTCAGTGTGCGAAGAGGCGAAACCGACGCACACCTCCCCGTTTTCCACACATCGCCTCCTATACAGTCCCTTGTGGAGATTTTGAGCGCGAATCAGGTACTTTGTGCTTGCAAGAGACCTTTATTGTTTTTAAGAGACATTTATTTGTTTTGCAAAGACTTAAGACACTTTATATCACTTTTACAGTGATATCTCAACATCTACTTATTGCATTTTAATCATCTCGACCTAGATTTATCCAGATAAATATTATATATTTTTCAAACACTGTGTGGGGTATTTTTGTGGTGCTATATGGTGTTATTGTATGATTTATTGCACAAATACTTTACACATTGCCTTCTAAGTTAAGCCTGACTGCTCAGTGCCAAGCTACCAGAGGGTGGGCATAGGATAATTTGGATTGTGTGTGACTACCCTGACTAGAGTGAGGGCCCTTGCTTGGACAGGGGGTAACCTGACTGCCAACCAAAGATCCCATTTCTAACATTCACCATATGGTATACTTTTCAACAATGGCTTAGGATGAAAACTTTTTCCATGTAGTATACTATTTGTTGATGTTTCCTTCTGATATAATGTTGTCTCTATGCTGTCATTTTGAATGGAAATTGTCAAATCCAAACAATTAACAGTATTTTAACTTGTTTCACATGTAAATTGTAATCCGACGTCATTAGAATTCAAAATTGAAAAATACATCAGAAATTATTTTTGTGATCCATGCCAAATAATAAATAAGTCATCAATGAACCTCAGCCACAATGCAATTTTCTCTACATACAACTCATTGGTCCTGCCCCATGCTATTTCTCTTTCCCACCAACCCATTGCTAGATTGACATAATCTCAAGTAAGAGAAATACCCATTGATGTTCCGCACATCTGCTGAAAAATCTCATGATGAAACAAAAATATATTATTTTTGAGACATAACTCAAGCATAGAGAGTAACATTTTAGAATGTTCTAATTCTCCAATACTTCTTTCTCTCAGGAAATATTCACAGTCTTTTAACACTATTTCATATTTGATAGATGTATATAAAGATAGTACATCAATTATTACCAAAAGATACTCATCACTCCGGTTTATATTTGTTAAAATTTTCAATAGATCACCTGAATCTTTTATATAGGAACTCAACGTCATTACGATGGGTGTCAAATAGTAATCTACATAATCAGGGTGGCGATAAGAGAACTTATAACATCTCCAAAGGGACTGGAAAAAATCTTTAGGCTGAAGGGGATGAAATGGGCCTGGGATAAGATAGGTTTCCCCACTATTGGAAGTACCCTGAGCTGATCCCTGCTAATGCTAGGCAACTCGTCAAATGGAGATATTGGGAGAGAACCAATGAAGATCTCTTCCACCGCAATAGGGTGGGCAGGCTAACAGTAGAATTCCTCCAAGCCAAAAATGAACCCCGGCCCGAGAATCTCATGGACCTTCCTATGCCTGCACGTGCCCTCGCCCGCGCCCTATTTCTTCAGCTAAGATACGGCACCTTGCCCGTTAATAGCTACACGGCCCGTTGGTCATCAAGCAACCCCTTGTCCGACAGATGTTCACTGTCACCAATGTAAGGAAACAACTGAGCATGTGCTGTTCTTCTGCCCCCTGTACAAGAGCCCTAGAGGGAGGTGGATCATTCCTATGTGTAACCTTATTACTGCAGGACCGAGCTAATGCTAACAGAATATGCAAATATGATACATCTACATTGGTAGTTAGCTCAGTCACCAAATATCTGTCTGAAGCTTGGTCCATCCGTCGTAGGCACATCTTAGCCACGGGGCCTCGAGTTGGCTAGGTACTCTTTTGCCTATAGATGGGGATTTTAATAAGATATATTTATTCTCTTTTTTAATCATTAGATGTGTTATGTATTCTGATATTGATGCGAATTTGATTTAATCTCCCTGTGGTTTTTAGGAACTTTTTTTAGGAACACTCGGTTCCCTGTACGAGAAGTTGAGGCCCTATTAGATTAGTTTATATAGATGAATTTTTAGCCTAATTGCCATGGCACTTTATAAAATATTTAGACATGACAAGAAATACACCAGCTCATAAATCAGCCATGATACCGGCTATAGTTTCATGGAATGTATTAATTGTATTTATTCGAATGATGGATACAAGTTTTCTATTTATCTTTTTTTATTGCTTTGTATGATTCTTTTATTGTATTTTAAGTATGATCATGGTTTTAGCTTCAAGGAACGCACTAACGGTATTTATTTGAATGCCGGCTATAAGGTTTTACTATTGTTATGTATGAATGTTATTCTGAATTTTAATGGTCTAAATTTTTTGATCGAATGAATAAAATAAATACATAATCAGATATTCTTTCATAGAGTGAATCACATTCCATACTATTGGTCTTCCTGGAGGATTTATTAATGATTTGTGAATTTTTGGTAAAAAATAAACTGTAGGGATAGTTGGAATTTATTTTTTCAAAAATGTATATTCATCATTATTAAGTAACAATTGCTGATGCCAATCATCTAATTTGGAATGTATTTGATGAATCATGCAAATGATTGGATTTTGACTTGTGCTCATTGTTCAGTTGTCTATAAGCTTCTGCAATATAATCCTGTGTGTTGAGAATCACGAAGTTGCCTCCCTTGTCAGCTGATTTTATTCAAATCTTATCATTGATCTTTTAATGCCAAACATTCTTTCATAGTTAGATTCTACTGTGTTCCATGATGTCTTGATTTTTTCATATTTTCTAAATCTCCCAAAACAAGTTCCGAAAAAATATCAATCTTATTTCATGGTGACAAAACTGGACAAAATTTAGATTTTTCCTTAAATTTACTAAAATTATGTTGGTTAGTGCCAATTTCCAATTGTTGCAGGACTTCCATTTCAGTATATTCATCATCCTTTAAATCATGATACAGATCAAAAATAGTTTCTAAATCTGGAATTTGATCAATACATAATTCCATGTTTTCCGATTCTTTACAATTTTCTTCACTTTCATTAGATTTTAATCCCTGTGACTGAATTGCATGAAATTTCACTAATTTCAATTTCCTGATAAATTTGTAAATATCTATCCGTGCGTCAACAAAGTTACGGTCTTGTACAAATTCCTCATATTTGTCAAGCCGACTTTCCATATATATATCCATATATCTATATATATATATATATTATTTTTTTTCCAACAAAAAATGATAGCCTTGCACTCCGTTCAGACTACAAAGAGCAATATCAAAGTTTATTCAGTGCAAAGGTAAACAACACGTTTCGACTTAGCAGTCTTCTTCCTAGTTACATAGTCCTTCCTCTATCATCCCTATTTATACTACTTTATTTCAAAGACCAATACAATGCATTCTGGTCGAGGTAGTTCTTTGTATGTAATATGTAATATACACTAATTTTCGACATTATTCAAAAAATACAAATTAAATTGATGAATATCTAAATACATTAAAACACAACTCAAATACCAAAAATCTAAGTTAGAGGAGGACATAATAAGTCATAAATGAAAAGTGAGTTAATAATGATCAGCATCTTCATTTGGAAATAGAAGTTATTCTACATATTAATCACGATTAAATTAATGAAATCATTCATACATTTATGCTCTAATATTCAAAATACATTAATTTACACATTTTAATAATTATCATGGTTAAGTCTAGGACTTGAAAACAATATAAATAAAATTCTAAGTTTGTTTATTCCTCAATTATAGATTAACAAAAAGCTCCTCATCGTTATGTAATCCAAAAGGACTCTTTGTTCTCATTGAAATGATGTATCTAGACTCAAGTTGTCTCGGTTTTTTCACTCTGTCTCCACCTCTTTCATGTTCAGGGATGTAGTCTATTCCAAAGTATCTTAACATTTTTCAACTACTCGTTTCATGCTGCTGAAAATGTTTGGCTATGGCATACGTAAGATCCTTATTTAGAATTGCTCTAATATTCTCTAAAAAAATTTTTCTCAACATACAGATTGTACTGCCTATATATCTCAGGCCACAATGGCATTCAATTACATAACTGTAAATCTGGTATTACAAGTTATTCGATGTTTAATATTCATTTCCATTTCATTCCATAATTTCACTACTTTTGTTGATTTGCCAATTTTACAGGCTTTACAACTATTGCACTTTACAAAACCACGTTGTTGTTCTGTTAACCAATTCTGTTGATTTATTATAGAAAAATAACTTTTTAGCACCGGGAGTCTAGTGGTCCCAGGACCGCCAGCCTAGTAATTAGGGACCCAGTGTCTTCTCAGTTGCTGTTACATGTAAATAAAGAAGTGTTTTGTAAGTATATCGGACCAGAGTGCAAGTCATTTTCTGGGGAGCTGTGTGCTACGTTAACCCAGAAGGAGTTTCAAGATTTTAGCAGACGTGCACCACCACCGGGATTTCCTGGGAGGGCAACAAGGCCCTAGTGTTGGAGAATATATATATATTAGGGTAACAAGGCCCTAGAGTTGGAGTATGTATATATATATATATATATATATATATATATATATATATATATATGTATATATATATATATATATAATGACATTGTATATGTCCTTGCCTCTTCCTTCCCCCTTCTTTTAATCTTTTTATTAACTTTTGTGCATTATTGTATCTGTATTCCCCTTGTGCGCTTGTTAGCACCACAACATAATTCTCAGGTCCCGAGGTTTTTCTCAGAACACCTTGGGGCATATTTATACTTGTCTTGCGCTGAATTTGCGCCCTTTTTTTTACCCGAATTCAGTGCAAAACTAACTCCACATTTAAATTTTGCCGCTAGCCCCGTCTAGCACCAAATTTATGTAGTTAAAGTCATTTTTTTTACATAGAAACCTACTTTGCGTCAATGAGATACAAAGTAGACATTCCTGTGCAAAAAATGACTCTATAGCCTTAGCGCCCTATTTATCCCCCTGTGCTAAAATCACACATGGGGGAGGAGTGGGTCAAATAATATCCATCATTTAACGCCTGGGTCAGGGCAGGCGTTAGGGGACCGTGGGCCTATTTCCATGGTGGAACACAATGGAATAAGCCCACAGGCGCACTCCCCAGACCCCAGAGACACCCCCACCCACACCAGAGGTACAGCGGAGGATGGGGGAACACATCCCAGGTAAGTATAGGTAAGTACAGGTAAGTATTTTTTTTTAAGTGCCATTGGGGGGCCTGAAGTGGGCCCTTTCTACATGGCACTGGGTGAAATGGCAACGCCCAGGGGACCATAGTCCCCAGTGCTGGCCATTGGGGTGGTGGACATGACTCCTATATTTTCTAAGACAGGAGTCATGTGGTATGGATGGTTTTGCTTCAGAAAATGATGCTAGACTGGTCATTGTTTTTACTCTAACATGCCTAATGTCATTTATTGGTGCAAAGCCCCCTTCTTCCATACTGCCTGCCCCACGGGGCTAACTTCATTTCTTTTACGCTAGCCTACCCTTTGCACCAGCCTGCTTCATTCCATAAATATGGTGCCCAGCTGGTGCTCAGAAATGGTGCAAGCCGGTGCTAAACTTTTTGGTGCAAAACTGCGTTGGTGCAGTTTTGCACCAAAAAGTATACATCAGGGCCCAAGATCCAAAGACGTGGCCCTCCTTCCACACCCTGGCTGAAAATTTTACTCTGTGCTTTCCCCTCGGCTGGGGTAATTCCCAGAGTCCTGGCCAAGTTACATAGGGAGCCAGAAAACATAATAATATCACTGCCATTTTGGACAAGGGGGTCTTTCATCACCTGCAAGAATGGATCTTTCCAATAACTTCATCCCCTCTGAGTCCTTTCCTTCTTCTTGTACAGAGCTTGACACAACTAAGACAGTTGGTTTGGAGATTTCCAACTCCTTGCAGGCAGCTTGAAGAGTTTCAACAATAGAGCTTATAGTTATCATTGTTAATGTTTTGACGTTTGATGTTCAACCAGTTCTAGATCTCCTATCTTAGATCCAGCACTAGAAATGTAGCATTTCTCTCATGACCAGATCAATAAGGAACTGTCCTACCTAAGTCTTATATTGCAAAAGGCAGCAGTAATCTCCTTTGATGATCTTTTCTTTGTTGAACTTCTAGTTTCCAGACTATTTAGGGGCTCCAGTAAATTACTTCCAAGAGTTACAGAATCATTCCCAGCTTGGGATTTTCCCTTGGTCTTGTCTTGCCTCCTGTCAGCCCCATTTCAGCCAACAGAGTTGTTCTCTGAGAAGTTGCTCATTAATGAGTTTGTATTTTTGGGGATGATTACCATGCCAAGGAGGATTTTGGAGATAGAAGGACTGTTATGTTGTCATTCCTACCTAAGAATATTTGAAGATCAGATAGTTTTCTCCATAGATCCTAGAGTCCTATCAGAGTAGTGGTAAGGAAATATCTACTTCAGTTAGAACACATCCTACTGGGTGGATGGCAGCCTCTTGGGCACAGTGTTCTGGAGACTCCATATCTGATCTATGTGGAGCAGCCACTTGGGCTTCCCCTCCACATTCATTAACCGTTATTGGTTACATGTAGCTAATTGTTACGAGCTTTCTTTTGGTTCACTTTTCAATAAGGAGACCATGTCATGTTGTTTAAAATCTATTACCCGCACTCCATACAAAAGCATGTGTTCCGTTTGTGCTCCCTATCATCTCTCCCTCCTGCTGTTGTTTAACACAGTCCCTGTGTTTAGCACGCCCTCCTACTGTTTGTTCTTTTTTTTTATTCAGTTCAAGCTCCACCCAAAGGTATCAGAGTGCTTTACATGAGCACCAGTAGCATTACAGATGGTATATACTTTCCAAAGCAATAGTGCAACAATGTGTAGTAATCTGTGAGTTGAAGTCTACCACAGCAAAGGAAGCTGTTCTTCCATGTAAGAGTGCGTATTACACGCATCAATGTGATCTTCACTCTCCTTTTCTAAAACTTTTCACTTCCTGCGTGTGCATTGTGCTCTTTTTGCCACTGCTTTACTCACTTTCTTGCACGATTGGTTGAGACAGTGATCCTGCATCATTTTCTGTTGTTCTATATCTGTTCGGCTTATTGGGAAGCCTGTCGCACTCTGGCATCAGGCTGTTGCTGAGGCATGGAAGGGAACGCCAGAACCTCTGCTGTTCCATTGGATACCTGCTTTCTATGCTGCCAATCTGGCAAAGCGCAAATTGGCAGCATAGAAAGCTTGACTTCATCTGAGAATTATGGGGCTTGCAGCATCCTACTAACACTGGAGCTCATGGCTGCAAAAAACAGGCAGCTAAGCGGCAAATGGAACAGTAATAGGTGACTTTTTGCACTTGGATGGTGTTTAGCATGTGTAATCAGCAACATTACAGTTAGAAGGTGGGCCGCTAGTGGACAAGACTTAAAAGGAAGGAACCAGTGTTTTTGCTCTAGCAGTTGCAGAGTACCCCACCAGTATATGATTCCTTACTCTGTGGATTATCCTTGAACACAAGAAGGGTTTCTTGTCAGTTGTGTTGCAGATTAGAGAACGAGTCACAACTTGGATGATACGCCAAGTTAGTCCTGAGTATTGCACCATAGAGTAACCTTCATCAAATCCACCAACCGAGGGGTGACCACTGTCCTCCATGGCTCCACGACTGTAGGCAGTGTCTGTGCACTCCATGTAGTCTATGCTAGTGACATGGAAAGTAAGGTGGGGAGTTAGCTCTAACTTGCTGATATCAGGTTTCCATTATTTTACCACATTGGTCCTTCCACCTTCATCCTCTGGTTCTCTGCCCACTTTGGCCTCCAATTCATCCCAGCTTCCACACCTCTGTCTTTTTTCCCCCTGTAATCTGTTTGCTGTCTTGTCCACTTTTTGGGTGATTGACCTATGTACCTTTACGTCTCATAGCCCATTCCTTTTCAGTCTCCTCCCCTTTCATTCTGTTTACTATCTTCATAACCTTATTTTTTTAAATTTAATGATCAGTTGCATTAGAAATGGACACATTCACAAGCACAGAGAGATTAATTGATTTGCCCAGAATCCCGGGATGTTGAGCATCCAGCCAAGACTCCAACCCAGTTCCCCAGATTCAAAGTCAACCATTGTGTAAAACAGACATTTTCCTGAATGCTGCCCAGCAACCTCGATAATAACACAGTAAGTGGCATATGTAGTCAGAACCGCCTGCTGAATGAATATTCAGCATATGAACATTAAAAAAGCCAAAAGATTTTGCATAGGTGAAACCTAATGGCTTTATCAATACTATTTTTGAATTGATTTGTCTGCAATACTGTTACTACGTAAAAGTATAAAATATGAAAAAGGAAGGATATTCCGTTTAGTTTCCTTTCTTAAAAAGATCTAAGCCCAGTGTTATGTGTTTTTTGGCTCATCAGCCTTGTTTTGGCATTCCTCATAAAGTAAAGAATGGAACAAATGAGGTGAAGAGGATGTAATGCCCAATTACTTACAAGTGATCTTCATTTTTCAGGTTCTTAGTTACCCATCAAAAGTACTTAAGACCCTCCCATCTTCTTTCCTCATCAGCCTTCTGTTTGGGCTAAGTACAAACAGGAGGACAGATCGAATGGGAGATTTGTTGGGGGGCCTAAGATCAATTATGGAAAGCAGCAAAAGATTTGAAATGGGTGATGGACTTTGGTAATGCTGGCACATTACTCATAGATTAAGTACTGGGAAGAGTACGGAATGCATCGGAGTAATGAGTATTTCAGGTAAGTAATCTAGCCATTGTTAACGTAAATTCTAAATTTGTATTCCATAGAGCTGCCTGGGATACCACCCAGATATAAAATAGACATAGTTGAACAATATTTTCCATAGGTGGAGAGGTCGGCACATCTGGAACAATACTATACATGCCTCAAATGGACTGCAAGACTGAGGTTATGTTTGCATGCATCTTTTAGTTACATCTTTTAGATTGCTGTGCTTAGGGCCAATTATGAGTTGGTAGAGGCTGCAATTATGTACCAGCCATCTCAAAGATATAGCACGTTTCCAATCTAATATCTTTTTGATAGCTGTAATTAGGATAATGAGCACATATGCTTAAAATTAAGGTAATTGTTCACAAGATCTCTAAATACATTCTTTCAAACCAAGATATTAAAAAAGTGAGCAACAGCGTACATCACAAGTTACAATGACAAATAAAAAAATTATGTGAAAAAATCCAAAGCGTGATTAAAAATGTAAAGCCAACTGAATGCAACAAAAGTAGGAAATGCAGACGATACTAGTCCAAGGTTTCCTTTATAGGGATTTGTGGACTCCTATAATAATTGGCAAAGTGGATATTCCTTCATTAAAGCAATTTGAAAATGACCACGTTTTGCTGCCTTGTAGAGTAAAGTAGACATTAATATGCACTCTCCCTACCAATGTTGAATTCTCAGGAATATTGATACTTGCACTGTGCATTGTAGTGTCAAGGTGCTTCAAACCCGTCAATTCTGTTTTTAAGTTCTCCACTTTTTCTCAGTACATTTCTAACTCACGATGACCTATTTAAAAAGGGAGGCAGAACCCACACCGTCTTTTAACTTTAGTTTATGGCTAGCCTTTGATCCCTAAGGAATTCAAAAGACTTAACAATTCCTAACTACTGTGAAGGAAAGTTTCAATTCTAGTAAAGGCACAGAGGCTAAGATTATGCTTTTACTTTCTTCTATTTATTTAGCTCAGAGGTCCAATAGCATTACCAACAACCATAACAACGTGAGGGACGTCAAAATCCATAAGTTGAAGCAACTTCAAATTTAGCCAATTAGGTAGTTCATTCACCCCATAAGACCGTTTGAAAGGAACGGTACTTCTTTTTCTTAGTACAGAAATACCTAATATCATAGGTCCTTTACTGAAAAACGTGCTACTGATTGTTACCTGCAAAAAGAAACTCCTATTAAAATCCCATTACAATCTGCCTCGTGGTATATCCCTGAACATCAACATACAGAAAACAATCTCACCAAATCAAATCACAACTACTTATGTGAACAGTTATCTGATTATTAAAGCGTGTAAACCAAATATAAAAGAAACATAAAACATACTTACCCCAATGAACTTCCAAGAGTCACATGTATGAGGGTGGAAAGAATGACACTGAGGTCACCTCCGTGGCCTTAATAGAATTAAAAGGTTTCTTCATGGTAGATTGGAAATTCGGGGCCAAAGCCTTCAGATTATTCTTGCTTAAAGCTTACTCACCAAAATTGGTACCAAGCTCATAACTGGTTTAAAATAAAACTTCTTAAATGTTGAATCGGAGGACCCTCAGAATATACTCTAACCAGCTTCCCACTGTAAAGGTTTGAGAAGCGATGGCTTCCCCGGCAGAATGTGCCCCGTAGGACAAGGTGTCAGTACCTGCTTCTGACTTCCCCCAGCGGAAACATCTGGAAATCATGGGAGAAGAAACTGGTTTAAAAAAAATCAACAACTGATGGATGAGCACCTGCTATTCTGACCACCTCTGTGAGTGTTTCATAAGCTCTGATACATCTCACAACTCAAAGCTTAGGATGTCCCTGAAAAGACAGGAAGTGGACCATCCTAATTCTGGTCTTAGTGCTCTGTAAACGGTATCACCCTCAGGTATGAAAATGCTCCCCTCTCATGTCGCGGTCTTGTTCGCAGCAGATCAAACAGAAAACCATTGCCAGCTTACCTGTAAATTCTTTCTGGGATAAGTAAACATTATCCTACCAAGACTGGCACAACATCAAATTGACATCCCAGCAACACTACGGAGCATCAGAGAGACCCACCCCTCTCAAAAATTTACACACTAAGGCTTGTTCCCCCACCAGAATTCACTGTGCCATGACTCAAAACCAGCCGAGATTGCAGGCTATGGGCCTGATTTAGATATTGGTGGATGGGTTACCCCGTCACACCAGTGACTTATATCCCATCCCCTGAAACCTAAATCCCATTATGTCCCATTGGATTTAGATTTTGACGGATGGGTTATTTGTCACCGTTGTGAAGGAGTAACCCGTTCACCAACATCTAAATCAGGCCCCTATCTTATTGTCGATACCCCAGATCCATCTGAGATAGTTCATACAACACATTAAAAATTTGCACTAAATCCAACCATATAGAATTCAGATTTCTTCCCATGTACCAACTGATTCACCTGCCTCAAGCAGAGTTATACTCTTTAGAAGTGGAATACACCCATGATCTCTTAATGAGATCTGAAGCTTATTTCGAAAGGTCCAGGAGACAGTTAGCAACCTGTCCAGCTCCAGCTGTCATGCGTTGCCCTCGGCGTCCATCAAAATGGACTGTGTTGTGTTCTGTGGTTTGGCACGCGGTAATGTTACCGCGTGCCGAACCTATTTCTGCGTGCTGCCGGCTGTCGCGTTCTCCTGTGCTCTCGAGCGCGAGGAGAAGAGACGGTTGGAGGCTGCGGAGCCGGAGGACGTGACAGCGGGGGTCCCTGTATTGGATCGAAATAAACGTCCCCAAATCTTTACAACGCTTCTTACCGTGTTTTCACAACATCAGAATTTGGCGACGAGGGAGCCAGGACCGCCGCTAGGCACCCACGCATTACTGTGTAGAGTGATCTCCGCCTTCTTCCTGCTGGGAGCATAAGGTACCTGTGAGCCTGGCTGGAGGAGGATCGTGTGACTAATGCGCAGCAGACAACTGGAATGGAACTCTGCATGTGCTGAATTTGGCAATTTTAAGCGCCATCTTGGATGTAGTGGTTGTCAATGCTACACTGGGCCACAGTGTTAAGGATAACAGCGAATATCCTTTTACTTTGGAGGTTATTGTCATCTACGCTACATTGTATCATTGTAGCAGGGACTACCGAAAAAAAATAAGTCTGTAGTGTTTTAATGTACTACAGTTTTATTGTAACAATATTCATTTGAACACGTCCTGGCCTGTTTTTGTTTTAGGCTGCTTCTTGATCGGTGCTATGCAGTCTGTTAATCCTCCACCACCCTTTTTGGAAACTCCAGGTGCTCCTCCCATCCCTTGGAGACAATAGTTTGACGGTTTTGAGACTTACCTTGGAACTATTGGAGCCTCTCGTTTTCGCCCTGAAAGGAATAAGTGTCTTCTTTTACATTCTTTGGGATATGAAGGTAGAGAGATCTTCAAACATTTACCGGACCTGCTGCAAACTGATGAAGAGCTTGATGAATATGATATGACCACCAAGAAGTTGTCCACAAGGTTTGATGTACTTCCGAGTTTGGTGGTTTTACGGCACAAATTCTTCAAGCGTCAGCAGACTCAAAGTGAGGATGTTGACACATATGTCAGCGCACTGAGACAATTAGCCGCGAAGTGTGAATTTAGAGATTTTCAAGACCAGTTAATAAGGGACCAGTTTATCAGTCACTGCTCAAATAAGCACATTCAGCAGAAGCTACTTACCATGGGCAATCCTACCTTGGAAGATGTCATTAAAACAGCTAAAAGCGTTGAACTTGCGCAGATATCTCTAAAGGAACTTTCAATAAGTACTGGGCTGAAAGACTCTGATCAAATGCATGTGAATGTCGTTACTAAACTGAGTGCGGTAAAGAAAGGCGACTCGAGAAAATATGACAATCCATTTTTCAGGTCTTCTAACATATGTTTTAGATGTGGGAACATGCCTCATTTTAAGGATGGCAAAAGTTGTCCAACAAAGAATGCTGCATGTAGGAAGTGTAGTAAGGTAGGTCACTTTGCTAAAGTCTGTCAATCCACGTTTAATAAACAAGCTAAGGTGTCCACAGTGGTAGAGGAAGAGGGGGAAAATGAAGAGGATTCTTTTGTTAAGGCCTATCAAGATATGATTATGGTAGTCACTGAAAGGGTATGTGGAGTCAAGGAGCAAAACCAATGCGTAGATCCTCTTGTTGATATTCGGGTTGGTGATAAGTGGCTTCGGTTGTTAGTGGATTCTGGGGCACGTATTACTATGATCACATCGGATCTTTTCCACAATGTTTGGGGTGATAGGAAGTTATTGCCTCCCGACAGATCACCTGTGTCTTATGAGGGCAGGAAAATTAACCTGGAAGGCTACATAGAAGATAGTCTTGAGTTCAAGGATCGGAAGATCTTCGGTAAAATTTATGTGGCGTATAAAGGTTTGAACATTTTAGGATGGTACCATCAAGGGCTGTTTGGCATGGTGTTGAAACCTGGTGCTAAAGAACAAGTCCTTGTCGTAGGGAACTCAGAATCTAAGGCACCATTTGAAGAGGAGTTTCCTAGCATTTTTGCACAGGGTTTGGGAAAGATTGCTGGTTTCAAGCACAAAATTAAGGTAAAGGATCGGGCTATCCCAGTGAGACATAAGGTCAGGTCGGTGCCATTTAGTCTAAGAGAGGATCTTAAAACTGAATTGCACAAACTACAAAATAATGGTGTAATTGAGCCTATTGAGTCCAGTTTGTGGCTTTCTCCATTGGTGGTTGCCCGGAAACGAAATGGGGACCTGCGTTTATGTGTGGACCTGAGGAGTCTCAATAAGGAAATATGGGTAGACTCATACCCTTTACCTAAGATTAGCGACCTGCTCAATGAGCTCAGAGGCGCTGTGTGGTTTTCCAAAATAGATCTTGCTTCAGCATATCACCAGATGGTGTTGGATGAGGATTCACGTCATTACACAGCTTTTAATTCTCCGTTTGGCACTTTCCAGTTTTGCAGGATGCCATTTGGGTTGGCCTCTGCTGCGTCAGCGTTTCAACGCATCATGCATAAAATGTTGGGGGAAGTACAGGGCATTCTTGTTTTCCAAGATGATGACTTGATTCATACTAGGGATTTGGAAGGTCATCACGAGAAAATCAGATCTGTCTAAAAACTTTCAGTCTTATGGCGTCTGTGTAAGGAAAGAAAAATGTGAGTTTTACAAGAATAAGATAGAATTTTTGGGTCATTGTGTGTCTGGGGATGGTGTTGCACCGCGGCCCGGTTTGGTAAAAGCGATTGTGGAATCGCCTAATCCCAAGGACAAAGACGAGTTGCGATCATTTGTAGGCATGTGTGAATACTATTCTAGGTTCATTTCCAATTATGCTATCAAAATGAAGATTTTGTCTAACTTGCTCAAGAACAAAGTACCGTTCATATGGGACAGTGAGTGTCAAGCTACATTCGAAAGGGTCAAACAGGAGTTGGTCGATGCTAGGCCATTGAGTCCGTATGACCCCAGCCAATTGTGCACCATCACTGTTGATGCTAGTAGGTATGGGTTGGGTGCGGTGCTGTCTCAAGGTATGGGGAAGGATGAGAAGGTTATTAGTTATGCCTCTAGAGTATTACGTGAACCAGAACTCAATTACTCTGTGATTGAGAAAGAGCTGCTAGCATGCTATTGGGCTAGTGAGAAATTTAGAAGCTATTTATGGGGGAGAAAATTTGTTGTTCAAACTGATCATAAACCATTGGTATACATTTTGAATGGAGACAAGATCAATTATACAACCCCTCGTATAGCACGCCTCACCACAAAACTGTTACAATATGACTTTCATGTCAGATACATTCCAGGAAAAGACAACTTCACAGCTGACTTTTTATCTCGTTTACCTATTAGTGATGAAAGTACTGTTGATGTGGAGGATGATGTGGAGGATTGTTTTATAGCGGCTGTGGATGCCGATGAATCCAAAGTGTGCACGGAAACGGTATGGAAGATGGCTGAAAGCAATGATGAGGTGCTTTCCAGGGTTATGCAATATATTGTCAACGGTTGGCCTAAGGAAAGGAATTTGAATTCAGAAGTCCAACCGTATGCCAAGGTGGCTGATGAGTTATCAATTGAGGATGACATTGTGTTAAGGAATGATAAATGTGTACCCCCATGTGAGCTTAGACAAAAATTGGTGGACCATGCGCATGATGGGCACCTTGCTGGCACCATGACAAAAAGACGGATCAGGGCGCTGTATTGGTGGCCTTCTATGGATAAGGATGTGGAAAGGGCTGTTCATGGATGTGTTGTGTGCAATGGTGCTGAAAAAGGGTTGAAGATTGTGAAGCCACCATTACAACCCATACCTTTACAAGAGAAGGCTTGGGTTAAAGTGGGTGTTGATATGGTTGGGCCTTTCAATTTTCTCCCTAGTCACATGCACTATGCTTTTGTACTGATGGATTATTTTAGTAAGTGGCCAGAAGTGCGGTTTTTCGCTAAGCCTTCAGCAAGTTCTGCCATACAGTTCCTCAAAGAGATTTTTGGGAGGGAAGGTTTTCCAGAATATTTAATCTCGGACAATGGTGTACAGTTTGTGAGCAATGAGATGGAAACCTTCCTAAGAGAGTCTGGTGTGAAACATTTGAAGAGTTCGCTGTACCATCCTCAAACAAATGGTTTAGTTGAAAGAATGAACAGAGTAGTTGTGGAATGCATAAAGTGGGCTAAAGCGAGTAGATTGGATGTGGAAGAAGCTGTGAATTCGATGTTGTGGTTTTATCGTACCACACCACATTCAGTGATGAAAATCTCCCCATTTGAAAGGTAGGCGTAGTACGTCTAAACTTTTCCCGGCTTGGTTAGCCAAGATCGTGTCGGGTAAATTTCCTGATGTGGTGGACAAGGATAAAGTTAGGGGTGAGGTAAAGAAAAATCAAACAGGGTGAAAGCTAGGTATGACCAGAAAAATTCTACAAAAGAACGCTCTTTTCAACCAGGTGATAGTGTGCGCATCAAGTTACAGACCTTTGTGAGGAAAGGGGAAGCTTGTTATGGAAGTCCAGTTACAGTGAGGAAAGTGTGTGGTAATGCTATCATGGTTGAGGGTGGTCAATGGTGGAATATGAGTAAAGCTGTGAAGGTGAATGACGACAGGGACAGTGGAATGAAAAGGTGTAGTAGAGCGGTATCAGAGGGCATGGTTCAGGAACGGTTGGTGTCAGACACTAAGTTGGGAGTTCCCCAAACACTTAGAAGATCTGTTTGAGTGAAACGGGTGCCGCTCAAACTTAGGGTATATCATTGCCCTTAACAGGAAATCTACTTGTTGCTATGGTTATTTTTGCCAAGACTGTTTAGTGGTTTAATGTTATGTTATTATAATGTTTGTTCTAATGTTGGGTTGTGTTTCTCTGGTTTGGAAGTAAAAAAATAAAAAATAAAAAAAAAGACGAAGATATTATGTTGTGTTCTGTGGTTTGGCACGCGGTAATGTTACCGCATGCCGAACCTATTTCTGCGTGCTGCCGGCTGTCGCGTTCTCCCGTGCTCTCGAGCGCGAGGAGAAGAGACGGTTGGAGGCTGCGGAGCCAGAGGACGTGACAGCTGCGGTCCCTGTATTGGATCGAAATAAACGTCCCCAAATCTTTACAACGCTTCTTACCGTGTTTTCACAACAGACTGCCTCTGGAGAAGTCAATTGGAGAATCCATAGAAAGATCCAGAAGAATTGTTAACTATGCTTGAGATCTCCAAGCCAGAGTTACCAGAATTAAGGATGCCTTCAGCTGTAACTCTGAGCTGTAACTCTGATGATCATTGAAAAGGGCAGGAAAGCATAGTCCAATGCATGAAGGCGTGCATTACCAGAGCTACGAGAACTGGCTTATAGTTGAAAAATAATGGAAGCTAGTGATCCAGGTGAGACGCACAACATCTCCATGTTGTAAGGGCTCCACTTGTCTATGATTACATTGAATGTTCTTAGATCCAACTTCCAAGCATTGAAGTGCTACGCGTGCCTGGAGTTCCAGTCCACAATGTAGTTTAATTTGCCGGGAGATATTCTGCTCTGACAGCAATTTTCCTGACCATACAGAAGTGCCAGAAACCATTTGCAAGTTATGCTAGTGCCGTCGATCTCCTCCCTTCTCCGGCCCCAACATCCCTAAAAGGCTTTTTCTCGCCCAACTTGATCTCCTACCTAAGTGGGTGATGCATCAGACTGGCGTCACATTGTCCATCTTCAGCAGGATAAAGAATGCCACTTTGGCCCTCATTACAACCCTGGCGGTGGGTGATAAAGTGGCAGTAATACCACCAACAGGCTGGCGGTAATTACCACCAAATTATGACCATGGCGGTGATATCTTCCATAGACAGCCAAAATATCATACCAACCGCCAGGGCAGAAACAACAGCCACCAAGGCAGTAGCCGCCAACATACCAGGCAGAACTCAAAGTACCGCCCACCATATTTTGACACAGGAAACAGTCACCTTTTCTGGGGTGGTACAAATGGCAACAAAACCCTGGCAGAAACAGAGCTCAGAAGTGAAAGGACTCACCATTGGAGACACAGGGATGAACCACCCCGCCATCAAACTCGAACTGCAAGTTTTACCGATGATCTTCTACATTATGCTCTACCTGGAACACCAGCGCTGACAAAGACAACGACTGTCAGTACACAAGGGAGGGGTGGAGGAAAATGACAGTGACACACACATGCACGACACACACCTGACACACACACACACACCCGCACACACCGTACACACAACCAGCTGTACACGAAAAACAATGTGTCCCCGAAAACGGCAGAATAATGCAAGGACAACAGGAATTGACTAAAGTGATTGTTATCAGATAAACATCAAAATTATTTATTAATTCGATTTGGCAATGAAACAGATATGTACAAAAAAGGGACACTCCCCAGTCCAAAGTTTAAAGGTCCCACATAGCCACAGGGCACAGTCTAAGACCCAACTAGAATCCTGAGCACATCCGGATAGAACACTGCAGAGGCATCAGTTTGCAAATAGGCAGGCACCTCAGGGGGAACGGGAGAGACCTCAGCTGGATGCGGTAACATGCCCACTGGTTCTGGATGGGGCAACATGCCCATTGCTTTGTCCTGGGGAGTGCAAGGCCACAGTCTCTCAGGTGTGTGACTTGCCCACTGGTTCTGAGGGGACAACATGCCCATTGCTTTGTCCTGGGGAGGCAAGGCCACAATCTCTGGAGTGGGTGTCTTTCCCACTGGTTCTGGAGGGGGCAACATGCCCATTGCTTTGTCCTGGGGAGTGCAAGGCCACAGTATCTGGAGTGGGTGTCTTTCCCACTTGTTCTGGAGGAGGCAACATGCCCATTGTTTTGTCCTGGAGAGAGCAAGGCCACAGTCTCTGGAGTGGGTGACTTGCCCACTGGTTCTGGAGTGGGCAACATACCTATTGCTTTGTCCTGGGGAGTGCAAGGCCACAGTCTCTTGAATGGGTGTCTTTCCCACTGGTTCTGGAGGGGGCTACCCGCACAGTAGTCCCTGGAGGGTGGACTACATGGGGACAGCCGGCGGTGATGGCTGCATCGTGGTGGTGGTTGGGAGAGGTTCCTGGGCAGCCCCTGTTCTCAGTGATGGCTGCATTGTGGTGGTGGTTGACGGAGGCTCATGGGCAGCCCCTGCACTCACTGATGGGTGCACATCCACAGCTGGCGGTGGGTGCCCCGTGACAGCTGGAGGTGCTTCCGCTGGTGTAGAGTGCCTATTCTCCTCCAGTTTATGGGTCAGGGATCCCTTACCCTTCCTGGCAGGGGTGGGTGGGCTCTTCCCCTCTCTGCCTGGTGGTGCTGCTTCTCCTTCATCACAGCTAACGCTGGCTCCTTCCCCTTGCCCACAGCTGGTGCAGGCCCCTTCCCCTTCCTCACAGCTGGTGCAGGACTCTTCCCTTTCATCCCTGGTGGTGCTGGCTCATTCCCCTTCAGTGTTGCAGGTCTTGTATCCTTACCATCACGAGTAGGTGGTGCTACCACTGTCCTCGTGAACTGTTTGGCTGAGGTGCTGGGCTGTGTCCTTGGTACCCTGCCCATACGTGCAGGACGAGGGAGGGGAGGGTAGGTAAGAGGTCAATTTGGGAAAGGAAAAGCCTTTCAGGGACGTTGGGGCAGGAGGAGGCAGGAGTAATGGGAGTGGAGGATGAGGGAGTGATTGTCTGAGGTGTATGTCTGCTGGATTTGGGTGTAGGTGCATGGGCTGTCTGCTGATGTGAGGTGGATGGCTGTTGGGTGTCTGAGTGCTTGCGTTTGTGTCCTTTAAGAGGGAGGGACAGACATGTTGGGAGATAACACAGGGGACGCGTGCATGGATTTTGTGGAGGTGTCTGCCAGTGAGGTGTGTGTTCTGCTTGGTGTGGTAATGCTGGTAGTGGATGTTGATGTAGTGCATGCAGGTGTGAGTGTGGACCTAACTGGAAGGGAGGTGGAGGAGGAGGAGGAGCGGGAGACAGTGGAGGCTGTTGATGTTGTCATGTCTACAATGATATGGTGTTTGTGTGAGTGCCTGTGGGAAGTGTGGTGCTTGTGTTTGCCTGTGACACTCTTGGGTGTTGCCGTGTGTGCATGCTCGTCTGTTTGCATGCTTGGGATGGGTTGGGGTTGAGGAAAATGGGACTGGGAAGTGGTAGTGGCTGCCATCAGAGAGGAGGCCAGAGTCTGATTCGATCTCTGTTGGGACGCCAAACCACCATGAATGCCCACCAGGAATGCATTAAATTGCTGCATCTGGGATGCCAGCCCCTGCATGGCATTCACAATGGTTGACTGCCCTACAGAGATGGATCTCAGGAGGTCAATAGCCTCCTCACTCAGGGCAGCAGGGCTCACTTGGGAAGGGCCTGAGGTGCCTGGGACGAAGGAGATGCCCACTCTCCTGGGTGACCGGGCACAGGCAACTTGCTGAGGGGTTACTGGGAGAGCTGTGCTGGTATGGGGGTGGCGGCTGTAGCTGCAGCTGGGGTGGTCACAGAGATGTCCGCCACCACCAGGGAGCTCCAATTGGAGGAGGTATCTGAGTCTGTGCTGTCCCCTCCAGTCTCCATTGTGTTGCTGCCGTTGCCCCCGTCCCACTTGTTCCCTCAGCGTTGATTGACTGTGCCTCCAGGGTCCTGTTGGATGCAGCTCCCTCTGTCACCGGTGCCTCTGCTCCTCCGCCAGATGATTGTAATGCACATAAGGACAGGATGACAAAAAAGGGAAGGGGGAAGAGACAGACATAGGATACACTGGGTCAATGACTGCACAAACACAACCGTTGGCGTACACAGCACCCTCACACACAGGGAACATGCCTACGCACTACGCATTGCACTACCAGTGATATAGCAAGTCATCAAGGCATGAGGAGGAACAAACACCGCCAACTGCAGCACACCTGGGACCCACGCAGCCCTGACTAGAAGTGAATACTAACAATATAGGTTACCTGTATTTCCCATGCAACCCTTATCCTTCAGAGGACCTACGCTGCTATGTCTGGCCTGGCCTTAGAGGCACCCACTAACACACTACCACCACCCGGATACCACCCTACCAGCCATAAGTTGTTACTATACCCACTGTACTCACCCCCTTGTGACTGCTGTGATGCCCTCAAGCGCCCATCCAGCCCAGGGTAGGCCACCACCAGTATGCGGGCCATCAGGGGGGCCAGAATCCGATGGGCACCCCTTCCTCTTTGGGAGGCCATACCTAGCTGGGCCTCCGCCGTCTTCCGTGGGCAGCGTCTCAGGTCCTCTCACTGTTTGCGACAGTGGGTGCTCTGCCTGTCATAGACCCCCAGGGTCCACACCTCCTTGGTGATGGCACGCCATAATCCCTTCTTTTAATGGGCGCTGACCTGCAGAAGTAAAACATACAGGAGAACTCCATTAAACGAACAGTCCAGCCTGTCACACACATGGCCCACCATACCCGATCCCATTAACATTGCAAAACAAATAGGCCAGTTCACAATATGTACACCGCCAAGAGAAAAAAAAACACTTCCCACCCACCCTTACACAATGCCTTCACACACAACTCCATGCATTCATGCCACATGCATCATGCCCACAGTGTACTCACCTGTTGGTCTGGAGTCCCATACAGCAGTCCGTACTGGGGTAGGACCCCATCCACCAGTTGCTCCAACTCCTCAGAAGTGAAGGCTGGGGCCCTTTCTCTGATCACACGGGCCATAATAGGTTCCAGACACGGGTCACAGCAGCTCATGTAGTGTAGGTCTTCTCCTGTGGAAGGTCAGGAAACAAGTGATGATTAAGAAATAAAATGGCGGTTACGTCTGCGGCGGTATATACTGTCACCGCCGGTGTGCACCCCCCTTGGCCACTGTACCCCATGGGGCCCAATATTATCCAATGAAGATTTGCACGGCGGTTCACGACTACCTGCCGCCAATCCGCACAACGTTGGCGGAATTACCTCTCTTCCACCTGTCCCTCCACACAGGACAGGCAGTCGCTATTTCAGTGGGGGGGGCAGGCCTAACGATAATTGCTGCATCACAGGATAAAAAGCACATACTTTTAAACTCCACTGCCCCAAAACATGATTGCACAATGTGGACTGCTGTTGTGGTACAGTTGTTCAAATTGTGACAGCCAACTCAATCTTGTGTCCCTTAGATACCTTCCACTGTGGATGAATAGGAGATGGAGACATACCCCCGTGTACAGACCCCTGGTGGACTTAGCTACACTGGGGGACAGGCACATAATACTCACCTATAGACTGGACACGGCCACAATCACCGAGCTGTGTGCCCAGTTGGAGCCTGACCTGAAATCAGTTATCCATCATCCCACTGGGATCCCCCTTCCTGTGCAAGTTCTATCAGTACTCCATTTCCTGGCAACTGGTTCTTTCCAAGTGACAGTGGGCTTGGCAGCAGGATTGTCACAGACAATGTTCTCAATAGTGCTGGCAAGAGTCTTGTCCACCCTGGTAAAACACTTGTGCAGCTACATTGCTTTCCCCCAGGTGGAAGATTTGGCCACTGTGAAGGCCGGGTTTTATGCAATGGGATATATTCCCCATTCCCCTGGCAGAATGAACAAGTGTACAGGAATCGTAAGAGTTCCCACTCCATGAATGTGCAGATTGTGTGCCTGGTGGACCAGTACATCTCCCACATCAATGCTAAGTATCGTGGGTCGGTGCATGATACCTTTGTCCTGAGAAATAGCAGCATCCCAAATGTGATGGCCCAACTACAGAGGCACAGGGTGTGGCTTATAGGTGAGCCTTGGTCCCCATCCAGTGTATGTTGGTGTATGCCTACACTGTTGGCCAAATAGGGTAGTGTGTGGCTAAATGTTGTCCCACAATATTTGCAGGTTACTCTGGTTACTCAAACCTATTGTGACTGCTCACCCCTGTGAGGAATGCCAGGACAAGGGCTGAAGAATGTTATAATGAGGCACATGGGTGAACCAGAAAGATAATTGAGAGAACCTTCGGCCTCCTGAAGGCCAGGTTCAGGTGCCTCCATTTGACAGGTGGATGCCTGTGCTACTCACCCGAGAAGGTCTGCCCGATAGTAGTGGCATGCTGTATGTTGCAAAACCTGGCCCTCAGACTTCATGTACCTTTTCTGCAGGAGGAGGAGACTGGAGATGCCCCTGTGGCAGCAGTGGACTCTGAGGACAGTGAGGAGGAGGAGGTGGACAACAGAACATCTGTGATCCGTCAGTACTTCCAAGGACACAAAGGTGAGACACTGCAACTTCACATTTCTATATACTATAGTTGTATTCTGTGTTGCATTGGCATGCTGGCATTACCCACTTGTTTCCTCTACTTACTGTTATCTATGGATTGTCATTTTACAGATTTTGGTGATATGACTACAATGTCTTGATGTGATCACAACAGCCAGCAACAGGTCATTCATTCTATGCTCTCACTATGTACAGTTTATTTGCAATAGATGTAGCTGTTTCAATATACACAAATTTGCAATACATGAAATACTAGAAGTCGAAGTTTGTCCAAGGGTGTTTATTGTAGTACTAGGATATTGAGGGGAAGGTCCAGTAGAATGGGGTGATGATGGAGGAAAGTCCAGAATATTGTTCCAGTCTCTTTGTAGCACAGATGCGGTGTCCAAGGGGGACATAGGAAGGGGAGCAATGGCAGCTCAAGGTGGACAAGGTGACAGAGTGGGACACAAGGGGGACAATCAGGAAAGCCTCATTTCCTGGTGGTGGTCTTGCCAAGTGTCCCTGACTGGGCCATGGGGAACGTTTGTGGGGTGGTTCACCTTCTGCAGGGAGAGGGATGCCGGTGGCCTGTAGGTCCTGTTGCGGGGCCTGCTGGCCACCAGCGGCAGCGCAAGTGGAGGACTGGTCGATGGACTGGCTAGTGACAGGGGCCTGCTGGTGTGCTGTTGCCTCCCTCATGATGTTGGCATTGTCTGCCAGCACCCCTTCTATGGAGATCAGGGTGCTGTTAATGGCCTGCAAGTCCTCCCTGATCCCCTGATACTGTCCCTCCTGCAGCCGCTTGTTCTCTTACACGTTGTCAAGGATCTGGCCCATCGTGTCCTCTGAATGTTGGTAGGCTCCCAGGATCTCGGAGAGTGCCTCCTGGAGAGTCGGCTCCCAGGTCCTGTCCTCCCCCTGGTGCACAGCAGTCCTCCCAGTGACCCTGTTGGCCTGTGCCTCTATCCTCTGAACGGTGTGCACACTGCCACTGACCCCAGGTCCCTGATTGTCTTGTGGGCGAGGTGTGGCCTGGAGTCCCTGTACAGGTGGGCACACTGCTAATTGATGTGTCCTGGGAACAGAGGTGTGGGTACGCTGAGTGGGTGCTCTGGTGTTGGTTGCTGATGGGGGAGGCTCTGTGGTGGTCTGTGAGGGGGCTTGGGTGATTGACTGTCCAGTGGTCCCTGATGGGCCAGGTAGGTCCTCCAGATCCTGAAGTCCATAGTTACTGTCATCACTGGGAGCCTCTTCTGTTGGGGGACTGGATAGTGGTGGCACCTCCCCTCCAGTGACATTGGCTGGGGTACCTGTGGGGATGTAGATGATGTATTATGCTTCAAGTGTATGACATTTGTACTTCCGTAGCTTCACCTCTATGGTTGATGTTACCCTGCCAGCTTTTGGTTGTGTATGGTGAAGTATTGTGGGATTGTTAGTTTCCCTATGCTGTGCATGCTTTAGTGATGGGTGTCCATGCGGGGCTGGGAGGGGTCTTTATACATTGGTATGGCATGCAGGGCTTGGCATTATGATTAGTGAGATGTGTTGGTGCAGTGTGTGGGATGGAGTGGAGTGATGGGAGTAAGGGTGTGGGTGTGAGATGGCATGCAGGTATTTGGGAGGTTATAGGTAGTAAATATTGACTTATCAGTGTCCAGTCCTCCGGCAACTCCAGAGAGTCCCTCAGGATGCAGTACTGCCAGCACCTGCTCCTCCCATGCTGTGAGCTGTGGGGTAGGAGGTGGGGGTCCACCGCCAGTCCTGTGTATGGCAAGCTGGTGCCTTGCTGCTATGGAACGTACCTTCCTCTGTAGGTCGTTCCACCTCTTCCTGATGTCATCCCTTGTTCTTTGGTGCTGCCCCACGGCGTTGACACTGTCCACAACTCTCCGCCATATCTCCACCTTCCTTGCAATGGAAATCTGCTGTGCCTGTGCTCCAAAGAGCTGTGGCTCTACCCTGACAATTTCCTCCACCATGACCCTTAACTCCTACTCAGTGAAAAGGGGGTGCCTTTGTGGTGTCATGGGTGTTGTGTGTTGTGTGATGAGTGTTGGTGAGGGTGTGTTGGGTTATGTGGTGGGATGTGTGATGTGGAGTGTGTGAGGGTGTATGGGTGTAAGTGGTGTGTGTATTCAGTTGTCTCTGTGCTCTTCTTCTCAGTCTCCTGGTGGCAATTGTTGTTTGTAAGGGGTTGTGGGTAATGTGGATGTGTTTTTTATAGTGGTGTGGGTGTGTGGGTCGGGTGTGTGTATGAGTGTCAGGTGTGTGTTTTTCGTATTGGCCAGTGTAGTGTTGTTGTGTATGTGGGTGTCCATTCTGAGTGCGGCAGTATGTACCGCCAATGGTTTGCCGCCGTTGAATGTCCGCCGTGGTGATTCGTGGGTCATGATGTGGTGGGTGTTGTTTTGTTGGCATAACGGTATGGGTTTTGGGACCGCCAATTTGCACTGACCTTTGGGCTGTGTATGTGGCTGTATTCTGTCAGATTGGTGTGTGTGTGTGTCATAATATGGTGCACGGATATCCACCACCGCGGCGGTAAGTTAGCGGCCGTCAGCGTGGCGGTAAGCGGGATTTATCACCAATGTCATAAGGAGGGCCTTTGTGTCTTGTGAGGTATTGCACTGCAAAGGAACCTGTGAGCAGGTCTAAGCAGTTGATATGCAACTCACTTTCCTGCTCCAACCACGAACCGCTGGTAGAGACCTCTCTGCAACAAGAAAATGCTGTTCCTTGAGGATGGTTTTATGGGGTGCCTGAACTACCTGATTAGTGGAATTTGAATTTGCTTGGACTCTCTGGATTTGAAGTCCCTCACATTGCTAATGGTGTTGAGCTGCTGCGATAAATAAATGGAAGAAAGTAAAAGCATAATCTGATGCTTCCGGTCCTGACATAGATTTCAAAACACCTGCTGTAGATTTTGCCACTGGTCACAGGTAAAGGACATAAATCCCAGATCCATAATTAAGGTATAGACGATCCATCAGAGTCCTGGGCATTTTTTAGCATGTGATATTTATGTAATCTGAAATACCTCTTCTCTTATTGTCTGACTCGTTCACAGGTACTGGGCCATCAACCTGGTTGGCGAGTCAAAGTTATTGTAGAGGAGGTAAAGTGCAATATCATTCTGTCACTTCAGGTGTTCTTTTAACATAACTTATGCAATAGTCTTTTCTTGCATTTCAGAAGTCTTCTATCTGGTCACATATACAACTATTTGTAGGGGACTGTTTTTTTTCTCAACAGTGTTTCTATCAGGATGGCATCACCCCTTCCAAGAGCACATTACCTACTGCCTCAAAATTTGTTAGCCTCATTAAGTAAAAATGTGCATACTGGGAGACAAATAATCACATTAAGTCTGCTACATGATAGTTTAATTTATAAAGGAACAAAGGTCCCTTGTGTGTAAGGGTTAAAGGCCGTAGAGGATAGAAATACAATAAAGTCTATCACAATGAATTAGATAGATGTATACATTTATTAATCCAAACATAATAAAAAAGCAAGCATTGCAGTGGAAAAAACTCAAAGAAACTGCATCAAAGCCTTACAAAACTCAGGTATTACATAAGTGAATTGAATCATTCATTGGTAAAGTCTCTATCTCTACAGTACTTAAGTTCCATTGTGTTCTATGGCAGTACTCACTATAGGCCAGTGATGCTTCTAGCATCATGATTGTGGGCATTGGAGTCTTTATCTATGGGTGAGGGCAACCATTCGTCACCCTCAAGCATAGATCCCACCCTTTCCCTATTCGTCATGCAGTAGGGGTGCATTGTCTTCGCTAACGGTAGGTGTCATAATGCTAATCTTGTGTTCATTGTTTTGTACTGAGACCCCCTGTCACGCTAACCTCCCCCATGTAACACCCCAGGCCCTGGATGCAGATCGCTGGCTCCTCTAGAAGTGGAGCTGCTGTATTTGTTCCTAGTGAAACTGTTCCAAATGACAAGCATGGTCCTTGCTCCCTTCCGAAATGGATCCAAATATCCGAGTCCAGCACAAGGGGAGGAATACGTCCTTACAGTAAATTCAGTTATCTACTGTATGGCATTAAAATTGGCCCTCTCTTCTTGCCCTTCGCATTAATGCCACAAATATGATTAATATGAGAAAAATTAATGCAAAAATGTGTGTAGTGTGTGTCAGCCACTTAGTTCCTCTTATTTCACATGTTTTACTTAATGTTGCATTCTCTAAGAGAGTTAGCTGTTTCATCATGCTGTGTTTCAGTGCATTGTATTACTCTTGCAAAGTGCATGCTTTTACTCTGCCAGGTGTTTATGAGGGGCTTTGATTGAGAGAGCTGCTGCAGAGGCTGAAGGCAAAGCAAAGTACCTGGCAGGGGGTTCGTCTCTCTGCAGAGCACACAGAACAATGGTCATGTATTCCAATTGCAAATAAAATTCAGTGTAAATGTGTGTGAAGGGGTGCATAGAGGTCAAAATGTTTAGAAAGCAAAAGCAAAATGAAATAAAGTGCTTAAATGTGAATGAGTGCAGTGTATGTTTGGGGTGGTAAAATGAGGAAGATGCGAAGGAGTGGATTCAGGGGAGAGAAGGTACTGAAAAGGAAAGAGAGGAAGTTGAAAATGTCTATGTGGATGAGATGTGAAGAGAAAAAGGGCAAACATATCTAACATAAATCACACTTAACGGAACGCCTTACTCCTTCCGTAGGCCTCAGTAATATTTAATTCACAGTCTCCCAATTTCAGAATTTAAACATCTCCAATGTTAATTATTTAAAACTAATCATTGTTTTTGTTTATTTATCTTATACAGCTAACAACCATTGACAAAGCCAGTAGTACTGACAGGTTGTCAGTTGTTGTGATATATTTCTGGATGCAATAACATTTCAAAGAGAAACCAAAATATAGGCCGGGTGGCACACTATGGGAATCACAGCCCCCACTTTTTTCATCCCACTTCAAGATCTGTCTGCACATATTTCTGTATGATTGATTGCAGCCAGCAGCTGTGGATGCTTCCTGGGGCCTGGTTAGAGCATTTTCTTCCAAAGTTGATGCTTCATTCATTGCAAGACATTGGGCAAGTACGCAGTTTAAAGGGCCTGATGTTGTCACGCTGTACAATTTGCAGATTATAGTAACTTTTAAATGTATTAATGCAGTAAGCTATAGGGCAGTTTTTAATGTGTTTAGTATTTCAAGGCTATGGGGGTCATTACGACCTTGGTGGTCTTCAGACCACCAGGGTCGTGGTGGTGGTTCCATGGTCAGAGCAAAAGCACTGCCAGTTTTCATCGACAGGAGGTACTGGCAGTGCTGCACTGCCCTGAGGATTATGAGCCCCTTCTCTGCCGTTGGTTACATGACAGTAGCACAGCCATGTAACTGCTGGGGGAGACTGGGTGCAGGGGCCTCCCTGGCCAGCCTCGTTGCGATGTTCATCCTACGAACTACAGCACTGCCACCAGCTCTATTATGAGCCATCGTCAATGTTGTAGGCCATTTCCAGCTTGGCCAGCGGGCGGAAACACCGTTTCCACCCGCTGACCCAGCGGGAAACTCTTAATGGGGCCCGCGGGAAGGCAGCCTCACTGGCGGCAACTTGACCATTGGGACTTCGGCAGATGGCCTTTTCCGTCCACCGAAGTCATAATCAACCCCAATATGTTCCCACTACCATATAAACCTTGCTTTCTCACTAAATTGATTTGCTTTCGAATACCCCATTTGTCAATCTTTTTTCAATTTATTCTTGGGAGGAGGACTCACCTTGGACCCCAGGTTTGTCCATTAAGCTTGCTCGCTTCACTTGCTACATAAAAGTCATAGCCACCTTTTACACCCCACCACTTTCAAATGTCACCAGCCGGCACTGCAACAGTGTCTGAAACAAACTGCTTTCATGGGCGAAAACCGCAATGCTACGTGGTCTTACTGTTGAAATGCGTTTCCTACGTTTAGGGAGAGGAGTTCTTCAAAACGACTTCTGAAATGAATTTGCAGTTTTTCATGTATTGAACAAAATATTCCCTACACATAATGTGTCTGTTATCGCTACTTTCTTTCACCTTCTGCGTAAAGTGGACTGACAGCCCCTCATGTGAGTGAAGGCAACTGCATTCCAATTAAATATAACAATAGCCCACTTGTTTCTTTTCAGAAAGCTTTCGGCCGTCCGTGACCAAGTGTCTTTTTTCCAATCCAATTGTCAAGTCGCCGCTAAATTCCAGCCAAAGTCAAGATGAAGATACAATGATATACTCGCTAATGTTACTCGAGCTGCGACATGCCTGCATGCATCAGTGCATAAATCAATGAATAAATTTGGGATCTGGAACGGAAGATTGCAAAGATGCTTAGTTAAGCTTGCACGGCGTCACACCAGGTACTGCTGAGGCTGTCATTTCCGTTAAAGGCCTTTAGATTCAAGTATTGTAGGAAACTATCGGAAGGGGGCTGCAGATGAGACAGATCTTTCAACAACTGTTTTTGCATTTGTTTGGAATACTGTGTCAGTCTGCAATAGATGGGGACGGTTGCGTGCGCATCCTTAAGGATGAGAATCAATCACTAAAGAAATGAATGTTTAGATTCTTCCTAACAAAGCAACACTTACCTTCCAGAAATCAAATTGATGCTTGAGATCTATAATCTTTACTCTCAAAATTTAGAGTTCTGTCAATTTACAGGGCCTACACCCACCTTCATAGTTTGTTTCCTTATAAATGAATGTTACTTAGCAGACATATAGCAAGTTGTGACCTTCTTTCTGTCTTTTTATGCCAAACATTGGAGTTTTGTGCTTTTTAATTACTTTCTTATAAAGGAATACTCTTTATCAGCACCGGCGTAAATAACCTGGAGGCACCCCCCTGCAAAGAACATGGAGGTCCCCCTCCGGACTCCCTCGGGAGCCAAAGTTCTGTGATGAGGGAGCCCCCTGGAGCTCGGGGCACCCCCACACCACGAGGGCATGTGAAACGGCACTACTTGTCAGATTCACCAGCTAGCAGTCTTTCACAGTTACTTAGTTGTTTTCTCTAACGTGGCCACTGTTGAATACGTAAGTGCATTGCAGCTTCACCTGAGTGCTAATACAGTCAGGGTCATTGCATATAAATGTGAGTACTGCAAATGGTAATTTACGATGCTCGGCCATCTCACATAATTTGAGCGGTGGAAGTGATAAAAATAAGGGAGGTCTCTTCGATTGATTCTTCTTAAATTGAAGAGTGCTAAATGGTTGCTCGTAACACGAACTTTAAAGGCATGTGATGCATTTGGTTAGATGGTTGGTGATGTAGGAGCATTTGTCGACATCACTAAAGTAAACAACAGAATATAATACAATAATCTACGTGATGGAACATAACACAAATAAAGATATAGCCGGGTAAAGTATAACAAAACTGTAACAAATGTATGGGCTTCTGTGTTTATTTCTTTAAAATGTAGAGATTCCTAAGCCAGATTCCTAAACCAGTGGTCTGCATTGGGATTGCTCGTTTGATGGAACAGCTACTTAGGTATTTTACCATGTAAAGTCTTCAGCAGCGTCCAAAATCAATACCACCGAACAAGATTAAATTCCACTGGGTGAGAGAGTAGCCATTACCTAATTGTGAACATCTTTATATATCTGAGACTGGCATTTGTAAGATGGAGGTAGATGCTGACTACAGAGGACAACAGTAATACTGCATCCTCCATTCATGTTCTCTGCTACTCTCGCAAAACACTGATGACAGCACGTTTATAGTTGGGAAACACATGCACTTTTATCTGTACCTCTATGGGGAACAGTTCTCCACTGGAAAATGTCACTTTAGTTGCTTAAATAGAGCCAAATACCATGATGTCAGGAGATTACCTCACTGAAAAATGAAACTGAAAAAGCTGCTTACATGAAATGAGATTGATCACTATTTTGCTGTGTAGGTGAAGGCTGAAAATCGGATGTATGATTAGACAACGCATGCACTTACAATACATGCCTTTACAATGTGATAAGTACAATGCATGGTCATTACCATGCATGCACTTACCACAAAATGTTTTTACCACGCATATGCTTTTACCACGCATGTCTTTACCATGAAAATTTTGTAGTAAGGGCATGATTGGTAAATGCATATGCATGGTAAAAGGTAGAGGTAAGTATAACATTCATTATTATATATATATATATATATATATATATATACAGTATATATATATTGGTAGAAATAAGGTTTTTGGTTGGCAGTGTGGTTACCCTCTGTCCAAGCAAGAACCCTCACTCTAGTCAGGGTAAGTCACACACAATCCAAATTATCCTGTGCCCACCCTCTGGTAGCTTGGCAGGAGCAGTCAGGCTTAACTTAGAAGGCAATGTGTAAAGTATTTGTGCAATAAATCATACAATAACACAATATAGCACCACAAAAATACACCACACAGTGTTTAGAAAAATATATAATATTTATCTGGATAGATGCAGGTCAAAACGATAAAAGATGCAATATGAAATTGTAGAGATATCACTGAAAAGTGATATAAAGTGTCTTAAGTCTTTAAAAAGTAAACAAAGTCTCTTTCAAGCACAAAGTACCTGGTTTAAAGTGGAAAATCTCCACAAAGGGCCGCAGAGGAGGAGATACGTGGAAAAATGGTGTGTGCGTCGGTTTCGCCCCTTCACACACGGACTTGCGTCGTTATTTTTCACACGGGGATGTCGTGCTTCGTTTTCAGGCGCGCGGACAGTCTCCTTCTGTGGTTCGCGGGATTACCAGATGTCCCGGGGTCTGTGCGTGGAATCCTAGGCTTGTTTTGCAGCTGCGCGTCGTTCCAGTGGGCTGTGCGTGGACTCTTTTTCCTTCATCGCAGGCGTTGCGTCGATTTCCTCTCTGAAGTCGGTCGGCGTTGTCCAGGCGAGGCCGTGCGTCGAAGTTCCGGTCGCACCGCAGGCGTCGCGTCGAGCGGCGTCTTTCTGGATCGGCGTGTGGTGAATTTTTCACCGCGGAGCAAGCTGTGCGTCAAATTTTTCGGCGCACAAGGAGTTCAGTTGAAAAAGAGAAGTCTTTTTGGTCCTGAGACTTCAGGGAACAGGAGGCAAGCTCTATCCAAGCCCTTGGAGAGCACTTCAGCAGCAAGGCAAGAGTCAGCAAGGCAGCAGGGCAACAGCAAGGCAGCAGTCCTTTGTAGAAAGCAGTCAGGTGAGTCCTTTAGGCAGCCAGGCAGTTCTTCTTGGCAGGATGCAGGTTCTGGTTCAGGTTTCTTCTCCAGCAAGTGTCTGAGGTGGTAGGGCAGAGGCCCTGTTTTATACCCAAATGTGCCTTTGAAGTGGGGGAGACTTCAAAGAGTGGCTAAGAAGTGCACCAGGTCCCCTTTCAGTTCAATCCTGTCTGCCAGGGTCCCGGTAGGGGTGTGTGGCAGTCCTTTGTGTGAGAGCAGGCCCTCCACCCTCCCAGCCCAGGAAGACCCATTCAAAATGCAGATGTATGCAAGTGAGGCTGAGTACCCTGTGTTTGGGGTGTGTCTGAGTGAATGCACAAGGAGCTGTCAACTAAACCCAGCCAGACGTGGATTGTAAGGCACAGAAAGATTTAAGTGCAAAGAAATGCTCACTTTCTCAAAGGGGCATTTCTAGAATAGTAATATTAAATCCAACTTCACCAGTCAGCAGGATTTTGTATTACCATTCTGGCCATACTAAATATGACCTTCCTACTCCTTTCACATCAGCAGCTACCACTTCAATAATGTATGAGGGCAGCCCCAATGTTAGCCTATGAAGGGAGCAGGCCTCACAGTAGTGTAAAAACGAATTTAGGAGTTTTACACTACCAAGACATGTAAACTACACAGGTACATGTCCTGCCTTTCACCCACACAGCACCCTGCTCTAGGGGTTACTTAGGGCACGCATTAGAGGTGACTTATATGTAGAGAAAGGGGAGGTTTAGGCTTGGCAAGTACTTTTAAATGCCAAGTCGATGTGACAGTGAAACTGCACACACAGGCCTTGCAATGGCAGGCCTGAGACAAGGTAAAGGGGCTACTTAAGTGGGTGGCACAACCAGTGCTGCAGGCCCACTAGTAGCATTTATTCTACAGGCCCTAGGCACATATAGTGCACATTACTAGAGACTTATAGTAAATTAAATAGTTCAATCAGATGTGATCCAAGGTTATCATGTTTAAAGGGACAGAGCATATGCACTTTAGCACTGGTTAGCGGTGGTAAAGTGCGCAGAGTCTAAAAGCCAGCATAAATGAGGTCAGAAAAAGAGAAGGAGGAAGGCAAAAAGTCTGGGGATAACCCTGCAGAAGGGCCATTTCCAACATATCCCCCTTCCAGCCTAAAGCCAGGGTAGACTAATCAACACTCTGATGGACTTCCCTGCTTAAGGCGATAGAACATGGACAATGGCCCGCTATTGCAGGGGCACTTGCCAGTTCTATGCCTTTCTGAACTGAGTGAGGCTTCTTTGTCTATACTCTCTGGGGCCACTGAACTGGCCCATGGGGAACCTTTCTCATCACCTGAGGACCCCATCTGTAAAGCTCCTAACTTTAATTTGCTTACAGAAGCATCCCAGTATGCAGACAGTACCACCATGGCCAACAAAGTGATGTGGCCCATTCCATTCCTTGGGTCTGACTTCTGTCCCCAACCCAGGGAAAACTCTGCCCACAAGGACAGAAACCAACAGATGCCACTGACAGCTGTCAGTGACATGAGCCAGGCCCCAGACCATCCACTGCTAGGTGGAGACCCTGAGGGGGGCCGTTGGATGAGCTTCTCCTCCAGCTGGGGGGCTGGTAGGGAGCTCTCAAGGGGCTCCTGAAGCATCCCAGATTGGGGGGCAGTAGCCCCAGGGGTCTTGCACCCCTTCTCCATTCTCACCAGGTCAGGGGTGGGTCCCTGATATTGATCACTCAGCCCAGGGTCTGTACCCTGAGGCTGAACAGAGGACAGGGGTGAGTCCTTCCTCACCGTGCCTCCCCATCTGGGCTCACATACCCTCCTCTGGGGAGTGGTACTGCCAGACATCTGAACTGTCAGGGCACCCTTACGGGTCAACCCTCTCAGCTCTCCTGACACTTAGGGAAACTCATTCCCCAGAATGCAGTCAATGGGCAGCTGGGGACTAACTATGACCCGCCTCTGGGTCAGCTCCCCACCTCACTCTAGGGACACCCGGGCCATGGGGCGGAAGAAATCTTCCCCCATGGCTGGAGTCACTCTACACACCTGTCCGGTGTACTGCTCTGGTGACACTAGTCTCTCCACAATCATGGTAAGACTAGCCCCTGTGTCTCTCAGAGCGGTGACTGGGACCCCATTCACTCCCACCTGGTGGAAGTGACGACTCCCACCCTCAGGGATCAACAGTTTACCCTCTGAGTCCACCTCCCAAGTAAAGGAGATGAAGGCATGGTCTACGACCTGCCCCTGGGGACTACTTTCCCCTAAGGCCACATGGGCCACCCCTGTAGAGGTCCCAATAATGGGTGCGTTCTTTGGACAGACAGAGTCCCCCTTCCTGTGTCCTAGCTGGGAACACTCAAAGCAGCGGGGTCGGGAATGGGATGCTTTGGGCCACTGCCCACCAGAACCACCACCCTGTTTCTCAGATGGGGCATGGGAACCCTTTCCTCCCCCCTTACTCTGGGACTCGTCTGGGTCATCTCTAACCTCCCCCTCACTCTGTCGGGGGGAACCAGAACCACCCTTCTTGGAGTCACTCCCAGATACCTTTTTGGACACTCTGGTGCTAGCCCAGAGGTCCGCCTCCTCAGCAAGCTTCCTGGGGTCAGTCAGCTTACTGTCTACTAGGTGCTGGCGCAACTCTGTAAAACAAATACTGAGCATATGCTCTCTCAGAATCAAATTATATAATCCTGTGTAATCATCTACTTTGCAGCCCCGCACCCATCCCTTCAGTGCCTTACTGAAAAAGTCAAAGAAATCTACCCATGTTTGTGTGGATAGTTTGGTGCTGTCCCTGAACCTCTGACGGTATTTCTCAGGGGTCAGCCCAAACTTGGCAAGTAAAATGGCTTTCTGAAGTGGGTATGTGTTTTGATCCTTTATGTCCAAGGTGAGAAGTGTGTCCCTCCCCAAAGGCGTCACATAACCCCACATAGCTGTACCCCAGTGCCCTTCAGGAACCTCATGAGCCCTTAGTGCAACTTCATAAGCAGCCAACCATTTATCTATGTCATCTCCCACCACAAAACTGGGCACCACATTTTTGGGTATACGAACCTTCGTTTCTCCAGCAGGTCCTGTCTGTATGCTGCCACCATTACTGCTGGATTCAGACTGTCTCGCCTTGATCTCCAGCTCCTTGAGACTCAGTTCATGAGCCAACAATAGTTTCTTTTCAGCCAAAGCTCTCTCAGCTGCAGATTCAGCTCTTTCAGCTTCCACCTGTTTGGCTGCTTTTTCAGCCTCAGCTTGTTTGGCTTCTCTCTCTGCCCTCCTTTCCTCCTGTTGGGCCTCAATTTTCAGTTTTGCCATTTGCAATTGGAACTCCCTTTCTTCTCTCCTTTCCTCTGCGGTCAGGCTTTGCTCAGAGACACTGCTCCCTGGTCTGGAAGGGGGCACAATTGCAGTGGTAACATTACCCACTGATGGCAATAAATCCTCTGAGAGGCCATTTTCTGGCTCCTCTTCCTCATCATCCTCCTCTAAATGGGCTTCTGCCCAGGCCCTCAGCAGCACTTGGAAGTCCTCCTTTCTGGAGGCCCCTTGGGTGGGTACTCTCATCACCCTGCAGAACCCTTTTAGTTGTTTGACAGTATATGTATCCATCAGGGCTAGGTCAAAATCTCCTGCTTAAGACCCAGCCAGAGACATGTTGAGTGAGGATTTAGATTTAGAAAATTGTCAGGAAAAAACAAATTTGCAAAGGAGATAAAAATCAAGTTGACCTTCAACTGTGGATAGGTAGTGAAATACTTAGCTACTGTATGTCAATGCACAATACAAGTCCTATCCCACCGCTGCCACCAATGTTAGAAATTGGGTTTTTGGTTGGCAGTCAGGTTACCCTCTGTCCAAGCAAGAACCCTCACTCTAGTCAGGGTAAGTCACACACAATCCAAATTATCCTGTTCCCACCCTCTGGTAGCTTGGCACGAGCAGTCAGGCTTAACTTAGAAGGCAATGTGTAAAGTATTTGTGCAATAAATCATACAATAACACAATATAGCACCACAAAAATACACCACACAGTGTTTAGAAAAATATATAATATTTATCTGGATAGTTGCAGGTCAAAACGATAAAAGATGCAATATGAAATTGTAGAGATATCACTGAAAAGTGATGTAAAGTGTCTTAAGTCTTTAAAAAGTAAACAAAGTCTCTTTCAAGCACAAAGTACCTGGTTTAAAGTGGAAGGAGGAGATACGTGGAAAAATGGTGTGCGCGTCGGTTTCGCCCCTTCACACACAGACTTGCGTCGTTATTTTTCACGCAGGGAAGTCGTGCGTCGTTTTCCAGCACGCGGACAGTCTCCTTCTGTGGTTCGTGGGATTACCAGATGTCCCGGGGTCTGGTCGTGGAATCCTAGCCTTGCTTTGCGGCTGCGCGTCGTTCCGGTGGGCTGTGCGTGGAATCTTCTCCCTCACGGCAGGCGTAGCGTCGATTTCCTCTCTGAACTCGGGTGGCGTTGTCCAGGCGAGGCCGTGCGTCGAAGTTCCGGTCGCACCGCAGGCGTCGCGTCGAGCGGCGTCTTTCTGGATCGGCGTGCAGTGAATTTTTCACTGCGGAGCAAGCTGTGCGTAGAATTTTTCGGCGCACAAGGCGTCCAGTTGAAAAAGAGAAATCTTTTTGGTCCTGAGACTTCAGGGAACAGGAGGCAAGCTCTATCCAAGCCCTTGGAGAGCACTTCAGCAGCAAGGCAAGAGTTCAGCAAGGCAGCAGGGCAACAGCAAGGCAGCAGTCCTTTGTAGAAAGCAGTCAGGTGAGTCCTTTAGGCAGCCAGGCAGTTCTTCTTGGCAGGATGCAGGTTCTGGCTCAGGTTTCTTCTCCAGCAAGTGTCTGAGGTGGTAGGGCAGAGGCCCTGTTTTATACCCAAATGTGCCTTTGAAGTGGGGGAGACTTCAAAGAGTGGCTAAGAAGTGCACCAGGTCCCCTTTCAGTTCAATCCTGTCTGCCAGGGTCCCGGTAGGGGGGTGTGGCAGTCCTTTATGTGAGAGCAGGCCCTCCACCCTCCCAGCCCAGGAAGACACATTCAAAATGCAGATGTATGCAAGTGAGGCTGAGTACCCTGTGTTTGGGGTGTGTCTGAGTGAATGCACAAGGAGCTGTCAACTAAACCCAGCCAGACGTGGATTGTAAGGCACAGAAAGATTTAAGTGCAAAGAAATGCTCACTTTCTAAAAGTGGCATTTCTAGAATAGTAATATTCAATCAAACTTCACCAGTCAGCAGGATTTTGTATTACCATTCTGGCCATACTAAATATGACCTTCCTACTCCTTTCAGATCAGCAGCTACCACTTCAATAATGTATGAAGGCAGCCCCAATGTTAGCCTATGAAGGGAGCAGGCCTCACAGTAGTGTAAAAACGAATTTAGGAGTTTTACACTACCAGGACATGTAAACTACACAGGTACATGTCCTGCCTTTCACCCACACAGCACCCTGCTCTAGGGGTTACCTAGGGCACGCATTAGAGGTGACTTATATGTAGAGAAAGGGGAGGTTTAGGCTTGGCAAGTACTTTTAAATGCCAAGTCGATGTGACAGTGAAACTGCACACACAGGCCTTGCAATGGCAGGCCTGAGACATGTAAAGGGGCTACTTAAGTGGGTGGCACAACCAGTGCTGCAGGCCCACTAGTAGCATTTAATCTACAGGCCCTAGGCACATATAGTGCATATTACTAGGGACTTATAGTAAATTAAATAGTCCAATCAGGTGTGATCCAAGGTTATCATGTTTAAAGGGACAGAGCATATGCACTTTAGCACTGGTTAGCGGTGGTAAAGTGCGCAGACTCTAAAAGCCAGCAAAAATGAGGTCAGAAAAAGAGAAGGAGGAAGGCAAAATGTCTGGGGATAACCCTGCAGAAGGGCCATTTCCAACATATATATATAGACATATATATATATATATATATATATATATATATATATATATATATATATATGCATACAAACACACCTTTACACCCAAAAACGCTAACTACCCTAAACTCTAAAAATTATATTACCACCCCGGAACCCAAACCCAGCCTAAAACCTAAACACCCCTTACCACCTCAAATCCCATACCCACCCTAAAATACAAAAAATGCCCTTACCACCCCAAGACCCATACCCACCCTAAAACCTAAAAATGCCCTTACAACCCCAAAACCCATAACTATCCTAAACCCTGAAAATGCCCTATCACCTCAAAACCCATACCCACCCTAAAACCTCAAAATGCCCTTACCGACCCAAAACCAATAACCACCCTAAAATCTAAAAATACCCTTACTACCCCAAAACTTATACCCACCCTAAAAAGTACAAATGCTCTTACCACCCCAAAACCCATACCCACCCTAAAACCCCAAAATGCCCTTACCACCCCATAAGCCATACACACCCTAAAACCTAACAACGGCATTACCACCCCAAAACTCATACCCACCTTAAAACTTAAAAATGGCCTTACCACCCCAAAACCCATAACCACCCTAAAACCTAAAAATGCCCTACACCCCAAAACCCATACCCACCCTAAAACCTAAAAATGCCCTTACCAACCCAAAACCCATAACCACCCTAAAATCTAAAAATGCCCTTACCACCCTAAAACCCATACCCACTTAAAACGTAAATATGCCCTTACCACCCTAAAACCCATACCCACCCTAAAACGTAACAATTCTCTTACCACCCCAAACCCTATATCCACCCTAAAACCTAAAAATGGCCTATCACCCCAAAACCCATGCCCAACCTAAAAACTAAAAATGCCCTACCACCCCAAAACCCATGCCCTCCCTAAATCCTAAAAATGCCCTTACCAACCCAAAACCCATACCCATCCTAAAGCCTAAAAATTACCTTACCTCCCAAAAACCCATACCAACCCTAAAGCCCCAAAATGGCCTTACCACCCCAAAACCCATACCCACCCTAAAACGTAAAAATGCCCATACCACCCCAAAAACCCATACCCACCCTAAAACGTAAAAATGCCCTTACCACCCCAAAAACCCATACCAACCCTAAAACTTAAAAATGCATTTACCACCGATAACCGTTACCCACCCCAAACATATATAATATAGCCTTAGAACCCGCCGTAGTGGGCTCTACCGGCTATTAAAGGCCCGCTCCGGCGTTAAAGACCACAGCCGAAGGCGTGGTAAAGGTATATTCGTTGTAAAGGCATGTGTGTAAAGCCACGCGCGGTGAACGCATTGCGTTGTAAAAGCATCATGGTACATGCATTTCGCTGTATTTACCGCATGGTAAGTGATATTTCCCCTGAAAAACAAAACAAAATCTGCAAGCATTTCATCTACCACAATGCAATGCAGCATTACTGATGGCATCCGTATTAAATGTATGCACACTTAAAAGGTTCCGTGCTGCTTAGTATGAGTGCTGCCAAAATCTATATCACTGCTTAGTACTTTACTACATACAGTGACATTCTACAAATATTTGACTTATTTTGTATAAATAATACTGTTTATCACATATACTACAGAGAGGCCTTCATAGTTGTTTGTTTCTTATAAAGGGACACATAAATCATACAGGGTTCAACCACATAATACTTTACTTCAAATGAATAGTGCTTAGTACAAGTACACAAAGCATTGGCATTCTATTTTTTTGACAGATATGTAATAAATAAATACTCTTTGTCACCACCCTCTTCAAAGTTACTTTAGGAACAAAATAATCACTAAAACACAAGTAGCAATAATGGCTCATTAAGACGTATGTTTATTACTTCTTTCATACTCTGCAGATGTCTTTCCTGTGTAACTGCATTTTAACCCCTTCGCTGCCAGGCCTTTTCCCCCTCCTGTGCCGAGCCTTTTTTTGGCTATTTGGAGCAGTTCGCGCTTAGGCCCTCATAACTTTTTGTTCACATAAGCTACCCACGCCAAATTTGCGTCCTTTTTTTCCAACATCCTAGGGATTCTAGAGGTACCCAGGCTTTGTGGGTTCCCCAGAAGGAGGCCAAGAAATTAGCCAAAAAACAGTGAAAATTTCGTTTTTTTCAAAAAAATTGGAAAAATGGGCTGCAGAAGAAGGCTTGTGGTTTTTTCCCTGAAAAGGGCATCAACAAAGGGTTTGCGGTGATAAAATCACCAGCTTCCCAGCTTTCAGGAACAGGCAGACTTGAATCAGAAAACCCAATTTTTCAACACAATTTTGGCATTTTACGGGGACATACCCCATTTTTACGATTTTTTGTGCTTTCAGCCTCCTTCCAGTCAGTGACAGAAATGGGCATGAAACCAACGCTGGATCCCAGAAACCGCAACATTTTTGAAAAGTATACAAAAATCTGAATTCAGCAAGGGGTAATTTGTGTAGATCCTACAAGGGTTTCTTACAGAAAATAACAACTGAAAACGAAAAATATTGAAATTGAGGTGAAAAAAACATCATTTTTTCTCTACGTTTTACTCTGTAACTTTTTCCAGCAATGTCAGATTTTCGAAAGCAATATACCGTTACGTCTGCTGGACTCTTCTGGTTGCGGGGATATATAGGGCTTATAGGTTCATCAAGAACTCTAGGTACCCAGAGCCAATAAATGACCTGCACCCTGCAGTGGGTTTTCAATCTATGCCGGGTATACAGCAATTCATTTGCTGAAATATAAAGAGTAAAAAATAGCTATCAAGAAAACCTTTGTATTTCCAAAATGGGCACAAGATAAGGTGTTGAGAAGCAGTGGTTATTTGCACATCTCTGAATTCCGGGGTGCCCATACTAGCATGTGAATTACAGGGCATTTCTCAAATAGACGTCTTTTTTACACACTGTCTTACATTTGGAAGGAAAAAATGTAGAGAAAGACAAGGGGCAATAACAGTTGTTTTGCTATTCTATGTTCCCCCAAGTCTCCCGATAAAAATGATACCTCACTTGTGTGGGTAGGCCTAGCGCCCGCGACAGGATATGCCCCAAAACACAACGTGGGCACATCAAAGAAAACAGAGCTGTTTTTAGCAAAGTGACTACCTGTAGATTTTGGCCTGTAGCTCAGCCGCCACCTAGGGAAACCTACCAAACCTGTGCATTTCTGAAAACTAGAGACCTAGGGGAATCCAAGATGGGGTGGCTTGTGTGGCTCGGACCAGGTTCTGTTACCCAGAATCCTTTGCAAACCTCAAAATTTGGCTAAAAAAACACATGGTTCTAATATTTCTGTGGCAGAAAGTTCTGGAATCTGAGAGGAGCCACAAATTTCCTTCCACCCAGCGTTCCCCCACGTCTCCCGATAAAAATGATACCTCACTTGTGTGGGTAGGCCTAGCGCCGGCGACAGAAAACGCCCCAAAGCGCAACGTGGACACATCCAAATTTGTGAAGGAAAACAGAGGTGTTTTTTGCAAAGCGCCTACCTGTAGATTTTGGCCTGTAGCTCAGCCGCCACCTAGGGAAACCTACCAAACCTGTGCTTTTCTGAAAACTAGAGACCTAGGGGAATCCAAGATGGGGTGACTTGTGTGGCTCGGACCAGGTTCTGTTACCCAGAATCCTTTGCAAACCTCAAAATTTGGCTAAAAAAACACATGTTCCTCACATTTCTGTGGCAGAAAGTTCTGGAATCTGAGAGGAGCCACAAATTTCCTTCCACCCAGCGTTCCCCCACGTCTCCCGATAAAAATGATACCTCACTTGTGTGGGTAGGCCTAGCGCCCGTGACAGGAAATGCCCCAAAGCGCAACGTGGACACAGCCAAATTGGTGAAGGAAAACAGAGGTGTTTTTTGCAAAGTGCCTACCTGTAGATTCTGGCCTGTAGCTCAGCCGCCACCTAGGGAAACCTACCAAACCTGTGCATTTCTGCAAACTAGAGACCTAGGGAAATCCAAGATGGGGTGACTTGTGTGGCTCGGACCAGGTTCTGTTACCCAGAATCCTTTGCAAACCTCAAAATTTGGCTAAAAAAACACATGTTCCTCACATTTCTGTGGCAGAAAGTTCTGGAATCTGAGAGGAGCCACGAATTTCCTTCCACCCAGCGTTCCCCCACGTCTCCCGATAAAAATGATACCTCACTTGTGTGGGTAGGCCTAGCGCCCGTGACAGGAGATGCCCCAAAGCGCAACGTGGACACAGCCAAATTGGTGAAGGAAAACAGAGGTGTTTTTTGCAAAGTGCCTACCTGTAGATTTTGGCCTGTAGCTCAGCCGCCACCTAGGGAAACCTACCAAACCTGTGCATTTCTGAAAACTAGAGACCTAGGGGAATCCAAGATGGGGTGACTTGTGTGGCTCGGACCAGGTTCTGTTACCCAGAATCCTTTGCAAACCTCAAAATTTGGCTAAAAAAACACATGTTCCTCACATTTCTGTGGCAGAAAGTTCTGGAATCTGAGAGGAGCCACGAATTTCCTTCCACCGAGCGTTCCCCCACGTCTCCCGATAAAAATGATACCTCACTTGTGTGGGTAGACCTAGCGCCCGTGACAGGAAATGCCCCAAAGCGCAACTTGGACACAGCCAAATTGGTGAAGGAAAACAGAGGTGTTTTTTGCAAAGTGCCTACCTGTAGATTTTGGCCTGTAGCTCAGCCGCCACCTAGGGAAACCTACCAAACCTGTGCATTTCTGAAAACTAGAGACCTAGGGGAATCCAAGATGGGGTGACTTGTGTGGCTCGGACCAGTTTCTGTTACCCAGAATCCTTTGCAAACCTCAAAATTTGGCTAAAAAAACACATGTTCCTCACATTTCTGTGGCAGAAAGTTCTGGAATCTGAGAGGAGCCACAAATTTCCTTCCACCCAGCGTTCCCCCACGTCTCCCGATAAAAATGATACCTCACTTGTGTGGGTAGGCCTAGCGCCCGTGACAGGAAATGCCCCAAAGCGCAACGTGGCCACAGACAAATTGGTGAAGGAAAACAGAGGTGTTTTTTGCAAAGTGCCTACCTGTAGATTTTGGCCTGTAGCTCAGCCGCCACCTAGAGAAACCTACCAAACCTGTGCATTTCTGAAAACTAGAGACCTAGGGGAATCCAAGATGGGGTGACTTGTGTGGCTCGGACCAGGGTCTGTTACCCAGAATCCTTTGCAAACCTCAAAATTTGGCTAAAAAAACACATGTTCCTCACATTTCTGTGGCAGAAAGTTCTGGAATCTGAGAGGAGCCACAAATTTCCTTCCACCCAGCGTTCCCCCACGTCTCCCGATAAAAAAATGATACCTCACTTGTGTGGGTAGGCCTAGCGCCCGCGACAGGAAATGCCCCAAAGCGCAACGTGGACACATTAAAGAAAACAGACCTGTTTTTAGCAAAGTGCCTACCTGTAGATTTTGGCCTGTAGCTCAGCCGCCACCTAGGGAAACCTACCAAACCTGTGCATTTCTGAAAACTAGAGACCTAGGGGAATCCAAGATGGGGTGACTTGTGTGGCTCGGACCAGGTTCTGTTACCCAGAATCCTTTGCAAACCTCAAAATTTGGCTAAAAAAACACATGTTCCTCACATTTCTGTGGCAGAAAGTTCTGGAATCTGACAGGAGCCACGAATTTCCTTCCACCCAGCGTTCCCCCAAGTCTCCCGATAAAAATGATACCTCACTTGTGTGGGTAGGCCTAGCGCCCGTGACAGGAAATGCCCCAAAGCGCAACGTGGACACAGCCAAATTGGTGAAGGAAAACAGAGGTGTTTTTTGCAAAGTGCCTACCTGTAGATTTTGGCCTGTAGCTCAGCCGCCACCTAGGGAAACCTACCAAACCTGTGCATTTCTGAAAACTAGAGACCTAGGGGAATCCAAGATGGGGTGACTTGTGTGGCTCGGACCAGGTTCTGTTACCCAGAATCCTTTGCAAACCTCAAAATTTGGCTAAAAAAACACATGTTCCTCACATTTCTGTGGCAGAAAGTTCTGGAATCTGAGAGGAGCCACGAATTTCCTTCCACCCAGCGTTCCCTACGTCTCCCGATAAAAATGATACCTCACTTGTGTGGGTAGGCCTAGCGCCCGTGACAGGAAATGCCCCAAAGCGCAACGTGGACACAGCCAAATTGGTGAAGGAAAACAGAGGTGTTTTTTGCAAAGTGCCTACCTGTAGATTTTGGCCTGTAGCTCAGCCGCCACCGAGGGAAACCTACCAAACCTGTGCATTTCTGAAAACTAGAGACCTAGGGGAATCCAAGATGGGGTGACTTGTGTGGCTCGGACCAGGTTCTGTTACCCAGAATCCTTTGCAAACCTCAAAATTTGGCTAAAAAAACACATGTTCCTCACATTTCTGTGGCAGAAAGTTCTGGAATCTGAGAGGAGCCACGAATTTCCTTCCACCCAGCGTTCCCCCACATCTCCCGATAAAAATGATACCTCACTTGTGTGGGTAGGCCTAGCGCCCGTGACAGGAAATGCCCCAAAGCGCAACGTGGACACAGCCAAATTGGTGAAGGAAAACAGAGGTGTTTCTTGCAAAGTGCCTACCTGTAGATTTTGGCCTGTAGCTCAGCCGCCACCTAGGGAAACCTACCAAACCTGTGCATTTCTGAAAACTAGAGACCTAGGGGAATCCAAGATGGGGTGACTTGTGTGGCTCGGACCAGGTTCTGTTACCCAGAATCCTTTGCAAACCTCAAAATTTGGCTAAAAAAACACATGTTCCTCACATTTCTGTGGCAGAAAGTTCTGGAATCTGAGAGGAGGCACGAATTTCCTTCCACCCAGCGTTCCCCCACGTCTCCCGATAAAAATGATACCTCACTTGTGTGGGTAGGCCTAGCGCCCGTGACAGGAAATGCCCCAAAGCGCAACGTGGACACAGCCAAATTGGTGAAGGAAAACAGAGGTGTTTTTTGCAAAGTGCCTACCTGTAGATTTTGGCCTGTATCTCAGCCGCCACCTAGGGAAACCTACCAAACCGGTGCATTTCTGAAAACTAGAGACCTAGGGGAATCCAAGATGGGGTGACTTGTGTGGCTCGGACCAGGGTCTGTTACCCAGAATCCTTTGCAAACCTCAAAATTTGGCTAAAAAAATACATGTTCCTCACATTTCTGTGGCAGAAAGTTCTGGAATCTGAGAGGAGCCACAAATTTCCTTCCACCCAGCGTTCCCCCATGTCTCCCGATAAAAATTATACCTCACTTGTGTGGGTAGGCCTAGCGCCCGCGACAGGAAATGCCCCAAAGCGCAACGTGGACACATCACAGAAAACAGACCTGTTTTTAGCAAAGTGCCTACCTGTAGGTTTTGGCCTGTAGCTCAGCCGCCACCTAGGGAAACCTACCAAACCTGTGCATTTCTGAAAACTAGAGACCTAGGGGAATCCAAGACGGGGTGACTTGTGTGGCTCGGACCAGGTTCTGTTACCCAGAATCCTTTGCAAACCTCACAATTTGGCAAAAAAAACACATGTTCCTCACATTTCTGTGGCAGAAAGTTCTGGAATCTGAGAGAAGCCACGAATTTCCGTCCACCCAGCGTTCCCCCACGTCTCCCGATAAAAATGATACCTCACTTGTGTGGGTAGGCCTAGCGCTCGCGACAGGAAATGCCCCAAAGCGCAACGTGGACACAGCCAAATTGGTGAAGGAAAACAGAGGTGTTTTTTGCAAAGTGCCTACCTGTAGATTTTGGCCTGTAGCTCAGCCGCCACCTAGGGAAACCTACTAAACCTGTGCATTTCTGAAAACTAGAGACCTAGGGGAATTAAAGATGGGGTGACTTGTGTGGCTCGGACCAGGTTCTGTTACCCAGAATCCTTTGCAAACCTCAAAATGTGGCTAAAAAAACACATGTTCCTAACATTTCTGTGGCAGAAAGTTCTGGAATCTGAGAGGAGCCACGAATTTCCTTCCACCCAGCGTTCCCCCACGTCTCCCGATAAAAATGATACCTCACTTGTGTGGGTAGGCCTAGCGCCCGCGACAGAAAACACCCCAAACCGCAACGTGGACACATCCAAATTTGTGAAGGAAAACAGAGGTGTTTTTTTGCAAAGTGCCTACCTGTAGATTTTGGCTTGTAGCTCAGCCGCCACCTAGGGAAACCTACCAAACCTGTGCATTTCTGAAAACTAGAGACCTAGGGGAATCCAAGATGGGGTGACTTGTGTGGCTCGGACCAGGTTCTGTTACCCAGAATCCTTTGCAAACCTCAAAATATGGCTAAAAAAACTCATGTTCCTCACATTTCTGTGGCAGAAAGTTCTGGAATCTGAGAGGAGCCACGAATTTCCTTCCACCCAGCGTTCCCCCACGTCTCCCGATAAAAATGATACCTCACTTGTGTGGGTAGGCCTAGCGCCCGCGACAGGAAATGCCCCAAAGCGCAACGTGGACACAGCCAAATTGGTGAAGGAAAACAGAGGTGTTTTTTGCAAAGTGCCTACCTGTAGATTTTGGCCTGTAGCTCAGCCGCCACCTAGGGAAACCTACCGAACCTGTGCATTTCGGAAAACTAGAGACCTAGGGGAATACAAGATGGGGTGACTTGTGTGGCTCGGACCAGGTTCTGTTACCCAGAATCCTTTGCAAACCTCAAAATTTGGCTAAAAAAACACATGTTCCTCACATTTCTGTGGCAGAAAGTTCTGGAATCTGAGAGGAGCCACGAATTTCCTTCCACCCAGCGTTCCCCCACGTCTCACGATAAAAATGATACCTCACATGTGTGGGTAGGCCTAGCGACCGCGACAGGAAACGCCCCAAAGCGCAACGTGGACACAGCCAAATTGGTGAAGGAAAACAGAGGTGTTTTTTGCAAAGTGCCTACCTGTAGATTCTGGCCTGTAGCTCAGCCGCCACCTAGGGAAACCTACCAAACCTGTGCATTTCTGAAAACTAGAGACCTAGGGGAATCCAAGATGGGGTGGCTTGTGTGGCTCGGACCAGGTTCTGTTACCCAGAATCCTTTGCAAACCTCAAAATTTGGCTAAAAAAACACATGTTCCTCACATTTCTGTGGCAGAAAGTTCTGGAATCTGAGAGGAGCCACAAATTTCCTTCCACCCAGCGTTCCCCCATGTCTCCCGATAAAAATTATACCTCACTTGTGTGGGTAGGCCTAGCGCCCGCGACAGGAAATGCCCCAAAGCGCAACGTGGACACATCACAGAAAACAGACCTGTTTTTAGCAAAGTGCCTACCTGTAGGTTTTGGCCTGTAGCTCAGCCGCCACCTAGGGAAACCTACCAAACCTGTGCATTTCTGAAAACTAGAGACCTAGGGGAATCCAAGACGGGGTGACTTGTGTGGCTCGGACCAGGTTCTGTTACCCAGAATCCTTTGCAAACCTCACAATTTGGCAAAAAAAACACATGTTCCTCACATTTCTGTGGCAGAAAGTTCTGGAATCTGAGAGAAGCCACGAATTTCCGTCCACCCAGCGTTCCCCCACGTCTCCCGATAAAAATGATACCTCACTTGTGTGGGTAGGCCTAGCGCTCGCGACAGGAAATGCCCCAAAGCGCAACGTGGACACAGCCAAATTGGTGAAGGAAAACAGAGGTGTTTTTTGCAAAGTGCCTACCTGTAGATTTTGGCCTGTAGCTCAGCCGCCACCTAGGGAAACCTACTAAACCTGTGCATTTCTGAAAACTAGAGACCTAGGGGAATTAAAGATGGGGTGACTTGTGTGGCTCGGACCAGGTTCTGTTACCCAGAATCCTTTGCAAACCTCAAAATGTGGCTAAAAAAACACATGTTCCTAACATTTCTGTGGCAGAAAGTTCTGGAATCTGAGAGGAGCCACGAATTTCCTTCCACCCAGCGTTCCCCCACGTCTCCCGATAAAAATGATACCTCACTTGTGTGGGTAGGCCTAGCGCCCGCGACAGAAAACACCCCAAACCGCAACGTGGACACATCCAAATTTGTGAAGGAAAACAGAGGTGTTTTTTTGCAAAGTGCCTACCTGTAGATTTTGGCTTGTAGCTCAGCCGCCACCTAGGGAAACCTACCAAACCTGTGCATTTCTGAAAACTAGAGACCTAGGGGAATCCAAGATGGGGTGACTTGTGTGGCTCGGACCAGGTTCTGTTACCCAGAATCCTTTGCAAACCTCAAAATATGGCTAAAAAAACTCATGTTCCTCACATTTCTGTGGCAGAAAGTTCTGGAATCTGAGAGGAGCCACGAATTTCCTTCCACCCAGCGTTCCCCCACGTCTCCCGATAAAAATGATACCTCACTTGTGTGGGTAGGCCTAGCGCCCGCGACAGGAAATGCCCCAAAGCGCAACGTGGACACAGCCAAATTGGTGAAGGAAAACAGAGGTGTTTTTTGCAAAGTGCCTACCTGTAGATTTTGGCCTGTAGCTCAGCCGCCACCTAGGGAAACCTACCGAACCTGTGCATTTCGGAAAACTAGAGACCTAGGGGAATACAAGATGGGGTGACTTGTGTGGCTCGGACCAGGTTCTGTTACCCAGAATCCTTTGCAAACCTCAAAATTTGGCTAAAAAAACACATGTTCCTCACATTTCTGTGGCAGAAAGTTCTGGAATCTGAGAGGAGCCACGAATTTCCTTCCACCCAGCGTTCCCCCACGTCTCACGATAAAAATGATACCTCACATGTGTGGGTAGGCCTAGCGACCGCGACAGGAAACGCCCCAAAGCGCAACGTGGACACAGCCAAATTGGTGAAGGAAAACAGAGGTGTTTTTTGCAAAGTGCCTACCTGTAGATTCTGGCCTGTAGCTCAGCCGCCACCTAGGGAAACCTACCAAACCTGTGCATTTCTGAAAACTAGAGACCTAGGGGAATCCAAGATGGGGTGGCTTGTGTGGCTCGGACCAGGTTCTGTTACCCAGAATCCTTTGCAAACCTCAAAATTTGGCTAAAAAAACACATGTTCCTCACATTTCTGTGGCAGAAAGTTCTGGAATCTGAGAGGAGCCACAAATTTCCTTCCACCCAGCGTTCCCCCACGTCTCCCGATAAAAATGATACCTCACTTGTGTGGGTAGGCCTAGCGCCCGTGACAGGATATGCCCCAAAACGCAACGTGGACACATTACATTTTTTCATTGAAAACAGTGCCAACCTGTAGATTTTGGCCTCTAGCTCAGCCGGCACCTAGGGAAACCTACCAAACCTGTGCATTTCTGAAAACTAGAGACCTAGGGGAATCCAAGATGGGGTGACTTGTGTGGCTCGGACCAGGTTCTGTTACCCAGAATCCTTTGCAAACCTCAAATTCTGTCTAAAAAAACACATTTTCCACACATTTCGGTGACAGAAGTTCTGGAATCTGAGTGGAGCCACAAATTTCCTTCCACCCAGCGTTCCCCCAAGTCTCCCGATAAAAATGATACCTCACTTGTGTGGGTGGGCCAGGTGCCTGCAACAGAATAAGGCCCAAAACTTGTAGAGATAGAGGGGATAGCACAGCAAGTTTATAAGGACATATTCTTTTATACATCTTTAGACTGACTCTGCTTTGGGGACCCACATAAGTGAGGTGTCATTTTACTTGGGAGGCTGAGGGGAACACTGGGGAGTAGGAATTTTGTGCTGGAGTGGTGATCCTACGAAGAAAAGTAAGGAAAATATTCTTTTTTAAGCACATTTTGAGGTTTACAGAGGAGTCTGGGTAAGAAAATGTTGGGGGATCCACGCAAGCCACACCTCCCTGGACTCCTTGGGGTGTCTAGTTTTATAAAATGTCTGGGTTTGGTAGGTTTCCCTAGATGAAGGCCGCACACAGGACCAAAAACATAGGTGCCCTCTCCCCCCCAAACACAGGTAGTTTTGTAATATATCGTTTTGATGTGCCCACATACGTCCGTGATGTGCCAAACACTAAAATTTTGAAAAGAAACACAGGTTATGTGAAAAAGACCCCTCACCCACCAACCAAGTTGGTGGCATGCTTCATCATCGGGGTCCCACCTGAGGCACCTAGCGTGTCACAGGTGTGCTGCGACGCCTGATTACAGCGGAGCAGGTTTTGTCATTTTTACCACACATACTGGTTGGATTTGGCACGAGGGTGAGTGATGGTTCAGTGGATCAAATTTTACTAACAAGAGCTTTCCCAAAAATGAAATGCACTGTTAGTAACTGAAAGGCAAAAAACTGAACCAATGACTCACAGCTCGTGAGCTGTAAAGCCGCGACAAGGCACCAACCACTTTACAGTCCATTCACACAACTTTCATACATGACACACACAAGGCCATTCACACCGCCAGCCACGGGCCCAGCACATTACAACACTCACATCGACAGACAGCGCCACTCAAGGGCCCATCACTTACATACGCCCACATGCCTGATACAACAATCACACCAGCTAATGGGAGTGTGTGGACTGGTGTTTGGCTGGCAGTGTGTTGCAGTAGCCAACAGCAAGTCAATATGTACACTCTCAGCCAAGCCCCACTCCACCCACAATGGCATCATTTTTTTTTTTTTTTTAACAGAGGAACCCCTAACTAAGTAGAAAGAATTACAAAACTACAAACACAAAAGCTCTAACTAAGAACATGACAGAAATGCTAACCATGAAACTAAACACATGAAAATACAAAACAGACATGAGTTTACACTCATGGTTGTTCCCAGAAATTCTTCTGGGTGTGGTAATTCTTAAAACAAGCACCGACACACAGCCCAGGCTTTGAAGGACAATCTGGGCAGTACATTTGAGTCTCCCTCCGGATACCTCTTCGAAAACACACTCTACATTTCTTAGCTGGAAAGTCTTTTTTGGGTGTGGGAGGAATGTGCTCAGCAAAGTGGCGATCTTTCAATCTAGCCACATCCTCCACCACTGCTCCCCTAGGAACTCTGGCCTGTTCCACCACAATAAGGCTCTCTATCACTGACTCCTGAAATTTCACAAATGTCATCTTTGACTCTGGAGACCTATCCCTAAACACAATAAAAGCATTGAAGGTTGCTAAGTGGAAGAGGTGAAGTGCTAACTTCTTATACCAAACGTAAGACTTACGAATAGCAGTATAAGGTTCCAACCTCTGGTCAACTCTATCTACACCTCCCATGTGCTTATTATAATCTAAAATGCACACAGGTTTGCGCACTTCAGCAACCTGGCCCCAAACAGTCACAGGGGAAGTACTCTCATCATGGATGGTACTTAGCATGTAGACATCCCTCTTGTCTGAAAATTTCAAAGCTAGCAGCTCCTCATTCCACAAGGCACAGCACTGTCCTCTCTCAAGTTTTTTACAGACAAGCTCCCTTGGATAGCCTTTCCGGTTAGAACGGATTGTGCCACAAGCAACTGTGTCCACTCTAAACAATTCCTTGAACAATTGCACACCAGTGTAGAACTTATCTACATACAAATGGTGACCTTTGTTGAACAGTCGTCTACCAAGATCCCACACAATTTTCTCAGTAACTCCAAAAGTGGGAGGACAACCAGGGGGGTCAATATTGGAATCCCTACCAGTGTACACACGGAAACTATACACATATCCTGTCCTACTTTCAGACAGCATATACAATTTAATTCCATATCGTGCCCTTTTGCTAGGAATGTACTGCCTAAAAACCAAACGACCCTTGAAGAGGACCAAAGACTCGTCCACACTTAACTCTTTGCCTGGAACATAGACCTCCGAAAACCGATCTACAAAATGATCAAGGACAGGCCTAATCTTAAAAAGACGGTCAGAATCTGGGTGATCTCGTGGCAAGGCTAAAGCATTGTCAACAAAATGCAGCATCCTAAGAAGAAGCAAATACCGATTACGACTCATGGTCGCTGGAAATATAGCTGTTGCCATCAAGGGACTAGTAGACCAATAAGAAGCCAGTGACGGCTTCCTTATCAACCCCATCAAAATAGTCAAACCCAAAAACTTTTTTAACTGCTCCAAATTTGTGGGAATCCACTGGGCAGCTCTAGAGTGTGGCCTAAGTCTAGCAGCGTTGTCCCTCAAATGCTGCTCTGCATACAAATTAGTCTGCTCAACAATCTCTTCCAAAAACACATCATCCATGAATAACTCAAAGAAATTGATAGGCATAAAGTTCTCTGTATTGGCGTTACACCCCGGGAGACCAGTAAAGGCAGGCAACTCTGGCTGCTCCATGTTTGGGTCAACCCAGACATCAGGTCTTATAACGGGAAACCTTTCAGCCCCAGGTTGCTGCACTATTGGCACATCAATGTCCTCCTCTAAAACAGGCCCTTCATCTGCACTGAGTGTGGCTTCATCATCAGAAGATTCCCCTCCAAGAGAAACATCACTGCCAGAATCTCTGACTTCCTCCTCTGCCTCAGATGCAGAGTCCGTCTCATAGTCATGATCAGACTGTGACTCAAAAAGCATACCAACCACCTGCTGAGCGGTCATCCTGCGGCTAGCCATGATCTCTCCTGCTAAAATTAACTGGACAAATTCACCACCAACAACCAGCACTGTGTAAGACAAGTAACAAAGTGTAGCTTTGTTAGTAAGAGTTATAAACTCAAAAACTATACCGCTCACTTGCCTGAAAAAGCTTGATTCACCAGCTACTACACAGCAATCACCAATGATATCCCACTAAAAATAAAGAAAGAAAGGCAAATTAGAAATAAGACAAAACAAATATCACTGTGCACAAACCTAAGGACAATTTCACACACAATCCTGCATTTAGTACACCCCCTACAAACATGTCATTCATGCATGGCAACAATACTCCTTTGGAGAAAATTGTTTTTACTTACCTAAAACATGCAACTGTGCAAACTGCAGGTCAACCACCGCCAAAACCGCAAGGAGCCACAGCAAATAAAGCAAAAGCTTTGAACTAGAACAAAAAGGAGGAAAACATTTTTTATCACAAATGCAAAGACTTCTTCAGTTGACAAACACCCCACCATCAAACATTTAGAAATTGGTGCCTAAGTGGATTCTGCCATAGGGGCAGATGGGCCTACTAATAAAATAGGCCTGTCTACCCCAAGGAAGCCAGAAAATACCTTTAGTAGTGTGTCCCCATGGAGAGCGACCCTTGCCAAAGGGGACAGCCCTCAAAAAAAAAAAAAAACACACACAACACTATCCCTGGTGCCTAAGTGGCTTCTACCCCCCTTGGGGGCAGGTGGACCTAACAAAATAGGCCCATCTGCCCCCAGGGGGTGTAGAAATGGGCAACAGGTCAATGCCCCCCTTGGGGGGGCGCCCCGTGACCAAGGGGACGCCCCCCCACAAAAATAAAAAAATAAAAATAAATCCCTGGCGTTCTAGTAGTTTCTGCCCCCCTTGGGGGCAGACCAGCCTAAAAATAATAGGCTGATCAGTCTCCAAGGGGTGCAGAAATGGCCTGGGTACATGTGCCCCCAAAGTGGGGGGCGACCCTTGCCCAAGGCCCCCCCCATCCACTAACACACATACACACACACACACTATCCCTGGTGTCTAAGTGGCTTCTGCCCCCCTTGGGGGCAGGTGGGCCTAAGAAAATAGGCCCATCTGCCCCCAGGGGGTGTAGAAATGACCAACAGGTCAATGCCCCCCTTGGGGGGGCGCCCCGTGACCAAGGGGACGCCCCCCCACAAAAATAAACAAATCAAAAAAAATCCCTGGCGTTCTAGTAGTTTCTGCCCCCCTTGGGGGCAGACCAGCCTAAAAATAATAGGCTGATCTGTCTCCAAGGGGTGCAGAAATGGCCTGGGTACATGTGCCCCCAAAGTGGGGGGCGACCCTTGCCCAAGGCCCCCCCCCATCCACTAACACACACAAACACACTATCCCTGGTGTCTAAGTGGCTTCTGCCCCCCTTGGGGGCAGGTGGGCCTAAGAAAATAGGCCCATCTGCCCCCAGGGGGTGTAGAAATGGGCAACAGGTCAATGCCCCCCTTGGGGGGGCGCCCTGTGACCAAGGGGACGCCCCCCCACAAAAAAAAACAAATAAAAAAAATACCCTGGCGTTCTAGTGGTTTATGCCCCCCTTGGGGGCAGACCAGCCTAAAAATAATAGGCTGATCTGTCTCCAAGGGGTGCAGAAATGGCCTGGGTACATGTGCCCCCAAAGTGGGGGGCGACCCTTGCCCAAGGCCCCCCCCCATCCACTAACACACACACACACACTATCACTGGTGTCTAAGTGGCTTCTGCCCCCCTTGGGGGCAGGTGGGCCTAAGAAAATAGGCCCATCTGCCCCCAGGGGGTGTAGAAATGGACAACAGGTCAATGCCCCCCTTGGGGGGGCGCCCCGTGACCAAGGGGACGCCCCCCCACAAAAAAAAACAAATAAAAAAAAAACCCTGGCGTTCTAGTGGTTTCTGCCCCCCTTGGGGGCAGACCAGCCTAAAAATAATAGGCTGATCTGTCTCCAAGGGGTGCAGAAATGGCCTGGGTACATGTGCCCCCAAAGTGGGGGGCGACCCTTGCCCAAGGCCCCCCCCCATCCACTAACACACACACACACACACACTATCCCTGGTGTCTAAGTGTCTTCTGCCCCCCTTGGGGGCAGGTGGGCCTAACATAATAGGCCCATCTGCCCCCAGGGGGTGTAGAAATGGCCAACAGGTCAATGCCCCCCTTGGGGGGGCGCCCCGGACCAAGGGGACGCCCCCCCACAAAAAAAAAAATAACCTGCGTTCTAGTGGTTTCTGCCCACCTTGGGGGCAGACCAGCCTAAAAATAATAGGCTGATCGGTCTCCAAGGGGTGCAGAAATGGCCTGGGTACATGTGCCCCCAAAGTGGGGGGCGACCCTTGCCCAAGGCCCCCCCCCATCCACTAACACACACACATACACACTATCCCTGGTGTCTAAGTGGCTTCTGCCCCCCTTGGGGGCAGGTGGGCCTACAAAAATAGGCCCATCTGCCCCCAGGGGGTGTAGAAATGGCCAACAGGTCAATGCCCCCCTTGGGGGGGCGCCCCGTGACCAAGGGGACGCCCCCCCACAAAAATAAACAAATAAAAAAAAAACTGTGGCGTTCTAGTGGTTTCTGCCCACCTTGGGGGCAGACCAGCCTAAAAATAATAGGCTGATCTGTCTCCAAGGTGTGCAGAAACGGCTTGGGTACATGTGCCCCCAAAGTGGGGGGCGACCCTTGCCCAAGGCCCCCCCCCATCCACTAACACACACACACACTATCCCTGGTGTCTAAGTGGCTTCTGCCCCCATTGGGGGCAGGTGGGCCTAACATAATAGGCCCATCTGCCCCCAGGGGGTGTAGAAATGGCCAACAGGTCAATGCCCCCCTTGGGGGGGTGCCCCGTGACCAAGGGGACGCCCCCCAAAAAAATAAACAAACAAAAAAAAATCCCTGGCATTCTAGTAGTTTCTGCCCCCCTCGGGGCAGACCAGCCTAAAAATAATAGGCTGATCTGTCTCCAAGGGGTGCAGAAATGGCCTGGGTACATGTGCCCCCAAAGTGGGGGCGACCCTTGCCCAAGGCCCCCCCCATCCACTAACACACACACACACACACACACACACACACACACTATCCCTTGTGTCTAAGTGGCTTCTGCCCCCCTTGGGGGCAGGTGGGCCTAAGAAAATAGGCCCATCTGCCCCCAGGGGGTGTAGAAATGGGCAACAGGTCAATGCCCCCCTTGGGGGGTCGCCCCGTGACCAAGGGGACGCCCCCCCCCACAAAAAAAAACCAATAAAAAAAAAACCCTGGCGTTCTAGTGGTTTCTGCCCCCCTTGGGGGCAGACCAGCCTAAAAATAATAGGCTGATCTGTGTCCAAGGGGTGCAGAAATGGCCTGGGTACATGTGCCCCCAAAGTGGGGGGCGACCCTTGCCCAAGGCCCCCCCCCCCCATCCACTAACACACACACACACACACTATCCCTGGTGTCTAAGTGGCTTCTGCCCCCCTTGGGGGCAGGTGGGCCTAAGAAAATAGGCCCATCTGCCCCCAGGGGGTGTAGAAATGGGCAACAGGTCAATGCCCCCCTTGGGGGGGGGCACCCCGTGACCAAGGGGACGCCCCCCCACAAAAATAAACAAATACAAAAAATCCCTGGCGTTCTAGTAGTTTCTGCCCCCCTTGGAGTCATCTGTGACCAGCATGAAACTATGCTCATGATTGTATCCATGATTGGACGTTGCAGGGCTGTTGAACATATTTTGAAAGGTCCTGACACCTCTGTAGATGTTGTGAAGCATTTTAATTTCCCCAGCAATGTGGTTACAGCCACCAAAAGGACAGATGCCTGACCCCCTACATTGGACATGAGGACCCACCCGCAGCAGCCGTTGGAATTCGACTGCACGTGGGAGGTTATGACAGCGATGGACACAGCCACAGACTTAAGTTGCTGCCTGTGACAGTCGTTCACCAATGGTTGTGTCTGTTGGTGGTGATGACCACGCATATGACATACATGTACGCCAGGGTTAACAAAATCAGTCACTTGACTCCTGACACTGCTGCCATCAACACTTCTACCACTTCAGTTGCTGTGTGCTACCTCTGGGAGCATAATACCAGGCCAAGCAGGGGAAAAGGCCCCAGCCTTCACTCCAAGGAGCTGGTGAAGCTCATGGAGGAGGTTCTTCCCCTATATGGACAACTCTATGGCTCACCAGAGCAGCAGGTAAGGCCCTCATAGACGTACGTGTCTCTGGCCAAAGCCCCCCTTCCTTCCACTGAGGTTACAATGTGCCTCTGAGTGCCAGTGAGTTGAACAAGGTCCCTGTTGACAGACACTAGGGTCCAGGCACATAATGCAGATGGTGTGGTTAGTGGAGAGCAGAACTCTGTGTAGGAGACATTACCATTGTATTGTACGGGAAGGTATTGATTCCCCTCCTGTTGCATATATATCTGCATGCAGACTTCACAGGCAGACAAGTATGTGTGTTTACACATGGCATCTTGAAAAAGGCGGCCACCATTTATTTGCATTACAACATGCGCTGGGTATGTATGCTGCTTATTTCGTATCATGACCTGGTCACATATGTGTATAGTCCCATATGACACTCAGAACATATCTGGCCTTGGGTAACTGCTGTATGAGAAGTATCTCCCAATGTGCAGCAAGAGTCCTACTTCTGAATGATTTATAGGTTTGTAGAGAACAGTTTCATCTTTATTGGCTTATATGGTAACGATGCACAGAACGCAAGGACTAGGCTTAGATTATGCACCCATTAACATTGACTCAACAGTATTTAAAGAGGTAGTGGCATAAATTGCTCTTGAGTTACACCTCCTCAATTTACAGCCATGTAATTTCCCAAAAATGAGTTGAAAGCCATGGTGGATGAAATTATCAGAGTAGAGCATCAGTTGTTTGGAACCCAAAGCCAGCATACTCCTCTCAGTAGGAAGATAGAAACTTGGCAAAAGATAGTTGATAGAGTGAATGCTGTAGGCACCACCCTGCACACAAAGGAGCACATTAGGAAGAGGTGAAATGACCCCAGGGGAAAGGTGCATTCCCTGGACCCAGACTGTAAGATGGAAGCAAACAACACTGGTGGTGGCCCTCCCAGTGCCCCATTCCCAGTGCGCTTCCTCTGGGAGGAGAAGGCCTTTGCCATCCTGTACTTCAGACCAAATACACCTGTGTTTGACCTGACAGCCTTAGGGTGGTCACCCCCAACATTTTGCCTGCCTCCCTTCATTTTTTGACACTGTTTTTGCTGGTTTTAGGACATTGCTCACTTTACCGCTGCTAACCAGTTATAAAGTGCATGTGCACTCTCTCTTAAACCATGGTAACATTGGTTCATACCCAATTGGCCTATTTGACCTATCTGTAAGTCCCTAGTAAAGTGTACTACATGTGCCCAGGGCCTGTAGATTGAATGCTACTAGTGGGCCTGCAGCACTGGTTGTGCCACCCACATAAGTCGCCCCTCAACCCTGTCTCAGGCCTGCCACTGCAAGGCCTATGTGTGCAGTTTCACTGCCACTTGGCATTTAAAAGTACTTGCCAAGCCTTAAACGCCTCTTTTTCTATATATAAGTGACCCTAAGTTTGGCCCTAGGTTCTGTGTAGGTAAAAGGCAGGACATATATGTGTGTGCTTTATATGTTCTGGTGGTGGAAAACTCCTAAAGTTTTCCACTGCTGTGATGCCTGCTCCTTTCATAGGCTACCATTATGGCTACCCTCATAAACTGTTTGAGTGGTAGATTCTGATTAGAAAGGGGTAAACATGTCATATTTAATATGGCCAGAATGCTAATACAAAATCCTGCTGACTGGTGAGGTTGGATTTTATATAAATATTTTAGAAATGCTAATTTTGGAAAGTGAGCATTTCTCTGCACTGAAATCCTTCTGTGCCTTACAGTCTGTCTCCAATTCATGTCTGGGCTGGGCTGGTTGACAGCTCCCTTGTGAATTTCACCCAGGCAACCACAAACGCAGGATGCTCAGTCACACCTGCACATATCTGCATACTGAATGGGTCTTCCTAGGCTGGAAGGGTGGAGGGCCTGACACTTACATTTCAAAGGATAGTGGCCTGTCCTCACACAAAAGACTGCCAAACCCCCCACTGGGATCCTGGCAGTCAGGGATGTACTGAAAGGGGACCTCGTGCACTTCAAAACCACTCATTGAAGTCTCCCCCACTTCAAAGCCACTTTTTGGTATATAAACTGGGTCCCTCAACCTACCAAACTAGACACTTCTTGGGACAGACACTCTGCACCAGAACCTGAAACCTACCAAGAGAAGCTACCTGGCTGCACAAAGGACTCACCTGGACTGCTTTGTCTGTAGTGGACTGCTGCCTGGTGCCTTGTTGGGCTCTGGCTCTGCTGAGAAGTGCTCTCCAAGGGCTTGGATTGAGCTTGCCTCCTGTTTCCTGAAGTCTCTGGGCCAAAAAAACTTCATCTCTGCAAAGAAACTCCTTCTGCATTGGAGATCAACGCAGTACCAACGTTGCAAACTTAACTTCGATGCACAGCCCACCGGATCGATTCATCACCGAGCTGGAATGACGCAGCCCGACTTCCTGCGAGAAGAATAGACGCACCACCGGCCGTACAGCATAAATTTCGCCAAATCACCTACCGGATCGACACAACAGCTGTGACTTTGTCCCGCTCGCCAAGGATTTCCACACATTGTCCCTGGGCTTCAAAAGGCCCCACATCGCAAAGAGGATTCAAACCTGCGCGCCGGATTTGACGCAGAGCCCTTGCCGCGTGGAAAAGAATCGCTGCATCATGTGTGCGCCCGGAAATCTGACGCATACCTACCTTTTTCCACACATCTCCTCCTCTGCGGTCTTCATGCCTGTAATTTTGACGCAAACCATGTACTTTGTGCTTGCAAGAGTCCATTTTTTCTTTTAAGAACCAAATACTTTTTTTATCGTTACAAAAGTGATATTTCAAATTGTGATTATCAAATCTTGAATGTTTTGACCTTAATTTAATGAGATAAATATCTTATATCTTTCTAAACCTGAGTGATGTCTTTTTGTAGTGTTCTCACTGTGTTGTTCCATGATTTATTGCATCAATAATTTACACATTGCCTTCTAAGTTAAGCCTGACTGCTCAGTGCCAATCTACCAGAGGGTGGGCACAGGATAATTTGGATTGTGTGTGACTACCATGACTAAGACTGTGATCCCTATTTGGAGAAGGGTGTATACCACTGTCAACTAGAGATCCCATTTCTAACAACCTGTGTCTCAACTTACAAATTAAGTTTACTCACCTGAGGGGATACCATTGGTAGAGTGTGTGTAGTAGAGGCACTGAGCTGACTCAGCTCCCAATAGGCCCTGCTCTTGTGTATTATACCACCAGCCCAGTATTCACTTGATTAAATACACCTGTTTGTGAACTCCAAATTGAAGTCCTCTCACCTGGTGAGATTTCCTTGCTACACTGTGTGTAGTAGAGGGACTGACCTGACTACAGCTCTCAGGAGGTATTGTTTTACCTACTCCAACCACCAGCACGGTGCTCACTTTAATCAGTCAATCAACGGGGTCTTGTAGAGTGCATATTTGTTACCACAGGGGGTCTCCAGGTGCTGGAGGGATGCTGCGGGCCTCGTCCAACTGGTGATGGCTGTCAAAGAGCCAAGTCTTGAGCTGCTTTCTGAAGTCCTTCAGAAAAGGGCAGGTGTGCCGGTGGAGGGAGAGGTCATTCTAGAACCTGACGGCTAGGTGGGAGAAGGAGCGACCTCTAAAGCGTTCGCAGGGAATGCGGGGGACATGGGTTGATCTGTTGCTTCATGGTCAGTTTGGTATCCAGGATAGTCCTGAGGTTGTGTGCGTGGTTGGTGGGGGTGAGTGGAAAACAGAGGGTGGCTGGCCACCACATGTCATCCCAAGGTAAGGGCTTGTTCCTGATAATGAGGATCTTCATTTTGTCTGAATTTGGCTTGGTCGGCCATGGGGTTTTGGGAGTTGGTTTGTGTGCTGGTGTCGTTGTCTGTGAGGGATAGGACGAGCTGGGTGTTGGCATAGAAGACATTGTTGAATCCATGGGTGCATGCAATGTCTGCCACTGGAGTCATGTAGGTGTTAAACAGGGTGGGGCTGTGGGAGGATCCCGAACCCTCGGGACACCACAGATGATGTCTTTGGGTGCGGAGAAAAAGAGAGGGAGGAGGATTCTCTGTGTTCTGCCTGAGAGGAAGGAGAAGAGCCACTTGAGTGCATTGCCTTGGATGCCAATGCTGTGGAGTCTGGTGATGAGCATGTGGGCGGAGATGGTGTCAAAAGTTGCCGATAAGTCAAGGATGAGAGCCATTGTTCCCCCTAAGTCGAGGAGGGGTCTGATGTTAACAATTGCTGCAATCAAGGCGGTCTCCGTGCTGTGATTGGGACAGAAGCCGGATTGGGATGGGTTGAGCATGTTGCTGTCTTCAAGGTAGTCCGTGACCTTGTGGTTGATGGCCTTTTCCAAGACTTTAGCAGGGAATGGGAGGAGTGAGATGAGGCAGTCGTTTTTGGGCTCGTTGGAGTTGGCTGAGGGTTTCTTCAGGAGAAGCTTGACCTTGGCGTGCCTCCAGGTGCTGGGGACAGTGGCTGTGGAGATGCAGGCGTGGAGGATTTCTGTGAGGGAGGCTCTGATTACTTCTCTTCCTAGGTTGTAGAAGTGGTGTGGCCAGGGGTCCACGAGGGATCAGGAGTGGATGGAGGTCATGATGGAGATGGTGTCTTTGGAAGACACTTGATCAAATACACCTGTGTATTAAGTCTACAATGAAATAACTCACCTGGGGATACCATTTGTAAAGTGTGTGTAGTACAGGTACTAAACTGACTATAGCTCCCAATAGATGCAAAAACAACAGATGATGGTTGGAATGCAGAGCAAATCAAACGTTCACTCCCAATCACAGATCTGGGTTTAATCCATCAGTTTTTTTTGCTTGCCATGCCATTCCAGTTTGGACCTAGCCATATGCAAATCAGTCTTGGCCCTGTTCCCCATGGGAACAGTCCAGCCCAAACTGCCAGACCAGGTCCTCCCTGGACCAGAAACAAGCATCCTGGGACCGGTTTCAGGGTATCACCCTTCATCAGCCAGGCTAGCTTGAATCTGGTGGCATAGCAAGCACGGGTCCCACGTCTGGGCATATCCATCCCACTTGGGGCAACAAATGCAAAAACAACAGATGATGGATGGAATGCAGAGCAAATTAAACATTCACTCCCAGTCACAGATATGGGTTTAATCCATCAGTTTTTTTGCTTGCCATGCCACTCCAGTTTGGACACAAGTTACATGGCAAGCATTTGGCTCACAAAGTTCATCACAACAAATCTGACACAAACAAAACAACATCTCCAATATGTGAATGTGACAAAAGCTATTTCATCAAACAGCCTGTGGCAGATTTTGCATGTGTATCATCTCCCAACTAGTTCAAAGACATAACAAGCCACATCATCCTTAGTACAATTCATTGTACAGTCCAAGTCATGACAACACATGACATATTTAAACTCATGAGAAGAAGCTGTCGATAAGATCTTATCACAAGTCAGCTCCTTTCTCTTCACCACTAAGATCTCCATCTGGCATTTCGGGATTCTCATCTAGTGGCACTGCAGGCTCCCCGTCCTCTGGGATGTAAGGGATTTTACTCCGCAGGGAGAGGTTATGGGGCATGCAGCATGCCTCAGTGATCTGACACACTTTTCTGGGTGAGTAGAGGAGGGCCCACCAGTCTGGTCCAGATAGCATAATCTGGCGTTCAGGAGCCCAAAAGCCAGCTCGGCTATGGGCCTCATTGAAGCAGACTTCCCCTGGCGTAGTTGGATTCCTCAGCACTGTAAACAACCAAGGACGGTTTGGGTATGCTGAGTCTCCTGTTATCAAATGTGACACGGGTACCACAAGTCACACACAACATGATGTTAGCACCTGACATTGCACATACAAAACCAGGATAGTTGTGACTTACCAACCAGCAGGCCCTCTCTGGTTGCAGTTGTGACATCAGCTGGGGAATGGTGCTGTTCTGCATGACAAAGGAATCATGGGCTATTCAAGAGAACTGGGCAAAAACATTCGTGATGTAGAGGTCGCTCAGGCATACAACTTGCACATTGATAAAATTGAACTTCTTCCAGTTCAGGTACACTTGCTCACTGGCTTGTTGTGCCATCAAGGCAACATGTGTCCCATCAATGTCTCCCACCATATGTGGGAGGCGAGCAAAACCATAGGAGTTTGCCTTCATAGTGGCAAATTTCTCACTTCTGGGAACCTGATATAACTGTCAATAAGTTTCAGTAGTGCTGATAGCACATCTTTCAACACAAGACTGAACATATGTTGTGACATGCCACCAGCTATGACCACTGTATGTTGGAAGGATCCTGTGGCCAGGAAGTGTAACACTGCCATGAGCCTTGTAATGGGTGGGAAGTATGTAGGATTTCTGTTTTCAGGCAATATGTTGGGTTCGACCTGACCACACAAATCCACAATTGTCTGCCAATTCAGATGGAATGTCTTGATGACATAGCACCCTTCCGTGGCCTGTAGGTCTGACAGTGGATGGTAGAATGGAGCTTGTCACCTCTTCCCTTCCCTAGGGTACCTATTCATGACATCAGATGATCTGGAGCATTGGCAAATGTGTACACAGAAATGTACATTTTGAGTATAAGAGTAGTCCATGTAACAAAGCAGGTATGATCAGACTGACATTAGACAAAAAACACATGAAAGCTGTCTGCAACTCAAGGCCAAATTGCCCCCCTGGCTATCTTTACATATGTGACATCATGTTTTTGGACATCACCCAACTAACTGCTACTCATGTGCCCAACTAAATTTGAGGGTTTGTAACGACTGCCAAAAAAACTGTCACCGGCGGTAAACAAGGAATCATTTATTGGGGTCATCTGTGACCAGCATGAAACTATGCTCATGATTGTATCCATGATTGGACGTTGCAGGGCTGTTGAACATATTTTGAAAGGTCCTGACACCTCTGTAGATGTTGTGAAGCATTTTAATTTCCCCAGCAATGTGGTTACAGCCACCAAAAGGACAGATGCCTGACCCCCTACATTGGAGATGAGGACCCACCCGCAACAGCCGTTGGAATTCGCCTGCAAGTGGGAGGTTATGACAGCGATGGACACAGCCACAGACTTAAGTTGCTGCCTGTGACAGTCGTTCACCAATGGCTGTGTCTGTTGGTGGTGATGACCACGCATATGACATACATGTATGCCAGGGTTAACAAAATCAGTCACTTGACTCCTGACACTGCTGCCATCAACACTTCTACCACTTCAGCTGCTGTGTGCTACCTCTGGGAGCATAATACCAGGCCAAGCAGGGGAAAAGGCCCCAGCCTTCACTCCAAGGAGCTGGTGAAGCTCATGGAGGAGGTTCTTCCCCTATATGGCCAACTCTATGGCTCACCAGAGCAGCAGGCAAGGCCCTCATAGACGTATGTGTCTCTGGCCAAAGCCCCCCTTCCTTCCACTGAGGTTACAATGTGCCTCTGAGTGCCAGTGAGTTGAACAGGGTCCCTGTTGACAGACACTAGGGTCCAGGCACAGGATGCAGATGGTGTGGTTAGTGGAGAGCAGAACTCTGTGTAGGAGACATTACCATTGTATTGTACGGGAAGGTATTGATTCCCCTCCTGTTGCATATATATCTGCATGCAGACTTCACAGGCAGACAAGTATGTGTGTTTACACATGGCATCTTGAAAAAGGCAGCCACCATTTATTTGCATTACAACATGCGCTGGGTATGTATGCTGCTTATTTCGTATCATGACCTGGTCACATATGTGTATAGTCCCATATGACACTCAGAACACATCTGGCCTTGGGTAACTGCTGTATGAGAAGTATTGTAGACTCACAGTGCCCGTCTGAGTGCTGCACAACCCTGTACTCACAGAGGATGGGCACAGGATGGACTGTTGTGCATGCAATTTCCAGGCTTAATCTGCAGAGGACATGGAGTGTCACATGTGCTCCCAGTATGTAACATGGATCAGGCTGGGCATTGTTGCCGTGGGGATGCCACTGAGTCCCTGGACCACTCCCTTTGGACCTGCTGATCCTTAAGTGTGGCCAAAATATGTTGAGTATCAGAGTCAAGACTTGGCAAGAATGCATTCATCCATTTGCCTCATTGGGAATGGGTAATGAGGTTCCCCCAAGACCTACTAAATTTGTCTCCTGAGCACCATTGCCAATGTGTGTCATTGACTTGGGGCAGGCCCCTTGCTCACAGAGCTCTGGTGACACTATTTCATGGGTCATATTTGTACAGCACAGATGTATTTCACGCCTTACCAACCTACAGTGTATACAGATTCGTAGTTTGAGAGCATGCATTACATGTGACCCATTGGCTTTTTTACATGCAACTAATAGTCAAAGCATCCCTTGGTATTTTTGATGTCATCTTCGTGGGTATAAAACATTTGTTAACATGTGTGTGCAGGGATACCAGTAGATACTACATGAACACACTCAGGAGTAGGACTGTCATTCCATTGTATAGCCCACATATGCAAATTTGCACAAGGTGGAATTTACTTGTAGGGACTGTAAACATTGGGTGAAAGTGGCTGTATGTAAATGCCTGTCCAGTCATGGCCAAGGGGTTTGCCTGCAGAAGTCACACTTGTGTGTTGTGTTCCATTGTGGCTCACATCACAGTGCATGTTGCCTGTGCATGGGCTTACTAAAACTATTGGGCTTGCTCAGTCAGTTTAGGGCCTAAGCAGGGTAGTAGGTTAGTGTTCACATGACTCTAAGAGGGCGTATTTGTGTCCCTGTGAGCATTTATGCTTTACACTTGTGGTCTGTTGACAATGAAAACATAGTTGTTTTGGTGTTTTTTAAAGTTGTGTTTCACAGACAATTGTTCTAAAAAAGTGGATTAATGACCTGTTCATTTGTCTTTTGTACCCATACAGGTTAACATCCATCAGAAGCAAAGGATCTGGAAAGCCATTGGCTGGAAGGTGCGGACCCTGGGATCCATTGCCAGTGGAGCGCATACTGTCGCAAGAGGTGGGAGGACCTGAGATGCTGGGCCCGGAAGATCGCAAGGTCCAGCTGGGGCTGTCCTACCAATATGGGTAGGGTGCACGTCGGAACATGACCCCCGCTTATGGCCCACATTCTGGCAATGGCCTACCCAGAGTTTGATGGGCATGTGAGGGGAGCACAGCAGCTACAAGGGGGTGAGTCCTGTCTGTGCATATTCTTGCCGGTAACATTGCTATGTTGATGTGTACAGTTCTGCCATCTACCTCTGAAGTTTGTAGATGGGCCATGTGTTGCTCACAAGATGAGTATCTGTTTGTATAGGTATAACAGTCACTGGATGCTGATGTGCCTTGCCTATTGGCCCTCTGTCCTAGGAAACGACAAGGTACAGTCCATGACCAATTCACTCTCCAGGACCAACACATGGCTGAGTACAGTGATCCATTAGGTCATGTTGGTAGTTGTTGTGGGTGTATTTGTACATAACAGTCCACTACTCCTCAGTGTGAATGTCGTGCCTTCAAACCCGATATGCCCCAGTGAAAAACTCTGAGTTGATCATTTGCCTTTGCAGGGACCAATGCTTGTTTACAGAGACCAATAATTGTTTGGAGAGATCAACGCTTGTTGGAACTAATGCTTGTTAGAGACCAATGCTTATTTGGGAACACGTGTTGTACAAGCCTCCAGCAACCCTATGACTCAAACTGGGTGTGGCTCCCGATGACTGGGTGTGACTGGATGCAGGAGGTATTTAAACCACACCCGGCCTGAGTGAATTGCTAGCTGTAAAGGTCACCGGCTGCAGAGAAAGAATCTCTGCTCCACCGCTTTTGCTCTTTATGTTCTGTTCTGTCCAGCATCTTGGAGGCCGCTTCTGGAAGAAGGTGAGACCGAGGGAATTACCCTTAAAAAGAGGGTAACGCAGTACGCATGATTTAAGAACATTTATTGGGAAAACTTGATACTTGCTGGCTTGAAACTTGATAAGCGAATGCTCCAGGATGCAATGCGCCCAAAAGGGCACATCTTTGGGTGTTAAGGTAATTGGGATGTTTATGGCTTGTCATGCTATAACGCTTATTGTAGTTGCTTGCATTATACCACAGAAAGGAGTTTCTATTGAACAATTAATATAAAAACAATATAGTGTGAATAAGTTTATTATCGCTTAATTTAGTGTGGCATTACTATAATTGTTAGTGATACAATGTACTGTGAATACGGTTATTATCGCTGAGGTGAAAGTGGCATTTGCATTATTTCAAATTGTTGCTGGTGATGCAGAATGTTCTGTCTTTGGCGCTTAAACAAAGTTTAAGCTTATCTTTGCCATGCTCAAAATTATGCTGTGATGTAACAGTGATAAGCCGGTTGTTCAAGAAGTTGAACGCTATTGATTAACCCTATGTTTTCACAGTAATACAATGTGAACCGTAATCCTTGGTATTAACCCTATGTTTTCAGTGTGATTTAAACACTGAATTGCGTTCCTCAAGATATTAGCACATACAATGATTGACCCATGAATATCTGGAGAATCTAATTCCCTGAGAGTTTGTTCTTATTATTGTTGCCTATGTAAATGTCTATGAGCCGAGTGAGTCAGCATCTTGAGAAATCTCATCAAGGTGAAACACGCAAGATATCCACAGAACATCAAGGAACCTCTAGGTATGCTTAATTGAGGTGACGGCGGACTAATCTGGTATCACAGTGGGAGTAGTTATCGACAGTATAGGAGGTTCAAGGCTCTTATTTAATTACAGGTAATCTACATTGTTTCTGACACTTCCTAAAGAGAGGAAGAGCCATCAAACACAGGAAAAGGGAATCCAACAGGTACATCTAGCTTGCACATCATAGCTTAGCAGTAGAGTATACATGGGTTATGAGATTTTAGTTATTTGACTGATGTGTAATTTATCATAGGAAAGATCTGCTCTTCAAGAACCATCACTAGCCATTTGGATCCAGCCCTGTGACTCCAGTGTCTCTGTCCTTCTCTCATCCATCCCCATTCCCCCAGGACGTTGCTGTGCTGATCATGTATATTTAAGTGGGAGGCATGTGGAATTGAGAACAAGCAGCTTGGTCAACATTATGTCCCTGTGGGATGAATAGGATAGTGCTTGACAGTGACAGACCAAACAACATGAGGTGCTAGACCACTGCCCTGAGCCATGTGTCTGCTCAAGTTAGTAGGCATCTGTTCACTTGTCCTCAGGTTTTTACCTGTGCTGGTGGCTCACTACTGTCTGTCATGGGAAGGTGCCCATCACACATGTGACAAGATATACGTTGCTCATTGGATGCAGTCACTGAGCAATACTCTCACTTGGTAAGTGTTGAATGTCCATTGACATGATTTTATGTCCTCCTCTGTTGCCATCATTTCTAGTGACCACATGTTGGCGTGTGTACCTTTCCATTCATCCAATTGTCTTTCAGTTGCCGTTTCATGCGTGGTGTACCTGTCTTCATAGGACGATGTCTGAATTCCCTTACATATGTGTGCATGTCAACATGTGTTTAGGATTGGACCTATGTCATTGGGCTACAGTTCATGTTGTGCCACAGACAGCAGTGTGTCACCATTGACTGGTGGCTCACACATACTTTCTGCTTTCATTGCATGTTTTTTTAGAGGCACAACTGTGGTAGCAATGAAGGACATGTCAGGTAGGCCTACAGTTCTCAGCCTCTAGGTCCATTCTGATGCCAATGATGTAGCTTCATGCAGTAAAATGCACTGCACATGTTGAACTGTTGAAGGTTTTTTCCCTAAGTGTTGACATGCATCATGTATTGACTTGCAGTCATGTGGGACCCATATGTGGTTGCGACCATCCATTTATCCTAGGTCAATTGTGTTTGCATGACAAAAAAGAGACAGTGACGTGGATTCCCATTGGGCAACATATCAAGTGCCTAGCATGTGTACTTGTGAATCACTGGGCCTCTGCAACATTCAACATACCATTGGCTTCTATTGATGCAATCGGAATACGGTATTGCCCTGAGTACCAATCAAGAGTGGCGATCTCCCCTGGGCTACTGGAATCATTGTGGTGTGGAGTTAGTAGAGATATGTCTCTGACATTTTGGCCAACAACCTCTAGTGGCCACTCCCTAGTAGTGGTGGACCCATCAGAACCTGCTCCAGTTCCTTCCTTGTCCGCTACCCCATTTCCATCTCCACCCTCCCTGTTGTTCCCCACTCAGCTGGCCATGCCCACTCACCCAAGAGGGTGGGTTTCTCCTTTTCCCCAGGCATCTCACCCCCTGCCCTGGTTGCCTCTGCTGCCCTCAGTGAGGAGGCTATTAACCTCCGAAGAGTATCTATGTGGGTCAGACAGCCATTTCAAATGCCATCCAGGTGCAGGGCAGACAGCTGCAGCAGATGATTGTGTACCTGGAAGGCATTCATAGTGCAATGTCTTTTTTTCAATCCAGTGGAACTGAAGGAGTACTGTTTAATGTTCCCCCTGGAAATTACTTTATTACATAGGTTGTGTATAACAAGTTTGCAAATAACTTTTTCCCTCCTACGGTTTCAAAGAAAAAAGTGCCCATAGTATGGAGTCTTTCCATTTCTTCCACTGCAAGCCTCTCTTCTTCTTTCTCTTGCAACAGTTTAGTATCATCTTTACAAGCCATTGCAGTTGTGCAAAACTTCCAACTTGCCTTTGGAAAAGAGCACAACCTTCCCCTTTGAAGATATCAAATGGAATGGAATTAAAGGGTATACACCTCCTGTTTCATACCTCTGATAGAGTTCGAAGCCAATGAAATGCAGTTTTACAAAAGCAAAAGTACAACATTAGTTTCTTGATCCTACCACAACACTAGTGTCATACCTGTATAGTTCACAAACACAACCTAAAATTACAATACTAACACAAATATCATTGAAAAACAAAGCTACCCATGACACCCTGGATCCACATTTTAAATAAAAAAATTATTTGGTGTAAATACAATTTCACATTTTTATGGAAATACTGCAGTACTATTGAGGAACTGTTATTGAAAGCAAAATGATTACCCAGACAAAACTGATGTTTATAATGAACTTTGATATACCTTGAAAGTATCACAGTATTTGTCAACATCAGGACAGGGTGCGATATACGGGCGACAAAAATGTAAAAACCCAGCCTTTATGCAAGAGCATAATTCACCCATTGTGTTTATATGCAGCATGTTAACCTTTTGCATTGCAGACTTTAATCTTGAAAAACACTATTAATTATGTTTGCAATAACTGTTCATTTGCAAGGTATTGCTGCAGGCTTACTGAGTGTGTTAGGGTGTAGTCCCTTTCTAGGACCTTCTAGAAGCTTTCTCTGCAGCATGACTGGGTGTGGTTTGTGGGCTGGGCCAGACTCCATATGAGGGAGCCAGCCCAGCTCCACGTGCTCACTATTCAGAGGTCCCGGTGCAGAGCAGCAGCAACTTCCTGAGCTCCTGTCTTGGAGGCCTACCTTGATGTTCCAGGCCTCCCCTGCATTATATTGGTGATCTTTGAGCAGGGTGGTAAGGTGGAGGTCAGGCTGGGCCCCTGACCCCGTTCTCAAATACTCTTGAGTTTTGGGCCTACTCGTGAAACTTTCAGAGTGAGCGATTCATTGCTCTCATGTAAACCTTGGCATTCAGATCGGCAGCAGCTTGTGTGATCATTTCATGGCATTTGCATATTCTTGTTCGAATCGTCAGTGTGCGCGATTCGTTTCCCGCATGTAAAACTTGGTGTTCAGATCGACAACAGCTTGCGCAATCATTTCATGGCATTTGCATATTCTTGTTCGAATAGGCAGTGTGTGCGATTAATTTCCCGCATGTAAAACTTGATGTTCAGATCGCCAACAGCGTGCGCGATCATTTCATGGCATTTGCATATTCTTGTTCGAATCGGCAGTGTGCGCCATTCATTTCCCGCATGTAAAACTTGATGTTCAGATCGGCAACAGCGTGCGCGATCAGTTCATGGAATTTGCATATTCTTGTTCGAATCGGCAGTGTGCGCGATGCATTTCCAGCATGTAAAACTCGATGTTCAGATCGGCAATAGTGTGCGCGATCATTTCATGGCAATTAAAACTTTGGTTTGTAGTGTTTGTTGAAGTGCACACATTTATCCTGGGCTTTTGGATTTTCTTTGCAATGCTTGTTCTGAAACATTATTCTAGAAGGTTCTTGTATTCCTAGAGAGTATGTGACATTTCATGAAAAGCTCATATGAAACACTGTATTAACCATTCTTGATTTTTTCCAGGTACCCAGAGTTCTTGAGCTCTAGTTATAGTCCCTTCTTAGGTTATCCATGGTTACAGTATGAGAACGCTTAGAACCATAGTCTAGTGAAAGTCAATGTGATTATATCTTGATATTGTGTTGTTTAACCTTTTGCTTCCTACAGGTCTCCTTCCCAGCTGTTCCCTACCTAATGCCCTTTTCCCCCACTTGGACTCTCTCAGGCTCTGTGATATTTCTATCAGAGTTTTGGAGCTGTCTAGTGGTGGACATGTTGGGAGCATGCGCAGGCCCCGAGGATCTGGTCTCCCTGACAGTATTAAAACAATAAAATTAATAGCATAATAAACAACATTAGATGATTAGAAACACATTTTGAAATAAATAAGCATACAAAGTCAACGAAAAAAAAACAAATATTTAACATAAGTGATAGTTAGGAAAACTGAATATATTATTTCTATGCAAACCCAACTTAAACTACACAAAGCTTAGAAATGCAAACGTTATAGTGACCTAACTTAACATAAAGTTATAATTGAAATTTATAATTTATGCCCCACCCAAAATGTACTAAAACTCTGTTATGATCAAGAGAGTTGTTCAGTGGGACTTAATCTCATAGCACACATATAAAACACTTTTGGTTGATTATCTTTTTTTAAAGAAAATATGCCTGAAACATTGTTATGGCTTAAATCATATATGCAGATGTGCAAAACAATGCTCTTTATTGTCCTTGGTGAGGGCTGGATGATGGATGTGGTTAACTCTTCTAACTCCATTCTCACAAAAAATGAAGAAAGTGTATTAATCATAAGGATTAGTTTAACTATTCTTACTCTGGTATCACACACAATGGGGGAATTGCATTAATCTGAAGGAAGACATTTCTATCCCAACTTCAATCCAAACAAAAGTGTAGAAAATATATAAAGGGATGCCATTTTCTATTCTCTCTGTCTCTCACTCCCTATCTCTCTCCAGTCCAGCATTTATTATGGAAAGTGCATAAAGTGCATAAATTAAAGGGTGTGAGAATTACGGGTTTAACACCACTGCTGTCAACACAGGAGAAAATGCATATATCAGTGAGTTGAGATTCACTATGTCAACTCAATCCAAGTCAGATGTACAAATAAAAAATCTGTTGTAGCTTAAACCCACCACTAAATGGCGAAAGTAAGATTTACTATTCTGACTGTAGTTCAAAATAATACTGGCAACAGTTTATAAATATGAGGTAGAATGGTTTATTCTTATTCTATTGCAACAAACATGTTTTAAAAGGGTAAACTGTAGTGTGAAAGAAAAGAAATACAATTAAAAAATATATATTTTGAATATTTATAATTTTCATATACCTTGTTTATGTGTTTATTTGAAAATAAACACACCAAACTAAATAAACAGCAAATCAAACTATATAAATGATGTAATCTTTATAACATGAATCAATTTTAAGTTAAAATAAAATTTTAAAATGTAGAACAAACTTTAAAATAACTTGACTGTAATTAAAACTATAAAAACATGTATTTTAATTAGGAATACATTGAAATTGTTTACACAAAAATACCTATCCATGGAACCAATAAAGCATCCAACGCAAACATATTATATAAAATGAATATTCTACTTCCTAAATTAAATTAACCCAAAATATTATTTTCTTACCCACACAAAATGTTAATCCTAAAATGCTTCACCTCATGTATTCAATTCAAAACTGTGAATACCACAATTAGATTATCCAACATAATTTGTACTCAATTTATCCCTGTGTAAAGTCCAACTACTCAAACTAATACAGCCTGATACAAATGAACACCAATTTCTACAACAAATGTTAATACATCTTGAATTTAATAGCAAATATGTATTTTTTTAAATTATTTGAAACCTTCAAATAAATTAATAGTTTAATTTTACATTTTAAAATAAATCACTACTCGTCAAATGACCCCACATTAACCCATAATTAGAAAAAACACATTTAAAAAGATAAAACAAAATAAGATCGACACATATAAAAAATATATATATATAATTAACTCAATACATTACAATATGAAAATTAACCATATGAGGTATGACTATATTTAAGTAATCAATATTTTAAACATCAATATGAGGGCAGTTGCATAACACAAAATGATGTGCCCCCCTCTCTGCATTATGTAAGGAGGGAACTCTGAGTCTTGTGTCTCATAAGCATTCATTGACTTTGGCCTGAATGGGGGCCTCCTGAAATGTTGAGGGGGCCCCTTAAGGGGGTTGGGGCCACTGCACAGTAGACAGGGACATCTGGTCCAAACATATTTTTGGGGCCCCTGCCAGAACAGCTTTGAATTTATGATCCAATTTCAGCTCTTTCTTACTCTCTGTGGCCAGATCGCTGACAGTCCACAGGCACACTCATCCAAATTCTAAATGTGTAGACATCTAATAATCATGGATGGTGATGTGTGTCTTCAATATTGTAACTCAGCAGCAGCTCATTCATATTAATGCAAATAATCTCTGTGACTCCTTCCCAGTTCTGATATGTGAGGTCCTGTTTTGATATATATAGAACTATTTTAATGGATGCTGCATGAAACATAAACACCATTTCTCTGCAAAAGGTATTTAAAACACTCTCACACATCACCCACATTAAAAATGAATTATAGGAAAACGGTATTAAAAACAATCTATTTAAGAATTATTCAAGAACATCACGGCAAGCCTCTCTGCAGAACACAGCTGGCTCTCTCAGGGTCCCCACTGAATCCTCTTATACAAACTCCAGAGAAAGAAGCTAAAAGATTGGCTCTTACATTAGATGCAAAAATACATATCATTTAAATGTAAATAATACATTCTTATCTGAAACATATGTAGTCAAAAAACTATTTTGTTTAGATTGAGCAGGAGAGAGAAACTGTTGCTGCTAGAATAAACCAGGAAAGGGAAATGAAAGATGGGGCACAATTGTGCAATGTACTTTATACCTGGCAGCCGTAGTTTTTAACCTCTTTTTTTATAGCGAGGCACCTGACCGCACCTGATGATATGTTTTTGAACAATACTTTTAAATTCCATTTTTTTTAAACGTAATATCATCCTTAGGTTGATGGGCATAGATCTCTTGCTAGGTTTTTGAGGATTATGGCACTGTTGGGTGAATTGCTAGTTACCCTGTTTGTATTGCTCTCCAACACTTTTGGAGACCACTTTTGTGAACTAGTTTTACTGGTACAAGCCCTCTGCAGCAGTAATCAGCATGCCTTGGTACATTATGCAGGAAAGAATAGCAAGCCATCCAGTTTCTACTGGTACCGTACACTGAGTCTTACATTTTCTGTACGGTGAATAATAGGAATCTTGTTTTGAAGCCATACATAGTCCACTATTCCCTATTTTGGCACTTTAATGGGTCTCTCCCATCCCTCTCCTACCTGTATTAGTGGACCTCTTACAGGGTGAGTAAACAGGAGTTCACAGTGGCTGATGACTATTCCTTTATGGGATACCTCCCTGTTGGTACACACTAGGCATGGAGTAAAATCATCCTATCTCCTTCTGAGTATCTCTGGTGAACCCATTATCCTCCCCTTCCTGGTCTTGTTGATTCTCTTAAATAGAACATTACTTTGGGGGCAGTAGGGAGTAACAAACTTATAAGCAACACCACATTAATCCCACATTGCTTTCAGATAGGCATAAATAATATGACATTTTTCTGAAATCCCCTGTATGGGAAAACCCACCCTGATGAAGATACCAAGTAGGGTCCTTGCCACTGTAGGTGCTGTGCCTGACCTAAGTGGAAATGCCTATAGGTACCTGGTGCATGGACCACTACCATCAGAATTAGCCTGTTCCCAGATGCAGTCTGAGGATCAAGTGGAAAAATATTATCTTTCCCTCCCCTCTCAAAGGGAGTCCCCACCACAGGCGGTGGTATAAGGGGAGCATTTGGCTGCCCCTTGTCTTGCCACTGGCTTGACAGATGACACAGGAGTGACAGAATTCCTTCATTTTCTCTAACATCCGGGGCCAATAAAAGTTATTGATCAACCTTTCCTAGGTTTTAGTCTGCCCTAGGTGAAGACGGCCAGCCTAGTAATGAGGGCCTGAATATCCTTCTTGTGTCCTGACTGCTAACAGTCAAAACACACTGCAGCCTTTGAAGAGTCATATTTCTTTTCCAGGTACCCCTTCCACTTGCACTGTGATGGGTCTCCGGACACTTCCCCTTGGGCATTATTGTTACACCCTTTAGGGAACTCCTTCTTTTTAACTTTGCTGCCCACATCCTTCACCTGGAGAGGGGTCTGATCCCCTTTCTTAGGATCACCTCCATGGGACTTCTTCAGCACCAAAGTACTACACAATTCATATACTCTCTTGCCCAGCTCTCTGGGACTAGACAGCGTTTAATCTTTCAGATGCTGGTGTAACTTCTCTGTAGGACAATTAGAAAGCATATGATCTTTAACCACCAACTTATAAAGCCTTTCATAAGTGTCTACCTTATTACCGTTCATTCAGCCATCCAGTATCTTCACTGAAACATCCACAGCCACTTATCTCTGTCATTCCCTTTGGCATACATCGGCACAATACTGTTTGGGAATCTGTGATCATGGACACCCCCTGAAGTTATCTCAGTTCCTTTGTTGCTGCCACCATTTTCTGTGGACCTTAAGGACAACTTGACCCTCCTCTACTCCAGGTCCAGTCTCCTTTTCTCTATGGCCAATCTTCTCCTTGAGGTCTCAGGGGCTTACTTGGGTCACAAGTTCTCTTGGCCCTCTCTCTGCATCTAACTCTTCTCACTGCCAGATACAGAGGAGAGCCTTGGACAGTTGGTGCGGGAGGACCAGGGTGTCATTGCCCTTCATACTTCTTGGCCATGACTGTCCTGCACTGCAAAACACAAATTTTGGATCCCACTGCTGCCACCAATGTGAAGACAGAAGTTTAATCTATGGTGTGGCTGTGTGACCACACAGTATAATAAACTCACAAATCAGCATTTGGCCAAGTCGGGTTTGTTTGATAAACTTTAGATCAACCCTGGGTAGCCATGGTATGGATCAGTCAGGAGTTATCAAAGGAACAACTGTAAGACATTGAGAAGCACCAAAACAGTTGATTAAGGAGAAAACACAGCATAATCCTACACAAATGTCTAAACAAATTGATTGCATTTTTATCCTTTAATTGACTCCTCAATGCCAAAACTCCAAGTAGGATTCTGGAGATATGAATTTTTAAAGAAGCAATAAAGCACTGCTTTTCACTCAAATGAAATAAATCATATGACCATTCCACATGGATGAATCTTTTCTCCCCTTCAAGGGAGATGGTAAGACTCTCTTCGCCAGAGTCAGAGGAGGTCCACAGTAGATGTGCAAGCATCCGGAGGTGGCTCCTGGACGAACGTTGGGGCACACATCTAACCTGGGCGGGGTGTATAAGAGTTGGTTTTATATTACCCTAGTTAGTCACCAGAATTATATTCAGCAGTTTGATATCTACATTGATAAGGGATATAGACCTGTAGCTCCCACAGTCTAGTAGGTCTTTACCATCTGTTAGCAGAAAGGTAATGATAGCCTTGTTTGAGATAACGCTGAGGCAGTTAGAGAGCTCTTCTTCCTTAAAGGTCTCATGAAGCATTTGTACTAACAGTAGTTTACAAGTTTTATGAAATTGTCTAGTGAATTCCCCCAAGAATTTTCCAGAAGGGTAGATTGGAGATACCTTCACTGGCCTCCTCTGGCATAATTTCACCTGCCAGAAGTGCTGTCCTCTGAAAGAGAGGGCAGATGAAGAAGGTCAAGGAAGCAGTCCTCCTCCTCAGATTAATCGAGGATGAGGCAGACTATAGGGATTTGTAGGACAGTATGAAGGCCTTAGAGATGTTCTCTAGGTGGGCAAGGAGCATCCTTCGTAAGTCAAGGATAACAAGGTTTGCTAACTGGGCTTCCCTCTGATGCAACTGGAGAGCAATCATTCTCTCTGCTTTTTTGCCCTGCTTCTAATGTCTCCATTTGAGTTGCATTAAGGCCCTCTCTGGAACCAAGGTGTAATATTGTTGTGTGCTTCTGGCTGGCACTGTTTCTGTACATGGGGGTCACTATTGTGTTCAGCTGTAGACTTCATGATGGCCTTCTCCAAGCATCTCATTTTTAACGAGGAAGTTTGTCTTTTAATTGCAGTTTCTTACGTAAGAAGCTTCGCCATTTTTTTCCCCGCATCCTAAAGCATTTTGTGGAAAGTTACTGAATGAGCATTGTCAGCCTGATAGTCTCATACGTGGGTGTTCAGAAGACACTTAACTTTGGGGGTACTGTAGTTAGCTGTGCTCATTCTCAAATCCTTCAATATAGGTGACCTATGTCCCAAGTGTGTGGCTAACCGAATCAGGAATGATCAGAGACCCCTCCTGTTGGAATGTCTGATTGGAATAAAAGATTTAAAAGGGGGCCATGGGTAAGGAAATAATCTGTCTGTAAGGAAGCACTGTGAACCTTTGCGTAAAAGGAGAAGTCCTTCATAGGATAGGAGGGATGCCAAATGTCTACAAGACCAGGATCAATGAGGACATCTTTCAGAATAGCTCTGTCGCTGCTTTAAAGATGCCAGGGTGTCCCATACAGTGAAGAATTGGGACACTGGCAATGTTCCAGACTCCCCCAGTAACCACCCTTGTGGTCCCAGATTCTGTGAATAGACATGATCTATGTGATAGGATGTGAAATTTGTTTGCGTTAGGGGCATAGAATTACCCCAGACAAATATAAAAATTCCCTTCTGGTCCATCCTATTTCAAAATAGTTAAAGCTGGAAGGATTTACTAAGACCAAGAAGTTTGGCAACCCTACATTTCTTGGTTGTAGTTTGTGGATGGTCAGTGTCCCTCAAATTAGTCTGACAACTGTAGGCAACCTTCCTTACCCAGTCCCTCTTCAGTTTATCGGCCTCTGTTAGGGATAGGTGTGTCTGCTGGACCAGTACTATATTGGTGTCTTTGTGCTTAAAGTAAGTCAAAATTCTTTGCCTTTTGACATAACTGTTAAGCCCATTAACGGTTAGAGGAAAGAAACATTTCAGGCCATGGTTTCCCAGGTAGTATGTGGTAAGGGAGCTTGAGTGGGTGGGGAACTCCTGAAAAGCCCAAGTATTGTGTTGGTTTAGAGTTATTAGTGCTACTCCTTGCCAAGGAGAAGTCCTGATTCTAAGCAGGTAGTGTGGGGTCACATGCCCTTTAGGTGGGGTGGAGGGGCATAGAAAGGTCCATGGAAGCAAGGGTGAGAAAGAAGGACAGCAGGTTGTGTATAGGAGGAAGGAAAATTAACCTAACCTTTCATCTACGGCTCTCACTCTGCTGCCTGCCCTCCAAGGGGACCCTGAGGTGGGAAGCAGGCTTTACATACCTAATAATAATGGCATGGGGAAAACGTCCTAGGCTTCCAAGAAAGGACTCAGGGATGGGAACCTAGCACCCCAATACACCAGTGGGATGTGCGCCTCTCAGCGTTTTTGACATAACAGCATTGCAGGCAGGATATCTACATTTTTCAACAGTGTGGAGCCCTGAAACTACTCCAAGGGCTAACAGTGACTTACCTCTGACATTTAAGGCCCCCAGGGGGTGGCCAGGTGATGGGTATCCCAATGAGAAGTAGTGATCATTGGCATACATAATACTAAGGGCTCAGATCACCATAACAGCATAGCAGCACATGGGCAATGTTGAGGCCTCCCGCATATCAAGGTACCAAACGAGGGGGCACTGAGGAAGAGACAGGTCTATGGTCAAAGCTCCCAGAAGGGGCTACTGTCTGTTGGATACATTCAGGGGGCTCTGCATCTTCACTCTTTGTCTTTCAGTGGTGATTGTGATTTGTCTCTGCCCTGTACAAGGGTTTCAACCACCCTGCTGAGGTCCGCTCTGTCCAACTTCCTATGGTGTGAGGTATGAGTCTGTTGCAGGAAACCACCAAGTCGTGTTGTTGGTCTTGCCTGCTGTCGTGGTGACACTTTCTCCTGTCAATGGTCCCTGGTGTTCCATCTCCATCAAGGTGAGCCGCAGTGCATCCAAGAAGTCTGCCAAGACATGTGGTTCATGAAACCCTGATGTAAGGCTCTTGTTAGCAATAAGCATCACTGTAGGGCTGAAAATGCCATATTTGATATTATTTTGATTAATTCAAAGCCACAGACTCTGGAATGTATTGTGTTTTACTGCTGTTTCATGAGCAAAGTCTGCAGTTATATGAATTGCTTGGCTCTCTAACTGAAAAAGACACTAATGCTTTTTTGGTACCTGTAAGATGGCCTGTACTTGGGTGTAACAAAGAAGATATGCAATTTATGCATAGGGTTGGGAGGCACTACTAGATCAACATGGTGCTGCCTGGAGACCCTCTGAAATTCCAAGGGCTCTGTCAATTGGATGTTCTGGAAACATGGCAGGACAGAATGCTTGAAGGCTGCTATGTTATTCCCCTCAGCCTATGCCCCCACCCCATTAATGTGACTGATAGTCCGCCGAGTCTGGACCTCGAAGTCAATGCTTCTGTTGGAGACATCATAGTTCTGAGACCAAGTCAAGTTGCTGGTTTGCTTGCCTATCAAGTTCGTCTAGACATTGATCAACTGCATTTAGGCACTTGTGTACTGTGGGAAAATCAGCACTTAGGGATTTTCAGGTTGTTCATTGTAGCATTGAGGTTGGACATTTTGGACTCCAGCCCTGAAATTGCTCTATGAATCGTGTTGAGTGCCAACGCCTGTTTGGAGGCTGGCTCCGGTTTCGAGCCTGCAAGTGCCTCTGAGAAAAAGAGTTGGTGTGATGCCTTTGGGCCCAACATAGGGCAATCTGTAGGTCTGTAGCCAGCTAGGGTGCCATGGGACATGAGGACGGTGCCCATAAGAATGCAAAAAGTCTTGCATATAAAGTAACTATGGAAGCCCTGAAACAGTCAGTGGAGGGCTGGACATTCTTAGTGCAGTGCCGTATTGACTCAGTTGTCGAGGGCAACCCCTGGCTCAAACACTTTGGCTGAACTCCTGTGGTTTAAGGGGGGCTACCTTACAGACCACTAGGTATGACACATGGGTCTAGGGCCACTAGGTGTTGTCTAGTAGCCGTACTGTCCAAAAGTTGGTCAAGTCATTGGGGAGACAGTATGCACAAAACACTGGCCTTCAACCACACAGGATCAAGCTGGAACACTTCAGCCCTGGAGGTATGACATGTAAGTGGTAGAATTAGGGTGACCACCTGGCATTAAGGACAATTCTGGACAGGACTGTAAAAAATTCAGGATGAAGGGTCAAAATTCAGGACAAAGGTTCAAGAACAAAGGTCAGTTTTACAGACACACCCAAGACAGGCCTTACACCATTATGTTATCAGTGCATTTATTTACCCTATTTTTAACATAGCACTATTTATTCACTGTGGTCTTTTTGTGATTGCCTCCTGCTATGATACACTCAGGTGTCATATTACGTCCTTGTTCAATAGTAAATCAATGACCTTCAGCACTGTTTCAAGACCATCAACCCTACCCAAATCTACCCAATCTTTCTTGGAGAGAAGCAGCAGCAAGATTTTGATTATGTTTCTAAACATTTTAAAACCCATGGCAACAGTTTGGGAAACATTAATTAAGTAACCTTATGCTAGTTTAAACAGATTGAACAAAAACATCTGGCTCACCTCAACCTCCAATGGACTCCAATGGACTTTCAACCTAAAAATGTAATTTTAAAAATGTAATTTTTGTAATTTCAGGATGTGAGGTACCCACAACTTGTCTGTAGTCTCACAGCATTAGAGTGTACATCCATCTCAGAACTGAGAGCCCAGACTACCAATCAGAGATAATAAAAGAGGAGGATGAAATTGCGATCAGATGCGAGGTCCACGGCAACTGATTCGGAGGGTTGTTGCTAAGAACTGGATAAATAAGGAAGACAGGAACAAGGTAGGACAATTCCTAAAATCCGACAAGATGGGTTCACCAAGACTATCACAAGGTATTGTGTACCTGGGGAGTTGTCTTTGCAGACAGGAAAGAAACAGAAGGGGTACTGTCAAGTAGTTGAACAAGCAGCACCAACCCACCCTGGCAAGCTCTTCTGGTGCAATGGTCCGCTGTTTGTGTTTGTAAAGGGTGAGCAGGCGCCAGACCCCTTTCAAGGTTGTGCAAGGCAATTGTCCATGTCTTAAAATGGTTTTGCATTTGAGCAAAAGCCAAACCAGTGATCTGAGTTATCCTTAAGTGTCAAGTACACATAGAATCTTCAAAGTATTTGGGATGTAAATTGCACAAATAAAATGTAAGAACATGAAAAAGATCTTAAAATGTAATTGGTGTTTCTTTAACATATGGTACTGTTTTCCCTTTTATATACAATTAGACCTCTGATTGAAGTGGGAGCCAGTTACCTTTCGATACCTAGTGATTAATATCTACCATTTCCTCACTGATTTGCAGGATGGAAATCTCGGCAGAGCGTCATGGTCCATCTGAGCCCAGTTTGCTTTTTGGTCTTCTCTTCTGCTTTCTTTAGTGGGCCACATGGCACTAGTGAAGATGGTGTGCTACCTGATTATAGTATTATTTTGCAAACCTTCCCCTGCTCATCCTCCATTCCTTCTTCAGACACGCCACACATCTGATTTGGTTGCTGTGGTGCTGCTGTGTAGCTCTTTCCACTCTAAATCTACCCATTACTACGGGTGGATTAGGCCTTAGGGACTTAGAACGCTATTATTTAGCTGCACAGGACCACTGGATGGCTCACTGGCTGTCTGCCCGTCTGCCTGCATGAGATGGGGCTTATCTGTAAAGACTTTTAAAGAGGGCTTACTGCACTGCTCATTGTTTCCTACAGACCATTCTACAGAATACCATCCGGGGTCATCATGCAAAGCTTTCTAATGCCTTGCTAGAACCTGTAAACTCACTGACACGAAGAAAGCTCCATTGCACTGTATGCCACTCTACTCTGCCCCATGCCACTGCACTCAAAACCACTGCACTCCAAACAACTGCACTGTACCCTACTGCACTCTACTCCGCACCACTGTACTCTACGCCACTGCTTCTATGCCACTCTACTCCACTCTACACCACTCCACTGACATTCTATTCTGCAACATTGCATTCTCTGCCACTGTACTGTACACCACTATACACTGTACTACTGCATTCTACACCAATACACTCTACAGCACTATACTCTATTCTGCACTGCACCACTTTACATTATTCTACTGTGAACCACTCTACACCCCTGCACTCTATGCCACTCAAGTCTATGCTGCACTCTACGCTACTGCACTATACACCACACTACAATTCTTTACAGGCTGCCACTCTATTGTATGCCACTCTACTTTATGCACCCCACTCTGCACCCCTACACTCTACTGTGCACCACTCTAATACATTGTACGCCGCTGAATTCTATGCCACTGCATTAAATGCCTCTTCACACTACACCACTATATTCTGTAACACTCTACACCAATGCACTCTTCATCAGTCAACTCCACTGCATACCACCCCACTATACGCCACTCTACGCGACTCCACAGTATGCCACTCCTAAAAACCACATTCTCTGCCATTCTACAGCACTCTACTCCACTTTCTGCCATTCCACTCTGTGACACTTCACAACACTCTCCTTTATGCCACTAACTTTGAGCCATGATGAACAGCAGCCACTCCGGTGTATAACATAGCTAAAACACATTGACGAAGCCAATAACTCTTGGGTAGACAAGACATATTGGGTTTGCCAAAGTTTGTTAGTACTATGAGGTGCTGAGGTCCCTGATGTGTAAGTCCTTATTTTAAACATGCATTAAACACATCATAATATAGGGGGCTACAAAATGTGCAAATATATTTAGGATAAATACAGAAAGATGTTCTAAAATACAAATGTCAATAATATACAGATTATACCTAGTGCTAAATTTTTATAACAGTCCATTAAAACCACACACTCCACAGCTCACCTTGTAACACCCTTACAGTACCTCGCTAAGAAAGCATCAAGACTCCTTGTCAGGAGTAGTAAGCACTCTATAAAGTGGCTGCTTTCATTAAAGTCTATGCAGGATTCCAAGCCCTTTTGCATTTGCAGATTTACTAGTTGTGCACGTTTTCATTTCTTTAGGGAAGGAGACCCCCTGGCAAGAAAGCCCTGTTCTTATGTGCGTGCCTCTCCCTCCCTTAGCGCACACTAGACGCCCTGCCTGTCAATCCATCTGGGGAAATTGATCTGTCCTAATCACATTTTGTCCTTTAGGTGAAAGGCTAAAATTAGGACAAATGATGTCCATTAAGCCTTTCATCACGAACAACAGACGGAAGTGATAAATTACGGATAGGTGGTCACCCTACGTGGACTACCTTAAGGTGGGGGAGAGATTCAAAGAGCTGCCATCTTGCTCCACAACCTACTCCGCCCTCCCCTGTACTTATACTTTTAATGGAAGTGTGATAAAAAATTAAAAGATCAGGAGTAGACCAGTTCTTCATTTGAGCCATTGGTTGCAGGCGGGGCCTACTGGAACTATTTCTTGCTTACTTTTAACCGTCAAACTTAGACCCTGAACAAGAGTGAGATAGGGAGCTAAGGGTGCAAGAAGGAAGAAGAGAAAGATAAAAGCAGCATCAAAGGCAGAAATCAAGGATGAAAATGAACTTGAAAGAGTGAGATAATGTGACAAGGAGAGTATGTTGGTGGAAAAAAGAGGCATGAGGTGAAATCAGGGCCGTGGTATTTAGTAAAACCAACATTTGTCAGCTGCCGTGCTGCGCTGTTGGGGAAAATTTGGCCCATGTACAAATTCTTTTACAAGTTATGCGCTGGACAAGACATGCATAAGGTATATTGGGGGTCATTCCGACCCTGGTGGTAAATACCGCCAGGGCCGGGGACCGCGGGAGCACCGCCAACAGGCTGGCGGTGCTCCCTTGGGCATTCTGACCGCGGCGGTTCGGCCGCGGTCAGAACAGGAAAACCGGCGGTCTCCCGACGGTTTTCCGCTGCCCTGGGAATCCCCCATCTGCGCCGCCATGGGGGATTCCGACCCCCTCACCGCCATCCTGTTCCTGGCGGTTCCGCCCGCCAGGAACAGGATGGCGGTGAGGGGTGTCGTGGGGCCCCTGGGGGCCCCTGCAGTGCCCATGCCAATGGCATGGGCACTGCAGGGGCCCCCGTAAGAGGGCCCCACTTTGTATTTCAGTGTCTGCATTGCAGACACTGAAATACGTGACGGGTGCCACTGCACCCGACGCACATCCTCCACTCCGCCGGCTCCATTCGGAGCCGGCATCCTCATGGAGGGTTGTTTCCCACTGGGCTGGCGGGCGGCCTTTTGGCGGTCGCCCGCCAGCCCAGTGGGAAACCCAGAATGACCGCCGCGGTCTTTTGACCGCGGTACGGTCTTCTGGCGGTTCCCTCCAGGCGGGCGGCTCCCGCCGCCCGCCGGGGTCAGAATGACCCCCATTGTCTAGTAAAACGAAGGAGCATGGTTAGGTCATGCACTATAGGTCCTGGAGGCACTCGCATATGGGGTCAGTGTACCACAGAATAAGAGGAACCTGATCTGAACCCGATTTGCAAGTGACAGGGCTTAATTTGAGCAGGTGGTTGCCGGTGCAGGGCACCGCCACTTAGTGTTTGAGGGCTGGCACTTATTTTCTGCCTCAAGCATTTACTGCGAGCAAAAGACACATGGAAAAGATGGAAGAAGAGAAAAACGAAAAAGCTTCGCAAAGGGAGAAAGCAGAAGGCTGCAGGAGTTGGGTGAAGGGGCAGGGAGTGGCTGTAAATGAATTAAAAAAGAGTCCGAGATGGCTTCAGGATTATGTTGCGTCAGTATTCCGTGCTCGAGCATTTAAATGCAGCAGACGCGTTTCAGAGGAGAGCTTTGGATTCCCGCGCGTTTTGATTTACAAATTAAGCACTGCGAAGCAGTCAACGGAGTTTGTCTCAAGAAGCTGAATATCCTTTCATTATAACAGGGGTTCTGGTAATAATTCAAAGCAGCCAAGTCTATGAACTGCTCTCCCTGCTGCAACAGCACAGACTCTGCTTGGTCACCAAAGTTTCCTTTGCTCTTCTAATATCATGAAGTTTTGACTGGCACACTCTTTGGTTGAAGATAAATGCAAAAAGCGCGGTAATGTAATTTAATTATTTTATTGGACGAACATGGGCGCCTTGAAATGTCATCGAACCCATCAGGTGCCTCGCAAGTAGTAGAGATGCGAAATTCGATTGCGCTGTGCACAATGAGAGCGAAGACACCTGAGCGGCAGAAACTGTCATTCAATAGATATCATTACACGACTTACAAACCCTGAGCGTAAGAGACAGAATAGAGCATCAGAAGCTATTAGGATGGAAATGGAGTAGAAGCAGAGAAATGTTAAGGCAGCCAATGAACAGGAAAGGAGACGCGAACACTTATGAGTCGAATCGAGAAGGAGCCGGTCGCGCTGGATATCTATTTACGAAGCAAACAAAGATGTGTTATAGAATTCATAAAGATGGCCAAATCAGGATTCCATTAAGGACCCCTAGTCAGACTTGGTTTCCAGAAGAGGTAGGTAATGGGGCTGGGAAATCAGGCACAAGAGCGGGGACCATTTTGCAAAATGCAATGATGATGTGCAAGAAGGGAAAGGGTAGGGAAGCTGAAGGCTTGAAAAAGAGAGTTAGACAAATGTTAACCCCACTCTTCAGGCCACGCGAGAGCTCCTGCAGGTGTACATTAACAGTGGAGTAAGGCCCTCATTAGTGGCCCAGTGACGGATGCGGTTATTAACACGTGACATACTCTGACACCAAGATGTTCGAAATGTATTATTTATCCGAGTTTTGCTCACAAAGTGGATGCTGGTGAATGCCACACACAAAAATCCACGTCCCGTTATTTATCAATATTTTTTTCTCAGTAATATTCAACCGGTTTAATCTGCCAGAATTTATTAGGCCGGTACAATTTCAATTACGCTGCCACAATGTCACATATTTTCAAGTATTTCACATTGTGCTTGTTAGGTAAAGTGTAAGGGTGAAAAAAAAACTATCACAGGAGTGCACGGAAACAATGAGAACATAGAGAACACGAGGGGCACAATTTTGTGTTTTTCTTTTAGCAGAAAATACATCTTCCTGTTCAAAAGGGATGCAAGTGCGCATTTAAAACAGAAAACATAACAAATTCCAAATCATCATTTCACATTATTTTGGATAATTTTGCACAATATTTGGGTCATTTCACATGATTTCCATCAAGGAAATTACACAAAATTGGCAAAGGCCTAGAATGTATCTGGGGAGTATTTGCAGCAAATCTCGGGCTCTCAACAGATGGGGTAACAGAAGTAAAGCAGTGTATGCCTATAATTCTGAGTGGGAAATGATGCAGCAATAGATAAATCAGTGAGAAATGCGTGCAAGATGCTTTACTCCAAACCTGAGGTAAGACCGTACAAAACACGGACATTTATTCGGGCGAGGCAGCACCTGAGACTGACAGGTGTAGAGGTTTGTCAAGTTTGTGATTGCTGCACAGCCCCTAGTATCTAAGCATCGGTCTCTTTGACTATGCCTGTAACTATTCTGGCTTCGATTTGCTGTAATGTAACCAGGGTTTCTCGCAGTGCTGGAGTATATTGGCTTGATTGTTACACAAGAGGATTTAGACGGTTTTACACCGGTTCAAATATATCACATGATTCAGAATTGTCGCAATAAGGTAAAGTCTGTGGATTCAGAGTTGTCACATTCGACTTCCAAACATTTTCCCGCTTTCCAAATTCTTTTACCCCTGGAATTTTCATGAAGTAGTACCCGGCAAAATGTACACAAAGGAAAAAACGCGGGTGTCCTGGTATTGTACAAAACGCAGAATACTGGGATCGGGAGAAAACGTGTTTTCACCCAATCCACGTATTTCTGACTTAACTTCAATGAGTGCCTGATGAGCAGATTTAAAAAAAAACTGTCACCCAGCGCAGCAGTGTTGCGTGACAGTGAGGGACCAGGACAGCGCCATGTCTACAGAGATATGATACACAAACAATAGTGGCTATGCTAATGGTTCGCACCTCCTTAAGTATGCATGTAAGGGTATTGTTCATATAATATGATTAGTCCTGCCAAGGGGGCCAGCCGGTACTGCACCCAACCACTTCAGGTGCAATTGTGTTGATTGAAACAACCAGCCTCAGTCAAGAAAGAAATATGTACCATGGCACACCATGAAAGTCTAAAAAGTCCAATCCTTAATGTGCTCGATCAACTAACGCACAACAAGGGTATGTAGTACGTCATGGGAATTTTATTCATCCACTGTCATGATTCCAATCAAAGCAACAGCTATTCCAATGACAATACAGCCGACACGTGTTTTGTCAATATGACTTCCTCAAGGCTGTAAAACGAATATATAGAAACAGAGATATATAATAATACAGTAATACAATTTAGAAGGGAAAAAAATAAAATGTATGCTCCTCCAAAGAGAAACCCCAATCCGGTTCTATAGAAATTAGTATCCAATAGGAAAAGATAAGACTCTTCTCCCCTCTGCCTAGTGCCGCCGCAGATTTGAGCTGCCGTGTGTCATGCACCCAGCATTGCGCTATAGTGCAAGGGTGTGCGCCCAAGTCTAGCATAGGTTTTGGGCCTCATTTACAAAAATTAGACGCATCACCTCCAATGCATCAGATTTCATGTGAAGCCCTGAAATCCCCTAATGATGTAATGGATGCTCAGTATTTAAAATACAGAGCTCCACGGTGCTCATTTCCACTGATGTGTCAGAAATTCTGACGCATCTGTAGCACTAAACTCAGGCATTGCTTAAATAGCACCAAAAAATGACGCTAATCTAGCAAAGCAAGGAAGGCTCCAATGTTAAAAAGCCCTGTTCAGTTTAATGCCTGCTCTGAGCATTACTGGAAGGGTGCCCTTTCAGTACAAAATACTATGCTTAGACAAACTTTAAAACTTTTCCCACATTGAATGAGTGCTGTTCAGTGCAGCACACGTGCAAACTCAGAAAATAAAGAAGAAATGAAAACATTTCTCTTCTTAACACCTGGTTTTAAAAGACTTTAATTTTGTCGCAAAACTCAGTATACTGTTGTTTGTAGATAGAGTTTTGCGTCAAAAGGCATGGGTGGTTAAATGGGAATACCCATGTACCACCCATGTTACGCCCCCTTTGGGCTAAGTTATGCAAAGCAGTGCTTGGCGCTGTTATGTGCTACTTTTAGGGTACTTTCTTGCATAAAACAAGTTTTGCACTGGAAAATAAATTAGGAACAACATTTTGTGCTGGTTACACCCTGCCCAAAATGTTTGTAAATCCCCTCTAAGTTTCAAGCTATTGGTCTCTTGTGCTCGGTCCCACAAAGAAGGCAGTGCAGCAGCTAAAAGATTCCTATAAAACTCTGAAGCATATTTCCAAAATAATGAAGCAGTCCGGCACCGCAAGCCATCTTGCAGCGACGATCTGCATCATTAGGAAAGTGCAGGGATGGTTTGTATTTACAGCAATACAACACATCCCTGTACTTTTCTCAGCACTGGCTCACAATTGGCAGCATAGCACCTATGCAGGCAATGCACCTATGCAGGCAGGCACTCTTGCACCATGGTGCAAGGGTGCCTCTGTTTCAAGGATGATTGTTTATGTGCAGGAAGGCACGCCTTCCTGCACATAAACAATTATTAATGGTGTTTTCCTACTTCCATGTGTGCTGCAGAATGCATCAAACATAGAAAGAGACAAACACAAGGGGAAATAAAGATTTTTTTTGTCCTCGCTGCACCACTTTTACCCCACCCCTGGGGTGGTGTAGGAATCTGATGCATTCCCAGCCTTGTAAATCTGGGAATCAGTCAGATTCCATGGGTTTTGCATGGGAACACCCATAACAACACCCATGGAACATCCCTTTCACATAGAGTAATGCATGAAATTAGGCCATTTTTACAAGGCCATGAAAAGCCACGCAAGGTGGCTTTGCGCGGCCTTGTAACTATTAGCCGGCATACTGCCCTACCAGAAAGTAAAAAAAGGGGCACTAGGGGCTTGTAAATATACCCCCTTGTTTTGCTTCGTCATTGCAAGAGAGGCCACAAAAATGATAATTCCTTAAGCATGTAAATTTTTAAAGAGTGTCCTGTTTCTGTAAATAGTGAGACAGATGAAACACCAAGTCTAAATCGTGGTATTGAACAGCCAGGTTTTAAACTGCTTCCAAAACTGCAAATGGCTATGAAGAAGTCATAAGGCAACTCATAAAGAGTTCCACATGTTTGAAGTAATGAAAGAGAACCATGTGCACCTGTACTTTAGCAACTTCAAGAAAGTGGGTAAGAAAGAATGTAGCAATGCATCGAGATAAGTGATAAACTTGCAGCAAAGGAATTTAGGATCAGTGACATTGTTTTGGCAGAGACCTACGAAGGGTTAGTGACCGGAACCCAATGTAATCTGAGTGAGATGAAATGGCGACATCCCAGAGTGTCCTCAATTCATTCTACCTCTGTTGTTTACAATCATGTAAAACTATGTAAGAAGAAATTTGGGAAGCCCCAAATGGAGAGAATTGCCATAGACTAGACTGAAGACTTGAACAACCCTCCTATGGGGTTCACCAAGGAGAAGAGTGGTGACCTTATGGAGAGTTTTGAGGAGCAGAAGGAAATAGTTCATGAGGAGATGCTCTATAGCGGCTAATTTGCTGACTATGAAACTAGGATACCTGGAGGCCTATTGACAAACTACTTTTTATAGGTTGTTTAGTGGTGCTACAATAGTACTACTCATGTACTACAAATTGCTATTTACTAACCTACATGTTGAGTTACACCTCTTCTTCTCCTATCTTTTGTGTGTGTTCTCTGCCCTGAGTGCAAAAATCAGCACAGTTTTACGTATTCATGATTATAGTATATATATTTTGGGGGATGGTGACAGGAGCTATAAACTAGAGTAGGGATTAAGGCAGGAGAAAGTTAGGGGTTTGGGGAGGGACATGCACCCGCCCGCAAAAAAATAAGCCCATTCTGTCCACAAATTGCGCTTCTAAAATTACTACAGCCACAAATGCCCCAAAACAGTAGTAAATGTACTCCAGCTGGTATTTTCCCAAACATATTGCCTTCAACTCTCATACTTACTGAATTTGCTTCTTTTGGCATTTTACCACTGCTAACCAGTGCTAAAGTACTTGTGCTCTCTCCCTAAAACATGGCACAATTGGCATATACCTGATTGGTACATTTAATTTACTTGTAAGTCCCTAGTAAATGGAACTACATGTACAGAGGGCTTGTGAACTAAATTCTACTAGTGGGCAGCAGCATTCCTTTTACCACCCATTAAAGTAGGATTTTAACATGTCTCAGGCCAGCCACTGCACCCTGTAGTGCAGTTTAAAACTGCCATTTCGACCTGGCAAAATCAATCTTTTGACCTTCGTAAATCATCCTTTATGCATTGCATTTAATAAATATTGTATTTATTTTAGTTTAATTCATCACTATTCCCTACGGGGTTTCATTTTAAGTTGTTGGACATATTATTTTCTATGGGAGAGTGTTGCAGTACCAGTGGTTGACCATGTGTGCCACTGCACTGTAAGAAATTGGGTTACTGGCTAAGGGAGGTGGAAGCCCCACTCAGGCAACAACCACAATCTTTGTCAGGGTGAACCACAAAAATGTCTAAATGAACCGATGCTTAACCGTGTGATAGCTTGGCACAAAAGCAGTCAGCAAGAACTTAAGGCAATGTGTAAAGTAATTAAGCAGCACACAAACAAAAATTAAACGAAAACACAATTGTTTGAAAAAACCCACAAACATTTATTTGATACCAAAATGACAATAAAACAATCAGTAGAATAAGAGATATGCAATTTCAAAGATTTCAGGTCATTTTAGTGCTTAAAAGCACAGAACGCTACTCTTGTTTATCTGACCATGTAAGACTGTCCGAAAGTCACAAGTTCAGGTCAACTGCGATGAAGTGTGGGCTGGATACAGGGACCAGGTTATTCCAGCTGAAAAACATACCTTCTCAAGGTCCAGCAGAAAGAAATTAGTTTGAGTTGGAGGGGGGGGCAAGGAGCAGGGAGAGCTCTGCGGATGATCATTGCTATAGCGGGAACAGCAGGCCAGGCATTGCAGAAGGTTGTTGCAATACAGTGAAGATCCTGTCTGCGGTCACGGATGATTGTTGCAGGAGATTCGCATTAGTGGTCACAGTCGTGTATCAATGCTGTAGCACGAAACGCTGATCTTGCTTTGCCAGTCGTGGCTGAGGGTGACTATAGCATGAAGAGTTGAGTTCAACGGAGCTTTGCATTGGCCTTCGGAACAGGTGGCAGGACCATGGCATGAACGGGTCATTCATTGTTGCGAAAGGCCCAAAACTTCAGGCTTTCTCCTTATCTTCAAGAAGGAGTTCTACTGAGGCCATACCAAGGGTTCGGGACCTGGTAGACATCTCTTAGTGACCAGATACTCACTGCAGCAGAGGCTAGCAGGGCTCAGGCAGGTCCAGTTGTAGGTCAAGAAAGGTGCAGTTGCAGCAAGTCATTTGTCATTTGAGTAGTTGAACAGAGGCCTCTGAAGCTTGTTTTGTCCATGTAGCTCACAAAAAGAGACCATTCAGCTGACCCTTGGTGTCGCTTCATTCTGGGATGAAGACTGCAGGTCCAGCCTTCCTTCTTAGACAGTAGGTCAGGCAACAGGATAGTTATCTGGAAGCAGGGCAGTCCATTTTTTGTAGTATCCACATTTCCCAGAGTGTGCTGAAGAGAGAGTCTGAGGATAATGCGTTTATACCTTGTGTCCATTGGAAGTGGGGAAAGTTTCTAGGGGTTTCCCCCCACAGACGTGCCAGGAATTTCTTGTCCTCCTGTCCTGATCCCAGCCTGCCTGGGCACACAGTGGGCTAGTGTGAAGTTCTTTGTGTGTGAGCTTGGCCTGTGGCTTTTAAGTGTGGTAGGTGTTAGCTCTTCCCCCTTCCATCAATCCAGGATGATCCATCCTACCAACACCCAGACCCTCTATTGTGATGCTGTCTAGGACGAAAACACAAAGGCCAACATGCAAACTACACTTAGTCGTGTGACCCAGTATACAGGCTGCAGGCACTCAATGGTTAGCACAATAAAATGTAAACTTTCTAAAAGTGACATTTTCAGAATTGTGACTTAAAATCTGACTTTACCATTAAAGAGGGTTTTAAATTACAATTCCCCAGACACCATTCCTACATGTCCCCATACAAAAGTTATCACTTCTTTAATGTAATAAGATAACCCAATGTTATGTAATGGGAGAGGTAGGCTTCCCAATAGTGAAAAACAAATTTGATAGTTTTTCGCTACCAAGACACGCAAAACCTAAATGTACATGTCCAGCTCTTTAAATACATTGCCCTCTTCCCTATGAGCCGCTTAGGGCCTAACCTATGTGTTAGACCTGACATGCCTTAGGGTGGTCACCCCTAACTTTTTGCCTGCCTCCCTCCACTTTTTGGACTCTGTGTTTGCTGGCTTTTAGACTTTGCGCACTTTACCACTGCTAACCAGTGCTAAAGTGCATATGCTCTCTCCCTTTAAACATGGTATCTTTTGATCATAACCAATTGGACTATTTAATCTATTTATAAGTCCCTAGTAATGTGCACTGTATGTGCCTAGAGCCTATAGATTAAATGCTACTAGTGGGCCTGCAGCACGGGTTGTGCCACCCACTCAAGTAGCCCCATTACCTTTTCCCAGGCCTGCCATTGCAAGGCCTGTGTGTGCAGTTTCACTGACAATTCGACTTGGCATTTAAAAGTACTTGCCAAGCCTAAAACTCCCCTTTTTCTACACATAAGTCACCTCTAATGTGTGCCCTAAGTAACCCCTAGAGCCAGGTGCTGTATGGATAAAAGGCAGGACATGTACCTGTGTAGTTTACATGTCCTGGTAGTGTAAAACTCCTAAATTCGTTTTTACACTACTGTGAGGCCTGCTCCCTTCATAGGCTAACATTGGGGTTGCCCTCATACATTATTGAAGTGGTAGCTGCTGATCTGAAAGGAGCAGGAAGGTCATATTTAGTATGGCCAGAATGGTAATACCAAATCCTGCTGACTGGTGAAGTTGGTTTAATATTACTATTCTAGAAATGCCACTTTTAGAAAGTGAGCATTTCTTTGCACTTAAATCTTTCTGTGCCTTACAATCCACGTCTGGCTGGGTTTAGTTGACAGCTCCTTGTGCATCCACTCAGACACACCCCAAACACAGGGTACTCAGCCTCACTTGCATACATCTGCATTTTGAATGGGTCTTCATGGGCTGGGAGGGTGGAGGGCCTGCTCTCACACAAAGGACTGCCACACCCCCCTAATGGGACCCTGGCAGACAGGATTGAACTGAAAGGGGACCTGGTGTACTTCTTAGCCACTCTTTGAAGTCTCCCCCACTTCAAAGGCACATTTGGGTATAAATCAGGGCCTCTGTCCTACCACCTCAGACACTTGCTGGAGAAGAAACCTGAACTAGAACCTACATCCTGCCAAGAAGAACTGCCTGGCTGCTCAAAGGACTCACCTGTCTGCTTTCTACAAAGGACTGCTGCCTTGCTGATGGCCTGCTGCCTTGCTGAACTCTTGTCTGGCTGTAAAAGTGCTCTCCAAGGGCTTGGATAGAGCTTGCCTTCTGTTTCCTGAAGTCTCAGGACCAAAAAGACTTCTTTCTTTCAACTGGACGCCGTGTGCGCTGAAAAATTCGACGCACAGCTTGTTCCGCAGTGAGAAATTCACTGCACACCGATCCGGAAAGACACCGCTCGACGCGACGCCTACGGTGCGACTGGAACTTCGACGCATGGCCTCGCCTGGACAACGCCGCCCGACTTCCAGAGAGGAAATCGGCGCAACGCCTGCCATGAGGAAGAAAATTCCACGCACAGCCCACCGTAACGATGCGCAGCCGGTTAACAAGCCTAGGATTCCACGCACAGACCCTGGGACATCTGGTAATCCCGTGACCCACAGAAGGAGTCGGCCCGCGTGCCGGAAAACGACGCACATCTTCCCAGAGTGAAAAATAATGACGCAAGTCCGCGTGTGAAGGGGCGAAACCGAAGCAAACACCATTTTTCTTCCCGCAGAATGACGCACGTCTCCTCGCGTGAAAAATAACGACGCAAGTCCGTGTGTGAAGGGGCGAAACTGACGCACACACCATTTTTCCACGCATCTCCTCCTCTGCGGCCCTTGCGGAGATTTTCCACTCCAAACCAGGTACTTTGTGCTTGAAAGAGACTTTGTTTGCTTTTTAAAGACTTAAGACACTTTATATGACCTTTCAGTGATATCTCTACAAATTCTTATTGCATCTTTTATTGTGTTGATCTACAAATACCCAGATAAATATTATATATTTTTCTAAACACTGTGTGGTGTATTGTTGTGGTGCTATATTGTGTTATTGTATGATTTATTGCACAAATACTTTACACATTGCCTTCTAAGTTAAGCCTGACTGCTCGTGCCAAGCTACCAGAGGGTGGCCACAGGATAATTTGGATTGTGTGTGACTTACCCTGACTAGAGTGAGGGTTCTTGCTTGGACAGAGGGTAACCTGACTGCCAACCAAAAACCCAATTTCTAACACTATGGCTAATTTAAATATATTAGGAAAGAAAGTTTAGGCCTGGAAACAGGGTTATTTTGCCGGATAGAAATGGAAGTTTAGAACTACACACATAGACTGCAATGGCAGACCTGGGACATGTTTTAAAGTGCTGTGTAAGTGGGTGTCACATTATGTGCTGCTGACCCACTAGAAGAATTTCATTTACAGGCCCTGAATACCTGTAGAACCACCTTACTAGGGACTTATAAGTAAATTGAATGTGGCAATTGGGTGTAAGCCAGCTTTACCATGTAGAATGGAGAGAGTGCAAGCATTTTTGTATGGGGTAGCAGTGGGAGAGTGAACAGACTCTTAAACGACAACCAAAACAGGTTGAGAAAACAGAAGGGGTGAAGGCAAAAAATTGTGGGGATGACTCCAGGAGAGAAGGTCAAGTCCAACAAGAACAAAAGCCATTCCTCCAAAATCCACTATATGTGTGTAAGCATCATGTATTACATATAGAACAGAGTCCCCTTTTTAAAACCTTTCACATGTTTTTGATCTGCTGTTCCTCCCCAGTTCCTCTCACACTACAGATGGCCAGCCACACTATCTTAACATAGGTACAGTAGGGCACACATACTCACACAAGCCAATATAAAATGCATTTTTGACATCCAGAGGATGCAATTTAGATGCTTGCTACATGGGGAGATGGTGTACTCCACTAAATTTGTGAGTATGATTGCTATATCCTGATGCATTTTGTACAAGACTGTCATGTGACAGGATTTACCCTGATGTACACCCACATCTAGGTATCCAGGTGCTGAATGGTGGTCAGAGTACACATGTGGAACTTGGCCTTTCTGGTACGTGTTTCCTGCTGTCAGGAATGTCACCACCTGTACTATGCCACGTTAATAAACAAAAAGGCAAATGTAGGTGGTCAAATGCATGTCTAATTTTTCATACTCCTAAATGTGGAAGTATCTCATCCACATGTGGAGAGTTTCCCTCCGACATGTGCACCCACTGCAGTCAAAGCTAAGACCTCCACCTACCATGACCAACAGTAAATGACATACAGGTTATCGGATGTTATTCATTTTGTACTCATTCTAAGGTATCTCACTTCACCACAGCACAAACCTCCTCCGCCATGCAACTCTTAACATTCATCCGACCCCAACATGGTTGAGGGACTTGATAAGATGACCCCCATCGCCCGTTCACAGATGCTGAGCTAGATATCATCAGTGGGTGGATCATCTAAAAGTATACTCAGATTTATGGTCCAGACCTGAGATGAGTAATGCAGCTTATGCCCATATCTGACAAGAAATCACCACAAGCTACAGTGCAATGGATGTCCATACTTGGAGAGCGAAGTTCTGCACAAGTGCTGGAAGGACCTTCTTTGCTGGGCCCGAAGTAAGGCCCAGTACATTACAGACTTGTTTTGCCAGCCACTTTTCGGCTATCCCACATGACACCCCTTTACAACAGGGTCCTGAGAGCTCCCTGGCTGATCCTCCATGCTCAGGTTGAAGAGTCTGAGCAGCAGGGATATAGTAATTGTGTTCTTTAACATTCACTTAATCTGTTTGATGCATTGGATGGACGGGAGCAGTCTATCACTGCAGTGCTCATGTGCCTCAGATGGCTCCCTGCCCTCCGCACACAGGGCAATGACAGCCCTCTGGTGTGGGCACGGGGGGATTTCTTTTACCAAGAAACAGCCTCAGGAGCTGTGGGAGAGCTTCCCCAACTCTGTTTTTTTGTATTCATTGAACTGACAATCAGACGTCAGTTAAATAAAAACAAAAGTGAAATGAGCCAATTGGCTCATTTTACTTCCTCTGCATTGGTTTTCATGGGAAGGTATCATTGGAAAGGGGAGAATCTCCCCTTTCCAATGGTAACCTTCCCTAGTGGATTTCTGCTTGGTGACCACTCAGTAGGGCGATCCCCAAGCAACGATCCACTCCACTAGACACCAGGGAAGGGGAACGGCCCCTTGAGCAAGAGCTTTTTCTCTCCCTGTTTTTTGGGATACTATTCAGTCTTTCTGCCACCCCCCCACCCCCCCAGTGGAGCAAAAAGCCCACCAGCACACCAGGGAATATTTTTTATTATTAGTGTAGTGGTGGAGACTGGCCATGATGGTCCTATCAATGCCCCCACCCAAAAAAAATAATGGGCACAGTTTTCTGCCCCTCTTGTGGGCAGATGGGAGAAATAGTCCCTACTCATGCCCCCCCTCCTGGGGGGAGGGGCAGAAAGGGCCCCCAGGTATCAGGAATTTATTTTTATTAGTGTAGGGGTGGGGCTGTCAAGTATTGGCATGGTAATGCCCCCACTCTCAAAAAAGAATGGGCAAGGTCTTTCTGCCCCCCTGTTGACTGAAGCACCTCAATTGCAAGGAAAAGGAGATTTGACTCTTTTGGGTGTTGATTTCACATATGGGCCAACAGAGGTTGGCTAACTCCCAATAACATCCCACTTGCAATGGTGAGTGGCAGCACTTTGTGGGCTTGGGTAGGCTCCTACCTGGAAAAACCTACCAGGCCCAGTCACTTCTGAAAAGTGGATACCTGGGGAAGTCAAGGGTGGTGTGGTTCAAATGCACCCCACACCATGTTCTTACCCGCATGCCCCGTAAAACTCCAACTTTGTCTGGAATCACACAGTTTCCCTACATTTCTGTGATGGAAACTTCCAGAATCTCCAGTATCTGCCCCACCAGTGCTGATTAAAACTCTGCCTCTCTTGTTTGGTTGGGCCTAGTGCCAACAACAGGAATGGATCGAAACAAGGTCAATAGGAATCTCCACGCAAGCACTTCCATTGTGCTTCGTTTGATCCATTCCTATTGCGGCACTAGGGCCAGCTACACAAGTGCGGTACCATTTTTATTGCCACATGTAGGGCATTGCTGGGTGGTGGGAATATTTTGGATTCCTACATATTTTGGAAGTTTCCATCACAGAAATTTAAGGAAAATGGGTGATTTCAGGAAATGTTTGAGGTTTTCAGGGCATTGTGGGTAAGAAAACCTAATGGGATCCCCACCAGTCACTCTGTCCTAGATTGTCCTCGGGGTCTACTTTTGTAAAATGTACAGACTGGTTCAGTTTCCCCAGGTGCTGGCTGAACTTGGGTCCGAAATCTAGAGCTACCCACATCGAAAAGAAAGAGGGTCTGTTTTGAGTAACAAAAGCGCTGCATGCATGTTGTGTTTTGGGCCGTTTTCTGTTACGGGCACTAGGTCTACCCACACAAGTGAGGTACCATTTTTATTGGGAGAATTGAGGAAATGGTAGGTGGAAGGAAGTTTGTGGCTCCCCACAGTTTCCAGAACTTTCCATCAAAGAAATGTGAGGAAAATGTTTTTTTTTCTCACAGTTTAACGCTTGCAAGGGAATATGGGTAAAAAACTATGGGAGACCCATGCAAGTCAGACCACCCTGGATACCTCTAAGTCTAGTTTTCGAAAATGTACAGGTTGGCTAGGTTTCCCTAAGTGCCAACAGCTGAGGTCCGAAACGTAGAGCTTTCCATAACAGAAAAGGAGTGTTAGTTTTCGGTGGAAAAATGCGCTGCATACATGTTGTGTTTTGGGCCATTTCCTGTAGCGGGCATTAGGTCTACCGACACATGTGAGATACCATTTTTATCGGGAGACTAGGGGAATGCTGGGTAGAAGGAAGTTTGTGGATCTCCACCGTTTCCAGAACTTTCCATCACAGAAATATGAGGAAAGTGTGTTTTTTAGACACATTTTGAGATTTGCAAGTAATTCTGGATAACAGAACCTGGTGAGAGCCATGCAAGTCACCCCATCCAGGATTTCTCTAGGTGTCTAGGTTTCCAAAATGTACTCGTTTACTAAGTTTCCCCAGGTGCCGGCTGAGCTAGAGCCCAAAATCCACAGCTAGGCACACAGCAAAAAAGGGTAAATTTTAAGTGGAAAATGTGGTGTATCCAAAGTTTTGGGCCTTTCCTGCCACGGGCACTAGGCCTACCCATCCAAATGAGGTACCATTTTTATTAGGAGACTCAGGGGAACACAGAATAGTAACTATTGTTACCAATTGTCTTTCTTTCCATGTGTGCCTTCCAAATGTAAGACACTGTGTAAGAAAGAAGTTGTTTTGAGAAATCACCTCTAATTTACATGCTAGTATGGGTATCCACAGATGTGCAAATAATCACTACTTCTGAATTCCATGTCTTGCACACATTTTGGAAATGCATAGGCTTCCTTGATACCTATTGTTCATTGTGTATATTTTACCAAATTAATTACTGTATACCCGGTGCACAATGAAATCAATTGCAAGGTGCAGCTCAGTTATTGGCTCTGGGTCAAAGGGTTCTTGGTGAACCTACAAGCCCTATGTATCCCCACAACCAAAGGACCCAGAAGATATAACAGTATATTGTTTTGGAAAACCTGCCATGGTTAAAAGAAGTTACAGATGAAAACATAGGCACAAATGGCGTTTTTTTCAACTCAATCTCACAATCTTTTGTACTTCAACTGTTACTTTCTATAGGAAAACCTTGAAGGACCTACACAACTAACCGTTTGCTGCATTTAGAATTCTGTCTACTTTTCTGAAATGTATAGCTTTCTGAAATTTCAAAATCCACCATTGGTTTTGCACCCATTTCTACCACTAATTGGATAGAGGGTGAAAGCACCAAAAATATGAAAAATGGGCCATGTCCCAGTAAAATGCCATAACTGGGTTGAAAAATGTGTTTTTCTGATTCAAGTCTGCCTATTCCTGAAAGCTGGGAAGATGGTGATTTTAGCACAGCAAACCGTTCATTGATGCTTTCTGCAGAGAAAAACAGACACTTTCTTCTGCAGCACTTTTTTCCCATTTTCCCCAAAAACATGACTAATTTCATGGCCCCTCCATGGGAATCCACAAACCCTGGGTACCTTTAGAACCCCCAGAAAGTTGGAAAAAAGGACATGCTGTGGATAGCTTCTATGGACAAAACGTTATGGGGCCTAAGTGCGAACTATCCCCAAATAGCCAATAAAGGGCTCAGCAAGGGGCAGCAGTGAAAGGGTTAAGTTCAAATGTGTTTTTAGAATGGTGCCCAGTCATGTGCTTACGTGTGAGCATTGGTTTTACTTGTCATGTTGTACTTAGCATGTGTTATTTGTATGTTGTTAAAGATTTGAAAGTTACACTCCATGCATGGATGTTTGTGTTGGATTAAATAATCATCTGATCCTGATGATATGAAAATGCTTTTAGCAAACTATGATTTGTGAAAACATAATGTTTAAGACCCAACTTTAACATCTGTACTTAGTTTAGCTGGGTCTGATGACCCGATGGACTGATGCATCCACTCCAAGAGCCTGTGCTTGACTTCAAAGTCACTGGTTGAAATCCTGGTGGTTCCACTTAGCCTTGCATCATTCTTAGGTTGGATAACAATAAACGTCAATTTTTCTGCCCCCCAAAAATACCCCACATGTGAATGTGCTCTTTAAAAATACACTTTCTTTTACAATTCTAATTTGTAAAAGTTAGTTTATGTGATGTTGATATTGTGTACCAGTTTTTTACCCATTAAATTCCAAAGACAAACACAGAATAATGTGTGAAGTATTTTAATGAAATTTCAACAAAAAGAAAATATTTTCAGTTATGTAGTTGGAAGTGAATGGATGTCAGGTGTATAGAATTGTTTTCAGGTGCATATGATCTTCCTTTTTTCTTCGATGTGGAGGTCTCTGCCCCGGTTGTAGAGGTTCTGCAAAGTGTGAGACCTCTCCCTCAAGTGCTGACGTACCACAAAGTGTGACGAGGTCTCTGCCTTGGGTGTACCCATTTTGGATGGTTATGGAATTCACCATTAGCTAACCCCAAAAAACTGAGCATGTGTAACATCTATGGTTAGTGAAGTCATCAGAGTCTCAATCTGGCTTTTCCAGGAAAGTGAGGATCTATTCTGTTTTCAAGTAGTTGGGAAGACCTTTGGTGAGTGGAGGCATTGATCTTGTTGAAGAGTGGCTGCAGTCCTCATTGTGGCTGAAAGGATGTTGTCTCCATTTTTGGTGAACTTCTGCATTTTGTGAATGAAAGAATGCCAGTATTTGTTTGAGGTTGGAAAGTAGTCCATTTAAGTGTGTTGCAATATGTTCTGAAAGGATTGTTAGATGACTGTATGGTGCTTAGATGTTATTTGGGTTATTTTGTCAATGGAAGATTTGTGTTTTGTCATTTACTTTTTCCATTTAGCAACTGCGTTAGGCAATGGTTCAGTAAAGTGCGTGACAGATATGAATAATTACATTGTATATTGAATGGCTAATGTCAGAAAATGTATCTAGTCACACAATCAGGGCTTTGTGACATTTTATTGTGACATGTTAGTGCTTGTTTGTCTGTGGATCATTTACTGTGATATATAATCTTAAGTATGGCATCCTGGAAAAGGCTAAACATGATAACCGGGCTGACTGATTTGCGTTCTTTTTCAGTTTACATTTTATGATATGCAGTCAGCGCCCGCTTTCCCAGCCCCGGCTGCTCAGCTGGTATTGTGTTTTTTCTGGAACGTCCGTCTCCGAGACCACATTGGTGAAAAGTGGAGTCTCAAGTCCGTTGGATCGAGGACCTGCTGTTTAGCCGTCCGTGTCCCCAATGCTTCCGATGGTGTGCATTGTTGAAGCTCAGATACGCGTGAGTATGATTAGCGCGTTCGGAGTTCTTTTGTGAAACACACACACACGCATTAAGATTTCAAGCGTGTGTTGGAGCTAAAACGGAAGTCTTTTGTTTACCTATTCTCAGCGCGTCTAACTTTGAACTCCGTTACCCGGGAATAAACATTAGCGCGTTCGGAGTTCATTTTGACAGTTAAAACGCGTAGTTATTCTTAGCGCGTGTTTAACATCAAGCAGATGTTTTCTGTATGTCTGCTTTTAATTTCAATTTTGAAGCACATGCAAAAGTAAAAATATTTTGAGACGCTTTTCTGAGATACATTTGAGGATCAGTAGTGGAAGCAGAGCAACATTGCTGCATGAAATGAAATTATTCTTTGGAAACAACTTCAAACAGTAGCAAGGATTGCTGCCATAACGTGAGTGCGGATTACTTATTACTATTAATAAGAACTTAAAAGGATTTAAAATTGATTTAAAATTGATATAAAGCTGTTTTAGAGCTGGGACAAGATTTTAATTATTATTATTATGTTATGACTTTTTACTGAATTAGAGACTGACTAATGTGACATACATGTAGTGAAAAGGTGACACATTCAGTAAATTAAAGAAAATTAAGAAGATCTAAGCTGGGTTAATAGCAGCGGAGGACTCTGTGAGCAAACAGAGGGAGCGTCACTGTGATTACTGGATTTATAGGTAGAAAGCAAAATGGCTTCTGATAAAAATGTTTCACGACTGGCGGCAGCCGAGGCACTGTTCAGTGCAATTAATAACAAAGATTCGGATCTGGGTAGTAATGGAGGAGGAGTTAAAAATCAGCGAATATTATGGAATAACCTGTGGAAGAATTCTAAAAAGGAACAGTCTAAATGGTGGGAGGCAGTAACTCTGCAGAAATATATAGACAGTGGAAGAATTCCCAGAGGTTTGAGGATCTTCGTTACACCAACTTTTGAGAATCCAGATCCTGAAATGGTGGTGGAATGGATGGAGAATAACCACCAGTGCAGTATGAATATGTTAAAAATATTAGTCAAGTATGCATGGAAGGATCAAGCAAAATTGAGTGAAAAGATTGAAGTAATAACTAAGGAATTGAAAGATATGTGTACTGCAGAAGTTTTTGAAAAGGAAATGGAGAAGTGTAATGAAAAATTATGCAAAACGGAAGATCTATTAAAGGCAAAGAAACAACAGAAATTCTTAAGAGATCTTAAAGATTATGAGAAAGGACAGATTCTCACTTTTGGAAGGAAATATGAAATGATTAGGAACAGGTCAAAAGAAGGTTTTTGGAATATGAGAACCGGGAGTGATAAGAATTTGGTATCAGGAGAGGAAATAACTAAAACACAATCAGAAGTGAGTAGAGAAGTACAGGACAGCAAAGAAAGTGAGAGTGACATTTCTTCTCAATCTGACAGTAGCAGAGTAAAAGATAATGTTTTAAAGGAATTCGACCTGATAGCCCAAGGAAGATCTATGGGCCAAGTGGGGAGAGGCAGAGAAGCTCACCCAGGTCGAGGAAGAGGAGGAAGACCAAGAAGAGGTTTCAGAGATTCAAAGGAAGGTCCAACAGTAGTACAGACAAGAGGTCAATCATGAATGAAGTAATGCAAAAAATGACAGTTGTTAATCTCTCTACAAGAAATATCTCTGATACGGAACGTGAAGTATTAGCATTGGGTTTATTGCCAAGTTATGCAATTTGATTACACACAAAGTCGTATTGATTTTTTCCATTTTGTGAAAAAGTTAAAATTGAAAAAATGGTTTGAAACCAAAGTGAAGGATGGAAGTAAAAATAGCACCAATAGGCCATCAATTTTGGAAATCGGAGATATTGGTTTATTGCATACCATGTGTGAACTAGATGAAAGTACTGTGGCTGAGCAAGATCCGATTTTGAATTTATCTCAGATGGGAACTGAAATTGATGAAAGATGTCCTAGTAACTTTAAATCCAAATCGACTTTCTCACCACCAGTAAACTGTGAAGCAATTAATGTTTTTGAGAAAGGTGTAATTGGATGTTTGAAATCTCTAAGATATATAAAGAGACCCAGATTTGATAATCTATCAATGAAAACACAGAAAAGCAATTCAGTGCCTGCAGAGTGATAACAGTATAGTGATTAAGCAATCTGATAAAGGTGGAAATGTTGTAATTCTATCTAGAGACAATTATTTAAAGGAAGGGTTAAGACAATTACAAGACAAAGAAAGCTATTCAGTAGTTGACAGAAATGAAATGTCAGCAGCTAAGAAGGAAGTATTTGATAGATTAGATGAATGGAAGAATTCAGGATTGATTGAATTGGAAGAGTACCAGTTTCTGAAGGTTGAATTCCCGAAAACGGCAGCAATTTACTTTTTACCCAAATTACATAAAGATGCAAAAGATCCACCCGGAAGACCCATTGGATCATCTATGGGCAGCTTGTTGGAGAATGTTTCAAAATATGTAGATTATTTCTTGCGTCCTTTTGTGGAGTCTCTACCTTCATACATTAAAGACACTAGAGATTTTTTACGGATAATTGATGGAATAGGTTGGGAGGAAGATTATCTCCTCCTTAGCTTAGATGTTAATAGCTTATATACATGCATCCCACACGAAAAGGGCATTGAGGCAGTGAGACATTTTTTGAGGGCTAGATCACTGTCATACCTTTTACACACTGAAATGTTATTAGACATGGTACGAATGTGTTTGACCTATAATTTTTTCATTTTTGATAACACGTTATACCGACAGTGCTAAGGGACTGCAATGGGGACCTGTTTCGCCCCCAGCTATGCAGGTTTATACCTAGGTTGGTGAGAGGAACAGGTGGTCTGGAACATCACAGGTTATGAAGACTGAGTAGTCCTTTTGGTGAGGTATATTGACGATATTTTCTGTATCTGGAAAGGCAGTAAGGAATCAGCCCTCAATTTTGTTGAGGAATTGAATAATAATCAGTTAAATTTGAAGTTCAGCTGCACTATGAATTCAGCTGAACTGGAATTTTGGGATGTGAGAATTAAAGTAATAAATGACAAATTGGAATGTGAACTCTATAGGAAAAATACAGCAGGTAATAGCATCCTTCATGCAACGAGTAGTCATCCAAAGAATCTGATCTATAGCATCCCGTATGGGGAACTATTACGGGCTAGAAGGAATTGTAGTTTAGATATAACACTTGAAAGTGAGGTTGAAGTAATGGTCAACAGATTCCGAGAAAGAGGTTATCCTCAGACAGTTATAAATAAAGCTATAAGTAGGGTTCGACAAATTAAAAGGGAAGATCTTCTGGTTGAAAAGTTGGATAATACCAAAAAGGAGAATACTAAGATAAGATTCATAACTTCTTATCATAATAGGGTTAATGATATTAAGAAGGCCTTCTCGAAATTCTGGCCAGGCCCTCAAAACTGATGAAAATATAGGCAAATTATTGGATGACTATCCGGCTTTTACTCTTAGAAGAAGTCACTCCTTGAAAGATGTGTTAAGCCATAGTTTAATATCCAGTAATGAAAAAGCAAAGTCTATCCAAGGATTTTATACTTGTGATTAATGTAAAGCTTGTAAATATAGCTCTAATTGTAAGGAGGTGGACTTTCCGGGGACACAAAAACCTTTTATAATAAGAAAGCATGTCTCTTGTGTATCGGATTACTGTATTTATGCTTTAAAATGTCCATGCAATAAATTTTACATAGGTAGTACGATACATATGGCAAGAAAAGTATCCTGGAACATATGAGAGCAATTAAGAACGAAGACAAGTCATATCCTGTGGCAAGACACTTCAAGGAATGTCATGACAAAAATGTAAATAAATTACAATTTATGGTTCTTGACAGGATCCTAATGAGAGTAAGAGGTGGAAACAGGACTTTGGATTTGAGAAAATTAGAATCAAGGCTGATTATTAAATGTAATACGATGGACCCTATAGGGATGAACAAGGACGAAGAACTATCTGTACATTTGCATTAACTAGTCGGGAAACTAGTATTATTTTTTCTGATACAATTATTTTGATTTAGTATTAGTAACTTATCATATGATTTATGTATGGTTTGATATTATTAATGTTTCCTCATTTCTATCTCTTGACAGGAATTTGAATTGATTACATAAAAGCAAAAGAGCTATTATATTGATAGAATCCAAGGATTATACGAATGGTATGATTAGGAGAAAGTCCATTTACTACAAAAGGGATGATTATTTAGGTAAAATATTATGGAACTGGTGTATTTGGAATATTATTTTTTTCAACTTGAGACTATATAAAAAGTTAATTGTTATAATTATTATAGGAAGTGAAAGTATATATAAAAGATTGAGTTAAATATACCATAAATATTTAATGATACTTTAAATATTGAAAATAAGGTGGATTTAATGTGAAAGTGAGGTTATATCCTTGGTAGTAGAAGAATATTTAAACATGGCGGCCATCAGTGCATAAAGGAAATTTTGTCTTTTTTTTATGTTGATGTTTAGGGCAGTCTGTTAAATGGAGAGAGAAATGGGGCTGAAGATTTCTCTGTGAACAAGGGAGCCATGTCTCCTGAAACGCGTTTTAAAGAGTTCTTCTTTTTGTTGTTTTGTTTGTTCTGCCATATTAAACTCATTTTTTGATAGTGACACGAGTGGCTGTAACATTATCTTCTTTTTGAGGAAGTGTTTTGTTGATTTTATAGGGTTCGCGACCGTGTTACAGTCTGCCGCGTTTGGGGCTGACTGATTCGCGTTCTTTTTCAGTTTACATATATATATATATATATATCAATCCATGTAGATAGATATGTCTATCTACATGGATATATCTACAGATAGATCTATATATTTATCTATCTATATATCTAAATATATATAAACCAGACCCACATATAAAAGTGATCTATATATATATCTTATATATATATATATATACATATATATATATTTGCCACCAGTTGTCTTGCAGTTGCAGCTTGCGTCTTCTAAGCAGTGCACATACTTCAACTGACGCATTTCAACTGTAGCTTTTAGGCAGCAATAATTGAGTCAAGTAAGTCTTGTGATTATGTTTCTGCTCCAAAAGGATCAGACTTTTGTCTAGTGGCAGTTTTAGTGCCATAAAGAAGCGCAGAAGGTTTATATGACTACTGCAAAGAGCAAATCTGTATGTTATGTAAATAGCTGAGTACATTAGTAAAGTCAGCCACTACCTGCGCTATAATACAAATGAAATGTATGTGTGGGGTGGGGGGTGGCTATGGAGAGATGAAGAGCACGTTTGCTGGGTGGTAATGAGGGAATCCGAGGAGGAGGACATGGGAGTGGGAGCACCAATAATGATTGATGGACTGGGCGCAGGAGGTGCTAAAGACTGTGACGAATGGTATGTGACAATGTGTTTGAGTGTCTTGAAAGAACATGCTGATTGAGGGAAGAAGCGCAGGTAAGGTGGCCTCAACTGTTGCATGTATCACACGCACACACCAGCAATTTTGTGACTGTCTATGTAGGCTAGTGTTTTAGAGCAACAGTTTAGCCAATAGCAGAGATGGCATCTTGATGGATGACTGCTGCTGTCGTCGCTCTGGTTATAGAGGACAGCTCTGACATAGGATCAGAGACTGAGACAGCAGCTACTGAGACAGCATCTGAGGGATAAGACAATGGCGCAGACTCTGGGAGTAATTTTTCAGTTGGAGGAGTTCCATTGGATAACTCCTTCCAGTAAATTGTGAGGGAGGTGAAGAGGGCAGTCCTGTTGTCCCTTCGCAAGCACAGTCTGTGCAACAGGGCAATAGTGGGTTAGCCCAACCCAGAGAGCAGGTACATGCGGGGGCAAGCACAGAGAGGGTGCTCTCTTGGGAGCTCCCCAATTTAGTTCAGCCCCGAATTCCACTGCCCAAATTGTATTGTGGAGACATCAAAATTATCTATCACAAAACAAACTGGTTTTGTAAGGCAGGGATATGTGTTTTTGGTCCTGGGTTCGGCGGCTATATAGGGAAACATACTAAACCCAAACACTTCTGGAAACTAGATATCAGGGGGAGTCCACAGAGGTGTGACTTGTGTGGATTCCCCAAAGTTTTCTTACCCAGAATACCCTGCAAAGCTGAAATGTTGAATAAAAACTCTATTTTTCTTGCATTTCTGTCACACATACTACAGGAATATGCTGCGATCCACAAAATTCCTACCACCCAGTGATTCCTCACCTGTCCTGATAAAAACACTACCCCACTTGAGTGCCTATACCTAGTGCCTGCGTAAGGAATGGATCACCCCAGGGTCAACAGTTGCCTCATTTTAGTACCAACATTGACCATTGTGTGATCTATTCCTGTCGCGGGCACTAGGCCTACCCACACAAGTGAGGTACCATTTTTACTGGGAGACTTGGGGGAACGCTGGGTGGAAGGAAATTTGTGGCTCCTCCCAGATTCCAGAACTTTCTGTCACAGAAATGTGAGGAAAAAGAGTTTTTTTGGCCACATTGTGAGGTTTGCAAAGGATTCTGGGTAACCGAACCTGATCAGAGCCCCACAAGTCACCCCATCTTAGATTCCCCTAGGTGTCTAGTTTTCAAAACTGTGCGGGTTTGCTAGGTTTCCCTAGGTGCCAGCTTAGCTAGAGACCAAAATCCACAGCTAGGCACTTTGCAAAAAACAGCTATGCTTTCTTTGTGAAAATGTGATATGTCCATGTTGTGTTTTGGGGCATTTCCTGTCGCAGGCACTAGGCCTACCCCCACAAGTGAGGTATCATTTTTATCGGGAGACATGTTGGACCGCTGGGTGGAAGGAAAGTTGTGGCTCCTCTCAGATTCCAGAACTTTCTGTCACTGAAATGTGAGGAAAAAGTGTTTTTTTGGCCACATTTTGAGGTTTGCAAAGGATTCTGGGTAACAGAACCTGATCAGAGCCCCACAAGTCAGCCCATCCTGGATTTCGCTAGGTGTCTAGTTTTAAAAAATGTGCAGGTTTGGTAGGTTTCCCTAGGTGCCAGCTGAGCTAGAGACCAAAATCCACAGCTAGGCACTTTGCAAAAAACAGCTCAGTTTTCATTGTGAAAATGTGATATGTCCACGTTGTGTTTTGGGGCATTTCCTGCCGCGGGCACTAGGCCTATCCACACAAGTGAGGTATCATTTTTATCGGGAGGCTTGGGGGAACTCTGGGTGGAAGGAAATTTGGGGCTCCTCTCAGATTCCAGCACTTTCTGTCACCGAAATGTGAGGAAAAAGTGTTTTTTTGGCAACATTTTGAGGTTTGCAAAGGATTCTGGGTAACAGAACCTGATCAGAGCCCCACAAGTCAGCCCATCCTGGATTCCTCTAGGTGTCTAGTTTTAAAAAATGTGCAGGTTAGGTAGGTTTCCCTAGGTGCCAGCTGAGCGAGAGGCCAAAATCCACAGCTAGGCACTTTGCAAAAAACACATCACATTTCAATGTAAAAATGTGATGTGTCCATATTGCCTTTCCTGTCGCGGGCATTAGGCCTATCCACGCAAGTGAGGTACCATTTTTATCGGGAGACTTGGGGGAACGCTGGGTGGAAGGAAAGTTGTGGCTCCTCTCAGATTCCAGAACTTTCTGTCACCGAAATGTGAGGAAAAAGTGTTTTTTTGGCCACATTTTGAGGTTTGCAAAGGATTCTGGGTAACAGAACCTGATCAGAGCCCCAAAAGTCACCCCATCTTGGATTCCCCTAGGTATCTAGTTTTCAAAACTGTGCAGGTTTGCTAGGTTTCCCTAGGTGCCAGCTGAGCTAGAGGCCAAAAATCCACAGCTAGGCACTTTGCAAAAAGCAGCTATGTTTTCTTTGTGAAAATGTGATATCTCCACGTTGTGTTTTGGGGCATTTCCTGGCGTGGGCACTAGGCCTACCCCCACAAGTGAGGTATAATTTTTATCGGGAGACTTGGGGGAACGCTGGGTGGAAGGAAATGTGTGGATCCTCTCAGATTCCAGAACTTTCTGTCACCGAAATGTGAGGAAAAAGTGTTTTTTTGGCCACATTTTGAGGTTTGCAAAGGATTCTGGGTAACAGAACCTCATCAGAGCCCCACAAGTCACCCAATCTTGGATTCCCGTAGGTGTCTAGTTTTAAAAAATGTGCAGGTTTGGTAGGTTTCCCTAGGTGCCAGGTGCCAAAATCCACAGCCTGGCACTTTGCAAAAAACACATCAGATTTCAATGTAAAAATGTGATGTGTCCATATTGCCTTTCCTGTCGGGAGCATTAGGCCTAGCCACGCAAGTGAGGTACCATTCTTATCGGGAGACTTGGGGGAACACTGGGTGGAAGGAAATTTGTGGCTCCTCTCAGATTCCAGAACTTTCTGTCACCGAAATGTGAGGAAAAAGTGTTTTTTTGGCCACATTGTGAGGATTGCAAAGGATTCTGGGTAACAGAACCTGATCAGAGCCCCACAAGTCACCCCATCTTGGATTCCCCTAGGTGTCTAGTTTTCAAAAACTGTGCAGTTTACCTAGGTGCCAGCTGAGCTAGAGTCCAAAATCCACAGCTAGGCACTTTGCAAAAAACAGCTATGTTTTCTTTGTGAAAATGTGATATGTTCACTTTGTGTTTTGGGGCATTTCCTGTCACAGGCACTAGGCCTACCCCCACAAGTGAGGTATCATTTTTATCGGGAGACTTGGGGGAACGCTGGGTGGAAGGAAAGTTGTGGCTCCTCTCAGATTCCAGAACTTTCTGTCACCGAAATGTGAGGAAAAAGTGTTTTTTTGGCCACATTTTGAGGTTTGCAAAGGATTCTGGGTAACAGAACCTAATCAGAGCCCCACAAGTCAGCCCATCCTGGATTCCCCCAGGTGTCTAGTTTTCAAAAATGTGCAGGTTTGTGTGGATCCTCTCAGATTCCAGAACTTTCTGTCACCGAAATGTGAGGAAAAAGTGTTTTTTTGGCCACATTTTGAGGTTTGCAAAGGATTCTGGGTAACAGAACCTCATCAGAGCCCCACAAGTCACCCCATCTTGGATTCCCGTAGGTGTCTAGTTTTAAAAAATGTGCAGGTTTGGTAGGTTTCCCTAGGTGCCGGCTGAGCTAGAGGCCAAAATCCACAGCTAGGCACTTTGCAAAAAACAGCTATGTTTTCTTTGTGAAAATGTGATATGTTCACTTTGTGTTTTGGGGCATTTCCTGTCACGGGCACTAGGCCTACCCCCACAAGTGAGGTATCATTTTTATCGGGAGACTTGGGGGAACGCTGGGTGGAAGGAAAGTTGTGGCTCCTCTCAGATTCCAGAACTTTCTGTCACCGAAATGTGAGGAAAAAGTGTTTTTTTGGCCACATTTTGAGGTTTGCAAAGGATTCTGGGTAACAGAACCTAATCAGAGCCCCACAAGTCAGCCCATCCTGGATTCCCCTAGGTGTCTAGTTTTAAAAAATGTGCAGGTTTGGTAGGTTTCCCTAGGTGCCGGCTGAGCTAGAGGCCAAAATCCACAGTTAGGCACGTTGCAAAAAACAGCTCAGTTTTCTTTGTGAAAATGTGATATGTCCACGTTGTGTTTTGGGGCATTTCCTGTTGCGGGCACTAGACCTACCCCCACAAGTGAGGTATCATTTTTATCGGGAGACTTGGGGGAACGCTGGGTGGAAGAAAATTTGTGGCTCCTCTCAGATTCCAGAATTTTCTGTCACCGAAATGTGAGGAAAAAGTGTTTTTATGGCCACATTTTGAGGTTTGCAAAGGATTCTGGGTAACAGAACCTGATCAGAGCCCCACAAGTCAGCCCATCCAGGATTCCCCTAGGTGTCTAGTTTTAAAAAATGTGCAGGTTTGGTAGGTTTCCCTAGATGCCGGCTGAGCGAGAGGCCAAAATACACAGCTAGGCACTTTGCAAAAAACACATCAGATTTCAATGTAAAAATGTGATGTGTCCATATTGCCTTTCCTGTCGAGAGCATTAGGCCTATCCACGCAAGTGAGGTACCATTTTTATCGGGAGACTTGGGAGAACACAGAATAGCACAACAAGTGTTATTGCCCCTTGTCTTTCTCTACTTTTTTTCCATCCAAATGTAAAACAGTGTATAAAAAAGAGGCCATTGAGAAATGGCCTGTAATTCACATGCTAGTATGGGCACCCCGGAATTCAGAGATGGGCAAACAACCACTGCTGCTCAATACCTTATCTTATGCCCATTTTGGAAATACAAAGGTTTTCTTTATACCTATTTTTCAGTCTTTATATTTCAGCAAATAAATTGCTGTATACCCGGTATAGAATGAAAACCCATTGCAAGGTGCAGCTCATTTATTGGCTCTGGGTACCTAGGGATCTTGATGAACCTACAAGCCCTATATATCCCTGCAACCAGAAGAGTCCAGCACACGTAACAGTATATTGCTTTAAAAAATCTGACATTGCAGGAAAACGTTACAGAGTAAAACGCTGAGAAAAATTGCTGTTTTTTTCAGCTCAATTTCAATATTTATTTTTCAGCTGTTACTTTCTGTATGAAAACCTTGTAGGATCTACACAAATGACCACTTGCTGAATTCAGAATTTTGTCTACTTTTCAGAAACACTTTGCTTTCCGGGATCCAGTGTTGGTTTCACACCCATTCCTGTCACTAACTGGAAGGAGGATGAAAGCACCAAAAATAGTAAAAATGAAGTATGTCCCAGTAAAATGCCAAAATTGTGTTAATAAATGTGGTTTTCTGATTCAACTCTGCCTGTTCTTGAAAGCTAAGAAGATGGTGATTTTAGCACAGCAAACCCTTTGTTGATGCCATTTTCAGGGTAAAAACCACAAGCCTTCTTCGGCAGCCCTTTTTTCCCATTTTAAAAAAAAATTAAAAAATGTAGATGTATTTTGGCTAATTTCTTGATCTCCTCCAGGGGAACCCAGAAACTCTGGGTACCTTTAGAATCCCTAGGATGTTGTTAAAAAAGGACGCAAATTTGGTGTGGATAGCTTATGTGCACACAAAGTTATGAAGGCCTAAGCGCGAACTACCCCAAATAGCCAAAAAAGGGCTCAGCACTGGGGGGGAGGGGGAGGCCCAGCAGCTAAGAGGTTAAGGTAAAGCACAGAAGACAACAAAGGTAAGAAAATAACTGAATAAGTGTGAAATCTGCCAAAGCCTTACCAAAAGCATTAAACTTAAATTAGAGTGTTTTGTTCTATGAACTCATCTCCTTTGAAGATTCATAATAGTTTGATTTCCAAACAGCCAACAATTTTCAAAATCATGTATTTGTGTCCATTGGGATGCAGACTCTTTTAACCACCTTCAGTTCCTCCAGTAGAGTAAGTCATGGTTCAACCTTTTCATTCAACCAAGACAGTGCCTTGTTTTGCAGATCCTCCATTGGATTGTGTCTTTTGGGTATTAACTATAATATTTTCTGTATCGTATATTCCAGATCAGAATGTCAAGGTATTTATTTTGCCTATTATTTTTATTCTTTCCATATAGCCTTAGGGATTGCGTGAGGTAGATAGATGGGGTATCTGATTTAGTTGAAACTTAGATGTCATTGATCTTCCAGATATACATGTAAAATATGTAACATGACCATCTGAAATGTGTGTAAAAGCAAATGGCACTGCAAGTCCACTAATTTGGGCAAACATGGAAGGCAAGTTGACTGTTTGCTGCATAACTTGCAAGTCTGGGTCTATATATGATGCAGCCAAATAAAACTCCAAATATGATTCCACAATATTGGTATTTGATTATAATAAAGCAGTTCCATAAGTCTTTGGTTTTCTCTGTAACGTGGAATTTGCTCCTTGACAATATTTGCTGCCTTTAAGGTTTTGACAAGATTCTTTTTCAGTCTTTAAATTGCATACTTTTCGTCATTGCCAAGGTTGCTAGTTCATCATGAGGAGTAATTGAGTCTGAATTAGAATTTATAAATGCCCCGCTTGTCTGACATATTTGAAACTTGGGTTCAATTCACTCTTCCGGGCAATTGTAAGTGACATGACAGATTTCCTAGGCCAAACAGAGGTGTTTCCTATGAGACTGAGTTTATTGATTCTAGTACCATAATACTCCACCTACTAGTTCTTCTATTCTTGATTTCCTTTATTCTCTAATCAAGACACTGCTGAATCCTCTGGTTGCTCTTATCAGAAATGGGTTTGTTAGTGATCTTTTTGAGAAATGACTTTTCTTGATCCATTCGCCTTTCTTCGCTGTCCTTCGTGTTTCTGTCTCAGTTTCCCTCCTAGGGTTATGTTGCTATGCTGCTTTCTGAAAATATTACACTTTCTTTATTTCCTCCTTTTAACAAAGGCCTATAAATACTCCTAACAATACTGTAGCCAGTGGTGTCACTGACTCCATCAGCATTGTGAACAAAGGAAGAATTGTGGCCATACTGGTTCCATTGTCCAGCCTTCTTGCTTAAAGGCCTTGCTTTAGTACTTCTTGGCTTATCACAGTATCTGAATGTGAATTTACTCCAAAAGTGTTACTTGCGCTCATATTTTGTGAATGGCCAAAAAGAAGTAATCTTAGTCAAAAGTGTATTCTGCTCAAATGTGTACATTCCCCAGGCCCTTTAATTTAGTCGAAACATGTGAGTTACACCTTTGGAGTAGATTTACACTCGGATTTTGTGAATAGCCAAAAAGTAGTAACCAACCCAAATTTTCAATTACTCAAAAGTGTAAGTTACCTTTGTGAATCAGGCCCATTATTTAAATATAAATAGACAGTAAAAGCTACAAATAAACATTATCAGAAATAAGATTCAAGAAATTAATTAATTACCTAACCAATGACCATCAAACAAGTCTACCAAAAATATTAAGTTCAAGTTATATGGTATAAAAAGAGCACTCCCTTCACCCTCAAACTATACCTTTCTGAGACAGAATAACTATTTTACAGAATTCAATATTAGAGAGATTGCTAGTTAGCAACAAAATTCAAGTATGTCAACATATTTACATTCACTACATAATGAAATAGTAGAAGATCATACCAAAAATGTAGAAATATTTCACTATTATAATTAAATGCTTAGGGCCTCATTAATAGTCTGGCCATCCGAAACCCGGACCGCCAAACCGATGGGAAGGAGACCACGGTGAGGCTTGTGGGGCCCCCCCGGCCCTATTACGAGGTTTCCACTGGGCTGACCAGAGCAAACCTCAGAAATCTGAGCTTGTGTAACAGTCTGTCTGGTGTTGATGGGTAGCCACTTGAAAATCTGGCAGAGCAGGCGAAGGGCGAGGAAGCAGACTGACAAAATTGCACTGTTCTGTCTTTTCATGGTGAGCTTACTATCCAGGATGATGCCAAGGTTGCAGGTGTGGTCCGTCATTCCATGGGAGGCTGTTGTTCTCAAATAATAGCACTTCTGTCCTGTCTGTGTTGAGGTTTAGGAAGTTGTCTCTCATCCAGTCGGTGATGCTCATCTTGCACCTTCAGAAGTTAGTCATAGAGGTAGAGTCATGACTATGGTGTCTTGCGTGGTGAGCAGATGGTCTTTTTCCCCAATTTTGGGGGTGAGATGGCTGAAAAGGTTGGTGGGTTGGAGTTTGAAGTTTCTGTAGATGGTGGAGATCTTGTCGTGGAAAAAGTTTGGCAGGGTGTCGCAGAGATCCTGGGCAGGGGAGATGATATTTTCAGTCATGGAAGGACTGGAGAACTCTCTGATGATGTTGTAGAGTTCCTTGCCATGGCTGGTGCTTGCTTTGATGCAGTTAGCCAGGGTGCTTCTTTTCATCTTTTTCTCAAGTTGGTGGTATTAGCTGAGGGCTGTTCTGATTGTGGTTCAGTCTCTGGTCTCCGTGTTGGTGTGCCATTACCTTTCTAGTCATTTGCAGGTGCGTTTCTGGGCATTACTACAACTACCAAATAATCTATCAGCAACATACAAAGAGGTAAACACATTCCTCAACCAGGTAAAACCCTCATTCTGTAATACAAAGTAAAATGCGAGTTTGAAATTAAGAATTTCACAGCCCAGCATTTGTACCATCTGTACAAGTCATAGCAATTATAATTTATCAACAGACTCAATGGAATAAAAAAGGCCCAAAGCAGAAAGGGCCTCATTTAGAGTTTGGTGGACGGGAAAACCCGTCTGCCAAACTCGCAACAGGGTGGCCGCCGCCTTTGTGGCGACCACTCTGCCGGATTTCTTAGGAGTTTCCCGCTAGATCAGCGGGTGAAAACCTTAGTTTCCGCCTGCTGGCCTAGCGGGAAACAGGCTACAGCATTGTCTTCAGCGGCAGCACTGCTGTAGCCCACAGGGTGCACCAGCAGCAAAGGTCCCCCCCTCTGGTCCCCTGCACCTGCTCTCTGACAGCCTTTTCATGGCAGTGTTACCGGAGAACAATGTCATACTCCGGAGAGCAATCGCTGACCTAGCGGATTACGATATCCGCCACCGTGAGGCTGCTGGGATCATGGATCCTGGTGGTGTTGGTGGTTCTTGGCTGTCTGACCACCCTGGTTTTAATGTGGCGGTTGGACTGCCACACACATAATGAGGCCCAAATTGTCTTATCCACGCACTGCATTTTGTATTATGTTAAGTGGTATTCCAGTAGTACACCTTACAGCAAAATGCAAATCGGAACCTTACGAGTGTAAATTTCAACCTCCACCTCATGTAATTTCTATGGAAAAATCTTCATACATGTATGTTTACTACTTAGTAGTAAATGTGAGCGGAACAAAGGGAAGTGGCTGGAAAAGGGGCATTATTACTACTAAGGGTAGGGGTTAGGCCACTGGGGCTGAGATTTCTTATGGTAAAGTATACAGAAAATATATAAAGTTTATTGAGCTTAAAAGGAAAATATGTTTATGTTAAATAATAATGTAAATTATTTCATATATTCATTTTACATGTAGAACAAAATCAGATGAAATGCCTCAGAATTTGTAACTTTGGTCCTGATTATGACCTTGGCAGAGGGGATTACTCCGTCACAAACGTGACTGATATGCCATCTGCCATATAACAAGTTCCATAGGATACAATGGAACTTGGAATACGGTGGGTGGGATATCGGTCACGTTTATGATGGAGTAATCCCCTCCTCCAAGGTCGTAAGCAGTCCCTTAATTTTGAAGTTTTAATGATTTATTCAACAATCCAACCAAAAGTATAGTGTTTATATTTATTTCACATTAAAAATTACAATACATTATGTATCATATTTTTTAAACTGATTTTTGTTTTAATGTGTTACATTTATTCTTAAAATATTAAAATATTTTATCATAACAATATTTTTTCATTTTCATTTTTAACATTAAATAAATTGTATGTTATACTTTATATATCAGTATAGTTGCATACTTGATTATATATACATATATATATATATATATATATATATATATATATACATATATATATATATATATATATATATATATATATATATATATGTATATTCAATTAAAAAAAACTAAGTTTAAAGCTTAGTTATAGTTAGGAAAACGTTTTACCTCCACACACCAAGCTTGGCCTACACAAACTTTAAAAGTTCTAAAGTTATTGTTCTAACTTTCATTTACAATTTATCCATCTCCTTCAAGTTATTAGAAGTAGCACACCTTGTTATGCATTCTATTCAGCTAGCTAACCAGACATACACTGGAGTGGCATAGAGTAGAGTAGCATACAATGTAGTGGCATACATTGAAATAGCATACAGTGGAGTGTTTTAAGGTGGAGTGCATCGTGCATCACAGTTCAGTAGCATAGAGTGGAGTGGTGTACAGTGGAATGACAAAGAGTGAAATAGTATATGCTGGAGTAGCAGATAGTGGAGTGGCATACAGTGCAGTGGTGTACACTGACATTGGGTGGAATGCATACAGTGTAATAGTGTAGAGTGAACTGGCATAGAGTGGAGTTGGGTACAGTGTAATAGCGCAGAGTGGAGTGCTGTACAGTGGAGTGGCCTTGAGCGTAATAGTGTATAGTGGAGTGGCATACATTGGAGTAGCATTCAGTAGGGTGGTGTACACTGGAATTGGGTACAGTGGGGATGGGGTAGAACTTAATAACATACTGTGGAGTGGCATTCATTGGAGTGCCATCCACTGGAATAGTATAGAAAAAAGTGGCGCAGAGGGGAGTAGTGTACAGGGGAGTGGCATACAGTGGCATAGCAGACAGGGGAGTATTGTAGAGTTTACACTGGGATAGCATTAAGTTGAGTAGCGTACAGTTGAATTGAGTATAGTGGAGTGCAGTGTAAGAGTATAGAGTGTAAATCAAATCAAATCAGATTTCTAGAGCGCAGCTAATCATCCGCAAATGTATCCAGGCTCTGAAAGTAAGCTGTGAGGTTCAGTCGAACAGTAAGGTCTTGAGTCCTTCTGTGAACTCCAGAAGAAAGCATAAGGTCCACAGGTGAAGAGGGAGGTAGTTCTAGGATTTTGCACAAGGTAGGAGAAGGCGCTCCCTCAACTGTTGTTCCGGTGGATCCAGAAAGTGTGCATGAGGGAGAGGGAAGTGAAGTGCAGGAGTCTGGAGGGTTGGTGGAAGTTCAGGCGGAGGTTGATGGTCCTTGCTTGTGAAAGGCTTTGTAAGCGTGGATCAGCATCTTGAATTGACATCTCTTTTAGATGGGGAGCCAGTGGAGGTTCTTCAGATGGGGTTATATGGGTCTATTTAGGAAGGTCAAGGATGAGTCTGGCCACAGAGTTCTGAATAGTCTGCAGTCTCTTTAGGAGATGCGTGGTGATTCCTATGTAGAGCCGGTTGCCTTAGTCTAGCGGGCTGGTGACAATAGCCTGGGTGTTGGTTTGTCTGGTGTCAATGGGAGGGCCATCTGAAGATCTTGCGGAGCATGCAAAGAGTAAGGAAACAGGTGGATGAAACTGCTTTGATCTGGTTTTTCATGGTGAGATTGTTGTACAGGATGATGCAGAGGTTGTGTGAGTGGTCTGTCGGGGCGGGTGCTGGTCCAAGTTCTGAAATTGTTGTTCCAGAAGATCAGCACTTCTGTTTTGTCTTTTTAGTCAGTCGTTTTTCAACCAGTTGGTGATGCTCATCATTCACCTACAGAAGTTGGCATTCATGGTGGAAGGGCCCTCTAATAGTAAAAGGATCAGCTGGATGTCGTTTGTGTAGGATATGATGTTCATTCTGTGGGATCTGACAATGTTAACCAAGGGGGTCATGTATACGTTGAAACGTCTGGAGTTGAGGGACGAGCTTTAAGGGATGCCGCAGATGGGGGTCCTGAGGTGAAAAGTGGTTTGCAGGTACTTCTGGTAACGAAGGAGGCGATCCTCTTGAGGGCGTTTCCTTGCATTCCGATGTGATGTAGAATCTTGATAAAGGTGTGGTGGGACCAATGTTGAAAGCTGCTGAGAGGTCGAGGAGGATCAGGGATGCTACTTCTCCCCATTCAAGGAGGGTTTCTGATGTTGTCAGTGGCAGCCATCAGGACACTTTCGGTACTGTGGTTGGTGCAGAATCTGGATTGGAAGGGGTACAGAAGGTTTTTGATCTGTAGGTGTTGCATGAGTTGGTGGATGATGACCTTTTCAAGGACTTTGGGGGTAAAGGGGAGCAGTGAGATGGCGTGGTAGTTCTTGAGATCGTTAGGGTCTGTGGAAGGTTTCATGAGGAGGGTTTGACTTCTCCTTCTTTCAATACTCAGGCAAGGAGGCTGTGGTTATAGATGAGTTGAAAAAGGCATTGAGCTCTGTACTGATTATCCTGGCCTGAGGTTGAAAATGTGGTGGGGACAGGGGTCTGTGGGTGATCCTGAGTGGAAAGAGTGTAGTGGCACACAATGGAGTTGCGTTCAGTGTAATAGTCTAGAGTAGAGTGGGATAGAGTGGAGTGGAGAGGCAAAGAATGGAGTGATGTAGAGTAGAGTATCGAATATTGGAGTGGCATACAGTGGTATGGCATATGGATGTATGTGAAATTTAGCAGCAGTCTGGATTATGGTATGCAGAATAAAGCTAAACGGTGAATTGCGCTGCTGTGCATTTCTCCAGATTTATCAAGACAGGGCCATGAATGTAAATCTGAAGTATTGCACTGCCCATGTGTTGTCACAAGTGTACTGTAATTCGGTAATACAGCTAGGCCTTAGTTATAATTTGGTCCATGGTATACTGCAGTAAGTTTCCAGTATACCATGGAACATGGCAATGAGAAACCAGTATATAATTGGGTCATGGTTGTTTTTACAGAATGAAAAAAGGCAGTTGCATTCTTTTTATTACGCTTTGGCTGTGTTCAGTGTTAGGGCCTTAGATATGGGTGAGTAGTAGGTCCCTACCTATTACCATTTTCTCAAAGTGGTAATAGGTAGTCAAATTAATTAACAGTTTTTTTGTAACATATTTTTAAATAATCACAAAATGTAGAAAAGGGTCTGGAAAATGTTGTGGTGATTCATCAAATGAGTGGAAAGTTAGCTAAAATCTGAGGAATTCCTGTCTCTGAGAATACTAACTATAACTAGAGAGTGGCAATCAGATTTTATTGATTTATTTATTTCTATTTACTGTATTTTTATGTATTTGTTTATTGATTTACATAATAATTTGCCTATGGATATGTTTTTTAGCTGTTCGTGTAGTGATTCTGAAATGTTATATATTCAATCAATTTGATCTTTTTGGCATTATTTGCTATTTGTAGTAGGATTTTGCTACATATGAAGCCCAAAGTGAATGAAAGATAATTGTTGTTATAAAAATTAAGATTATCTTTTTTTCTAGTAACTGATTATCATGACCTCAAATAGTAATTTGTGTAGCTCACTGTTAGGTGAATTATTTCATTTTGTTGCACAGGCGTGCATCAAGAAGATGGTTTTTGTTTGGCTTTGCAGGCCACAGTTTCATTTTGGAATCAGAAAGCATGAACATTAAACTTACATAGATTAAGATGTATTCTATTTGTAATGTATTTGTTTATAGGTTTCCATAAGCATGTGGCCATAAATGGGTCTTTCAGTGGTTTATTTAGTGAATCTGAAGCTTTACATATTCAGTCTAGTTTATTTTCTGGGCTTCCATTCTACTTTTAGTAGTATTCTGCTACACAGATATCACTAAGATGTTGGCCCTTATAGCTGCCTAACCATTTCATAACATCACTTCCAATAGCAAAATGAACCACCTACATAGTCTAATTTACATTGCTGTGAAATGTTATTACAGCAGCTATGAAATACAAAGTTCCATGTAAAATCCATTGGCATGCAAGTGTATTTTGGGACCCCCATTTTTAATTTGCACCCCCTTTACCAAACATCAATGAACTTTACCAATGGAACGGGTACAATAGGTCTGCAAAGTTGTATGAAGATTCATCAAACAGGTTCAAAGTTTTTAGGAGCCAAATGTCTCCAGTAGCCCTAACTATAATATACATATACCGAATAGCTACGGCCACTGTGCAGTTACACTGAGGTCACACTTGCCATAAGAAGAGTGTTTTTTATTTCGCTAGATGTTAGCTCCATTTGAATAATCTTAATGATACTTAAAAAAAAAACAGTTCATTCACCTCAGCTCCTTTCTGGGAAGTTTTGGGGTAATTTGTCAAGCAGGTTCTGAGAAAGGGGGCCAAAAATACTTTTTGGTTCCTTCTTCAGGCCAAAATAAAAAATAATTTGCAGCATTGCGGTCTCTTATGGTAGCCTTTGACAGCCAGTGAAACCTAAACTAATGTTTGTGGTTTTAGATGTCTACCTCAGAATGATCTAATTAGAATGCAGTATAAGCAGTTGTAAGTGCACTCACAGTCACACAAGGACTAGACTAGTTCCAGTCACCCCATCATTTTGGACAACATATACAGATAGTTACTGAGTCCTTGGCTGCTCCTCATCAGTGCCTGTTCCACAAAAGTTGGGAATCCTTATTATCTTTAATTAGTATCACAGTCCCTATAAATGTTAGAAGACACGTTGACATCTTTCATTGCCCATATCTTGTGGTAATTTAATCAGGACTGGAGGACTAAAATAGCCCAGTAAGGATATTTCTTATTGACACTTGAAAAAGCAAATGAAGAGACATAGGGCCTGATTTAGAACTTGGAGGACAGGTTACTTCATTACAACAGTGATGGATTTCCTGTCTGCTGAAATCTAAAGCTCATTAAATCCAATGGGATTTAGATTTCAGCAGATGGGACATGTGTCACCGTGGTGACAGAGTAACTCATCCTCCAAGTTCTAAACCAGGACCATAGGGTTTGCTAAAAGATAGCACATGTATACATAGGCAAGGATCAAATCTACCAAGCCTTAAAAAGTGTTTTTAGATACCTGAACCAAAGTCTGTGTTTTTTTTCAGATGTATAAACTTATGCAGGTGCTTAGAGACTTGAGATCATTACAAAATTGTAACTTATCACTAATGTTCTAAATGTACTTCACGGCTTTGAAGCAGTTGTAATAAATTTCATAACACACTTCAAACTGACCCTATAAGGGTTTTATTGGTACTAACTGTTGCTCAGTGAAAAATGTGAATTACAAGTGTGCATTATGGCCTCAAATGAATGGATTATTAATATATCACTTGTAATTGGAAATATGGTTACATGCATGCAAAGGCAGATTTGGCCTGGGTCTTTGTGGAAAAATGCAAGCAGATATATGGAGTGGGGTAAAGGAATGCTTCTGACCCAAAGTTCAGGTTTAGTTTGAAAAACATTCTGGGAAAGCATTCCAGAGGACCCCAATCCCAAGGCCATCTCTAGGTCCTTTGCTGTAATTAAACTAATAGCCCCAGCTGCGGTGGGAACGGATTAGCAAACAAATTCCATTTGTGAATACAAATGCAGGAACAGGTGTCGGTTGGCCCTTGTAGGCCCCCCTTTCCTGAATTTGCAGCCAATCACAGATTAAATTGTGACTTGCCTAATTAATAATCATTAGGTAGGTTGCTTTGGGACCTCTTCTGAACAGGCAATTTTTGATGATACCTATAGGCTCATAGGTTTCAGGGCAGCTTGAACAAACATTTGTGTACCAGTTAGTGGCATACTGCATATAATGAATGGTTTAGGACTGGGTGTCGGTAACATGATGCAAAAAACTATCAACCCTCATGAAAGAAGCAGTCACTGGCAAATGTATGCAAAAGTTCAAAATGATAAGTAATACTACAGGCATAGTCCACTTATCTTATTGTAACAAACAAACCCAATTCACGACTCAATAAATTTCATACAATAAAAACATCAACAAAGCTACTGTCCCATGTCAGTAAAAGAGAACTGTATGCACAATAATCAAACATTAACTCTTAAAATAGAGTACAGTTAAATTTAAGCTAATATCATTTTAAAACTATCATCACCTGCCAAAGTAATTCAAAATGTGTAATAATTGAAATGTAAAAAATATTTTCAAGTAATCTAGCATTGGAAGGGTACATACCTTTGTGACATTATGTAGCATCCAACCAAGGGTTCCACTATCTGAAAGAATGTACGCAAAAATCTAACTACAAATGGGGGAAAATAACACTGGAAAAGGTAAACATTTGCAAGTATCCATATCAAAATAATGGAGTATCCTACAACACCCCCAAAATATTTTTAAAACTCAGAAAGTCTGGAAACCTGAAAATTATAAGGACAGTGTTATAAATAAGTGGACAAACTCCACAACACTTTCCTTGAAAATACCCTTAAAAATTATTATTAATACAACTCTCAAAGGAATCCTCTGTAAAAGGTGGGCAGAAGCTTTTGAATGAAAAAATACAACTCAAAACAGCCATCCACCACCAGTAAATCAGTAATCAAATATACTATACCTTACACAACTAGGTCCATATTTATGAAAACGTGGTGTGGCTCAGCAAGCCACCTTCCCGCACTATGTCAATGAGAAAGAGCAGGCATGCACCGTATTTAAGACAATACAGTGCATCCCTGTCTTTTCTCCTGCACTGGCGCACAATGGGTTGACTAACTCCAACGTAGCCACCCTTGCACCATGGTGCAAGGGTGTCTGTGTTGAATGCAGCATTGTTTTGTGCAGGAAGGGGTACCTTCCTGCACAAAACAATCCTGAGAGGTGCACACATAGAAAGAGGAAAAAATAAAGATATTTTCCTTGTTAAGCCCTTCCTGGGGAGGAATATATTTTTGGCAGATTCCCAAGTTTACCTGTTATTGTAAATCTGAGAATGTGTCAAAATCCATGGATGTTGCATGGGAACATACACACAACACCCATGGAAACCCCTCTTTGGTGCAGAGTAATGCAACTCAGAGCCACTCGGGGCCAAGCAAGACTTCATAAATTTAATTTTGTATTTGTGCTGTTCTTGCACCATGTTGCATGGTGCAAGAGTGATGCAAATGGGCTCATAAATATTCCCCCTAGTGTAGGTTTAATACAACACTGCAAAAGTACTCCTTCAACATATCTCCAACAACAAAGAACATCAGACTTGAAATATTTGCATATACATAAGCTATTTTATTTCAATTAATTTTCTGTTGGTAAGTCTTTTTTATATTAAATCATCCAAATGTGTCAACCAATGTGCATAATATCAGAATAATTTATTTTAATTAAATACATGTGAAAATAAATATCATTTTTTAAATTACAATAAAACTCTTTGCAAAATTGTACATAAAAATGACAAATATGTGTATTTCTTACCAAGACAACACGAATAAGTACTCTAGAGGGACTCCTGCTAGCATCTGTCAACGTTCAAAAGTCCTGGGTGTATATGTACTAATATATCTCAACTTCTAGAAAGCAGAAAGAACCCTAGTGGCTAATTTACTATTCTAACTCTGCTTCTAAAACCAGTGGGAAAAGTACCAGAATCCTGAGTGATCTCATTTACTGTTATGACACCGGCCCCAGACAGATTGGAAAAAGAGCAAAAAACATTGCAGAATTAATTTACTATTTAAGCTCCAGTCCAAACAACACTGAGGAAAGTGCCAAAGCCTTGGGAAGGGACATAGAGAATAGGTGGGGGTTTCGGAGTTACTTTTGTAACTCCAATTCTAGAAACGTACAGAGAGAGCAAGTATCCAGGAAGGGTAGTTTAATGGTCATAACCCCAGTCCCAGTTGATGTAAGAGCTAAAATCATAGGAGGAATTATTCACTCTTTTAAGTACAGTCCCAAATATCTCAATACCCAGGACAGTTAAAGGCTCATGTTCAGCAGATCAATACTCGGGGAACCATCCTTAATGATGGTGGAGGTCAGAAAGTGGGTCCGAAAGTGGTCTGTCCAACAAAGGGCTTTTATAAGACTGCACAAGATTCTCACAATCTGGTTCACTAGCAAGCCAATTGGGTGCTGGACCACCCCCTAATTATCTGGGTCAAACTAAGAATATAATTAGCAAAGGTGATGCAAGGAGGGAATTTGATCACCAGACAGAGTTACCAATCAACTAATTTGCACTTGTGGTAGCATATTTCTTCAGAAGCCCTACTGGGATCTCTGGTGGTTGGTAGACAGGGCATCACTGTGTTGTGTCTGCATCTCAGGGCTCCTTGGATTTGCAGGAGGCTTCCACACAGGCAAAGGCAGCATAAGCATGGCAGTCCAGCAAAGCTGTGGAAGAGGCCTTCAGTTTTGTTCCTAGTCAGGATGAATACTAGCAACACTCATGTCTACATTCTGCATAAAGAAAAACAGGAAGGTTGAAGCAATTCTAAACCCAAATTGTGTCAAATAAGCAATCCATCCACACTTTAACCGAGACCACCACAATACAACTCCAATGCATCCTACTCAACACACGTTCACTAGTTAAACACACCACCGAGGTCTGGGACACAATGTCCTCCCTCACCCCGGATGTCATCTTCCCCACAAAAACCTGGGTCAACCCCTCCTCTGCACCAGACATCGCCACAGCCATCTCTGAATGTTAAAAGATAACACACCGGGACCGAACAAACAAGCACAGAGGTAGAATCGTCATCATCTACAGGACACCATCCACTGCACGACATTCCCTGATGACTCAACACCAGTAATGGAACACCTCAACGTCCAACTCCACAAAGCACCATCAGAAGCACGGTTGCCTACAGACCACCAGGACCATGCCCCAGCTTCTGCAAAGCCATCCCGGAACACGTCACCCCATAAGCAATAGACTCTGAGCACTACATATTCCTAGGGGACCTCAACTTCCACCTTGACAACCCTAGAGACTCCACCTCCACTGACCGCCTGAAAAGCTTGAGCAACTTTGGCCTCAAGCTGTTCGTCACTGACCCTACCCATATCGCAGTACACACGCTCAACCCCATCTTCACCTCCAGCAACAAAGTCAGGTACATCCACACCACACTGTTGCATAGGCTCTCATTATTCTAATGAGACTACTGGATTTGGAGCGGCAGAATAGCCCGCGGTGTGGGAGACTAAGGTGGTCATTCTGCCCGCGGCGGGCGGCGGTCGCCGCCCGCCATGCGGTCACCGCCGAATGACCACCCCGCGTCAAAAGACCGCGGCGGCCATTCCAACTTTCCCGCTGGGCCGGCGGGCGCCCTCCAAAAGAGCGCCCGCCGGCCCAGCGGGAAAGCTCCTGCAACAATGAAGCCGGCTCCGAATGGAGCCGGCGGAGGTTCAGGGGTGCGACGGGTGCAGTGGCACCCGTCGCGATTTTCACTGTCTGCTAAGCAGACAGTGAAAATCTTTGTGGGGCCCTGTTAGGGGGCCCCTGCACTGCCCATGCCAGTGGCATGGGCAGTGCAGGGGCCCCACGACACCCGTTCCCGCCATCCTGGTTCTGGCGGTGAAAACCGCCAGAAACAGGCTGGTGGGAAGGGGGTCGGAATCCCCATGGCGGCGCTGCAAGCAGCGCCGCCATGGAGGATTCCCTGGGCCAGGGGAAAACCGGCGGGAAACCGCTGGTTCCCCTTTTCTGACCGCGGCTTTACCGCCGCAGGCAAAATAGCCCAGGAAGCACCGCCAGCCTGTTGGCGGTGCTTCTGCTGCCCTCCGCCCTGGCGGTCAGAGACCGCCAGGGTTGGAATGAGGGCCTAAGTCTTACCCACTGCAGGTGACACCTGTCACTCCAATCCGGGTTTTGCTCTGGCTAACTAGCAGTACCTCACCTCTACCCGAGGGCACAGATGACTGGGCAGCCGAGTGCATGACATAATTGGTTTCTCAGGGAAGCCGTGATCACTCAGGTCTTATCCGTTTCTCTCAATTACATTAGTCTCATATACACAATGACAAACGGAGGCAGTATATGTTTTAGTAATGATTTTAATGAAGCAACTGCATCCTAGATAGCAAAGTGTGAGCTGCAATAACCAGGACGACCCCGCATGACAGTATTAACATTGTGACAAGAAGAGTGAAGCATAAGAATAACACTACCATATTGTCACTACATTCAATAGACTATTTCCTACCTAGGCTATGATAGAGCACAACGTGTTAGGCTCTAATTCTCCCCTTCAGGTTCCCCTGGGAAGACATCATCCCCCATACCTGAGCAAAGGCCTGAAGTCTGCAAAACAGCTGTAGTGAAGCATTCGACAATCAGCATACAGTTGTGGTTCTCTGGCTGGAATCTCCCTCTAACATGTAAGGGAAAAGAAAGTGTTTTCATAATAAAACAGCTGATGTTCTAAGAAAATGTCCCTGCGTGAAGATATGTGTTTTCTGCGAATATTGGAGACTAAACTTATACCATGTTCATCGGCAACCCATCCTGCTGTAGCCTTGGAAGAAGCACAGAGTGAGCAAGAATGTCTTGTTTGAGAACAGAGTGCTGGCCTAGGCAAAACAGTTAGATAAACTGAAAATAAAACAAGATCATAAATGTGGCTATTGTAACAATAAAAAAATAAAGTTGAATAAAATATATCTAGGTTAGAGTGCACAGCGGCATGGCCTAGTGTGTTAAAATAACGTGCATAGAGCTATAGCTAAAATGGCTACACAACAACACCACTCACCTGGACTGACCACCTCAGCATACACTTCACCATCTCCGGACCCACATACCTTAGCACCATGCCCTCCAGATCAGAAGACAACTGGAACAACACTCTCCCCTCCCACCTCCCAGATTCCACACACAAGCCTGAATAAGCAGGAAACAGTTTCTTCCAGTTCTTCCACAACAAGATCCCAGCTATCTATGAAAACTTCAAATGCCAAACCTCGACCGCAGACAACATCAGCCAGATCACATGCACAAGCACGAAACCTCAAGCACCTTCTTACCCACTGGGAACTCCTCACCACGCAAGACACTATCTCCATCATCAACTCTACACTCGGGAGCAGCCAGGGACCCTTGCCACACCACATCTTCAACCTCAGAAGCAAGAAAATCGGTGATGAGCTCAGGAAGGTCCTGACTACCTCCATCACCATGATCTCCTTCCCAGAGAGCTGGAAGCATGCTTAAGTGAGGCCCCTCCTGAAAAAAACATCCGCTGACCCAGCTGAATTGAAGAACTACCGGCACATCTCTCTGCTTGTAAATTCAGCAAAAGTCCTGAAGAAAGCGATCAACCTGAAACTCACCCAACACCTAGAAGATCACAACCTCCTGGACCCTTCCCAATCTGGATTTCAAGATAACCACAGCACTGATACAGCCCTGATTGCAGACACATATGACATGAGAGCCCTCCTGGACCACTGGGAAACAGCAGCCCTTATCCTCCTGGGCCTGCCCACTGTGTTTGACACAGTCTCCCACCACATCCTGATCTACAGACTCCATAGACTTTACCCCATGTAAAAATAATTCTTATTAATACAACCCTCAAAGGAATCCTCTGTAAAAAGTGGGCAGAAGCTTTTGAATGAAAATATACACCTCAAAACAGCCATCCACCACCAGTAAAACAGTAATCAAATATGCTATACCTTACACAACAAGGGCCACATTTATGAAAACATGGTGAGGCTTAGCAAGCCACCTTGCTGCACTACATCAATGAGAAAGAGCAGGCATGCACCCTATTTAAGGCAATATAGTGCATCCCTGTCTTTTCCCAGGCAATGGCGCACAATAGGTTGCCTAACTCCAACATAGGCACCCTTGCACGTGGTGCAAGGCTGTGTGTGTTGAATGCAGGATTGTTTTGTGCAGGGAGGGGCACTTTCCTGCACAAAAACAATCCTGAGAGGCTGTTTCCTCTTTTATGTGTGCTGCAGAATGCAGCACACATAGAAAGAGGAAAAAATAAATAAAACATTTTTCCTTGTTAAGCCCTTTCTGCAACTCAGAGATTTGTGCTGAGTTACATTACTCGAGACTTATGAAGCCACTCAGGGCCAAGCAAGGCTTTCTTAAATGTAATTTTTTATTTGTGCTGCTCTTGCACCATATTGCATGGTGCAAGAGTGATGCTAATGGGCTCATAAATATGCCCCTGAGTGTACGTTTAATACAACACTACACTATATAACCCAAACTACAAAGTACACCTAACAAAACTGTCCAGCAAAACTACTCCTTCAACATATCTCCGACAACAAAGAACAGCAGACTTGAAATATTTGCATATACATAACCTATTTTATTTCAATAATTTTCTGTGGGTATGTCTTTTTTATATTAAGTTATTAAAACGTGTCAACCAATGTGAATAAGACCAGAATGATTTATTTTAATAAAATAAATGCGAAAGTAAATAGCATTTTTAAATTGCAATAAAACTTCTTGCAAAATTGTACATAAAAAATTATAGTTTAAATATGTGTAATTCTTACCAAGACAACACAAATAAGTACTCTAGAAGCACTCCTGCTAGCATCTGTCAAAGTTCAAAAGTCATGGGTGTATATGTACTATTATTTCTCAACTTCTAGAAAGCAGAAAGAACCCTAGTGGCTAATTTACTATTCTAACTCTGCTCCTAGAACCAGTGGGAAAAGTACCAGAATCCTGATGATCTCATTTACTGTTATGACACCGGTCCCAGACACATTGAAAAAAGAGCAAAACATTTTGCTGAATTAATTTACTATTTAAGCTCCAGTTCAAAAAACACTAAGGAAAGTGGCAAAGCCTTGGGAAGGGGCATAGAGAGTGGGTGGGGGTGTCTAAGTTACTTTTCTAATTCCAATTCCAGAAACTTACAGAGAGCGCAAATATCCAGGCAGGGTAGTTTAATGGTCAAAACCCCAGTCCAAGTTGATGTAAGAGCTAAACTCATAGAAGGAATGATTCACTCTTTTAAGTACAGTTCCAAATATCTCAATACCAGGGACATTTAAAGGCTCATGATCAGCAGATCAATACTCTGGGGAACCATCTTTAATGATGGTGGGGGTCAGGAAGTGGGTCCGAAAGTGGTCTGTCCAACAAAGGGCTTTTATTAGACTGCACAAGATTCTCACAATCTAGTTCACTAGCAAGCCAAATGGGTGCTGGATCACCCCACAATTATCTGGGTCAAACTAAGAATATAATTAGCAAAGGTGATGCAAGGAGGGAATTTGATCACCAGACAGAGTTACCAATCAATAAATTTGTACTTGTGGTAGCATAGTTCTTCAGCAGCCCTACTGTGGTCTCTGGTGATTGGTAGACAGGGCATCACTGTGTTATGCTGCATCCCAGGGCTCCTTGGATTTGCAGGAGGCTTCCACACAGGCAAAGGCAGCAGAAGCAAGGCATTCGAGCAAAGCTGTGAAAGAGGCCTTCAATTTTGTTCATAGTCAGGGTGAATACTAGCAACACTCATGACCACATTCTGCATGAAGAAACAGCAGGAATGTTGAAGCAATTCTAAACCTAAATTGTGTCCAATAAGCAATCCATCCACACATTAACAGAGACCACCATGATACAACACCAGTGCATCACACTCAACACATGTTCACTAGTTAAACACGCCACCAAGGTCTGGGACACCATGTCCTCCCTCACCCCAGATGTCATCTTCCTCACAGAAACGTGGCTCAACCCCAGCTCCGCACCAGATATCAGCACAGCCATCTCTGAAAGTTAAAAGATAACACACCGGGACCGAACCAACAAGCACAGAGGCCGAATTGCCATCATCTACAGGGACACCATCCACTGCACGACATCCCCTGATGACTCAACACTAGTAATGGAACACCTCAACTTCCAACTCCACAAAACACCATCAGAGACACGGTTGCCTACAGACCACCAGGACCATGCCTCAACTTCTGCAAAGCCATCCCGGAACTCGTCACCCCACAAGCAATAGACTCCAAGAACTACATGTTCCTAGGGGACCTCAACTTCCACCTTGACAACCCCAGCGAGCAACATTGGCCTCAAGCAGTTCATCATTGACCATACCCACATCGCAGGACACACGCTCAACCCCATTTTCACCACCAGCAACAGAGTCAGGTACATCCACACCACTCACTTGGACTGACCACCTCAGCATACAATTCACCATCTCCGGTCCCACATACCCAAGCACCATGCCCTCCAGATCAGAAGACCAGTGGAACAACACTCTCCCCTCCCACCTCCCAGACTCCACACACAACCCTGAATAAGCAGCAAACAGTTTCTCCCAGTTCTTCCACAACAAGATCCGAGCTATCTATGAAAACCTCAAAGGCCAAACCTCCACGGCAGACAACATCAGCCAGCTTACATACACAAACACGAACCCCAAGCACCTTCTTACCCACTGGGAACTCCTCACCACGCAAGACACTATCTCCATCATTAACTCTGTACACTCGGGAGCAGACATGTTTTCAACCTCGGAAGCAAAACAATCACTGATGAGCTCAGGAAGGTCCTGACTACCTCCATCACAATGGCCTCCTTCCCAGAGGACTGGAAGCATGCTGAAGTGAGGCCCCTCCTGAAAAAAACATCAGCTGACCTAGCTGAATTGAAGAACTACCGGCCCATCTCTCTGCTTGTCGATTCAGCAAAAGTCCTGAAGAAAGCGATCAACCTGCAACTCACCCAACACCTAGAAGATCACAAACTTCTGGACCCTCCCCAATCTGGATTTTGAGCTAACCACAGCACCAAGACAGCCCTGATTGCAGACACGTATGACATGAGAGCCCTTCTGGGCCACTGGGAAACAGCAGCCCTCATCCTCCTGGGCCTGTCCACTGTGTTTGACACAGTCTCCCACCACATCCCGGTCAACAGACTCCACCTCAGGGGATTCAAGGAAACATTCTCAAATGAATTGCCTTGTACCTCTCCGACAGAACCAAAAGGGTCAGTTTTACACCAGTCGCCTCAGAGCCCATGAAGATCATCTGTGGAGTCCCCCACGGAACGTCCCTCAGTCCGACCCTCTTCAGAACCTACATGACCCCTCCCTGACCGTCACAGTCAGATCATATGCACTCGACATCCTCTTCTACACCGATGACACACAGTTTACCGTCTCACTGTACGTAGATCCCTTCACCACAAAAGCTAACTTCCACAGATGCATAATGAATGTAGCAGATTGGATGAAGGACAACTGTCTCAAACTCAACATCGAAAAAACTGAAGTCATCATCCTTGGGAACAACAGCTTGCCATGGACTGACACATGGAGGCACACAAAACTCAGCACACCCCAACAGATTACGCCTGCAACCTCAGCATCATCCTGGATAGCAAGCTAGCCATTAAAGACCAAGTAGACGCAGTCTCATCCGCCTGCGTCCACATCCTTCCCATGCTCCACAAGATCTTCAGGTTGCTCCCAGCAGACACTAAAGCACTGTCACACAGGCCCTCATCACCAGCAGACTGGACTATGAAAACAAGCTCTACATAGGAATCGCATCAGGTCACCTGAAGAGACTTCAGACAAGGCAGAACTCAGCAGCAAGACTCATACTCAACCTCCCAGGAAGGACCCACATCACACCCATCTCAAAAAACTACACCGGCTCCCAATTCAGAAGATTTGCCAGCTCAAGCAGGTTGTCCCTTGCCTACAAGGCCCTGTACAATAAAGGACCAGTATACATCAACAAACGCCTGACCTAACACCAACTGACCAGAAACCTACGATGAACTTTCCTCCCCCTCACAGACCTTACACAGAACCGTCTAGGCAACACCAGAGGATGTTTTTTCTCGCACCTGCCAGCCAAGGCATGGAACAGCCTCCCCTATACCTCAGAACCATATCATCATTCCATCGATTCAGAAGAGAACAAAAGACCTAGATGTTTGAATTATCATTCCTCCATGCAGCAGCGACAGCTCCAGTGCCTTGAGACCCTCACAGGTGATTTGCCGCCCTCTATAAATGTTTGAATGATTGATGCTCACGAGGTTGGACAATGGCCACCCGCCATTAAGAGTTATTGTATCCTACAGATTGAAATGGTTCAGCTAATCAGGCTAATGCATAAATAACCTCATCAGAGGAGTGTCTGGGAGAGTCATGCCCTAGAATTGGGTTTTGGATTAATATTATTAGAGGGGTACCTCTCACCTCAATAAATGCAGTTTTTAAGTTCAATGAGAAACTCCACTTAGCCCAGGAAACTGTGAAACGAGTAGGAGGCAATTCCCTGGAGAAATTAATTTTATAAACATGACAAGAAAAAGTCTTAAAATCATTTTAGATTTTTCTTTTACTACAAATTGAATAGGCAAAATGACAAAAAATGGTTAAATCAGGTTTGTGGAATTGAAGATATAGCTTTTAATGTTCTAAACCACCAAGAAGCCTCAAAGTGCCTATCAAAGTCAATGTTCTGGGTATATTGGTGTTTAGGAATTAGACATTTTAGACAACTGTAGTGAGTGGGACTTTGGTAAGCCTAACAGGTCAAACTGATCATAGTTTTTACTTAGGGATTTTGCTAATTTTTGGTTTCCCAATATCTTTTAATGAAGGGCAGGACGGTGAAGCCTGCAAGGGTCCCTCAAATCCAGACTCATTGAATGGTGTTGAATTGCCATTAGCATGAATTTCTGAGCAACCTCTCTTGTTGAAAAGGTTTCTATTATGTAGGTCATTGGAACCTTCTTGTGTAATGGCATGCCCGGCTACTGAATGCTTTTGAGATGACATCTCTTCCTGCTCCTTGTGAAGGGCTGATCAGCTATGAAGTCAGTGTTTGCACCTTCCTGGGGTTTGAAATGGCTTCAATGTCCTGTACTGGCCAATACGTCACATTTAATTAGAGTCCTAATTTCAGCTGCTAGAGTTTAGGCAGCCAGCAGAACTGGCTTACTTCTGTTTAGATCACAGGCAACACAAGATACACTCTTTAATATTTAATGTTATACTACATTTCAGATATCTAGCTTAACCATTCAATTAAAAGTTTGAAAAAAGTGATAAATAACTTTCAAACAAGTTTCTGTTCTTTTCTGTAGCTAAATCAATAAGGGATTTCCATTTCTAATTCGGCCTTCTCAGGCGAAAATCTAACTTTGTCTGCACCCACAGTGACAAAAAGCTTTCTCCATCTTTTCATGATGGGGGACATACTTTTCTTGAACATTTAGGGGCAGATTTACAAACATTTATCACAAAAGTGACCCAAACAGGCAAAAATCCTTATTTTGGAGTTACCTTTCAGTGCAAAGCTTGCATTATGGTGGAAATTCACCTGAAAGCATCACAAAGCAGCACTCTGTGCTTTGCATTACTTTGCATTAAGGTGGTGTTTTGTTGGTGGCACATGGATTACAATGACCCATGGTTTCTGATGGAAAGCCCTCTCTGCTAATTATGATACACAACGTTGCATGTGTGCTCCACTGCACAGCACTCATCGAAATTGAGAAACATTTTAAAGTTTGTATAGGCATAGTATTTTTCATTGGAATGGTACCCTTGAAGTACAAAATCTATGCTACACATGATGCAGGCCCTTTTACACTATGGTGCAAAAGTGTTTGGGTGGGGGTAGGGAGCTTGATTGTGTGCCAACACTAAGGAGAGTGCAGGACAGAACACCATGTTAGTAGATATACTGTAGTACTGTCCTACTTTCACCCTCTCATGCAATACAGCACAGTAACTGATTGCTGTGCTGTGCTGTGCTGTGTTCTGTGACTTGTTAGTAAATCTACTCCTTATTATATACATCTACCATGCATTAAGCTTCCCCCTCTGTGGCCTTACAGACCACAAAAAGGGGTGACTTATCAAATGTATAAAAGTGTGCTTTCTACATATCATTTTCCAACCATATATCACTGCAATATTTAAAAAATGGAAGCCAGCCCGAATAAAATGGTATTCCTTAAAGTGATATATTTTACTCATATGTTTCACTTGTGTAAATGTACCCTGCAAACCTCATATGAAATTTAATTTTTGTGTCTAGCTGTTCCCAGTGCCAACTTACCATGGCTATACTGGAAAGCTAAAAATGCTAATTGGGTGTAACCAGTTTTGCATTATGTTTTCAGGACACCGTACATAAACATGAAAGTGCAGAGAGTTTCACTGTGCCTAAAGTCTTAATATTAATGAAAAATAAGCCCATAAAAAGGGAGAAAATCAGTGGAGGACTGCTGCAAAATGACCCTTTTTTTGGATGAACATCACCAGTTTTTATTTTTTTGGAACACACCTGCTGGTAAATTTGAATGTCTGGACTTGGCTATCCAGTGCACAGTGTATGTCCTCAGAGCCATAAAACATGTCAAAATCAGCTTAAAACCTCATTGGCACATTTAACTTTCCTTTAAGGCTAGAGTAAATGGTGTAGAATTGCACCCCTGCCACTGATGGACTGCTGCACCTTATTGTGACATTCACTATAGAGGTTGTGCAAAAAGTGCTTCAGGCCTACCCTGAGCAGCTCAACAGCATCAACTTGAAACCTTCTGCACATATCTTTCAAAATCACCCTTTTGACAGGTAGAAAAACATGATTTTAAAAATTAAGTCAGTCACCCCTAGGGGCACCTTGCTGCCTACAAGGTGAGTGAACACCACTTAAAAGTGGACAATTTGGGACACTAGAAATTACATGTTCCCCCAGTAACTATGCCCAAAACGACATTATTACTTGTCAGGCTGTAGCTGGCACATGGGAAAAGGCAAAGTATAGATTGTATACGTTAATCTGTAACTTTTGAACTGTACCAGCTACAAATTAAAATTCGACTTTTATAAAGTTACCTTTAACCTGCCAGAAGCTGCTGGAGGCTAACTTGCATTAGCTCTTTACTAGGGAGGTGTGAAATTCCTCCTAGGAGCAACACAATAGGTTGACCAATATGGGCAGAGGTGACTCTTCTGAGCTCATCCGAGTATGCAAGGTAGGCGCTTTGGGCATCCTGTTGGCTACACCGTGTCAAAATCTTCCTAACAGGCATGTTTGAGCCCCATGCCGCTTGTTAGTGCACTTCAAAGTGAGAGAGAGAGAGAGAGCAGGATATCAGGACAATTCTTGTATATCTCCTTTCTGGGTGCTGTAGGATCCTCTCTTTGTCCTACAAGACTTCTGTCTCCTAGTTGGTTGTAGATACAGGCTCCACTTTAAACTGGATTCTAGTATAAGATGTGGGAAGACACTGGGTTTCATTATAATGCATTCCCCTACACCTCCGCAATCTTCAGAGCCCTAGTTTTGTGTTGTGGCCAAAAGCTTCTGACATCATGAAAATTACATGGTGCATGGTATTTTGGTCCTGTTTGCAGTAAGGCAAACAAGAACCACTGAAGAAAGTAGGTAAGGATGCCTCTGGGAACCTTTAACCCACTGGTCAGGGAGTGAACAGGAATCACACCCACCCACTAGCTGGTGCCAGGCATAAAGGTGGCGTCCCTAGGAACCTTTTTTAGACATGTGGAAGAACAGAAGAAGTCTGGACCTGTTGTATGTGAACTGTGATGAGGTCTGAAGTACTACACCAGTATTCCTTTAAAGCCTGAACAAAGAAATTGACTCACAGGGACAATTGACTGGCCTTCTGTGTGGCTATGGGGTGCACCAAAAGCTGCAAGTGGCCTTTTCACTAAAATTCCCAGCTGACAAGTGGAAACTGGAACTTGGGCTGGACTTTGTCAGTAGCCTTCATCTGGCACTCTGAAAGTCTCTATGTGCCCCTGCCCATGAGTACATGGGGGATTATAAGTGCACTCATGTAGTTGATTGGGCAACAGGAAAATATCTGAAACGTTTGAAAACGTTTGCTTTAACTTAATTTACAAGGAGAAGCAACTAGGATAGCAAGCTACTCCCCTGGTTGCAGCCACTGCACCCCAAACTTTCAAATGATTTTGCTGACATCTAGAGAATTTGGGGAGACCAATTGATGGGTAGACATGTTGAGATTCTTCCCTTTAAATGGCACATAAAAGAGTGTTCCTGGGGACAAGTTCTGTAATTGAGAATTATATAAGGATTAGGGGGGCACAAACTCTGCCAAAAAGAAAGCCTAATGTAGAACTTGAGCATAAAAGTAAATGTGCCAGTGATGATGCAGCTGTTGAGATTGGTCTCGACGTTTGTTAGCACAGTAGTCTACACTGGAGATCTCAGCTATTTGTCAGAGGACAATCGAGCTGTACAGACGGAGGGTAGATTAAATTGTAGTGTCATTTGCAGCCATTACTTGCATAGCTCAGTTTCTTATAATTAGTGCTGGGTTGTAGATACTCGTGGCTTAACATCAATTAGAGTGACATTTAGCTGAGGCATTCTGAGATAGGATCTGGTTTGTCCAATATTAGTGGTTGATTGCTGTAGCTTGATTTAAACAATAATAGTTTGTGAAGAATGTCTGTTGTGAAACACAGAGAAAGTACAGGCATGTGGTAGGTATGAGAGAGTTTTAATGGGTATTTAACTGAATCAAGAACTGTATCACTGCGAATATTATTAATCTGTGAAGTATATGTCTGGGATGAAGGGAAATGACCTGTATTATCTATTTGATTAATAGATGACATATATGTCTTATACTTTACTAGGTTGAAAGAAATCTTCAAAAGATAGAAGTCCAAGTCAAATTTCTTGTGATTCTAACTAAAAACCTGAACATTAAATGATGGCCTTGGTGCACCTGTGCAAATAGTGACAGTGCAGCCAATCACACTTGTAGTCTCTGTGAATGTCATAGCTGCTGTATGGGTGGAGGGGGTCATAAAGTTTGACAGGGACCATCATGCAATCCAAAAACACTTTTTGGGCCATGTTTCATAGCTGCCCCATCTCTGTTGACAGACTATGATGGTGTGGAAATCTTCTTGCCCCTGTTATTTCCACCATTTCTAAAGAAGTTGTCATAATTCAAACAACAAAAGCAGGTAAGGGAGGCAGCACTGGCCATAATGAGTGCAGAAGCCAAAGAAAAGGAAGGAAAATAACAATGGGACTTGGAAAACTGGAGCCGGAAGATGAGGAAGCATAATAAGAAATGGGCAGAGAAGTGGTAAACACAGCCACAAAGATGTTGGATTGGTAACTGAGACAGAGTGAGACCATCTAAGCAAGGAGGGGTTCTCAAAAACAAGTACCCGGGGCATTAACAACTCTACTTCCCCAATAACTAGACCTGAGGCAGGGAAGGTCAGGAGCAGATATTTTCTAATGTTTCTGGGAACCGAATTGGAAAAGATAAATTCAGAAGGAAGACCTTCAATATGCCATAGGGACTGGACAGGTAAACATTTACTGTGCCAGAGAATCAGTTCTCTCTCCCACTGAATCTACCACTGGAAGTGAGGTTGTGGAGCAGCTGACTGTCTCCTTTTGGTAAGTTTCAAGGTGGTGGATAATTTTACTTTGTTGTACTTCCCTCATACTTAACGGATATGAAGGTGGCTTGGACATGCCTGGATGAAAAGTGAAGAGACAAAAAACCAGTGCCATGCAGGATTACATCTTACAGGAACGCGTAGCTCAGTGTAGCAAGTAACCCACTCTAATGATAAATTAACAGGCAGCTAGTTCTGCCAAAACATTAAACAACCCTGATAGAGGTCACTTTTTACTGAAACATCTCATAAGGCGAAGAGGGTAATTGAATAGTCACAGAACAAAAAGAGTAGAAAGTGTCCTCCCAGTTGACCAAGACCAGTATCATCAAAACAGAAAGGGATGCTTGCTCTTTATATCACTAAAGACATTTGACTCAATCAGAGAAGGCTGAACTGTGTTCTTCTGGAACTCTTTAGCTAGAAATAAAAAACTAAGAATATTAAAAAGCTGAAATTATCTTGCTTATGCACAAGGGGATCATTACATAGTACTTTTCAATCTCTGAAATAAGTAGCTAGGGATAAAGGAGGACCAAAACTAATGTTATTACATCGAAGTGAGTCTGACACTATAAAAGTGGACAAGGAAGTATTTGTTATTCCTGCTTATCAGGCTACCAATCACAGAACCGTTTTAAAGCATTGACAAAATGGGCAATTTCCCAGGGCCTCTATATATGAAGGGAACATTCAGAATCCCCAGATTCCCACATGGAAACCAGAATATTTTTCAACTTTAAAACTTGGTGTGCATACCTGGCCTGCCAAAACGTAAACATTCCCCTCTCATGCAGTTGATGTAAAGTTGTTGGAAGTAGAATTCAATAACGATCCAAGTAAAAAAGATGCAGCTTTATCAACTGAGTTCCACAAGAAGCTGAAACCTGGCTTTTCAATTAACCAACCTACCATAGACAGGGCTAGGGACACTCATCTGCTCGTTGCCAGAATACCCTCGCAGGTAATGGTGTGTTTTACAAATGCACATACTGTAACAACAATGCTTTAAGCTTTCATTTCATGCTATTTAGTCGACAGACAACAGACAGCTAGAGCTTGTGGCTGTTTTTTTACGTGCCTTTGCATTCTTTGGCATTAGAAGAGCCGTAGTTAGCAGAAAATGGGTGGCTCAGATTTGCTCAACACAGAGAGCTCAAAACAACATTCTTGCCCATGGCTGCAAAAATGCTTAAGATGTCACTGATTTATCATTACAACATACAATCAATATATTGTTCAAAACTTTTGTTGGATCACTTTCCTCTGTCATAAATATGTAATACGTTTCTTTGCCCATGAACATGCTTCTGTAATGAAGCATGCACATGTGGAAAGAAATTCCTGTACACAAATAAGGGAGAGACACGTTCTGTGTAATACACTGACCTTCACCCCATGACTGCCTCTGTTCCTTGAACTAATAGGGACGCCCTCAACTAGAGAATTAGATTATATATTGCATGCTTAAATGTATTAATAGCATTTTAGCTGCCAGCTAATACCATAAACAAAATAATGAGAAAAAAACATTAAAAATCTTGCACAGATTGCACCGCAATGCCCTATAACCATGGTTATCATTTGCTCAGTTATCTTATGTGGATGGATGGTGCTAGAAAAATGCCCCCGATCAATAGTGGGGCACCATCTTGAACACTGACAGCTTGGTTGATAATATTAACATTAAGGATATTGGTTTCGCCCACTTTGCTTCACCTACAAAAATAACCTAGGAAGTATTTGGTAGAGCAGGAGTCCATTAATGTATCTATGTTATTTTGGAAACTATTATGACAAGAGTATGAATGGGGGACTAGCTCTCTTTAGTGCAACATAAGCAGCGACACTAAAGGTAGGAACAAACTGTACCCAAAGGATGGTTGTTGTTTACTACTCAGTGAAGGATAGTGGGTCAATTTTCCTTAATTACATTGAGGCCAGAGGCACCCTTGCTACACCATCAAGTTTCTCTGGTATGCCAGGAAAATATGTGTCAGGGGTCAGGAAGCAGCCCCAGGAAAAGTGCAATAAGTGGTTAATCGCAGATACTTCCATATGAGGAATAGGATTCAATCATATTTCCATTCGGGAATTACAGATTCCATGACATACAGCATCATTTACATCACCTACTACTGTATTGTAAAAGTACTTGTATGGAGTTGCAATTCTTTTTAAAGTTTATTGTGGCCAACATTGTTCCTGTGTTAGCAGGAGGGGCAGAGTTCACTGCAGGAAATGGCATGGCTTGGGCCTGATTTCCGACTACAGCTCATTTTAGCTGCTGCACCTGCCACCTAGATTGGAATTAATTACTTCGATGTTTTTCATCCTTTACTATAAAAGTTTACCTGTTATTTATTGTTTTTTCTCCACATGGAAGGCACAGTAGTTGCTGTAATTACCATTAAGTGTAAACAGGCAATTTCTCCATCACCACTTAGATCCAAAATTATGAATTCTACTGATTCATCTTTATCCATCATCCTGGAAGAATTACAAGGTGTTAGGTCTAATGCTGATAATGGATAACTGATATAATATTGATGCATAACATATCAAAGCACAATATTAACAACAAGGGTATTAGTTTTTCCCACTTTGCTTCATCTACAAAAATAGGTATTTGGTAGAGCAGGAGTCCATTAATGTGCATTCCCTTGAAAGTTAGAATCTATGTTATTTTAGACTCTGTATTCTGAACAATAAAAATAAAAACTATTGAATGAACAAATATAATTGTTAAAAAGATGCCTATGTTACTGAAGCTGGCCTACCGCTGCTACCGCAGATGCTGTTACCTGACCAGAAATGTCATGCCCTAAGCGCCTGATGTACCATTATTAGGGACACCACGAACCGCATGCGTCACGACATCTGCAGAACTGGCCGCCTGGCATGAAGTAGGAATATATACTCTAGAGGATCTCTATTCCGAAGGCACATTCCACACTCAGGATTCACTGATGGAGGACACTGGCCTATACTCAGTCCCCTTTCTACTGTATAGCTCTCTCAGACATACCTTGCAGCATGCATGGGGGGCCTTCGCAAGGGAACCCAAGATACACTACACACTGCAATATTTGCATGTATTTGGAGAGGGATGGCATTTAATACACTGGATGGCAGATTCTTTATGCACACACACATCCGGCCCACTTGTGGCCCTCCGAAGGAGATGGGAAGGGGGCGGGGGGGACCTTCACGGACAAGGAATGAGAGGCCATATCAGTAACTCATGTGCATGTCCCACGCAATATGCAACAAAAATATAAATAAATAAATAATATGTCAAAAATATTGATTCACACAACATTGACTATGGGATTAGCACTAAAAGAATTAAATAATCATTAGTGAAAACATTAAAAAAAGTTTTCACATAAAACAATTTCTTCAAATGAACCCCAAACTTGTTTTACACATATCTGATTCAAATAAAAATATATTCTATCATCAAAATATTTACCTTTCAACCCCAAAAATATGCCTAAAATACCCAACATTAACTTCCAAAAAATGTAACATTAACCACAAAGAAAGACTAACCTGAATATATATATATATATATATATATATATATATATATATATATATATATATATAAAAATATATACATGTGTGCATGTGTGTATATATATATATATATATATATATATATATATATAGATATAGATATAGACAGGACTCAACTATTCAAACTATACTAAATCATGCAATAAAATAGAATTATAAATAATCTTTAACCAATAAAATCATCAAAGAAACAAATCAACAATACAAAAGGGCACACTAATTTAAACAACTGAATACTTCAAAAATGACAAAAGCTGCAGGACAGGGGAACTCTGGCCAGTTCTCTCAACAAACCATTAAAGAAGAAATATAGACATTTCAACAACTACATAATCAAGTATGTAATACCTATACTTAAACTAAAATTAACTGTTCTTAAACTTCAAAATGTAAAATACAAAATACATATTAGTGCATTCTCCCACTTTTATCTTTTTACATACGCTTTCTAAAAGAAAAAATCTACAACTTGAAAACCAACAAACTCCCAGAAAATAACAACTATAAACCAGCAAAAGTATATCATAAAGTAACTATACATAAATAAATATCAAATATATACTCACCCAAATAGAGAACAACCATAAACCAAACAACCTCAACCTCTAAAAAACTACCAACAAAGTACCAATTAAAACGAACCTGACATTTTTTCTAATTTAACAGAAAAAAAACACCTGCTCCACATTAAAGCACTCCCAAATGAAAAGCTGCAAAACATCTCAACACAACATACATGTAAGTTAACAAAATAGAAGTAGTTGCATTATTTAACATGTTAATAACAAACATGCAAAAGTTAAAATATAATATATATTCATACTATTACGCTACTTAGAGATACAATGACAGAGGTCACCAAGTTTATTGCTTCAGAGAAAGGAAAGCAGTTACCGAATACCATCGGTTAAATCTGCTGCCAAGAGACTGCATCATCAAAATACATAAACTGGAAATGTATTAAATATTCTTCTAATACATGCTACGGAAGGACAACTATAAAAGTTGATGTTGTAATTCATGTAAGAGAGCGCAACCACGCCCTGAATATGATAGAAATAGAAGTAAAATAACTATTGCAGGATATAAAAGAGGCAAGCACTAGCTCCCAGGAACCCACAAGCAAAATCATGAAAGTTGTACTACCTAGAGTCCCCAAACAGATAAAAGGCCAACAACCACTCATCCCCACCTTAAAACAGTTAACCCCTTCACTGCCAGCTCTTTTCCCCCCTCAGGTGCCAGGCCTTTTTTTTTGCTATTTGGGGTAGTTTGCGCTTGGGGCCTCATAACTTTTTGTCCACATAAGCTACCCATGCCAAATTTGTGTCCTTTTTTTCCAACATCCTAAGGATTCTAGAGGTACCAAGAGTTTGTGGGTTCCCCTAGATGAGGCAAAGAAATTAGCCAAAATACAGCACAAATCTAGTTTTTTTTAAAAAAAATGGGAAAAGGGACTGCAGAAGAAAGCAAGTGTTTTTTTCCCTGAAAAAAGCATCAACAAAGGGTTTGCGGTGCTAAAATCACAACCTTCCCAGCTTTCAGGAACAGGCAGAATTGAATCAGAAAAACACATTTTTTCAACACAATTTTGGCATTTTACCTCGACCTACCCCATTTTTACGTTTTTTTGTGCTTTCAGTCTCCTACCAGTTAGTGACAGAAATGAGTGTGAAACCAATGCTGGATCCTGGACAGCTAAACATTTCTGAAACGTAGACTAAATTCTAAATTTAGAAAGGGGTCATTTGCGTAGATCCTTCAAGGTTTTCCTTCAGAAAGTAACAGCTAAAATAAAAAAATATATAAATTGAGGAGGAAAAAAGAGCCATTTCTGTCCACGTTTTCTTCATAACTTTTTCCAGCTATTACACATTTTTGAAAGCAATATACCATTATGTCTGCTGAACTCTTCTGGTTGCGGGGATATATAGCACTTGTAGGTTCATCAAGAACTCTAGGTATCCAGAGGCAATAAATGAGCTGCACCTTGCAATTGGTTTGCATTGTATATTGGGTGTACAGCAATGTATTGGGTAAAATATAAAGAGTCAAAAATACGTATTGTTTTACTTGGGAGACTGAGGGGAACGCTGTGTGGTAGGAAATTTGTTGCAGTGAACCTCTGGGTAAGAAAATGTTGGGGGAATCCACACAAGCCACACCTCCCTGGACTCCTCCAGGTGCCTAGTTTTAAAAAATGTCTTGGTTTGGTAGGTTTCACTAGATGAAGGCCTCACGTAGGACCAAAAATGCACGTGCTCCCCCCCCCCCAGAAAAAGAGGTGGTTTTGTAGTGGATCATATTGATGTATCCACATCCTTCTGTGTTGTTCCAAACACTGACCATTGTGAAAAGAAACACACTAAGGTTATGTTAAAAAGACCCCTCACCCACCAACCAAGTTGGTGGCATACTTCAACATCGGGGTCCCAACCGAGACACCCAGCATTTCACTGGTGTGCTGCGACTCCTGATTACAGCGGAGCATGTTTTGTCATTTTTACCACATATACTGGTTGGATTTGGCACTGGGGTGAGTGATGGTTCAGTAGATCAAATTTTATTAACAAAAGATTTCACAAAAATGAAATGCACTGTTAATAATTGAACAGCCAAAAATCTGAACCAATGACGCACAGCTCGTGAGCTGTAAAGCCCCGTCAAGGCACCAACTACTTTACAGTCCATTCACAGACCTTTCCTTCATGACATGCACAAGACCATTCACGCCGCCAGCAGCGGGCCCAGCACATTACAACACCCGCATCAACACACAGCACCATTCAAGGGCCCATCACTTTCATAGGCCCACATGCCTGATACAGCAATCACACCAGCTGATGAGAGTGTGTGGACTGGCGTTTGGCTGGCAGTGTGTTGCAGTGGCCAACAGCAAGTCACTATTTACATCGCCACACAAGTGCCACTCCACGCACACCGCCAGCCAAGTGCTACTCCACGCACCCCGCCAGACAAGCGCCACTCCACGCACACCACCAGCCAAGCACCACTCCATGCACACCGCCATCACCTTAATAAAAAAAAAAAGAAACCATTAACTAATTATAAATAAGTACAAAACTACAAACACAAAAGGTCTAAATAAATACGTGACAGTAATGCCAACTGTGAAACTGAACATATGAAAATATAAAACAGCCAGTTTATGCTCACTGTAGTTCCCAGTAATTCTGGGTGTGGTAACTCCTGAAACAGCAAGCCGCACACAGGACAGGCTTTGAAGGACAGTCCGGGCAGTACATCCGGCTCTCCCTCTGGATATCCCTTCGGGCACAGACTCTACATTTCTTAGTGGGAAAGTCTTTTTTGGGAGTGGGAGGAATGTGTTCAATATAGCGGCGATCTTTCAGTCTAGCCACATCCTCCACTACTGCTACTCTAGGAGCTCTTGCCTTTTCCACCACAATAAGGCTCACTATCACCGACTACTGAAATTAAACAAATTTCATCCTTGACTCAAGGGAACAATCCTTGAACACAATAAAAGCATTAAAAGTTGCTAAATGAAACAAATGGATGGCCAACCTTTTATACCACACGTAAGACTAACGAACAGCAATGTAAGGTTCCAACCTCTGATCTACTCTATCAACATCACCCATGTGCTTGTTGTAGTCCAAAATGCATGCAAATTTGGGCACTTCCGCAACCTGACCCCAAACAGTCACAGGGGAAGTACTCTCATCGTGGATGGTAGTTAGTATATACACATCCCACCTGTAGGCAAATTTCAGAGCTAGCAGCTTATTATTATGCAAGGCACTGTACTGTCCCCTCTCAAGTTTTTACAGGCAAACTCCCTTGAATAGCCTTTGCGGTTAGAACAGATTGTGCTACAAGCAACAGTGTCCCCTTTGAACAATTCCTTAAACAACTGCACTCCAGTGTAGAAGTTAGGACTTGAATTAAATACTGCAAAGAGTAAATATATGTTGCACAGAGGTAAAAAAAAAGAAGATTGACCATGGGGGATGATTTTCTTGAACAAGTAAATGTCTTGCCATTAAGATAGCTGATAATTTTACGTGGGAATTGCGAATCAGGAAGAGCAGCCGGATTATTCAACATAGATCCAAGGCAATTCCCTGCACATATAAAACAACTCATTTGAGAACAAGAACACCAGAATTAGATTCTTATAGAGCAAAAGGGCAAAACTCAGCACAATACAGGGCAGACTTCTGGAGTTTTCACAACCCTGACAGCCTGGCTCTCCCAGAACATAGATTTGAAAATAGATTTGTAAGGTTCCTGGTAACTGTACCAGATAGTCTTCCATGGTTACCATTGTTTACAGATATGAATTTTAAGATAATTTTTCACTGAGTTACATTGAAGCTGTTACTGAAGCAGGCTATGGTTTAACACAAAAACGCTAAGCTTTAGAATTGGTCCTAAAGAATTGGTGCTATTGGACAGACTGTGAAAAATCCCATGGTTGAAACATGTTCATACTTGGTTGTGTAAATTAGGTTTAAGTGACTTATGGGATAACCCTTCCCTTATTATAAGATCTACTGTTGGGAAATTATAGGATGCAGCACCATATGTTATGTTGACTAGTTAATTTCTAGTTCTGGAGTCTGTGCCCATGACAATTTCAGTGCATGCTAAATGTTTATATGTTCGGTGTAGTTTGAGGACCCTACCAAATTGAAACAGAACACCGTGAGATGGCAACAGCACAATGTGGATTCTGCTCTATGCCTAGCTTGTAGTGTAGCACCGGAAACAGAAGAACATGTTTTGTTCTTTTATCCAGTGTATCAACACATCCACACAGCTGATCTGCAAGAACATGAGCATAAGACAGTACCTTGTTGGCGTAAGGATCCTAAAATTGTATTGTATTGGTTTTTCTGTAAGCAAGTTTTTAAATAAGCATGGTGCAGATGGAAGTCTATTCTGAATCTTGCATCTGATTAGTTTAATGATCTGTTGAATGTTTCAATTTTTTTTAATCATTCATGTTTGTTTATGTTTATGTCAATGTATTTCATGGAACTTATATTTCCAAAGTAAACAATAATTGATTGATTGACTGAGTGACATGTCAGTGCATTTTAAGAACCACTGTTTTCTTGATTTAAATCTGCAGGCCAAGTCTTTTCTGCAGGGAATTTCTAATATTTGCAGGACCACCTCTGTAGAAGAATTTTCGGATCCTGCCTGCAAACACAGGAAAAAGTAGTAAACCTGATAATGACGTCGAAGAGCAACAACAAACTGAGGTACAGTGATGTCATGGGCGTATTAAGTGAGCAGTGCCAAGATATAATGGTGAAGACTAGCCCTTTGCCAGTTATGCCCATTACATCTTACAGAGAAGACCTGCACAATGGCGCACCATATTTTCACCAGACTGCCTGCAGCCTTTCTACCTCTACAAGTAGACTAGCACGCTTTTGAGCAAAACAATATATCACCACTGATTCTTGGCAAATCGTTCCTATGTATTTTCCCGCTGCCTCTCACATTGTTTTTGCATCATATCAATTTTGTTACCAAATAGTGTGCACCAGTGAATGTTTATTAGGCAGCATGAACAAACATAGGAGTGATGTACTTGCTGCTTGCCTATCTATGCTGGTTGATGCCATAAATGCAGGGCGTTCTGATAGCTCAGCCATTTTGGAATAAAAGCGGTGCTCAGCAGGGCGTGCTGATTGGGTGGAAGGAACACTTCCCCTCCAAACACCCACATTTTTCACAGATGAATCATGGCGTCTAGTCTTTTAGTTTGCCACATAACACTTCTTTTCTGGCTACTGACTACAGATAAAGATAATAGTGTAGAATCAAAAACTACAAGCAGAGCACCTGCTTTCAGGATGATGACTAAATACATACTGGAATTCTGAGGCACAGAGCACATGATGCGTTACAGAGGAAAATGTGTGGGATCGCAGTGCTGGCTGTGTTCATGAGGAAGGGCTTGGTAGAAGCTCAATGCATGTTGTAGCGCTTATGGAGACAAGTGCACTGGCTCTGGACCGAATGATTACCAACACTAGGTTAGATCTCTGTATTGAAAGTAAGTACTCATAGTTTCATCACCACTGGTGGTAAGGCATTGTCTGAAGGGGTAAAGCTCATCATTTAATATCATGAGGGAGGATGTGGGAGCTGACAGGAGCACAATCAAAGTTTCAGTTTTGGTAAATAAGACAGGATACAACCAAGACAAATACGCCCGACCAGGCTTCCCCTTCATGCACGAAACCTTATATTGACATACGAAACGTACAACTTCAGAAGACGAGAGAATATTTTGCAGCACACACCAGGACTCCAATAAGGCAGGAGAGTGTATTTCCATCTTCCTAGGATGTGCTTTAAAATCATTTAATGGAAGACTTTCTGCACATAGTTCTTTGGAGAATAGAGACTATTGATGGCTGCGGGAAGGATTTTCTAAGAACACAGACGCAATGGCAGCCCCTCATGATTATTGTTTATAAGCAGCTGTTTGATTATTTATTATCATGGTAATTTACATTTATAAACATAATAGTCACATTGGGTTTTACATACCTGGATCTTGAGACCGTTACGGGTGGGTAATGCGCTCTACAAATACATTGATTGATTGATTGCTGGAATGCACTGTTGCCACTCTGAACACCACTGCAATAGCCAGTTATGCACATCTGTCGGCCCATGCAGCCAAGCTGTTTCCTTAGCTTACACTTTCAGCATTCCAACACTTTGTGCTATATCACAACAGCTGTCCACACACTGCTATAAACCTATTCACAGGTGTGCATTTAAAATCTACCACTGAACTACTATCTTCTTTACAGGAAAATAATGCTGGAGAAGCAGAAAAATCTAACTTTGCTTGCAGAAGAAACCTGCAGGAGCTTGTAGGTGAGGAAACCACTCAGAAGAGTAAGACACACAAAAGGATAAAGAAAGAAGTAAGTGTTAATGATGGGATTAGTGTGAAATCACCATTAAAAACATCACCTACAGAAGTGGAAGCAGTGACCAGTAACTCAGTACTACAGGTAATGGTTTGCATGATTGACATATACACCACTGATTTCATTTTCCTTCACCCTAATTCATTGGATCACTGGGCACCTTCATACAACTGATAGTATTTGTGTGTCAGGGGTTCTTTTCACGTTACTATCTTTAAAGCCCTTTACTATTGTACTCTACCTGGTCCAGGTCAAACTCCCATCTTAAACCGATCCTTCTATCTCTTCTCTAACATTACCCCTTTCCTGAGCCACATGCCTGTTTTGATCTATCTTCAATTGATGGTGTCTTTGCATTTTTATTTGGCCATGTAGCAGCTGGTAGAGACAAATCAAGAACTGCATACCTCCTCTTTTGCACTGTTTTGCTTGAGCCTTGCAGTCCGCTTATTGAAACCTTTCTGATGCTACTGTAATTCTGTGGTGTGGAGATGTGATCCGTCAATCAGAGGGAAACATTTAATTTATTTTCCAGCTTAATCAACAGAGAAGCAAAACTAATACAGAACAATGTAAAGTATCGGGACAACAGTGACATAAATCAAATGAATCTACCTCTTAATCTGGAACATTAACCAAAGGATCGAGACACAATTTAAAGAGTGTAAGAAACATATTCTAGATCTATGTTGGCCTTAAATGACTCCATGAGTCCTTAGAAATGTCAGGGTTACTGACATCCTATACAAAAATGTTCACACTCTACTGGTTCTTAAGATTCAAAATTAGCTAAACGGATTTGGGGTCAGATGAACAAACTAGTCACAAATGCTCCAAATTGAACTTTGAGTGAAAAAAATGCTTTTTGCGATGTATAAAACCCATTTGGTCTATCGGTAGCAGGTTACAGAATGGCAAAATAGCTTTAGAAGGGAATAAAAAATCTCTAGTTGGAAGGGGCGTATTTAGGGCATCCCTTCCGAACAGTGATTCATTATGGTATGTATCAATGTTTTGCAACTGAAATCCAGTTGCAAAACATTCACATTTCACTAACTCCCAGGATGGGGTGTGATGCCCATTGCAAATGTGGACACCTTCCAAAGCTTGTTGGGGAGAAGGCAGAGGCCTAGGTGAAAACAGACTTCTCTTCAACATACTTTTAAAAAGTTTTAATTTTTTAAAAAAATGAAGCCTTGTTTGCATTGAAAAAAACTGCATTAAAAACAAAGGGCCTGATTCACAAAGGTAAACGTAGACATTTGGCCTAAACTGAAACCAAACATCTAAGTTCATGACTTTGGGAATTTACAAAGGGCATTTACAAGTAGTATCTTTACTTCTGCACTGGGGCGGTCTTTTTGTCTACCCTGAGTGCAGAGGTAAAGACACTATTCGTAAATGCCCTTTGTTAATTCCCAAAGTCGTAAACTTAGACGCTTGGTCTAAGTTTAGGCCAAACGTCTAAGTTTACCTTTGTGAATCAGGCCCAATATTTTAAAAGTGATCTCAGACATGGTGGTCTGATGACCCCAGCAGGCCACCATCCCTGCGATAGCCACCAATCATGGTGAGTTGCAATTTACCTCAAGAAGACTGATGCTGTAGATTTGATTTGGAATTTTGGGAACTAACCTGAATTTCTTTCTATTATTCTCGTACCTAGAACCAAAATTGTGAGTCATTTAACAACAACATCGTTTTACACAACAACCAAGAAGAGGCAACCTTTTATGTCATGGCAGCAAGGGTCAAGATTACGATTTAGTATAGAAATTGGTGTATCAAGCGGTCCCTCACTACATGAGAGCCTCTTATGATTTGGTGGGTGAATGTAGTCTTAGCTCAGTGCAAGGGCTGACTATCTTGCTACCAGGTTTTAAAACAATTCATGGGGTGGGCCTGTTGAAGGCTTTGCAGAGAAAATTTTGGAATGGCCTGCTGGAGGATCTTCTTAATACAAAAGGCCACACTAAATTCGGAAAATGCACAGAAATGTATCTTTTTTTAGACTACACCTCACCTAGGCTTGCAAAGTTGTCAATGTATTCAGCCTGACTTAATTGCACAAACCAACTTAACAACTTAACATCACACAAACATACACTGTGAAAGAGCTTTATCTGAGGGCCTGTACTTGTAGCTATGAACTACATCTAAGGAACATGAATGGCTTTCATGCTTCCAGCATTGCAATGAGTGTGCAATAACCTGTATTGTTGCCCTGTAAAATGTTTTAGTTAATGTAGGAGGCTTGCCTAGTTTGTAGTGGGTACCTTGAGTACTTACACCTTATACCAGGTCCAGTTATCCCTTATTAGTGAAATAGTAGTGTTCTAGCAGCTTAGGCTGATAGAGGTAGCTATAGCAGAGCAGCTTAGGCTGAACTAGGAGACATGCAAAGCTCATGCAATACCACTTACAGTTACACTGTACTTATACACAAGTAAAGACACTACTCAGTGTTACCAAACATAAAGGTATTTATTTGGGTGACACAGTACCAAAAATATCTTAGAGACAATACTCCTTCTTGAGGTAAGTATCATACACAATATATACACTAGACACCAAAATTAGACAAGTAAATAGTCATAGAACAATGCAAACAGTAGGAAATCCTATAGAAAGCAATGGGAGAAAATAGGTCTAGGGGCAACACAAACCATACACTAAAAAAGTGGAATGTGTATCATGAATTCCCCCCTGGACAAATGTAGTGTTTTTTTGGTCAAATGTTGAGGTTTGCAAAGGATTCTGGGTAACAGAACCTGGTCAGAGCCCCACAAGTCACCCCATCTTGGATTCCCCTAGGTGCCGGCTGAGCTAGAGGCCAAAATCCACAGGTAGGCACTTTGCAAAAAACACCTCTGTTTTCTGTGAAAAAATGTGATGTGTCCACGTTGTGTTTTGAGCCATTTCCTTTCGTGGGCGCTAGGCCTACCCACACAAGTGAGGTACCATTTTTATCGGGAGACTTGGGGGAACACAGAATAGCAAAACAAGTGTTATTGCCCCTTGTCTTTCTCTACATTTTTTCCTTCCAAATATAAGGCAGTGTGTAAAAAAGACGTCTATTTGAGAAATGCCCTGTAATTCACATGCCAGTATGGGCACCCCGGAATTCAGAGATGTGCAAATAACCACTGCTTCTCAACACCTTATCTTGTGGCCATTTTGGAAACACAAAGATTTTCTTGATACCTATTTTTCACTTTTTATATTTCAGCAAATGAATTGCTGTATACCTGGTATAGAATAAAAACCCATTGCAAGGTGCAGCTCATTTATTGGCTCTGGGTACCTAGAGTTCTTGATGAACCTACAAGCCCTATATATCCCCGCAAACAGAAGAGTCCAGGTGACGTAACGGTATATTGCTATAAAAAATCTGACATCGCAGGAAAAAGTTACAGAGTAAAACGTGGAGAAAAATTGCAGTTTTTTTACCTCAATTTCAATATTATTTTAATTCAGCTGTTATTTTCTGTAGGAAACACTTGTAGGATCTACACAACTGACCCCTTGCTGGATTCAGAATTTTTGAAATGTTTAGTTGTTTGGGATCCAGCATTGGTTTCTCACCCTTTTTGGTCACTAACTGGAAGGAGGCTGAAAGGACAAAAAAATAGTAAAAATGGGGTATGTCCCAGTAAAATGTCAAAATTGTATTGAAAAATTGGGTTTTCCAATTCAACTCTGCCTGTTCCTGAAAGCTGGGAAGATGGTGATCTTGCCACCGCAAACCCTTTGTTGATGCAATTCTCAGGGAAAAAACCACGAGCTGCCTTCTGCAGCCCTTTTTCCCAATTTTTTTGAAAAAAAATAAATTTTCACTGTATTTTGGCTAATTTCTTGGTCTCCTTCTGGGGAACCCACAAAGTCTGGGTACCTCTAGAATCCTTAGGATGTTGGCAAAAAAGGACGCAAATTTGGCGTGGGTAGCTTATGTGAACAAAAAGTTATGAGGGCCTAAGCGCAAACTGCCCCAAATAGCCAAAAAAAGGCTCGGCACAGGAGGGGGAAAAGGCCTGGCAGTGAAGGGGATAAATGTTTACTTATTATAACATGACTAGAAGTAATGCCACAAAATCAGAAAAGGCACACAGGATACGTATTTTTCTTGTTGGCTCTGTGACCATTAATGATGTTTCCGTGTGATGTACCATCAACCCTAGCTTGGGCAACAACCGGCAAGAGTCATCTTTGCATCTCTTAAATGTATTGTATAAATTAATGAGTGTTTTGGCCTGGGAGAATTTCTGGAACAATATTGCCATCAATTGCCACTTTAGATCAAAGACCTTAAAAAAGAAATAAATACTGCTATTTTATATTTCAGTTTAGCAAACCCAAAGGCACATTACTAAATTTGGGGAATTTGTTGTGTTTCCAATATATTATAAAAGCATATAGTGGGAGATATCCATGCTGGACCAAGCCCCTTTGTAGAATCTTTGATCATAGGGGTTGCCACGTAACTCCGAGGATGAGCAGAACCAGTCCTTGGAAACCCATAGTATTTTTCACCTCTTGAGTTAACTTCTGAGTTATTTATTGCTACTATGGCACATTAGATGAAATGCCACATTATAGATGTAAATGCTGCTCCTGTACATTTTTGGCCTGATACGCATAAAGACACTTAGTAGATTCAGGGGTCATGCCTGCTGTTCGCAAACTTTAATTTTTTACAAACTTTTTCTTGCACTGACGAACTGCATTTTAAAGAAATTGTGTTTTTAGACATTTTAGAATCCATTTCTATGTAACTGTTGGATTTTATTCACTTGATATGAATGTAATATTTTGTACCTTTTATGGCTCAGGGAGCTGAAATAAAGGAATACTCACTCACTCTATTGCCATCAAATGATCTAAAGGACAATTTGAAGATATTGACTTTCTGATGAAATCACCTGGTATCTATTAGCACCTTTCTGGTGTAATGCTTTCCAATATTGCATGATGCTAAAGATGCATTATTTTCTACCAATTTGTCATTGTTCCTGTTAAGAAGCATAATATTGACAGATGTTTACTCTAACTGGGGATCTTCACTGGCCACTAGGTCTCTCTCATGGTTTTTTGTATTTGAACTCTACATGATTTGTTTATTAATATGATTTGGTCTGGTTTCACCAATAGCACCACACACGGTGTAATGACATTATATGGTTCTTTGTATTTGTGTATAGAGCTTCAAGATTGAGAAGGAAATGTAGCTGTTCCATAAAAGTTGATAATAAAATAAAGTTAACATTTCCTTAGTCGTACCTACTACAGCTGTAAAATGTCTTTGATGCATTTATTAGCCTAATTTCTGAATTTTTAAAGATGAACCTCTGAAATGATCCACTAAGATTATGAAAGACGAATAACTGACTTGTACATTGCAAAGACAACTATTCTTTTGTTTACTTGACTTTATAGAGGATATATTGAATTTCTAAAAAATGTGATTTGGCTTTGGAACTCTCTTTTTATTATTTTTCCAGGATTCCATTTCAGATCGTTCTTCTCCTGTCTCCGAGTTGGAGAGGATTCCTGATGAGGTAGAGCAAATTCATGACATTTATAGTGCCTACAAATTAAGAGGTTTAGGAGAAATGTCATTTAAATGGCATTTCGTGACTTTGTCAATGCAATCTCCAAGTCTAAAATTGCATAACTTTATTTACAGGAACTCAATTGTGTTTCCCGTTATTTTGAAAACAAAACAATTGCACAATCTTATTTAAATGTTTAGGTATCAGAAAATGACAGCTTTAGCTGCCTACTGGAAGGACCTATTATTTACAAAACACTAAGGCCCTCATTCCAACCCTGGCGGTCATGGACCGCCAGGGTGGAGGGACACGGAAGCACCGCCAACAGGCTGGCGGTGCTTCCAGGGCCATTCTGACCGCGGCGGTAAAGCTGCGGTCAGAAAAGGGGATCCAGCGGTTTTCCGCCGGATTTCCCCTGGCCCGGAGAATCCTCCATGGCAGCGCTGCTTGCAGCGCCGGCAAGGGGATTCCGACCCCAGGAAGTAATTAACACCGCCAGAAACAGGATGGTGGGAACGGGTGTCGTGGGGCCCCCTAACAGGGCCCCATAAAGATTTTCACTGTCTGCTTTGTAGACAGTGAAAATCGCGACGGGTGCAACTGCACCCGTCGCACCCCTGCAACTCCGCCGGCTCCTTTCGGAGCCGGCTTCATTGTTGCAGGGTCTTTCCCGCTGGGCCGGCGGGCGCCCTTTTGGCGGTCGCCCGCCGGCCCAGCGGGAAAGTCGAAATGACCCCTCGCGGTCTTTTGACCGCGGAGCAGTCTTTCGACGGGGTTATTTTGGCGGGCGGTGTCCGCCGCCCCCCAAAGTCAGAATGACCCCCTAAATATTCTTTAGTCCTGATTATGAGCTAGGAGGTGTGGAATACTTCTCTACAGGACCCAAAATGGCCAGAGTTTTCTGGGTGTTGGATCACAGGGCAGGATATTACCACAGAGAAATTCTTCCACTGTTGATGTGAAACCTTGCTTTGCAATGCATGAGACTATTTTCTCTCCCTATTCTCACTTTTCATGTCATCAATGCCATGACCCTTTCTTACCACCCCCCTTACCTCTGTTTTAAAAAAAACGCTTTTAACCACCTGCCTCGCATTTGGCACATGGTCATCTTAAAAGGTTTTTGTGCATGTGCGTAATGCGTTGTAGGTACATTTGAACACTTTTGTTTTATTTCAGTGAGTCAGTAGCCATCTTTGAACAGGACCCAACTATCATGGTTAAGGTCTTTTACTCCTGATGTCCAGGGATACGACCTTCAATGGGCTCTGGGTAACTGGGCCAAGTAGCCCTTCAGCACTTGACTCTTAGTAGCAGCGCAAGTTGAGCATCTCAAGGCTTTTCAGGGAGGCGGTATAAACAAGGAGTACATAGGCTCACAACTAAAAGTATGAGCAGTAAACTCAATAAATGAAAGTCCAGCCAAATACTTGCTTTTATGCAAAAAGTACTATTTATATAGAAACATAATGTGTAATATGATCCACACTAAATACTTACACAATCTTAAGGAGGTCTATATTCTAGCACTGTCCACATGGGCACCAACGTTCCACTTGTCTAGTTAAGGACTGAGGGTTTTCTCCATTTACATGAGACAACATCCAGACTAGCCCCGCTAGAGTCTCAGAAATCCAGGAATAAATATTTAAAAGTCAATGTCCAGTGCCTCGGGCACCATAGTGAGAGCAGATTCCCCCCAAAGAAATATGGATGTTCAGGCTTAACGGCTCACAGTGGAGATGAGACAGAGGCCCAGGAGTGTTCAGCAGTCCTGAGTCAAGGTAGACTTCAGCCGATGCTGGCAATGAGCGGGTATCTATTTGTGACCGACACAGGGTCAGGTCCTCCATGTCTCTATTCTGTTGTCAGGATATGTACCTTCGGACTGTGATGGCAGGCCTGGGGTGCTACTCCGGTCTTGATGCCGAAGTAGCATCTCTGGGTTCACAGTTGCATACTGTTCATGAGCAACGACCCGCATCTTCTATTGCTGTCCCAACCTGATATACTGGAGTCAAGCACCACGCAGTTAAGACAGCATCCCTCTTTGAGTCACAACACTGCACAGAGCAACAGCCCTATACTCACCACAGTGCTGCACCAGGCGATGGCCCTTCAGTTCCACTACGGCCCCTATCTGGAAAACAGGGGGGAACGTTCAATGCACAAGGGTGGACAGCCCGATTGGTGCTGTGGTCCTGACAAATCTGAACCTCACACTCTGCTCCCAGGATTCACTCAGCAGGATCCCCACTGGACCTCGTTCCTTCCAGGCGATCTCCTTCTCCTCACAGGTTCCTCTGGTGTCATGTCAGGCAGAAACTGATGCTCCAAGCTCTATAGAGAATTATCTTGATAAGATGGCTGATGTCCCCTTACCCAGGAGGAAGACCGGAAGACCCGCTGTATGAGATTTGAATTTTATTTAATGGGGTGAGGACCCACTTTGAATAATAATCTCAATCAATGTCAGGGTAAACTACAAAAGTCACTAAATAAATCTGTGATCAACCCTCTGGTAGGTTAGCACAGAGCAGTCAGGCTTAATTGAAATGCACTGTGTAAAGTCTTTATGCAGTACTCAAACAGTAATAATGTGATAAATAACACAGAAAAAATCCCAAATCAATTTAAGAAAACAGACAATATTTTAATAAATTGAATGACACCAGAATGGAAGTAATCCAATCAGCAGAACCAGAGATGATTTTTTAAAGTTTTAATTGAAAATAGTGCCAAAAAGTGCAAAGCATCAACCATGTGAATCTGGTCATGTTAGACTCGGTCAAAGTCAAAAGTTAAGGCTGACCTTGATACAGGGACCATGTTTGTTTGATGGAATGCTTCTTATCTTTAATCCCATTGAAGATTTGATGTCTGCAACGGCAGTTTCAATGCCGGTCCTGGTCTCTGTCGATTTTCTAAGCAGAAAGATGGCAAATAGTTTTGAAGTCCCAATTTCCTGCAGTATGGGGACAAGAGGATTATCCTTTAGCACATGCGAAGAGTGGCTCCACTTGGGTGTAAGGACTCACTCAAACAGATGCAGCAGCAGGATCAGGGCAGGTCTAGTCAGAACTGGTCAGCAGACAGATGCAGGAAGAAATGTCTCTGAAGCTTAATATGTCCCTGTAGATCAAACAGAAGGTCAGCCAACTGACCCTTGTTGTCAGATCTGGGGTCCTGGGTTGAAGGCAAGCAGGCTCAATCTTCCTTACGGTTCTTCAGACAGCCAGACACAGGTCCAGAGTACTCTGACAACAGATCTGTGGCGTAAATGTATGCCCAGTGCCAGCAGGTGGGCAGTCCTTTGTCACCAACCTAAACTAGTTCTGCTCAGTTTCTCCCTAGTCTCTGGGGTTGAAGCCCAGAAACAAAACTAACTAACTGACTAGAGAAACAAAAGGGAGGCAGGCCAAGTATTTAGCTTCATCTGTCATTGATAAGGTAGGCATCATTTGAAGTTCAGGAAGGGGCTGGGCACAATCCTCAGGCTATCCTGTCAAGGAGGAAACACCCTCCCCACACCCAGAGGCTTTTCCGACTATCTGGGAACAATACACATCTAACCACAGGAGCGCCATCAGGGGTCAGGTGACTGTTAGAATAGGCAGGAAAATAACAACTTTCTAAAAGTGTGATTTCCAAAATTGTAATATGAAATTTGACTTGCTCATTAAGCTTGGTTTTAAATCACTGTTAAATTTAGTCAAAACTGAATTTAGCACTTATTAAATGTCATAGTATAAAATAGATAGCCTTGCTATAGTGAAGAATAACTTTGGAGATTTTTCATTGCAAGGACTTCTAAAACGCCAAAAATACTTGCCCTGCTTTTAAATACCATGTACCCTACCCTATGTGTTTTTAAGGGATACCTTAAGGGTCACTTATGAATTTAAAAGTAAAGGTTTAGGTCTGGCAACAGGTTTATGTTTCCAGGTTAAAATAAACCCTTAAAACTGTGCACCCAGGCTGCAGTAGCCAATGTGGAGAGATGTTTTAAAGTGTTACTAGTAGGTGGCTCAATGAGTGCTGCAGTCCACTAGTAGTATTTAATTTTCAGTCTGTGAGTAAATGCAGTATCATATACTAGGGAAATACAGACAGATTAAATGTAACAACCAGCTTTATGCCAATTTTAACATGTTTGAAAGGAAGAGCAAAATACCTTTCCAAGTGGTTAGCATGGGTAAAGTGCACAGAGTCCTAACAAACAGGGGCCCAACAAACAGGGGCCCAGCAGCAGAAGGCAGTCATCTGGGTGAATACCACACAAAAGATGGTCATTTCCAACACCTGCAGGCCCCTGTCCTGGCCACAACAGGCAGATGTCATGCTGAGCATTTCCACACTGACGTACAGCTTCAGTTTGAACATATGGGAATCTGAAGCCCTCCTTTTTATAAACTTTTTCCAGGCACAAATATGACTTAATGTCTCAGTCTTTGAAGTTTGTATTGTGCAGTTGCCAACTTTAAAGTGCCTACCCCTTTGTCCTGCTGTCTTTTCCAGAGAGCCATCTATCACAGCAGGAGTGTCTCTAAACCTAATAGCCCTAAGCACAGGCCATGTGGGGTGACTTGAAGATGACACCTAGATGTCAACCTCACTGATATATGCTTATCCAAAGTGTTCAAAAGCCCCCCCAGCCCTACTCTTCGTGATTCCCTTCTCAGCCCCATCTCCATCGTGAGACGTGAACAGGTCCCTTTGACCAGTGACATCTGTCAGAATCAAACACCCTCTATCGAACTGATTTGAACAGCCTGACTCTTCCTTCCTACAGTGAGTGCCGCAAACAGCTCTCAGGGAAGCAGCAATCCACAAATCTATCTCGGGGGCTCCTTCATCTCGACATGCTCCTCCAGCAGACCCGGGTCTCCTAAAATGAAACCCAGAGACTGCAATCTACTATTCCCTTCACAAGCACACATACATCCCTGCATGTACGAACAATATGCATGCAAGTTTCCATGTATGGCACTCCTTCAGAGGCACATATACATCCCAATGGGCTCCAACAGACCTGCTCTGTCTTCCATGTATTATAATACTTACAGGCACACATGCATCCCAGTGTGCACATGTCTACTCTCACATTGAGTGGCGCTACATTAAACCCATATGCAGGACAAGGGTGAGCTAAGCACACAGCAGCAGAATTTTACACCAGTTATACTCTACTGCCACAGGTACAAAGGCCTGGTCACTACACTGAGTGAGCTGCCACCACCACCCTTGTGCTAACTTATCTTGCAGTGAAGGCGGTAGCCTTCCACCACACAAGAGTAGTGCTTTGGGCGCCCGTCCTCTAATCAAGACTGCAATCCCTAGAAAGGCCTAGGTCCTGGCACACACATATGATCTGTGCTCACATACAACCAGAAATCAGCACCAGGTATCAAGATACCATTGCAGCTAGGGCACTCAGGGCAGCGGTGCATGTCAACTACCATGCAATGGACTTTTTTGTCCCAGCAGCTAGTAATTCAAGGACCCACACGTTACTCCTCATTTGACACCACAAACATGTCATAGCCAGTAAACTGGGTGGTGATACCATCCAATACTGGTAACATCAGTGTGGTGTTACCACTCCATTTCCCAGGCCAAGCCATCAAGAGGGCAAGGGAAGTGGATGAAGTGGCCACTAGTGCACTGTTTTTAAAAAGTCAAACTTAATTCCATTTCAGTTTAATGAACTTAGAAATTACTTTCACCAAACTGCTGTTTGTAAAACTGATGGAGTACAAAACAATATAATGCTCTCTGAAAGTTGTGGAATTACCTTTGCTCATGTGAAATCACCTTTGCTGTAGTATTTGTATAGTTGCCAGAAACGTACACGAACAGGTGAGAGGGCTCCAAAGTTGTGATTTATTTCCAATGAAGAAGAAGCTCCAGCCACAGCTTCCAACAGGCTCTCCCCCTGCAACTGTCCTATCACAGGTTCTACATTCAAGAGATAACAGATAATAGATACCATTCTATATGGAACTTAATGCTATATTGATCCTATTATGGATAGAAAAGAGAGTGAGGATATTCTTTGTCACAGGACGAGTAAAGGGAAGGACCAGTGGTTACATCACTGGGACTAAATCTCAATGTTTGGGGCTAAAGGAGAAAAAGAGTGAAAAACGAGAATAAGCCCACAGAGGAATGGGAGAGACAAGACAATGCTTCGAGATATAAAAAAGATTCCCAGGAGTGTAGACCACCACATGTGAGGATAGACAAGATAGAGGAAGTCCATAAATACATTTAAATGTGATACAAAGAAAGAGAAAGTGAAAGCAACAATGGAAGCCACTGAAGAGAGTCATAGATAGAAGTGAACAGATCAGCAAGAGGCCATTGTTGAGTCTGTCTTCACCAGAATGGGTTTGAGCTACCAGGGCTGTCGCTGAAACCAAGAGAGAACCTGATTCAGGGGAAGACTGAAAAGTCTTGCACAGCTCAGCACGATGCCTTGAGCCACCTAGTATCAGGTCCCTTTCGATGCTCTGCACACTTTGAACATAAGCTGTGCAGAGGTGCTTGTGAGAGAGCAATGTCTGTGTACAAGGTGTTGGAGAGGGAGGGGTTGCAGCACTGAAGGTGTCCTGCTAATAAAGGCATCTGTATAAACATGTTTTACATTTCAAGATCCTTAATAAGAAGGAATCTGAACACCTAAAGTGAATGATATTTGAAACAAGTCTGGAACCAATCCCAAACTTTTTAATGTTCTGCAGCCTATTTAACATTAGCTCAGTCAAGTCAGTCTCAACCCTAGATCAAATAAACTTTCATCACACACTTTGAAGTCAATATTCTTCAGATCCCACCCACAGCATCCATGTTTTCAGAGGCACAACATTGTGATGCTACTAGAAGCGTGCTTGTGTCATAATCTTATCACATGTGTGACATTAGAACATATTTGTAATATGAAACTATAGCATAGGCCAGTGGCTTATAACCTTTCAACTTCTGTGGACCCCCACTTAATTATTACTGGAACCTGGGGACCTCTCACTATGTAATTACTGGAAACCGTTGAGCCCTGCCTAAGCATTTTTAATACTTTGAACCTCAAAACATTACATAAAAAATACTGAAACAAGTATTCATCAAACAAATACACAAATGATGAAAAAATGTATTTATTTCACACAGAAATGTAAATAATCTAAGTTTGAATGGGAAGGTTGGAGGGTGTTTAAAGTCAATTGAATCAATCTCAAAATGCTCACTTCATTTTTAGATTCCAATTTCAAACTCCTTCATTTACAGATGTTTTTAAGTTTTGCAATTGCACATTTTGCTTCTCTACTTATATGCACTTTATTAATCTGTTAATATTATTTAATTTTCGAAGTAGTTGTGGACCCTCCAAGTGGTCTTCACGGACCCCACACAGGAAAACAGGTTAAGAACAACTGGCAAAGGCATTTATAGGGAGATTGTCCAGATTTGCAACTGCTAACCGACCATATACCCTTTTCCTCAGAATGTGAATCTGCCTGTATGGGTGAGAAATCACAAAGCAGAACAACATTTTGAAAGTAAGGTGGAATGTGAGAGAGAGCGAGAGAGAGAGAGAGAGAGAAAATACCAAAACGCTGCAGTGCTCTTGGACACCACTCTCAGCTTTGAAGTCTTATAGGACAGCATGGAAATTCACACTTGTTCCCCAAAAGATAAATAATTCATGGCTTTGGGATACCTCCACTGTGAACCTAAGCCATCCTGGAAGGAAGTCAATAAATCAGCGATAGGCTAGGGACCTTCTGGAAAGTGAGGACAGGAACAATGACACAGAAATATGACAAAGCCAAAATGAGACGCAGAATGCAAAGTCAAAAAATGCAGTGGTCACAAAACTGGACAACCCACAGAGGTAAAAAGAAAAGTGGTGAAGGACGTGGAAAGGTGATCGAAATAAACAGTAAGCAAAACACCAATGCAAGACTGCAAGTTGCCAAGGAGCTTACATTCACTAAATATTCCCACTGCTTATCGTGACCTGGAAGTCCCACCCTTGACCTTAGTTGGCTTGCAAGTCACACAGTACCAGCCTGCACAGGCTGGTCCACCATAAAAGGAAAGCACAGCTCAATCTGCACCCTCCAAATTTGAGACATAGTGGGATGGGAACAACTTCACCTGCAAGATTATGCACTATCTCATTAAACACATTTTGGCTCAATGAGACATGGCAAATAGAAGCATCTGAACTACTAGGATACAACACAATTGATGCTCCTGCAGTGAGATCAACTCAAAAGGGGCGGCTGTCAGGGGGTCTTGTGTTTTTGTGAGGGAAAGAGTAAGCGTAAAAATTAAAAATCTGAATACTGGCCACATATGGCTTTTGGGAATCATAACAACCTTTCCAATGAAGGAGTCTCAGAAACTATTAGCATTCAGGGCCTCATTCCAAGTTTGGCGGGCAGCAGAGGCCAGACGCCAAACTTGATAGATCAGAAGACCGCCACTCCGGTCTTCTGCCCTCTGGCCCGATTATGAGTTTCCAGCTGGACCAGTGGGCAGAAACAGCGTATCCACCCGCTGGCCCAGCGGGAAATTACCCACAACATTGACTCAGGCATGTGATTGGCCACTGCTGGTTTCTGACAGAAATTGTGCCTTCCCAGCATTACAAAAATAATGATAGCAATTTAGAACCAAATCTGAGAGGTAATTGTTTTGTTTTTTCCCTTTTTCTTTACATTAAGGCACTTACTCCAGTCAATCTTCGGATGGTGTGAATCTGTTGCAGAGATACATATTGTACTTATAATTTGCAATTAAAATCAAAGCACATTTCTAGGTTTATAAATGGAAACTGTGAATGATGTGGGTGCTATTCACCAAGGGGTTCAGAAAGACACTAAATAAACAACAAGAGTGAAGATCGAGTTGTCTATGATATCACACAGAAACTGAGGTGCAAAACATCTTTCACTCACTTTTACACATGTCTAATTTTATGTTATACATGGCCCACCCAAATCATCTTCCCTTGCATCCAATTGTTACAGAGGGGCGGTGGTGGTAATTGGGAAGCCATACAGAGCATGGCCTCTCCTGCCCCTTCCAAATATTAACAGTGATCTTCTGCCACCAACAACGACAATGTTCTGTGCCCTCTGACCTCCTCCCCTCCCAAAGCGGTGCTACCTCTCAGAGCTGTGACAAAGCAGCGAGGGACTCTTTATGATGAGGCATCACTGGGAAGCAAACCACTTTGACTGCAGTATAGCATCGACTAACCAGACTTAGGGTCTGATTTACATGCTGGCAGGTGGAATACTACGTCACAAACCTGGCTGATATCCCATCCCCTGTATTGCGATCTCCATGAGATATCATGGGATCATAACACGGCGGATGGGTAATCCGTCACATTTGTAACAGAATATTCCCATTCCGCCAACATCTAAATCAGGCCTTAAGACTCTTGTAAGACTCAATGTGAGCCATACAGAACTAGATTGTCTTCTATTTGTCCCATAATGAATATTCAGCACTTACATTTCCTGTTTTAAATCATGGTTGCTGGTAAAAGGAAAGAATAGTTACTCACCTGTTCTTCCTTTTGAAGGTGATACAGCCAGTCGTGTTAAGTGCTACAAAATAATAATAATAAAACTAATAAAACTATAATTTCTTTGGTATGTTTGGCAATGTGTGATCACATTTATTGTAAGTACAAAAGCAGGGCACATAATTTTTACACCACTTAAAAAACTGCCTTCACCTCTGTTTCCATCCATTCTTTGAGTCATGTACAATTTCTTTTTAGTTCTGTGTTTGTAGTTATCACCAGTCTGTAGTCTGTGGTCTATGCTCACCTTCCCTCAGGCAGTGGTGCTATTGGAAAACATCATCCCTGGTCTGGTTACAGAACTCCTAAGCATGCAGCAGATGTTTGCACCCTCTTCTGCACCAGTGTTACTCCTGTATTACATAAGGGGCAAGTGTTTTCACCCTCTTTCTGCACCTGTGCTACTCTTGTATTACATAAGGGGAGGGTGTTTGCACCCTCTTTCTGCACCTGTGTTACTCCTGTATTACATAAGGGGTAGGTGTTTGCACCCTCTTTCTGCACCTGTGTTACTCCCGTATTACATAAGGGGCAGGTGTTTGCACCCTCTTTCTACACCTGTGTTACTCCCATATTACATAAGGGGCAGGTGTTTGCACCCTCTTTCTACACCTGTGTTGCTCCCGTATTACATAAGCGGCAGGTGTTTGCACCCTCTTTCTGCACCTGTGTTAATCCTGTATTACATAAGGGGCAGGTGTTTGCACCCTCTTTCTGCACCTGTGTTAATCCTGTATTACATAAGGGGCTAGTGCCTCTACTCTAATGCCCATTGCATGAGTGCAATGTAAAAGGGACATTCCCACGTTCGCATACAAGGATGGTTCCAGGCAAATAAGGGGTGCCATCATATACGCTATCAGGAAGTTTACTTCTTACTAATAGTTACATAGATATTAAAATGGTCAACTATAACATATTATTATTTTTTTATTTCAGACTCCGTTTTATGTGTTTGATAGTGCCAGCGCCGCTTTTGATGAGTTCATCCAGGAAAAGGTACCGCGCACCTGTGATATGTTTGTTTTATATATTACATTAATTAGGATCAAAGGTGATCGCTAAAACTGTGGTCAAAAAAGCTAAACCTGTGGAATTTGGTGTAATTGTGTTCAGCAGTTTTTGCTGTTGCCCTGCCTAAAGAAGTCTATGCAAAATGCATGGGACCCCCCTTTTTTCTCATCCCCCACTTGACGGATCACAGCGACACCTCCCATGCACAAACTAGGGGAAAAGCAGCACTTTTCTGGAACATTTGTGGAGATTCGTCAAACAGTGTCAAAATTATTGGCAACACAAAAAATGCATTCCCTATGGGACTGCTGACATAACTATAACTACACAGTGGCGACCAATGTAACCACATCCAATAACCAGAGGTATGAGCTTATCATGGCTCGCGCTCTTAGCTTTACATGCATATTGGAGGCCGTATGACAGAAACTATTTTGTTGACTAGAAATATTTATGCCGGTGGTAGCTTACACAATTTTTTCCTTTATAGTTCTACAATATGATCTCCTATTGGGACAGCCATATCATCTAATTAGCTTCTTGTGGCCCAACTCAGATTTACTTGGACCTTAGAATTACTTTCCATCAGTCTGTATGTTCTTTGATGATTTGCACTGCCCCCTGCTTCATGTCATAGGATCCAACACTTGAGACTACTTTACTATGTGTTCAACCTTTTCAAGACTTACTTGATTCAATATTTAGTCGATGACTTGCTTTTTATATTCAGATTTGTAACTTCAACGTATTTACATTAGCCTTGAAAAAATCACTTACCACAAGGAAACACATCAGCTGGATGTTATTGTGACGCATATTGGAATTTACAGAGTTTCCTACGATGCAAGAAATGTATTGTTTTGAAACTAAGGCCTAGAGAATCTTATGTGGTAAACTTTCAATCTTACTTTTGGACTTCTACACTTGTGCGCATGGTATCTTTATTTAAGTGAAAGGTGAAAATCTAATAAAGAGTTATGAAAAATATTCATTATCAGATGAAAAGAGATCATGGACCCAATTCACAAAGGTACACTAAGGCTTAAGTGTAAGTTTACTACTCTTTGGTATTCACAAAGGTATTTGCTAGTAGTGACTTTACTACTAGTAACGTTACTACTAGAAAACTTACTAATAGTAAAGTTACTAGTAGTAACTTACCCATGCGCATACCAAAGTGTAGTAAAAATAGACTTAAGTGTTAAACTTAGACATAAGTATACTAAGTTTACTACCTTTGGTATTCATAAAAATAAGTCACTACTAGTAACTTTCCTAGTAGTAACTTTACTGCTTTACTTTTTTATTACTAATGTTACTAGTAGTAAACTTACTAGGAGTAACTTTCCATTTGTGAATACCAAAAGTAGTAAACTTACACTTAAGTCTCGTGTAGGAGGCTGAATCTCTATATGGTTCACTACAAAGAAGTACACCGTGCAGAGTCCATAGGATCCCCAATTGGTTGACAGAGGCAAAAGTCGATAATACCAAAGCTCTCTTTTGTGGTAGTGTAGCAGTGATGCTTATCAGAGGGTAGTGCTAAGCATTTGTTGTACTCACAGAGGCAATAAATGAGACTCACAGTCAAAGAATAAATTCGAGACCCATTTAGAAAAATAATACTTCTTTTTATATATGTTTTGAAACCAAGAACTTTGTTAAAGGGTAAGTACTGTTTTCAATATCAATTTTTACAGGTAAGCAAAATGTTCAAACCTGTGCGCCTCAACATACAATGCAGTCCTAAGGAAGGAAAAGTCATGCATAAAAGCAAGTACAGTCAGTTTTAGGAGTTCACCTTCAGGGTTTGGAGTTGTAAAGGCCCCAGGTCCAAAGTACTATCAGTGGTTCATCACAAGACACTCGAGTTTCACCGGGAGCAGTATGCTGGTGAGGTTGTAGCTGGATGCGCTACGATGAAGGGGAGGTCCACCTAGACCCAGGTTGCACAGGGGGGAGCTTGTGGACAAGTCCGAGAGCTCCCAAGTGGAGGCTTGAGTTGCAAGGGGGCCCAGTCACTCCTTTGGGATCCGGGCCAGAATGCTTGGATGCAGAGAGGATAGGGCAGCTTGGTCTGGTGCGCAAAGATGCTCCTCAGGGTCAGGGACAAACAGCTTTTAGGTGCAAAATCAGGACAGCTAGGCCACTCACAAAGTGGGTCTTAGTGGTGCTGACGGCCCTCAATGATTGCTTGGTCCTGGTGCAGTGAGAATCCCAACTGGATTTTCCAGAGCGCGGGTACCACCTCCTGGTCATCTACGGTGTTAGTCAGGGCCAGGGATCTGCAAGGTGGTGGATGGGACTCTGCTTTTTTGTGTCTTCGTAGAGAAGTAGCTCCTCAACTCCAAGGGAGACTGGTGGCGATTCTCAAGGCGCTGGCAGGCTACCAAAGGCTTTCTCCAGCTTTGCAAGAAGAGTCCCTGTATCAAGAGAGAAGCAGGCAGGAAGGGTTTTGCCCCAAGAAATCGACAACTCTTCTGCTGTTCTCACCAGACAATGATGCTTATTTGTCCTTCTTCCCCTTGTCCATAAAATCTGAGTAATTAGGTTCAGGGGTGCCACCTAAATACTTAATTTATGGGTGTTATAGGGAGTGCCAGGTAGTGGCCAATGGGTTGCCTACCTGTGGGGTGACTACACCCTCTACATGACCACTTCTGCTGGGAAGTGGGCATAACCCTAAGCCTAGAATACTAATTCCGTCCTGTTAGAAATGGTGTTTCTGGTTGGCTAGTGTATGCACCTAAACTAGGCAGAACACAACCACTCCAGTTGGGTCGAGGGATTTACACACTCAAGATAACCCCAGCTCACCCCCTTGGTAGCTTGACACGAGCAGACAGGCTTATCCCAGAGGCAATGTGTAAAGTGATTCCACAACATACACAACACATGTGACGCAATAATACACCAGGAAACACAACGCCCAATTATATACAAAATAAACTGTACTGCACAAAACATCATTAGACCAAAACACAAGATGTCAGTAATACCCTGCTACACAAGCAGTTGTCTGCACATCACACAGTTACTAATACTCTGCAAAAGTCATCAGTAGTCACATAACACATAGGTTAATGGTTATTCTGCAACACAAGCAGTAGTCAGGTTGTCATCATTATAACCATATCACACAGGTCATCATGATCACATATAATCAAAACTGCCAGGACATTGCCATGAAATCATCATCATCTACATTATAAAAAGGGGCGGTAAACCCTAGCCCCATAGATTTAATGCGGGAGCTCACATGCTCCTATTACAAGGAATACGGTAACCTTCATGGGGATCGCTACCCTCAGAAATGCGTCACTGAGATCGTGGGGGAATCGGGTGGCTCCTGGTTGCTCCGATTATTGTACCATACTGGCAGGACCAGAGACCTCCGTCGAGGGTCACCACCCTGGCCTGCTAACAACTGAACAGCTGGCGCTCAGTGGGAACGGGGGCCTCTGATGAGGCTTTCCTCCCGCCCATGAGCCACAAAGCAGAAAGGGGGCCCGGCAGGAATGGGGGTCTCCGATGAAGCTTCCCTCCTGCCCGCAAGCTGTACCCCAATGTTCACGGGTTTCTGGGGACCGCCACCTTCGCAGCAGCAGTGCAGCAGCTCCCCCTCCACTGCAATTCAGTCCTTAGGCCGCCCTGAGCCACGGCAGTAATAGGCACTTCCAAGCAGGTACCTGTCTGTGCCCCGGAGTCACTACTCACTGTGCTGTTGTGCTCTGGGGGCACCAACAACATCTCCTTCGCGATGCCTCCTTGAGACTCACCCGGGTCATGGCGGTGTCCTCACACCAAAGGACGGATTCCCCTGCGCAGGGGAGACAAGACAGTGCTGTTCCCGTGCTGGGAAAAGTAAGAAAAATGAAATATAGCACTCGTCAAGCACCTCCACATAAAATCAAGTGCTCCTCGTGCTTGGAAAATTCAAGCGCCCTTCCAGTGCTTTAAGAAATAAAATTGCAGAGGAACAGAGGCCACAGCACCCAGCCCTTGGAGACAGCATAATATGGCACAGGGCGGCAGGTCCCCAGCAAACAGGCCAGCACAAGGGTTTGCAGGCAGTTGCAGTTCCTCTTTGTGACCCAGCAGGTCACAGGTCAGCACAACAGCAGCAGTCCAAAGGCGGTCATGGTGAGTCCTGTGTCCAGATCAAATCATTAGTGTCTCTAAAATGTGAGGAAAACCTCCTGTACTTATAATCAGTTTCGCACAACTTTTACAAAAGGGGGGGAAGAGGTTTCAACCAGTCCTAACTGGTTCTAGGAGTGCTCCCTCTCTCCTCCAGCACAGGCTCCAGACATCAGTGAGGGGTAAACGAGCCCTTTGTGTGAGGCCAGGACACAGCCATACAAATGCAGGTGTGCCCCACCTCTCCTCCCATCCCAGTAAGACCATTAAATATGCAGATGCACCTCTGTGACACCTCCACCCTCCCTGTGTACAGGTTGTCTGAAAAGCCAAGCTGCAAAACACCAGCATCATAAGCCCAGAGAAATGCGCACTTTCTAAAAGTGACATTTCTATAATAGTAATTAAAAATCCACCTACACCAGTAAGCACCATTACAACCATACCAGACATGCCTACCATACCCCTAATAGATCGGACAGAGGGCATTTCCAATGCAAACCTCTGAGCAGGGCAGCACTCACAGCAGTGAGAAACCACATAGTCTGTTTGTCACTACCAAGACAGGCCACACAACGAGGCACTTGTTCTTCCTTCTACATACATAGCATCCTTCCCATAGGGCTAGCTAGGGCTGCCCATAGGGCCATAGGGCTAGCTAGGGCCTACCTTAGGGGTGACTTAAATGTAGTAAAAGGGGAGTTCCAGGCCTGGCAAAGAAATGTAGGTGCCAGGACCCTGTGGCAGTAAACTGCGCATACAGGCCCTGCAGTAGCAGGCCTGAGACAGGTTTGAAAGGCCACTTCTGTGGGTGGCACAAGCTGTGCTTCAGGCCCACTAGTAGCATTTAATTTACTGGCTCTGGGTATAGGGATACCACTGTACAGGGGACTTACAGGTAAATTAATTGTGCCAATAAGGAGTAAGCCAATCATACTAACTTTAGAAGGGAGAGCACATGCACTTTAGCACTGATCAGCAATGGTAAAGTGCTCAGAGTCCTAAAGCCAACAAAAAGAGGTCAGAAAAAATAGTAGGAGGAAGGCAAAAAGTTTGGGAATGACCCTGTAAAAAGGGCCAGGTCTAACACGTCCAAAGCAAGATTGAGGAATTTGGAAAGTGGTGTCCACGTCAGCTGGTTGCCCTTAGGGGTGGGGCTGGCAGGTTGTGAGCACATCACCTCATCTTACTAATTTTCCCATCTGTGTTGTAGCCAAGAAGTGGGGTCAAAACAGGGTAGTGGTTTTCTCCGCATTTATAGAGTCCCGGGTTGCATAACAAAGGCACTGTGTCGTTGGAAGCTTCCCGCTCTGGAATGTCCGTCCTGCCTCAAAGAGGTGATAACAACTCCGCTCAGAGCAGGCTTTGTGTGCTGGGCCTCTGAGAGTGTTGTCCCTCTCCTGTCTAGGGTGGCTGTGCTGGTTCAAACTAGTCAGTCAACACACCAGCAGTCGGTTAGGTTTTCAGGGGGCACCTCTAATAAATCCATCACTGGAATCAATGAGGGCTTATCAATATGAGATGTTTGTTACCAAACATCCCTAGTTTCAGGGAAGTCACCATGTAGCTGGGGACCTCGTATTTACCAGTGACAAGAACACGTACCTAAAATGGCTTCCCTGCTCACTTACTATGTCTAAGAATTGACAAAGACATAGTAATATCTGCTCATGCTGATACGTCCTCTCATATGATATACTGCACCCTGCCTTAGGACTGGAAGGCCTTTTGGAGGGGGGACTTATGAACATCTCAAGCAGTGGTAGGGGACCTGTCATACGGGGATGTGCAACAGGTTGTGGTTTTGCTTTTGTCTGCACCAAGACACGCAGTCTGTGATGGCAGCGCTGTGTGCGGTTTGTGAGAGGGTGGCACAATTGGTGCTGCTTTCCTTCTTTAGAACCCCAGGCTCTAGGTACCAGGGGTCCCATTTAATGGGGACTTACAGAGGATTCTAAAGGTTTTGCCAACTGGGGAAAACAACTGTCCAATTTTGAGAAAGAGATCTGGCACTGGGAATCTGGTTAGCAGGAACCCATAGCACTTTCAGTCGAACTCACATCAGATACAAGGCAAAAAGTGGGAGCTAACCATGCCAGAAAGGGTGCTTTCCTAATCTAGGTTGACCTTTGTGAATCAGGACCATAGTGTGTAAATGGTTGACTAAGCACTTATGTCAGAGAATCGCTGGTGCAACTGTGCAAACGGAAATACAAAACCAATTTTTTGCAACTTATACACATTGGACAATATGGTCCTAAATATGATAGATGATTTCTAACTTAAATACATACCATGAATTATTATTATGTGTTTGTTTGGTAAGATATTGCATAATTTATATGTATGTCCAACACTAACCCAATCTATGCTTCTTTTAAAAAAACAAAGGGCCAGATGTATAAAGAATGCCTTTTGCGAGTTGGAAATAGCGATTTTTAAGAAATCGCTATTTCTGATTCACAAAATGCAATGTATCACATTTGCGATCCGGTAATAGCGATTTCTTAAAAATCGCAAATGCTATTACCGAATCGCAAATTGCGATACCGGCCCCATTTGACTCTATGGACCTGTAGGCCCATATTTGCGAATTTTTTGCATTTCCAAAATTGCGATTTCTTAGCTGGAAATCGCTATTTTGGAAATGCAAAACCCCAGGGTGCTGGGGACCTAAAGACCCCTCTGCTGCACCCCAAAAAGTTTGTTAGGACATGTAAGGTGCACACATGCCAAAAGGGCATGTGTGCTTTACATGTACATTTTAAAATGCATTTTAAAATTTGCACATGGTCACCACCAAGTTCAACTTGGTGGTAAATAGTGATTCCTTAATGCCCAATTCGCATTAAGGAATTGCTTCTTACATGTGCTTTAGAAATCGCAAATAAGGAATCCTTATTTGCGATTTCTTATTTAGAGAGTCGCAATTTGCGACTCTCTAAACAGGGTCGCAATTTTAAGGAATCACTATTTAGCGATTCCTTAAAATTGCTTTCAGAATGCCTTTGATACATTCTGAAATGGCTTTTTGCATTCGCAAACGGGCATTCGCACCGTTTGCGAATGCAAAAAGTTTTGATACATCTGGCCAAAGTTTCTTCAGTGTTTACTATGACACATTCAGGAAAGTCACACAAACACAATAATTAGATGTACTCTACTAATATCTTCCAGATTACTCAGGGTGCAGTCGCTGCACTAATCATTCTATACAATGATTCTGCTCTTTCCCCTTTTTACAAGGTCTCTGCCTGGATCCTGAAGCACTTTCAAGTAGACGATTCTCAGACTGAGGTAATGTACTTTTTGGAAAAGGGATACTTATTCCTTTTTCCTGTTAGGAAGACATCTTTTACGCAGCAGAAGCACTTTTCAGAGCAGCTGAATGCTAAATTATTTTTCCTTTGCAGAAAAGCAAGTATTTTTTTCAGAAAAACAAAAAATGTGGTAGTTCTGATGCACGGGGAGTCCGCTCCATGTGTGTAAACAGCATTCTTCTGCTTGGCCCCATTTACTCACCAAACAATAGGAAAAAAACAATGGTGGACTCTCTGTGTCACATAGGGAGAGGCATCTGACATTGTGACAGGTGGCCCTGTGATGAGCAGTCTATGATGAGCTGGTGCATCAAGGGTTGTGAGAGTAGAGGTGGCTGACACTCTCTTGTCTTGTCGGGTGGCTCCCCATCACTAAATGGAGTGTGGAAATCATGGTTTTGATGTAGCGGCAGCCTGACAATTTCCCTACATTTACTGAAATGAAAATCCATTCAGTTGTAGATACCTTTAATATATGATACAGTGTCCTGGGCCTTAATCCACAAGTGGATTGTAAATGTGATAAAATTGTATCAATCTGTTTTCCATAGTCTTAGACTGTCTATTTGCCATAAAGTTTTACATTATGAACATGTATTAAGGTACAGCATACTTAAAACGTGGGTGCATATTTTTAGGTTGAGCGTAGCCGCGTGCAAGCGCTGCTTTTTTGACGTGGTGTTATCTATCTGTGGGATTTAGCCATACCCACCTCACGCCCATCACTTTCATTTGTTCTTGGGTTTGCCTTGCAAAAATCCATTGATGTCATTGGTAAATGCTTTATGCTTGTTCCGTCTTCAGGCTGTTTTGTCATGCCTTGCAGACTGAACCTGTTACATGCATAATTGCATCATTGCCGATATACTTCAGCCTGGGTGAACTACTTTTTCCTTTTGTCTCTCCCCTTCGTGCTCCATGGCAGCCATGGCGCTCACAGCGCAAACTCGATCAGTGGTATTTGAGTGCTTTGCCTAAGCACTAGTTAAGTCACGTTGTTACCTTTCCTTTGCACATCATGTTGGCGGAAACGTCAAAATGCTTCAGCTTGTTTTCTTTATTGTTGGTTTTTACAAGATGGACTTTTGGGAAAGTAAAAAAGCGTAATGTTTTCATGCAGCAAAAATGGTCCAGTTTCTTAATATTTCTTTTATAATTTTTAACTAGCCAAAGCAATTGCGCCTTATTTTTGGTATAGCAACACTTTCCAAAACATTTTGACCAGACAAAGGTTTGTGCTGAGGAAGCGCATGTATTTGCAGCCACTGTGTTTGCTAGTTTGTCCCTTGTTGTGACGCCTTGGTGAGCTTATTGGGTTTTTTCTGCCCCCTGTAGTAATCTCTCTTTGGGCTTCCAACCACACCCATGTCACGTCAGTCACTTTGATTGGTTTGTGGTCTTGCCTTTTCAAATTTCATTTGTGAAAGGCATGCGTACGTCATGCCTTTTCCGGTGTTTAGCCCACCTACGCAGCACCGGTAAACTATTAAAAACACACGGGGCTCGATGTTTCCGGACTACTTTATCTGTTTATTTTCTAAGCAGCGCGATTGGGCTTTGTTTTTCCGTTTTCGATTCCAGCACGATTGCGCTGCATTTTACATAGTGCGATCGTGCTGCGTTTTGTTTTTCTTTTAATTTGTGTGGCAAGAAAAGTCTGGTTAGGAGTTTACAAAGCTAATAGCTCTAACTCGAGCAAATGCGAGACCCGTTGCATTGAAAATGCTTGTTTTCTCTGGTTGATCATTCCCAGCTGTAGACGGTAGATGTCAGTGTCGAGTAGACTTTTGCACAAGTTTGCTTCCTTCTGTGTTTTTGCTGCCGGCAACCATGCTCCGCGTTCTGTTGTGACGTGATGAGATAGATTTTTTTGATATGCTTTTGTGGAGCGGGCACACTTTCCTCACCCAACAGACTTCACCCCTAGGCAGGTTCACACTAATAACATGTTTATGTGCTTTATGTGAGTGGCATTACCCAGTGCTCCCCTGAGGTGCCTCACACAGTGCTCACCCATGCTGCCTTGAAGCTGTCAATGTGCTCTGCTGATGCACCTCATTCTGTGCTTCTTCCTGGATCAGGCTGAGGTGATTGACGGTTGTTTTGCTTGCATTAGCTCAGAAGAGGCCTCAGTAGGTTTTACACCCGTGGCTATGATTTATAATCATCTGCAAGTCACGATTTCGGATCCCAAATCACTGCAAGGCAGACTCAGCCTTCCATCCTCCCTATGTCAATTCATGATTACCATTAACACTGGATGATACAAACATCTGTTCTTTCCAGCACTGTGAAACAGTTGAATTGCATTACAAGGTGTTATATAAAAATATGTTATTATCATTTGTCTGATTTGCCTTGCTACCCTTTAGGTATATGCAGGGCACTGAAATTATGAGGCAAGAAAAGTCCAGTTATGCATTTACAATGCCAGTAGCTCTAACTCAAGTAAATGTGAGACTAATTGCATTGTAAATGTTTGTTCATTTTTGTGCACCGTTCCTGTACTGGAAGTAGGGATATGGAAATGCTGACCCACCAGAATGAGGCTGAAGTGTTCCCTTTGCCAATGGGAGTGCAGCAGGCTCATGAATCAATGGGTAACAAAAAGAAAAAGAAAAAAGAAATCAAACTGTTACACAGAATGTGGCGGAAAACCTCATCGGTAACAACATCTTATGATGAGCAAAATGTCAAGGTACTATACAAGTATTCGTGGTACTTTACATACAATACGTGAACTCAGTGGTGGTGTCTCAGTTGTTGCATTGTATATTTCTAACAATGGGCATCAGAACGCACTTTGCAATGAATGTGGTTCACATAAATGTATTAGAGAAATGAATGGCTAAAACTAGATTGGTAAAATGGTTGACTCAGATATGGTGGAGTGTGAAGAACAGGGAAGGTCACCTATGGCCGGGTGACTAGCAGTGTATGGTGAAGACCACAAATGGAGGCAGAAGATGCTTGTTGAGTATGAGTTATATTCCACTCCCTATAACTGTGCTACCTCATTTCTGAATATGGATGCTAAGATTTTTTTGGAAGGTGCAGCTGGGCTTATTGAAGAATGTATATAGAAGAATGAATGCTGGTGCATGAGCCATACTATACCATAGTGCTTTTCTACTGCTCTGGCCTTGCAGAATGAACAGGAGGTTCAACACAGACCCACACATACTGACCAGGAGGATGACCAGCATGAACCCACAACCTCCTGCTTTAATATTCTGCGAAGGATTAGAAAATTCTTCACAAGGTGTACTCAGAGAGTATCCGAGGATACTAGATAACAGAAGACCACGAGGGGGAGATGTATGCCCTGGAAGTCCTGCCTTTTGACTCATAATTCCCCCAGGTTAGGTAAGTGTGAACCCAGGGACTGAAGTGTGTGTGGGGCAAATATCTATATTACAACTAGCCTCCTCTTTGGATTTATTAAACTAAGAATATTGATACTTATCACCACTATCTATTGAGTAATTCCTATATAAAAAGTGCACATTGTGTTTGATTTAATTTAACTCATCAATGAGATTATTGATTACTTCAAATAGGTTATCCAGAAGTAAGTACAGAGACATGCATGTTGCTTTCAGCTATGGTATTTACATGCCTGACACATAACTATGTTTGTTGTTGCCCTTTGGTTGTATTCCGCCTTGTTTAAAAAATCTCCCTGTCCGCAAGCAATGTACATCCTCCTGGTCATGAGACACAAACCTTGGGCCCATATTTGCAACCATTCAACTGGGCAATACTGATGTGTCTTCAGACTGCAACATGCAATTGGTGGACGGTTTTCTTTCAACATTTGCCAGGGACACTTTGTCAATATGCAGATCACACAGCCAATATGTGACTTGATACTAGGTCCAGGCAAAATGTACTATAATTAAGGTGGAATAATCTTGCATAATTCCCAGCATTTCTCTTTGTGCATTTTACATGAAATGCCTGAAGTTACAGCTTAATGGGATATAATTGTCTATCGGTTCAGGGAAAAATCCTATTGTAGGAGCAGAGGAACAACATGAATGAACATGTGATGTTCAATTTAGTGCTATTTGTAAACACAGAAGGCATCTTTGTGACAAAAATGACTAGCTCTCATATTTCACATTAAAAACTACAGTGTAATGCAAGGTTTGCAGTTTCAGTAATTTTCCAGAACATTTGTGTAATTATGCAAAGGGAAATTACACATGAATTACATGTGTTTTGCACACCCTTGCTTGGCACCCAAAATGTGGACCCTTAGATGCCAATAATCAGTCTTAGAATTAATAGCACTCAAGGTATTTTGTTTTTCCATTTCACTTTTTGTTATTTGTTTAGAGATGCAGCTGGAGGTTGTTGACTGGCTGATATATGCCCAGATAATAATCAAGCATTTACAATGCAACTGGTCTCGCATTTGCTTGAGTTAGAGCTATTAGCGTGTAAACTCCTAAACGGACTTTTCTTGCCACATAAATTGAAAGAAAAAAAACTAGCGTGATCGCGCTATGTAAAACCCAGAGCAATCGCGCTGAAATTGAAAACCAAAAAACCGAGCGCAATCGCCCTATGTAAAACCTGGTGTAATCGCGCTGTGTGGAAAATAAAAAGAGAAAGTAGTGCATAATCCAGGCTGAAAACATGGAGCCTCGTATGTTTTCAGTAGTTGGCCAGTGCACTCGAGGAGGCCTTTCACTAATGAAATCCAGCAGATTTTAAAAGGCAAGCCCACGAACCAATGAAAATGACAGGCGTGACTTGGGTGTGGTTAAAAGCCCAAAGAGAGATTACAACAGGGACAGAGCACTTGTGCGCTTGACCCTAAAAATGAGAACTGGAAATAGATATGACAAAATTACCAAAAATCTATCTTCATGAGAGGGCTGAAGGTCTCATTCAGAGCACCCTGAATTTGAAAATCATTGAACGCAATACATTTGCTGGGAGAAAACCTTTACAAACAGCATTTACTAATGAACTTGTGTAGAGACAGATGGATACCAAAAATTGGGGCCTTGTGTTGATATCTGACGGTAGAAATTAGAAATGTCTGCTCATCTATTCCAAACCCACATTTATGTAGCACAAAACACATCCACCCTATAAACAGTTTCTTAGAGCTGTCTGTCCCTTGCACACTAGGCATCCACAGCAATGAGTAACAGTAAGAACTAAACCCATACGTCAAAAGGGCACATTTTTACCTTTTGTCTAAATTCAACAAATTGGATATGAGTTTCAGGTTAGAAAGAAGAGTATTTCAGAATTTTACACCTTGAAATCTGCCACCTCAATGAGCCTTCCTAAGTTTGAAGATGAAAGAATTGAGATCAAAAGAGTGCAAGAAATGTAGCTGGAGAGTATTTAGCCACCCTGTTCTATGCAAAGGTTGGATGAGAGGTGAAGCATTTGTGATGCATCAAGAGGAGAGATTTAAAGCCAATCATTTCACTAACTTGGAGCCAATGTAGCTCCTTGATGTGACAAGATGCCCGCTCAACCATGTGATGCTGAATGTTATTCTAACAGCAGCATTTTGGTTAGAGTGTAGGCGTTTATAACCATCTTTAAAAACTTGTATATAAATAGTGTTGTTAATTCAAACCTGGATTACATAATTATTTATTAGTACTTTATGCAAAGTAAAGAGAAACATAAGAAGCTTATTCAGAAAAAAACATGCTTCATAATGGTAGAATCTGACTAAATCATGAAAATTGTACCCCTAGGTTTTTACCAGCTTTTTCCGATATAGTCTAAGTTCCTATCAGTGGTGGTCACAACTTGTTGTCCCAGACAACAGGAGAATATTTAGAAGCCAAGTCCGTCATCCTACAGGGGTTGAGTTTGGGTTACATTTAGTTCATCCACCAATGTAGGACTTGTGGTGCTGGTCTAAGTTGATTAACGTTAGATGTCGCTTCGCCGTTTAAGGCCAGCAGGACCTGGGTGTAGTGCATGTACATTAAGAAAGAAAATGTTTGTGCTACTGAATATCAAACCAAGAATATTGAGATACAAAAATATCAAACAATTTTAAAATAAGTGCATTTAGGTAGCATAGATTTACTATTCCTAACTCACCATCTACGTACCTTAAAGTTATATGTATGGCGTAGGTGGATATACGCGAAGTTAGGTATAGAAAATCTAGACTTACTGACCTGTCGATATTTCTTTCGATATTTTGTCCTTGATATTCTGTCCCACAAATATTCAGGGTGCACACCAAGGAAAGCTCCATTCCATCCAGAAAACATGAGAACGGCCTTAGGTACAAGTCGAACAAAAGGAGAAGGGAGACAAATGTGGCCTACGGTTTATAGCTTATACATCCATGTTTATTTTCAGATGCAATACAGTTTGAATTGCTAATCTGCATATTAGAAATGTAGGTGAAGATTGTCAATTGTTTTCTTAAAATCATGATGTTTTGTCCTTTTCAGTATACAGTTGAAGTAAGGAGCAGTACCTCTCTTCTAAAGGTTGCACAGAAGATACAGTATGAAGAGACGCCAAAAAAGTTAAGAAAGGATTATTACTCACAAACTGCATAGGAATTTGGACAATGCAACATAGACAATGGACAATGGCTCCGAACATATCAATCTTACAGAACTGAACAAAAACCAGCAGCGAAGAGACCGGCAAAATAAAACAGTAACATAATCAGTATAAGGAGGACTGACCCACCCACATTTCATTGAGAAAATGATAGTGCACCAGAGTCTGGGGAAAACTAATAGGTTTAGTGACATTTTCTATGCGTCCTTGTGAGGACTGCATCCCTGGATTCTTGTCTTGCCACATGTGTTTCAGGTCCTTTAGATGTCAGTTGTTAGCCAGAGGGTTCAGCCCTCTTGAGGTACCAGAACTGTCACCCACCCAGGTACGTGTATTCTTCACGCTAGCCATGGCTTTGGACAACCAGTTATCATTTTATTCAGATTCTCGCGTGCATGAGGTAACGGAGCAGACCCAGGCTGGTGCAAAAAAGGATCTTACCTCTCCTCTATGGTGCTGATCTCTGTCATCTACGTGTTCTTCCGGTATGGGCATAGGAGGCACATGAAGCAGATCAATAAGGATTTATTATTAAGGTCTACTCCCAAGTGTAGGCATGGGGGAGATGGGGACACCTTAAGTCACCAGCAAATAGGGCCCGCATGCCATGCTCTTCTCTCTCCTTGAACTCTTCTGTTTAGTAGAGATATCTGGGCCCTTCCCACCCCAACGGGGCCCGCTATTCTGTTGTTGGTCCTGCGGGAGCACCCCTTTGCGTTCTCAACTCTAGCCCCCAGTTGATGTACTGTTTTTTGCAGTCCAGATATTTTGGCATGAAGACTACATTGAGAGCCCTCGGTCACCAATATCCACCCCTCAGCCTCCCTTGACCCTCTCAACTATATTGTGGAGGTCTTGTAGAAGTAACAAAAGGCTGGCAGAATAGAGGCAGTCTAGTCACTTGATGACAGGGGATGTTCTTTGTTTGGGTCAGTAATAGGTTTTGAAAATTTGTCAATGCATCTTTGTGAGGAATGGGCCTCTTGATTCTTATTTCCCCATTGTGTTTCAGGTCCTATAGATGTGGGACATTAGCGGGAGGGATCAGCCCCCTTGAGCTACCAGAACTGTTACTCTCCCTTCAAACAAGTTGTGTTCACGCCAGCCGGAGTCACTGGCAACCAGTTGTTTTTTATTCAGAGGCAGATCAGTGTGCAGTAAACCAGGGCAGTGCACAAATTGATCTTCCTTCCACCATGGAGTTGAACTCTGTCTTCTGCAAGTTCTTCAGGTATGGGAATAGTAGGTGAACAGAGCAAATCAGTATGGATTTATTACTAATGGCCACCCCTGACTGTAGGCATAAGCAAGCCTCAGAGGGCAACAAAACATCTTAAGTCAGCAGTTTATTGGGCCCTGCATAGCATGCTCTTCTCTCACCTTGAACTTTTTTGTGTGGTAGACATACCTGGTCACCGCTGCTGGGGTCCCCAGGTTCTCAATCTGGTGGTGTCTGCTCTCTCTTTTTTAGCTAGTCTTTGGTCAAGAGGGCCTTATTTAGTGGAACCATCTGTCTGCGCCCTAGGGGCAGGCCACCTCGTCCACTAGCTTCCGCAACAACAACCAAGACTGTCTGCGATACCAGCAAGGGAAAGCCACAAGTTATGAGAAAAGAAGAGTGAAGTTCGGCATCCCCTGTAGCTCACACACTTCACAGAACCTCAACCACAGCGACCTGATTTTTTTGGGTCCGGTCAGCAGCAATAAAAAAGCAATGGAAGGGTCGACACTGAATCTACAACTGAGCAAAAGTCTCCCAGCCACTTGTGATACTGCTCACAAGGGGGCCTCTTAGTGGCCTCTGAGCCCATCAACATCTTAATGTCCCTGCCACAAACAGGAGCCCTTCATGAGTAGACGCATACCTTGGTGGTTCTAAGCACCAGTGTGCTGGATACACCGTGGGTGGAAGAAGGCAGGGGGTTGAAAGAAGAACAGCCCACCCAGCTGTTGAACTGTTCCACAGGTCTATGAGGATACATTATTTATCTTCTTCTTTGGTATTCTAGAAAGGAGCATCTCTGTTGCTGCCCTAGTGAAGTGCAGCCTGGGAATATCATAACTTGTGTATGATTACAAACCTGTCAGTTGTGTTTCCAAGAGGACTTAACAATGGCATCTCTATCTGCAAAGTTGAATTTGCAGGCGATGGTAGGCTGTGGCGGAGCCCCGGGTGGGAGCGGTGGAGCCAGGGACCTATAGGCTCTCTCCACTGCAAAGCACACGGAAAAGTATTTTTTAGGAACCCAATATTTCAGCCTGTGCGTGATGAGTAGGAAACATCCCCTTCCAACCCTCTCGAATCACTATTCTGATGTTGTTGTATCAAGAGCACCCCTCTGTGTCCTCAGCCCTCACCTCCAGTTGATGTACTGTCTTTTCATTCTAGATATTGTGGTGTTAAGACTGTGTATGGAGTCCTTGGTCTCCCACAGCCGCACCTCAGGCTTTATGACCCTCTCAACTGTAATGTGAAGCTCTTGTCAAAGTAACACCAGGGGTGAACAGGAGTCTTGGATAGTCTGAAGAATGTAGGCACTATGGTCACTTGATGATGGTTCCTTGTCTAGGGCAATAATAACCGTAGAGAATTTGTTGATGCTTTCTTGTGAGGACTTTGTCCTTAGATTTTTGTCTTTCCTCATTGTGCTTCAGGTCTTTTTGATGCCTGCTGTCAGCGGGATAGTTCAATCTATTTGAGATACCAGAATCTTTACCCTCTCCTAGAACAAGTCGGGTTCAAACCAGACAGGGTCTCAAACACTAGTTTTCATTTTATTTGGAACCTCGTTGGTGTAGAGCAACAGTGTTGATCTAGGGCAGTGCACAACTGGGTCTTCACCCTCCTCCAATGGCGCTGATCTCTGTTGTTTATGAGTTCTTCTGGTATGGGCATAGGAGGCAGGCAGAGTGAATCAAAAGGGATTTATTACGAAGGTCCACCACTAAGTGAAGGCATGGGCAAGCTGGAAAGAACAGCAGCCTTAAGTCACCAGCATATTGGGCCCTGCATTGCATGCTCTTCTCTCACCTTGATGTCTTGTGTGCAGTAGAGACATCTGATTATAGCCACTGGGGCCTCAAAGTTTCAGACCAGTATTATGAACCCTCTTTCCATTTCAGCTATTCCTTGGTCAAAAGGAACTGGTTTAGTGGTGCCATCTGCCTGCACCCCCAGGGTAGGACAACCTCCTCCACCAGCCTCCGCACCCATGACTGGGTCTGCCTGTAATCCAGCTAAGGGAGGCTACAAGGCAGGAGAAATGAAGAGGGCATGGAGGCGTCCCCAGCAAATCAAAGGTGTCACTGCTTTTCTATTGCAGCGACTAGATTTCTTAGGAGCGCCACCAGCGTCACCAGTAAAAAAGCATCAGGAAGGTCCACACATCAACACCCAAATGAGAAAAGGTCTTTCTATGTGGCCACTCACACAAGTGCCTCGTGGAGGACTCTGACCCTGTCACCATTTTCTGTGTCCCCACCACAAACAGCATAGGTGGCCACTAGGGCTGCATGGTCCTAAGTGCCAGTCCCCTACATACACCGTGGGTGGGCAATGAGTGGGGATTTGAAAGATCTGTTCACCAGGTCTACGATGCTGTGCTATTTACTTTCCCCTTTGGCCTCATTCTAAGCATGGCTTAGGCCTGGCAGCATCTCCTCCACATTTCTCTCTTTGTTGTATGGCCATGTCAAATGCAGGTTTCGCCTCCCCAGGACCCAACCAACAGCCCATGGTGGGGGTCAGGTCTTCTCACAACATCCAGCTCCTGCAGTGCTCCTTTTAGAAGGTGCCTGGCTCTGAGGCTCCGTCGTCCATGTACCCTCCAGTCACGCTGTCATCACAGGGCCAATGGCTTGAATACACCTCCAGGTGAACCCGGTCTCTCCAGTTAATTTCTAGGGAGATATGGAAAGGCAGCCGGTCCGTGGTGAAACAACCACATGGCCAGAGCCCTTGTGTTATGCCCAGGGTAAAAAAAAAAGGGAACAGAGTTGCGGAGATCAGCAAAGAGCTGCTGTCATGTTGAAGTTGTTGCTATGCTCCCGTTGGCACCTTTTGGATATCTTCCCCAACTTCCCCATCTGAGATTTCCATATCAAGTGTTGGTCAATCTTCCTGAAACAGTTTTGGAAGGTGTAGGAAGGTGAAGATCATCCAGAAATCACTGCCCAGCAGAAACAGCTCCAGAGACTTCAGACGTGTATAGAATTGCATAAAATGAGGCAAACACTTCTGTGATTTCTCAGAACTTTGGAGACATTGTAGATGACAGCAATGTTGCATTTAGCTGCATCTTGCTTCAGTTGAAAAGCTAATAGATGTCCAACTTTTCTCCATGGTCAATATTGCTGCCCTTAAATAAGCTGAAGAGTTTTCTTTTCTTTCGCTGTAAGAATGGTGTTAAGCTTGTATTTTTCATCACAATCTGTGAAATCCATGCAAGATTTTTGGGTGAGTGCAGTGATTTCTGATTCCAGTGGGTGTTCTCTCACTATAGCAGTTTTCTGCACTAGAGCAGAATCTGTCATCAGTAGTCTCCCTAATTCCCTGCAGCCCAGCGGGTGTGAGAGGAAGTCACAGAATGCTTGTTTAGTGTTTGATATCCTTTGAAATATTCTACTAGTTTCAATTTTGCATTGGGAAATTTGAATTTTAGTGTATCTATTCTCAAAGTTGTATTACTTGGGTACCTATAATTAAAGGTCCAGTTTAATAGTATGTAGGGCATGATCCAAGCTGCATTGAATTACACTCTCACGTTTCATGATTTTGGGGAGAGTCTCTGTGGATGCTGGAAAGTAATCAATCTTGGTCTCCGTCCCATATGGACATGAAATAAATACGTGTAGGAGCCCCCATGCATCTAATAGAGACTGGTTGGCTAAAATATTCCATATAAAGACCCTATCCTTTCAGTGAGCAATCTTTTAACTTTGGTAACAAAATCTGCTTTGTCCATGTTTGGTCATAAATTGAGCCAAAGATATAGGAATGGTCTTGACATGCTACCTTGGCAAAGACAAATTTGTTCGGGGGGGGGTTACACCAAGTTTTTCGCAAATTTTATCAGTAGAGTTGTTGGGGAAAGAATGCTAACCCCTGCTTTTCTGTAAGGCAATGTAGATGTATTGGACCCATTTGGAAGGATATTCGGGCCCGATACTGATACCACCAATCCAACCCAGCTGTGATGGAGTTTGTTGGCCTCCATAAGGGATAGGTTAGATTCTTGCAGGATAACCACATCTGGTTTTTTTTAGCCCAGATAATTCAATACCATCTTTCTGTGGCTTTAACTGGTAAGACCATTAACATTAAGGGGACCATAAGGATAGTTCTGTGTGGCAAATATGATGATTCCAGGTAACTAAAGGGGTAGTGATCTGTTCGAAATAGAATTCTGTCTATCGCAAGAGTTATTCTATACAGCTCAGTGTGAAACAAGAAACAACTTTTGTTTCATCATATACAGACTTGCAGTACTGCCTGCTTCTCTATACCTTTATATGGGCAAGCAACTCCCTGCAGCAGCCAGACGTGGCTACCACATATCCTGAAATAATAGTGGCCCAGATATAGAACATTGATTACAGGGTGATGCCATGTGATAGAGCACTGGTGGGACATAGCTTACCCTTAGTTGGTGTTGTATCATCATCTAATGCAATGATGATACTGAAGCCTTGAGAACAAATTGGGGTTTGTCTCTGTCTCTTTGAGGGAAGAGACCACGTTGGATTTTTCTCTAGGAGAGATTTTGTTCAACTGTCGGTCAGAGAGAGTTGACATGGCATGTAGGGTTCCTGGCTGTAATGACGAGGGCATTAGATATTCTACTTATCTGCTTTTAGCTTAGGGAGCTTGTCTGAGAACCAATGTCGGGCCTCTCCCCCACCTGCAATGCTATAGTGGCCAGTGGCTATCATGCCTCATGTTGGGACAGATGTGACCACCTCCATGGTTCAGTAGTGACTGCTTCCCTACCATCGGTTAGCCTACCATAATTACTTTTTTCACCTCAGCACACACAAGAATCATGTGTCTACTCTGAGATCCTCTGTAAAATGATAGGTAACCAACCAAGAGTGAGTAGCTGTTCTCATCTCTCCGGGACAGAGACAACTGGTAGTGATGACAGCAAATGATGGTAACAGAGGAAACAGGTTTTTTTATGCTGCTGCTTTTTACATTCCCTACCGGCCTCTCCTGCTTTCAATGTTCTGCCATTTCCTTCCGACAGGGTGCTTCCTCCATCAATGTCTCTGATGCGACTTTGGATGGGATCTCCATTTATTTGGGTGGTAAGCTTGACGTGAGAGCCAAAAAGGAAAATGTCCCTGCTTACCTGTCCCCTCACAGCCCCAACTCTTCTGCACTGGAGATGCCCACCAGCACACAACCATAATATAAGGCCCACACAGGAGTCAGCTAAGGGCTTTGTGTGAGGAAGCACACAAGCTGGAGCAGTCCATCCACCAGCAACAGGTGGTGGGAGAGGCCCATGGTTCAAGACTTTGGTGTGCAACTAAGATTGCAATGACCAAAATAACATCAACAGACATCAGGACATCCACACTTTAGTGTAACCGTATAATGGCAGCATTATTGTTGGTGTCTCTGCAGTCTTCATGTGAAAGTTGAAGCACACAACCACTTGGCCCAGTAATGTATTTCAAATGAATCTTGTTATACTAATAATTATCGGGGAGCGGCCTACATTTTGGATTTTGAATCACTTCCCATATCACAGTCCCCTGATATTTGTGTATACTATGTTGCCCTTTTCATGCCATGTGCAGTATTTTGCTGTGTACCATGATTAAAGCACCTTTTCTTTTCATGTCAAACCACTGGTAGGACAATGATTTATTTTTGTGTTGTACAGTTCATTGAGGTCTATGTCTCTCCCTCACACCACTTTGTATACTTCATTGAGTACTTTATCTCTGCCCCACACCTCCTCCCTGAGTAACTCCTGTGCCGCTCTACCTAGTTACCCTGATGTTCATGCAGGGGTGCAGCTTAGTCAATAATGTTAGGGGGTGTGAGTCTGAGATATTCCCAATGAGGAATGATGTGTACCCAACTAAAACAGGTAGGTCGGCCTCAGGCTGCTGGATGGAGTAATGGGCAGGGTTAAGGATGCTAGATTTGTGTTCTTTGGGTTGAGGGGGGCAGCGAGAACTGACCTGGCTCTAGGACACACCTAACATGACCAGACCAGGTTGTGGGGGGCAGTGAGAATAGGCCTCATATGACCCCAGGCTCAGCAGGGGTCTGAGAGTGCAGTCTATATGAAAACTGTGATATAGGAAAAAAGCTGCAGATATCTAGTAACGTGGACAGCATAAGACGCCCAAAATTCCACTCAAAGAAAGTTTTGAACTACTCAGACCACAAATCTACTGGACACTGTGGTGATCTTCACAGCAGGACCTGTGACTCGTTTTCATTTTCCTCTTTATTAGAAAATACAGTAGTGAAATCACACATAAAATTTGAAGATTATGGCAAGGAACGTGTGCTGAAGGAGTTTGTTTTATTCTTTTGGGGTGTAAAGTTGTCCATTGCTTAGCTTCAAGTGCTTATTAGATTTTGAGGTGTCATTGCTAATTACGTGGTTTGAGTGCCATTCTATGTGTCTGTGGGTATAGTAGGTTTAAATTAACTCTTTGTCATGGCTTTGAAGATTGGTGATAGGACAGAATTTCTCAGGAAAACTTGAAAGGATCTGCCATTGTGGGAACAAAAACTTAAATAACTGTAAAGTTTGGAGAAGTTTTATGTGGGTAGGAGGTGTGTCTTATGTACTGATGTTGTAGGGTGATGTGTAAATATGGTTTGATCTGGATTTGCTATTGAGAAAGCAAACACTGAGCCAGACGGATGTCCGGATACTCAGAGTCAAGGTCACCTGCTTAAAACCCGTACCCAGGAGCACCCCTCAGGCACCAAAGGACGGTACACCACAGCATGTGTTACCCATGCTTCTGAGATAATAGACGTAAACCTACATGCTTCTTTACATCATATAATAGTTACACCCTCTGTTCCCTCTATGGTGCACTCATCCTGCTTCCCACAAGCACCTAGAGTCTTTCATGGTGTGCACAGGTCGCTTCAGAGACTAGGAGAGCCTCTGTTTGTAGCCCATGTCTTCTAGGAAGTCTGGTGTGTGGAAACTAATATGTGGTTTGGTGTCTGTGCTGCCAAGAAGCTTGCAGAATCCAGCTGCGAAGGAAGTAGGGGGGTCAGACACCCCCTCTGTGAAGTGGGTCAAGCTGCGCAGTTAGCGCAGACGGGAAATATGTGGGGGGGGGGGCTTCTGGGACCTTGAAACAGAGGCTCGCACACCCCTTCCTCACAAATAGCCTGGGGGGTTATTGCCTGAACTTTCCCTTTCTCCCCCCCACCCACTCCTGAGGTGTGGAACCCTAAATGTCTAACAAAAGGGGGGATAGAAAACAGATGGGGGGGTTACTATAGCTCCTACTGCCTAGAAAACCAGCTTTGGAGCTCCATTCTAAAAGTAAATAAACAACCTGACATAGCGTTCTCCTGCTGCCCAGTCCCCCCGTTTCACAATGTCATAGTATATCACTGCACTGAGACACAGTTATTAAAAGTGAGAGTTTTAAAACATGACCTTAGATACATTCAGGCCTTGCACTCTGAGGACGATGCAGGAGGCAAGACAGCTGTCACATGTACTCAGTGTTGCCTACATTCTTATTAAATATCGGTCAACATGGAAGTGGGCGAGTAGACAAGTTTATGGGGAGAGCAGAGCCGAGCCAAGTGGGGTCTGGCTCTAAGAGGCGAGCATGAGCCGAGCCAGAAAATATTTATCAGGTAAATCATGCAACATTATGTTCGAATATGACGAGGTGTCTTCAAACTTCAGGAAAGTGTATTTCTTTAACACACAGAAGATTTCCACCTTAGTACGGCTCAAGCCTGGCTCGAGCTTTCAGTTGCTCACCCAACTCCAGAGCACCATTATACTCTGTTAAATGAAAACACAATAGAACTTTGTAGAGCACACATCCAGGACTCATCTCATATGTAACAATGAAGAAAAAGGAGGCTCAATAAATAACATATTTGGGTAGAATCACACAATTTGCTGAAATAGGAGAGCTGGGATTGAGTCCAGGTCTTCTGATCCACATTGTGCTGTTGCCCTTTTTACATCAAAGAGTGATGCTTTGTTTTTAATTCTTGGTGCATGAGGTTAGCGCTTATTGGCAAACAGAAAGCATAAGAAAGCATAGCTTATTTTGGCTTGAGCTTTCCATAGCTCATCCACCTCTACACCAGAACACAATGCAGTATCTTACAGCAGTCCTCTGAGGGGAGTCAGACTGTGTAAACAAGCGGTTTAGCTTAGGGGCAGAGAAGTCAGACGTCCACAGGGAAGGGGGTTTCTTAAGGGAGGGGAAGGAAGCACAGGGGGATGCCTCAGGGTGCCCATGCTCTCAGCTTCAGGATTCTCTATTATATCGGCTATCATAGGTCCTGATGGTCACCTAATGCCTTCCCTATGGCCAAGGGTTAAGGTTGGGATCAGCCACAGACCAGATACACTGTGAGATGTGGCCTGAAATTCAAATGATTCATTCTAGCACTACTGGCCTTTAATTGGTGTCTTTGGTGCACACCCCCAAGGGTGTGGTGCACAGAGATGTTTCATTTCTGCATACAGAGGAATAAAATTAGAGGGAACATATATTACAACACACAGACAGTGGGTGTAAGACACAGGGTTACTGGTTGAGGGGGTGAAACCCTTCTCAAGCCGCAATCACAAGTCTTCTTAGAGTGAAGTCACAAGCAAACCCTAAATCAGGGCTCAGAACTTTTTCTGTAGCGAGAGCTACTTCTACTTGAGGAAAGTCCTCCAGAGCTACTAGTGTACTTCCTCACTGTACTATAATGACTACATGTGTTAATATTATGCTATGTCCACCCTACGGAGGATTATCAGTATTTAACACCCAAGCATGCCTGGCAAGGTTACCAGTAGAAATACCATGAAAGGTTTATTATTATTAAATTCTCCCACCTTACTAATGAAGTAACATTCAAAGCATCACGTGCCCTGTGCCATTAAAAAACATACCCACAGCAGCACGTCTCCCAGCTCAGCTTGAATGATCAATCTGCTATCAAGTTTAAATGTGTTTTGGAATTAAATAGTGTCTCTTCATCAGAATATCAGTTTCTGAAAATACACATATTTTTTATCGAATACCACTTACCATTTAGGGCAAACAAACTCAATTATTTAGAAGAAAAATCTTTTCTGAAAAAACATACGTTTTACCTTTAAAGAATCAGCTTTACTTTTTTGGAACTACAGTGTTCAAACATGAGCTTGTCATTTTCATCTAGTACTCATATGTAAAAATGCCTCACATGGACATATTCAGCTTTAAATACCCACTTTGAATACCCAGGCATTTAAACGTAGGTCATGGATGGTCACCATATGACCAAGGATGCCTGTGTTATGTCAATAATGTCCACCGTTATGCCAGGGCCACTATTGTGCGTACGACATAACGGCCAGGATGCCCATTGTATATCAGACATGGCCATTATTATAGGAGGAGCGGTCATATGTGGCTAAAAGTGGGCCATTGATATGTAAATGATGGCTGCCAGTAAGCCATAACTAGACTAAAAATGGCCAAGGATGACCATTATTATGCAATTGGCATGATTATGTCATAAACCGGTACAATTGTGCCAGTGATAGAACCCTTATGATGGGGGCTTACATACACATTTGGTGGTCCTTGATGTTAGGCATAGCTTGCAGGAAAAGACAATGTTTATTAGGGAGGGGCACAGTGTCAGACAGACGCAGAAATTAATGTAGATGAGGCGCTTAATTTTCTCTGCTCTTTTCAGTCTTGGGTTGATTATGCTCACAACTAACAAATTTTCACTCTGAGTTGTGCAGTCCCACACTTTGGTGGGCCAGCACAGGTTACTGCTGACACTCCTCTTTCATCGTGCCTTGTTCACACATGTGGTGCAACTGATGTAGAAGTATGTGTAAGATGACCAATCTCTTTGGGCTTAGATTGAGAGTAGATACAGGCAGACCCCGTAAGCCAACATAGTGTGTATTTTACTGTGATCATGGGGCCCGGCCATTGGTTTGGCTGGATGTCAGTCTAAGGGTTTTGAGCTAAGCAGTGCTGCCCCCTTTAATATGCAGGGACCCTCTGAGGTACTGGACTTGGCTTCACCTCTGAGAGCTACTTTGAGGGTGCTGGCAAGCTACCAGTAGCTCCCGTGCCACTTACTGGAGGCTCCTGCCCTGAATCAACCTTGGCTCAACCCTCAGGTAGCTTGGCACAGACTAGTCAGGCTTAAATCAGAGGCAATGTGTAAAATATTTGTGCAACAATTCAAACAGTAACACAGTGAAAACACACCACAAAAGGAACCCACAACAAACTTTTAAAATAAAGTATTTTAAAATAAATAAAACAAGACTGAAGTGACAAGAATCTAATCTGTAGAACCAGAGAAATACAGGTTTAAAGATTTCAGTGAAAATATTGCCAAGAAGCACCAACTGTGGATATCTGGCTGCGCCGGACTAGATAAAGTCACAAGTACAGGCTGACCGCGATGGAGCATGCATCAGCTGCAGGGGCCCAATTAGGTCTGCTGAACAAAGTACCTTAAATCCTGGTTTGTGGACATTGTGAGGGTCCACATTAAAGATGTGTAGTGCAGCGAAACTAATGCGTCGCTTCCAAGATGCGGTGAGGCTGCAGTGCGAGGTCCTACGTCGTGGTTGAGGATACCATCGATGAGAGCTTGCAATGCAAAGTCCAACACTGAGGATGCAGTGTGCATCAGTTCCAAAGAGCAGCGAGACTCAATGCGGAGCCTGGCATCATCATCAAGGATGCTGTCGACAAGGGATGTGAGGGCCTGCACTGAGGATGTGTTGCGCAGCAGCGGTTCTTATCAGGCAGCGGGCTCTGATGCGATGAAGGCCTTTGCAACAGGATGATCAACACAGTAGCAGCAATGTGTCTGCTTTGCTCGGGATTGGGCTGTGCAGCAGAGGAGATGTGTTGGTTCCACTGGATCTACAGAGGCTGGCAGACCACCCTAGGCCCACTTCATAGGTCCAGGACTGGGATGGCAGCACTTTGTCGGAAAGACTCACAGATGGCAGGCTCCAGGTGCTGGGTGATGGGTTCAAGGTTGTTACAGCCTTCTGTCCCTGGGGCTCTAATCAGGAGGCCAGCCACCTATGCGTGACGTCACTTTGGGGTCCTGGGTTGGCCAGATGTTTGTTCAGTTCTTTTCACCCAGGCAGGGCTGCGGCAGACAGCAGATCAGCGCAGCAGGGCAGCAGTCCTTCAGAGCAGCAGTCCAGCTGAGAGTCCTTTCTGCAGCACAGCTGTTCAGCAGTGGATCCATATGTCAAGAAGTGTACAGAACAGGTGGTGTCTGAGATCCAATATTTACACCTGGTAATCTTCCAATGAAACGTGGGAGACGCCTCCAGAAAATTCCATTTAAAGTTCCTAGGCATCCTGCCTCACCTATCCTGGCACCAGACTAACTACAGGGGGTTTGTGGGGAGGCAGGACACATCCTATTCAAGTGTAAGTAGGGCTGGGCCCAGCTCTGCCGTCCCTTCCTGTCAATGATGGCCCAACCAGGCACACCTAAGCTCTCTATTGTGTGTGGCTGGTCATGAGGAATACACAAAGCTCAACTGTCAGCTACAAGCAGTCATGTGACATAGGGGCAGGCTACAGGCACTAAATGGTTAAAGCAGGAAAATGCCAACTTTCTAAAAGTGGTATTTTCAAAATTGTAATTTAAAATCTGACTTTACCATGAGTTAGGATTTTTCTTTACAATTCCAGAGATACCAAACATGAACTGATTACCTGCTCCCATTTGAAAATTACAGCTTATTAAATTTGATTAGGTATCTCCAATGCTATTTTACGGGAGAGGTTGGACTTTCAGTAGGAAAAAATTAACGCAGGAGTTTTTCACTACCCAGACATGTAAAACTTAAAATTACATGCCTAACTTTTTAAATACACTGCACCCTACCCTTTGGGCAGTCCACTGGTGCCTTTTATGTATTAAAAAGAAAGGTTTAGGCCTGGCAAAAGGTTTATTTTGCCAGGTTGACATGGCAATTTAAACTATGCCCACACAGGCTGCAATCGTAGGCTTGAGACATGTTTGAAAGTGCTGCTTAAGAGGGTGCCCAGTAGTACCATTTAATTTACAGACCCTGGGTACATGTAGTATCCCTTTACTAGGGACTTATAAGTAAATGAAATATGCCAATTGGAGATAAACCAATGTTACCATGCTTTGTGTACTTTAGCACTGGTCAGTAGTGATAAAGTGCAGAGAGTCCTAAAAGCAGCAAAAAGTAGAGGAGCAAAACATGGAGGAGGAAGGAAAAGGGTGCGGGTGAAGACCACCTTAAGGCTGACAGATCTAACAGTGGGGTAAGCGTCCCTCATATAATGGGTGCAGCTGGACCTCAGCAGTGCAAGCTTCCCTCCCTCACAGAACAGATACAATCTTTCCACTCTGACACAAATGTTCCTCAATTACATCAGCAAACAAGCTTCCTAAATATAACTGCCTCAACAGTGCACACAGACTTACACTTACCTATTTGATGTGTGTGCCTCAGTATGGTTGGGTGGACCGGTAAGTGTTTGGACAGCTGAGTGGATGAATGATTAAACATGGATGGGTAAAGTGGGAGGTGAATGGCTGCATCAGTGTGTGAATGGATGCAGGAGTGGGTGGTAGAAAGGTGGGTGAGATGAGTAGTTGGGTGAGTGGGGAGGCATGGTGCCCCATGAATTTATGTTTGGAAGATTGCTGAATTTGTGTGGGTAGATAGATGGAGGAGTAGATGACAATGTCTGTGGATTGATGGGCATTTGTGTGAAGCTGAGTGATAGTTTGAGTGTTTTTGGGTGGATTAACTTTCTGTGCAGCATGTGTACATCTGTGGTATGCTGGTGGAAGTATGTGTGCACAGATCATGTGTGTGTGTGTGTGTGTGTGTGTGTGTGTGCAGATGGATAGATGGATTCATTTATCTTGATGCTGCTGCACTTGGAGCTGCTCTCCTTGCACATGGTGAGCTTTAAAAATACACTTATGACTTTGTAGGGCACTGATAACTGCACAGTGGGCAACAAAGCACTTGGAATCACTGTGATGAGACTACTACTGAGAATCATGACACTGCGACTGTGTTGATGGCTTTTGTGCATTTACGTGTCCTTCTCCACTGATTTTGAAAGCATGCCGTAAACATGTTGTTCCAAGGTCTTTTATTAGAAACTGTGTCTCTGACAGTCAAAATGGAGTATAACATGCAGTAGTACTGAAAATAAAAGGATGACTTGCACATTCAAAGAAGTGAGGCAGCTCAATATGAGGAATAACATCTGGTATTAGAGACATGCAGATTGCAATTGTAAGATCGCATACACAATTGTGACTCCAACAAGTGTGTTAATCAGTTGACCAATCATCAGAACACTCTTTGTTTACAGCGCCTAGGGCTGATATAGCACGAACAAGTATGAGAAAAAATCAGCCATAAGTTAAGAAACTGCGAGTACTTGTTTGCACTACAATTTTCTACATAGTGCAGCATAATGCAGATAATCGAAAACCCAACTTTAACTGATGGAGCATTGTACCTTGAGCACCACAGCCAAAGCCTGATAGGAGCACAAAGCTTTGGCACTGTACGTGATGGGATCATCATGCCAGGCAGCACACACAAGTGGAGTGCGTGACCAGAAGGGGCCCTTGGCACTTGTGCCACTTATAAATCAGATTAACATCCTCAGCCTGGCACATCTCTCACACTGTTCTAGGCACACTCAGCCATCCAGGTCATCTAACTTCATCTAACATATTTAATCACCGGTAGTGGGACCTGACTGGCACTGCCAGTCAATGACCTGACTAAGTAAAAAATTGGGGGTGTTCTACCCCATACACTCCTTCTTACAGCTACTCCCCTGTGTTCAAGTGCTAAAGAAATGTATTTGGGGGCATATTCATAACTGGAGTTGCTTCGCTCTTGCACAACGCAATGTGGTGCATGGACGACACAATCCCAAAATGCGATTTATGAAGCCACACAAAGCCACCTTGCATGGCCCTGAGTAGCTTCATACCTCTGGAGTAATGCAAAGCAGTACAAATCGCTGTGTTGTGTTACTCTGTCCCATGGGTTTGAGTAGGTGTTCCCATGCAACATCCATGTATTTTGACAGAGTCCCAGATTAACCAAGTGGTAGATCTGGGAATGTGTCAAAATGCTACGCCTTCCCAGGTGAGACATAACGAGGAGAAATACCTTTATTTCTCCTTGTTACTTCCTCTTTCTATGTGGGCTGCATTCTGCATAACACATAGAAAGAGAAAAATTGCTAAGGGGATTGTTTCTGTGCAGGAAGGTGCCCCTTCATGCACAATAACAATCCTGCTTACAACGGAGGCGCTCTTACACCATGGTGCAAGGCTGCCTGCATTGGTGCTAGACATCCAAAACAACGCCAGTGGAAGGACAAAGGCAGGATTGTGCTGTATTCTTTTAAAAATGGTGCATTCTTCTCCTTACTTGGCACACAGCGCACTGTAACAAGGTGACTTACTGCGCTGCGCCACTTTGTTATAAATATTCCCCTTGTGTCAAGGTTTGTGCCAACTATAGGGTACGCTCCAGAAAACCAGAGGTAAAAGGCTCTGATGTTTACAGGTTAACCTAAGTGACCCCTCATTGCCTTGGGACTCCTAAAAGATTCAAACATCTTGATTTCCAATAAATCAGACATAGGGGCAGCCCTTTCTTGGTGGAAGGGATGAGTATAAGCTGATTCTGCTCTGTATGGCTGGTTTAGGATTGAGACAAATAACACAGAATCATCTATGGTTTTGCAGAAAGGTTACCATTTCGTGTAGGGAAGGTGAAGCTAACACCTTGTGCCCTTTGACATCATGGCCATATACAGGGGGTCATTCTGACCCTGGCGGTAAATACCGCCAGGGCGGAGGTTGGCGGTAGCACCGCCAACAGGCTGGCGGTGCACCGCCGGGCATTCTGACCGCGGCGGTACAGCCGCGGCCAGAAGCGGAAAGCCGGCGGTGTACCGCCGACTTTCCGCTGCCCATGGGAATCCGCCATGGCGGCGCAGCTTGCTGCGCCGCCATGGGGATTCTGACACTGCATACCGCCATCCTGTTCCTGGCGGTTCGCCAGCCAGGAACAGGATGGCGGTATGGGGTGCGGTGGGGCCCCCGTAAGAGGGCCCCACAAAGAATTTCAGTGTCTGCTCTGCAGACACTGAAATTCGCGACGGGTTCAACTGCACCCGTCGCACCTTCCCACTCCGCCGGCTCCATTCTGAGCCGGCGTCCTCGTGGGAAGGGTGTTTCCCGCTGGGCTGGCGGGCGGACTTTCGGCGGTCGCCCGCCAGCCCAGTGGGAAACCCAGAATGACCGCCGCGGTCTTTTGACCGCGGTACGGTCTTCTGGCGGTTCCCGCTTGGCGGGCGGCTACCGCCGCCCGCCAAGCTTAGAATCACCCCCACAGTGTCCAATGCCCAGGTTCATCGCTCTGTGTAAATGACACTGTAAACAACCTACAAACAAACCAGCATTTCCTGTTTGGGTCTCACAACTGCTCCTCTAGCTCATGTCCAGAACCTTTCCTAATCTCTGTCTTTTTTTTATTTTTATTTTTATTTTTGCATGACAGGACCATTCAACGGTGGACATTTCTTTTCCATTTTACACACAACTACAGTACATTCTCTTTTGACATTATAGCACTGTGGTTTACAATACAGAAATATGCATCATAGAAGTTACTGTTCAAGAGTCAGTGAAAAAGGGTTTTATTTTTCTATATATCAACTAAGTTGAGAAGGCACAGAGCGGGAGGGTGAGTTGGTCTAATGTATAGTGCCATGAACCTAATTTAGTGTTAAGATAATGACAGTGGGGGTGGCAGAAATGGTACTGGTGAGCAGTAACATGAGAGGAGGCGTTAGGTGTATAAAAGTGTTATGCAAATACTATACCAATCTTGAGTATTGTCCTTAGGAGTATGTCAGGTGCAGATAATCACAGTATATTATGCAGAGATCCCAGATTTGACCACATACAGCTGGTTGGGCTTGTAATTTGCATATGATGCATTCATGTGACGTGACTAGTACAAATTCTGAAGTGATGCTCTTTTCTGTTGAGCATCTGTGTAGAAGAATACATGCTTTGGGGGTCGAGTGCTGTGTATTCATGAGCAGGACCATGGCATGTGTAGTAAATCCCATTCAGAAGCCCTGCACCTTCAACAGCGTTCACTAATTGAGAGTTGTACTTTAAACAGACTGCAAGGACATACCAGTGTTGCATTTTCTTGAAATTAGTGTATTTAAGATTTACTTCACACCATCTCCCCTCTCCTTCTCTACCATTTTCTCCCAGGCTGGTCTGACACCATTTTGTAGCCTTGGTACCACTTTTTCATACATGTTTATATATGTGACAATGGATGATTCTGAGAGTACAAATGGGCTGGGACCACCGTTACTGGGCAGACAGTAGCATAATTACTGGTATTTCCATTACCTGAGTGCGATAAATGTTATTCTCGTCATAGTTCTTGAAAATGTTTTAAGTCATCTCACTGCATGACATCACCTAGAGTATTTATGCCACTTAATCCCCACATTTGCCATTCAAGCATGTAAACATCTATCTGCACACCTGTACTATGCCATTACAGTACTTTAGTAGGTAAATGTACATGCATTTTGAGGCATTGAGTCTCTGAGTCATCATGTCTTCTAGGATTCTAGCTCTTTTCTCAATGGGAGGTTTGTAAGATCTCTCAAAGTTGTGATGTATAAATTACATCGACCAGTTCCTTTACCAAAGCATGCTCTTTCTATTGCATACCATGTTCGGAGGCAAAAAATAGACAGTTTGTGAGAGCTGATGTGCTAAATGATGAGAGTTCATATCAGGAAGTCTAAACCCTATGATGAGAATACATAGCAGGAAGTCTTAACCCTATGGTGAGAATACAAATCAGGAACTCTCAACCCTTCTGGTAAAATCGCTGCTTGGAGCTTAGATAGTTTCACTCTAGGTTTCCTTCCTGCCCAGATTAAGGGCCTGATTACAAGTGTGGCAGTCTTCGGACCTCCACTCTCGTGGTGGCTGTTGGACCACTATGGTTGTGGCTGTCTGACCACTACATTACAAGGTTGGCGGGCAGCCCTGCCAACCTACTGGCGTCTCTGCTGGGATCTTCAATCCCAACAGGCTGACGGTAGTGGAGGTCTGAATCAGCCAAGGTGGCACTGAAAAGGATGCCGGAGAACAGGTGCAGGGTGCCACGGGGGGCCCTGCACTGCCCATGCACTTGGCATGGGCAGTGCAGGGATCCCCCTGCCCAGCACCCTTGCAATGCTCACTGTCTGCCGTGCAGTGAGCACTGTGAGGGTGCTGGTGCACCCTGCGGGTGGCAGCATTGCAACTTGCTCAATTACGAGCTGGCGACAATGCTGCTGCCACTTTTCTGCTGGGCTGATGGGTGGAAACCTTGGTTTCTGCCCGTCAGCCCAGTGGAAAAGTTGTAATGGGCCTGGCAGGCAGGTGGCCAGTATGGCTGCAGCGTCCCCATCGAAAGTTCGGCAGATGGGTCATCCCATCTGCCGAACTAGAAATCAGACCTTCAGTGTTTGATTCTGATGGATATGATGTTCAATATGTGGCTGAAATTTAGAGTGGTAACTTCCACAGCCAGTCATTTTTCCATGGTGCTTCAATCATTTATGTTACTTGCACCCTGCTCCATAATGTGAGTTGTATTGAAGCCCATTTCCTGAAGTCCTTATCTGTTCCGGCTGTAATTTGTCTGGGATCCTATTGCCTAGGCTTCCATTGACCAGCACTTCAAGACTTTTTTCCACTGACAAAAAAAACATGTTATTCTGCAGTGGGTCTCAGGATGTTCTTGGATATGGGTTTGAGTTCACATTTATTCCATTTGATCCTACAACCAGAGTATAGCAAGAACTGTATTAGCGAGGTAAGACAGGTATCTATATCCTGAAAGGACTCCTCGATAAATCTCTCACAATTTACCCTTGCATCGGGTTGTCTTATAGCTGTTTCACCTTGACATAAAAACCTGGTCCTATGCCTACCGTCTGGAGTGTCCTAAATAGGAAATCCCATTAAACAAGGTCAATTGCTTTTCGGCGTCTAGTAACAATACTGCTGTGTCATCTGGGTCGTCTTCAACCTTCCACAAGATGTCTGATAAAAGTCTTAAGTGGTTCCTGGGTGACATATGGGGACGTTGATAATATTTTTATATCGGTGTTCATCAGTGATATCAGTGAAAGTATCAATGAATCTCCACCTGGGTTTGTTAACAGTGTCCTTGTACTACTGCCTGCTCATCTCAAGTAGTGCATCTCTTCTGCTTATTTAGAAACATCATAAAGTACAGATAATATTTGAGATTGGTTAATTCTATAAAACTCCAATGAAAGACAACCGTCACAAATATAAGGTTGCTAGATCTCTTATACATGGCTAGTTGATTTTCTCTCAGCCTACGTTGTGCTTCAAGATGTTGACCTGCTTTTTAACCTTATTTAAAGTGCCACCATTATGAGCAGGTTATATATATTACGCTTTAATGGTAAATGGTGTGTTTAAGTCAATTTTTGTGTGTTTTAAAACCCTTCCTAAATCTGGAGGTGGGTGTGTACTGCACTCAGTAGTTCATTTTCTGATTTTGCATTCTAGGTTGATCTGCTCTTGTCTAAATGGGTGTGTTTGTGTTGTAGCGTTGTTTATCATGTTATCCATCATGGAGCTTTTACTGCAGCGCACAATGATTGTGGGAATATTAAAGAAGTATTGTTTATGTCAAGATAAGTGCTTAAATAATCCCTTATTTTTGCTTATTCTTCTAGGAGCTTGCCTTTTTCTGTATTCATCAACCAACGATTAGTTGCTGGGAACAGGGCCTAGTTCAAGTGTTATTGGAATAGGGCAATTGTCAAAGATCCCACTTTCCAGTATTGATCAGTCGGTCAGTGAGCAGAGTGGACCTAGATATGAAGAAATAATCAATTTTAGAGCCCGTGCTGTGCATGCAGGACAAAAACAGGTCTGATTCTGTGTCTTCCTCTATTCATTCTAGATACACCTTCTAATGCATCTACAAAGACAAATGGAGGTATTGTGTGAGTAGCATTTTCATTAGTTTGTTTTAAGCAGTATCAAGTTTATAGCGTAGATATGGTCTTGTCTCTTTCTCTAACATGAGTCTTGTGTCCAGACTAGTTCTTATTTCCAACATCCTGATCTGAAAATCCCCCAGTTTTAAATGAGCTCTGTGCCGTCCTATCACATCTAACAAGTAACCCTTTGTTTTCCCACTTGGAAAAAATACAAAATAACATAATGAAATATATATTTTTTATAATAATAGTGGTATATTACATATATGTAGACATAAACATACATAAATATTTGTACATATGTGTGCATGTTTATAGTAGTAAATATTTCTTTTTAATAATATAGGTTAGCTACATTATTAAATATACATAATATTAATGTTATGTATTGAAATATTAAACATTTACCATTTTATAGTGTCTGATGAAAAACAATGTATTTTTCCTATTGTTTATGATATTAGTGTGAATCGATATTTTTTTCTGATATTTTTGTATTTTACATTCTGGGGGTCTGTATGAGTTATGCGGACGGGTTGAGTCAGGGCCCAGAGAGAACAGTCTCAAGAGCTTCGATGTTTGTGGAAATTGCAAGGCCTTTCAATAATCCTATAATGTGAAGTCAATCAGGGTATCCCAAACCAACAAGTGCAGGCAGATAACCCAATTCATTAAGTGTGGCACCGCCTATGTGGTTTATGGGTTAGAATGCCCATGTGGATTGTGGTATGTGGGTAGTGTCATAAACCTCATACGCAAGAGAATACTGGAACACACCAGAGTAATTATTAAGAAAGACAGGCATTATCTCGAATCCAGGCACTTTGACTCACATCACTACAGCACTAGAAAGTACCTTACGTTTTTGGTTTGGAACATGTGGTACCTGATGTGAGAAGGGGAACAGGCTGGACAAGTTGACGAGAACTGAATCTAGATGGATAATAGAACTCAATACCAAGTACCCCAATGGTTTGAGCTCCGATGAAGAGCTATTTGTACCCTTAGATGGTTAGACTCAACGGGTCTTAGATGTTTGTGTTTTTGAGTTCTCTGTTATTGTGTGACAACCTTTTCTGTTTTTATTCGAGGGACAGTAGGAAGGGACTCTCGTCTGGTTTTGCTGGTTCTGTGAGGATGCCCCGACTGAGGAACCATGCCCTATCTTCCGTTTCATCAACGCTGGTGTTTCAGGATTATAGGGTTGCACTTTAATTTTTTTTTTTTCTCTCTTACATTTTAACAGACTTTGCTGCCCACTTGGGCTTGATTTCAGTTTGCCCCTTGGTCTGGAATCTGTTTGTGTTAGACTAGTTCTGTGCAGGGCACATCTATATATTAGTTACCTGGGCTTCTTTTTGAGCCAGCATTTGCATCATTATGTTTATTTATGTTCATTTGAAAATGGAGTATAATTTACTGACTGGTTTATATTATAATTTTGGTAATGTAACTGCAACATGATGCTTTTATTTGTTATAGTTACCATAGGGGGCGAGTTATAGTTACTTGAAATAACTCTAACTATAACTGCTGAATTTCTATGGTTTTGTACGAGTAAATTCAGAACTTAACTATATTGATCCTTTCTATCGTTGTCAGTCCCTATTTTCATCCCCTTGGACCGCGCACCGGTTCTTAAGATGGCAGCCGTAACTTTCTGCACAGGTTGTGACCAGTCAATCACATTACCGCTTCTGTCGTGTGGAGCTGCTGTGCTCTGCGCAGGAGTCGCAACACATCCACATCCCAATATGTACAAATTTGTTTTCCACTTAATAAATAGAAAATTACTGAAAAAATTCACACCAAATTACAAAAAGGTTGCTTTCTGGACTAGGACCTAGCTGTCAGCTGAATTTGGTTTAAATCTGTCCTGTGGTTCAGCCGCTATTTCTGTTCAAAATCCCTATGGAAAAATGAATGGGGAAAAAGCGAAAACGCGTATTGGGACCCGCCTTTTTCTTGGCCCCCGCTTGACGGATCACCCTGAAACTTCCCAGACAGCAGCTGAAGTGAGCATCATATTTTCTTGGGACATTTTGTGAAGATTCATCAAGTGGTGCTGAAGTTATTAGCAAAACAAAAACAAAAAAATTCTATAGAAACTAGGTCCTAGTGGCAACTGCCACTAGGTGATATATGTGTGTGTGTGTCCCATCATGAAAGAACGCTAAATTCTGGCTGCTTTACCACGGCAAGTCAATGGCAAGGTAGTGACCCTTAACAAATTCCAAGAAATTGGTTCCAGAAACCTCAGAGGAACCTCGGTGTAAACAAAACAACGTACCGTGACTCTAATTGCACCAGTGTGTATTCATTCAACTTGCAGCAAAGAGAACAAAGAAAAAATCCTGACGTGTTTCGGAGCCTTCGCTCCTTGTTCACAGGTTACAAATGTGCCATTCCCACAATGATTAAATGACTACTCACTTACTACATTCTTATGATAGATATAGACAATGGACTAACGTAAAACCCTTGTGTTGTATGTGAACATTTCGGCCAGCTTAGAATATACTCAATACTATTATTCCTCACCGAACATAATATGCAGAACAATGCAACTATCATTGTTATATTTTCTAATTATTGTTATTCATTCTAAAAAAATAAAATACATTATTTATCAATTACCTTGAATATAACTATCCCCATTTATATTCAACAAGAGATACTTATATGATTCAATCTTCCTGCTAGGGGGTACTACCTTTAAAAGCCCCTAATATACTAAAACAAAAATGGAATCCCTCTTTTAAAATGTGTCATTCTTAATAAACCAAATTAATTTAAATATCACTTTCATACTGCACTGACCCGTTCTTGGATATAATAGCTCTTTTGCTTTTTTTCGATGTTGTTCCTATGCTGCAATGTCATCCTAATAAAAAAAAATATATATAAAGAGAAAATATCACATAATCAGCATTTTATAATTTACAGTTTCTAAATAAATGTGCACCATGAAGCCTATCAAATATCTACCATAACCAGCAACACTGATAACTTTGATAAATTTGAAGAAAATTAAAGAAAATTGGTTGAAAAAACAATTATTCTCATCATGAAATAATGGAATAGTAAAATCGTAAAGTGATAAAGGCTGAAAACACTTCAAGGAAAATCAATATTCTATCCTAGATGAACTGATAGTTCTTCATCAAGGTTAAGACCTCCCGAATGGGTTGTCGCATACTTATTAATAAAGTTTGACTCCAATCTCCTAGGTTCTTGTTCTCTGTTTCCTCCTCTAATACAAGTAGGAACATTGTCTAACAACCAGAATTTTAATAGATTTACATTCTTCTGGTGAAATGTTGCAAAATGCCTAGCAATAGGGTATGTTCTATCTTCCTTAACAATAGCTCTCATGTGTTCGAGCAGTCGCTTTCTGGCCTTGTGGATTGTGCTGCCAATATAGAATTTGTTACATGGACAAATCAAAGCATAAACACAACATTCTGTGTTACAAGTCAGATTTGTTTTATTACAATAGGTTGAGTTTGTTGTGATAACTGAATTTGTTGACAATTTCTGCTGCTTTTACACTCTTTACACATTCCACATACAAAAAAGCCTTGTATTGATGACTGTCTATTATTACCTGTAAACTGAATTAAACTCATGCAAAGTTTATCTTTCAAGGAAGTGCATCTCCTAAATGTAATCTGAGGCTTCTGCCCTATAACATCTGCCAATTGTTCCTCCATTCTTAAAATGACCCAATATTTGTTCAAACTACGTTTAACTTCCCACACTTGACTGTAAAAGGTTGTAATAAATCTTACAGGATGATGTTCCTCGGCCTTATCTCTAATACGTGGCATTAATAATTTCTCACGGTCTATTGATGACACTTTCCTGCATAAATTATCAATAAGATTGCATGAATACCCTCTCTCAAGGAATCTATTCCTCATGATTTCAGCTTCCAGAAAAAAAATCATTTTCATCACTGCAATTTCTTTTAGCTCTCAACAATTCCCCATAAGGAATGCTCTGTATAAGATTAATGGGATGGCAGCTTTTTGCATGGAGCAGACTGTTTCTCGCTGTTTTCTTGCAATATAATGTACTTACTAATCTTGTACCTCTGACCTGCAATTTGAGATCTAAGAATTCTATTTCAGAACTGTGTACATGTGCTGTAAATTTAAGATTGAACTGATTATCGTTCAATTGTTTGACACAATCTGCTACTTCATTCTCACCTCCATTCCAAATACAAAAAATGTAATCAATGTAACGGACCCATAGGAAAGCGTGCTCGTCAAACAGACAGATATTATACACAACCTGCTCCTCCCACCAGCCCAGGAAAAGTCCTGCATAGCTGGGGGCAAAGCAAGTACCCATCACTGTCCCTTGTGTTTGTCTATAAATTTCTTTGTCAAAATTGAAGAAATTATTAGTTAAACATGTTTTCATCATCTGCAAGAACATATCAGTGTGTTGAAAAAAGATATTGATCTTGCTCTAAGGAAATGTTTACTCGCTTTGATACCTAACTTGTGGGGAATACATGTATACAAACTATCCACATCTAGGCTAAGCAGTAAAAATTGTTCATCCCATGAAATGCCATTGATTGTTCTCAGGAAATCACTAGTCTCTTTGATAGAAGATGGCAAAGCTTCAACAAAAGGTCAAAGAAAGTAATCTACATATTTTGATGTGTTCTCAAGCAAACTACCTCTAGAAGGAACAATAGGTCTACCAGGTGGGTTGACAGGATCTTTATGTAATTTGGGCAACAAATATAATACCGGGAGCTTGGGATGATCTTTTTCAATATTTATTTTTATCAAACCAAACTTGTAATCTAACTAAATACGCCCAGTTGGAAGTAAAATATTTTTGTCTAGCGGTTATTTCATATTGCCTTGTATCACTTAATTGTCTCAAACCTTCCTCCAGGTATTTATCCAATGGCCAAATCACAACATTGCCACCCTTATCAAATTGTTTGATGACTATACTTACATTTTTATTTAACTTCATGAAAGCTTCAACTTGCTTCTTTTTTAGATTTTGATGACAACATTTTTTCTTTCTTTCTATCTGTCAAAATTCCTTAATGATACATTTCTCAAATGTGTCAATAGATCCAATCATAACTTGGGGACAAAATGTAGATCTAGTTTTAAAACTATTTGCTGTCCCACTATCCAAATTAGTTTCTAATCCTTCCCCTTCTAGATTTGCGAGAGGGTCATTAACCCAACTGTTATCTTCCATTAAATGTCCCATAGATTGGAGTACTTCTATGTCTCCTATCTGGAGAGTGGATGGACTTCTCCCGACAGATCCTATGTTTTGAACACCCAATACTTTTGTTGCATGCCAATACTTTAACTTAATTTTTTTGATGAAATGGAATCAATCAATCCTGCTGGAAGTAAAATCAAAAAACACAGTTGGGCAAAAGGAGAGTCCAAGAGACAGAACTTTTTCCTGTGTTTTAGTCAAAGTGATGCTGGAAAAATATACTACTGTTCTATTCATGGGTTTAATGTTGTTTGTCCCCTCGTACGTATTCCCCATGTACTCTCGATATCTCTTTGTCGGGGTCCACTTCCTTTGTCTCCTCCTCTTCCTCCTCTTCCACGACCTCTGGAACCTTGGGCACCTCTGCCTCGCTGAGCCTTCATTCTTCCTTGTGCCATCAAGTTGAATTCCTTTAAAATTTGGGATTTTACTCCTTCCGCTTCCGATTGATTTGATACATCACTCTCACTATTCTCACTTTCCGCTGTATTTCCTTGGCTCTTGCTCTTACTTACAACTGATGGTGACGGTATCCTCGCTGTACTTATTGAACTCGATGCATGTTCATCATAACCTTTGTCAGCAGTACCGCTACTTAAATAATCAAACTTTCGTCCAAAAGTTAGTAGTCTCTGTGAAATTTGCGCTAATTCTTGGCCATGATTTCTCCCTCTAATTTCTCCAGTTTGATTTGTATTTTGTCCATTTCACCTTTGAATTCTTCTGCACTACATTTATCTTTCAATGTTGAAATGCATGTATCTATTTCTGAGGCTGCTTTTATATATATATTTGAAAAAATAAAGGTTACATGGACGTTATAGTTAGACTTACATTTTAAACGTACAAAACCATAGAAATTCACCTGTTATAGTTACAGTTATTGCAAGTAACTATAACTGGTGCCTAAAGGCACCTATAACTTGTGTCCCCACCATGCACAGTTTTTTGTAAAATATTTTACTGCAAATACTAAATTTGTTTTATTAAAGACTTTATCAAAGATTTTATGAGTGCCGTAATTTGTGGGGTAATTGGCAGTGTATGCACAAGCTGGTCATTATTTGCGAAGTCCTCGCAGCCGAAGATATCCAAATTTATTTTCCCTTTAATTTCTCCAAAACTACTGAACAGATTTACACCACATAAGGAAAAGAACAATCTGCGTACCAAAAGCTTGTTTTCTGTCAAGTTTGGTGTAATTGCATTCAGTGGTTTGGGCTGTAGTCGTGTTCAAAGGTCCTAAGGGAATTAACATGGGAAATGCAGCTTTTTTGCCCCCCCCCTTTTTTCTCAGCCCCCACTTGACAGATCACCCCGAAATGCACTGTGCGCCACAAAAGTCACTGGAACAATTGTTATGGAAAGTTTAGTCAAGATACATCAAACGGTACCAAAGATGTAGGCAAGTCAAAAAACGCCTTTTCTATAGAAACATGCCTATAACTATATAACTATATATAGGTTTCACTTAAAGCTGGACCTACAAATTATGATGTGACTGACCAGCAGTGTTCCCTCCTCATGCCACTCCAACATAATATTCTGCAACTGAACAAAGACCACCAGTTACACACAACAGAACCTATAAGAAGGGAAATGATAACATTCCAACTCCCCATAGTCTTCCTGCTTTCTTACCATAATATTGAAAAACACCTAGCATAAACCTTGTTTTTTTAGTTTAAGGTTAGCTTTATATGCTACATACTCTTAAAAATAAAAATATTAATTTGGACAGGGCAACATCTATTGCAAGAAACAAAGCTAAACGTGCAAATGAAGCATGAGCTGGTCATTCTGACCGCGGCGGTCGCCACCCGCCAAGCGGTTCCCGCCGAAAGACCGCTCCGCGGTCAAAAGACCGCGGCGGCCATTCCGGCTTTCCCGCTGGGCCGGCGGGCGACCACCAGAAGACCGCCGGCCGGCCCAGCGGGAAAGCCCCTTCAACAATGAAGCCGGCTCGGAATGGAGCCGGCGGAGTTGCAGGGGTGCGACGGGTGCAGTGGCACCCGTCGCGATTTTCACTGTCTGCACAGCAGACAGTGAAAATCTTTGTGGGGCCCTGTTAGGGGGCCCCTGCACTGCCCATGCCAGTGGCATGGGCAGTGCAGTGGCCCCCAGGGGCCCCACGGCACCCGTTCCCGCCATCCTGGTTCTAGCGGTGGACACCGCCAGAAACAGGCTGGCGGGAAGGCAGTCGGAATCCCCATGGCGGTGCTGCAAGCAGCGCCGCCATGGCAGATTCCCTGGGCCAGCGGGAAACCGGCGGGAAACCGCCGGCTCCCCTTTTCTGACCGCGGCGTCAGAATCGCCCAGGAAGCACCGCCAGCCTGTTGGCGGTGCTTCCGCCGCCCTCCGCCATGGCGGTCATGGACCGCCAGGGTCAGAATGACCCCCTGAATGTTGAATACTCAAAGAAGGTTGAGACCCTATTAATAGACCGCAAAGAGCAGCCCCTGGACCAGAAATTGCAATTGATAGGGACACTGGTGGAATTGGAGATGTTAAGGGTTGCAAGGCTTCCCAATAATATCACAAAAGCTTCTGAAGAGATCAGCTCCTGTCTTGACAAATGAGCCTGAAATACTGTTGAGCCTTTTCTTTGCTATCTTAGGTTACTGGGTATTTGGACGTTAGCAATCACACTTGGGGACATTATTGGACACATAACCTGACTACAAGCTTATTTCAACATCACAAAATATTCGGAACTTGATACACAAAAGTGTAAATTTACCTTTGTAAATCTGACCCTATGTGTGCATTTAAGAGTGCTTAAGATGAGATTTGAGGTCTGCTCTTTGCTACGCATATAAACCCCTTCTCATTCAAAACAGCACATATCGCTGATCACTTATTGTAATGACAGCAGAGCTGCTATTAATTGAATGCATGGATTGGAAGAAAGTAAGAATTTTTTGCGACTTAGTTTAAGGTACCTGCATGTTTTGGCAGTGGCACTGTTATGCAGGCAAAGGCCAAAAAATAAATCTTCATGAAGGACAACTAAACTGCTGAACATGTGCTGTGTTTTTCAAGTGTATTTAAATTTTGTTCTAAATCTGGTGTTTCTTTTTCTTAACTTATTGTGACCAAGTTATCTTTTGTATTGGCCTCCTTCTTCTATATTTTATGACTCCGGTCATGCAGTTTTTCCGTTTTGACAGCAAACACATGCTTTACTTCAAATAAACCCATCTTTCCTTAGTAAAAACTAAAATTGGAAGAAAATATTGAGGAATGAGTTAAATAATGCTTGCTCAAAGGGATGCTTTTTTTCTCAAGCTAGGTGACAACTTTTATATGGAACTAAATTGTTCAGGGCATTCAGTGGAAGGTGCTCCATTTAACAACCCACCCGCTGATCCTTAAAGGTACAAAGATTGGTTAGCCTTGTATATGCTTCTGCCATACTTATTTTCCAAATGGAATTCTAAGCTACTGTTTTCCCTCCAAACACTGGTCCTTCGGTTTCCTTGGAGACAAATTTTCATGACTGGCTCCACTCTGCATTGTGATGTGAAGATGCTGTATTCCAATCAGTGCCCCACTGCATCTATGATGTCATGTAGGTCCAGGAACCATTTCTTCACTGTCATTGCATGGACATGCTTGATAGAGATAGGACAAACATTTAGTTTAACGTTTTATTTGTTGTATACCATTTTAACATAGCATTCACCCTTTGAACAGACTCGTTGACTAGAAGAAGTAAGATCTTAAATTGTTCTGGGGAAACTTCACAACATCAAAATGGACAAAAAACTGGTACGTTATGGCTTGTAACATGCATTGAACATTATCGATTTCATGAATGCCTTCAGGATCCAGAAAGGATGTTTATAATCAATTACTAGTGAATCTGTGATGGCTTTTGTCCAGGTTGCCTGTAATTTAAGAGAGGAGGCACCCCCAAAAGGCACACAATCATCTATAAACTATGTTATTATGACTGTTAACAAACATTTATTGTTACCAGTCAATGGCACTCATTTGATCGATCTCAGTAGAATGAAACACCAATTGTGCCTATTGCCTTAAAGTGTGGGGAAAGTGCATGCAGCATCACCATTTCTTGTTAACTTTTCAACGTTAAAACAATTGAAAAATTCATGAAACTGTAAATGTTCATTGTAATGTAAGCCACCAAAAGAATACACTCTTCTTACACAGTGTTAGGGCAAACAGGCAATAAAATATTAAACCTCCTTGTATAATATACAAACATTTACCTCCTCCCCCCAGCATGCGTATGTGTGTGGGAGGTGGAAACTTAATCATCTCTTGAAGTGGTTGACATTTGCTTGCAGGAATCTTCATAATCATTTGTGATTTTTATGCCTCCAAATGTATTTCAAAGAGTTAAAATCTATTGTTAACAGGGGCATAGCATCACATGGGGCCTGTTTGGGGTGTGACATCCCCAAAATAAATGCATTCGCTGCTTGGTAGTTGGCTCTCAGGCCCTCATTTGGGTCTGCTATGTCTGTGTTGTTTTTTCTTGTCATTCTGATTTCACTAAGAGGTTTTAATTTGTTCATTTCTTTAGCCAGGAACTTAAGTATATTTCTAACCAGTTTGACAAAAAGGTAGTGAAGCCTCCTCATAGGAGTGCTCCTTGGATGGAAGCAAACTTTCTAATGTTTGGAATTCACAAACATTGGCAGTAGTAGGCTTGAAAAACAGTGATAGTCAGGCATACTATTGGCAATCTCACATACAAAAGATGAAGGGTTGAATGCTTGCAAAAAGTCTCACCACTATCAATAGCTGGAGGTAGCATTCTAGTCCATCCTTTTTTGCCCTCTGTGCCACTCTAGACGGAGGGCCGGATCTAGGGTTTGGCAGACAGAGTAAAGGCAGACAGTGTGGCAGAGGACTTTACATCAGCCAATCTGGCCTCTCTTACTCATGCAACATTTAGAGGACTGCTGACTCTGTGGACATCTGTGTATATTGGCAGGGGCTACTGTCATGCTGGGTCCTGTCAGTGTAGAAAAAGTTTGAAACATGATCTAGCAGTATCCTGTAGAAAATAAGTATACTGTTGTGTGTAAATTGTAACTTCCAAGATCTTCAATAAAGTAAATCGACACTAAACAATGTGATCTTTGATGATAAACTATAACTGTGGGGCCAGTCAGGCATTGCAGTGCTGGCCTGCCGGCCTGACGAGGAGCAAAGCCCTATGATGAAGCATGTCACCGGATGGTGAGTGAGGGCTCTTGCTTCAAATATATGAATTTTCAGGGGCCTATGAATTAGTAGCACACGCTCTGGTAATGGAACTGTGTATATTTTTTGATATACATGCTTGATGGGAGCACTATACACATGTCCAGGACTTTGTTTCCGAACCTCCCACATTTTTTGAGCCCCTCTTTTTGTATTTTTGGATGGCTTTATTATAGTAACACACAAACTAGAATACGGAATAGAACATTCCCCAACTGGAGGTAAGTAAACACACTATTATATACACATTAGCAATCAGTAAATAGCATAGAAAGCAATAAGCATTGGAAAAAGTAATACCAAATAGTGAGGGCCTTAGGGGAGACCAAACCATATCCTTAAAAAATGGTATGTGAAAGGCAGTCCCCAACCCAAGAATGTGGAATCAGGAGAGGGGAGCTGGAGGAACTAGGAACCCCATAAGGTAATTACCAAGGTGATCCCCAGCAACCAGGACAGCAGAGGTAAGTACCTGGTTTTCCCCAAAACCAACAGGAGGACTTTGGAAAAGACATGTGCAAAACCAAACCAAGACTGAAGGAACCCAAAGGTGGATCCTGACAGAAGAGGACCTGCAAAGGAAGGGGACCAAGTCCAGTTCAAGATGGAGTGTCTGGTTGTGGCAGGAGCCACTACCCACCCTTCTGTGGAGGCAGGACCAGGTCGACAGTGGATGAAAAAGGTCAGCAGTGCAGCACCGGAGATGAAGAGGAGTCCCAAGAGTGATGCAAGTGCTGTCCCATGTCGGCAGTCGAGATGCAGTCAGTCAGTGGTGCTGGAAAACCACCAACAAGCCTTGGCAAATGCAAGAGATAGAGAAAAAGGTTTGTAAGGCTGACGAGGACCAGCAAGACCCAGGGGACTCGACCCAATGAGAGGAGTCCAGGGTGACCCTCGGCAGCTGGGAGAATCACATGAACAGGAGGCATCCCCGATAGGCAACCCACTGGCAGCAGGAACAGAAGTCACAGTGAAGCCCATTCAGCACACCTGACGACAAGTCCCACATCGCTGGAGCAGCAGGCAGGAGACTGTGCTTTGCAGAAAAGAGTGTAGGACACCAGGGCTACAGGGAGCATGAAGAGCTCTTGGAGAAAGAGCAAACCAGCCTTGGTAGCTCCAAGAGTCTTGGTGCACAGGAGAACTGTGCTGCCAGGAGATGCAAGGGCTTACTGTCTCCCAAGCTGGGTAGCTGGAAGAGAGGACCAAGTGGACCATTCCAAACTACCACCTGTGATGCAGGATCCACGCAGTTCTGGAGGAGAGCAGATCCACACAGCCGATCGTCACTGTAGTTGGTGTCTGCAGATGCAGACGAGTGACTCCTTCACTTTAAGGGAGATTCCTTCTTATTTCATGAGCAGGCTGAAGACACATTGCCCTCAGAGGATGCGCAGCCAGGAAAATATTGCAGTTGCTGGAAGGAGCGGGAGAAACAGTGTTGTAGAGCAGAGTTGTTGCTGGAATTGCAGATTGTCAGTTCCTGGAGTGTCCAGTTGCAGTCCCGGTGGCCAGAAGATGAAGTGAACAATGCAGAGGAGTCCTGCTGGAATATTGGATGTCAAATCTGAGCACCCACCCAATAGGGAGACCCTAAATAGCCCAGGAAGGGGGATTGGTCACCAAACAGGGTGACCACCTATCAGGAGGGGGCTGTGATGTCACCTACCTGACCTGGCCACTCAGATGCTCCCGGGTGCCTCTGCCCACCTTGGATTCAAGATGTCAGAACAAAGTGGCCACGTGGAGGAGCTCTGGGCACCACTCCTGGGGTGGTTATGGATAGGGGAGTGGTCACTCCCCTTTCCTTTGCCCAGATTCGTGCCAGAGCAGGGACCTGGGGTCCCTGTCCTGGTGCCGGTTTATGCAAGGAGGGCACCAAATGTGCCCTTCAAAGCATACCAGTGGCTTGGGGAGGCTACCCCTCCCAAGCCATATCACACCTATTTTCCAGGGGAAGAGGGTGTTGCCTCCCTCTCCCACAGGAAATCCTTTGTTCTGCCTTCCCCTGCCTGTGTTGATCAAGCAGCAGAAGGGCAAAAACCTGTATGAGGGTTGGCAGCAGTGCAAGCTGCCCGGAAAACCCCAGAAGACTGATAGGAGCAATGCTGGGGGTCCTCTAAAGAGCCCCCAGAATGCATGGTATCATACAACCAATACTGGCAATAGTATTGGGGTATGATTGCAACATGTTTGATACCAAACATGCACAGGTTCAGAGTTACCATTATGTAGCCCAGTACATGAGTAAAATGTCTGCCCCACACTTACGAAGTCCAGTGTAATGGAGCTGTAGTTCGTAGGGGCACCTCTTCTCATGCAAGGGTGCCCTCACACACAGGTACCTGCACCCTGCCCTCTGGGCTAGGAGAGCCTACCATAGGGGTGACTTTCAGTGACTTGGTGCATGCACCTTTTCACGCAGGCTGCAATGGCAGGCCTGCAGACACATTGTACATAGGCTCCCATGGGTGGCCCAAAACATGCTGCAGCCCATGGGGAACACAGAGTGCCCTAATGCCCTGGGTACCTAAGTACCATATACTAGGGGCTTAGATGGGGCTTAGATGGGGCACCAGTATGCCAATTGTGGGGTGTGCAAAATCGTAAGCAACCAAATTTAAAGGGAGAGAGCACAATCACTGGGGTCCTGGTTAGCAGGATCCCAAAGAAAACAGTTAAACATATTGACAGCAGGCAAAAGTGGGAGTAACCACTCCAAAAAGAGGGTACTTTCCTACACACATATTGTTCTGGCAATTCACCCAGAAAAACAAATAGCAGCACGTAGCTGAACTAAATGAGCCTGAGTTCAAAACCCAGGTTTCACCCAATACAAAGCCACTTCGATTTAGTCTCAACACTCACCTCACCATGAAAGAACATATTGCAGAGAAAACCAAGATGTACTTATACCAGATATCCGTACTAATGAAGTGAAAGCATTAATTCAGAAAGTGACTTCAGAATGCAGATCAAGCCCTTGTACTTTTGTATCTGCATATTGGCAATGTCTTACATCAACACTATGCAGACTCCATATACATTGGCTTAAGGGAATAATACGTCACTTCTGTGAGGAAGAAAGTATTAAGAAGGCACCTACAATCAGACTAGAAGCATGTCTGTTAAGGGCTTCACCTCAGTGGGTTGTAAAACACAGGCCCATATTTAAGAAAAAGAGCTGATGTGCCACTTTTTCTGCACCCCCCTACCAGCACCTAATGACACCATGATTATACCGTATTTGTAATACGGTACATCATGGCGGTCATTAGCACAGTACAAAAGTTTGACACTATTGTGGTGCTTTGCTATACTCGTGTGAAATTTTTTGACTCTGACGTAGCAAAGTGCAAGAAGGCCCATAGGTTTCTTTGGGAGCGACATTTTAACGCCAGCTCTGAGCAGGCATTAAAAATGATGCAAAAAATGGTGCAGTGAAAGCTGTTAAATTTTCAATGCGCCTGTTCTGCAGGCCTCCTAGTGCCGGAACGCCCCCCATGCATACACTCTGCCTGGCGCAGGCATAATGTGACACAAGGTTTACAAGGTGACGCAGTGCACGCATTGCTCCACTTTGTAAATATGGTGTGGGGAAAAAGCCACTTTAGCGCTGCCTTAGTGCCAAAAAAAGGACGCTAAGGTGGCGCTAGGGGCCCTTAAATATGTTCAACAGGGGACAGTTGGACAGGAGAATTCCTCACTGACAATAGCCGCACCACCTCCTTTGTGCTCGCAGTGAACCAAGGCGGTTGTTGCAGGTTACAGGTAGCATGAACGGTGACAGTGGTGTCAGAATGCTACATGGCGCACTGAGTGTCAAAGTCAGATTTTTTTCTTTGAGTTGGAATGAACATTTTGGATTTTTTAAGAGGGCACAATTATATTTGAAAAATGCCTTTCCCTGGATGGTCACACATATATAAGGAGGAGCTAGGAAGGGCATGTAGTGTTAGAATACACTTCATTCCCTTATTTTTCATTGCACTCAATGGTCATTTGCAAAATAAAGTTTATCCTAGCAGGTTGGATCATTTTCTTTGTGCATCATTCCTTGGGTTGGCTTGATCTTCTTCTTAATTTTTCCTTCCTGATGTTCAGTAGTGCTTTGTTGTTTTAATCTCCAACCAAGGTTTTCTAGGATTTCCAGTCAGAACACTATTGATCAGGCTATGGGGTAAGCAGGGTCGAACTGTGGTGGTTGTGGCCTTTTACTCCTGCTGTTCCTGGGCCCAATTTACTGGGGGCATTGAGGAACTGGGCCAAATACTACCTATTCAGCACTCAAGATATGACATCAGCCGAGCAGTGCAAGGCTTTTGAGGGAGAAGTAGGGGTAAGATATGTGTAAACTTATTATTCAAAATACTCAGTGAGCCCAACAAGTTGAGTCTCTAGTCCAAACTGACTTTGTGTAAGAGAGCAGTATTTATCATAATGCAAACACAACACACTAAATAAACCTTACATTTGTCCCCAATGGTTAGCCCCATAGCACTGAATAGAGCTGTAACCCTCCCACACCCACTGGTTCTCTCCAAACTTCTCTTCCACACTAAACACTGCATCCATGGTGGATTTTGGGGACGTGAACCACTAGCAGTGCATATCAAGGTCTGGCTTCGGCCTTGAAACTTTAGCTCCCCAGACTGTAAAGCACTGATCTTGAGCCGGTCTCAAAAGGTTCTGTGGCCATGTTCCAGTCTTACCCAACTGTGGCCTTCGAACTTTCTGGGAGCATGGCATCTACTCACCCTACAACAATGAGTAGCTCCCACCCCATCCTCCTGTGGCTGACAGAAATGGTTTCCAGGTGCTGGTGCTCCTTTGCAGTTCTTGATGGCTACCTGGTGAGGCATCAGTGATGTGACAGAGAACATTCTGGTGTTGTTGTCGAGTCCCTCCATTGATTGTGGGGCTTCCTCCTCTATGGGTGATGTCCTCAATCGTCTTAGCGGCTATCTCCAGTTTTCTGGGGGTTGGTGTTGCGGGCAACGGTCCCAACCATGTCAGATCTTCCAGGTGATGGCCCCACAGACTTAGTAGTAATGGCAATGGTCCTGACAATCTCAATGGCCCCCTCCTGAGATCACTGATGTAGTGCGATGGCCTGCAACTTCATGGCCGATGGACAATTGTAGCGACTTTTACAAGAAAGAGGACAGTTCTGTCCCAACACTGGGTCCGAGGGGACTAGGCTCCTTACTCTTTGCTCACTGGGATCCACTTGCTGGGATCCCTGCTTGGCGTTGCTCCCTTCAGGCCCTCTCCTCCTCACAGGTCTTGACAGGTCAGCAGAAGGCTCGTGCTCCAGGCACAGGACAAGTGTTTTAGGCTACTGGGCATTGGCCCCTCCTCCACCTGGGAGACTTGCAGACCATGGTCCCCAGTCCCGGATGCAGCATCTTGAAATCTTGATGACCTTCTTTCTCTTGATGAACAGTGCTGTTGATCAATTTGTGAGTCTCATACCCTCATATATAGTCCAACTCCAGACACACCTGTGCATTGGAACAGCGAGGGGTGGGAAGAAAGGGATTTCCTTTTACGGACTAGGTGGTCTCACACACTATATAGTGTCATGCTTCATCATTTGACCACCTAGACCCACCCAGGTAGGACAGTGCCACCTGGGCGGACTCAACCTCACTGTTAAAGGAACAGGAGGGAGTGCGTAAATAAACTTGTTTCTGGAAAGATCGGGATCCAGCTAATCTACTGAAAAACTAAAAACACCTAAGCAGACACCTGTGAAGAGCAACAAATTTAATGGTGGTGTCTGACTGGTGTAGTTAAAAAGGGGGGTTGGGACACCTCTGTGAGGACAAGGACTCACAGGGTCACCTAACTAATTACTAGCCAACATGTTTCTGCCCTCAAAAGTGAGCCAATGAAGGTCTCGGGGCATTCGTCAGGGCCTAGGATCCCTACGTCTCACGTTGGAGGAAAATACTCTATGGGGAAATCAAAGAGTGAGAAAATGAAAAATGAATGATCTACATTACCCAAGGAATTACCTTGAGGCGGCCTATGGGGAGAAAAACAATTAATTAGCACTCTGGTGGCACACAGCACTGCAAAACCAACCAACTACACACGTGTCAAGGGGATGCATTCATGCACGAAACACATATGTTCAAAAAAGGTAAAATACATGCGTGGAGTGACTGAGTGGGTATATCTACACAAGTGGACAGTCCTATCACTGCAGGGAATTATAGTTCTTCCCCTTTTCTTAGAGGCAGCTAGCCTCTGGTATCCAGGAGGGGGAGTGTCCCCTTATAGTCACACACTAAGGGATAGAGATGAACATAAAGACGAAGTGAGGAGAGGAACAGAAGTAGGCAGAATAGATACAGAGGGAGCATTAGGGGGGGGAAAGCAAGTTCCCATTAGGAACCCACTATTGCTGGTAGAAAAATACTGGTTAAGAGAAACCGAAGTGACTATAGACAAAAAAAGTAAGATTAAAAGCAATAAGGGCTTATCTGTGCTGCCTGTGATCCGGTATGCCACTCACTACATCAAAGGGGACGCTCGCCGTGCGCCTACTTCGTCCTCTCCTTGGACCGCTTGTGACAAGTGGCTGAGGGAGAACGGTCTATTTATGGCTGTAAGAAATTCCAGGTGCGCCCTGTTAGCGCGTCAATTGATGTTAATCTCCGCCGCGGGCCTCTTTGCGTTACTAGCCTCGATATGATTGCCGTAATGGCGGGCGCACCGGCCAAGCCGGGACGCCGGCATGAATGTGATCGAGTGCAAAGGCGGGCCTCTTTAGGTTGATGGCCTCGATGTGCTTTACCGCACCCGCGGGCGCCCCAGCTGTGCCGGGGCGCCGGCATGAATGCGGGCGAGTGCAAGGGTGGGGCCCGAGCCGGAAGATTCCGGCCCGAGCGCCACCAGCGGAAGGCTCGCGTTTCCAGTGGCCGCTGGGAAATGTAGTTCCCAGCGGTCCCGTAGCCCAAAGGGCCAAGAAAGAAAAAAAAAAAAAAAAAAAAAAAGAAGAGGAAAACGTGGGAAAGGATAAAGAAAAGGAAGGAGGGGGGGGGAAAAGAAGGGGGGACGAAAGAAAGGGAGGAGGGAGAAGGGGGAACAAAACGGACGGGAGGGGGGGGGTTGGGTGTTGTAGAAGAAATGCAACCGGGGGGGGGGGGGGGGAAGAGAGACAGAACGGGAAGAAAAAGGAAAAGAGAGGGAGGGAGGGGGTGACAACCAGGGGGGGGGGGGCAGTAGAAGAAAGGGGGGGGGGAAACAAAAGGAGGGGGGAAAAAAAGGGGAGAGAAATAAAATTAAAAATAATAATGATAAATAAAACTAAAAATAAAAAGGCGAGAAAAAGAGAGGAGAGCGGGAGATGAAGGATTTTCTTTTTAGGGGGAAACGAAGAAGAGGGAAAGACATGGATATTGTAGAAGAAATGCAACCAGGGGGGGGGGGAAGGGGAAGAAAAAGATAGAGCAGAAGCGGACGGAAGAGAGGACTCATAAATTAGTCAGAGAAATCATTTATTGAGTGTGAACCAGGGGATCTCATCATTAAGACCATTGGTGTCCGTGTGTAATCTCCAGACCCAACGTTGTTCGGTCTGGAGCAATCTCTGTGTCATATTGGAGGACGATGGAGATAGTTGCTCAATGACCGTCCAGTTTAAGTCATCTGCCGAATGTTTTTCCAGAAGGAAGTGGTTAGTCAATTTAGTAGCCTCTCGTTTACAACGGATCGTACTCCTATGTTCACAGATTCTTGTGGCGACCTTTCTAGATGTCATTCCCACGTATTTAAGGTTACAGGGGCATCTAATCAAATATATCACGTTTTTGCTGTTACAGTTGGTTAGGGATCTTTGAGCCCATGGAGTCTTAAGATCTAGGTCTATTGTGGTTGACTTTTTGGTGAAACAGCAGACACTGCAGTTGCCACATGGGTAGTGTCCTCTTGGTGGTGGGAGGCCCCATAGTGTGGTTTGTGTCGTTAGGGAATTGTTTTTTTCTTCTTTGGGTCTTGTGTGGACAACCATGTCCCGTATGTTTGTGGCTCTTTTAAACGCATGTAGTGGCTGCTGAAAAGGTAAACCACCAGATATAAGGATTTTCCACTCATCTTTGATGATTTTCTGAATCTTATTGGATAGTGGGTTAAAGGTAGTCACACACACAATTTGTTCAGTGTCAGACGTCCTAGTGCGTGGTTGTAGTAGTTGGTCCCTATTATTATTCCCCGCTCTTTTGTATGCTCTCTTCACCAGATGTGTGGGATAATCCTTGGTTTGCAGCTTACTAACCAATTTCTCAGCGTGTTTGCGGTAGTCTGTGAGGGTGGAACAATTCCGTCGTAGACGTAAAAATTGACCAACAGGGAGATTCTCCCTCAGGGACCTTGGGTGGAAGCTTTTGAATTGGAGCAGGTTATTCCGATCTGTGGGTTTATAATAGACCTCTGTGGCTAGAGCCCCATTGCTTTCATAGATTGATAGGTCAAGAAATGCTAGTTGGTTGTCACCTATGGTCATGGTGAAGTTCAGGAAAGGGTTAGCTGTATTTAACCAATTTACAAAATTCATCGCCTCATCTCTAGTTCCTGTCCAGACCAATAGAATGTCATCTATATATCGTTTCCAGAGTTTAATCTGCTGGAAAAACGGGTTGTCATCGTGGTTGACTACCTGTCTCTCAAAGTGATCAACATAGAGACATGCCAAGCTAGGTGCGAAAGTGCTACCCATAGATGTACCCTGTATTTGCAGGAAAAAGTTATCCTCAAACTTGAAATAGTTCCTTGTGAGAGCCAAATGTGCCAAGTCAAGTATGAAGTCAGGCGGTGTACGTGACTCTCCTCTATTGGCTTCCAAAAGGTCGCTAATGACCTGCAGAGTGGCCTCCTGGGGAATGTTGGTGTATAGGGATTCTACATCCAGGGTGATCAACAGTTCTCTAGTTGTGTCAAAAGCCACAGAGTCTAATAAGACTAACACATCCGTCGTGTCTTTTAGGTAAGTAGGAATTCTTCTGACCAATGGCTGAAGGAAGAAATCCACAAATTGAGACAGGGGTTCTAGAACCGATCCGATCCCGGATACAATAGGTCTCCCTGGTGGGGGAATTTTCCCTTTATGCATTTTTGGGAGAATATAAAAATAGGGAATCCTAGGGTTAGCCTGTATCAGGAAGTCTGCCTCATGTCGAGTAATCCAGTCGTTCTCTATGCCCTTCATCACGAAAAAGGAAATTTCGTCTTGAATATCAGGTGTGGGGTCTCGAGCTAAGCGTTTATAATGGTGGGTATTACCCAACAGACGTTCGCACTCATCTCTATACATTTTAAGTGGAGAAATTACCGTTGCTCCCCCTTTGTCTGCTGGTTTAATGATTATCATGGGGTCAGATGTCAGGCCTTTCAGAGCTGAAAGCTCGGCCGTACTCATATTCTGGTATGTTTTTTTGGTGGTCCCAGTAAGTGCGTTGACTTTTAGGGATACTGATTTCTCAAAAGCCAGGACCTCGGGGGGCATCTGTCCCGTGGTTGGGCAGAAAGTGGACTTTGGGCGTAGGCCAGTGTTTTTGTCTGAAGCCTCGTAATGTTTCTCCAAGAAGAACGTTTTCAAGCGTATCTTTCGAAACAAACCCGCTAGTTCTGTTCGGGTTTTAAATAAGTCAATTTTGGGCGTGGGCACAAAGTTTAAGCCCTTGTTTAGTGCCTTAGTTTCAATTTCACTCAGAACCCGGTTACTCAGATTGATAATGTTATCTGTTTGATTATCCGTCAGGCTCGTTACAGTGTTTTGCTTGTCCCTGGGAGGGGTTCCCTTTGTGCAGTATTCTCTGGGGTGTCCTCTCTTGGCCTCCAATGTACCTCTTTCCTTTTTCCTTTTCCCCTCCCGTTGCCTCTGTCTAAAAAAGGCTGCGGTGGCTCAGGAAAAGACCATTGTGCAGGGTGTTGGAAAAAGGGCGCCTGGTATTGAGGTGGGAGTCCATATTGGGAAGGCCAACCCCATTGTTGATTATGGTATGGAGGGCAGGGGGGTAACATAGGTGGGTGATTCCACCTTCCCCGGCGTTGCCCACGTCGTCCACGACGTTGCCGCAAATTATCTGATGATGAACTATCATTATCTGAACTGGTGTTACCACCAGATGAGGTGTCGGATATGTTGTTAGTTTTCGCTACATAATCCGATTTGGTAAAAGGGTATATCTTCTCGTGGGAGAACCGATCGAGATCTTTTTGGAATTTAGAAATCTTTCGCTGAGTGAGATATTCCTTATGCTCGTTCATATTTTTGTTTACCTCCTCTAGTTTCTTTTTAAAGGAGAGAATGCTCATCCCTGATTTTAGGTTATTCTCACTCGTTTTTATCTGAATTAGGAGTGCCTCGGATAACCTTGTCGCTGTTTTTATGATCAGGATGAGCCAATCTCTAGTACACTTCCATGCTATCAAAGCCCAATCCTTTCTAAATTCTAGATCTTCAAGGAATATACGTGGGGCATTGGTGACCAACAGTGCATTTGGTGCTGTATTGCTCCGGAGGTATTCAGTCAGAACGGCCCCGTGGAGAATAGTTTTGACATGAGATCGTTTTAGTTCTACTAGTGTATCCCAGTCGCCCAACTGGGACAAACTCTTGGAGAGGGTGGTATCACCAAGAAGTGAGGGGGCCGACAGAATGGCTGTCAGATCCTCATCACTGAAGGAGAGTCCTTCCGCCATACTGGGGAAGAAAGAGCACCGATATGAGGCAGTAGGGGGAGAGGGGAAAAGAAAGGGAAGAGGACAAACAACCTTAGTGTTGGTGTGTGGTCCTGGACAAAGGAGCAATAATTACTCACTAGAGGGGGGACTCTCGCAGCTAGCAGCTGCTCAACTATCATTACACATGGAGAGAGGAGGAGGGAGGAGGGGGGATAAATATGGAGGAACACTCCGTACTTAGCTCCCTATAATTCAAAATACACACGAAAGTACGGGGTTCTCTAAAAGCGGACGTCGCGGATATTAGCGTAGCCCTGGGTTGTATGTATTCCTATTTGGAAGGGTAAAGTCAGTGGAATGTCAGTTGGAAATTACCGAGTGGAACAGCGAGGGGTGGGAAGAAAGGGATTTCCTTTTACGGACTAGGTGGTCTCACACACTATATAGTGTCATGCTTCATCATTTGACCACCTAGACCCACCCAGGTAGGACAGTGCCACCTGGGCGGACTCAACCTCACTGTTAAAGGAACAGGAGGGAGTGCGTAAATAAACTTGTTTCTGGAAAGATCGGGATCCAGCTAATCTACTGAAAAACTAAAAACACCTAAGCAGACACCTGTGAAGAGCAACAAATTTAATGGTGGTGTCTGACTGGTGTAGTTAAAAAGGGGGGTTGGGACACCTCTGTGAGGACAAGGACTCACAGGGTCACCTAACTAATTACTAGCCAACATGTTTCTGCCCTCAAAAGTGAGCCAATGAAGGTCTCGGGGCATTCGTCAGGGCCTAGGATCCCTACGTCTCACGTTGGAGGAAAATACTCTATGGGGAAATCAAAGAGTGAGAAAATGAAAAATGAATGATCTACATTACCCAAGGAATTACCTTGAGGCGGCCTATGGGGAGAAAAACAATTAATTAGCACTCTGGTGGCACACAGCACTGCAAAACCAACCAACTACACACGTGTCAAGGGGATGCATTCATGCACGAAACACATATGTTCAAAAAAGGTAAAATACATGCGTGGAGTGACTGAGTGGGTATATCTACACAAGTGGACAGTCCTATCACTGCAGGGAATTATAGTTCTTACCCTTTTCTTAGAGGCAGCTAGCCTCTGGTATCCAGGAGGGGGAGTGTCCCCTTATAGTCACACACTAAGGGATAGAGATGAACATAAAGACGAAGTGAGGAGAGGAACAGAAGTAGGCAGAATAGATACAGAGGGAGCATTAGGGGGGGGAAAGCAAGTTCCCATTAGGAACCCACTATTGCTGGTAGAAAAATACTGGTTAAGAGAAACCGAAGTGACTATAGACAAAAAAAGTAAGATTAAAAGCAATAAGGGCTTATCTGTGCTGCCTGTGATCCGGTATGCCACTCACTACATCAAAGGGGACTCTCGCCGTGCGCCTACTTCGTCCTCTCCTTGGACCGCTTGTGACAAGTGGCTGAGGGAGAACGGTCTATTTATGGCTGTAAGAAATTCCAGGTGCGCCCTGTTAGCGCGTCAATTGATGTTAATCTCCGCCGCGGGCCTCTTTGCGTTACTAGCCTCGATATGATTGCCGTAATGGCGGGCGCACCGGCCAAGCCGGGACGCCGGCATGAATGTGATCGAGTGCAAAGGCGGGCCTCTTTAGGTTGATGGCCTCGATGTGCTTTACCGCACCCGCGGGCGCCCCAGCTGTGCCGGGGCGCCGGCATAAATGCGGGCGAGTGCAAGGGTGGGGCCCGAGCCGGAAGATTCCGGCCCGAGCGCCACCAGCGGAAGGCTCGCGTTTCCAGTGGCCGCTGGGAAATGTAGTTCCCAGCGGTCCCGTAGCCCAAAGGGCCAAGAAAGAAAGAAAAAAAAAAAAAAAAAAAAAAAGAAGAGGAAAACGTGGGAAAGGATAAAGAAAAGGAAGTAGGGGGGGGGGGGAAAAGAAGGGGGGACGAAAGAAAGGGAGGAGGGAGAAGGGGGAACAAAACGGACGGGAGGGGGGGGTTGGGTGTTGTAGAAGAAATGCAACCGGGGGGGGGGGAGGGGGAAAGAGAGACAGAACGGGAAGAAAAAGGAAAAGAGAGGGAGGGAGGGGGTGACAACCAGGGGGGGGGGGCAGTAGAAGAAAGGGGGGGGGAAAACAAAAGGGGGGGGGAAAAGGGGAGAGAAATAAAATTAAAAATAATAATGATAAATAAAACTAAAAATAAAAAGGCGAGAAAAAGAGAGGAGAGCGGGAGATGAAGGATTTTCTTTTTAGGGGGAAACGAAGAAGAGGGAAAGACATGGATATTGTAGAAGAAATGCAACCAGGGGGGTGGGGGGGGAAGGGGAAGAAAAAGATAGAGCAGAAGCGGACGGAAGAGAGGACTCATAAATTAGTCAGAGAAATCATTTATTGAGTGTGAACCAGGGGATCTCATCATTAAGACCATTGGTGTCCGTGTGTAATCTCCAGACCCAACGTTGTTCGGTCTGGAGCAATCTCTGTGTCATATTGGAGGACGATGGAGATAGTTGCTCAATGACCGTCCAGTTTAAGTCATCTGCCGAATGTTTTTCCAGAAGGAAGTGGTTAGTCAATTTAGTAGCCTCTCGTTTACAACGGATCGTACTCCTATGTTCACAGATTCTTGTGGCGACCTTTCTAGATGTCATTCCCACGTATTTAAGGTTACAGGGGCATCTAATCAAATATATCACGTTTTTGCTGTTACAGTTGGTTAGGGATCTTTGAGCCCATGGAGTCTTAAGGTCTAGGTCTATTGTGGTTGACTTTTTGGTGAAACAGCAGACACTGCAGTTGCCACATGGGTAGTGTCCTCTTGGTGGTGGGAGGCCCCATAGTGTGGTTTGTGTCGTTAGGGAATTGTTTTTTTCTTCTTTGGGTCTTGTGTGGACAACCATGTCCCGTATGTTTGTGGCTCTTTTAAACGCATGTAGTGGCTGCTGAAAAGGTAAACCACCAGATATAAGGATTTTCCACTCATCTTTGATGATTTTCTGAATCTTATTGGATAGTGGGTTAAAGGTAGTCACACACACAATTTGTTCAGTGTCAGACGTCCTAGTGCGTGGTTGTAGTAGTTGGTCCCTATTATTATTCCCCGCTCTTTTGTATGCTCTCTTCACCAGATGTGTGGGATAATCCTTGGTTTGCAGCTTACTAACCAATTTCTCAGCGTGTTTGCGGTAGTCTGTGAGGGTGGAACAATTCCGTCGTAGATGTAAAAATTGACCAACAGGGAGATTCTCCCTCAGGGACCTTGGGTGGAAGCTTTTGAATTGGAGCAGGTTATTCCGATCTGTGGGTTTATAATAGACCTCTGTGGCTAGAGCCCCATTGCTTTCATAGATTGATAGGTCAAGAAATGCTAGTTGGTTGTCACCTATGGTCATGGTGAAGTTCAGGAAAGGGTTAGCTGTATTTAACCAATTTACAAAATTCATCGCCTCATCTCTAGTTCCTGTCCAGACCAATAGAATGTCATCTATATATCATTTCCAGAGTTTAATCTGCTGGAAAAACGGGTTGTCATCGTGGTTGACTACCTGTCTCTCAAAGTGATCAACATAGAGACATGCCAAGCTAGGTGCGAAAGTGCTACCCATAGATGTACCCTGTATTTGCAGGAAAAAGTTATCCTCAAACTTGAAATAGTTCCTTGTGAGAGCCAAATGTGCCAAGTCAAGTATGAAGTCAGGCGGTGTACGTGACTCTCCTCTATTGGCTTCCAAAAGGTCGCTAATGACCTGCAGAGTGGCCTCCTGGGGAATGTTGGTGTATAGGGATTCTACATCCAGGGTGATCAACAGTTCTCTAGTTGTGTCAAAAGGCACAGAGTCTAATAAGACTAACACATCCGTCGTGTCTTTTAGGTAAGTAGGAATTCTTCTGACCAATGGCTGAAGGAAGAAATCCACAAATTGAGACAGGGGTTCTAGAACCGATCCGATCCCGGATACAATAGGTCTCCCTGGTGGGGGAATTTTCCCTTTATGCATTTTTGGGAGAATATAAAAATAGGGAATCCTAGGGTTAGCCTGTATCAGGAAGTCTGCCTCATGTCGAGTAATCCAGTCGTTCTCTATGCCCTTCATCACGAAAAAGGAAATTTCGTCTTGAATATCAGGTGTGGGGTCTCGAGCTAAGCGTTTATAATGGTGGGTATTACCCAACAGACGTTCGCACTCATCTCTATACATTTTAAGTGGAGAAATTACAGTTGCTCCCCCTTTGTCTGCTGGTTTAATGATTATCATGGGGTCAGATGTCAGGCCTTTCAGAGCTGAAAGCTCGGCCGTACTCATATTCTGGTATGTTTTTTTGGTGGTCCCAGTAAGTGCGTTGACTTTTAGGGATACTGATTTCTCAAAAGCCAGGACCTCGGGGGGCATCTGTCCCGTGGTTGGGCAGAAAGTGGACTTTGGGCGTAGGCCAGTGTTTTTTTCTGAAGCCTCGTAATGTTTCTCCAAGAAGAACGTTTTCAAGCGTATCTTTCGAAACAAACCCGCTAGTTCTGTTCGGGTTTTAAATAAGTCAATTTTGGGCGTGGGCACAAAGTTTAAGCCCTTGTTTAGTGCCTTAGTTTCAATTTCACTCAGAACCCGGTTACTCAGATTGATAATGTTATCTGTTTGATTATCCGTCAGGCTCGTTACAGTGTTTTGCTTGTCCCTGGGAGGGGTTCCCTTTGTGCAGTATTCTCTGGGGTGTCCTCTCTTGGCCTCCAATGTACCTCTTTCCTTTTTCCTTTTCCCCTCCCGTTGCCTCTCTCTAAAAAAGGCTGCGGTGGCTCAGGAAAAGACCATTGTGCAGGGTGTTGGAAAAAGGGCGCCTGGTATTGAGGTGGGAGTCCATATTGGGAAGGCCAACCCCATTGTTGATTATGGTATGGAGGGCAGGGGGGTAACATAGGTGGGTGATTCCACCTTCCCCGGCGTTGCCCACGTCGTCCACGACGTTGCCGCAAATTATCTGATGATGAACTATCATTATCTGAACTGGTGTTACCACCAGATGAGGTGTCGGATATGTTGTTAGTTTTCGCTACATAATCCGATTTGGTATAAGGGTATATCTTCTCGTGGGAGAACCGATCGAGATCTTTTTGGAATTTAGAAATCTTTCGCTGAGTGAGATATTCCTTATGCTCGTTCATATTTTTGTTTACCTCCTCTAGTTTCTTTTTAAAGGAGAGAATGCTCATCCCTGATTTTAGGTTATTCTCACTTGTTTTTATCTGAATTAGGAGTGCCTCGGATAACCTTGTCGCTGTTTTTATGATCAGGATGAGCCAATCTCTAGTACACTTCCATGCTATCAAAGCCCAATCCTTTCTAAATTCTAGATCTTCAAGGAATATACGTGGGGCATTGGTGACCAACAGTCCATTTGGTGCTGTATTGCTCCGGAGGTATTCAGTCAGAACGGCCCCGTGGAGAATAGTTTTGACATGAGATCGTTTTAGTTCTACTAGTGTATCCCAGTCGCCCAACTGGGACAAACTCTTGGAGAGGGTGGTATCACCAAGAAGTGAGGGGGCCGACAGAATGGCTGTCAGATCCTCATCACTGAAGGAGAGTCCTTCCGCCATACTGGGGAAGAAAGAGCACCGATATGAGGCAGTAGGGGGAGAGGGGAAAAGAAAGGGAAGAGGACAAACAACCTTAGTGTTGGTGTGTGGTCCTGGACAAAGGAGCAATAATTACTCACTAGAGGGGGGACTCTCGCAGCTAGCAGCTGCTCAACTATCATTACACATGGAGAGAGGAGGAGGGAGGAGGGGGGATAAATATGGAGGAACACTCCGTACTTCCTTGAAGATCTAGAATTTAGAAAGGATTGGGCTTTGATAGCATGGAAGTGTACTAGAGATTGGCTCATCCTGATCATAAAAAGAGCGACAAGGTTATCCGAGGCACTCCTAATTCAGATAAAAACGAGTGAGAATAACCTAAAATCAGGGATGAGCATTCTCTCCTTTAAAAAGAAACTAGAGGAGGTAAACAAAAATATGAACGAGCATAAGGAATATCTCACTCAGCGAAAGATTTCTAAATTCCAAAAAGATCTCGATCGGTTCTCCCACGAGAAGATATACCCTTATACCAAATCGGATTATGTAGCGAAAACTAACAACATATCCGACACCTCATCTGGTGGTAACACCAGTTCAGATAATGATAGTTCATCATCAGATAATTTGCGGCAACGTCGTGGACGACGTGGGCAACGCCGGGGAAGGTGGAATCACCCACCTATGTTACCCTCCTGCCCTCCATACCATAATCAACAATGGGGTTGGCCTTCCCAATATGGACTCCCACCTCAATACCAGGCGCCCTTTTTCCAACACCCTGCACAATGGTCTTTTCCTGAGCCACCGCAGCCTTTTTTAGACAGAGGCAACGGGAGGGGAAAAGGAAAAAGGAAAGAGGTACATTGGAGGCCAAGAGAGGACACCCCAGAGAATACTGCACAAAGGGAACCCCTCCCAGGGACAAGCAAAACACTGTAACGAGCCTGACGGATAATCAAACAGATAACATTATCAATCTGAGTAACCGGGTTCTGAGTGAAATTGAAACTAAGGCACTAAACAAGGGCTTAAACTTTGTGCCCACGCCCAAAATTGACTTATTTAAAACCCGAACAGAACTAGCGGGTTTGTTTCGAAAGATACGCTTGAAAACGTTCTTCTTGGAGAAACATTACGAGGCTTCAGACAAAAACACTGGCCTACGCCCAAAGTCCACTTTCTGCCCAACCACGGGACAGATGCCCCCCGAGGTCCTGGCTTTTGAGAAATCAGTATCCCTAAAAGTCAACGCACTTACTGGGACCACCAAAAAAACATACCAGAATATGAGTACGGCCGAGCTTTCAGCTCTGAAAGGCCTGACATCTGACCCCATGATAATCATTAAACCAGCAGACAAAGGGGGAGCAACGGTAATTTCTCCACTTAAAATGTATAGAGATGAGTGCGAACGTCTGTTGGGTAATACCCACCATTATAAACGCTTAGCTCGAGACCCCACACCTGATATTCAAGACGAAATTTCCTTTTTCGTGATGAAGGGCATAGAGAACGACTGGATTACTCGACATGAGGCAGACTTCCTGATACAGGCTAACCCTAGGATTCCCTATTTTTATATTCTCCCAAAAATGCATAAAGGGAAAATTCCCCCACCAGGGAGACCTATTGTATCCGGGATCGGATCGGTTCTAGAACCCCTGTCTCAATTTGTGGATTTCTTCCTTCAGCCATTGGTCAGAAGAATTCCTACTTACCTAAAAGACACGACGGATGTGTTAGTCTTATTAGACTCTGTGGCTTTTGACACAACTAGAGAACTGTTGATCACCCTGGATGTAGAATCCCTATACACCAACATTCCCCAGGAGGCCACTCTGCAGGTCATTAGCGACCTTTTGGAAGCCAATAGAGGAGAGTCACGTACACCGCCTGACTTCATACTTGACTTGGCACATTTGGCTCTCATAAGGAACTATTTCAAGTTTGAGAACTTTTTCCTGCAAATACAGGGTACATCTATGGGTAGCACTTTCGCACCTAGCTTGGCATGTCTCTATGTTGATCACTTTGAGAGACAGGTAGTCAACCACGATGACAACCCGTTTTTCCAGCAGATTAAACTCTGGAAACGATATATAGATGACATTCTATTGGTCTGGACAGGAACTAGAGATGAGGCGATGAATTTTGTAAATTGGTTAAATACAGCTAACCCTTTCCTGAACTTCACCATGACCATAGGTGACAACCAACTAGCATTTCTTGACCTATCAATCTATGAAAGCAATGGGGCTCTAGCCACAGAGGTCTATTATAAACCCACAGATCGGAATAACCTGCTCCAATTCAAAAGCTTCCACCCAAGGTCCCTGAGGGAGAATCTCCCTGTTGGTCAATTTTTACGTCTACGACGGAATTGTTCCACCCTCACAGACTACCGCAAACACGCTGAGAAATTGGTTAGTAAGCTGCAAACCAAGGATTATCCCACACATCTGGTGAAGAGAGCATACAAAAGAGCGGGGAATAATAATAGGGACCAACTACTACAACCACGCACTAGGACGTCTGACACTGAACAAATTGTGTGTGTGACTACCTTTAACCCACTATCCAATAAGATTCAGAAAATCATCAAAGATGAGTGGAAAATTCTTATATCTGGTGGTTTACCTTTTCAGCAGCCACTACATGCGTTTAAAAGAGCCACAAACATACGGGACATGGTTGTCCACACAAGACCCAAAGAAGAAAAAAACAATTCCCTAACGACACAAACCACACTATGGGGCCTCCCACCACCAAGAGGACACTACCCATGTGGCAACTGCAGTGTCTGCTGTTTCACCAAAAAGTCAACCACAATAGACCTAGACCTTAAGACTCCATGGGCTCAAAGATCCCTAACCAACTGTAACAGCAAAAACGTGATATATTTGATTAGATGCCCCTGTAACCTTAAATACGTGGGAATGACATCTAGAAAGGTCGCCACAAGAATCTGTGAACATAGGAGTACGATCCGTTGTAAACGAGAGGCTACTAAATTGACTAACCACTTCCTTCTGGAAAAACATTCGGCAGATGACTTAAACTGGACGGTCATTGAGCAACTATCTCCATCGTCCTCCAATATGACACAGAGATTGCTCCAGACCGAACAACGTTGGGTCTGGAGATTACACACGGACACCAATGGTCTTAATGATGAGATCCCCTGGTTCACACTCAATAAATGATTTCTCTGACTAATTTATGAGTCCTCTCTTCCGTCCGCTTCTGCTCTATCTTTTTCTTCCCCTTCCCCCCCCACCCCCCTGGTTGCATTTCTTCTACAATATCCATGTCTTTCCCTCTTCTTCGTTTCCCCCTAAAAAGAAAATCCTTCATCTCCCGCTCTCCTCTCTTTTTCTCGCCTTTTTATTTTTAGTTTTATTTATCATTATTATTTTTAATTTTATTTCTCTCCCCTTTTTTTCCCCCCCCCTTTTGTTTCCCCCCCCCTTTCTTCTACTGCCCCCCCCTGGTTGTCACCCCCTCCCTCCCTCTCTTTTCCTTTTTCTTCCCGTTCTGTCTCTCTTTCCCCCCCCCCCCCCGGTTGCATTTCTTCTACAACACCCAACCCCCCCCTCCCGTCCGTTTTGTTCCCCCTTCTCCCTCCTCCCTTTCTTTCGTCCCCCCTTCTTTTCCCCCCCCCTCCTTCCTTTTCTTTATCCTTTCCCACGTTTTCCTCTTCTTTTTTTTTTTCTTTCTTTCTTGGCCCTTTGGGCTACGGGACCGCTGGGAACTACATTTCCCAGCGGCCACTGGAAACGCGAGCCTTCCGCTGGTGGCGCTCGGGCCGGAATCTTCCGGCTCGGGCCCCACCCTTGCACTCGCCCGCATTCATGCCGGCGCCCCGGCACAGCTGGGGCGCCCGCGGGTGCGGTAAAGCACATCGAGGCCATCAACCTAAAGAGGCCCGCCTTTGCACTCAATCACATTCATGCCGGCGTCCCGGCTTGGCCGGTGCGCCCGCCATTACGGCAATCATATCGAGGCTAGTAACGCAAAGAGGCCCGCGGCGGAGATTAACATCAATTGACGCGCTAACAGGGCGCACCTGGAATTTCTTACAGCCATAAATAGACCGTTCTCCCTCAGCCACTTGCCACAAGCGGTCCAAGGAGAGGACGAAGTAGGCGCACGGCGAGCGTCCCCTTTGATGTAGTGAGTGGCATACCGGATCACAGGCAGCACAGATAAGCCCTTATTGCTTTTAATCTTACTTTTTTTGTCTATAGTCACTTCGGTTTCTCTTAACCAGTATTTTTCTACCAGCAATAGTGGGTTCCTAATGGAAACTTGCTTTCCCCCCCCTAATGCTCCCTCTGTATCTATTCTGCCTACTTCTGTTCCTCTCCTCACTTCGTCTTTATGTTCATCTCTATCCCTTAGTGTGTGACTATAAGGGGACACTCCCCCTCCTGGATACCAGAGGCTAGCTGCCTCTAAGAAAAGGGTAAGAACTATAATTCCCTGCAGTGATAGGACTGTCCACTTGTGTAGATATACCCACTCAGTCACTCCACGCATGTATTTTACCTTTTTTGAACATATATGTTTCGTGCATGAATGCATCCCCTTGACACGTGTTTAGTTGGTTGGTTTTGCAGTGCTGTGTGCCACCAGAGTGCTAATTAATTGTTTTTCTCCCCATAGGCCGCCTCAAGGTAATTCCTTGGGTAATGTAGATCATTCATTTTTCATTTTCTCACTCTTTGATTTCCCCATAGAGTATTTTCCTCCAACGTGAGACGTAGGGATCCTAGGCCCTGACGAATGCCCCGAGACCTTCATTGGCTCACTTTTGAGGGCAGAAACATGTTGGCTAGTAATTAGTTAGGTGACCCTGTGAGTCCTTGTCCTCACAGAGGTGTCCCAACCCCCCTTTTTAACTACACCAGTCAGACACCACCATTAAATTTGTTGCTCTTCACAGGTGTCTGCTTAGGTGTTTTTAGTTTTGCAGTAGATTAGCTGGATCCCGATCTTTCCAGAAACAAGTTTATTTACGCACTCCCTCCTGTTCCTTTAACAGTGAGGTTGAGTCCGCCCAGGTGGCACTGTCCTACCTGGGTGGGTCTAGGTGGTCAAATGATGAAGCATGACACTATATAGTGTGTGAGACCACCTAGTCCGTAAAAGGAAATCCCTTTCTTCCCACCCCTCGCTGTTCCACTCGGTAATTTCCAACTGACATTCCACTGACTTTACCCTTCCAAATAGGAATACATACAACCCAGGGCTACGCTAATATCCGCGACGTCCGCTTTTAGAGAACCCCGTACTTTCGTGTGTATTTTGAATTATAGGGAGCTAAGTACGGAGTGTTCCTCCATATTTATCCCCCCTCCTCCCTCCTCCTCTCTCCATGTGTAATGACACCTGTGCATTGCCCTCTGATCATTTGAAATTCAGGTTGCGGTGTCAGCTCCTTTGAAATGATCTCTCCTCTGCACTGCCCTTTGTGAAAGGGACATCCTGCCACAGCAGTTCTGATTGACACATAACACAGGCCAGTGGAGTAACCGGTGAATCACTCCTGGCTGTCCGGCCTCCAAGAACGTATGCCCGAATTGTTTAAAGCCCCAATCCTTCCTGTCTACCAAGATTCCCTGATCCACAGTGCCAGTCTTACCAGTCCCACCATCTCCCTGAGAATGAGTCATGGCCTCATTGACCATGAACACTTTCTAAAATCAATGAGATGTGCAGAAAGGATGCCCTTAGGAGTGAAAGCTGGCCTGAAAACAAGAAAAATCAGGCCCACCGACTCCAGGCGACTCCGGACGACTCCAGAACCAGTGCAGCTGCATGACTCCGCACCGCTGCCTGCCACCCGAAGCTATGGTCCCCGCTGAAGTGCAACAACCCTGCTCGACGCAGCAGGTCTGATACCGCCACACTGCCTCTAAAGTCCTAAAACAGTATGAATCCCGAGTGCCGTGCCACTGATGTCTGTGACACCCAACTCCTTCATGGCGCCTGTGGCGTGACCGCGACTCTTGTGAAGTTGCCTCATTATGGGGGTTATTCCAACTTTGGAGGAGGTGTTAATCCGTCCCAAAAGTGACGGAAAAGTGACGGATTTACCACCAGCCGTATTACGAGTCCATTATATCCTATGGAACTCGTAATACGGCTGGTGGTATATCCGTCACTTTACTGTCACTTTTGGGACGGATTAACACCTCCTCCAAAGTTGGAATAACCCCCTATGTCTTCACCCGCTGGACTCATTGACCCTTCTGGGTCACCGCTACCTCACCTCCGCTACCTCTGCAAGGAATGAATGCCTCACCTCCGTAAGGAACAGATGCCTCACCTCCTGCGTAGCTGCAAGGAACCAATGCCGCACCCACTCCAGTGACTCCTCACCTCCCTGACTCTGTGCCATGTCTTTTACTCTGCATTGTTCTAATGTACTGCACCTGGGGACCGTGCGACTCCATGCCTGGTGCTGCACTCCCTCGTGAGTGGTGCTGGACTGTTGGGAACGATTCTGTCATGACGCCGTCATAACACCAACTGGAGCTTTTGTGTTTGTGAGCGCTTTATTGGGATTTAATCTTTAAAATCCATATCTTTGCTTGTGTATATTGGATTTTTTTCAGTTTTGGTCTTGTTTTACTTAGATAAATATTGGCTATGTTTCTAAACTGGTGTGGTGTCCATTTGTAGTGTTTTCACTGTGTTACTGTGTGTGGGTACAAATACTTAACACATTGCCTCTGAGATAAGCCTGACTGCTTGTGCCAAGCTACCAAGGAGGGGCTTAGTGTGACTCCCTTAAACTGACTAGAGTGAGAGTCTCTACTTGGAAAGGGTGTAAACTGACTGCCAACTGGAGACCCCATTTTTAACAGTGTTCATGTGCAGAAAGGATGCTCTGCTCCCCTTCCTCAACCCTCTCAGGAATGTTAACAATACACATCTCCTTTCTGGGGGTTGCAGTTCTCAGCCCCAGACTGCTTTCCCATCCTTGGGATTTCTAAAATAGAACTCACAGGCCTCCCTTTAATGTACCGTGCCCAGGCACTAAGATGCATCCCGGCACGCACACAAAAGTGTCATGTCACCTCATGACACCCAACTCATCCTCTCGCTCACCGACGACTCCACCACCACCAAAACCATCTTCTACCGATGCATGACAAGCATTGTCGACTGAATGAAACAGAACTGCCTGCATCTGAACAGAGACAAGACTGAAGTTCTGATCTTCAGGAGGAGCAGCAACACATGGAATGGCTCCTGGTGTCCTTCGAAACTAGGACCTGCACCCACTCCCTCCAAACATGCCAGAAACCTTATCATCTTATTTGACCAAAGGCTCACAATGAAATCACAGATTAACACTGTCTCCTCCTCCTGCTCTTTTCTGCACATGTTGTGTAAGATCTTCAAGCTATCCCCTATCACGAGACGTACTATGACACAGGCCCTCATCATTAGTTGTCTAGACTAGGGCAACGTACTCTACACAGGAATCGCCTCACAACTCCTGCAAAGCCTTCAGACCATACAGAATGCCTCAGCCAGACTCATCCTCGACCTTTCCCAATGATCTCATTTCCCACACCCCATACAACTCCACTGGCTCTCTGTGTAGAAGAGGTGCTTATTAAAAATGCTGACCCATGCACACAAAGCTCTGTACAACCAAGGGCCTACCTTCATTAACCACTGCTTGAATTTCCACCAACCGTCCAGTCAAGAAGACTATGTTCCACCTCCCTATCATTTGCCCACACTCCACTCATCCACCAAAGCAGAAGTGGAGGATGTGCCTTCTCACACATAGCAGCAAAAACCTGGAACACCCTGCTGGCTCATTTCTGGACCATCACCTCTCATTCAACAGAGCCCCCAAGACCTGGCTAGTCAAATGAGTTGATGATACCTGCAAGCACCTGGATACCTTTGTGGGAGATTAGTCGTGATTTCCAAATACTGTTAAATTGATTTTATTATTTGATGTGCTCTTAGGAGCTAAATATGATCCATGCAGGCCAAGGGTGAGTTAAATACTCAGTCACAGAAGTTTGCATGAGTGGGTCAGAAGGCCCCACTCCAGTGACACAGGTAAAAAGACCTGTTCTCATGACTAATTACAACTGAGCACAAAAACCTGTATCCTGCCACCACTGTGTTCGTGTGAGTCAACTCTGTTTAAGAGCAGTTGCACTATACCTTCAAGAGGGCAACGCTTAATGCATCCCTCTCAATTTAACCTGACTGCAATACTGTGGGACAGGCCTAGGTCATGGTGTACATGCATGATCTGTGTTCGCTCATGGCAAAAATCATTACCAGGGGTCCCGATAGCCATGCAGCTGGAACACTCAGATCAGGGTCACTCATCCATCGCCCAACATTGCCAAAGGAGATTTTTTATCCCGTTCTGTTTTTTTATCCCGTCAGTCACCATGTTAAGGAGGTATTTGATGCCTTCCACATATATTATTCTTTGAAGGGTCACATTGTGGTTACTGGGAAAAGTCATTCTTTTCTTGTACCATCTACAAGGGCACCACATGGATATTCTCAGCATCTAGTCCTCCACATGTGTATGACATAGCATGCCTTTCTAAGGATCTGAAAAATTATATGGCCTTGCTTCAATTAGGCTGGTTCCTATTGCCAGTCCTCACCATCGTCTAAACAGTTGCCTAATCATCTACAATGCCATCATTAGTGACATGTCTGCCTGTCTGGCTCACAAGCTCACCCTCACAAGTGGTTCTCCGCACACTTACAGTGTATGAAATTGTGATGGTTGACTGGGGTGTAAACGCTGGTAAAGCAGCAACCATACTCCTTGTGTGAGTAAGGCATAAACAAACCCCAAATTAACCTTTGCGTAGCCCCTCCGGTAACTAGGCACAGAGCAGTGAGGTTTAACTTAGAAGCAATGAGTAAAGCACTTATGCATGACACAATAATGTAGTCTAAATAACAAAGGGTGGGGATTTTTACTTAAAGTCCACAGTCATTTCTGATTTGTTTGTAAGATCCTTACATACCCTATTGGTGTCATGCCTCATTATCAGATCTCATCCTGGTCCCTAAAAAACAGTATGTGCTCGACCATATTTCAGGGAGCACTTTGGATAATATCCTGCCAGGTTTGTTAAAAATACATTGGAACACCTAGGCATCCCTTTATTAATGATGTTCCTTGTATGATTAAAAAAGGTGGAAGGGTGGAGATAATGGTCTCACACCCTATAAATAATCGACATGTTTCATTCAGCCCTAAGCAGTTGGCCAAAGGGTCCAGGCCTTTCTTCAGGACTAAGTCAATTTATGTGCCACAGTGTAATGTTAATTTTAATTCTATATCAGCCTAACTGCTAATGCAGTCAGAACACACATAACGTACAACACATATAAAGCATGCAACAAGGGCTGGATTCCTGTTCATGCAACAGTTTCACCTCAGGGTCTGTAAAAAGAAACAAATGTGATGGATGTGTATATAATAAGGATTATTTTGTGCCTTTCAGTGCATTATCAATAATAGGAGGTAAGGGCCTGATTTAGATCTTGTCAAACAACTTAGTCAGTCACAACGGTGACGGATATCTTATCCGCCAAAATACAGATCCCATTATATCCTATGGATTTGATATTTTAGCAGACAGGATATCAGCCATTATTGTGACATAGTAAAGCGGCTGCCAAGATCTAAGTCAGGCCGTAATTTGTGTTGGGAACCAAACTAAATATGCCATTCTTGGTGTGTTGTTTCAAACTGGTGTAGTTTCTTCTTATCCTTAGCCTGTGAAAGTTTTTCAACGCAGAAACACACATGACATCTAATCACATGGAAAAACAATCTGTGTTCGGAAAGCAGTTATTGGTGCATAGTTCAAAGATGTTGGAACAACAACAGCAAAGCACCTACCATAAAAATGTTGAGGTAAATCTACATGGGACGAATGAGGGGCATGTCCTTGTAGTCACAAACTACATGGAGTAAAAGTATTTGTGCAACACTTCATAGAGTAACAGAGTGAAAACACACTACAAAAGGAGCTCACACAGTTAAAAAGTGAAGTAGTTTATAATAAACAAAACAAGACCAAAGCAGCAAAAATCCAATCAGTAGAACCGGAGATGCTGAATTTTAAAGTTTAAGGTGAAAATAGCACCTAAAACCTTAAAGCGCCAACCGGAGATATCTGAATATCGCCAGACAGGGACAAAGTTTAGGCTGAGTGTGACGATGTGCAGGTTGGCTACAGGAACCTAGTTAGGTCCACTGACAAAGTACCTTAAATCCTGGTTGCGGAGTGTTGCATGTGTCCAACAGCTGAGCTGATGCGTAGGTTCCGAGAAGTGGTGAGGTGGCAGTGCAAGGTGCTGTTGTGCCCATGTCAATGATTCCATCAATGGGGCTTCTAATGTCAAGGCCAGCATTAGGGATGTGAATCCCAGTCGAGATGATGTGTTGTTTTCGAAGAGTGGTGAAGCTGCGATTCGGAGATTAGGCTTAATCATTGAGGCTGCTGTCAACAGGGAATATGAGGATCTGCTCCATGCAACTGTCACACACCGGACATACCGAAGGCACTGCGTCGGACCAAAGACGTGGGATGCAGCGTGGATTTGAGTATTTTGCAACAGGTTTAACCATGCATGCAGCAGCGATGTGTCTGTACTGCTTAGGGATGTACTGATAGGATATGTGTCAATTCTGCTCAAGGATGTGGCACTCAGCAAAGACAGTGCATCAGTTCTGCTGGCAAGCACATGATGCCCACTTCTGAGGTTGAGAAAGGCTATGTCCTTGAGACTTTAGATCAGGAGGCCAGCCAATTAGCCTTTAGAGTCACTCTGGGTTTTAGGTTCCAGAGATGCAGGTCCAGTCCTTCTTACCCAGGCAAGAGGGCAGCAGGTCAAGACTGCAAAGCAGGAGTCCAGAAGAGTGCAGTCCTGCAGAGTGGCAGTCCCTCCGCAGTACAGAAGTCCTTCTGGCAGCATATCCACAGGTCCAGAAGTGAAATGAAGTAGTAGTGTCTGAGGTCCATCTTTTATACCCTAGTGGCCTGGTTCTGGGAGGTGGGATAAACTTCTAGACAAATGGGTTGAAGTGCAAGGAGCTCCCTTCCCCCCCTGCCCTGGCTTCAAGCTGGCTGGAGTGACAATGCAGAGTCTTTAAACCCTTCGCTGCCAGGCCTTTTCCAAACCTGTGGCGAGCCTTTTTTTTTTAGCTATTTGGGGCAGTTCGCGCTTAGGCCCTCATCACGTTTTGTCCACATAAGCTATCCACACCAAATTTTCATCCTTTTTTCCAACATCCTAGGGATTCTAGGGATAACCAGAGTTTGTGGGTTCCCCTGAAGGAGACCAAAAAATTAGCCAAAATACAGCTAAACGTTTTTTTTTAATGGGAGAAAGGGCTGCAGAAGAAGGCTTGCGTTTTTTCCCCTGAAAATGGCATCAACAAAGGGTTTGCAGTGCTAAAATCACCATCTTCCCAGCTTTCAGGAACAGGCAGACCTGAATCAGAAAACCACATGTTTCAACACAATTTTGTCATTTTACTGGGACATACCCCATTTTTGCTATTTTTTGGGCTTTCAGCCTCCTTACAGTTAGTGACAGAAATGGGTGTGAAACCAATGATACCAGAAAGCTAAACATTTCTAAAAAGTAGACAAAAGTCTGAATTCAGCAAGGGGCAACATGTGTAGATCCAACAAGGGTTTCCTATAAAAAATAACAGCTGAAATAAAAAAAAATGAAATTGAGGTAAAAAAACAGCAATTTTTCTCCACGTTTTACTTTGTAACTTTTTCCTGCAATGTCAGATGTTTGAAAGCAATATACCGTTACATCTGCTGGACTCTTCTGGTTGCAGGGATATATAGGGCTTGTAGGTTCATCAAGAACCCTAGGTACCCAGAGCCAATAAATGAGCTGCACCTTGCAATGGGTTTTCATTCTATACCGTGTATACAGCAATCATTAGTTGAAATATAAAGTGTGAAAAATAGGTATCAAGAAAACCTTTGTATTTCCCAAATGGGCACAAGATAAAGTGTTGAGAAGCAGTGGTTATCTGCACATCTCTGAATTCCGGGGTGCCCATACTAGTATGTGAATTACAAGGCATTTCTCAAATAGATGTCTTTTTTACACACTGTCTTACATTTGGAAGGAAAAATGTAGAGAAAGACAAGGGGCAATAACACTTGTTTTCCTTTTCTGTGTTCCCCCAAGTCTCCCGATTAAAATGGTACCTCACTTGCGTGGGTAGGCCTTATGCTCGCGACAGGAAACGCAACATGGACACATCACATTTTTACAATGAAATCTGAAGTGTTTTTTGCAAAGTGCCTAGCTGTAGATTTTGGTGGGGGGGGGCACATGCGTGTTTGGTCCTGGGCTCAGCAGCCGTCTAGGGAAACCTACCAAACCCTGAAATGTAGACACCTGAGGGAGTCCATGGAGGTGTGACTTGCGTGGATCCCCCAATGCTTTCTTACCCGGAATCCTGAGCAAACCTCAAATATAGCTAAAAAAAAGCAAATTTTTCCCACATTTCTGTGTGGGATCACCGCACCGGGACAAATTTCCTACCACCCAACGTTCCCCTCAGTCTCCCAGTAAAAATGATACCTCACTTGTGTAGGTGGGCCAAGGGCCTGTGACAGGGAAGAGCCAAAAACTTGTTAGAATTGAGGGGGAACCAAAGCGGGTCCAAAAGGGCAGTTTGAAAAAAAACATTTTTAGGCTGACAAGTGCAGCAGAAGTTTTATCGGTATAGATGAGACAAGGCTGGGTGGTAGGAATTTTGTGGATTCCTGCAGATTCCAGGAGGTTCCATTACAAAAATGTGGGGAAAAAGTGTGATTTCCTGCAAAGTTGGAAGTTTGCAGGGCATTTTGTGTAGGAAAATGGTGCGGGTGCATGTGAAGCACACCGCCCAGGAATCAACCAGATGTTTAGTTTTCAGGTGTGTCTAGGTCTTGTGGATTTTTCTACATGGCAGCGTCACAAAGTCCATAAAGTGCAGCCCTCACCATTCCAAGTAGGACGATTTTGAGAGTTAGCCAAGCTCTCATGGCCCAAATGTAAAACCAAAACCCAAAATAATCAAATGTCCTCTTGCTTGCCATGGGATAAGATGTTTTAGTGTGCGGGGGGAGAGCTGAAAGACTGTTACCCCCTTCAGTTGGGGTGGGGGCATAACCAGGCCCATACTGGTTGGTAGTCAGCATTCCACTTTTGTTTAATTCCCTGGCATCTAGTAGACTTTCTATCCCCCAGGGTGTGGATCGGGGGTAATTGCCTCAGCAGCCCACTGGTGGGCAGAACAACTTTGGCCCCATTTATTTGGGGTGGGGGTGTGGCCATACCCCCACCCTCTTATTTTGAAAAAAAAAAACATCCCTGGTCTCTGATGGGCTTTCTGCCCCCCTTGGGGGCAGACGGGCCTTCCAAAAATAGGCCAAGGTATGGCCAACAGTAATGTGCCCCCATGGGGAGCGACCCTTGCCAAGGGGCTGCCCCCTCAAACAAAACACACACATACACCAATCCCTGGTGCCTAAGCGGTTTCTGCCTCCCCCCTGGGGGCAGATCAGCCTAATAGAAATAGACCGATCTGCCCCCAAGGGGAGCAGAAATGGCCTAAAATACATTTGCCCCACAGGGGAACAACCCTTGCCTAAGGGGTCGCTCCCCTTGCGTGAAATGGACGCAAAAAAATAAAAATCCATGCCCATGACCATGCCCCAGTTAATGTTCAAGCCTTTCTTTTCATGGAAGCCTCTTAAATGAGAGCTCTCATCAGCTTTATTGAAAGAAAACTGAGATGCTGATTATTGGTTGTCCACTTCAATCTGACCTTCAAGATGGTGGTCTTCTGAGCGAGGCTCCTCTCTGTCCCCTGCCAACAATGTAAACAAGCATTTGCAATGCAATAGGTCTCGCACTGGTTTGAGTTAGAGCTATTGGCCTTGAAAATGCATAACTGGACTTTTCTTGCCACTTAAATTGGTCAACCCTGCAGCATAATTTGGTCCTCTCTGGCACATAATTCCAGTGGCGCTGCATATAAGTAAAGCACTTCCATTAACCTTTTCCTCTATCTCCTGAATTTTTTTAAAACATTGTCATTATATTTTTGTAAATATTATTATTTGGTACAAGTGTAACTGTATTGCAGAGAATTAAAGGTTTCTAGGAGGTGTGCTAAATATTTTTTGCAACTAGGCTCATTTTTAACACTTGCAGAGACGTTTTGGACTTCTGTGTTTTCTCGTTCCTGCTGTGTGCATAATGGCAGCAAAGGTTTTTCATTTGTACTTGCAGTGTCAACACAGAACCAAACGTCCTGACTCCAGTAAACATGTGGTCACAGTCACGACTGCAGTGCACACCTAGAACTGCACTGTCTCAAAAGCCAGAAGTCTGGGGATGCTTGTCTCTGCCATGCTGGGATAATGCGCCCCACCGCCCCTTCCCTCTCTCCCTGGGAATTGAGGAATTCCAGAAATGTCAACTCTGGGCTCCTAACATTTTGAAGAAGAGCAGTAAATCTTCACCGTGCACAACTCTCAGGAAGCTAAGCTTCCATGAAGCAGCCTTTGCTAACAACTCTAGGCTGCGTGCATGAAACACCAATATGCCAGTCGTTTCTCGTAATATTAACAGCTGCCCCGAAAAGGCACAGTTTCTGTAGCTTGACGACCTCCAGCCTCCACTCCTACTACACAACACAAAATGCTGATGAAACAAGGGTATTTTTTTTAAATCAGGCTGGAGGTTTCTTTTCTCTAGGAACCTACGTGCGGGGGAGGGGAGCATGTCTGTTGGCATGACTTCGGGAAAGCTGCTACACACCTTTTTCTCAATCTTCCTCATCACATGTCTGATCATAACCTCCTTCCACGCCTAAACTGGCTCCAGATCAACAAACGGGTACTGATCAAAGCCCTGTACATTTGTCACTGTGCTTTTTGGAAAACAGGCCACCTTAATTGTCAATGTATGTTATGGCCCCAACTTGCTGGGTATGTTCCTCCAAACACCAGTCTTTCCTAGTTCCTAAGATGAAGAAAGCTCGCTGTGAATGTCAGACTTTCTCCTTGTTGGCTGCCAAACTGTGGAATCAACTTCCCTATCCACTCAAAGCTCAGCACTCTCACACTCTTGAAAGACTCTCCTGTCTCCAAATAATCGGTTATGTCATTAATGCTTGATTTACTGATTGTTTCTAAAAATGGTGATTAGTGCCTGCACACTTGCTTTAGGTACCTTGTCATTGCACTTTTGATGCATTGCACTGTGGTTTAAAAACCTCCCACAAAATGTGGGTGATCGGATGATCACTTTTAAGGATCAATCAATAATTTTTGCAGTGCAAAAAATGTACAGAGAAATAAATGCTCCTGGTTTTACTACTGCAACAAGCTCTAACATTGTAACTTTGTGCATGCCAGCAAAACACTAGGTTGTTGGTGGTTTGAGAAAGCATTGTAAGTGTTTACTGCTTCTTGAGAGAACTCACCTAATTCAATAGCGGGACACCGACTAGTTGAAGGAGTGCACAACAGAAATCATGTCCAACTCACATGGAAATGTAATCCTCCAATTGTTTTTGGGGTATTTGTTAAATTTAACATACATTTGCATTTTAGTTATTATTATTTTTTTAACCACTGTAAACAATTTGGTAGAGAAAGAATATAACAAAAATGCTCAAACAATGAGTGCAAATACAGATGACTTTCAAGTAATAAACTCCACTTATTTTTTTGTAGTTCTTGTAATAAAAATACTAAGGGGGTTATTACAACTTTGGAGGAGGTGTTAATCCGTCCCAAAAGTGACGGTAAAGTGACGGATATACCACCAGCCGTATTACGAGTTCCATAGGATATAATGGACTCGTAATACGGCTGGTGGTATATCTGTCACTTTACCGTCACTTTTGGGACGGATTAACACCTCCTCCAAAGTTGTAATAACCCCCTAAGTTTGGGAGAAAACATCTTTGCATCTTCAAACAATCCTAATACTTATGGAAGAATGAAGGATAGCCCTGGGATAGTGATTGAGTGCTGCAGTTAGGTGGCTTGCACTGGGTGCTCCATTTCTGTGAATGACCACATTCTATCGGACACTGACTTGCCTGAGTGTGTCTGCCCTGCAAGCAGTCATCACATAGTTAAAGCAAGAACCAGTCCTGGATAAGTCTAGTCAGGCCTTTAGAGAACTGTGAATCAGAGACACAGTGTAAAAAGACCAGATGTTCTAAAAGAAGTGTGCAAAAAGAACAACAGTCTGTATTGTCACCATGCAATCAACTGATCTTTCCAAGAACCAGGACAGATGAGTCACAGTGTAGACTCAACAGCTGGAACAAAGCAACAGCAACCTTGATGTGAGCCTTCATCCTGGAAATTCCACCCTTGTTACACCAACATGAGAAATCTCCCACCCAAGACAGCAACCCTGAAATGCAAGGGTATTTGTACTGATCAAGAGCTATAAAGAGAATCTGAGACTAGAACCCAGTCCTGATGTGGACACATCACTGCCCCCTTCTGTAGCACAAATTGCTCTGACTATGGATCATATGACCTCACACCCTCACCTTATTCAAGTGCTAGTTGAAGTGTACATCAAAGATCTTTTGGATGTCCAGCTGGCTCAATGGTTCTTTGGCACTTGTAATCATTTTTACCTGAGCAAATCCTAATTAAAAAAATAAAATAACGCCCCAGCCTAAATACCGCTGGTGAATTGACGCAGGAATATCAACCTAGCACCTGCCTTTGTCAATCAGTTTTGGTTAGGGGATTTTGCAATTCCACAAGAGATCATACTTTTAAATTGCTTGGTCCATGGAAGGGTGCATTAATACAATGGGCAGCTTGGCAGTGATGGCCTGAGCACAAGAAGTCAACTAATTTCTTAGACTGTTGGCTGATTTCTCCTTTCCTCACCTGCATCCATTTACTGCAAGCCTCTGATGCCTCCCTTTGAGGGCCACAACATGCGGTATGAGCCTGGCCCCAGAAGGAGCGACACTGAGGGCTGCTCTGCACCAATAACTACTGTGGCCTTTAGAGACACTCTCCCCAGTACACACTGGCCGTGTGTGTTCCTTCTAGTGGTGGCACTTCATAGGTGGCCTGGTCTTCACAGGAGATTTGGTCTTCAGAGGCAGCCTGGTCTTCAGAGGCAGCCTGGTCTTTAGAAATGGCCTGGTCTTCAGAGGTGATGAAGTGTAATATAAAAGAATTTTCAATCGAAGTCTAAAACAGTTCTTGATGTGTAGTCCAGTCCACGTGATTTATTGAAGAAAATCTTCCAACAGCTTGAATCCCAACAGTCCATTCATCGAAAAATCACACTACATTCCAAGCCAACACGTGTGTCGTCATGGGGAAATAACCCAAACAACTTCTTCAGGGCTGAAAATTGTAAATAAATCACTTGAATTAGGAACCAAAATGCTTGAATAATAAACTGGGTATTCAAGACCAATATTTACCAAATAAGACCAAGGAACATAGAAAAGTAAGAAAAAAAGAAAGAAAGAATTCCCCAAAGATACACCTGAACGCCTTACATGTGAAAAACTTATCCTATTACAATATATGATTTGATTTTATGTGAGCAAGGTGTCCTTTGAGCAGTACTGGCAGGAGAATATGAGGAGTGGACCACATGGGAAAAAAGAAATAGAACAAGCTCAGAAGGAGATCAGAAGGAGAGGATGCTCAGAAGGAGGGGATTAGTAGGGGGTTACTATGGACTCTCAGTCAGCGATACCCAATGAAGCTGAGTTATTAATGGCGGGAAACCCTAATAAGAAACATAAGTGCCCTACTCATCAATAAGGCATGTACGTCCTCTAATATTGAGGGTACTCTTATTGTGCTGGATGGAAAAATGTGTGCTTCACAGAAAGGGTGCACATCGTTGAGTCAGATTTTGAATACATGGGAGTCTATGCGATTAATTTGGGAGCCAGGACACCAGGCTGGGAATTCTTACTGAAAGTGCCCATCTTTGTGCTCAGGGGGTTCCTGAGTCTATTCCGGTAGAGTCACTGGATGTTGATCTGGAGAAGATTCTGAAGGACCTGTTGTGTTTGGAATGTGAGGCTGAGTGACAGTTGGTGGCCAAAACTCATCGACTCCCAAACAGCCCAAAGAAATAATAAAGAGGCTGTAGCGGAGCTCCTGTGACCCTCCAGCCTAATCCCCCAGTATCTGTCACATATGTCCATCTCTAGAGAGGGCATTGCAGCATCTAGTGCTTGTCTGCTCTGAGGGAGCCGAGACATAATTTCCGCAGCTCAGGGAACCTCTGAGGCCGCGTTGGATAGTGGGGTCTGCAGCCGCATTTGAAGCCGCGGCCTCCAATAACCAGCACCGCCTGTGGCACCAGGCAAAGCGGGCTACAACAACCCACCCCTCCTGAGTTTCCCTCTGTTTCATCTGGTGACCTGACGAGCAGCGATGGAGTCCCCTATGTGTACTGGAGGGCCTCAAAAGGAATACTGGCAAGGCAGGGCCCTGGAATAAGGTCGGCCTGAATGGGATGACCGGTCAGCTTCAGGTGCTAAAGTGATGCCCGGGGACAGCCTTTGCCGATCTGCGACAGTGCACAGGAAGCTGCCACCCGCATCTGGATACCTTAGCTGGGGGCCGCCTGAGATCTGCCACAGTCCTTGGAGGCGTGTGATTCTTGGCCCTGGACCCCGAGGTAGAAGGGCATAGCAATGTTCCAGGGACCAGAGGGGCTGGCCGCATGGTCTTGGACTCTGGGGCACAACGCCGGCAGTGACGTTCTTCGCCAGCCCCTCACTGTACTTAACTTAAGGGATCTTGTGGGCAGTGCACACGGGGAGACAACCAGGGCCCATGCAACACCACTGTCGCCAGGCGGCTACTCATGCTGACTGTTGCAGGGCTTAAACTGTGGACTTATGTCATAAGGAATGGAGCAGGAAAACAGTAATCCTTTCCCCACATTTTGCATTGCTGGGGCAGGTGACTGTGACTGCAAGGAAGTGAGGTTGTAGAGACACACCGGCCCTTCTATAATCAACTCAACTACGAGAGCGGAGTCTCCCCTGAGATCCACCCTTTCTGCAAGACAGTAGAGCTGGGAGATATTGCTATACTCAGGTGCAGCCCCTGAAATCCAGTGCAGACAGGTGACATGTTGCGGTGAGCCCACACTTTCGGGACTAAAGTCGCACTTACTGACAAGCCTTGGGTGGAGTGAGGTGCTTATTCTCCTCCCGAAAACCATTTGCTAGCTGGGCATTGTGATCGACACTACCAGCCTCCACACCCTTCCCTAATCTTGCCTGCTGACTGTTCATGGACCTGCAGCAGCCATGACATGTGGCAAGAGCACCAGAGCGCCGGAGCTGGGCACCAAACAGAATTGGACAGATTCATTCAGCCTAGAGACTCTAAATGGGCCTCCAGGATGGATGAATTGTGTCCTGTGACAGAGCCTGCACACTCAGAGGGGGAAATTGTAGCCCTAAGAGACATAATGGCGGTCATACAGAGCATCCATGTCTCTCTTGAAACAAAGATTGACACAGTCTCGATGGAAGTCGCACTCATGAGGGCAGATTTCCGCCTCTTGGGAGCCAGGGTGAAGGAGGCTGAGGGCTCCTTGAAGACCCTTAAAGACAACTCTGCAACCCTCAAGGAACAGGTTTGGGTACTCAAGACTATGATTGAGATACTTGAGGCAAAAATAGAGGACTTTGAGAGACACTCCCACAGGAACAATGTCTGAATAATTGGAGTACCTGAAAAATCGGAAGGGCCAAATGTAGACATCTTTGTGGAAGACCTTATCCTGAAGCAAGTGCAGCTTTCCTGTCTCTCTAAATAGTTCTCTGTGGAAACAGCACACTGTGTACCGAGTATACTGCCCAGGCCTGGCGCACCACCATGTCCCAATATAGCATGAATATTTAACTTTCGGGACCGGGCCGTAATACTTCACGCACACAGTGCTGCGCCTTTTGGAATTAGCAATGCAAACATTACCTTCTTCCCCGACATCACACTACTCATGCAGAAACTACTCCACAGCTTTCTCGAGGTCAAGAGAGCCCACTGTGATCGCCAGCTCAAATATTCAACATTATTCCCAGTGCAGCTCCGTGTAATAGCCAACGGCAAGTCTCATGTTTTCTCTTCACAAGAGGCAACATGGGACTGGCTTGAGGACTTGCAAAGCATCAGAGAAACAGGGAGACAATACTGATCCAGGAAACACTGTGTGTGGGGAGGTTCCCCCTTGGCATACCAACGACTTCAAGAAGAAAGTCCACATAGAAGCCTCACACCACCAAACTTGGACCACCACCCATCCCAGCAGGAGCAGCCCCACGAAAAACAAAAAGATTGGTTTGAACATGCAGACTGAGACTGTCGAAGCGGGGATGCTCCCTGCTGCATATACCTGTGGTTCCACTATGCTTTCTCAACTGTCTTGCTCTGGACATGGTAAAGGCGGCACAGCTCTTCGACACTGGCTGTAAACTCGATAAAAGCAGTATTGTTAAGGAGTTTGGGAGGGGGGGCTAAGGGGCGCTAGCCACGTCTCCTTACTATTTTCATGTTTAGTTGTTGTGATAGGTACTCTGCACGGATGGGGTGATGGGTAGTTCTGAGCCTACATTGCAGGGACGCAGGGAGGAGGGTTGTGTTATTGTTGATGCTAAGGCAAGATACATCTGTACACCTATCATCACAGAGCGACACCATTACAGACAAGCGGGCTTAGTCCATCGGCAGCCTCTTCCGAGAGAACACACCAACACTGCGTCTCCTATCCTGGAACGTTAATGGGCTTGGGGACAAGGTCAAATGGGGAGTGGTCTTACAGCACCTTAAGAGACACTACCCAGACGTGGTCCTCCTGCAAGTTACCCACCTACTGGGAAATAAATGTAGCACATTAGACAGATGGGGTTACAACATGGTCGCCCATGCAGCATACACTGCCACCTCCCGAGGGTGAGCATACTGGTGAAAAAATCACTCCCCCTCTCCATCTAAAGGATATGGCATGATGAGCAGGGATAATATGTGGCCCTTGTGGGGAGCTGGGAAGGGGTTGCCAATAACATATTCTCAGCATACGTTCCCCCATGATTCCACAATATCACACTCCCAACACTGAATACACTCTTACTGAATCTCCCTGACGAGGAATTACTAATGGGAGAGGATTTTAATGCAGCACTATGTGGCTCTACGGACTGTTAACCCCCCAGAGAAACAAGTCCAGCTCGACGACCCTTAGCTGACTTTGTCACAGCCCAGGGGCTAATGGACATGTTGCAAACCTTTATCCCCACTGAGAAACACTTTGCATTTCATTCTGGGGTGCACAATGAACTCTCCTGCACTGACTACTTCCCCACATCAGCCCGCCACCTGACATGGGTATGGGAGGTCCACCACCGGGCACGGGCATTTCAGATCACTCCCATTTGCAGATGGTATATTGTCTGGGTGAGAGACACAGTCACAGACGTATTGTATTGAACCCCTGGTATCTCAAGGTGTCAGGGCAGCAATGACAGAAGCAACAGAGCCTACTTTGAGGAGAATGCCTCCTCAGTGGACTCTGCACAAACCTTACGGGAGGCCTACAAGGTGGTAATCAAAGGGGTTGGTCTATCCATGATAGTCTAGCAAAAGAAGGAAAAATGGGCTAAGATGAAGACTTTTGAGTGAGAGAGTCTGGCTCTTGAGGCGGGCCCTCCAGAGTAAGAGGGGACAGAAACTGCTCACATGAGAGTATCAAGATGTGGCACAGGAAACCGCCAAGACCCAGCACAAGGCAGTACAACACTGCCCTTAAGAAGCCAGTGAAAAAGCGGGGAAACTCTTGGCTTGGCTAGATAGGAGGGAAGCAGCAAATAGGTGAGTAGGGGGAGTCCGGTCCACAACTGGAGAATTGGTCAGTGACAGGGAGGGCATAGCAGAGACCTTTGTGACCTGTTATACCAGAATCTACTATCTGGGAGTTACAAACACAAGAGAAGACCCATGTGAACGTCTGGTAGACATTCACCTTCAATCTTTCCCACAGAAGAAAGACCCTCGAGAAGGAGCTGTCAACAGAGGAAATAGTAGTAGCTATCTGGGATGTGAACTCGGGCAAGCAACAGGACCCAATGGGGTACCAATTAACCTATATTAGCTATAAGCCACTAACCTTGCCCCCCACTTAAAAAAGATGTATGAAGATATACAGAAACATGGAAACTCCCTATGGACCAACGCCTGGCCTCCATAGTAGTTATATGCAAGGAGGGAAAGCTGGAAGAGGAATGCATTTCCTACCGGCTGATTTCGCTTGTCAATGCGGAAGTGAAAATACTAGCCTAGAGGGTGTTGGCCTCCTAATGTATCCCGATTACTCATATGTTGGTTCACCCCACCCAACCAGGCTTCATGCCCAGCCAAAATACGACACAAGATACTTGGCCAGGTTGGGACACTGAGAGAGAACGCTATGGATGTCTCGCTTAATGCCCGTATAGGCCTTGGACACAGTGGAATGGCCGTACTTGTTTTCCGTGCTGGAGAGGCTGGGATTTGGCCCCTGCTTTGTCACCTGTGTGCGGCTCTTCTACTCTTCCCCTCGTGCACGGGTGGTTGTGAATGGTGCAATATCAAGGGCATTCACCCTTCGGTGAGGTAATAGACAGAGGTGCCTGCTGTTCCCCCTCCTGTTAGCCCTGGCTCCGATACTACTCCCGCAACCTGCTTCCCTTCCTGACTCAACTCAAACAGAGCATCCAACACTGGTGATCTCTCCCGCTATTGCTGTTAGGAAGAGCCGCCTTATTAAGTGATGGCCTAACCTCACTCTGTGTATATCCTCTACAACTCGCCCTACCCGGTCTCTCAAACCTACTACAAAGCAATAGATAGTGAGCTTAGGACTGTCTTATGGAATGGGGGCCAGGCAACAATAGCGTTAACCAAACTGACTAAGGGGTGGTAAGTCTGAGGGATTGCAATTCCTGACATAGGGGAATACCACAGGGCGGCGTAGCTGATAACCTTAGTTGCTAGGTACCCGCACCCCAAGATGAACCAGCATATTAAATGGACAAATGACTGATGCATCCAGAAGGGTACCTTAGGCCTATTTACGCATCCCCCAAGCCGACACACAACCAAGGACCAACATACATGACAATCGGTTATTGGTACACAGCACTCCGCACTTTGAGGTGGAAGGGGAAGATAACACAGGCCATCCTCATTTGGGACCCAAAAACCATGGGCACACTGAGGAACCTCCCCAGCTTTGATAAATGGGACCTTATTGTCATCTCCAAGGTGGGGGACCTTTGGCCGCAGGACGATGTTCTCTCACTCCACGACCTGTGACTGTAGTACAAATTGGCACCCTCTGAGTACTACCGCTATCTTCAGATGCAACAGGCTCTATGGTCGGTGCTACCCAGGGGGATGGAGCTGCCTCAATCCTCCCCCCGGAGAATATGTTGCTCAAGGAGCAATTACATAAAAAGCCATCTCCCTCACTTACCAGAAATTGATTAACAACTCCCCAGACCCGCTGAAGTACTTAAGAACGCAAAGGGAACAAGAATTTGGAAGTCTTGAAGAAGACGAATGGTGTGAAGCATTGGCCTCCCGACACTCCTCTGCTCAGGAGGTTCGAAATCCTCCACAGAGCATATCTCTTGTGTCGGTAAGAGTCAAGATGGGCAGAGCACCTGACAATCTTTATCTCAGGGGGTGTGGACTGTAGAGGTCCTTCCTACAATTATTTGGGAATGCTTAAAGATATGGAGCTATTGGTTCTCAGTGATTGCATGTCCCAATGAGATCTGTGGGTGTGCGATGGCAGCCTTGATAAAATGGTGTCTGTTAAATATATGGGACACTTTGGATCTCCGAAGACCCAAGATTCTGTTGATGACTCTCTGCATTGTGATCGCTAACAGGAATATCGCCAGATTATGGGGGTCTCGCCAGGCACCAACGCTGAGAGACTGGGAGCGACATATGGATTTGTGCATGTTAGAAGAGAGGGTGACATATGAGAGTTGGGGGGCGCCCGCGGAAGTGGGGGAAGATTAGGGGGAAATGGAACGAATACAGGGGAGAACTGTGCACCATCCCTCCTCACACACCCACCGGACCAGCTGACTGGATCCGAGTACAAGGAGAGCACTGGTTGCCACTCGTGGGGGTGAGGGATGGTAATGGAATACGTAACGGGCAATGAACAGTTATCTCTACTGTGTTATTCTATTACAGTCATGCTTTCGTGTGTATTACATACTCTTGCCACGTCACTAATAAAAATATATTTTGCATGGTGCAAGGATGGCTGCGTTGCAGAGGAGAATGTTTTTGTGCAGGAAGGGTTATCTTTCTGCACAAAAATAATCTTTAATGGCAATTTTCTCTTTCATGTGTGCTGCAGAACGCAGCACACATAGAAAGAGCACACAACAAGGATAAATGAAAGCATTTCTCCTTGTTGCGCCATGCTAAAACCACCCCTGGGGTGGTGTTACATTTTTGCACTGCCTTAGGTTTACGAAATCTCATAAATCTGGAGTAGCATCAAAGTGCAATGGGTGTTTTAGAACACCCACAGCAACACCCATTGCACGCCCCTCCGACACAAAATGCCGTATTTACACGGTGGTGTTAAGCCACCAGAAGTGGCTTAACATTGCTTTGTAAAAACGGTGCAGTGCACAGCACCACTGGAGCATCACAAAAAGTGACGCTCTGGTGGCGCTTGTGAATATGCCCCCTAATGTTTACTGGTATTGTACCCTGAGGGGGCTCATGACAGTAGAGCCAGACCTGCCTCTGTGACAAAACTGCCCAGCATCTGGAGGTTAGTCTCATGCCCAGCTTCAACCCCCTTGCCTCATTGCTCATCCCTTGGCCTCCAACCTGACCTGTTGCTTCCCTGCCCCAATGACACGCTCCCCTTACTGCCAACCTGACTTGTGATCTGCCTCATTTCTTTGTTTTCCAATGACTACACTGCAAATTTCCTCCGAATGTGGCAAGGACACTTCCATTCTATGTCAGGCCTTATGGTCTGTTGTGGAGGTGAACTCACCAAAAAGGTGGCAGACTGGCCACTCTAAATCAAGCCCCCATTCAACTATCATTTCAGGGGCTTTACCGCTGTGCAATGAGGGACTCAATGGTGGAGTCAGTATAGGCTTGGTCATTGTATAAGCTGCTGGTTTTACATCTTAGAATTGGACTTGGGAACACTGGGGAGGCCAGACAGACCATTTGTTAAATTGTGTGTGGTCCCACCCGTCACACACCCTCCTGAAATACAGGCTTGCACAGTGAGCCATAGCACCTTCTACAGAACCTGGTCCATCCACCACATGTTATCTTTTCAGAATCCTGTAACTGTAGTAGGAAAATAAGCTATCATGTATCACATTGCCAAGTGCTCCTAGAAAATAAGAAATCAGGTAAAAATCCTGACAATTTAGTTGGATTTGGAACTCTACGTGCAGAAATGCTGCTACCACATTTAATACAGGCATGGATTACAATGAAAGCCTTGGTAAGGGTTTGAAAAGCAGAGATCACTGTATACCACTGGGATTGAACACAAGAAGTTCCTTGAGTAAGGTAGTTCCCATTCCTCTGTTGGTTCAGAACCAGAATTACCTGAGGGCTACAGACCAACATTACGCCAACCAAATGGTGTGATATTTTACCTCTTAATCTTCACATGCAACGCTCTTGAACAGAAGTGTCCAGAGATTACTACAGCTATAACTCAGATGGTGGGAGTTGCCCATCAGAATTAGCTGGAGAGGGAACTAGAGGAGAAAGCAAATGGAATAGCGGCCACTCTTATGACAACATGGATGATTATAGTCTTAGGGACTCATTTAGAGTTGGAAGGTAATGGCTCATTTAGGAATTGTCGGTGTAGGAAAGTGGAGTATTATGCAGTGAGGCTAGTTATGCTTCATTATGCAATATTCTCACAATACCCTAAAGATGGTCCCTTGAATTCACAACAACAAAGCATTTCAAAGAACCAACATGAAAGATAAGTAATTGACATGGCTCAGAGCAAATCCAACACCAGTTTATAAACACAGTACTGATTTTTATATAATATTTAACACCAAAACAAAGCAAATCAGTTAGGTATAACCAGAGTTGTTGATTTTAAAGGAGAAATAAAATTAGTGCATTTACAGTCAAATTTCACCATGCGGTCAATGGGAAAAGTCACTAGTGACACTCGGTCACTTGCAGGGTGAGCTAAGAGGAACCCACTTGCAGTTAAGGTCTCAAGACCAAGCTACAACAGTCAGACCAATTTTACCTGGCTTGTGGGGCCCGGGTGCAGAGTTGTCCTAGCTGTCCTCGGTGCCGATCTTTCGGAGCAGTGGGTGCTAAAGAATTATACTTGGGACACTCGGGGGGTCATTCCGACCCTGGCGGTCCATGAGCGCCAGGGCCGGGGACCACGGAAGCACCGCCAACAGGCTGGCGGTACTTCCAGGGCCATTCTGACCGCGGCGGTAAAGCCGCGGTCAGAAAAGGTGAACCGGCGGGAAACCCTGGCCCAGGGAATCCTCCATGGCGGCGCTGCTTGCAGCGCCGCCATGGGGATTCCGACCCCCTTCCCGCCACCCTGTTTCTGGCGGTTCTTACCGCCAGGAACAGGATGGCGGGAACGGGTGTCGTGGGGCCCCCTGCACTGCCCATGCCACTGGCATGGGCAGTGCAGGGGCCCCCTAACAGCACCCGTCGCACCCCTGCACCCCTGCAACTTCCTCGTTGCAGGGCCTTTCCCGCTGGGCCGGCGGGCGCCCTTTTGGCGGTCGCCCGCTGGCCCAGCGGGAAAGCCAGAATGGCTTCCGCGGTCTCCTGACCGCGGAGTGGCCATTTGGCGGTGACCGCATGGCGGGCGGCGACCAGTGACACCGCCCGCCGGCGGTCAGAATGACCGCCTCGGTCACTTGCAGGCCGAGTCCATGGGAGCCCAGTTGGGTTAAGGTTCCGTGGGCTCCTGGACCAGGATACACAAGGCATAACAACTCCACCTAGTCTTGGTTTTTTGGGTGCAGAGGTGTGCTTGGCTGTTCTTGGTGCTAAACGGGAGGTGCAGTTGTTGGTTTTACCACTGAGATACTGCAGGTGAGAAAGCAAATACAAAATCTCGACAACTGAGCTACAGGTGGTGTAGGCTGAAGGTATTGCGGTGTACCCTAGAGCTGCAGCGTCAAGTAAAGGTGGTGATGACTGGACTGGCCACAAACAAGCCTTGGCAGTGATAAACTGGAGGATAAGCTATCTCCACTTCTGGAGGTCCAGTGGAAAATGGTAGCTGGCTGTAACTTGGCAGGGAGCTGCACTACACTTCCCACAATGCACGCTCCTTCCGATCCAGTGACTACTTTTTACCTGCGGTGGGCAGGGACTAGTGCCATTAGTCCAAGAAAGTCTGTCCTTGAGTTTGGCTCATAAAGGATTCCCTCTTGTTGGAGGAAGCGTTTTTTAGGTTAGGGCGAGCTGCAGTCGAGCAGTTCCAGGGTGTTGCCACGGTTTCAAGATATCACACCTTTTGTTAGTGCAGGTCCCTGTTGAGGTTGATGAGGGTCTTATTGTGTCCTCTTGTCACAAGTTGTTGAAGATCTAAGGTTCTGGTGCCAGTTAGTCCCTTAAATCTTAGATATAGGGGTCTCAGGGGTGTGGGTGCTAGTAGCCAATGGCCTTCTGGCCCCAGTGGCTAACCAGCCCTTGAGGTGCCCACATCCAGTGGGCTGTGTCAACTTTTCTACCCAGAACCCTCTATTCTGCCTCTTTCCGAGACAGCAGAAATCTTCCTCAGCTGTACAGACCAGGCTGCCCACCCTAGAGGTGTGGCTAGCCTTCTGGGGGTATACGCCTCCTGACTAATTTCCCACCTGCCCTGGTGCAAATGTGCCTGGGGGCCGGCAGGTGGAAACATTAAGCAGCTTTGTCCTCTACTGGGAGACAGCCTGCTTGCATATCAGAGGCGGTGGGCCCTTTGAAGCTCACCACCTTGACGTGCCACTTCACTAGCCTTCCTGGGAGGGCAAGAGGTGTGACCTACTTCCTGTCCAGGCCATTTTCCTGACTCCTGGGAGTGTTTCCACCTCTACCCAGGTTGTCAGAATCCTGTCTTGGTGGCAGCAACTGCGAGCTGGCAGCCAGAGCACAGGAAAACATGGGTAGCTCGGTGGGCAACCTCTAAGGTTGCTTTCTATGTCCAAGCCACATTGCCCTTGACACTAGATTTGTGTAAGGGGTGAGAAGGCACAATGTTTGATACCAAAATGACCCATTTTGTAGGTACTATATTAGAGCTGGTGACTTCAGGTTTGCCTGGGTGCCATTCCCTGTGGACTGTAGGCCAACTTACAGTACCCTGCAACGAAAAGGACACTAGGAAAATAAAAGCTGGTACTAATATGTCCACACCTTTAACATAATGCATCCTGCTTCCTGGGCTCTGAAGGCCTACCTTAGAGTTGACATATATATATATTAATGGCAGTGCTGGGGCTGTGTCACACATTGTGTGGGCACAATCCAGTTTGAACACTTTGGACTGTCCCTACAGTCTGCAGTGGCAGGCCCGCTCTCAGTAGTTTGCTTGGGTCACGCATGGGGGCACAATCAGTGCTTATGACCTGGTGACCCCGTTATCACCCATGCCCTGGGTACCCCTGGTACCATATATCAGGGACCTATAAGGGATTAAAGTACTTGCCATTTGGGAATACCAATTCACAGTTACCAATTTAGGGAGAGAGCACTGGCACTAGGGCCCGGTTAGCAGGCCCCAGTGCACTTTCAGAGTCATAACAAACAGCATTTAGAGCAAAAAGTGGTGGGGCGGAGGGTGACCATTCAATAAGGGCACCTTCCTACAGTCGTTTAATAAGCCCTTTGAGTTCTCAGTTGTTCCACCATAGTTCCTAAACACCCATTTTGCTTTAGAACACAACTCCTCCTGGCACCAAGAGCACTTCCGAGGGACTTGGGAACAACATTCAGCATTCAGAAGGCATTGAAGTCTCATCCTCCGACAGTCACGTAAACCAGGCTGATGACTTGGAAATCCTTGACATTGAGGTATATCAAATGCAATTTCCTAAACAATATATTCACTATATAAGTACCTTATGACTACACATTCAATGTAAGAATGATGTAAAGGAAGAGACATAATTCCTGACTTCTGAGCTTGGTAAATTAAGCATAATTATATTGGGAAACGTTAACATTTGTAATTTACAGCGTTTACAAATGGTGAATGCAGTATGAAGGGCTACAGAAAAAAAGAATTATTATGATTATAGGTACTAGTAGTACTGTTATTAATATTTGTAGTAGTTACAATAGTAATATTATAATTATTGTTAAGAATAGTAGGACTGATGTATCTTTAGATTGAGGTAAATGGTTGTCAGTGGTAGGCAGGGGAAAGCAGTAAAGCTGTAATACATTCATAGAGTGTGTTGCATTGTTCTAGTCCAGTTATTTTAAGAGTATCCTACAGTGTCACTGACAGTCTATAAATAGTATGTTAATTATAGCACTGCGTATGGTATTTCCATAGCCATGTGTGTACTGGTATTACGGAAGATTACGGAATAAGATGTGTCAGTTTCCAAACTACATTTTGGTGCAAAAATAAGCAATTGATGAATTTGCAAAGGCACTTGTGGTGGAGCAATTTGCCATGATCATCCTTTGTCTATTCTTAGAAGTATGGGAAGTCTTTGTAACCAAAGACTGAATAACGTTGATCCTGTCACAATGAAATTTATTTTAAACACATTCTTACAATGGAAACCCCTTCAGCATAAATTTGAAGTGATCCATTGTGCAGCTCTGTTCTTGACAGGAGCACTAATTTGCATATTGGGCCTGATTACGAGTCTGGCGTTCCTAATGCGGGGCCGCCAAACTCACGGAAAGGATTCTACCGCCATGGCGGTGATGTCCCTCCCTATTACAATGTTTCTGCTGGTCTGACTGGGCTAACTGGTGGAAACATTAAAATAGAGCGTTTCCACCGGTCAGACCAGTGAGAACAGTGCTAAGAGATAACACTTAGCATCCTTAAAGGAGTTGAGGGCTATCGTGTAGCACAGAGGGGGACTTCCAGCACCCACCCTTGGAATGCACACTGACTGCAAACCAGATAGTGCACATTCCGAGGGTGCTGGGCAGGGGGAGCCCTGCACTTGTTCTCTGACAGCCTTTTCATGGTGGGGAAACTGCCATGTAAAGGCTGGCAGAGAATAAGGTTGTAATCAGCCAGGGCGGCGCTGAAGCACCGTCAAAGAGAACTAAGGGAATACTTAAGAGATTATGCTGTATGGTGTATAGAGTGGCACAGGATGCCTTGTTCCAATGCTCTATGCACAATCAAGAGAAAGAAAAATTCAACAGAATAAAGCAAAGTAAAATTTTGAAAGTTCCTCTGAGTAAAAGACTCAGGACAACAGGCAGGTCCAGAAAGAGTAAACCAGTAGGTGTGTAATGTCTCAGAAGAACTATCCAGCTTTGAGATTTGGTCAATTTCACATATGGATCAAGATTATGTGCAAATGTTTATTTGGGACAGAGCTGTACAGAACAGGTTACTTAGAAAACACACATATCACCAATGGCCAATGTGATATCTATCCACATCATTCAGTGGTTCATGATTCCAGGGACATTATACAAAGCAAGACCACTCATGCCTGGCATTGTGGTCCAAAGGTGCTGGCAGTAAACATGTAGATTTGAGAAGGAACAAATAAAATGACTTTTTCACCATTTGGTTCACTGCCTCTTCAAAGTTCCGACTTAAGTTTGCTCTCTTAGGTTGGGCTGTGGCCAGTGACAATCTGTAGGAACCGGAAGAAGTAGCATGTGAGAGTTGTCTAGTGTGGCCCTTTATCATTCATTCCCAGTAGGTGGCACCACTGACATTTCTATAATCATTTGATCGCTTGAGCTGGCAGGATATCTAAAGACATGTAATTTGTTTGATAAGGAATTTTTGTTAGATTTTCCAGTTTCAAGCCACTTAACATGCAATACAAGTGCCAACCGGCCCATTATGCGGAGATCAGTGACTTATCGTAGGATTTTAGTTCTCAGCCAAAGAGTATACATCATGTCATGGTTTTATACGGATACAAATCAAATAACAGGAGGCAGAATGCAACACACTATTGCACCCCACTTAATGTAATCCAAAGAAACGATCCACAATGCCTCAAAAACAACATAAAGAACATACCACACTCAGTAATTTCACATCTAAAGCGGGAAATCTCTGGTCGGGCTCACATTCCCTCCCTACTCCCCCTGTTTTGTCCCAGGCTAGGAGACTGGTAAAGTCCATGGCACGTGGTTATGCACCATAAATCGACAAGGGGTTCCCCATTTCTTAGTGTGTGTTCTTTTAAAAGTCTCCCTTGGAGGATAACAAAATCTCAAGGCCCATTTCAACACTGGATATAGAGCTATCAATTTGTATTGCATCACAAAGGAAGATGGGATGTTTTAGAACACGATTTTCCATATGTTCTACACACTCTTTAGAAAGAACTATCTAGAAGGGGGAACAACAGATTAAACTCATGTCCTCACAAGCTCAAAAAGACGTTCCAAATCATTTGTACCTGTCAGTGAATGGCATATAAATACAGACCTTCATTCTTGCTTGCTTCTTACTTGCAGCTCGGTGATACAGAGGACAGACCTTCAACAATTCGCCTTTTAGGCAAGGATGAGAAGATTAAGAATGATGGAAAAGCAAAGCAAACAATGGTTCCAGCCAGCCCATCACCATTTTACAGAAGAGAGGTATTTATGATTTGCTGAAGGTCCAAATGGGCTTTCCGGCTATTTGCCCCTCTAAACAGTGTTAATAGATTATAGACCTGAATCACAAAGATGAACTCACACTTTTCTGTGTAAGTTTACATTTGCAGCAGTAATTTTACAGCTAGTAACTTTATGAATGCAGAGACTCTACACTCGTAGTGGACACTCTGCACATAAAAGTATACAACATATTTTTTGGAGTCTCTGCCACAAGTGGAGCGCCTCTGCAGTCATAAAGTTACTATTAGTAAATTTACCACTCCAAAAGTAAAGTTACAACTAGAGTGTATATTTACCTTTGTGAATCAGGCTCATGAATAGTTGTTGGTTGAATTGCTTACGCACTATTGTTATTTGCAGAAGTTGTTATTAGGTGTAGGTTGTGCACCACCTCAGTTTTTGACGAAAGTTAACAAGAGTCGAGGTTAAGAGCAGATTATTAAATTAGCAAGTGTTACAGCTATTAGTGCAAGGTCAAAGAAGTCGTGCAATTACCCAGAACGCTGCCAACGCCACCAAATTTAGGTTGACTTGTCCTTCACCATTTATGGTGGTTTCAACACAGATCACCACTGTGTAACTCTTTATAGTCTTCCTCAGAACTACAAGGCAGTGCAGCTGACTTGCTATGGAAATCCCTCCCTGCATGTCTGCTAAACTGGTTAGTGGGCACTGACAACTCACTGTAACCTTTTTCGGTACTGTTTTTGTGGTGTCAAAGGGGTATGGTAGATTTACTGCCAGTCACTCTTTCACCAAGTCTGTTCCTATCATGAAAGTGGAAACAAACACTGGGACAAAAGTACCTTAGTCTTTAAGGAATCTCAGCCTTCCTCTACAAGTTTGGTGCAACTGTTAACTCCTGTCCACTGCCATATGATTTAACCCTTCCTAATCTTTACAATCAGACCGTCCTTCTTTTGTGAAAGCTCTGCTGCTAAACATATTTATAATGAGGACAGGCCCAATGCTCACTTCTTGTCTATTTATGATTGCTACTTACCATTGGGTGTTTGGAATCAGAGTTCATATTTTTCAGAGTTGTTTAGACCTGGACTCCATGCATAGAGGCATTAAAGACTCAAGAAAACAATAACAAATACCCAAAATTAATTTAAATCAATAACAAATAATGAAATACTAAAAATACAAGGTTAAATATGAGATTCAGCAAACTTACCTTTAATTTATTACTGGATCTAACTTGGAAACTTCATTTAAGTGATTGACGCTTTACTGATACTATCTACAATTCACAGCACATTTTATAAAATATTGTTTTCCATTGCACCAAAATAAAAATAAAAACATGATTGTAAGGTACACTAAAATATTTTCCACTGCTTTCTCTCCTGCCTCCTGCATTATATATTGTATTTCCACACCGTCTAGCCTTAAAAAGATAGATTTGAAATATGTAAGGAATTTAAGAATACTACCTTATAAGTGCATTTACAAAAGCCCAGCTAGAAAAGTCTGAGCTTGAATACTGTAGTCTTCATCCAATGTTTGCAGTCATTTCAGGCTTTTTGGGGGTGTTTTGGCACAGAATCCCAGGACTACTCCTAAAAGTAATGGGAACACATAATGGACATAATGCTGAACAAATCAATCATTCACCCCCGTCACAGATTTGGGTTTAATACATAGGCCCTCATTATGACCTTGGCGGGCGGAGATCTGACCGCCGGGCGGCTGCACTCCCGCCGCGGTCATTTTGAGATCCCCGCCGGCCCAGTGGGGATCTCGGCCGCAACTCAGGAGCCGGCTCCAAATGGAGCTGGTGGTGTTGCGGCCGTGCAACGGGTGCAGTTTCACCCGCCGCCCTTTTCACTGTCTGCATGGGCCCTGTCAGGGGGCCCTGTGACTCCCCGTACCACCAGCCTTTTCCTGGCGGTTCAAACCGCCAGGAAAAGGCTGGCAGTCGGGGACTCGTAATCCCCTGGGCAGCCCTGCAAGCCGCCGGGGCAAATGTGGCAGGAAACCGGCGGCCCCGGCGGTGCGTCGTAATGACCTTGGAAGCACCGCCAGCCTGTTGGCGGTGCTTCCGTCACAACAGCCCTGGCGGTCTTGGACTGCCAGGGTTGTAATGACCGGCATAGTGTTTTTCTGCTCAACACACCACCCCAGTTTGGACCCGGCCATGTGCAAATCATTCTTGACCCTGCTCCCCAAGGGGAGAAGACCAGCCCGAACTGCCAGGCAGAGTCCTCCCTAGACTGGAAACAGGCATCCTGGGACAGGTTTTGGGGTATCACCCCATATTAGCCAGGCTAGCTTGAATCCAGTAGCAGCCATTTCAGGCTTTTTTGGGGGTATTTTGTCACAGAATCTCAGGAATACTCCTAAACGTATGCAATACAATAAGCTAAGAGAGTATAGCTGTACGACTGCTTACTCCACACACATCATACTCAGTCTTGAATTAAAAGACAGTGGGAGCATAGATTATGTCCACTCCAGCTCTCATTTTCATCTTATTGTTTATTATTATATAACATGAATTTTGCATCTTGAAGCTCTGTTTACTGAGCTAATTGCACATCAAAATGCACATTACCACATTTTTATAATATCGATCTACGATCATTTTACATAGAATTATTATGCCAAATTATGTAACTGACTTTTGTAATTGGCTGATATTTGAGGATTTGTGAACTTGTACAGTTGTAACTTTTATTTTCAGTTCAGTGCAATTTTGTAATGATTTTCATTAATCATGCAAATAAATTTGAATTTGCCCCAAACAGTAAAATTTCCATTGTAAGTGCCACTTGGGTGCTCAAAGATTTTGCCAACCTAGTCCTCATACACATTTCACTTCTTTGTCCAGAAGAGAAAAATAGAAAACCGTATTGACTCATGGACTTTAAGTTTTGTTTATAAATAAACACTTTTAGAGTGTCAAGTGGACATAGCAAAAATACCGTGGGCTTTAGCCATTCTGCGAAAAAGGTGGTGGTGCTTCTCTACAGAGGATGGCAATTAATAGATGTATGTTTTCATATTTTCAATGAGAAGAAAGTGATTATAGAAACTAGAAATGAAAGCGATGTGCATGACTGTGGTGAGCTTCATGTGCATAAAGTACACCATGAATACAAGAGGTTCAACCAAGGTCCAAGGGCAGGCAAAGCAGATGGGGGCTTAGACCCACATAGGAACGAATTTCATACTTTTGATGCTTCAGAAACCAGAGAAAGAACACCTTGAGTTACCCTGTTGTAGTATAGCACTGATCTACCGTAGTATAATTCAGGAATTGTACGTTAGCAATGGCGAATTATCAAGTGTGCATTGTTATATAAATATGACTTGGTGAAATAAGTATAATTTGTATAAAAACACAGTAACTATCCCTACTTTTCTTGATTTCCACCTGCAGGCCTGGATACCTGTGCAGGACACCAATGGTGTGGTAAGTACCCTCATGTCCACTTAATCCATGAGTGGAATAAAAAAAGTAGTGATACCAGAGGGCATTACCAAGGAGTAGCAAAAGGCAGGTCACTTAAATGATGGTTTCCAAACACATAGAAGCACATCTCCTGGCAGGGTTAATGAATCAGAAGACAGAAATACAAGCTGCTCTCAAGTTTTAGATGGTAGTTAAGTCCAGTGGCCCATCCTTGCATAAATCATGAATTGTACCTGTCAAATATTGGAAAGCTATTTCTGCATTTCTTAAAAGAGGAATGCTTCTCCTATTGAACTGATGAACTGGGGAAAGAAAGTGTAATACTTGTCACAAAATATGTATTTTATGTACTCTAAGTCCCAGAAGGCATCTCTTCACACCAGGAGGGAGTGCAGGCGGTGGGACCCCTCCCTTGGCATGGTATATAAAGCTGACACCAGACGTAGTGCGGGATGTGAGCGGACTATGTCTGTGCAAAGCCCAGACCAAGGTCAGGCCCATCTTCGCCAGTCATCACCAGGAGGAGCCAGGACCCTCTCTCTTTCACCCCTGCTACAATCTCACCCCGAACCTCAGTCCTTTTACCCACATGTTTCTTAGGCTACTATATTTAGACACATTGGCCCATATTTAAGAAAAAGTGGCGCATCATATACGGTGCGCCACTTTTCATGCGCCCCCCTACCAGAACCTACCAGCACCATGGTTGCACCATATTTATAATACTATGCACCATGGCAGTCGTTAGCACAATAGCGTCAACATTTTTGACGCAACTGTGGCGCTTTGCCACACTAGTGTCAAAAATGTTGACACTAGTGCAGCAAGTGCAAGGAGGCCCATAGGCTACTTTGGGACCATCATTTTCACACCTGTTTTTTTTAACTGTTTTAATTTTAATGGGGAAACGTAAGGCCATCAAAAGCATAAAGGTCACTGTAAAACTAGATAAAATTAAATAAAACATGGCCAATATTTGTACATTGGCTGACAATAATCTCCTCATTGAGAAAGCAGAGTCAATTTTGAATACATGGGAAACATATGCTAAGTTTAAAAAGTGTCGCCCAGAGTTCATAAGTTCTTTAAGAGAAAAGAAGATCTCAAATTAGCCAAAGTTTCCTCCACCTGAAAGTTACACCCCATGGCTGTTGATGAGTCTATTGGGACCACTGCCCTGAAAAATGGAAGCCTTCCAATATCCCTTTACATTATTGTGCAGTCTAATGTTTCTTGTTACCACTAATGAACGCTCAAAATCTAACACCCAGGATTTCATGTCACAACTAACTGAATGTACTAATAAGATAACAGCGACTACAAGTCAGAGTGTGGATGCTGCTGAGGCAATTGAGTTTATAGTGCATTTTGAGAGGAGCGCTGAAGAAGGATGAAACCTAGTCCTGACAATTGTTCCAAAGCTAGATGACTGCTTGAAGTACCATCAACCACTGTGTGACAGAGATAGTCAGGGAGGTGGAAATGTTCCTTTGAGAGCTAAAGCTATTGACCCCATACCACAGTCTTGCACTATTATCAGTCAGAGTAAAGAATGTCTGCTCAGTGAGGGATTTCAGGCGAGGGGGAGGGAACACTGTTTCAAGGCCCTAATTGGAGCAGCTATACCCAAGCCCACAGAATAAAACCCCAACTCTCTGCAGCCAGTAAGACCAATGAAGACAGGGACCTGCCACCCAAAGGTTTTGCTCACTGTCATATTAATATCACTTTTACCAAGGAACCCTCTATTGATGGAACAGGTGTGCATTAAGATCAGTAACATAATAATAGTTATAATATTTCTAAAAGGGGATCGGGTGCACAGCAAGTGTGGCCAGTCTACTTGACAACAGTGCCCAAAGTAACATCTGGTACTTTTGAGGACACTGACTCACTTAAGAATAAGGTGATATACTGGATCAGGTGTAGGCAGCAGTGCTGCACCTTTGTAAAATCTAACATTATTATTGCACCACAACACAAATGGGTATTTTGATTGCATAAAGTTGATTCTTATACATAGAACGAAAGTAGAAGATCTTGTCAGTATAGATGTACACATCTCATCAAATTTTGGCTCTTGTAATAGTTTTAGTATACAATTTAAATTAGATCCTTCATTGCTTTTGCATAGAATTTCATCAAAAATCTGTTTTGCAAAATCTATGGCTCCCCCTAATTAATAACAAAGTATGCTCTGTGTTTGGATGTTACTGAGATCGACTGACTACCAGGCACCCAAATGCTTGAGTTCCCTAATCCAAGTGATGCAATGAAATCACAGGGTTTTTTCCTGGAGAATGATATTGATTCAAGTAGTTTTCTGACTTCAGCTGTGATGGGGAGTCAGGGGATGTACGCTAATGAAATGGGTTATGGGGAGGTGATCCTTGTTTTATCAGGTGCTAACAAATCACAAAAGAAAGGTACTAATACTAAGGCAAGCACCCCAACAAACCCTGTACTGCACCCCAATTGATTGCACTTTCATGGAACATCGCTGGCATCCCTTCCAAGTTTATTGGCCCAGGGGCTGGAACTTTATCAACCAGTGTGACATCTGCCCGCTGCAACTGGTTGCAAGTTAAGGAAGATAAATGTAAATTCCCTGATATTCTGGGAGTAATAATGGAATTTTCCACAGGATTTATACTGACCAATTTTAAAGTTTCAAACAGTGACTAAAAATAAAGATTCTCCTCAAGATGTTGGAAAAATGCAAGAATAATTATCTGTACATAGTTGCTGGGGACTTCAATGTAACGTATGAACATTTGATTGCACTTACTCCTTCTTAGAAACTTAAGATGAGTTATGGAAATTCTTGGTCTGGAGACAGAGCTCCTAATGAAGTTGCTAGTGCGCCCGGTCCTTAGTAAGTAAACTTACAAGGTGACGCGTATAGGTCGATGAACCTTTTGAATCGCATGGAGTCTCCTAGTCATACAGTGACCACTGAACCAAAATCAACATCAATAACCAAGATACACACTTTATGAAACCACAATAGAGATCATACTAATAAGAAATAACCACTACTCATAAAAAGGGTTAAAAAGTTTTATTCCCTATTGCTTACAATTCTATGTCATCTATTAGTTCAAAGTGTATTCAAATCAACTCTTTATTAATTCATCAGTCAAAAGACATTATCTCTTGAAGAAAACATATACGACAAAGCAACACCATAAGCTATGGATATCAGCATTAACAATGTAATTCAACAATAAAGTTCGTCAGTCATTTTTCACGGTCCACGTCACCCCTAACAGCCTACCTAACCAAGATTAGCATTAGCATGGGGGTCTTCATGCGAAAACAATTTAGGGAAAAACATGAATTTGAAAAAAATCTACCTAAGAGTGAATCTCTGTAAAACAGCGCAGTTGGTACCTAGAAGAAAAGGCACAAAATCGTCAGTCATTTCATAGCTACGTATCCAGGTGGATCAGCAACAAATCAGTCTTTGTCTTCAGGTCATCAATAGTCAGCTACAGATCAGGCTCACAGAGTATGAGCCCAATATCAGCAACTCGGACAGCGTCCCCTGACGTCATCAACTTTCTCCTCGCAGTTCTGAATCTTCACCCTTTGTCATGATTTTTTATTAGGGTCTCCCAGTCCATCCCACTAATTGCTAATTAGTCAGTCTATCGGAAGTTATGACTCTAACCTATAGTTTTTGTTTACCAAATCTTTGAGTTTACATATGTCTTGTGTCCCATAAAACTGATTGGTTCTTCTTGCAATGAGAACATCATCCGGCTCTTCAGATAACGAAATTGTTGCATACGAGTCTTCAGTCACTGCCTCTATTGTTCCAGTCCTGGGAAAGTATATGTAGCCTACACTACACATAATTGTATCAAAATGTCTTCATCATCTCCTGTCCGTTGGTAACTTTGCAGAATGTTCTAGCTGAGCGGCTTGAACTCTGAGCCATTCAAGGTCCCCATTTCCAGTTACCAGTCCTTCGCAAGGCATTCGAATTCTCCATGTTTAGAGCCAGTGAAACCAGGCACTTAGTCCAGCTAATTTAAGAATAGAATTAATATAAAACATAGGTTATACATTTCGTTATGACATATTAGTGCATTTTTCTTATAGGTTTTTCATTATTTTGCATCTTTTAGTTCTTTTAGTACACATGGTGATCACTCCCTGAGGGCACATTTTTAAAAATGCACATTATTTTTCTACAGTTAATTTCTCATTTTTCTCATTGGTAAACACCCACATATGTCATTAAAAATGTCTTAATTAACATATCTGCTCCATTAAATTATTCTAGTGCAACTCTCCAGCTTGCCTCAATGACTGTAGTTTAGGTATGTGGGCTTGTCATAGGCACAATCAACCAGACAGGAAGGGAGAATAACCCTTTAAAAGAGGAAATTATAAAAGCAAACTAGATTACGCCACTTTTGATTTTAAATTGTGGCCATTATCAGAGTACATGACCGTTTTTCCTCCTTTGAAAGTGACCACAACCTCCTGGCTGCTTCTTTGAAAGACGTTGTGACTCAACATTCTAATAATTGATTGGAACTCATGTTCCCTCGCCCCTAGGTGCTAACAACTTTACGTCTGTTAAATGACCAGTGTTCAATTACAGTACTGCTCATGTGGCCAGACTATATCTGTTGAATTATTTAATCCATGTGAGAATACTATTCCAATTGATATCCCGATTGTTGAAGTGTATGATTCTCTGTTTCACATACTGCGGGGTCTGTTTTATAAGGAGTGTCCACATAAGCTCCATTACCAGACTAAAACCACGCCCCGGTGCAATAAAGATTGTAGGATAGCTAAAAGCTTTTTCTTGAATCCATATCCCATCCTCTGTTTGAGACGCAGGATCTTCTATAAATGGACCATATAAACTAGCAAGAGAAACTGTGAGGAGAGGAATTGGCAAGATCTCCTAATTGCTGGCAAACGAAAAAATACTAAAACCTGGCATGTTAGTACATAGGAGCTCACACACGACTGCGCCTATTGATGATCCGATACATCCTTGTAATGATTTGAACATTTTATGGATTCATATTTTCCTCTGCTAATGACTGATATTCAAAATCCGGGTACAGTATAATTGGATCATGATGAACAGACTGAGCGTGCTTCTTAGGAAACTCTTCCCTTTACTCGTTCAGAAAATCTCAGATCAGTTGATTGACTGAAGAGAGGAAAGGCCCCGGGCCTGATGAGATATATAGAGATCTGTATCATGCATAACATCCCATCTAGGCACCTTGTGTTATCATGTTATCTAACACTAAAACTTCTGGAGGTGCTATATCCAATACTTGAAAGGGGGCCAAGACCATACCCATTTATGAAAAGGGGCTTGGGAGTGACCCCTCTAACCATCATCCCACTAGTTTAATAGACATTTACAAAAGATGTTTACTAAACAGGTTCTCAATAGGTTACAAGATGGTTGGGTGATAATCACATCTTGACTCAACTCCAAGTGGGGTTTTCATACAAAGATCAGCACTATTGTATAGACTTTCCACTTTGCCCTGATATATCAGAAGTTTATAACTCTACAGAAAGAAAACTTATAAGTGTCTTTTGTAGATCTAAGGGCCCCATTCAGTGGGGCAGACTTTGGATGGTATTGAGAATTCTGGGAGCTCCTGAAAACATAGTTTCTGTTTTGATTATGTTCCATGAATCGTATTTATGCTCAGATGTTTGAGCGATTTGGGGGCGATGACTGAACAAATCTGGATAAGGAGAGGTGTACGCCAAGGATGCATACTAGCACCAACATTGTTCACAGGCCCCTCCAGCTTGCACTGCACTATACTACTAAGTGCTACGTAGCGCTTGCAGCATAACGCCTGCAGCCTCTGCCTATCTGTTGCCTCCTGCCTGCTGCTGCCTTGCTGCCTCTTGCCTTCATCATCAAAACATGGCTCAGCCCCACCTCTAACTGTGACATCGCCACCGCCACCCCAAACCCCCACCAGATACAAGATGATACACCAGGACCGCCCTTATAAGCACTGCAGAGGAATTGCCATAATTTTCAAGGACACCATCCAATACTTCACCACAAATGACGACCCAACACCTGTCATCTAGCACCTTAAATTTCTACTACACATCAACCCCAAGAAAACCAGACAACCAGGACCCTGACCAGCTTTTTGCGGTGCCACAAGCAGCACCATCGACACCCTCAATTACATGCTGCTCAGCGACCTCAACTTGCACATCGAGTACCGCAAGAACGCCAACTCCACATCACCACTGGAGAACCTGAACAACATCGAACTCACCCAACTAGTCTCCAAACCCACCAACAGAGCTGGTCACACCCTCAACACCATCTTCTTTTCCAGTGACAGAACAAAATTCACCCACACAATCGTCCACGCCATCATTTCCAAGACCCAGCAAACCATCACCAAGCACAGAATCGCCACCCACCTCAGCTGGGAAAAAATAACTGAGAGGCAATGGATGCAGGCTCTCAGCACCGCACCACCCAACACGTCAACTAACCTCGACCAGGCCGTCCACAACCTCTCTGCCAGGATCAGCAAATGCGCTGACAAAGTTGCCCGTTTGAAGTTGGCAAAAGCTAACAGAATGCCAAGACAAGCCAGCTGGTACACCCCAGAGCTCAGAACCACCAAGCATATCTGTCTTTGACTCAAGAAACTATGACTCATCTCCACGGACCCCTCCAACAGAGTTGCACAGCAACTACCACCAGCTCATCAAGGAGGCCAAAAAAACAGCTATCACCAACCACATCGATGCTGCAACCAAGCACACCAAAGAAATATTCAAGATCATCAAGCAATTCTCTGACCCAACTATCACAGAAAACACAGTACACCCCTCCCAACAACTCGGAGACTCACTATCCGACTACTTCCACAGCAAGATTGCCAATATCTACAACAACTTTAACCCTTAACCCACATCACCTAGACCCGACAATCTCATCCAACTGGCGAACCCAGCCATAACCACCATAATTTCCTCCATGCTCTCCAGAGCACCCACCGACCCCTGCCCCACCATCTCTTCAAGCTCAGATTCAATATAATCAGCACTGAAGTATCCAATCTGCTCAATGTGTCTACCACCACAGTGTCCTTCCCAGACAGATGGCATGCAGACATCAGACCCCTCCTAAAGAAGCCCTCAGCCGACCCCAGCAACCTCAAGAACTATCATCCAATCTCCCTGCTCGTATACCCAGACAAAGTATTTGAGAAGGCCAGCAACCGACAGCTCACCAACTACCTAGAATGGAACCACCTAATCGAAGCATCACAATCACGTTTCCAGGCCAGGCATAGCACTGAGATGCCGCTCACTGCTGCAACAGATGCCATCAGAACCCTCCTCGACCAAGGAAAAACAGTGGCTCTGATTCTTCTCGACCTGTCTGCAGCATTCAACACCCGTCACCCACCACATCCTCATCAACAGATTCTACAAAATCGACATTCAACAGCACGCCCTCAAATGGATCACCTCTTTCCTTTTTAAGATGCACCCAGAGCGTCCACCTACCTCCATTCTCCTCCGCTCCCAAGAACATCATAGTTGGTGTGCCACAAGGATAATCGCCCAGCCCCAAACTGTTCAACATGACCCCCTCGCAAACATTGTCAGAGCCCATGGACTCAACATCACTTCCTACGCCAATGACACCCAGCTCGTGGTCTCACTCACCAAAGACTCCTGTAAAGCCAAAACCAATTTCTGCAACACCATGACCGACATAGCTGACTGGATGAGAAACAGCTGCCTCAACCTGAACTCCAAAAAATCCAATTTACTGATTTTCGGAAAGAACACATATGCTTAGGGCCACATCTGGTGTTGGAAGAACTTGGACCCACTCCCACGCCGACTGACCACACTCGCAACTTCAGCATAATCTTGGACAGCCAACTGACTATAAAATAACAAAATGCAGTCGCCTCCTCATTTTTCCACACCCTCCGCATGCTCTGCATGCTCTGCAAGATCTTCATATGAATCCAAGTAAACACCAGAAAGATCGTCGCACAGGCCCTCATCACCAGCTGCCTCGAATATGGCAACGCTCACCACACCGGTATCCGCTCCCAGCTCTTCAGAAGATTCCATACATTACAAAAGGTATCAGCCAGACTAATCCTGGGCCTCTCCAAGAGTACCCGCATCACCTTTCGCCTCAGGATAGTCCACTGGATCCCTGTACAGAAAAGATGCCAGTTCAATACACACACACGCCTACAAAGCCCTACACAAAATGGGACCATTCTACATCAACCACAGGCTGAACTTCCATCCTCCCCCAAGACACCTGTGCTCCTATTCACTCATCCTCGCACAAGTCTCCCGCACCCATCGCACTTGCAGTGGGAGCCACGCCTTCTCCTTCATTTCCGCCAAAGCCTGTAATGACCTCCCCCTCTATCTCAGAATGGCACCCTCCCTGGCAGTCTTCAGAAAGCAGCTCAAGACCTTTTTTTACGCAGATGTAGCACCTCTCATCACCCCTGATAGTGTTGTGCTTTACAAATGACTGATTGATTGATTGTTTTCCTCGTATATTAATAAGAAGCTACTTTTTGTTGGAATGTAAAAATGACTCCCCAGTACTAGAAAGTGTTAAAAGTAAATTTTAGTTACTTGCTGATGATTCTCTACTTAAATCTAAGACACCTATTGGTCTTCAAATCCTACTTAACTGCTCTGTAGAATTTTGTATTCTAGGAGGACTTGAATTAAATACTGCGAAGACTAAATATATTGTGCACAGAGGTAACCTTGGGGGATGATTTATTTGAACAAGTAAATGTCTTGCCATTAAGATAGCTGATAATTTTACGTGGGAATTGCGAATCAGGAAGAGCAGCTGGATTATCCAACATAGATGCAAGGCAATCCCCTGCACACATAAAACAACTCATTTGAGAACAAGAACACCAGCATTAGATTCTTACAGAGCAAAAGTGCAAAACTCAGCACAATATAGGGCAGACTTCCGGAGTTTTCACAACCCTGACAGCCTGGCTCTCCCAGAAAACAGATTTGAAAATAGATTTGTAAGATTCCTGGTAACCTCACCAGATAGTCTTCCATGGTTACCATTGTGTTTAGATATGAATTTTAAGAGGATTTTGTACTGAGCTACATTGAAGCTGTTACTGAAGCAGGCTATAGTTTAACACAAAAACTCTAAGCTTTAGAATTGATCCTAAAGAATTGGTGCTATTGGATAGACTGTGAAAAATCCCATGGTTGAAACATGTTCGTACTTGGTCGTGTAAACTAGGTTTAATGGCTTATGGTTAAGACTAGTCCTTTGCCAGTCATGCCCATTACATCTTCCAGAGAAGACCTGCACAATGGTGCACTGTATTTTCACCAGACTGACTGCAGCCTTTCTACCTCTACAAGTAGACTAGTCCACGTTTGACCAAAACAGTAAATCACCATTGATTCTTGGCAAATCTTTCCTATGTATTTTCTTTATTTAGATGCACCTCAAATTGTTTTTGCATCATATTTATTTTGTTATCAAATAGTGTGCACCAGTGAATGTTTATTAGGCAGCATGAACAAACATAGCAGTGATGTACTTGCTGCTTGCCTAACTATGCTGGTTGATATCATAAATGCAGGGCGTTCCGATAGCTCAGCCATTTTGGAATAAAAGCACTGCTCAGCAGGGCGTGCTGATTGGGTGGAAGGAACACTTCCCCTCCAAACACCCACATTTTTCACAGATGAATCATGGTGTCTAGTCTTTTAGTTTGCCACATAACACTTCTTTTCTAGCTACTGACTATAGATAAAGATAATAGTGTAGAATCAAAAACTACAAACAGAGAACCTGCTTTCAGGATGACGACTAAATACATACTGGAATTCTGAGGCACAGAGCATATGATGCATTACAGAGGAAAATGTGTGGGATCGCAGTGCTGGCTGTGTTCATGAGGAAGGGCTTGGTAGAAGCTCAATGCATGTTGTAGCGCTTATGGAGAAAAGTACACCTGCTCTGGACCAAATGATTACCAACACTAGGTTAGATCTCTATATTGAAAGTACCTACTCATAGTTTCATCACCACTGGTAGTAAGGCATTGTCTGAAGGGGTAAAGCCCATCATTTAAAATCATGAGGGAGTATGTGGGAGCTGACAGGAGAACAATCAAAGTTTCAATATTGGTAAATAAAACAGGATACAACCAAGACAAATGGGCCCTAGCAGGCTTCCCCTTCATGCACTAAACCTTACATTGACGTACGAAATGTACAACTTCAGAAGATGAGTGAATATTTTGCAGCACACCACCAGGACTTCAGTAAGGCAGGAGAGTGTATTTCCACCTTCCTAGGATGTGCTTTAAAACCATTTAATGGAAGACTTTGTGCACATAGGCGGTCATTATGAACACGGTGGTAAACACCGCCGACCGCCGTGTCAGCGGTTAACCCGAAGACCGCCGTTGGCGGTGAATAGAAATCCTCCATATAATGAACCAAAATCCCAAACCCGCCAAAAATCACCAGTCCAGCAGTCACCGCCCGGACCCTGTCAGCGGAAATGCTGGACCTTCCACCCCGCCACCACCGAGCACACCCACATCCCGCCCACCAAATAATGATGCACAAATCACCCTGGCGGTCAGTGGAAGTCGAACGACCATTGGCGGTGCCGACCACCACGGGCGGCAAGTGGACCCAACAGCAAGAAGTGCACACATTGGATAAGCTAGAAACCCACACACCTGACACACATCCACAACACAATAAAACACCCACATACACACCCCTCAATCCTTTGCAACAAAACCAGGACAAACAAGACAGAGAGCAGCAGAAGCAGACACCGAATGCCACTATACAAGAGACTCACACCGACCGACAGAAGAGCACCCTCACCATGCTTCCACCCCCAACACCATTCACCACACCCACCATGTCACCCCCCAAACATCCATGCTTCACAGAAAGGGAGCTAAGGACCATGGTGGACGAGATCCTGAAAGTTGGCCCACAAATATTCGGGGCACAGGTGCAGCACACACCCATCGCCAGGAAGATGGAGCTTTGGCAGACCATTGTCAACAGTGTCAATGCAGTGGGACACCATACACGCACCAGGGACGACATCCGCAAGAGAGGGAACGACTTGCGGGGGAAGGTCAGGGGCATGGCATCAAGGCACCACATTGCAGTCCAGAAGACTGCGGGAGGACCACCACCAACACCACCCGAATACACCGACTGGGAGGAAAAGGTACTGGCCATCCTGCACCCTGAAGGACTCACTGGAGGAATGGGCTCTGGTAAGTTGTCTACAATTACCCCATATACATCACACCTGGAATGCATGCACCACCCCACCGCACCCCACCCCACCAACACCCAAACGGACCACTACCCCACCCAGCCCACATCCACTGAATCCACTCCCCGCATGCCCACAAACCAACTAACAGGCCCACATCCCCCGTGCACAGCCACCTACCGCTGCAAGGATTCACAATGGCACTACACCACCCACAATGCTACTCCACATCCGAAACAAAATACAGTGCAAACTTCACAACGGCACCCTGCATGGCCCCAAAAACTTACACCTGCACAAAACAGCCCAGCCCTGTGCATCCAATCCGATAATGCATTTGTAACAGACATGTCCATTTCCCCCAACAGGCACCACCACCCATGCTACCCTGACGGACAGGAAAAGGAGTGGCAGTGCCCTCCAGGGAGACAGAGGCACCTCACAGGACACTGGGGATGGATCCCTGGACACCGATGAGCAGGCTGGCCCCTCACACAGTGCTGAACTGTCACCATCCAGCAGCCCTACCCAGGATACCACTGACACCCCTACCACCCAGCCAACAACATTAGCCAAGGGCAACTGTCCCCACACCTGTGTATCCAGGCCACAGACTGGTGGAACACAGGTACAGAGGACACAGTCACTCCCTACCAACAGGAAGGAAGATGATGGCCCCAGTACAAGTGGTACCGCCAGACCTGTGCAGGGGACACAGGCACAGGGGGCTAGGCCCAGTGGTAGGGCCTCAGTGGCCCAGGGGGAGGCCACAGGATGGATGCTGAAGCCCAGGACATGATCTCTGAGGTACTGGGGGCCTACCGACATACCCATGACAGCTTGGCACAGATAGTATCCACCCTGAAGCAGAGTCAGAGGATGCAGCAGGAACACCACCAACAGGCCATGGAGCAGTGGAAACAGCACAACGCCACAATGGCCAGCATAGCAGGAGCACTGCTGCAGCTGGTACAAGCCCAGTCTGAGACCCACACAGGACAGGAGGCACCCACTACAGCACAGGAGACAGACCGGACAATGACAGCAACAGCAGCAATATTCCACGAACTACCCTCAGAGGAAACACAAGGTACAACCATGTAATCCCCTCTAGGTCAACAGCAGGCGCCCAAACGGACCCTCAGGCCAAGATATGGGACAGGAACCCCTGCCAAAAACAAGCCCCCCTCCAAAACGTAACTCTGCTACAATCTGCCTACTAACCATCCCACACAATCAACCACCAAACAGTGCTAATAATCAATAAGAACTCATGTAAGCATTGATGGACCCATCAATACCAACAACAAGGCTGCCACCATGTTGCATTGAGGACAACCACCCATGACCAACTGCCATCACTGTAAATTGCACTATTCAATCCCTGCCACAAATAAAACACATATCATACCTGTAACACTGTCCCCTGTCATAATGTGAGAGCAAAGTGAAGTATGGATGCAAGTTGCTGACTTTATTGGTAATGCGTAGCATGAAAGTACACCTGTGTGCCTAAATGTTGTAGAAAAAAAGGAATAAACTAAATTGTATTTGGTACCTTGCAGACCTGGACTCAGTTTAAAATAGTAGATTCAAACACCCCCCCAGATGACAAAGCACACTGACAGTATGTGTCACAAACACCAATGTCAGCCCTTAGTCCCACATAGTTACTGGAAGTAGAGTTGTATCCGTTAGGTCCTGGAATTGAGATATTCCCCTTCCTCATCATCACCATCACTCTCCTCCCCTCTCGGAGGAAGCTGGTCAGGATTTACAGCACCATCCACATTCAAGAGGGTGATAGAATTTCTCACTGCCACGTTGTGCAGCATGCAGCAGGCCACCTCTATTCTACACACCTTTTCAGGCCCATAGGCCAGGGAACCCCCAGAGATATGTAGACAATGAAATCCAGCCTGCAGGAGACCTATTGTGCGCTCTATCACCCTCCTAGTACGTCCATCGGCCTCATTGTAATTCCTCTCTGCATCTGTTCCAGGATTCCTCACTGGCGTCAGAAGCCAACGTAAGTTGGGATAGCCAGAATCACCTAGACAAATGTGCAAAACAGAGTAGTCAGAGTCAAGCCTCTGAGTCAGACAGCCTGGCTGTCTGCTAGGTGCAGTTACTGACAGAAACACCTACCTATGATCCACACTCTGTCCTCTTGTAGTTGTTCCATCTTCTGTGGCACATTACTGTTCCTCAGCACAAAGGAATCATGGACTGATCCTGGGAACATGGCATTCACATGTGAGATGTACTTGTCTGCAGTACATACCAATTGGATGTTCAAGGAGTGAAAGTTCTTTCTGTTTCTGTACACCTGTTCACTGACTCTTGGGGGTATTATAGGTATGTGGGTGTCATCGATGGCACCGATCACATGGAGTATGTTTGCAAATGCATAGAAGTCAGATTTGAGGGCAGGGAGGTCAGTACTTTGGGGAAACCTCACATAGGACTGCAGGTGTCGTACAAATGCATTTAGAAATCTTGTCATTATCATGCTGAACATTGGCTGTGAAAATCCAGCACCCATGCCCACTGTCACTTGAAATGAGCCCGTGGCCAGGAAATGGAGTGCAGAGAGCACTTGCATTTCAGTCGGGATAGCATGCTGATTACGATTAGCCCGTCTCAGTGCTGGATCCAGTAATGTACAAAGTTCGAGAATAGTTGCACGGGTGAGTCTGTAATTGATTATGATGTGACGCTCCACCATGGTCCGCAAATCAACAAGTGGTCTGTACACCGATGGGGGCCTTCCTCGTCACAAGGGTTGGTACCTAGGAGGAGTCTGAAACACATGTGGGGAACACACAGACATAGGCACACATTGTCATTCATTGTGCACTGCTTACTTGATTGTAGGGACTCAAAAGTTAAATGTTCTTGACAGAATTTCATCTAGACCTCAATGAGTGAACAGGGTTTGATATGTGTGACATTGTTAATGGTCACATGCATAGTTGTGTTAGGTGAACAATAGGGCCTGCATTGTGCAAACGTAATTTTTATTAATGCGTAGTTTTGGGCAAAATGTATGCCCCCTGTAATCCAGAACTGTCGTTGTGGAAGTGACCTCATACCGCTACCGGTTGACGTAACAGCGTAAGGCGGTGTTTACCGCAGTTCGCACCGTCATTGGTTAACATGAATGCCAATGGGGAATCCTGGCATATCATGGTGGCCGCCGGCTGTGACGGTGCACACCTCCGCGGTATGTATGTGAATTCATCACCCCAACTTCACATGACTCCCTGATCTCCTGCAAGCAGGTACTCCACTGAGTGCACTGCTGTGTCCTGCCTCTGGTCATGGAAGTTGCTCGTGTTGCAGGAGAAGGGGCCCGACCTTCACCCAGGAGGAATTGGAGAGGCTAGTGGACGGGGTCCTGCCCCTGTACGCCAAGCTCTACGGACGGCCAGAGGTACAGGTGAGTTGGGGTTTTGGGGGCACTGTTTGGGTGTAATGGATGGTGTTGTAAGTACATATGCATGCACCTCTGAGCCTGCATGGCCCATGGTTCATGCCATGTTGCATGCGTATGTCCTGTAAGTCTGACAGTACTGTCCGTCCCATAGTGGACGTATAGCCAGCTGTACATATTTTCCATGTGCCTGACCTTTGCGTTACATTTCTGTGTCTCCCTTTTAGGTCATTGCCCACCAGAAGAGGGCTCTTTGGCATGCCATCGCCAAGGAGGTGCGGACCCTTGGGGTCAACAACCGGCGGAGCACCCACTGCAGGAAGAGATGGGAGGACCTGCGGCGCTGGGCGTGAAAAATCTGTGAGGCCCAGCTGGGGAAGTCCTCCGAAGTGGAAGGGGTGCCCATCTCATGCTACGCATCCTGGCGGTGCCATACCCAGACCTGGATGGGCGCTTGAAGGCTGCACAGCAGTCACAAGGGGGTGAGTACTCATGTCACGATCTTAACCCTTGATGGATGTCTGTGTGTGCATTAGGGTTTATGCTGCTTAGTTGCAGGGTCTCTCACTGAAGTCCATCTACATGATGGCCCCCATAGGGTGTAGGGGTGTTTTGGTCAGGTCTCCTACACGTTCGGTCCTTAGGTAGTTCAGGGGATGGGTGTAGAGCAGGGTTCTGGTCACTAGTCAGGGGCATGGCCATGGGCATAGTAGAAGGGGCTGCCTGTTGGGGGGGTCTTCTGGGTGGATGTTTGTCTGTCCACTATGCTCACTCCTTTAAGATATTTACAAGTGTCTCTCCTGTTTTGTCTCCCCATCCCTGTTCTCTTGTGTTGTCTGTGTACATCAGCATCATCTGGCGAGGGAGCTGAGGCACCGGCAAGTGGTGATGCAGCGGCCCACGGATCCTTGGAGGCAGAGTCATCCGATGCCAAGGGGACCAGTGGGTTGGAGGGTGAGGGGAGTACCACAGGGGAGGCAACTACCACTGGAGGTAGTGACTCAGATACCTCCTCCGATGGGGGCTCCCTGGCAGTGGCGGACACTAGTGGGCACACCCCTACAGTTACATTTTCCGCCACCCCTCATGCCATCACCGCCCTCCCTTTTGCTTCCCACCGAGTTGCCCGTACCCGCTCACCCGGAAGGGTGGGTGTCTCCTTCGCCCCAGGCACCTCCTCCCCTGCCCCAGTCAGCCCTGCTGCCCTCACAGAGAGGAAGCTATTGACCTCCTGAGAACCATCTCTGTAGGGCAGACAACCATCGTCAATGCCATCCAGGGGCTAGCATCAGAGATGCAGCAGACAAATGCCTATCTGGATGGCTTTCACTGTGCCGTGTCTGGCCTACAGAGATCTTTTCAGGCTCTGGCCCCCCTCTTTGATGGCAGCCAGTTTCCCTGGTCATTCCATCCCCCCTCCCACCTCCTCTAACCCTTCCAGCACCCCACTCCCTTCCCCCGTCCAAAGCACACAATCTAACACCCAGTCAAGCACCTCAAAACACAAGAAGCAGACTTCTAAACACAAGCACCACACCTCCCACCACAAGCATTCACACAGTCAACATACACATGCACACACAGCAACATCCACTTCCCCTAGTGTGATCACCTCTTCTAACTCCGTCTGCCCCCTCTACATGCACACCCACAAGCACTACGCCTTCAGTCACTGTTGCTGAGCCTATTCCTGCACTCACCACAATAGCAGACATCCAGACATGCAACCCAGACATCACACCTGCACTCACCACAACTACTGTAGTTGACACATACAGCACACTCACCAGACTTGCGGACACCCACACAACATACATCCACACTGGCAGCCTGTCTTCTCCCACTGTGTCCATCCCCCTCCTACAAAAACACACAAACGCACCAAGACACACACTCATCACACATCCACCACACCTCAGTATACTGTCCAGTCACCCGCACCCACGACACACACACCTACACCACTTACGATCACACCCTCTACCTCCACTCCCACGCCCTCCTCCAGGCCCAACCCAATTGCACCCAAGAAACTTTTCCTCTCCCGTGCTGACCTCTTCCAACCCACTGGGCCACCCTGTCTTGTCCATAAGCGTGCGCACCTCCTTGCCCCTTCCACTGCTTCCACTTCACAGCCCACCCCCGTCTGCCCTTCACCCGTGGCCCTTCCCCAGAGGGCAAGAAAGCCCCGTGCTGAGCCAAGACCATCTGGCTCCACCCAGTCGAAGCACACACCCCCAGCTTCCAAAGCCAAACCCAAGCCCCCTCCACCATCCCAGCGTAAGTCCAAGCCCCACCCTGTCACAAAGCCCCACCACCCCCTGTCCCTGTTCCCTGAGGTGCCTGGATGACCCATTGTTGCCCCATTAGGTGGAGTACCATGCACTTTTGGGAGTCAGGCTGGGGCCATTGTGGCCCATACACGTCTGGCATACAGACTGGCCATTGGCCTTGTTGTATATAGTTGGCTCTGTGAGCTTAAATAAATATTTATGTGTGCCCTGTGTTTTGGCGGCACACTCCTGTACCCTGGTCTCTCGTTTCATTGTTTGTGGGTGTGGGGCATTTGTATGTACTATGGCCAGGATGGATTTGCCTTGTGTCAGGTAAGTACCTCTTGCTGTGGGGTGTATAGGTTGTGCGGCTGTGAAGGGTTGTGGGAGCGTTGCAGGGTGGGTGGAGTGCTTGGGTATGTAACTGTGCCCTTTCCTCTCTTGTGTCGTAGGTTGAGGTACTTACCTTTGTCGTCTTCGTCGGCGGGTCTCGGTCGTGGAGGTATATGGCTGGCATGATCTGCAGCTCTCTATCCATGTCTGCTTTGACGAGTTGTGTGGGCCTCCGGTGAGTGTTTCCTTATATTAGGTTTGTTTCTGCCTGGCTTTACGTGGCGGTGGTTCCCGCCCCAGAACTGACGGCAGTCTAGTGGTTCATAATTTGATGGGCGGGTTGGGCCTTTCTGTCGGCCTGTGGGTGGACTCTGCCGTCGTCATTGGCACTACTCTACTGGCGGTGGGTGGTTTTCAGGATGCCTGTGTTTCAGTTTGTTCTTTATTTGGTGGTCCGGACCGCTCCTCTGTTGACGTTTTTTACCGCCACCTCCGGCAGCGCGGTTTGGACAGCAGTGTTCATAATGAGGGCCATAGTTCTTTGAAGAACAGAGACTATTGATGGCTGCGGAAACGATTTTCTAAGAACACAGACGCAATGGCAGCCCCTCATGATTATTGTTTATAAGCAGCTGTTTGATTATTTATTATCATGGTAATTGACATTTATGAACATAATAGTCACATTGGGTTTTACATACCGGGATCTGCTGGAATGCACTGTTGCCACTCTGAACACCACTGCAATAGCCAGTTGTGTACATTTGTCGGCCCATGCAGCCACGCTGTTTCCTTAGCTTACGCTTTCAGCATTCCAACACTTTGTGCTACATCACAACAGCTGTCCACACACAGCTATAAACCTATTCACAGGTGTACATTTAAAATCTACCACTGAACTACTATCTTCTTTACAGGAAAATAATGCTGGAGAAGCAGAAAAATCTAACTTTGCTTGCAGAAGAAACCTACAAAAAGCTTGTAGGTGAGGAAACCACTCAGAAGAGTAGGACACCCAAAGGGATAAAGAAAGAAGAAAGTGTTAATGATGGGATTACCGTGAAATCAACATTAAAAACATCACCTACAGAAGTGGAAGCAGTGACCAGTAACTCATTACTACAGGTAATGGTTTGCATGATTGACGTATACACCACTGATTTCATTTTCCTTCACCCTAATTCATTGGACCACTGGGCACCTTCATACAACTGATATTATTCGTGTGCCAGGCGTTTCTTTCATGTTACTATCTTAAAAGCCCTCTACTATTGTACTCTACCTGGTCCAGGTCAAACTCCCATCTTAAACCGATCCTTCTATCTCTTCTCTAACATTGCCCCTTTCCTGAGCCACATGCCTGTTTTGATCTTCTATCTTAAATTGATGGTGTCTTTGCATTTTTATTTGGCCATGTAGCAGCTGGTAGAGACAAATCAAGAACTGCATACCTCCTCTTTTGCATTGTTTTGCATGAGCCTTGCAGTCCGCTTATTGAAACTTTTCTGATGCTACTGTAATTCTGTGGAGTGGAGATGTGATTCGTTAATCAGAGGGAAACATTTAATTTATTTTCCAGCTTAATCAACTGAGAAGCAAAACTGATCCAGAACATTTTAAAGTATCGGGACAACAGTGACATAAATCAAAGGAATCTACCTCTTAATATGGAACATTAACCAAAGGATCTAGACACAATTTAAAGAGTGCAAAAAACATATTCTAGATCTATGTTGGCCTTAAATGACTCCATGAGTCCTTAGAAATGTCAGGGTTACTGACATCCTATACACAAATGTTCACACTCCACTGGTTCTTAAGAATCAGAATTAGCTAAACGGATTTGGGGTCAGATGAACAAACTAGTCACAAATGCTCCAAACTGAACTTTGAGTGAAAAAAATGCTTTTTGCAAAACCTATTTGATCTATCGGTAGCATGTTACAGAATGGCAAAATAGCTTTAGAAGGGAATAAAAAATCTCTAGTTGGAAGAGACGTATTTAGGGCATCCCTTCCGAACAGTGATTCATTATGGTATGTATCAATGTTTTGCAACTGAAATCCAGTTGCAAAACATTTACATTTCACCAACTCCCAGGAAGGGGTAGGATGCCCATTGCAAATGTGGACACCTTCCAAAGCTTGTTGGGGAGAAGGCAGAGGCCTAGGTGAAAACAGTCTGCTCTTCAACATACTTTTTAAAAAGTTTGAGATTTTTTATAAAAATTAAGCCTTGTTTGCATTAAAAAAAAGTGCATTAAAATCAAAGGGCCTGATTCACAAAGGTAAACTTAGACGTTTGGCCTAAACTGAAACCAAACATCTAAGTTTACGACTTTGGGGATTTACAAAGGGCATTTACAAGTAGTATCTTTACGTCTGCACTCAGGAGGTCTTTTTGTCTGCCCTGAGTGCAGCGGTAAACACACTATTCGTAAATGCCCTTTGTTAATTCCCAAAGTCATAAACTTAGACTCTTGGTCTAAGCTTAGGCCAAACGTCTAAGTTTACCTTTGCGAATCAGGCCCAATATTTTAAAAGTGATCTCAGACATGGTGGTCTGGTGACCCCAGCAGGCCACCATCCCTGCGATAGCCACCAATCATGGTGAGTTGCAATTTACCTCAAGAAGACTGATGCTGTAGATTTGATTTGGAATTATGTGAACTAACCTGCATTTCTCTCTTTTACTCTCGTACCTAGAACCACAATTGTGAGTCATTTAACAACATTTAACAACAACATCGTTTTAGACAACAGCCAAGAAGAGGCAACCTTTTATGTAATGGCATGGCAGCAAGGGTCAAGATTAAGATTTAGTATATAAATTGGTTTATCAAGCGGTCCCTCACTACATGCCTCTTATGATTTTGTGGGTGAATGTAATCTTAGCTCAGTGCAAGGGCTGACTATCTTGCTTCCAGGTTTTAAAACAATTCATGGGGTGGGTCTGTTGAAGGCTTTGCAGAGAAAAAATTGGAATGGCCTGCTGGAGGATCTTCTTAATACAAAAGGCCACCCTAAATTCGGAAAATGCACAGAAAGGTATCTTTTTTTAGACTTTACCTCACCTAGGCTTGCAAAGTTGTCAATGTATTCAGCCTGACTTAATTGCACAAACCAACTTAACAACATAACATCACACAAACACACACTGTGAAAGAGCTTTATTTGAGGGCCTGTACTTGTAGCTATGAACTACATCTAAGGAACATGAATGGCTTTCATGTTCCCAGCATTGCAGTGAGTGTGCAAATAACCTGTATTGTTGCCCTGTAAAATGTTTGAGTTAATGTTGGAGTCTGGCTTGGTTTGTAGTGGGTACCTTGAGTATTTACACCTTATACCAGGTCCAGATATCCCTTATTAGTAAAGTAGTGGTTTTCTAGCAGCTTGGGCTGATAGAGGTAGTTATAGCAGAGCAGCTTAGGCTGAAATAGGAGACATGCAAAGCTCATGCAATACCACTTATAGTTACAAAGTACTTATACAAAAGTAAAGACAATACTCAGTGTTACCAAAAATAAAGGTATTTATTTGGGTGGCACAGTACCAGAAATATCTTAGAGACAATACTCCTTCTGGAGGTAAGTATTATACACAATATATACACTAGACACCAAAATTACACAAGTAAATAGTCATAGAGCAATGCAAACAGTAGGAAATCCTATAGAATGCAATGTGAGAAAATAGGTCTGGGGCAACACAAACCATCTACTGAAAAAGTGGAATGTAAATCACAAATTCCCCCCTAGACAAGTGTAGTGTGTGCAGAATAAGAATACAGGAAAGGTAACTAAATTACCCCACCCCAGAGCTCATAAAAGCAGGAGTAAAGTACTGCATTTTCCTTAGGACACACTACACCTCGTTTTTGGGATTGTGCAGCAGTCAACCAAGTCTGCAAACAGCAACTGCTGGATTATTGGACCTGAAGACCTGCAAAGGAAGGGGACCAAGTCCAGAACTCAAAAGAAATTCCAGGAAGGACAGGAGCCCCTGCCAACCCAGAAGAGGGTGCAAAAGAAGAGTCCCTGGTTAGTCAAAGACTGCAGAAATGCACCATAGGAAGATGCCAGTGGGTTCCTGCATGATGCAAAAGATGTCCCACAGTGTGTAGATTGTTGCAGGCAAGATTTCATGTTGGAAGGCACCAACAAGCCTTGGCTACGACAAAGTGTGTTTTTCATCCAAATGGCGCTGGATGGGCCCAGGAGGGACCTGGGGGCTTCAACCCTGTGTGACTAGGAAGAGGGGGCTCTCAGCACTTTAGAGAGCCCTCAGGACGCCAGCACCCCCAAAAGCCGCAGGATCCTGGTTCAAAGGAGGTGCAAAATGCAGATGATGCAGCACAACCAAAGAAGGTCCCACGCCGCCGGAGAACAACTCAGCGAGTTGAGCATCGCAGAGTGGAGTGCTGGGGACCTGGGCCAGGCTGTGCACAAACAAATTTAGCAAAGAGTGCACAGAGGCCTAAGGAGGTGAAGAAGACACAGTACACAGGGGTGCCGTCGTTCTCGGGGAAGGCAAGGTCTTATCTCCTCCAAATTGCATCAGCAGGACCTCAGAACAGTCCATGTCAATGATGTCCACCCTCTGTATCCTTAGGAGCACGCTCGTTGTTGTGAGAGGAGTCCCAGGGTACTGGTTGTCGTCTTGGAAGGCGCCTGCTTGAAGCAGGGGAGTGACTCCGTCATTCCACTGGAGATTTCTTCAGTTCTTCTGGTGCAGGATGAAGACAGGGAGTCCCCGGAGCGTGCAGACCATGGAAACTGCTGCAGTTGCTGACTTGGAGCTGAGGTTGCTGAAGAAAAGTTATAGTGTTTCTTGGAGCAGGCTGCGGTTGATCCGACGTCAGAAGAGTCTGAGAGGATTCCTGAAGGAAAGCAGAATCTGAAGAGAACCCACAGGAGAGACCCTAGATAGCCCTGAGAGGGGGATTGGCTACCTTATCAGGTATGGACCTATCAGGAGGGGTCTCTGACGTCAACTGCTGGCACCGGTCACTCAGAGCCCTCCAGAGTGCCCCCACACCCTGCAAAACAAGGTGGCTGAAGTCTGGGACACACTGGAGGAGCTTTGGGCACCACCCCTGGGGTGGTGATGCACAGGGGAGTAGTCACTCTCCTTTCCTTTGTCCAGTTTCCCGCCAGAGCAGGGGAGAAGGGGTCCATGAACCGGTGTAGACTGGTTTATTCAAGGAGGGCACAATCTGTGACCTTCAAAGAATTTCCAGAGGCTGGGGGAGGCTACCCCTCCCCAGCCTGTAACACCTATTTCCAAAGGGAGAGGGTGTAACACCCTGCTCTCACAAGAAATGCTTTGTTCTGCCTTCCTGGGACTGGACTGCTCAGACCCCAGGAGGGTAGAACCCTGTCTGTGAGGTGGCAGCAGCTGTATCTGCAGTGCAAGCCTCAGAGAGCTTGTTTGGCAGTACTGGGGGTCCATGGTGGAGCCCCTAGGATGCATGGATTTGGCTCCCTAATCACAGATTTTGGAATGGGGGAGCAATTCCATGATCTTAGACATGTTACATGGCCATATTCGGAGTTACTATTGTGAAGCTACATATAGCGATAGTGCACACGTGTAATGGTGTCCCCGCACTCACAAAGTCCGGGGAAATGGCCCTGAACTATGTGGGGGCAGTGAAAATGTCTGTGAAATAACGTGTGCGTTATTTCACGCAGGCTGCAAAGGCAGGTCTGTGCACGGGTTTGTCTGAGCTCCCTATGCGTGGCAAAAGAAATTCTGCAGCCCATATGGATCTCCTGGAACCCCAATGCCCTGGTTACCTAGGTACCATATACTAGGGACTTATAAGGGGGGTCCAGTATGCCAATTGAAATAGGCAAATGTAGTCACTGGCCTACAGTGAGAAATTTAAAAGCAGAGAGAGCATAAGCACTGAGGTTCTGATTAGCAGAGCCTCAGTGACACAGTTAGGCACTACACAGGCATACACATTAGGCCACAAACTATGAGCACTGGGGTCCTGGCTGCAGGATCACAGTGACACAGTAAAAACACTGACACACACTCACAAACAGGCCAAAAGTGGGGGTAACCATGCTGGAAAGGGGCTACTTATAAACCAAAAAAAACGGTAGGATGATTTCTCCATATGACCTAGGATGTATTTCCGACGAGCTCTTGCAGCAGTTCTGCAATGGACATCTATGAACAAAAAGTAGAGTCACATCTTTAATATCTATTACCATTGTGGATTACAGTATCATTATCGTTTTGGTGACTGATAACCTTGAGATATAATTGCTGAATATGAAGATTATCTACATATGTACAAGACATTAGCTTTGTCAACCATAAAACAGAGGATTAATTCTAGATATTGACTCCTGTCAGATGTGTGGCGTTACACCACAAATTAGTGTTTTTGCAGGCTCTCTGCCATTAAAGTTATGAGCACGAGTGTGCCAGTGCTGTCGTACATTCTGTCTCTGACAGCTGTCAGTTCTGAAAGAGCTTCGTCTCACAGCTTGTACCTCTAGTTATGGACGAAATACTTAGCACCCTGAATGGCTGTTCCACCCACATCCCAAGGCACAAAGTCCCATTCAATAGACTAAACTAATCTTCAAAAATGATGTTTTAAATGTTTACTTATTATAACATGACTAGAATTCATGCCACAAAATCAGAAAAGGCACACAGAATACGTATTTTTCTTGTTGGCTCTGTGACTATTAATGATGTTTCCGTGTGATGTACCATCAACCCTAGCTTGGGCAACAACCAGCAAAAGTCAGGTTTGCATCTCTCAAATGTATTGTATAAATTAATGAGTCTTTTAGCCTGGAAGAATTTCTGGAACAATATTGCCATCAAATGGCACTTTAGATCTAAGACCTTAAAAATAAATAAATACTGCTATTTTATATTTTAGTTTAGCAAACCAAAAGGAACATTACTCAATTTGGGGAATTTGTTGTGTTTCCAATATATTATAAAAGCATATAGTGGGGGATATTCATGCTGGACCAAGCCCCTTTGTAGAATCTTTGACCTTAGGGGTTGCTCCGTAACTCCAAGGATGAGCACAGCCAATCCTTGGAAACTCACAGTATTTTTCACATCTTGACTTAACTTCTGAGTTATTTTTTGCTACTGTGGCACATTAGATGAAATGCCATGGTATAGATGTAAATGCTGCTCCTGTACATTTTTGGCCTGATACGCATAAATACACTTATTAGATTCAGGGGTCATGCCTGCTGTTAGCAAAATGTTATTTTTTACAAACTTTTTCTTGCACTGATGAACTGTATTTTAAAGAAATTGTGTTTTTAGACATTTTAGAATGCATTTCTATGTAACTGTTGGATTTTATTCACTTGCTATGAATGTAATATTTTGTACCTTTTATGGCTCAGGGAGCTGAAATAAAGGAATACTCACTCACTCTATTGCCATCAAATGATCTAAAGGACAATTTGAAGATATTGACTTTCTGATTAAATCACCGGGTATCTATATCAATTAGCACCTTTTTGGTGTAATGCTTTCCAATAATGTATGATGCTAAAGATGCATTATTTTCTACCAATTTGTATGTGGTTCCTGCTTCTTGTTAAGAAGCATAATATTAACAGATGTTTACTCTAACTGGGGAACTTCACTGGTCACTAGGTCTCTCTGACGTTTTTTTTGTATTTGAATTCTACATGATTTGTTAATTAATATGATTTGGTCTGGTTTCAACAATAGCACCACACAGAATGTAATGACATTATATGGGGCCAGATGTATAAAATGTTATTGCACTCGCAAAAGGTGCGATTCGCAAAAATTGGCCTTTTGCGAGTGCAAAAACGTGGTCTGCGATGCACGAAAGGCATTTGCAGACCAAAAATAAGAAATCGCAATTTTTGCGATTTTTTGCGTTGCGAGCTGGTTTTGCGAGTCGCATTTTGCGATTCTGTATTTCCAGTAGGAAATTGCGAGGCGCAAAATGTGATTTGCAAAATCCAAGTCGCAAATAGATGCATAAAAAAATCGCAAATTGCGATTTTTCGCAGAATGGCATTTTGCACATGCAAAATACCACTAAGTGAAACCAGGTGGTAACCAGGTGCAACCTATATAAAGAGGCCCAGAATGCCTCAGACACTTTTCCACAATGGCTGCACTCTACGTCATGGCGAGGAGGATGAGGATCTTGGCAGGTTTGAGGAGAGGGAGGAGAGGGAGGAGCGCATTTTCAGAGTGCGCATTACACTTTTTGACCTGACAGAGGAGGAAATATATGAGAGGTATAGGTTGAACTCAGCCATGATACTTGACCTGATAGCTGAGCTACAACCCATACTGCAGCGCAGAACACTAAGGACTCACAGGATATCCACCCATGTGCAGGTATTATGCTCCCTACACCTACTCGCCTCAGGGAGCTATCAAGGGGTCATAGCAGCAGCTGGAGGGGTATCACAGAGTACCCTCTCCAGATTTTTTAATTCTTTCATCAACGCCATGCTGAGCAAACTCCAACAGTACATCAGATTCCCCCACACCCCACAGGAAATACAGCAGACAAAAATAGAGTTTTACCAGATAGCACAGTTCCCCCACGTCCTAGATGCCATACATGGCACTCATGTGGCAATCTGTCCACCATCAGCCACAGAGTATGTGTACCGAAACCGTAAATACCAACATTCCATGAATATTCAGGTGATATGCAATGCCTCCTATATCATAACTGATCTCGTGGCCAGGTACCCAGGGAGCACACATGATTCGTACATCTTTCGCCACAGCGGCATTCACACAAGACTCCTAGCTGGGGAGTTTGGTGAAGGATATCTCATAGGTATTTTCCCTCTGTACACTGGCGCATTTATGCAGTTGTGACATCTGATGGCTCACTTACTCATTGTACCCTCTGTTCCTTCCAGAAGACAGTGCCTACGCAGTGCGCACCTACATGATGACGACCTACCTCAATCCTACAACACCAGCAGAACAGAGATACAATGCAGCACACAGGGCAACCCGCAACGTGGTGGAGCGGACATTTGGACTGCTGAAGAGTTGCTTCCGGTGCCTCCACAAAAGTGGAGGGGCACTACAGTACAGTCCAGAGACGACATGTAGAATAGTGGCTACTTGTGCAATCTTGCACAATTTAGCTACAACCAGGGGCATACCTATAGAAATCAGTGACACTGAATCAGATGAGGATGACGATCCCATACCACCTCTACAGCCGGCAGACAGGACCAGTGAAGCAGAGGGAAGGCAAAGGCGTGCCGACATCACACACAACCATTTCAGACGTGAGTATGAATGACACAAATCTACTGAAAACTGTACCTGTAGTGATATAAATTTATTACCTTACGTCAGGTAATGTATGATTGAGAAATAAATGAAACAGGTGATGTCACAAACGCAAATAAACTAATTACCAGAGTCATGCACTATTTCCTCTTAGTGGCAACAGCAGTCTAATGGCGGCAAGAGTCACTTTTTCCTCCCACACACACTACTTGGGTGCCCAGTTAAGTCACTGGCACCTCTATTGTCACCTTCAGTGGCAGTGCTGTGCCTGGCACTGCGCCATCTGGTGTCTGCTGCTGGTACGGCAACACTGCTGAGGCTTAAACTGTCCTCAGTGTCCCCCAGTGCTACCTCACTTGGAGTGGCAGATCTTTGTCCCATTATGTGTTCTATCACATTCGTGATCTTAACAAGTACCTGGACAACGTCCCTGCTGCTATGTGCGGCCTCCACTTGCGCCGCCACTGCGCGACGGGCGAGCAATGCAGTGGAATTTGCCATCCTGTCAGAGGACCTGCAGTACCTGCCAAACATTGTCCAGAATCTGTGCTCCTGTCTGCGCCGGCTAACCCTCTCATGGCGCAGCTCCTGACAGAGGTCACGGACAGCACTTGTTAGGTCCCTGGTGTCCTCTGAAGCCCGCACCTGTCCCTCATGCAGCTGTACAATATTACCATTGAGTGCGTCCAGTTGGCGATGCAGGCCCATCATGTTGCGGTTGTGTATGCGCAGGTTTCTGTCTAAACTGAGGATCCGCTTATTTTGCAGATGCTGCTGCTGCAACATAGCAGCTTCTAGGCCCCCGAATAAGGAGGGACCATCACCTGCCTCATGATGTTGTGCCCGGGACTCCGTCGCAATCCTGCGTGGTGCTCTTGTTGGATGACCCCTGCCCTCCAGAATCTGGCTGCGCCTGTCTGGTGCTGACGGTGTGCTTGGCCCTTCCTGCTGCTCATCAGAGTCGCAGCTGAACTCTGGCAGTGCCCTGGGCCTGCGTCGGACAGTGGACATGTGGAGGGACCCACTGGTGTTTGTATCCGAGGGCTGATGGGTGTCCGTCTCTCCTACACATGTAGATGGTGTGCTGCTGGGCCTGGCCCACCTGCAACAACAATATGCAGCATGTCAGTTCTGTATGTTACATTATCTGTCAGAAAATGGCAATAAAGGTACAGGTACTGCTCTACACGGTGTTGTGTGTGTTGTGTTACCTTGGGTGTCACTATACTTCATTACATTGTTGTGCTACTTTCAGTACTAGTTTGTGGACTGCCACTCCCATAATGCATTGTTGTGCCGCTTCTAAGATGTGGACTGGACTACTTCACACACTGCTTCACATTACATGCTAATTCCTAAGGGACTTTTGTGCATACACATATAGGGTTACAAAACATTATTGCACTTACCTTGGCTGGTACTCGGTGTGCCGGAGGTGTCAATGTCTGTGACCCCAGTCACAGCTTTAGGGAAGAGTGTGGACTCCACCAGGTCCTCCAATGGTGTTGATGGTGCTTCTGTTGGTGGTCCGCCACCTGTACCCCTGGCCTCCGCAAGTCTCCTTGCCACCCTCTCCTTTGCACAGGAGCGCAGGTTGTACCACCTTTTTTTGATTTCTTCGATGGAGCACTGTGCCACTCCAATGGCGCAGATTTTGGACTGTATGTCCAGCCATAATCTCCTCTTTTCACTCTCAGGCACCTGGAGTGAGCTTTTTCCGAACAGGCGGTCATGGCTCCTCACCACCTCCTCAGTTAGAACCTCAAGCTCATGTTCACTGAATTTCAGATTGCGCTTCCTTTCAGCCTTCTCCTGTGCTTGGCCTGGGGTGTTCATTCTGGCTCAGGTGTTCTTGCTCCTTCTGAGTGCTGCTCTGTGTGGCTGGGCTGCTCTCTCTCAGGATGCTGGTTTGGGTGTGGCACCTGAAACTGCCTGGGATGACTCATTTCCTGCTGGTGATGTCATCAGGCTCCTCCAGGTGTGCATTCTCGAACTTTCTCGCATTTTGCGATGTTGTACCGAATCGCAAAAAAATCGCAATTTGCGATAATGCAAATCGCGATTCGGTAAATGGGCCTCGCAAACCACAAATAGCAATTTTTAAGAAATCGCTAATTCCAATTTTGTTACATGGCCAATTGCGACTCGGAAATAGCGATTTCTTAAAAATCGCTATTTGCGATTCGCAAACTCATGTTTTCATACATATGGCCCATGGTTCTTTATATTTGTGTACAGAGCTTCAAGATTGAGATGGAAATGTAGCTGTTCCATAAAAGTTGATAATAAAATAAAGTTAACATTTCCTTAGCTGTACCTGATACAGCTTTAAAATGTCATTGATGAATTTATTAGGCTAATTTCTGAACTTTTAAAGATCAGCCTCTGCAATGATCCAGTAAGAATATGGAAGATGGATCGCTGACTTGTACATTGCAAAGACAACTGTTCTTTTGTTTACTTGACTTTATAGTGAATGTTTACAGCAGCTAGCAGAAGAGGATATATTGAATTTCTAAAAAATGTGATTTGGATTTGGAACTCTCTTTTTATTATTTTTCCAGGATTCCATTTCAGATCATTTTTCTCCCTTCTCCGAGTTGGAGAGGATTCCTGATGCGGTACAGCAAATTCATGACATTTATAGTGCCTACAAATTAAGAGGTTTAGGAGAAATGTTATTTAAATGGCATTTAGTGACTTTGTCAATGCAATCTCCAAGCCTAAAATTGCATAACTTTATTTACAGGAACTCAACTGTGTTTCTGGTTATTTTGAAAACAAAACACCTGCACAATCTTATTTACATGTTTAGGTATCAGAAAATGACAGCTTTAGCTGCCTACTGGAAGGACCTATTATTTACAATACACTAAATATTCTTTAGTCCTGATTATGATCTAGGAAGTGTGGTATACTGCTCTACCTGACCCAAAATGGCCTGAGTTTTCTGGGTGTTAGATCACAGGGCAGGATATTACCACACATCAATTCTTCCACTGCTGATGTGAAACCTTGCTTTGCAGTACATGAGACTATTTTCTCTCCCTATTCTCCATTTTAATTCATCAATGCCATGACCCTTTCTTCCCGCCCCCCTTACCTCTGTTTTTTTAAACGCTTTTAACCACCTGCCTTGCATTTGGCACATGGTCATCTTAATAGGTTTTTGTGATCATTTTAAGTTGGCCACTAGTGAGAGTGCATGTGCGTAATGCGTTGTAGGCACAGTTGAACACTTGTTTTATGTCAGTGAGTCGGTAGCCATCTTTGAACAGAAGCCAGCTGTCATGGTTAAGGTCTTTTACTCCTGATGTCCAGGGACCCGACCATCTATGGGCTCTGGGTAACTGGGCCAAGTAGCCCTTCAGCACTTGAATCTTAGTAGCAGCGCAAGTTGAGCAGTTCAAGACTTCTCAGGGAGGCGGTATATACAAGGAGTACACAGGCTCACAACTCAAAGTATGAGCAGTAAACTCAATAAATTAAAGTACAGCCAAATACCTGTTTTATGCAAAAAGTAGTATTTATATAGAAACATAGGTGGTCATTCTGACCCTGGCGGTCTTTGACCGCCAGGGCGGAGGACCGCGGGAGCACCGCCGACAGGCCGGCGGTGCTCCAATGGGGATTCCGACCGCGGCGGTAAAGCCGCGGTCGGACCGGCACCACTGGCGGGGTCCCGCCAGTGTACCGCGGCCCCATTGAATCCTCCGCGGCGGCGCAGCTTGCTGCACCGCCGCGGGGATTCCGACCCCCCCTACCGCCATCCAGATCCCGGCGGTCGGACCGCCGAGATCCGGATGGCGGTAGGGGGGGTCGCGGGGCCCCTGGGGGCCCCTGCAGTGCCCATGCCACTGGCATGGGCATTGCAGGGGCCCCCGTAAGAGGGCCCCTACATGTATTTCACTGTCTGCTGCGCAGACAGTGAAATACGCGACGGGTGCAACTGCACCCGTCGCACAGCTTCCACTCCGCCGGCTCGATTCCGAGCCGGCTTCATCGTGGAAGCCTCTTTCCCGCTGGGCTGGCTGGCGGTCTGAAGGCGACCGCCCGCCAGCCCAGCGGGAAAGTCAGAATTACCGCCGCGGTCTTTCGACCGCGGAACGGTAACCTGACGGCGGGACTTTGGCGGGCGGCCTCCGCCGCCCGCCAAGGTCAGAATGAGGGCCATAATGTGTAATATGATACACACTAAATACTAACACAATGTTAAGGAGGTCTATATTCTAGCACTGTCCACATGGGCACCAACGTCCCACTTGTCTAGTTAAGGACTGAGGGTTCTCTCCATTTACATGAGACAACATCCAGACTAGGCCCAATTAAAGTCTTAGAAATCCAGGAATAAATATTTTAAAGTCAGTGTCCAGTGCCTCAGGCACTATAGTGAGAGCAGATTCCCCCCAAAGAAATGTGGATATTCAGGCTTAACGGCTCACAGTTGAGATAAGAGGGAGGCCCAGGAGTGTTCATCAGTCCTGGGTGAAGGTAGACTTCAGCCGGTGCTGGCAATGAGCGGGTATCTATTTGTGACCGACATGGGGTCAGGACCTGCTGTCAGGATACGCACCTTTGGACTTTGATGGCGGGCCTGGGGTGCTACTCTGGTCTTGACGACAAAGTAGTGTCTCTGGGTTCACAGTTGCATATTGTTCACGAGCAACGGCCAGCATCTTCTATCGCTGTCCCAACCTGATATAATGGCGTCAAGCGCCACACAGTTAAGAAAGCATCCCTCTTTGAGTCATAATCCTGCACAGGGCAACAGCCCTATACTCACCACAGTGCTGCACCAGGCGATGGCCCTTCAGTTCCACTAAGGCCCCTATCTGGAAAACGAGGGGAACATTCAATGCACAAAGGTGGACAGCCCGATTGGTGCTGTGGTCCTGACAGATCTGAACCTCACACTCCGCTCCCAGGATTCACTCAACAGGATCCCCACTGGACCTCGTTCGCTCCAGGCGATCTCCTTCTCCTCACAGGTTCCTCTGGTGTCGGGTCAGGCAGAAACTGGTGCTCCAAGCTCTATGGAGAATGATCTTGATATGATGGCTGATGTCCCCTTACCCAGCAGGAAGACTGGAAGACCCACTGTATGAGATTTGAGTTTTATTTAATGTAGTGAGTACCCACTTTGAATAAAAATCACAATCCATGTCAGGGTAAACTACAAAAGTCACTAAATAAACATGTGATCAACCCTCTGGTAGGTTAGCACAGAGCAGTCAGGCTTAATTTAAATGCAATGTGTAAAGTCTTTATGCAGTTCTCAAACAGTAATAATGTGATAAATAACACAGAAAAAATCCCAAATCAATTTAAGAAAATAGACAATATTTTAATAAATTGAATGACACCAAAATGAAAGTAATCCAATCAGCAGAACCAGAGATTATTTTTTAAAGATTTAATTGAAAATAGTGCCAAAAAGTGCAAAGCATCAACCATGTGAATCCGGTCATGTTAGACTCGGTCAAAGTCAAAAGTTAAGGCTGACCTTGATACAGGGACCAGGTTTGTCCGATGGAATGGTTCTTATCATTAATCCCATTGAAGACCTCTATGTTTGGACTAGAAACTTTTCAGGAAGTTGGTTCTTTTTCAGTGGGGCAAGCCTGCAGGTTGAAGCCGACTGAAGATTTGATGTCTGCAACTCCAGTTTCAATGCCGGTCCCGGTCTCTGTCAATTTTCTAAGCAGAAAGATGGCAAATAGTTTTGAAGTCCTAATTTCTTGCAGTATGGGTGCAAGAAGATTATCCTTTAGCACCTGCGAAGAGTGGCTCCACTTGGGTGTTAGGACTCACTCAAACAGAGGCCAGCAGCAGGATCAGGGCAGGTCTAGTCAGAACTGGTCAGCAGACAGATGCAGGAAGAAAGGTCTCTGAAGCTTAATGTGTCCCTGTAGATCAAACAGAAGGTCAGCCAACTGACCCTTGTTGTCATTTCTGGGGTCCTGGGTTTAGGGCAAGCAGGCTCAGTCTTCCTTCAGGTTCTTCAGACAGCCGGGCACAGGTCCAGAGTACTCTGTCAACAGATCTGTGGGGTACATGTATGCCCAATGCCAGCCGGTGGGCAGTCCTTTCTCACCACCCTAAACTAGTTCTGGTCAGTTTCTCCCTACTCTAAGGGGTTGAAGCCCAGAAACAAAACTAACTAACTGACTAGAGAAACAAAAGGGAGGCAGGCCAGGTATTAAGCCTCATCTGTCATTGATAAGGTAGGCATCGTTCGAAGTTCAGGAAGGGGCTGGGCACAATCCTCAGGCTATCTCGTCAAGGAGGAGACACCGTCCCGACACCCAGAGGCTTTTCCCACTATCTGGGAACAATACACATCTAACCACAGGAGCGCCATCAGGCGTAAGGTGGCCGTTAGACACACTAGACAGGAAAATAACAACTTTCTAAAAGTGGGATTTCCAAAATTGTAATATAAAATTTGACCTGCTCATTAAGCTTGGTTTTAAATCACTGTTAAATTTAGTCAAAACTTAATTTAGCACTTATTAAATATCATAGTATAAAATAGATAGCCTTCCTATAGTGAAGAATAACTTTGGAGATTTTTCATTGTAATAACTTGTAAAACGTCAAAAAAAAATTGTTCTGCCTTTAAATACCATGCACCCTACCCTATGTGCTTTTAAGGGATACCTTAAGGGTGACTTATGTGTTTTAAAAGTAAAGGTTTAGGTCTGGCAACAGGTTTGTTTTTCCAGGTTACAATAAACCCTTAAAACTGTGCACCCAGGCTGCAGTAGCCAATGTGAAGAGATGTTTTAAAGTGCTACTTTAGTAGGTGGCTCAATGGGTGCTGCAGTCTACTAGTAGTATTTAATTTTCAGTCTCTGAGTAAATGTAGTACCATATACTAGGGACATACAGACAGATTCAATGTGACAACCAGCTTTATGCCAATTTAACATGTTTGAAAGGAAGAGAAAAATAAATTTACAACTGGTTAGCATGTGTGAAGTGCACAAAGTCCTGTGACCAACAAAAAGGGGTCCAGAAGCAGAAGGCAATCATCTGGGTAAATACCACACAAAAGATGGTCATTTCCAACACCAGCAGGTCCCTGGTCCTGGCCACAACAGGCAGACGTCATGCTGAGCATTTCCACACTGACGTACAGCTTCAGTTTGAACATATGGGAATCTGAAGCCCCCCTTTTTATACACTTTTTCCAGGCACAAATATGACTTAGGGGGTCATTCTGACCCTGGCGGTCATCGACCGCCAGGGTCAACGACCACGGATGCACCGCCAACAGGCTGGCGGTGCTTCCTCTGTTATTCTGACCGCGGCTGTAAAGCTGGGCTGAATCTCCAGCGCTGCCATGGAGATTCTGACCCCCTTCCCGCCATCCTGTTCCTGGCGGTAAAACCCGCCAGGAACAGGATGGCGGGAACGGGTGTCGTGGGGACCCTGGGGGCCCCTGCACTGCCCATGCCACTGTCATGGGCAGTGCAGGGGCCCCCTAACAGGGCCCCAGCAGGAGTTTCACTGTCTGCTTTGCAGACAGTGAAAATCGCGACGGGTGCAACTGCATCCATCGCACCCCTGCAACTCCGCCGGCTCCATTCGGAGCCAGCTTCCTCGTTGCAGGGCCTTTCCCGCTGGGCCGGCGGGTGCTCCTTTGGCAGGCGCCCGCCGGCCCAGCGGGAAAGCCAGAATGGCCTCCGCGGTCTTTTGACCGCGGAGCGGCCAAGTGGCGGTGCCCGCCTCCCGCCGGAATCGGAATGAGGCCCTTAGGCCCTCATTCTGACCTTGGCGGGCGGCGGAGGCCGCCCGCCAAAGTCCCGCCGTCAGGTTACCGTTCCGCGGTCGAAAGACCGCGGCGGTAATTCTGACTTTCCCGCTGGGCTGGCGGGCGGTCGCCTTCAGGCCGCCCGCCAGCCCAGCGGGAAAGAGGCTTCCACAATGAAGCTGGCTCGGAATCGAGCCGGCGGAGTGGAAGCTGTGCGACGGGTGCAGTTGCACCCGTCGCGTATTTCACTGTCTGCGCAGCAGACAGTGAAATACATGTAGGGGCCCTCTTACGGGGGCCCCTGCAATGCCCATGCCAGTGGCATGGGCACTGCAGGGGCCCCGCGACCCCCCCTACCGCCATCCGGATCCCGGCGGTCCTGGATGGCGGTAGGGGGGGTCGGAATCCCCTCGGCGGCGCAGCAAGCTGCGCCGCCTTGGAGGATTCAATGGGGCGGCGGTACACTGGCGGGAGCCCGCCAGTGGTGCCGGTCCGACCGCGGCTTTACCGCCGCGGTCGGAATCCCCATTGGAGCACCGCCGGCCTGTCGGCGGTGCTCCCGCGGTCCTCCGCCCTGGCGGTCTTTGACCGCCAGGGTCAGAATGACCGCCTTAGTCTTTTAGTCTTTTAAGTTTGTATTCTGCAGTTGCCCACTTTAAAGTGCCTACCCCTTTGTCCTGCTGTTTTTTCCAGAGAGCCGTCCATCACAGCAGGAGTGTCTCTAAACCTAAGAGCCCCAAGCACAGACCATGGGAGTGACTTGAAGATCACACCTAGATGTCAACCTCACTGATATATGCTTATCCAAAGTGTTCAAAAGCCCCCTCAACCCTACACTTTGAAGTCATAACTCTTCAGATCCCACCCACAGCATCCATGTTTTCAGAGGCACCACATTGTGATGCTACTAGAAGCGTGCTTGTGTCATAATCTTATCACATGTGTGTTATGACATTAGAACATATTTGTAATATGAAACTATCACATAGGCCAGAGGTTTTTAACCTTTCAACTTCTGTGGACCCCCACTTAATTATTACTGGAACCTGGGGACCTCTCACTATGTAATTACTGGAAACCGTTGAGCCCTGCTTAAGCATTTTTAATACTTTAAACCTCAAAACATTACAAAAATAAATACTTAAACAAGCATTCATCAAACAAATACACAAATGATGAAAAAATTTATTTCACACACAAATGTAAATAATCTAAGTTTGAATGGGAAGGTTGGAGGGTGTCTAAATTCAACTGAATCAATTTCAAAATGCTCACTTAATTTTTAGATTCCAATTTCAAATTCCTTCATTTACAGATGTTTTTAAGTTTTGCAATTGCACATTTTGCTTCTCTACTTATATGCACTTTATTAATCTGTTAATATTATTTAATAACTTTCCTAGAGGTAACTTTACTGCTTTACTTTTTAATTACTAATGTTACTAGTCGTAAGGTTACTATGAGTAACTTTCCTTTCTCCATACCAAAAGTAGTAAACTTACACTTAAGTCTAGTGTAGGAGGCTGGTTCTCTTTATGGTTCACTACAAAGAAGTACACCATGCAGAGTTCAGAGGATCCCCAATTGGTTGACAGAGGCAAAGGTCGATAATACCAAAGCTCTCTTTTGTGGTAGTGTAGCAGTTATGCTTATCAGGGGGCAGTGCTAAGCATTTGTTGTACTCACAGTGGCAATAAATGAGACTCACACTCAAAGAATAAATCCAAGACCCATTTAGAAAAATAATACTTCTTTTTATATATGATTTGAAACTAGAACTTTGTTAACGAGTAAGTACTGTTTTGTATATCAATTTTTACAGGTAAGCAACATGTTCAAACCTGTGCGCCTTAACGTACAATGCAATCCTAAGGAAGGAAAAGTCAATAATGCATAAAAGTAGTCAGTTTTAGTGGTTCACCTTCAGGGTTTGGAGTTGTAAAGGCCCTAGGACCAAAGTTCTATCAGTGGTTCATCAGGAGGCCCTTGAGTTTCACCGGGAGCAGGATGCTAGTGAGGTTGTAGCTGGATGCGCTAAGGTGAAGGGGAGGTCCACCTAGTTGTACGTTCCACAGGGGGGAGCTTGGGGACAAGTCCGAGAGCTCCCAAGGGGGAGCTTGAGTTGCAAGTGGTCTTGGAGCAAGGGGGCCCAGTCACTTCTTTGGGATCCGGGCAAAATCAGGACAGCTAGGACACTCACAAAGTGGGTCTTAGTGGTGCTGACGTCCCTCGATGATTGCTTGGCCCTGGTGCAGGAGACTCCCGACTGGATTTTCCAGAGCGCGGGTACCACCTCCTGGTCATCTGCAGTGTTAGTCAGGGACAGGGATCTGCAAGGCGGTGGATGGGACTCTGCTTATTGGAGTCTTCGGACTGCAGAGAAGCAGCTCCTCTACTCCAAGGGAGACTGGTGGCGATTCTCAAGGCGCTGGCAGGCTACCAAAGGCTTTCTCCATCTTTGCAAGATGAGTCACTCTATCAAGAGAGAAGCAGGCAGGAAGGGTTTTGCCCCAAGAAATCCACAACTCTTCTGCTGTTCTCACCAGACAGTGATGCTTGTATGTCCTTCTTCCCCGTGTCCATCAAATCTGAGTAATTGGTTTCAGGGGTGCCACCTAAATACTCAATTTAGGGGCGTTATAGGGAGTGCCAGGTAGTGGCCAATGGGTTGCCTACCTGTAGGGTGACTACACCCTCTACATGACCACTTCTGCTGGGAAGTGGGCATGACTCTAATCCTAGAATACTAATTCCGTCCTGTTATAAATGGGTTAACATATTTAAAGGTGCCATTATGTGTGAGAATGAAGAAAAAGGTGACTGTGTAAACTAAAATATTCACCTAGGATCACACAGTTTGAGGCCCATTTACGGGTCAAGTACATTACAGTTAGGTTGAGTAGATTATTCAAGTTAGTTGACCTGCAGGTCTAGTTACATTTTTATGATTTTTCGAGGCCTGCTTTTTCTAACCCATTTTCTGGTTGGCTAGGGTATGCACCTAATCCAGGCAGAACACACCCACTCCAGTTGGGTCGAGGGAGTTACGCACCCAAAATACCCCCTTGGTAGCTTGACACGAGCAGACAGGCTTGTCCCAGAGGCAATGTGTAAAGTGATTGCACAACATACACAACACATGTGACGCAATAAATTACACTATAAAGGAAACACAACACCCAATTATATACAAAATAAACTGTATTGCACAAAACATCATTAGACCAAAAGAAGATGTCAGTAATACCCTGCTACACAAGCAGTTGTCTGCACATCACACAGTTACTAATACGCTGTTACTGGTTATTCTGCAACACAAGCAGTAGTCAGGTTGTCATCATTATTACCATATCACACAGGTCATCATGATCACATATGCTCAAAAATGCCAGGCAGGACATTACCATGAAATCATCATCATCTACATTATAAAAAGGGGCTGTAAACCGTAGCCCCATAGATGAAATGTGGGAGCTCACACGCTCCTATTACAAGGAATACAGTAACCTTCATGATATATCCAGTAACGACCCCGCTCTCCTCATGGGGGTCGCTACCCTCAGAAATGCGTCATTGCGATCGGGGGGGAAATCGGGTGGCTCCTACTGGCTCCGATTATTGCACCGTACTGGCAGGACCAGAGACCTCCGTCGAGGGTCACCACCCTGGCCTGCTAACAACCGAACAGCTGGCGCTCAGCGGGAAAGGGGACCTCTGATGAGGCTTCCCTCCCACCCCTAAGCCGCAAAGCAGAAAGGGGGCCCGGCGGAACGGGACCTCCGGTGAAGCTTCCCTCCTGCCCTCAAGCTGTACCCCAATGTTCACGGGTTCCTGGGGACCGCCGCCTTCGCAACAGCAATGCGGCAGCTCCCCCTCCACGGCAATTCAGTCCTTAGGCCTTCTGGAGCCGGGGAGGTAATAGGCACTTCCAAGCAGGTGCCTGTCTGTGCCCCGGAGGCACTACTCACTGTTCTCCTGTGCCTCGGGGGCACCAACAACATCTCCTTCGCGATGACTCCTTGAGACTCGCCCGGGTCATGGCGGTTTCCTCACACCAAAGGACGGATTCCCCTGTGCAGAGGGAGACAAGACGGCACTGCCCCCGTTCTGGGAAAGCAAGAAAAATGAAATGTAGCACTCGCCAAGCACCTCCGCATAGAATCAAGTGCTCCTCATGTGCTGGGAAAATTGCAAGTCAAGCGCCCTTCCAGTGCTTTAAGAAATAAAATTGCAGAGGAACAGAGACCACAGCACCCAGCCCCTCGAGACAGCAAAATGTGGCACAGGGCGGCAGGTCCCAAGCAAACAGCCCAACACAAGGGTTTGCAGGCAGTTGCAGTTCCTCTTAGCAACCCAGCAGGCCACAGGTCAGCACAACAGCAGCAGTCCAAAGGTGGTTCCTGGTGAGTCCTGTGTCCAGATCAGGCCATTAGTGTCTCTAAAAGGTGGGGGAAACCACCTGTACTTATACTCAGTTTCACACAACTTTTACAAAAGGGGGGAGAAGAGGTTTCAACCAGTCCTAACTGGTTCTAGGAGTGTCCCCTCTCTCCCCCAGCACAGGCTCCAGACATCAGTGGGGGGTAACAAGACCTTTGTGTGATGCCAGGACACAGCCATACAAATGCAGGTGTGCCCCATCTCTCCTCTCAACCCAGGAAAACCATTCATTATGCAGATGCACCTCTGTGACACCTCCACCCTCCCTGTGTACAGGCTGTCTAAAAGCCAAGCTGCATTTCTCACTACCATTACAACCATACCAAACATGCCTACGTTACCCTTAATAGATCGGACAATGCTACCTAAACATAAAATAGGGCATTTCCAATGCAATCTTCTGAGCAAGGCAGCACTCACAGCAGTGAGAAACCAAATAGTCTGTTTATCACTACCAAGACAGGCCAAGGTAACAGGCACATGTCCTGCCTTCTACATACATAGCACCCTGCCCTTAGGCCCAGCTAGGGCTGCCCATAGGGCCATAGGGCTAGCTAGGGCCTACCTTAGGAGTGACTTAAATGTAGTAAAAGGGGAGTTCCAGGCCTGGCAAATACATTTAGATGCCAGGTCCCTGTGGCAGTAAACTGCGCACATAGGCCCTGCGGTAGCAGGCCTCAGACAGGTTTGAAAGGCTACTTCTGTGGGCGGCAGAAGCTGCGCTTCAGGCCCACTAGTAGCATTTAATTTACTGGCCCTGGGTATAGGGATACCACTGTACAAGGGACTTACAGGTAAATGATTGTGCCAATTAGGTGTAAGCCAGTCATACTAACTTTAGAAGGGAGAGCACATGCACTTTAGCACTGATCAGCAGTGGTAAAGTGCTCAGAGTGCTAGAGCCAATAAAAAGAGATCAGAAAAAATAGTAGGAGGAAGGCAAAAGGTTTAGAAATGACCCTGTTAAAAGGGCCGGGTCTAACACGTCCAAAGTAAGATGGAGGAATTTGGAAAGTGGTGTCCACGTCAGCTGGTTGCCCTTAGGGGTGGGACTGGCAGGTTGTGAGCACATCACCTAATCTTACTAATTTTCCCACCTGTGTTGTAGCCAAGAAATGGGGTCAAGACAGGGTAGTGATCTTCTCCGCATCTGTAGAGACCTGGGTTGCATAACAAAGGCACCTAGCCCATGGAAGCTTCCCCCTTTAGAATGTCCATCCTGCCTCAAAGAGGTGATAACAACTCCACCCAGAGAAGGCTTTGTGCCTGGCCTTTGAGAGTGTTGTCCCTCACCTGTCTAGGGTGGCAGAACTGGTTCAAACTAGTCAGTCAACACACCAGCAGTCGGTTAGGTTTTCAGGGGGCACCTCTAATAAATCCATCACTGGAATCAGTGAGGGCTTATAAATATGAGATGTTTGATACCAAACATCCCTAGTTTCAGGGAAGCCACCATGTAGCTGGGTAAATTGTATTTACCAGTGACAAGAACACGTACCTAAAATGGCTTCCCTGCTCACTTACTATGTCTAACAATTGACAAAGACATAGTAGGGGCATATCTGCTCATGCTGATACTTCCTCTCATACGATATACTGCACCCTGCCTTAGGACAGGAAGGCCTTCTGGAGGGGGGACTTATGAACATCTGAAGCAGTGGTAGGAGACCTGTCATACGGTGATGAGTGACAGATTGTGGTTTTGCTTTTGTCTGCACCAAGACACGCAGTCTGTGATGGCAGCGCTGTGTGCGGTTGGTGAGAGGGTGACACAATTGGTGTTGTTTTCCTTCTTTAGAACCTCAGGCTCTAGGTACCAGGGGTACCATTTAATATGGACTTACAAAGGATTCTAAAGGTTTTGCCAATTGGGGAAAACAACTGTACAATTTTGAGAAAGAGATCTGGCACTGGGAATCTGGTTAGCAGGAACCCAGAGCAGTTTCAGTCGAAATCACATCAGATACAAGGCAAAAAGTGGGAGCTAACCATGCCAGAAAGGGTGCTTTCCTAATCTAGGTTGACCTTTGTGAATCGGGACCATAGTGTGTACATGGTTGACTAAGCACTTATGTCAGAGAATCACCGCTGCAACTGTGCAAATGGAAATACAAAACCAATTTTTTGCAACTTCCCCACATTGGACAATATGGTCCTAAATATGATAGATGATTTCTTAATTAAATACATACCATGAATTATTATTATGTGTTCGTTTGGTAAGATATTGCAAAATTTATATGTATGTCCAACACTAACCCAAACTATGCTTCTTTTAAAAAAAACTAAGTTTCTTCAGTGTTTACTATGACACATTCAAGAAAGTCACACAAACACAATAATGAGATGTACTCTACTAATATCTTCCAGATTACCCAGGGTGCAGTCACTGCACTAATTATTTTATATAATGATTCTGCTCTTTCCCCTTTTTACAAGGTCTCTGCCTGGATCCTGAAGCACTTTCAAGTAGACAATTCTCGGACTGAGGTAATGTACTTTTTGGAAAAGGGATACTTATTCCTCATTTCTGTTAGGAAGGCATCATTTACGCAGCAGAAGCACTTTTCAGAGCAGCTGAATGCTAAATTCTTTTTCATTTTCAGAAAAGTAAGTTTTTTTTTCAGAAAAACAAAAAATGTGGTAGTTCTGATGCACGGGGAGTCTGCTTCATGTGTGTAAACAGCATTCTTCTGCTTGGCCCTATTTACTCACCAAACAATAGGAAAAAAACAATGATGGTTTCTCTGTGTCACGTAGGGAGAGGCATCTGACATTGTGACAGGTGGCCCTGTGATGAGCATCTATGATAAGCTGGTGCATCAAGGGTTGTGAGAGCAGAGGTGGCTGACACTCTCTTGTCTTGTCTGGTGGCTCTCCATCACTAAATGGAGTGTGGAAACCATAATTTTGATGTAGGGACAGCCTGACAATTTCCCTACATTTACTGTAATGAAAATCCAGTCAGTTGTAGATAACTTTAATATATGATACAGTGCCCTGGGCATTCATCCACAGGTGGATTTTGAGCTGCTTTTCATTTTTGTACGTTTTAGTTTGTTTTTTAAAACAGTTTGTAAATGTGATAAAATTGTATCAATCTATTTTCCAAAGTCTTAGACTGTCTATTTGCCATAAAGTTTTACATTATGAACATGTATTAAGGTACAGCATACTTAAACGGGAGTGCATATTTTTAGGCTGAGCGTAGCCACGTGCAAGCGCTGCTTTTTGACGTGGTGATATCTATCTGTGGGATTTAGCCACACCCACCTCACACCCATCACTTTCATTCATTCTTGGAATTGCCTTGCAGAAATCCCTTCATGTCATTGGTAAATGCTTTACGTTTGATCCGTCTTCAGCCTGTTTTGTCATGCCTTGCAGACTGAACCTGTTACATACATAATTGCCGATATACTTCAGCCTGGGTGAACTACTTTTTCCATGGCGCTCACAGCGGGAACTCGATCAGTGGTATTTGAGTGCTTTGTCACTAGTTAAGTCACGTTGTTACCGAAATGCTTCAGCTTGTTTTCTTTATTGTTGGTTTTTACAAGATGGACTTTTGGGAAAATAAAAAAGCGCAATGTTTTCATGCAGCAAAAATGGGCCAATTTCTTAATGTTTCTTAATTTCTAACTAGCCAAGGCCATTGCGCTTTATTTTTGGTATAGCAACACTTTCCAAAACTTTTTGACCAGACAGAGGTTTGTGCTGCGGAAGCGCATGTATTTGCAGCCACTGGTGATTCAGCTCAGTGTTTGCTAGTTTGTCCCTTGTCGTGAAATCTTGTTGCGCTTATTGTTTTTTTTCTGTCCCCTGTATCAATCTCTCTTTGGGCTTCCAACCATGCCCATGCTTGCCTTTTAAAATCCGCTTGCTTTCATTTGTAAAAGGCATGCATACGTCATGCCTTTTCTGGTGTTTAGCCCACCTACACAGCACCTGTAAACTACTAAAAATATACGAGGCTCAATGTTTTCAGCATGATTTCCGGACTACTTTATCTGTTAAATTTCCATGCAGCGCGATCGAGCTGGGGTTTACATAGCGCGCTCGCGCTCGTTTTTTCCATTTTCAATTTTAAAACGATCGCGCTGCATTTTACATAGTGTGATCACGCTATGTTTTTTTTTTCTTTTAATTTGTGTGGCAAGAAAAGTCCAGTTAGGAGTTTACAACGCTAATAGCTCTAACTCGAGCAAATGCGAGACCCATTGCATTGAAAATGCTTGTTTTCTCTGCTGCGGCCATGCATTATTGGGGGTTGATCATTCCCTGCTGTAGACGGTAGATGTCAGTGACGAGTAGACTTTTGCACAAGTTTGCTTCCTTCCGTGTTTTTGCTGCCAGCAACCATGCTCTGCGTTCTGCTGTGAAGTGATGAGATGGATTTTTTTATATGCTTTTGTGGAGCAGGGCACACTTTCCTCACCAAACAGACTGCACCCCTAGGCAGGTTCACATTAATAACATCTTTATGTGGTTCTATGAACGGCATTACCCAGTGCCCCCCTGAGGTCCCTCACACGGTGCTCACCCATGCTGCCTGAAGCTGTCTATGTGGTTCGCTGATGCACCTCATTCTGTGCTTCCTCCTGCACCAGGCTGAGGTGATTGACTGTTGTTTTGTCTACATTAGCTCAGAAGAGGCCTCAGTGAGTTTTACACCAGTGGCTATGATTTATGATCATCTGCAAGTAACAATTTCTGATCCCAAATCACTGCAAGGCAGACTCAGCCTGATTTGCCTTGCTGCCCTTTAGGTATATGCAGGGCACTGACATTTTGTGCCAAGAAAAGCCCAGTTATGCATTTACAATGCCAGTAGCTCTAACTAAAGTAAATATAAGACTAATTGCGTTGTAAATGCTTGTTAATTTTTGTGCAGCGTTCCTGTACTGGAAGTTGGGATATGGAAATGTCGACCCACCAGAATGAGGATGAAGTGTTCCCTTTGCCAATGGGAGTGCAGCAGGCTCAGGAATCAATGGGTAACAAAAAGAAAAAGAAAAAAGAAATCAAACTGTTAAACAGAATGTGGTGGAAAACCTCATCGGTAACAACATCGCATGATGAGCAAAATGTCAAGGTACTATACAAGTATTCGTGGTTATCTTACCTACAATACGTGAACTCAGTGGTGATGTCTCAGTTGTTGCATCGTATATTTCTAGCAATGGGCATCAGAACGCACTTTGCAATGAATGTGGTTTACAGAAATGTATTAGAGAAGTAAATGGCTAAAACTAGATTGGTAAAATGGTTGACTCAGATATGATGGAGTGTGAAGAACAGGGAAGGTCACCTATGGCCGGGTGACTAGCAGTGTATGGTGAAGACCACAAATGGAGGCAGAAGATGCTCGCTGTTTAGGAGTCATATTCCACTCCCTATAACTGTGCTACCTCATTTCTGAATATGGATGCTAAGATTTTTTCGGAAGGTGCAGCTGGGCTAATTGAAGAATGTATATAGAAGAATGAATGCTAGTGCTTTTCTACTGCTCTGGCCTTGCAGAATGAAGAGGAGGTTCAACACAGACCCAAACATACAGACCAGGAGGATAACCAGCATGAACCCACAACCTCCTGCTTTAATATTCTACGAAGGATTCGAAAATTCTTCACAAGGTGTACTCAAAGAGTATCCGGGGATACTAGAGAACAGAAGACCACGAGGTGGGATGTTGCTTTCAGCTATGGTATTTACATGCCTGACACATTTTTTTTTTTATATATTTTATTAGCATTTTGTTGTTTTACATTTGTATGTCTGTTCATGTTAATATCTTGCACTTATTATACATGACCATTTAACAATTCACATTTGTAATATACATTTCTTTTGGTTCGTTGTTTATTACTTTGATGTTGTTAACATTTTTTATGTGTATGTTTGCTCCTAATTTTAATAAACTGTGCTCATTGACATACTATAATGTGTTCCTCGTTTCATTACACTATTGTTTTGGAACTAATAACCAAACAATGAACTTAAGTCCATTCTAAGTTATAACTTGGGGGAGAAGAAGGAGGAGGAAAAAAAAAGAAAAAAAAAAAGGGGGGGGAATAAGGATAAATAAACAATGGTATTAGAAGGAAAAGAAAAAGGGAAAAAAGGAAAGGAAAGGAAACAAAAACCACAAGAGGTCAACTTTACGGCTTTGTGTGGGTGGAACTTGTAGTTGTTGGTATTTAAGGCACGAGAGCATAAAAACTTTGGAGGAGGGGGCCAGTCCAGGGCGCACCAGCGTACAGAGGGGACGGCAGACCACTCACGCCATTCGCTGTTTCTAATGGTGGAGTGGGAGTTAGCGGCTCGATTGTCTTCATATTGCTACTCACGGTGTGGTCTATTTATAATTTTGGCCATCTTTGGGCACCTATTTGGGAATTTTCCCCACTTGGTCCCCACTTGGTCAGTTTCCTAGGGTGTGCTAGTCATCGCCTGTTATTACTTTGGGGTTTGCTAATCTCTTGAGTATACCATCCCAGCTCGTCACTAAGTCTTCCCACCCCGGGGCAATGGGAACCCAGTGGATGCCCTTGGCCTCCTCTGCCTTTAGGACCTGTAGTTCAGCCCTGGACCATCCTGCAACATCCCTTTTCCAGTCAGCCAGCATAGGGTGGCCTGAGGCCTTCCAGCCCTTCGAGATTAGTCTCTTGTAAAGGGCCAGGGACAGGTCCAGGAAACGTCCCCCCACATTCCCGCATAGCGCAACCGGTCTGAGACCCAGTAAGCACAGCTCAGGGGTGAGTCGCAACTCCGTCCCAAATAGTTCAGATAGATTAGGCAGTATCTCCCTCCAACCAGATTGAAGCACCGGACATCCCCACACCATGTGGTTGAAATCCGCATCTCCCCCCCCCCCACCTCGGGCATGCCCTAGGGACCCCCCTGTATATACATAACAGTCTGTGGGGTGTGAGGTACATCCTATGTAGATAATTGTATTGGATGTATCTTAACCGCGTGTTACGCGAGATCACCCGGGGATAAGCCAGTGTTTTGTTCCACTCTGAGTCAGACAAATCCCGCCCAATCGTGTTCTCCCATCGTTCTCTCAAAGACTGTAAAGGGTCTAAAGCTGCCTCAACCTGGGCCCGGTATATTTTGGCGATCAGATGTGGTTCCTCCCCTGATGTCAGCAGTAGGTGCAGGACCCGTGGGCAGCGGGCTCCGCATTTATTGTGTCCCAGTGAACTTTAAGAGCACTAGCTTCCCGAAAAGCAAAAATTTACCCCGGGGAACACCCCCTCCCGTTAGGTCAGCAAATCCCTTCAGTACACCCCCCTCGAAGAGCCCACCCACTGTCTCTATTCCAGCAGTCGACCAAGGGCCAAGCCCCAGACTTCCCGGTCCCTTCCCCCCAGACTCCAGGGCAAGCACCGACAGTGGCAAAGCTGGAGAGTATGGCGGGCCCACTCCCACTTTTTTCGTGCACCTTTTCCAGCATGCCATTGCGACATTTATCATTATATTATTCCCAGGGAGGGCTATTTTCCTATTTGCCATGCATGCCGCAATCCATGCCGTATCCGTCACCCCTGGGCAGTACATAAATCCAGACGGCCCCTACCCGCCAACCAGCTGGACACCCACTGTAGCTGGGATGCCAAGTAGTATGCCTCAAAGTCAGGGGCTCCCAGTCCTCCCATGCGGGACGGCCTACAGATAGTCGTGAGTGCAGTGCATCTACGTCCATCATCCCATATTAGTTCTCTGAGCAACGCGTTCAAGTCGCGGAACCATGCCTGGGGGATCAGCAGTGGTAAGTTGGCAAAATAGTAGAGAAGTCGGGGAAGCATGATCATCTTGGACTGTGCCACTCTGACCATCACTGATCATTTCAGGGAGCGCCAAAACCCCACCGAGGACCACAAGGATCGGAGCGCTTTGCCAAGGTTACCCTCTCTTAGGTCTCCCAATTCGTGGAATATTTGAATACCCAGGTACTTAAAGGTCCGTGGGGCCCATTTCAAGTCTATTGGACATACTGCTGGGCGCATGTAACCAGGCGTCAAGGGAAACACATATGTTTTGCTGCGGTTAAGACGCAGTCCGGATACCTCCCCGAAGTCCTCTAGAACCTCTAGGGCCCAAGGGAGACCGCTCGCTCCGTCTCTGAGATAGATCAGTATGTCATCTGCATACAGAGAGATAATGTGCTCAGTTGGCCCCCATTCAATCCCCTTACCCACACCTTCTCCTCGTAACCAGGCCACGAGAGGCTCTATCGCCAGGGCAAACAACAACGGGGATAGGGGGCACTCCTGTCTGGTTCCACGGGGCACCGGGTATGCACTAGATTGTTCTACCCGTCTTTACCCTTGCTAGTGGGAACGAGTATAACAGGTCCACCCATCTAACCCAGCTCTCCCCCAGGCCCATTTTTAACATTGCCGCCCTCAGATAGTCCCACCTGATCGAGTCAAAGGCCTTCTCAAAATCCACCGCCAACAGGGTCCCAGCTGCTGGTTTTGATTCGTCAGGCATGTGTAAGATGGAGAAAATTCGTCTAAGATTCAGGGAGGTGCTGCGACCAGGAATGAAACCGTTCTGGTCATCATGTATCAGTGTGGGCATGTGGGGAAGCAGCCGGTTGGCCATGATCTTGCTGAGGATCTTAAAGTCGCTGTTTAGCATTGATAACGGGCGGAAGTCAGCCACTGATGCCTCCCTATTGGTTGTTTTGGGGAGTGGCACTACCAGCGCTTCACGCAGCGTGCACGGTAGTTCTCCACTCTGTGCCGCCTCCGCATACATCTCCAGCAATCTGGGGACTAATAAGGACTTATATTTTTTATAGAAATCCATAGGAAGACCATCCGTGCCAGGGGTCTTCCCAGGGGCCAGCTGCGCTATTGCATCGCTTATCTCTTCCGTAGTCACCGGCCCCCCTAGACTGTCCCTGTCCTCTAGATTCAGCACCGGCAGGGGGATCTGGGTCAAAAAATTGTCAAGTGTTTCCATCTCCAGGATGGTAGGCCTCCTGTACAAGTGCATGTAATAATCTCTAAATGCGTCATTAATGGGGCCTGGGCTGAGTCTACGATTTCCCCCTCTGTCCAATACGCTTGTGATGGGTTCGCTGTCCTCATTCGGGCATACCAGCCATGCCAAGAGTTTACCCGATCTCCCCTCTTCTGACTGTAGGGATGCCAGGTATCTTTGCATGCTTTGGCATCTGAGCTGTTCTTCAACTTGGGAGTGTTCTCTGCGTACGCGGTCATACTCTTCATCTACTTGTGCTACAGGGCCCTGTCTCAGTTCCCCCTCCTGTATGACCTTCTCCAGGGCATTTAGTTCCCTCTCTAGTGTGCGCCTCACCCCCACAGACTGCCCAAGACAGTAACCCCTCGTCACCAATTTGAGTGTCTCCCACTCCACGGCTCTGGAAGGGGTGGATCCCTTATTGGCTTCAATGTGTTCTGTCAGGTGGCAGCGCAGCGCCTCCCTGTACGCCTGGTCCTCGAGCGCCGCAGGGGCCAGTCTCCATGATGGTATGGGGGGTCTGTCCTGTGATACCCTCAATGTCAATAGTAGAGGATTATGATCCGATATTGTATGGGGAAAGGTATTCAGAGTGGGTCACACCTCGAGCCAGTCCCGCAGTGCAGACCATCCTATCAATTCTGGTGTGCACCTGGTGGAGGCCCGGGTAAAACGAGTAGTCCCTGACGGTCAGGTGCCGCATCTGCCAGACATCTACTAGCCCCCAAGTACCTAGCCACTGAACTAGCCTTTGTGCTGTCTTAGTTGATGTTGCCCCTTGCAGTGGCGGGGTGGACATGTCCATGTTTATGTCTAATACTGCGTTAAAGTCCCCTCCTATTAGTACTTCCCCTGTGTGTTGGCGAGTGAGGTGTCTAGAATGGCCCATCATAAATGAAATTTGGTCCTGATTGGGGGCGTAGATGCAACTCAGAACCAACGGGAACCCATGTAACTTCCCCTCCAATATGACAAACCTTCCCTCTTTATCTATGTTGGAGGAATCAATCGTCAGGGTGACCCCCGCCCTAATCCAAATCAGAACGCCTCTTGCATAAGATGAATATTCTGTAGCAAACACCTGCCCCCTCCATCTCCGTCTTAGTTTTTCTCCCTATCCCGGTGCCAGGTGGGTCTCCTGTAACATAGCTACCTGCACCCCCCTTCTCTTTAGGAAGGAAAGAATTCTAGGTCTCTTGGCCGGAGTGCCCATCCCCCTGACATTCCTGGTTATGATATTGTGGTCTGCCATCTTATTCTTAAAGCCTGATGAATGTGAGCCTGGTGCGCCCGGGATCCTGACTGACCCACCCGCAAGCTCGTACCTTCACTGTGGTTGGTCCACTCCACACATGTAGCCGATTTAACTCGTAACTGCAAACCCCAACTCCCCATCCCCAGGGCGCCTCCGGAACTGTAGGTTGCCCAGAAAATTGTGCAACAGTGCAACTTGTTCAAACACATTACTGCAATACTCGCCAGCCAAATCGGACAGGCGAGAGTCAAGTCAGGGGGCGGCCAGGTCCGGAGGGACCACACGTTCACTCGGCTCATCTTGTCGCTTGGCGCCAACTCAGGTCAAATCTATCCGAGTTCGTCAGCTGTTTGCGGGGTCACCCTCGGTGTGCAAGTCAAACTTCTGGAGCCACCAGCAGAGGATACCATTGTGTCATCGGATTCTTCTTCAGAACCCTCTTGGGGGGATGCCTCTCCACCTACCCGGGCCGCCGCCTCCAGGGCCTCCCTCCTGCCTGTTTCCCTCTGTGTCCGCGTTGGCGTCAGTCGTGGGCGATCTCTGGACCTCTTCCCCCTCAGGGCCCGGCGGGTCCCGCCCGCTCCAGGGTTCTCGCGTGCAGGCCGCGCCGTTTGTGACCCATGCCTCTCGAGCCATTCCCATGCCTCCTCCGGGGTTTGGAAGAACGTGGTCTTCCCCTCCGCAATCACTCGTAGTCTTGCTGGGTAAAGCAGCGAGTACTGTATCCCATCGTCTCGCAGGGCTCTTTTAATCGCAAGGAATGAGGCGCGCTTGTTCTGGACTTCCAGAGTGAAGTCAGGGAATAGTGTCACTTCCCCGTTGGCTACTTTAAACAGGCCCATTTCCCTGGCTTTCTGTAGGAGGATGTCCCTGTCTCTGTAATGCAGGAGTTTAGCGATTACAGCATGCGGGGGCCTACCAGGAGCAAGAGGTCTCGACGGCACTCGATGCGCTCGCTCCAGTTTATAGAAGGGGGTCAGGCACCCCGGTGCGACAACCGTGCTCAGCCACTTCTCCAGGAATTCCACCATGTTCCTCCCCTCGGGGAGGCCCACCATGCGCACATTGTTCCTCCTGTTTCTTCCCTCCGCATCCTCAGCCCGTTGTTCAAGCCTTGCCACTCTGCCAGCCAAAGAGGTTACCTCCGCCGCCACGTCTTTTTGTTTCGGCACGACATCAGACAGTATTGTTTCTGTTTCTTTACGTCGGCCAGTTTATGGTGATCAGCTCTCAGGAGGCCCACCTCTATCGCCACTTGGTTGATGTCGCGTTGCAATGTTGATTTTGTCTCCTCGATAGCTCCCAGTATCTTGTCTAGGGTGTCTTGCACTTTGGCTTGTGACTGGTTCTGCAAGGCCGTCTCACTGACCCCAGGTGGTGCCAGGGGGTCCATGGCTTTGTTCTTATGTCGGCCCTTGGGGGGCATCGGTCAGGCAGGGGGATATGCCCCAGGGGGCCCGGCACATGGCCCAAGCGTTTGTGCTGCCTGTTTCTAATTCGTCCACTCGCTTTGGCCTCAGCTGCTTTAACCACCGATCACAGGTAGTCCAGGCCGAGCCCCAGGTGTCCCGCCGGCCGTTTCCAGCGCCCAGTCCCAGTGGGGGGGGGGGGCCTACATTAGCCAACCGTGAACGACTGCTGCCTGCTTCTGTTCTGGATCATCCGTGCGCTCTTACTTTTCACTAAGCCCCACTCCGCCGACTGTAGTCAAGCACACGCCACAACCGTAGCTTGGTTGTCTCCCCACGCGGTGCACTCACCCTCTCCTAAGTGCTTCTTCCATGTCCGTGGTGCTTCTCGTGGCTGCGCCTGGTATCCACAGTCAGAAGTCGGTGGTGCCCTCGGGTCTCCAGCACTCTCCAGTTCTACCATGCCAGGTAGCCGGTCGCAATCTCCTCGCTGGGCGCACTCCCCCCGAGGGGTAACTCCTGGGGGCCAACACCCCCCTCAGCGGCTCCCCAGGTGGCCTCCACGCCGCTGCCTCGGAACTCCCGCATGCCGCCGGGGCTCCGCTCCATGCGTCCGAGCCGGCCCTGAAGGCATCAGGGCCGCGCCCGCTCTGCTGGCTCCAAGAGGAAGGAAATATTTATTGGGGCAAGGACCCACCAGGGCCCTCCGCACCCGCCGGGTGCCCCGGGCACTTCAACCCGGCGGTGGGGCCTGGACGCGGCCGCCGCCAAACGCGGGCCGCCCACTCCGCTCTCAACGCGGCCCACGTCTTCACCCGGGCCGCGGCTCCAAACGAAGGGAGGGGCCGCAGGCCTCCACTTGCGTCGGGCGGTCTGATCCAGCCCACAGCCCGCGCTGGGACCGCGGCCAAGGCTCGGCCGCACCGCTTGTCCGTCCGTCGTTCTACGCCGCACCCCGAGGAAGGACAGCCCAGGCTGGCGCGATTTTTAGGAGATTTACAGCTGGCCCCTCCGGAGCTAGTCATTTAACCGTGCGCCATGTTCCGGACCATGGCCACCTTACATGCCTGACACATAACTATGTTTGTTATTGCCCTTTGGTTGTATTCTGCCTTGTTTCAAAAATCTCCCTGTCCAGGAGCAATGCGAATCCTCTTGGTCATGAGACACAAACCTTGGCCCCAAATTTGCAACCATTCAACTGGGCAATACTGATGTGTCTTCAGACTGTAACATGCAATTGGTGGACGGTTTTCTTTCAACATCTGCCTGGGACAATTTGTCAATATGCAGATCACACAGCCAATATGTGACTTGATACTAGGTCCAGGCACAATGTACTTTAAGGTGGAATAATCTTGCATAATTCCCAGCATTTCTCTTTGTGCATTTTACATGAAATGCCTGAAGTTACAGCATTATGGGATATAATTGTCCATCTGTTTGGGAAAAATCCTATTGTAGGAGCAGAGGAACAGCATGAATGAACATGTGAGAGGCTACTCTTCATGTCATGTTCAATTCAGTGCTGTTTGTCAACACATAAGGCATCTTTGTGCCAAAACTGACTTGCTCTCATATTTCACATTACAAACTACAGTGTAATGCAAGGTGTGAAGTTTCAGTAATTTTCCAGAACATTTGTGTAATTATGCAAAGGGAAATTACACATGAATTACATGTGTTTTGCACACCCTTGCTTAGCACCCAAAAGGTGGACCCTTAGATGCCAATAATCAGTCTTCGAATTAACAGCACTCAAGATATTTTGTTTTTCCATTTCACTTTTTGTTATTTGTTTAGAGATGCAGCTGGAGGTTGTTGACTGGCTGATATATGCCCAGTTAATAAACAAGCATTTACAATGCAACGGGTCTCGCATTTGCTTGAGTTAGAGCTATTAGCGCTGTAAACTCCTAACCGGACTTTTCTTGCCACATAAATTGAAAGAAAAAAAACAAGCGTGATCGTGCTATGTAAAACCCAGAGCAATCGCGCTGTGTAGAAAATAAAAAGATACAGTAGTGCATAATCCAGGCTGAAAACATGGAGCCTCATATGTTTTCAGTAGTTGGCCAGTGCACTCGAGGAGGCCTTTCACTAATGAAATCCAGCAGATTTTAAAAGGCAAGCCCACGAACCAATGAAAATGACAGGCGTGACTTGGGTGTGGTTAAAAGTCCAAAGAGAGATTACAACAGGGACTTGTGCGCTCAACCCTAAAAATGAGGACTGGAAATAGATATGACAAAGTTAGCACAAATCTATCTTCATGAGAGGGCTGAAGGTCTCATTCAGATCACCCTGAATTTAAACATCATTGCACGCAATACATTTGCTGAGAGAAAACCTTTACAAACAGCATTTACAAATGAACTTGTGTAGTGACAGAAGGATACCAAAAATTGGGGCCTAGGGTTGATATCTGACAGTAGAAATTAGAAATGTCTGCTCATCTATTCCAAACCCACATTTGTGTAGCACGAAACACATCCACCCTATAGAGGGTTTCTTAGAGCTGTCTGTCCCTTACACACTAGGCATCCACAGCAATGAGTAACAGTCAGAACAAAAACCATAGGTCAAAAGGGCACATTTTTTCCTTTTGTCTAAATTCAACCAATTGGATATGAGTTTCAGGTTAGAAAGAAGAGTATTTCAGAATTTTAGACCTTGAAATCTGCCACCTCAAGGAGCCTTCCTAATTTTGAAGATGAAAGAATTGAGATCAAAAGAGTGCAAAAAATGTAGCTGGAGAGAATTTAGCCACCCTGTTCTATGCAAAGGTCGGACAAGACGTGAAGCATTTGTGATGCATCAAGAGGAGAGATTTAAAGCCAATGATTTCACTAACTCAGAGCCAAGCTCCTTGATGTGACAAGATGCCAGCTTATCCATGTGATGCTGAATGTTATTCTAACAGCAGCATTTTGGTTAGAGTGTAGGTGTTAATAACCATGTTCAAAAACCTGTATATAAATAATGTTGTTAATTCAAATCTGGATTACATAATTATTTATTAGTACTTTATGCAAAGTAAGAGAAACATAAGAAGCTTATTCAGAAAACAATCATGCTTCATAATGCTAGACTCTGAGTAATTAATGAAAATTTTACCCCTAGGTTTTTACCAGCTTTTTCCAATATAGTCTAAGGGCCAGATGTATCAAAAAAGCCTTTTGCGATTCGGTAATAGTGATTTTTAAGAAATCGCTATTTCTCATTCGCAAAATGCTATGTATCATATTTGTGATTTGGTAATAGCGATTTCTTAAAAATTGCAAATGCTATTACCGAATCGCACATTGCGATATCCGCCCCATTTGCACCTGTGGGCCTATAGGCCCATATTTGCAATTGTTTTGCATTTCCCAATTTGCGAATTCCTAACTGGGATTATCAAATTTGGGAAATGCAAACTCCACGGTGCTGGGGGCCTGAGGCCCCCTCTGCTGCACCCCAAGATTTTTTTGAAGGACATATAAGGCGCACACATGCCAAAGGGGCATGTGTGCGTTACGTGTCAGATTAAAAAATACATTTTTAATGCATTTTTCAAATTTGCACATAGTTACCACCAAGTTGAACTTGGTGGTAATAGTGATTCCTTAATGCCAAATTTGCATTAAGGAATTGCTTGTTACATGTGGTTTGGAAATCACAAATAAGGATTCCTTATTTGCGATTTCTTATTTAGAGAATCACAATTTGCGATTCTCTAAACGGGCTCGCAAATTTAAGGGATCGCTATTTTAGCCATTCCTTAAATTTGCATAAATACTGAAAGGCACTTTTGGATTTGCAAACGGCCATTCGCACCGTTTGCGAATGCAAAAATGGATGTTACATCTGGCCCTAAGTTCCTATCAGTTGTGGTCACAGCTTGTTGTCGCAGACAACAGGAGAATATTTAGAAGCAGTCCATCATCCACCAGGAGTTGAGTTTGGGTTACATTTAGTTCATCCACCAATGTAGGACTTGTGGTGCAAGTCTAAGTTGATTAACGTTAGTTGTTGCTTCACCGTTTAAGGCCGGCAGGACCTGGGTGTAGTGCATGTACATTAAGAAAGAAAATGTTTGTGCTACTGAATTTCAAAACCAAGAATACTGAGATACAAAAATATCGAGGACAGAATACGGAGGGACAAACTATTGTAAAATAAGTGAATATAGGTAGCATAGATTTACTATTCCTAACTCACCATCTACGTAGATTAAAGTTATATTTATGGTGTAGGTGGATATACGTGAAGTTAGGTATAGAAAATCTAGACTCACTGACCTTTCGATATTTTTATCAATATTTTGTCCTTGATATTCTGTCCCACAAATATTCAGGGTGCACACCAAGGAAAACTCCATTCCAGCCAGAAAACATGAGAAGGGCCTTAGGTACAAGTTGAACTAATGGAGAGGGGAAACAAATGTGGCCTACAGTTTATAGCTTATACATCCATGTTTATTTTCAGATGCAATACAGTTTGAATTGCTAATCTGCATATTAGAAATGTAGGTGAAGATTGTCAATTGTTTTCTTAAAATCATGATGTTTTGTCCTTTTCATTATACAGTTGAACTAAGGAGCAGCACCTCTCTCCTCTTAAAAAAATTAAAGGTGGCACAGAAGATACAGTATGAAGAGAGAGAGAGATGTCAAAAAAGTTAAGAAAGGATTATTACTCACAAACTGCATAGGAATTTGGACAATGCAACATAGACAATGGACAATGGCTCCAAACATATCAATCTTAAAGTGCTGAACAAAAACCAGCAGTGAAGAGACCAGCAAAAGAATGCAGTAATATAACCACTATAAGGAGGACTGACCCACCCACATTTCATTGAGAAAATGATAGTGCACCAGAGTCTGGGGAAAACTAATAGCTTTAGTGAATATTTCTATGCGTCCTTGTGAGGACTGCATCCTGGATTCTTTTCTTGCCACATTGTGTTTCAGGTTCTTTAGATGTCGGTTGTCAGCCGGAGGGTTGAGCCCTCTTGAGGTACCAGAACTGTCACCCACCCAGGTACATGCAGAGTTCACGCCAGCCATGTCCTTGGACAACCAGTTATCTTTTTATTCAGATTCTCGCGTGCATAAGGCAACATAGCAGACCCAGGTTGGTGCACAAATGGATCTTCCCCCTCCTCTGTGGTGCTGATCTCTGTCATCTACGTGTTCTTCTGGTATGGGCATAGGAGGCACATTAAGCAAATCAATAAGGATTTATTATTAAGGTCTACTCCCAAGTGAAGGCATGGGGAAGATGGGGAGGGCAATAAGACACCTTAAGTCATCAGCAAATGGGGCCCGCATTGCATGCTCTTCTCTCTCCTTGAACTCTTCTGTGTAGTAGAGATATCTGGTCATTGCAGCAGGGAACTGGGCCCTTCCCACCCCACGGGGGCCTACTATTCTGTTGGTGGTCCTGCGGGAGCACCCGTTTGTGTTCTCAACTCTAGCCCCCAGTTGATGTACTGTTTTTTGCAGTCCAGATATTTTGCCATGAAGACTACATAGAGAGTCCTCGGTCACCAATATCCACCCCTCAGTCTCCCTTGACCCTCTCATCTATATTGTGGAGGTCTTGTAGAAGTAACAAAAGGCTTGCAGAATAGAGGCGGTCTAGTCACTTGATGAGGTTCTTTGTTTGGGCCAGTAATAAGTTTTGTGAATTTGTCAAGGCATCTTTGTGAGGAATGGGCCTCTTGATTCTTCTTTCCCCATTGCGTTTCAGGTCCTATAGATGTGGGACATCAGCGGGATGGATCAGCCCCCTTGAGCTACGAGAACTGTTACTCTCCCTTCAAACAAGTTGTGTTCACGCTGGCCGGGGTCACTGACAACCAGTTGTTTTTTATTCAGAGGCAGATCAGTGTGGAGTAAACCAGGGCAGTGCACAAATTGATCTTCCTTCCACCATGGAGCTGATCTCTGTCTTCTGCAAGTTGTTCTGGTATGGGAATAGGAGGTGAACAGAGCAAATCAGTATGGGTTTATTACTAATGGCCACCTCTGAGTGTAGGCATAAGCAAGCCTCGGAGGGCAACAAAACATCTTAAGTCAGCAGTATATTGGGCCCTGCATAGCATGCTCTTCTCTCACCTTGAACGTTTTTTTGTGGTGGACATACCTGGTCACCGCTGCTGGTGTCCACAGGTTCTCAATCTGGTTGTGTCTGCCCTCTCTCCTTTTTAGCTAGTCTTTGGTCAAGAGGGCCTTATTTAGTGGAACCATCTGTCTGGTCCCTAGAGGCAGGCCAACCTCGTCCACTAGCTTCCGCACCCACAACCAAGACTGCCTGCGATACCAGGAAAGGGAAGCCACAAGTTATGACAAAGGACGAGTGAAGTACGGCATCCCCTGTAGCTCACACACTTCACAGAACCTCAACCACAGCGACCTGATTTTTTTTGGGTCCGGTCAGCAGCAATAAAAAAAGCCATGGAAGGGTCGACACTTAATCTACAACTGAGCAAAAGTCTCCCAGCCACTGATGATGCTGCTCACAAGGGTGCCTCTTAGTGGCCTCTGAGCCCATCACCAGCTCCATGTTCCTGCCACAAACAGGAGCCCTTTATGAGTGGAAGCATACCTTGGTGGTTCTAAGCGCCAGTGTGCTGCATATACTGTGGGTGGAAGAAGGCAGGAGGTTGAAAGAAGAACAGCCCACCCAGCTGTTGAACTGTTCAACAGGTCTAAGAGGATACATTATTTAGCTTATTTTTTGGTATTCTAGAAAGGTGCATCTCTGTTGCTGCCCTAGTGAAGTGCAGCCTGGGAATATCATAACTTGTGTAGGATTACAAACCTGTCAGTTGTATTTCCAAGATGATTTAACAATGGCATCTCTATCAGCAAAGTTGAATTTGCAGGCAATGGTAGGCTGTGGCAGAGCCCCTAGTGGCAGCTGTGGTGCCAGGAACCTATAGGCTCATTCCACTGCAAAGCACATGAAAAAGTCTTTTTTTAGGAACCCAAGATTTCAGCCTGTGCTTGATGAGTAGGAAACAGCCCCTTCCAACCCTCTCGAATCACTATTCTGATGTTGTTGTGGCAAGAGCACCCCTCTGTGTCCTCAGCCCTCACCTCCAGTTGATGTACTGTCTTTTCATTCTAGATATTGTGGTGTTAAGACTGCATATGGAGTCCTCGGTCTGGTGGGCAGTGCACAACAGGGTCTTCACCCTCCTCCAATGGCGCTGATCTCTGTTGTTTATGAGTTCTTCTGGTATGGGCATAGGAGGCAGGCAGAGTGAATCAAAAGGGAATGTATTACTAAGGTACACCACTAAAAGAAGGCATGGACAAGCAGGAAAGGACAGCCGCCTTAAGTCACCAGCATATTGGGCCCTGCATTGCATGCTATTCTCTCACCTTGAAGTCTTGTGTGCAGTAGAGACATCTGGGTATAGCCACTGGGGCCTCGAAGATTCAGAACAGTATGATGGACCCTATTTCCTTTTCAGCTATTCCTTGGTCAAAAGGAACTGGTTTAGTGGTGCCATCTGCCTGCACCCCAGGGGTAGGACAACCTCCTCCAATAGCCTCCGCACCAATGACTGGGTCTGCCATTATCTCAGCTAGGGGAGGCTACAAGCCAGGAGAAATGAAGAGGGCATGGAGGCACCCCCAGCAAATTATAGGTGTCACTGCTTCGCTGTTTCAGCGACTAGATTTCTTGGGAGCGCTACCAGCGTCACCAGCAAAAAAGAATCAGGAAGGTCCACACATCAACACCCAAATGAGAAAAGGTCTTTCTATGTGGCCACTCACACAAGTGCCTCGTGGAGGACTCTGACCCTGTCACTATTTCCTGTGTCCCCACCATAAATACCATAGGTGGCCACTAGGCCTGCGTGGTCCCAAGCACTAGTCCCCTACATACACCATGGGTGGACAGTGAGTGGGGATTTGAAAGATCTGTTCACCAGGTCTACGATGCTGTGCTATTTACTTTCCTCTTTGGCCTCATTCTAAGCATGGCTTAGGCCTGGCAGCATCTCCTCCAAATTTCTCTCTTCATTGTAGGGCCATGTCAAATGCAGGTTTTGCCTCCCCAGGACCCGACCAACAGCCCATGGTGGGGGTCAGGTCTTCTCACAACAGCCAGCTCCTGCAGTGCTGCTCGTACAAGGTGCCTGGCTCTGAGGCTCCGTCGTCCATATATCCTCCAGCCAAGCTGTCATCACAGGGCCAATGGCTTGTATACACATCCAGGTGAACCTGGTCTCTCCAGTTCGTTTCCAGGGAGATATGGAAGGGCAGTGGGTCCATGTTGAAACAACCATATGGCCAGAGCCCTTGTGTTATACCCAGGGTCAAATAAAATGGGAACAGAGTCGCGGAGATCAGCAAAGAGCTGCTGCCATGTTGAAGTTGTTGCTATGCTCCTGTGTTGGTCGATCTTCCTGTAACAATTTGGAAGTTGTAGGAAGGTCAAGATCATCCAGAAATCACTTACCCAGCAGTAACAGCTGCAGAGAATTCAGACTTGTATAGAATTGCATAAAAGGAGGCAAACACTTCTGTGATTTCTCAGAACTTTGGAGACATTGTAGATGACAGCAGTGTTGCATTTAGCTGCATCTTGCTTCAGTGGAAAAGCTAATAGATGTCCAACTTTTTCTCCATGGTCAATATTGCTGCCCTTAAATAAGCTGAGGAGTTTTCTCTTCTTTCGCTGTAAGAATGGTGTTAAGCTTGTATTTTTCATCACAATCTGTGGAATCCATGCAAGATGTTCGGGTGAGTGCATTGATTTCTGATTCCAGTGGGTGTTCTCTCACTGTGGCAGTTTTCTGCACTTGAGCAGAATCTGTCATCAGTAGTCTCCCTAATTCCCTGCAGCCCAGCGGGTGTGAGAGGAAGTCACAGAATGCTTGTTTAGTGTTTGATATCCTTTGAAATACTCTACTAGTTTCAATTTTTTGTTGGGAAATTTTAATTTTAGTGTATCTATTCTCAAAGTTGTATTGCTGGGTACCTATAATTAAAGGTCCAGTTTAATAGTATGTAGGGCACGATCCGAGATGCATTGAATTACACTCTCACATTTCATGATTTTGGGGAGGGCCTCTGTGGATACTGGAAAGTAATCAATCTGGGTCTCCGTCCCATATGGACATGAAAGAAAAACACGTAGGTGCCCCCATGCATCTAATAGAGACTGGTTGGCTATAAGATTCCATATAAAGGCCCTATCCTTTCGGTGAGCAATCTTTTAACTTTGGCAACAAAATCTGCTTTGTCCATGTTTTGGTCATAAATTGAGCCAAAGTTATAGGAATGGTCTTGACATGCTTCCTTGGCAAAGACAAATTTGTTGGGGGAGGTTACACCAAGTTGTTCGCCAATTTTATCAGTAGAGTTGTTGGGGAAATAATGCCAACTCCTGCTTTTCTGTATGGCAATGTAGATGTATCCATTTGGAAGGCTATTCGGGCCCGATACTGACACCACCAATCCAACCCAGCTGTGACAGAGTTTGTTGGCCTCCATAAGGGATAGGTTAGATTCTTGCAGCATAACCACATCAGTTTTTTTTTTTAGGCCAGATAATTCATTACCATCTTTCTGTGGCTATAAGTGGTAAGTCCATTAACATTAAGGGGACCATAAGGATGGTTCTGTGTGGCAAATATGATGATTCTAGGTAACTAAGGGGGTAGTGATCTGCTCGAAATAGAATTTTGTCTATCGCAGGAGTCATGCTATACAGCTCAGTGTGAAACAAGAAACAACTTTTGTTTCATCGTATACAGACTTGCAGTACTGCCTGCTACTCTTTACCTTTATATGGGCGAGCAACTCCCTGCAGCAGCCAGAAGTGGCTACCACATATCCTGAAATAATAGTGGCATAAATATAGAACATTGATTACAGGGTGATACCATGTGATAGAGCACTGGTGGGAAGCTTATCCTTACTGGGTGTTGTATCATCATACCATGCAATAAGGATATTGAAGCCTTGAGAGCAAGTTGTGGTTTGTCTCTGTCTCTTTGAGGGAAGAGACCACGTTGGATTTTTCTCTAGGATAGCTTCGGGTTTTGTTGAACTGTGGGTCTGAGAGAGTTGACGTGGCCTGTAGGGTTCCTGGCTGTAATGACGAGGGCATTAGATATTCTACTTATCTGCTTTTAGCTTAGGGAGCTTGTCTGAGAACCAATGCCGTGCCTCTCCCCCACCTGCAATGCTATAGTGGCCAGTGACTATCATGCCTCATGTTGGGACAGATGTGACCACCTCCATGGTTCAGTAGTGACTGCTTCCCTACCATCAGTTAGCCTAGCATCATTTCTTTTTTCACCTCAGCACACAAAAGAATCATGTGTCTGCACTGAGATCCTCTGTGAAATTATAGGTAACCAACCAAGAGTGAGCAGCTGTTCTCATCTTTCCGGGACAGAGACAACTGTTAGTGATGACAACAAATGATGGTAACAGAAGAAACAGGCTGTTTTTCACTGCTGCCTTTTACATTCCCTACCGGCCTCTCCTGCTTTAAATGTTCTGCCATTTCCTTCCAAAAGCGTGTTTCCTCCACCAATAGGGTATAGGATCGACGCAGGTATAGTTGCTTTGTGTGGCACAAGCAGAGTTGGCCTGGAATATGTATGTGCTGCATACTGGTAGAAGGAATCCATTTTGGGATTATTATATGTTTATGGCTGGCAATATGGAAGTTGATGGGTCTATCACACAGAGATATGTTTTGGAAAAAATGCAGTAGGCCTTTTCCAATTTCATAGTGAAAGAGGGTGTGCACTGCAGCCCCATTTGAGGTTCAGGGAGTGCCCCTTTCCTGCTTCACTCTTCTCCTATAGTATTTTGTAGTAACCAGATAGTGAGGACCCCTCTCCTTTTGAGCCATTCTTTTACAGCCTTTGGCAGAAACACTTAGCTTCACCGTAATTCCTGCCCAATCTGAAGATCTAAGAAAAATCACTGAGAAATCTTTCTAAAGTGTCAAATCTCCAAAAAGACGTCCTTGTCAGAATCAGAAATGCACTTTTAGATACAAATCTGCACCTGAAAATATAGGACAAATGCTGAGGTGAAATCCCAAGTCAAGGCACCAAGATTTCCCATTGAGTAGGGCCTGATGAGAACTATACAGACTTATGTGCTCCAGGTTTGGAGTCTTTCACTGCCATGTCCCCTTGGCAAGAACAGGAAATGTAACCTAGACATTTTGCATCCTGCTGAAGAAGCTGCCACTTTGAGGAAAGGAGCCGGTGACCGCTGAGGAAGAGGATTCCTGCACAGTGTAAAGCATACCTGGAGGAGGAGGGCAGTGAAGAGCTGTGCAGGTAGAAATAGATTTTGGGCCCATGTAGCCAGGGAGGGAATTGCAATACCAGGCTATGTGGTGTGATCTAATGACCCTGGTCCTCTTGCACTGCACACTGGAGTGCGGGAACGTGTTCACCAAATAGGTGCTTGTGTGTGGGTACATTTGTCACCCTTTAATTAGTCCACAGAGAAATGAATTAGGCAACTGGAGATAAAAAACATGACAATGAAGGAAACAGATGAAGAAGAAGAACCTCTAACCATCAGGCACAAAGTAAAATCATAACTGCTTTCAGCGACAACATGACTAAAGAAAACCACAACCACATTCAGTTCTTGTCGTTTAAACCATCAATGATGTCTCAGATGCGACTTGGGATGGGCTCTCCATTTGTTTGGGTGGTAAGCTTGACGTGAGAGCCAAAAAGGAAAATGTCCCTGCTTACCTGTCCCCTCACAGCCCTAACTCTTCTGCACTGGAGACGTCCACCAGCGCACAGCCACACTATCGGGCCCACACAGGAGTCAGCGGGGACAGTATTGCTGCTTCCTGGGGGCTTTGTGTGAGGAAGCACACAAGCTGGAGCAGTCCATCCACCAGCAATGGGTGGTGGGAGAGGCCCATGGTTCAAGACTTTGGTGTGCAACTAAGATTGCAAGGACCAAAATAACATCAACAGACATCAGGACATCCACACCTTAGTGAAACCATATAATGGAAGCATTACTGTTGGTGTCTCTGCAGTCTTCATGTGAAAGTTGAAGCACACAACCCCTTGGCACAGTAATGTATTTCAAATGAATCTTGTTATACTAATAACTATCGGGAGCGGCCTACATTTTGGATTTTGAATCACTTCCCATATCACAGTCCCCTGATATTTGTGTATACTATGTTGCCCTTTTCGTGCCATGTGCAGTATCTTGCTGTGTACCATGATTAAAGCACCTTTTCTTTTCAAGTCAAACCACTGGCTGGCAGGACAATGATTGATTTTGTGTTGTATAGTTCATTGAGTTCTATGTCTCTCCCTCACACCACTTTGTATACTTCATTGAGTAATTTACCTCTGCCCCACACCTCCTCCCTGAGTAACTCCTGTACCGCTCTACCTAGTTACCCTGATGTTCAAGCAGGGGCACAGCTGTGAGAAAGTAGCCTCTTTCTAGCCTTGTTACCCCCACTTTTGGCCTGTTTGTGAGTGTATGTCAGGGTGTTTTCACTGTCTCACTGGGATCCTGCTTGCCAGGGCCCAGTGCTCATAGTGAAAACCCTATGTTTTCAGTATGTTTGTTATGTGTCACTGGGACCCTGCTAGTCAGGACCCCAGTGCTCATAAGTTTGTGACCTATAGGTATGTGTTCCCTGTGTGATGCCTAACTGTCTCACTGAGGCTCTGCTAACTAGAACCTCAGTGGTTATGCTCTCTCTTTACAAATTGTCACTAACAGGCTAGTGACCAATTTTACCAATTTACATTGGCTTACTGGAACACCCTTATAATTCCCTAGTATATGGTACTGAGGTACCCAGGGTATTGGGGTTCCAGGAGATCCCTATGGGCTGCAGCATTTCTTTTGCCACCCATAGGGAGCTCTGACAATTCTTACACAGGCCTGCCACTGCAGCCTGAGTGAAATAACGTCCACGTTATTTCACAGCCATTTTACACTGCACTTAAGTAACTTATAAGTCACCTATATGTCTAACCTTTACCTGGTAAAGGTTGGGTGCTAAGTTACTTAGTGTGAGGGTACCCTGGCACTAGCCAAGGTGCCCCCACATTGTTCAGGGCCAATTCCCCGGACTTTGTGAGTGTGGGGACACCATTACACGCGTGCACTACATATAGGTCACTACCTATATGTAGCTTCACCATGGTAACTCCGAATATGGCCATGTAATATGTCTATGATCATGGAATTGCCCCCTCTATACCATCCTGGCATAGTTGGCACAATCCCATGATCCCAGTGGTCTGTAGCACAGACCCTGGTACTGCCAAACTGCCTTTCCCGGGGTTTCACTGCAGCTGCTGCTGCTGCCAACCCCTCAGACAGGCATCTGCCCTCCTGGGGTCCAGCCAGGCCTGGCCCAGGATGGCAGAACAAAGGACTTCCTCTGAGAGAGGGTGTTACAGCCTCTCGCTTTGGAAAATGGTGTGAAGGCAGGGGAGGAGTAGCCTCCCCCAGCCTCTGGAAATGCTTTCATGGGCACATTTGGTGCCCATTTCTGCATAAGCCAGTCTACACCGGTTCAGGGACCCCTTAGCCCTGCTCTGGCGCGAAAGTGGACAAAGGAAAGGGGAGTGACCACTCCCCTGACCTGTACCTCCCCTGGGAGGTGCCCAGAGCTCCTCCAGTGTGCTCCAGACCTCTGCCATCTTGGAAACAGAGGTGCTGCTGGCACACTGGACTGCTCTGAGTGGCCAGTGCCACCAGGTGACGTCAGAGACTCCTTGTGATAGGCTCCTTCAGGTGTTGCTAGCCTATCCTCTCTCCTAGGTAGCCAAACCCTCTTTTCTGGCTATTTAGGGTCTCTGTGTCTTGGGATTTTTTAGATAATGAATGCAAGAGCTCATCCGAGTTCCACTGCATCTCTCTCTTCACCTTCTGCCAAGGAATCGACTGCTGACCGCGCTGGAAGCCTGCAAAACTGCAACATAGTAGCAAAGACGACTACTGCAACTCTGTAACGCTGATCCTGCCGCCTTCTCGACTGTTTTCCTGGTGGTGCATGCTGTGGGGGTAGTCTGCCTCCTCTCTGCACTAGAAGCTCCGAAGAAATCTCCTGTGGGTCGACGGAATCGTCCCCCTGCAACCGCAGGCACCAAAAAGCTGCATTACCGGTCCCTTGGGTCTCCTCTCAGCACGACGAGCGAGGTCCCTCGAATCCAGCATCTCTGTCCAAGTGACTCCCACAGTCCAGTGACTCTTCAGTCCAAGTTTGGTGGAGGTAAGTCCTTGCCTCCCCACGCCAGACTGCATTGCTGGGAACCGCGACTTTTGCAGCTACTCCGGCCTCCGTGCACTTCCGGCGGAAATCCTTTGTGCACAGTCCAGCCTGGGTCCACGGCACTTTAACCTGCATTGCACGACCTCCTAAGTTGTTCTCCAGCGACGTGGGACTTCTTTGTGCGACTTCGGGTGAGCACCGTTTCATGCATCCTCGTAGTGCCTGTTTCTGGCACTTCTCCGGGTGCTACCTGCTGCTGAGAGGGCTCCTTGTCTTGCTCGACGTCCCCTCTCTCTCCTGACGCAATTTGCGACATCCTGGTCCCTCCTGGGCCACAGCAGCATCCAAAAATGCTTACCGCACGATTTGCAGCTAGCAAGGCTTGTTGGCGGTCTTTCGGCGGGAAAACACTTCTGCACGACTCTCCACGGCGTGAGGGATCCGTCCTCCAAAGGGGAAGTCTCTAGCCCTTGTCGTTCCTGCAGAAACCTAAGCTTCTACAGTCCAGTAGCAGCTTCTTTGCACCCGCAGCTGGCATTTCCTGGGCATCTGCCCATCTCCGACTTGCTTGTGACTTTTGGACTTGGTCCCCTTGTTCCACAGGTACCCTCGACTGGAAATCCATCGTTGTTGCTGGTTTGTGTCTTTCCTGCAGAATTCCCCTATCACGACTTCTATGTCCTTTGGGGAACTTTAGTGCACTTTGCACTCACTTTTCAGGGTCTTGGGGTGGGCTATTTTTCTAACCCTCACTATTTTCTAATAGTCCCAGCCTGCACCACTTATAAATCAGATTTACACCCTCAGCCCTGCACATCTATCTCATCTCTCTCATTGTTCTAGGCACACTCAGCCATCCAGGTCAATGCTGACTTCATCTAACAAATTTCATCACCGGTAGTGGGACCTGACTGGCACTGCCAGTCAATGACCTGACTAAGAAAAAATTTGGGGGTGTTCTACCCCACATACCCCATCTTAGAAGTACACCCCTGTGTTCAAGTGCTAAAGAAATGTATTTGGGGGCATATTCATAACTGGAGTTGCTTCGCTCTTGCACCACACAATGTGGTGCATGGACAACACAAGCCCAAAGTGTGATTTAGGAAGCCACACAAGTCCACCTTGCATGGCCCTGAGTGGCTTCATACATCTGGAGTAATGCAAAGCAGTGCAAACCGCTGTGTTGTGTTACTCTGCCCCAGGGAGCCATTCCATGGGTGTTGAGTAGGTGTTCCCATGCAACATCCATGGATTTTGACAGATTCCCAGATTTACCAAGTGGTAGATCTGGGAATGTGTCAAAATGCTACGCCTTCCCAGGTGAGGCCTAATGAGGAGAAATACCTTTATTTCTCCTTCTTACTTCCTCTTTCTATTTGTGCTGCATCACACACAAAAAGAGGCAAATTGCTAAGGGGATTGTTTATGTGCTGGAAGGTTCCCCTTCATGCACAAAAACAATCCTGCTTACAACGGAGGCACTCTTGCACCATGGTGCAAGGCTGCCTGCATTGGTGCTAGACATCCAAAACAATGTCAGCAGAAGGACAAAGGCAGGCTTGTGCTGTATTCTTTTAAATATGCTGCATTCGTCTCCTTACTTGGCACGCAATGCACAGTAGCAAGGTGACTTACTGCCCTGCGCTGCGCAGCGCCACTTTGTTATAAATATTCCCCTTGTATCAAGGTTTGTGCCAACAACAGTGTATGCTCCAGAAAACCATAGGTAAAAGGCTCTGATGTTTACAGGTTAAACAAAGTAACCCCTCATTGCCTTGGGACTCCTAAAAGTTTCCCACACCTTGATTTGCAATATATCCGACATAGGGGCAGTCATCTCTTGGTGGAAGGGATGAGTATAAGCTGATTCTGCTCCCTATGGCAGGTTTAGGATTGAGACAAATAACACAGGATCACCTATGGGTTTGCAAAAAGGTTGCCATTTCGTGTAGGGAAGGCGAAACTAACACGTTGTGCCCTTTGTCATCATGGCTATAAACAGTGTTATCAATGCCCAGTTTCATCGCTCTGTGTAAATGACACTGTCAACAACCTACAAACAAATCAGCATTTCCTGTTTGGGTCTCACACCTGCTCCTCTATCTCATGTCCAGAACCTTTCCTAATCTCTGTCTTTTTTGTTTTTTTGTTTTTATTTTTACATGACAGGACCATTTAACAGTGGACATTTCTTTTCCATTTTACACACAACTACAGTACATTCTTTTTTGACATTATAGCACTGTGGTTTACAATACATAAATATGCATCCTAGAAGTTGCTGTTCAAGAGTCAGTGAAAAAGGGTTTTATTTTTCTATATATCTACTAAGTTGAGAAGGCACAGAGCGGGACGGTGAGCTGGTCTAATGTATAGTGCCATGAACCTAATTTAGTGTTACGGTAATGACAGTGGGGGTGGCAGAAATGGTACTGGTGAGCAGTAATATGAGAAAGACTATACCAATCTTGGGTACTGTTCTGAGAAGTATGTCAGGTGCAGAAATTCACAGTATTTTATGCAGAGATCCCAGATTTGACCAAATACAGTTGCTTGGGCTTGTAATTTGTGTATGATGCATTCATGTGACGCGACTAGCACAAATTCTGAAGTGATGCTCTTGTGTTGAGCATCTGTGTCGAAGAATACATGCTTTGGGGGTCGAGTGCTGTGTATTCATGGGGAGGACCATGGCATGTGTACTAAATCCCATTCAGAAGCCCTGAACCTTCAACAGAGTTCACTAATTGAGAGTTTTACTTTAAACAGAATGCAAGGACATACCAGTGTTGCATTTTCTTGAAATTAGTGTATTTGAGATTTACTTCACACCATCTCCCCTCTCCTTCTCTGTAATGTTCTCCCAGCCTGGTCTGACACCATTTTGTAGCCTTGGTACTACTTTTTCATATGTGTTTATATATGTGACAATGGATGATTCTGAGAGTACAAATGGGCTGGGACCACCATTACTGGGCAGACAGCAGCATATTTACCGGTATTTCCATTACCTGAGTGCAATAAATTGTATTCTTGTCATAGTTCTTGAAAAGTTTTTAAGTCATCTCACTGCATGACATCACCTAGAGTATTTATGCCGCTTAATGGCCACATTTGCCATTCAAGTATGTAAACATCTATCTACACACCTGTACTATGCCATTTCAGGACTTTAGTAGGTAAATGTACATGCATTTTGAGGCATTGAGACTTTGAGTCATGATGTCTTTTAGGATTATAGCTCTTTTCTGGATGGGAGGTTTGTGAGATCTCTCAAAGTTGTGATGTATAAATTACATCGACCAGTTCTTTTACTAAAGCAGGCTCTTTCTATTGCAAACCATGTTTGGAGGCAAAACATAGACAGTTTGTGAGAACTGATGTGCTAAATGATGAGAGTTCATATCAGGAAGTCTGAACACTATGATGAGAATACATAGCAGGAAGTCTTAACCCTATGGTGAGAATACAAATCAGGAACTCTCAACCCTCCTGGTAAAATCGCTGCTTGGAGCTTAGATAGTTTCACTCTAGGTTTCCTTCCTGCCCAAAGAAAGGGCCTGATTACAGGTGTGGCGTTCTTTGGACCTCCACCCTCGTGGTGGCTGTCGGACCGCTGTGGTTGTGGCGATCCGACCACCACATTACAAGTTTGGCCGGCAGCCCTGCCAACCTACTGGCATCTCTGCTGGGATCTTCAATCTCGACGGGCTGACGGTAGCGGAGGATGGAATCAGTCAGGGTGGCACTGAAGTCAGCGCCGCCCTGCTGATTACGACGTGGTTCTCCGCAAGCGTTTTCATGGCAGTTCAACAGCCATGAAAAGGATGCTGGAGAACAGGTGCAGGGTGCCACGTGGGACCCTGCATTGCCCATGCACTTGGCATGGGCAGTGCAGGGGTCCCCCTGCCCAGCACCCTTGCAATGCTCACTGTCTGCTGTGCAGTGAGCACTGCAAGGGTGCTGGTGCACCCTGCGGGTGGCAGCATTGCCACTTGCTGGATTACGAGCCGGCGACAATGCTGCTGCCACTTTCCCGCTGGGCTGACAGGTGGAAACCTTAGTTTCTGTCCGTAAGCCCAGCGGGAAAGTTGTAATGGGCCCGGCAGGGAGATGGCCAGTATGGCTCCAGCGTCCCCATCGGAAGTTCGGCAGATGGGCCATCCCATCCGCCGAACTCAAAATCAGGCCTCAGTGTTTGATTCTGATGGATATGATGTTCAATATGTAGCTGAAATTCAGAGTGGTAACTTCCACAGCCAGTCATTTTTCCATGGTGCTTCAATCATTTATGTTACTTGCACCATGCTCCATAATGTGAGTTGTATTGAAGCCCATGTCCTGAAGTCCTTATCTGTTTTGGCTGTAAATTGTCTGGGATCCTATTGCCCAGGCTTCCGTTGACCAGCTCTCTAAGACTTTTTTCCACTGACTAAAAAACCATGTTATTCTGCAGTGTGTCTCATGATGTTCTTGGATATGGGTTTGAGTTCACACTTATTCCAGTTGATCGTACAACCAGAGTATAGCAAGAACTGTATTAGCGAGGTAAAACTGGTATCTATATCCTGAAAGGACTCCAAGATAAATCTCTCTCAATTTACCCTTGCATCGGGTTGTCTTATAGCTGTTTCACCTTGACATAAAAACCTGGTCCTATACCTACACTCTTTTGAATGTCCTAAATAGGAAATCACATTAAACAAGGTCAACTGCTTTTTGACGTCTAGTAATAATATTACTGTATCATCTGGGTCGTCTTCAACCTTCCACAAGATGTATGATAAAAGTCTTAAGTGGTTCCTGGGCGACATATGGGGACTTTGATAATATTTTTATATCGGTGTTAATCAGTGATATCAGTGAAAGTATCAATGAATCTCCACCTGGATTTGTTAACAGTGTCCTTGTACTACTGCCTTCTCATCTCAAGTAGTGCATCTCTTCTGCTTCTTTAGAAACATCATAAAGTACAGATAATATTTGAGATGGGTTAATTCTATAAAACTCCAATGAAAGACAACCATCACAAATATAAGGTTACTAGATCACTTATACATGGTTAGTTGACTTTCTCTCAGCCTACATTGTGCTGCAAGATGTTGACCTGCTTTTTACCTTATTTAAAGTGCCACCATTATGAGCAGGTTGTGTATAGTCCGCTTTAATGGTTAATGGTGTGTTTAAGTCCATTTTTGTGTGTTTTAAAACCCTTCCTAAATCTGGAGGTGGGTGTGTTCTGTAGTCAGTAGTTCATTTTCTGATTTTGCATTCCAGGGTGATCTGCTCTTGTCTAAATGGGTGTGTTTGTGTTGTAGCATTCTTTATCATGTTATCCATCATGGAGCTTTCACTGCAACGCACAATGATTGTAGGAATATTAATGAAGTATTGTTTATGGCAAGATAAGTGCTTAAATAATCCCTTATTTTTGCTTATTCTTCTAGGAGCTTGCATTTTCTGTATTCATCTACCAACGATTAGTTGCTAGGAAAACAGGGCCCAGTTCAAGTGTTATTGGAATAGGGCAATTGTCAGAAATCCCACATTCCAGTATTGATCAGTCGGTCAGTGACTACAGAGTGGACCTAGATATGAAGAAATAATCAATTCTAGAGCCCGTGCTGTGCACACAGGACATAAACAGGTCTGATTATGTGTCTTCCTCTATCATTCTAGATGCATCTTTTAATGCATCTACAAAGACAAATGGAGATATTGTGTGAGAAGCATTTTCATTAGTTTGTTTTAAGCAGTATCAAGCGTATAGCGTAGGTCTGGTCTTGTCTCTTTCTCTAACATGATGCTTGTGTCCAGACTGGTTCTGATCCCAACATCCTGACCTGAAAATCCCCCAGTTTTCACTTTATCTGTTCAATTAGCTCTGTTTTGCCCTATTACATCTAGCAAGTAACCCTTTGTTTTCCAACTTCACAGAACAATTATTTTATTGCCCAGCTGCCACAAATCTAGACCAACCCTGTCATTAACCTGCACTTTCCAACTCAACTGTTGCATAGCCTTTTTTCTCCTGCTGTCCAGCCATCCCTGGGGCCACTTGATGCCAGTATTCGCCTTTCTAGAGCAAACCCATGTGGAGAACATAGGGCTTCAGCATTGCTGACTTGTCATCCTTGTAGGAAAGTGCCACTGTTGGCATGGTTATCCCACACACTTTTTGCCTAGTGTTGATGTCAACTTTGATTGAAAGTGTGCTGGGATCCTGTTAATCAGGCCCCAGCACCAGTGTATTTTCCCATAATCGGTACATTTATTTCCACAATTGGCACACTCTTGGCACACAGTTAAGTCTCTTGTAAAAGGTACCCATGGTACCAAGGGCCCTGTGGCCAGGGAAGGTCCCCAAGGGCTGCAGTATGTATTATGCCACCCTAGGGGGGCCCTCACCTAGCATATGTTCGCTGCCTTGGCAGCTTGTGTATACTGGTGGGGAGAAAAAGGCAAATTCGACATGGCACCGCTCTCAAGGTGCCATGCCCACAAATCTCTGCCTGTGGCGAAGGTAAGACACCCCTCTAGCAGTCCTCACAGCCACAGGTGAGGGCATAGCTGCATGAGCAATATGCCCTACAGTGTCTAAGTCCATTCTTAGACATTGTAAATGCAGTGTAGCCATATTGAGTATATGGTCTGGGAGTTTGTTAGTACGAACTCCCCAACTCCATAACGGCTTCACTGAATACTAGGAGGTTTCATATCAAACCTGTCGGCACAATAAACCCCCACTGATTCCAGTGTGGGATTTATTGAAAAAAGCACCCAAAGGGTATCTTAGAGATGCCCCCTGTATGTTAGCCAAACTGCTAGTGCACAACTGACCAGTCTGTGCTAACCTGCCACTTTAAGACAAGTTTCTGACCACATGAGGTGAAAGCCTTTGTGCTCTCCGTGTTCAGAAACAAAGCCTGTCCTGTATGGAGGTGCTTCACACCTCCCCCCTACAGGAACTGTAACACCTGGCGGTGAGCCTCAAAGGCTCAAGCCTTGGATTACAGTGCCCCAGGGCACTCCAGCTAGTGGATTTGCTCGTCCCCCCGGACAGAGCCCCACTTTTGGCGGCAAGTCCAGTGGGAAAATTAGGGAAAACAGGGAGGAGTGACCACCCGAGCCAGGACCACCCCTAAGTTGTCTAGAGCTTGAATCCTCCATCTTGGTTTAGAGGACAGGGACCAATAGGATTAAGGTTGTGCCCCTCTCCCCAAAGAGAGTGGGCACAAGGAAGGTGTAGTCACCCTCAGGAACAGTAGCCATTGGCTACTGACCCCTTAAACACCCCTAAATCTAGAATTTAAGGGCCTCCCTGAACCCAGCTCACCAGATCCCTGGTAACCTGACAAGAAGAAGAAGAAGGACTGCAAAGCTGAAAACCCATGAAATGAAGAAGGAATATGACAACTCACTTGTCCTCAGCCCTACTGGGCTGTATCCTGCTTCAAAGAACCTGCATAAGAACACTGACGCATCCAGCTGGACCAGCGACCTCTGCCAAGCTCCGGAGGACTGCCCTGTACCCAAAAGGACCAAGAATGTCCAGGGACAGCGGCCCAGTCCACGAAGAAAACAACAACCAAGGACTCCAGCCTCACTCCAAATGCGTGAGTATTGACCACTCTGCACCCCACACCTACGGCCCGTGTCCAGGTGGCCCAACCAGCTAGAGAGGATCTCCAGATGATTCTGAGCAAGTGCCCACCCTGGGTTCACCTCTCCACCCCTTCACCACGACGCCTGCAGAGGGAATCCTAAGGACCCCTCTGATCGTGAAAGCTCTGGACGAAGATATCTGACGCCTAAAGACTCACTGCACCCACAGCCGGCAGGCCTTGGAGAACCGGACTTCCGGTACAGCCTCCCTACTCCCTGTCTAGCCTGTGGTATGTCCAAGTCGACCCCCCCGGACCTCGCCGGTAGCATATGAGTGACCCCTGGGGTCCCCTCGTAGAGACTCATTGGAAACCTGATGCCTTGTTTGAACCCTGCATCCGGCCGCCCCAGTGCAGCTGAGGGTGTCTACAAATGGCCTCCCCAATGCTCCTCTAAACCCCCACGTCTGTCATCCAAAGTCGCGGGTACTTAACTGCAGGCAGGCCTAATTCCCGGTGCCCCCAGTCTTCATAGGAACCCATGTTAATTTTGCCCCAACTTTGACCTCTGCCCCCGGCCGGCCTGTGTTGCTGGTAATGGGTGTTTGCGGTTAACTTGAACCCCAACCTGTGGACTTCCTAACCCCCAGAGAATGGAACTGTAAGTCAAGTACTTACCTGTAAATCGTACTAACTTTTTTTGCCCCCAGGAACTGTTTCTGAAAATTACAGTTTCAAAAACTGTATAACTTATTGATTTCAAACAAAGCACTATTGATATATGTGTGAAATAGAAATCTATTGACATACTTACCTGCAACTTGAATCTTGTAGTTCTAGAAATAAATTAAGAAAATATATTTTTGCTATATAAAAACCATTGGTCTAGAGTTAAGTCATTGAGTGTGTGCTTCTTTTATTGTTTGTGTGTGTACAACAAATGCTTTGCAATACCCTCTGTTAACCTAACTGCTCGACCACACTACCATAAATGAGAGCATTAGTATTATCTTCTTTAGCCTCTGTTAAACCTCTGGGTACCCCATGGACTCTGTGCACACTATATCCCATTTTTGATATAGTATATACAGAGCCAGCTTCCTACAATCCAAAAATGTGCCTGGCTCTAAATGACACATTCTTCCTCAGACACAACAGAACCGATTTCCACTGCAGCCTCTGCATTCAGTGATCCATGGCTGTCAGTGTGTTTATTATGCTGACCTTTAGCTCACTGTTAACAGCAAATTAGGTCTCTTTTCTGACTAAATCATCCCCAACAATTTTCATCTCCAGTACCACCAGAAATATTTCCAAGAATACTATTCTGTGTTTTGGTGCCTTACCTTAATCAATCAATCAATCAATCACTGCATTTGTAAAGCGCGCTACATACCCGCGAGGGTCTCAAGGCGCTGGGGAGGGGGGGTGCATTCCTCAGCACATCACTTACTATGCGGGTAGCATTTTAAGCCTCCTGCTGTATTTCTGTTCTCCTTGTTACAAGCTCATCAGGTAGCCACATTAGCACTCACTTCCCAAAACATCTGTCATCTACCAATATCAGTCCACAACCTCTCTGCCACTCTGATTCTGTGCTAGAACACCTTGATGGAAACCAAGGTCTGTCTGCAAAATGTCCATCCGGTGCCACCACCCGACATGGAAAGATGAAGTACCCCAAGACTGGCTTTCTTTCTCAATGTGCATCTTGTTTTACCCATCACTACATTCACCGCTTCTCTGTTAGTGCGGTACATGCTCAGTCGTTACCCACCTCTTTGTAGCCCATTCTAAGACCATGTATAATGTCTCAAACGGTGTTTGGACAAAATATTGGCAAACAATATTGAGTTACATAAATATCTATTTTTTACACTGTGACATATATATTGTGATGCAAAAATATTATTGACATTAATATCAATTTTCACGCAAGTAACATCGTCTGCAATAATATCTTTGTCCTTAATATCAATTACAATAATATGGCGGTAACAAATATTGTTTTTTAATTATCTTTATGTGTTTTAGTCATATTTTAATTGTATATGTTGTAAATTGTTTGTATAATTATTGTTATTTTTTTAAAATATAGTTTGAAATTTTAAGTTAATTTATTTTATGTAATGGTTAGTAGCAATATATAGTGTCATAGCGGGTTGTGAGGTGTTCAGGGGTATATGGTAGGAGGTTAATTAAGTATTACTTCCTTATTAATTCATTAATACGTTTTATAAAAGTATTTAATTGAATTATAATTATGCAAATTGTTTAATAATTATATTGTTTATATCATGTATTAGTAGTGGGTTGTGAGGTTTTCGGGAGTATGAGGTGGAACTTCATTATTAATTAATTATTAATTAATTTGTATTAAAATATTTAATTGAATTATAATTATCCAAATTCTTTAATATGCTATATATTAGTTGCAGGCTGTTGGGTTTGTAGGGTTATAGGGTGGAAAGCTAATTAAGTATTCATTGTTAATTATGGATTAATTAATTATTAAATATTATTGTTTATTAGAATATTCAATTGAATTATAAATATGCAAGTTGTTACTTAAATAATTGTATTTTTATGTCAGATATTATTTATGGGTTGTTGGGTGAATATTAATTAGATATTAATTTAACAATATTTTTTAATAGATTATTAAATGTTAATTTAGTAATTTTTTATTTTATATTTTAGGTGCGTGTTGTTTTGTTTGTAGGTGTATAGGGTGGGCAGTCAATTAAGTAAGAATTACTTACTAATTAATTTTTATTAAAATATTTAATTGATTTATAATTATGTATTTTTTCAATATTTATATTTTCAATGTTGTATAATAGTTGTAGGTTGTTGTGTAGGTAGGATCATAGGAAGGTATTTAAGTAATAATTATCACTTAATTATTCGTGTGGTAATAAATAGTTTTTATTTATGAATATGTTAATCTTGTTAGACTTTATATGTGGGAATTTAATTAAATATTCAACTAATAACAATTTTTTGTTGATTTAAAAAAACGTACTAATTATGTAAAATTTTTAAATCTTGTTTAGAATTATATATATATATAGTTTGTATATTAAGTTATTAAATTATGTCATGTGTTTTAACTGAACAAAATTCTTCTTTCCAATGCTTTCCCTTCTGTTGCATAGACTGGAGTGGGAGTTGTTAATTAGGGATTAATTAATTATTTATTAAATATTAATGTTTATTCGAATATTTAATTGAATTATAAATATGCAAGTTGTTACTTAAATAATTGTAATTTTATGTCAGATATTATTTATGGGTTTTGGGGTGAATATTAATTAAATATTAATTTAACAATCTTTTTTATAGAATATTAAATGTTAATTTAGTATTTTTGTTTTATTATTTTATATTTTAGATGTGTGTTGTTTCGTTTGTAGGTGTATAGGGTGGGCAGTCAATTGAGTAATAACTACTTACTAATTAATCATTATTAAAATATTTAATTGATTTATTATTATGTATTTTTTCCATATTTATATTTTCAATGTATATTAGTTGTAGGTTGTTGTGCAGGTTGGATCATAGGAAGGTATTTAAGTAATAATTATCATTTAATTATTCGTTTGGTAATAAATCGTTTTTATTTATGAATATGTTTATCTTGTTAGACTTTATATGTGGGAATTTAATTAAATATTCAACTAAGTGGGTGGACAACTGGGGGGGGCAATACTGGAATCCCTACCGGTGTAGACCCAGAAACTATACACATATACTGTACTACTTTCCCACAGCATATACATCTTAATTCCATACTGTGCCCTCTTGCTAAGAATGTACTTCTTAAAAACAAAACACCCCTTGAACAGGACCAAAAACTCACCAACATATATTTCTTTCCCTGGAACATAGACCTCTGAAAACCGATCTACAAAATGATCAAGGACAGGCCTAATCATAAAAAGATGGTCACAATCAGGGTGATCTCGTGGCAAGGCTAAAGCATTGTCACCAAAATGCAGCATCCGAAGAAGCAAATACCGATTACGAGTCATGGTTGCAAGAAATATAGCCGTTGCCATCAAGGGACTAGTAGACCAATAAGAAGCCAGTGACGGCTTCCTAATCAACCCCCTCAAAAAAGTCAAACCCAGGAACTTTTTCAACTCTTTCAGATTTGTGGGAATCCACTGGGTAGCTCTAGACTGAGGCCTAAGTCTGGCAGCATTGTCCCTCAAATACTGCTCTGCATACAAATTAGTCTCCTCAACAATCTCTTTCAAAAATAGATCGTCCATAAACAACTCAAAGAAATTGACAGACAAAAAGTTTTCCGTATTCACTCTACACCCTGGGAGACAAGTAAGGGCAGGCAACTATGGCTGCTCCACGTTTGGGACAACCCAGGTGTCAGGTCTTACAGTGGGAAACCTTTCAGCCCCAGGCTGCTGCATTATTGGTACATCAGTCCTCTAAAACAGGCCCTTCATCTGGACTGAGAGTGGCTTCCTCATCAGAAGATTCCTCTCAGACAGAAAACTCACTGCCAGAATTTCGTACTTCCGCCTCAGATGCAGAGTCAGTTTCATAATCATGATCCGAAGGCGACTCAAAAAGCATGCCAACAACCTGCTGAGCGGTCACTCTGCGGCTAGCCATGAGCCATGAAGTGTAACTTGACAAACGCGCCAACAACAACCAGCACTGTCTAAAATAAGTAATAAACAAAGTGTGGCTTTATCACAAAGAGTTATGTACTCAAAAACTATGCCACTCACTTACCTCAGAAAGCTAGACCCACGAGCAACTACTCTGCACAGACACAGCAATCACCAATGATATCCCACTAAAAAGAAAAAAGAAAAGCAAATTAGACATAAGACAACACAAATATCATTGTGCACAAATGTAAGGACAATTTCACACACAATCCTGCATTTAGTACACCACCTACAAACATGTCATTCATGCATGGCTCCTTTGAAGTAAAACATTTTTACTTATCTAAAACATGCAACTATGCAAACCACAGGTAAACCACTGCCAAAACCACAAGGAGCCACAGCAAAGGAAGCAAAAGCTTTAAACTAGAACAAAAAGGAGAAATAAACTGTTATAATAACAAATGCAAATATTTCGCCAGTTGACAAACACTCCGCCACCAAGTATTTAGAACTTTTCCCTGGTGCCTAAGTGGATTCTGCCACCCGTGGGGGCATATGGGCCTATTTGTTGTAGTGTAGAAATGGCCAACAGATCTGTGCCCCTTTGGGGGGCATCCCTTGCCAAAGGGGGTGTCCCTAAACACATAAAAACAAAGGAAAAATTAACCCTGGTGTCTTGGTGGCTTTTGCCCCCCTTGGGGGCAGATGGGCCTAAAAAAACAGGCTGATCTGCCCCCAAGGGGGGGGGGAGGGGCAGAAATGGCCATCAGTAATGTGCCGCGTCTGGGTGTCGACCCTTGCCAAAGGGGCTGCCCCCCACACAAAACACACACAAGATCCCTGGTGCCTAAGTAGATGGCCCTGCAGAAAATAGGCCAACCTGCCCCCATGGGTGGCAAAAATGGTCAACAGTTGTATGCCCCTCTTGGGGGGCGACCCATGCAAAATCTAACCCATTGAGACATGCAAGGGTGCTACTATCATTCAATCAAAGTATATTGAGACACCTCCAAAAATCTGCACTGTGTAGAGTTCAGAATATTCCACAAACAGCCAATTTGCCTTTGAAACTAAAAATGAAAGCACTAGCTTTTGCCCCTGTCACAGAGGTAGCCAACCATTTCAATTTATATGTGATCCCCTACTAGGCAGAGTTTCTTCTACTGAATTTAGCCCTCCCAAAGCATGTCAAGTGCTCAAAACATTATTTGACAATACCAAATTTGGTGATATGATGCTTGCGTTTTCCAACACAAGACTTTCCTTTTATCTATACTCCTCATAATTTATATTCAAAAATTGATTATTTATTATCTTGCGCCCTCGCCATGCGCTGCTAAATATCCCCAGATATTACATCACTCATGACATTTTGATAGCATCATTGATAATATCACTGTAACATTTGCAGTAAATTTATTGATGAGAAAAGTGTGCACGGCAGGGGCACGAGTTATAGTTATCTTAGGGCACGAGTTACCGTCACTTGCGGTAACCATAACTCTAAATACTAAATTTCTATGGTTTTGTGTGAGTAAATCCAGCATCTATAACGTCCCTGTAACCTTTGTTTTTAAGTGAATTTCTATATTTTTTCAATTCTATTTCCTAACTCTAACACCCCTGTTTTTCAGTGTATATATAATATATGTGTGTGTGTATATATATATATATAGAGAGAGAGAGAGAGAGGGGGGGGGGGAACATATATATATATATATATATATATTTAATTTCAACTCACAACCCAAATAGCCAGCCTAAACCCGTACCCACTCTAAACCCTAAACAATACCAAGCCATCCAAAAACCGACCCTCACCCTAAACCCTAAAAAAATCCCTTTACATCAAAAAAACCATATCCACCCTGAACCATAAAGGACTGCTTGTCACCCAAAAAACACGTACCCATTCTAAACCCAAGAAAATCCTTTGACATCCTAAAGCCCATACCCACCTTAAACCCTAAAAAATCCCTTGACACCCAAAAACCCATATCCATCCTAAACACCCAAAAAATCCCTTGCTACCCAAAAACCCAACCTCACCCTAAACCCTAAAATTACCCATGCCACTTAAAAATCTATACCCACCCTAAACCCTAAAATTGCCCTTGCCATCCAAAAACCCATACCCACCCTGATCCCTAAAATAACCCTTGCCACCCAAACCCACCCTAAACCCTAAAATTACCCTTGCCGTCTAAAAACCCACACCGACCCTAACCCTAAAGAACTGCTTGTCACCCAAAATCCCATAACCACGAAAAACCCTAAAATTTCCCTGGCCACCAAGAAACCCATACCGACCTTACACCCCAAAATTACCCTTGCTATCCAAAAACACATACTCACCCTGAACCCTAAAAAGCTAAAAAAATCCCTTGCTATCTAAAAACCCAAACCCATCCTAAATCCATAAAATCCCTTACCACCCAAAAACCCATACCCACCATAAATCCTAACGCCAATACCACTGAAAAACCCATACCCAACCTAAACCCTAAGATTACCCTTGGCACTCAAAAACCCATACCTACCATTAACCCCTAAAAAAATCCCTTGCTACCTAAAAACCCAACTCCAGCCTAAACCATAAAGTTACCCTTGCTACCCACAAACTCTTACACTACCTAAACCCTAAATAATCCCTTGCAACCCAAAAACCCATACCCACCCTAAAAAAAATCCATTGCCACCCAAAAACCCATACCCGCCCTAAACCCTAAAAAATCCCTTGTAATCCAAAAACCCATACACGCCCTGTACCCTAAAAAGCCAGCCTTTTACTATATATTATGTTATAGTTAGGACCATGTTTCAATTGAAAAATCATTTTGTACTTGCCTATACCTTTAGCACCATTTGAGGAATCTTCATGAAATTTTCCAAAAAAAAGTGTTCCAGAGAATCCTGTTGTACTTTGGAAGCTCCAGGGTGATCTGTCAAGCGGGGGCTGAGAAAAAGAGAGGGTCAAAAAATGTGTGTTTCCCATTATAATTCCAATAGGGACTTTAGACAAGACTACAACCTGAACCACTGAACAGAATTACACCCTATATGGCAGAAAGGGACCTCTTTGTCCAAAAACAGTGCTTTTTAGTGTAAATCCATTCAGTAATTTTTGAGATATTAAAAGAAAAAGAAATATAGATATATAGAAGCACAAAGTTTTTTTTAATAATAAAGAGCACATGCAGGGAAACTGAGAGCTCTAATTGGCTGCGAACACTTCAACCAGGAAGTGTTGCCAGCCATCTTGGAGCTCGAGTTCAGCCAAGTCCCACAAAAAAAGATAAAAAAATAAAAGGGAGCAGGGTAGGGACACTCTGGCCGCTTAGCTCTGGTGGTGGTGTCCCAGAGAGACCCCACCAGCGCAAAAAAACATTCGTTTTTTACATTTTCACTGCAAGTCACAGCAGATCTTCAGATCTGGCAAAAATGTTTTTAAAAAAACAAGCACATGCACCTGCACTTGTTTTATTGGAGCCCCCGCATGGGCCAGGTCCCGGGGATCTGAAATAAAGGACATTTTTATGCTTTGACAGCCCCTGCCAAGTCAGGTCAAATACTTTTTTTGCTGCAAGTGGGAGCTGTCAAACAGCTCCTGTTTGCAGAAAGGGGAGTTTTCATCTTTTTCTTTGCATGCACATTTGCGTTCAGGGAAACAGATAAAAGTATTGTTCACACACGCAGGAAGCTGCTATTTAAAGAATGAGTGGATCCGGCTAGGACTACATGGTCTTCAGGCTCCACCCGTGGTCCTAGCACTCTCTCTCTCTTCTACCCATAATAGGATGGAAGAGAGCGATTATTATTATAATGGTCTCTCCATACAATGACATCAAAGAGTCAGACTAGCAAAATGTTTGGGATGAGTGTTAAAATTACATTTGAATGCAGAGCACAACAGAGTTACATTTGGCATAATGGTCAAGGTCATGTGCTGTCACTCAGTAGCTAAAAGTTCAAATCCTAGTATTCCTTGGCTTTGTTTATTTACTGGTGTTCTGACTGTTAAAGCTTCCTAGTGATGGAACATGGTATGTCTGAAAGCATCACAGTAATGAGTCACCTATGGCCTAAAGGTTGTCATAGAATCTCACACTGAAAGATGAGGGTACTACTTTGAGTGCGTCTGTGGTCATTTTCCTCTTTAATTTCTTTTAAAGTTTAAGGTTCATACTGAAAGGTGATTTCACTCTTTTTTATTGACAAATACATTTTTCTTTTCAATTTTCTTCTCAGATATCTCATTTTAAGTGTATAATTCATCAAAGCCTAACAAACTCTCTCTCTTTCTCTCTCAATTTCTCTTTTAATATGTTTCTCCCACTCACACACCCACTCAGACCCTTACACATCCACGACAGAGTCACTCAAATACTAAAACACCCACTCAGACACTGATCCACCTACTCGCAGACCCACTCAGATGCTGAGGCACCCTCTCACAGACCCACTCAAACCATCACACATCCTCTCGCAGACCCACTCAGTCCCTCACACACCCACTCAGACCCTCATATACATACTCACAGACCGACTCATACACTCATGCACCCACTCACAGACCCACTCAGACACTGACGCACCCACTTACATACTGACTCAGACCCTCATATACCCACTTACAGACCCACTCAGACACTAACACACATGCTCACAGACCCACTCAGAACATCACACATCCACTCACAAAACCACTCAGACCCTCACACACCCATTCCCACACCCAGGCAGACTCTCTCACACCCAGAGACACCCTCTCACATCTATTCTCAAACCCCAGAGAGTCAGAGCCTTCAGCCTTGCGTGGAGTTAGGTGGTTATAGGGGGTTGACTGCAGGGCCTAGACTGCGGCCAGGACCTGCGGCCAACCACTACCATGCACAGCTGAAGGCCATGCACGAAAGTGGCTGGATTCATGTATAGAAATTCACTGAAAAAAACAGAGGTTAAAGGGACCATATAGTTAGGAAATGGAATTCATAAAACCATTAAAAAAACACTTAAACTATAATTCACAACCTAAGGTAACTATAACTGGTGCCCTCACCATGCACTGCTAATTACCTCATATATGACAGCACTCATGGCATCTTTTATAACATCAATGATAATATCACTGTAACATCTGCTGTAACGTTATTTCTAAAACAACTGTGCATGTAGGGGGTGTGAGTTATAGTTAACTTTGGGCAGGAGTTATAGTTACTTGAAATAACTCTGCAAAAACAACAAGTGATGGACGGAATGCTGAACATTGTCAAACATTCACCCCCAGTCACAGATCTGGGTTTAATCCATCGTTTTTTTGCTGCCCATGCCATTCCAGTTTGGACCCAGCCATATGCAAATCAGTCTTGACCCTGTTCCCCATGGGAACAGTCCAGCCCGAACTGCTAGGCCAGGTCTTCCCTGGACTGGAAACAAGCATCCTGGGACCGGTTTCGGGGTTTCACCCCTCATCAGCCAGGCTAGCTTGAATCCAGTGGCATGGGAAGTACGGGACCCACGTCTGGGCATACCCTTCCCACTTAGGGCGACAAATGCAAAAACAACAAGTGATGGACGGAATGCTGAACATTGTCAAACATTCACCCCCAGTCACAGATCTGGGTTTAATCCATCGTTTTTTTGCTGCCCATGCCATCCCAGTTTGGACCCAGCCATATGCAAATCAGTCTTGACCCTGTTCCCCATGGGAACAGTCCAGCCCGAACTGCTAGGCCAGGTCTTCCCTGGACTGGAAACAAGCATCCTGGGACCGGTTTCGGGGTTTCACCCCTCATCAGCCAGGCTACCTTGAATCCAGTGGCATGGGAAGCACGGGACCCACGTCTGGGCATACCCTTCCCACTTAGGGCGACAAATGCAAAAACAACAAGTGATGGACGGAATGCTGAACATTGTCAAACATTCACCCCCAGTCACAGATCTGGGTTTAATACATCATTTTTTTGCTGCCCATGCCATTCCAGTTTGGACCCAGCCATATGCAAATCAGTCTTGACCCTGTTCCCCATGGGAACAGTCCAGCCCGAACTGCTAGGCCAGGTCTTCCCTGGACTGGAAACGAGCATCCTGGGACCGGTTTCGGGGTTTCACCCCTCATCAGCCAGGCTAGCTTGAATCCAGTGGCATGGGAAGCACGGGACCCACGTCTGGGCATACCCTTCCCACTTAGGGCGACAAATGCAAAAACAACAAGTGATGGACGGAATGCTGAACATTGTCAAACATTCACCCCCAGTCACAGATCTGGGTTTAATCCATCGTTTTTTTGCTGCCCATGCCATTCCAGTTTGGACCCAGCCATATGCAAATCAGTCTTGACCCTGTTCCCCATGGGAACAGTCCAGCCCGAACTGCTAGGCCAGGTCTTCCCTGGACTGGAAACAAGCATCCTGGGACCGGTTTCGGGGTTTCACCCCTCATCAGTCAGGCTAGCTTGAATCCAGTGGCATGGGAAGCACGGGACCCACGTCTGGGCATACCCTTCCCACTTAGGGCGACAAATGCAAAAACAACAAGTGATGGACGGAATGCTGAACATTGTCAAACATTCACCCCCAGTCACAGATCTGGGTTTAATCCATCGTTTTTTTGCTGCCCATGCCATTCCAGTTTGGACCCAGCCATATGCAAATCAGTCTTGACCCTGTTCCCCATGGGAACAGTCCAGCCTGAACTGCTAGGCCAGGTCTTCCCTGGACTAGAAACAAGCATCCTGGGACCGGTTTCGGGGTTTCACCCCTCATCAGCCAGGCTAGCTTGAATCCAGTGGCATGGGAAGCACGGGACCCACGTCTGGGCATACCCTTCCCACTTAGGGCAACAAATGCAAAAACAACAAGTGATGGACGGAATGCTGAACATTGTCAAACATTCACCCCCAGTCACAGATCTGGGTTTAATCCATCGTTTTTTTGCTGCCCATGCCATTCCAGTTTGGACCCAGCCATAAGCAAATAAGTCTTGACCCTGTTCCCCATGGGAACAGTCCAGCCCGAACTGCTAGGCCAGGTCTTCCCTGGACTGGAAACAAGCATCCTGGGACCGGTTTCGGGGTTTCACCCCTCATCAGCCAGGCTAGCTTGAATCCAGTGGCATGGGAAGCACGGGACCCACGTCTGGGCATACCCTTCCCACTTAGGGCGACAAATGCAAAAACAACAAGTGATGGACGGAATGCTGAACATTGTCAAACATTCACCCCCAGTCACAGATCTGGGTTTAATCCATCGTTTTTTTGCTGCCCATGCCATTCCAGTTTGGACCCAGCCATATGCAAATCAGTCTTGGGGTGGCATGGTGAGCAAAAGAACGATGGATTAAACCCAGATCTTGGACTGGGGGTGAGTGTCTGACAATGTTCAGCATTCCGTCCATCACTTGTTGTTTTTGCTTTGTCGCCCTAAGTGGGAAGGGTATGCCCAGACGTGGGTCCCGTGCTTCCCATGCCACTGGATTCAAGCTAGCCTGGCTGATGAGGGGTGAAACCCCGAAACCGGTCCCAGGATGCTTGTTTCTGGTCCAGTGAGGACCTGGCTTGGCAGTTCGGGCTGGACTGTTCCCATGAGGAACAGGGTCAAGACTGATTTGCATATGGCTGGGTCCAAACTGGGGTGGCATGGTGAGCAAAAGAACGATGGATTAAACCCAGATCTTGGACTGGGGGTGAGTGTCTGACAATGTTCAGTATTCCGTCCATCACTTGTTGTTTTTGCTTTGTCGCCCTAAGTGGGAAGGGTATGCCCAGACGTGGGTCCCGTGCTTCCCATGCCACTGGATTCAAGCTAGCCTGGCTGATGAGGGGTGAAACCCCGAAACCGGTCCCAGGATGCTTGTTTCTGGTCCAGTGAGGACCTGGCTTGGCAGTTCGGGCTGGACTGTTCCCATGAGGAACAGGGTCAAGACTGATTTGCATATGGCTGGGTCCAAACTGGGGTGGCATGGTGAGCAAAAGAACAATGGATTAAACCCAGATCTTGGACTGGGGGTGAGTGTCTGACAATGTTCAGCATTCCGTCCATCACTTGTTGTTTTTACTTGAAATAACTCTACCTTTGGGCATGAGTTATAGTTACTTGAAATAACTCTAACTATAATTGGTGAATTTCTAATGTTTTGATCGAGTAAATTCAGAACCTACCTATAATGTCCCTGTAACCTTTGTTTTTCTAAGTAAATATAAATATAAACTTAATACTTATCTGCATTTACTAGCAAAATCTTTACTACGCATAAGCCTTTACCATTCATGCCTATACAAAAATTTTTGTTGTAAAGGCATGGGTGGTAAAGGCATAGTCGTCATAAAATCCTACTGTCACCAGAAGCTCCTTCCTCTGGATCTGCTGGAAGATTGCTTATTGCACCTCCAGCTCAGATGCTATTTTAGCACTGTGCCCCTTATTCCGAGTTTGGCAGGTGTCGGAGGCTGCCCGCCAAACTTGCGTGTTCGGAAGACCGTCTTCCTCTCGCTGGCGGGAAACAGAGATTCTGCCCATTGGCCAAGCAGGAAACAGGTCGCAACATCGAGCCGGTGACAATGTTGCGGTGCATCAGGTGCAAAAGCACCTATCGCTCTTTTCACTGTCTGAAATTCACATAGTGAAAAGAGTGACAGGGCTCCCAGGGGGGCCCCCAGAACCCTGTCTTCACCAGCCTTTGCATGGCAGTGCAACCACATGTAAAAGCCGACGGAGACAGGAGTTGTAAACCCCAGGGCAGCGCTGCTTGCACCACTGTCCTGGTGGATTAGGACCACCAGCACCGCCAGACCATCAGCTGGCCTAAAAGTGGCGGTGCAGGCAATCTGACCGTGGTGCTTTCAACATGGTCGCAAAGTAGATTTCGAACTGCCACTTTGGCGGCCGTCCAACTGCCACCATGAGTGTGATGGTCTTAAGACCACCACACTCGTAATGAAGGCCATCCAAAGTTTACTTTCCATCATGAGAAATTCTAATGAAAAAAAGCATTACCCTTAAAACCTCTGCTTATGCAGATGATATTTTACTATTTATTAGCTATCCAGAAACCACCATCGCTAATATTCCCACTCTTATACATAACTAGTCCTTTGTTTTATGGAGTAAGTTAAACATTATTAAAACAAAATTTTTACCTTTTAAATGTCCTTTGTACCAGGATATGCTAAACAATACTGACATTGTTAGAAATGGGGTTTTTGGTTGACAGTCAGGTTACCCCCTGTTCAAGCAAGGACCCTCACTCTAGTCAGGGTAAAAGAGAATCACCCTCAGCTAACCCCTGCTGACCCCCCTTGGTAGCTTGGTAGAGCAGTAGGCTTAACCTCAGAGTGCTAGGTGTAAAGTATTTGTACCAACACACACAGTAACTTAATGAAAACACCACAAAATGACACAACACCAGTTTAGAACAATAGGAAATAGTTATCTAAACAAAACAAGACCAAAACGACAAAAATCCAACATACACAAGTCAAGTTATGAATTTTTAAAGATTAAATTCCCAAAATAGCGCTTAGAAACAAAAATGCTTCGATGAGATGTTACCACAGCGTCGTGACGGAGTCGTTCCCAACAAGCCGACACCAGCGGCACCAGACAAGGAGTCGTGTAGACCCCCAAGTAGAGTACCTTTGGTGAAGAGTGAAAACAAGCCGATGCGCAAAGCCGGGGATCGCGGCGTCTGTGCGAAACGTTGAATCCATGCACTTCGAGCGGCGTCGGTCACGACGTGGTGCGGCGACTTCCACGGAGTCGCGGACTTCAGCGGGGCTGCTGCAGCATCAGGCCTGCGAAGAGCGTCGCGTTCCAGCGAAGATCACGGAGACGGGTGCAGACGGCGTCACCGGATTCAGCAGCGGCGTCGGTCCAGAGCCGTCCGAAGTCGATTTCCTTGGATTTCCACCAGCTTTCCTTTCAAGGGCCCAGGGACTGGATAGGGCACCACTTGTCAGAGCAGGAGTCTCTCCAGAGGCCCCAGGTGCTGGCAGAGAGAAGTCTTTGCTATCCCTGAGACTTCAAACAACAGGAGGCAGGCTCTAACTCAAGCCCTTGGAGATTTCTTCACAAGATGAAGGGCACACAAAGTCCAGTCTTTGCCCTCTTACTCTGGCAGAAGCAGCACTGCAGGAAAGCTCCACAAAGCACAGTCACAGGCAGGACAGGACTTCTTCCTCAGCTATCAGCTCTTCTCCAGGCAGAGGTTCCTCTTGGTTCCAGAAGTGTTTCTAAAGTCTGTAGATTTGGGTGCCCTTCTTATACCCATTTTAGTCTTTGAATCACCTTTCTTCAAAGGGGACTCACACCTACTTGTGAAATCCTGCCTTGCCCAGGCAAGGCCTCAGACACACACCAGGGGGTTGGAGCCGGCATTGTCAGAGGCAGGCAGAGTCCTTTCAGATGAGAGTGACCACTCCACCCCTCCCTCCTAGCAGAGATGGCTAATCAGGAAATGCAGGTTACACCCCAGCTCCCTTTGTGTCACTGTCTGGTGTGAGTTGAAAAACAACCCAACTGCCAAACTGACCCAGACAGGGAATCCACAAACACGGCAGAGTCACAGAATGGTTTATGCAAGAAAATGCTCACTTTCTAAAAGTGGCATTTTCAAACGCACAATCTCAAAATCAACTTTACTAAAAGATGTATTTTTAAATTGTGAGTTCAGGGACCCCAAACTCCACATGTCCATCTACTCTCTGGGGGAATGTACACTTCAATCATATTTAAAGGTAGCCCCCATGTTATCCTATGAGAGAGAAAGGCCTTGCAACAGTGAAAAACGAAGTTGTCAGTATTTCACTGTCAGGACATATAAACCACATTACTATATGTCCTACCTTATCCATACACCGCACCCTGCCCTTGGGGCTACTTAGGGCCTACCTTAGGGGTGCCTTACATGTAAGAAAAGGGAAGGTTTAGGCCTGGCAAGTGGGTACACTTGCCAAGTCGAATTTACAGTGTAAAAATACACACACAGACACTGCAGTGGCAGGTCTGAGATATGATTACAGGGTTACTTGTGTGGGTGGCACAACCAGTGCTGCAGGCCCACTAGTAACATTTGATTTACAAGCCCTGGCACCTCTAGTGCACCTTACTAGGGACTTACTAGTAAATCAAATATGCCAATCATGGATAAACCAATCAACATTACAATTTACACAGAGAACATATGCACTTTATCACTAGTTAGCAGTGGTAAAGTGCTCAGAGCTAAAAAAACAACAGCAACAGGTCAGACAAAATAGGAGGCAGGAGGCAAAAAGATTGGGGATGACCCTGTATAAGCAAAAAAGTCCAACAGACATCATATGACAAAAGGAGAAAATAAAATATTTAGGTATTCAGTTCTCATGCTCTATTAAACAGTCCATTACATTGAACTGTGACTAACTACTTTCTATAATCAGGGATAAAATTCATGATTGGTCTCCCTTATATCTCATGGTGGGGAAACATGGAATCTATTAAAATCAGTTACTGCGCCTAAAATATTTTCTAAGTTCCTTGTGCCTCTAATACAATTAACCTCTCGTATTTTTACAAAATTAGACATACTTATATCCCAATTTATTTGCAATCACAAACCACCAGTTTATGCTATGCTAAACTCAAAACTGCAAACCTGAAAGATGGCTTTGGCTTACCAGATTTTCATAAGTACCATGAAGTGATCATTTAAAAAAAAGATTAGTTACGTCGTAGGCAGGTAGATCCAACTAATTCAATCCAAATGGCTTAATATTGAACCAGGATTAGTCTCACTCTTTCCTCTACCCGCTTTTTTATTCATTTCTAACTCCAACATTTTAGTAAAATCATTTACCATTCTCAAAGGCACTAAATTAATTGTACGAGATTTTAATTCTTTATTTCGACTACCAAGTTCTGCTTCTACAAAGGTGTCCCTATAGCATAATTTCTTGATAAAAATTGATCACACTATCAAATCTGGCAATCCTGTATTGATGCTAGTTTCTATCCCAGTGATATTCATAATAATGAAGTTTTCATTTCCTTTAGCAGTTATTAATAAATATGAACTTTTATGAAACTCTGTTTTTAATTGTTTTCCAAGCTACTACCTACTATAAAAATCTCAGATTCTGAAGTTTGCATCAATGATTTAGAGGTTCTACGCATGCTGTTTCTATATTTTACAAAACATTACATAACACAACTGATGCCAATTTACTTTCTCTTGGTAATTTTTTTAAATAAAGAGCTCTCCAGAACTTGCACTTTAGATACTTGGAGAATATTATGGCTAGCAAATGTTTCTGGTTGGCTCCCTGTTACCTTATATCAAACTAATACCGTTATCCTATTTAACTGTCTATGGGCCCTTTATAAATGATTTAAAGCCAAACTTTTAGACTCTGCTGTATTGGTATTGTAAAATAGTTGACGGTTTGTTAAGGGACGTAGTATTTGAATGTACAATTATTTCACAATTTTGGAAAGATGTACAGGACAATATTATGAAACTATTCAAAATTTCTGATAGTCTTTCTTAAGACATGCTTATCTGTAAATCTACTTCCTCATCTGCTACCTTATTTGACCCACATAAATGATTTGATTTTATGTTATCTTCTGCTCTCAAATCCTTTACAGCTAATTGGAAAATGCATCTTTATCAGTACATACCTGTCACCCGACTTTGAGCCCATTTATCTCCTGATGGCTTTTCGATTGATTTGAAAGCCAGTTGATGATTATATTTAATTGTATATATAATGTGTAATCTACTTAAAACTATAGATTATTTAATTCTAATCACTTTATTATGTTCTTGTTTGTTTCCTTCATACTTGGTTTTACTTTTATTTTCATGTATAATTTCCTTTAGTATTTAACTTTTCCTGGCACAATATTATTGAATTTGAGTATTTTAATATCTTTATATACTCAATACCATTTCGGTATTATTTCTTGTATTTTTCCTTTCACTTTAAAATTCAATAAAATATTTAGAAGTAACAAAATACATGTATACTTACTATGCTTAACCCCACATCTACTTACTTAGACTTACCTAGTGCTGAGAAAACCAATGCAATGTTTTTACCATGCACTATAATCAGGGTCTCTGGAATTATGTGGCAGGGGATGACCCAAGTATGTGACAATGTGATTAAACTATGGGGGCAAGAAGAGCAATTTAGGTGGCAAAATGCCATTTATGGCAGTATTCCTTCACTATTTTGTCATTTTTAGAATGTTAACACTGTTAGGACAAAGTTTCACTTCATTAATATTAGCTTAATAGCAGAAAACACCAGTCCGAAACTTAAAGACAAACTGCCACTGTGTGAGAACACGTATGACAGGTTTTTTAAAAGTACCTATTGATCGGTTTGAGCTAAAAACAAATGTTTTATTAAGATAAGCGAATGATACAGAAGAGGAAGGATTATGTGGTTAATGTGTCAATACCATAATCAAACAGAAAATTGAGCTGTCACAGAAGAATTGCATAATTCCAGTGGGCCTGAATAGGATGAAAATGGTATACTGCTCGTATACCGTTACAGTACACTGGGGCATATTTACAAGCCCATTAGCGGCACTGGAGCATCACTTTTTGTGATCCTCTGGTGGTGCTGTGCGGTGCGCTATCTTCACAGGGCAGCGCTAAGCCACCTTTTGTGGCTTAATGCCACCTTGTAAATATGGGCCCCTATGTTGCAGTTTTCTGCCGCAGAGGGGAGTGCAATGGGTGTTGCTGTGGGCTTTCCACTGCAATACCCATTGCTTTTGACGCTGCCCCAGATTGACAAAAAATCGTAAATCTGAAGCAGCGCCAAAAACTAACGTCACCCAAAGGGTGGCGTTAGCAAAACTCAACGAGGAAAAATATGTTTATTTCTCCTAGTTTTTGTTCTTTATATTTGAGCTAAATTCTACAGCACACATAGAAAGAGCAAAACGCCATTGTAGATTGTTTATGTGCAAGAAGGGACGCCTTCCTGCACACAATCAGGCCAAGATTTGGGATGGCCTAGCACCTCCTTGTGCCACATTAGTGTAATGTTTTATTACACTAAAGTGGCCAAACGAGGCAAAATTGTGGTGCCAGATTTACAAAGTGAGCAATGCATACATTGCACCACTTTGTAACCCCTTGCTCCACAGTATGCCTTCGCCAGACATAATATATGCAAGGGAGAGCATTTCCCCTTTAGGGGAGCCAAACAAATGGCGCAAAGAAATCTAAAAGTTTTAAAATACAACACACGCATGGTGGCGGTAGGGGGGCGCTAAGGGGCTCAAGGAAGGTGGTGCTGCACAGGGCGCAGTGCCACTTTTCTTAAATCTGCCTCTCATTCCCTTCAGTGCAGACACCCTTGCACTATGGTGGCTACGTTAGCAGCTAAATTTAGAGCTAGGGGTATGGGAAACACAGTGGTGCGCCATTATTTTGTAAATACGGTACATACCTGCATTATCACAGTGACGCAGAGCAGTGATGCCATTTTTGGCGCAGCGCCGTGCTGCACCACTTTCTAGTAAACATGCCCCATTATGCAGAAGTTCTCATGCAAGGTGGCAAAGCATTAGCGATTCACCACGCGTCTCGAAATGGGGTGGTGGGGGGGTAAGCTTATTTCCACCTTAGGCTTGCATGAAATTGCAGTTGTTTTTACAAAGTCACAGGCCTTGCACAGCGCTGACTGTAAGAAAGCAGTCAGTTAGTGCATTGTTTTCAACCATATGTGAGGTAATTCGCTGGTAAAAGCGACAGAAATGTTTTCAGAAATGCCAATTCAGTGTTTGAAAATGCAAAATAGAACAAAAAATATTTTTCAAAGAGCGCAGCTTTAATAAGTGGAACGCTGTGCGATTTCTTCAGAGTTGGCAGAGAGCCACTGACACGAGCAAGCTGCAACCCAAAATTAGAGGCAGGTCTATTTACAATGTGCTGCTATATTTTTGTGGCATTCTGAATTTCTCTTCAGGCTTCTCGGCTGAGTGGCAGCGTCGAGATGCCATAAATCTGCAGTAGGTTGAGTTCACTGGCTCTAACAAATTGTAGGAAAGCTCTAATGTGTGTAACCATTCTCAGACTAAACTGAAAGCTTTAAAAGGCAGGATATTTTTCAGGTGGAATGATTTATTACAAACGTGACATTATCCAGTTAATCACTTTGTTCTTTCATAAGTGTGTACTCTCAGGTGGGCACACCAAGTGGAAGCATGTAAGGAGAGAAAATGAAATATCCTTATTGAACGTATAATAAATGCCAATATTTCTCTTTATATTAAGGTTTTAGGCAGAAATGTAGCCGAGGAAAATGAGTCATAACTGTCTGTTCTGCCAATGTTACATTTATGATACATTTTCCAAAACAAGGAAAGAATTTCTTCAGGCACTGCAGAGAAGTGACATGTTATGTACGAGATATTGAAGTACATCGGTGTAAAGTTTCTTGCTATGCAGTCTGTCCATAACACAGGCCTGTGTTCAGAAGAAAGCTACATTAATGGAAGATGTTTCAATGTTCCTGTCTTAAGGACAAGTCAGGGATGTAACGCTGGTCTGTTCAGCTCCTGCAGCGCGAGGGTGTCCCTACCCCACAGACCCCTCCACCCCAGCCATGTATGTGGCTCCCATTCAAACCCAAATCAATATATTTGTGAGATGCGGGAGGACCGGGGGCAACTCATCACATTATGCAGGGGGTTCCATCATGCTGTGTAACGTCACAGAGAATAATAAGTCAGTGATACCGAAAAAGTATTGGGGTAAGTATATTGTAACAAATGAAAAGACTGTCTTTTCATACAAAAGGGCACTGCCAATCACATTTCTGCTACGATTTAGAAAATTTGAATTGATTGAAATTACTGAATATTCTGATTTGAGCAAGTATGAATAACACTATGGGTCTCATATACAAGGCGCTCGCCCTGCGCCATATTTGCAAGGTGGCATTAAGCTACATTAAGCTACTTTTGAGGCTTTATGCCCCCTGGTAAATATGTCTCCTTTACACACATCATTTAGGTTGAAAAGAACGTGAAAGGAGTATTGCTGAGGGTGTTCCCATTGCATTTTGACGCTGTCCCAGATTTACAACAAATCATAAACATGAGGCAGCATCAAAAACTAGCATGGTGCAATGAGGGTAAATACTTTTATTCCTCCTCGTTATTGCTTTTTCTATGTATGCTGCATTTTGCAAAACACATAGAAAGAACAAAACGCCCTGAATGTTTGTGTACATAAAGAATCAATAAATAATGGTGATTTGCTGCTTCTATGTCTGCCCCCTTCCCCTTTAATAAAAAAAGGCCCGGGGCATGGGGTTCCAAGGGCCTAATAAGTCTTGGGGGGGGAGGCCAGGCCCCCTAAAAAAAAAAAAAGACCTGCGGATTGAGGTCCCCAGGGCTTAATAGAAGTCCCTCATGACATTATGCAACGAGTGTGTTAGCTTGATTTATAGTTTACATAGTGGTGCATAAGCACCATAGTACTTCGCATCCACTTTGGTACAGCCTGTGTCCAGCTAATGGGTGTAAGTGTGTACAAATTTCATGTGCTCCTAATACATCATAGCTGCGTATAGGTATCAAACACGTTATAAATGTTTGCACTGAAGAGTAATCCTGTGTGCAGTTGACAACTTGTGTTCAGCATGCTCCACACATGTTTTTAGGCTCTGTAGAAAACGTTTGCAACAGGGCAAAGAATCTACATGTACCATACTAAGGGCCAGATTTATCATTATAGCAAAACCACTTTGTTGCACTGGGCTGCGCTGCATGAAGTGGAAAGGACAGGAGTCATATTTAACATGATATGGCACATTCCTATCCTTTCCTTGCACAGGTGCTTAATGTGGGTGTTAGAAATGGGGTCTTTGGTTGGCAGTCAGGTTACCCCCTGTCCAAGCAAGGACCTTCACTCTAGTCAGGGTAAAGGAGAATCACACTCAGTTAACCCCCCGCTCACACCCTTGGTAGCTTGGCATGAGCAGGCAGGCTTAACTTCAGAAGAAATGTACAAAGTATTTGTAAGAATGCTGCAGCGCGGAGGAATCCCAGCTATAATCTCAAACCATTTAGTGGATTCCGCACCCTAGGCCAATGGATCGACCTGACATAGATTTGAGGAGATGTCAAGTAGTGTACGTCATAAACATCACATAAACAATTGCAACACAAAAAACTGACAACCTAATATCCACACCAGTGTATTAAAAGGCTTATAAGTTTATTTCCCTATATTACCAATGCTAAAATCACGAAGACTATTCTCAAACACAAAATATACATATAAAGAGTCATCAACGGATGACTAGAATGCCTAATATATCTGAGTTTAATCAAAGCAAGAAGAAAAATCAACTGAAGAGTTTTGACACAAGTCAATAGTATCTGAATCTGCGTCAATGTGATAGAATACATTTACACAAAGGAAACTAACACGTCACTACGTATCATGAGCATGTGTAGAACCGACACTCTCACTAACCTCTAATTAGCATTAACATGTTGGGCTTCATGTAAAAGATTTAGTAACACAAACTTAGGAAGCATACTAACTTGAATTAAGGCAAAAATAATTTGCAGCATTTAATAATCGTTTTGCAGCTGGTACCTGGAAAACAAAAGACACGTAGCAATTCACATTTCATACATTACCAAAATTAATAGTTCAGCAATAGGAACCGCTTAAGCAGGGGGACACCATCAGCCATCGGTAACAGGATACAGGATAGGAGTAATGGTTTAGGCTTTGGACTATAAGATACACTAAACCATCCGCATAGAAAGTGCATAAAGCACAATGGCTATTAGAAACGGAATCACTCTAAGCATAACTCAAAACCGAAGAACTCTAAAACCCCGGAACTTCCCAAGAAGTCCCACAGAAGACAGCAATCCAACGACCAAGAACCAACCCACCAAAACCAGCCCCTAGACAAGAATGTCAGAGTGTTATATTAAAAACCCCAAAGCCCCCCTCGAATTAAGGCAAAAATCATTTGCAGCAATTAGTAACCGTGTTGCAGCTGTTACCTGGAAAACAAAAGACACAGCAATTCGCATTTCTTACAATACCAAAATTATTAGCTCAGCAATAGGAACTGCTTCAGCAGGGGGACACCATCAGCCACCGGTAACAGGATACAGGATAGGAGTAATAGTTTAGGCTTTGGGCTATAAGATACACTGAACCATCTGCATAGAAAGTGCATAAAGCACAATGGCTATAAGAAACTGAATCACTCTAAGCATAACTCAAAACCCAAGAACTCTAAAACCCTAGAACTTCCCAAGAAGTCCCGCAGAAGACAGCAATCCAATGACCAAGAACCAACCCACCAAGACCCAGCATCTAGACAAGAACGTCAGAGTGTTATATTAAAAACCCCGAGGCCCCCCAGTTGGTCAGAACATGGGATTTTAAACATTTAGCCAATCCTAACGTAGACAGATATCTAAAAATTACACATTTCATAGTACACCAAGTTTTGATTTGCTACCGTCCTATTGACGAAAACTCTAGCTAATACATTTTTAACAGTTTCATCTTTCTCTTCCATCTCATCTGTAGATCCATTGTTCCATCTTCGACAAAACCTCATTCACATGAAGAACTCTTTGATACGGTTTCTTTCACTTCCACCCTTGAGGGAAACACACACTTTAGGAACATTTTCTAAACAATAAGGACAGTCAAACTCTAGAAATCTCAACCGTGTAAAGACTACTGCAAAATATCACGAGGGGTAGCTGTTTACACATCTATAAACTATTGAACACATACTTCTTTTTTGAGCAATTAATAATGAAAACCAACTCCTTCTTAACTAAGGTTAGCACTATTTAGAAAACAAAATGGATTATGGTGTCCATTTACAAAAAACACCCGTATTGTTAACATTGTCATTTTAAAAAGTTAAAACCACACAATTAATACATCATGATCAGTACATATTTATTCTAGATTTCAATCAGTAAAATCTCTGCTTCCGCAATCCCTCCTCTGCTGACTAATTATGTTATCACACAAACTCTCAAATACACTTATTTATTTATTTTTCATATTTTAGAATCTCGTTTCTTTTACTTTTTCATAAATTCTACTTTTCCCTGTATTTCTCCCATAAAATCTAGCCATTTAAACATCAAATCTCTTCTGTTTCTTTTCAAATCTTCTCCTCTTTATCAATTTATATATTCTATATAATACCCAAAGTCCAATTGTACAAAACCCAATTATTGAAAATTATTTGTTCAATTTTAATATGATCCCTTTTCCCAAGTTGCCAAACCAATTTCCCACATCTGTAATCCCCTTGGCAGCTTTCTCCAACATAGTAGGTTCAGTAAGTTCTTTGAATTCTTCTTTATTATTTGTTAAATTATTAATCAAGCCTCTAACTAAATTTGAATTGGCCGGTATGTATGAACGACAGTGACTCGGACCAAGCAATTTGTAAACTCTGCCCTCTTTCGCTAAAAGAATGTCTAATGCAAGACGGTTCTGAAGAGCCATAGTTCTTGTAGCAGCCAATTCAGTATCTAGGAGAATAATATCTCTAGAATAACTCGTTAACATGGTATCCACTACTGTAGACAACTTCTGTATCTTTATTGAATTTAGAACTACTTCCACTGAGAGAATTATCGCTCCAAATATGTTACCCACAATGCCAAAAACTGTTTCTTGCTTTTGTCTTGTTTGAACTCTGTTAAACTTAGAAAATTAATTCAAGTCTTCTAACTGATACATTTTCGGAAAGACTATTCTCTAATAACATGTGCCATACCATCCTCAGAAAGACGGTAATAAGCATTTTTCCCACAAATATAGTAAACACCAGGGACTGGTGGATCCTGTCCATTCATCATAAAACTTCATTGACTCTGAAACAAAAACACATGTCTACATTCACTCGTACCCACAAATACTATATCAATACGACTGTGTGGCCTATATACAAAGCTTTCCCACATGCTCAGTATCCAATGTTAATTTTCCCTGTTTAGTAATATCAGTATAAGCATAATCAATCCCAGGTCTAGGATAAATCATTCCCTTATTTATATTAGCCTTGATCTCTCTTCTTCTATCCTCTGTGTTATCTAGGAAGTTATTCTCTACAGGTGTTAGTAAACAGGTTAAATTATTTCTATAGGCGAAAGCAGTACCAAAAGTATGTGTAGGCTCAAAGAAACCCCTCACAAGCACTATGTTATTATCCTTGACTATTTTATTCAAATAACCAATGATAGGCACAAAAGAAAACACTACGTCATGGTTAGAAAAGAAATACTGTATATACTCTTGGTTATAGAAGTGCGTTAATAAAAGACTGCAATTTATTCCATACGTTAAAGGAAGACTGTGATAGCCAATTCCCTCTTCCACAGAAGACAGAACTGCATGCAAACATAACAATCTTTCACGTCCATCACTTTAACATCCTCACGCAGAAAGCAATAGAAAAAATTAGAAGAAAGTTCTTTATCTTCATGTAAGTATTTGACATCTATTCTAAACCTATCTTTAACCAATGATGTAGTAGTAGTCGCCAAAGAATTTTCAGTAAAAAGTGTTTCTGCAACATGGTTGGCTCCTTTCATCTCATAAGCAATCACACCTACAAATAACAATAAACATATTAATACACATGCCACCGCCAAACCAACAGCTAAGCATTTGCAACAACTAATTCTATTTTGTTGATTACTAAAGTTTCTCATGATCTGCAAAGAATCAGCTTAAACAAACATTTTAGAGTAAGCAAAATATGTGACTATGCAGCAAAAAATAAAACAAAACAAAACAAAAATGTTAACATTTTAATAAATTTCATTATTTTCAGTCAGCAAATCCCTCCTAATTTTTGTTTACTTTTTTCCCAAATGTTCATTCACACAGGACAGTTTTCCACGTCAAATCCGATATAGCAGCTTGTCAAATCAGTTTATTAATGCCTCTTTTAGGCATGATTTTTTCCCAAAATCTTTTATCTCAAAATTTTCAGTTTTACACCAACGAAGAACTGCTGTTCTTCATGTGCCAAAATTCAAATTCGGAATGTCTCTGTCAAAACAAAAACTCAAAAATTCTTCTTGCCATTCATTGGTAGTTACATATGCCCATTCTGGACCTGAATATCTCCTGCTAGCAACTTTCTTTCTCTTTGGTCTCTTGCTGTTTTCACCATCTTCTCCGCTAGTATTCTCTCCTTCTTTCAACTCTTTTTCTTCCGGAATTGGCGACACCAAGCCTACTTTCTGGCCTTTTGTTCTTTTTTCTGACCAATTATCACCATTCAGTTGTTTTCTTGTCAGTATTCTCTTCAAAATCAAACTAGAACTTGTACTTGAGCTCCTTTCTTCTTACGTTCCCGCAATCGGTTGAGGAAGAGTCAAATCCACTGGTGCGGGACCTGGTTCAATTCCTTCTCCAATGCGGTCAATCCCTTGTTCAGTCTGGTGTGTCAGACCACCTGCTTCTGAGGATACCCTCCTCTGAGCAGAATTTCTCTCATCTGATCGTCTCTGATCCCTCTGTTTTGAGGACACCCACCTCTGATCAGAACTTCTCCCAAACAGTATTTCCCTTTGTTCTTGCACCGACTGTTCCACTACTCCTCTCATTGATGTTTCACTTTCCTCCAAGTTCCTCTCTCTTTTATCTGTCACAGGAGTAGGTAAGTCATTTCGAACATTCTTCTCTTCCTTGTTCCTGATTTGGAACACTGTCAGTTGCTGGTAATCTCCACAGCTCCTCTTCTTGCTCTGTTGGATTACCTTCTGAGTGTGACTTGCATGCACCCAGTTCGGCAAACCTGCACACTTTACAGCTGTCATTGTTATGGGGATAACTTGATAAGGACCTTTCCACATTGGTTCCAAGCACTACTTCCTCATGGGTTTACGTATGATGACCCAATCCCCAGCTCTCAAATTGTGACCTTGACCTTGAGACTGTTTAATTGTTGTGGCTTCCACCTGATGAGAAAAAGATCGGACTACATCAGACAAGCCTTTGCAATAGTCTAACACCATGTCATCCGTAATATTTACAAGAGCATTTGCAGGAATTGCTGGTAGTCTCATTGCTCTTCCTATCAGGATCTCGTGAGGAGAAAAAACAGTCATCCTGTCAGGAGTACTTCTCATTGACATTAGAACCAAAGGCAAAACATCTGGCCATTTTCAAATTCATTGACGCATACATCTTTGCCAGTCTGGACTTTAGAGTACCATTCATCTGCTGTACAAGTCCTGAAGCTTCTGGGCAGTAACTACAATGTAGCATCTGCTGAATGTTTAAAACTCAACATAGTAATTTTATCACTTCATTGTTGAAGTGGCTTCCTCTATCTGATTCTAAAGAGACCGGGAAACCGAAACGTGAAATCAACTCTCTGAGAAGTAATTTAGCTACTGTAAGGCTATCATTTCTCCTTGTAGGGTAAGCCTCAATCCATGACTAAAAATACACACAATCACCAACACATACTTCAAACTGGCACATGCAGGCATCTCAATAAAATCCATTTGCATCCTTCTGAATGGACCACCAGCCATGCCTATGTGTCCCATAATAACCATTGTCCCTTTACCAATATTCATCTGCTGGCATACAACGCATCTGTGGCAAACTACTTCGGCAACCTGTCTAAATTTTTGATTGAACCAATGCTGTTTAAAACTCCTGATCATTGCATCTCTCCCAATGTGTGCTTGACCATGGTCGTATCTAGCCATTTGTGTCAACAAACTGTTTGGCAGAACCACCTTCCCTTCTGCTGTCACCCAAACATCATCCTCCCTCTGTATGCATTTAAGCTTCACCCAATCGTTATACTCTTCCTTTGGAACATTATTTTGTAAAGCTTTCAGCTCTTCCAAAGTGTCAACAACCTGAATTGTAAAATTGGTATATACCACATTATCATCTTCAGGCATCAATTCCCATTTTCCCTTGAAAGAGATACCATTTAAAGCACAGAATCTTGCAACCTGATCTGCGTAAACATTTCCCAAAGTTACATAATCCTGTCCCCTTTGAGGTGCACTCCATTTCACCACAGCAATGTTTTCAGGTTTCTGAACAGCTTGCAACAATTCATGAATCGGTGAACCAGCCAAAGTTAGGAAACCTCTCTGTGACCAAATTAGGCCAAAATCATGCACTATGCCAAATCCATATAGACTATCTGTATAGATTGTTACTTTCATCTGGTCTGAAATTTAGCATGCTCTAGTAAGAGCCACCAATTCAGCACCTTGAGCAGAAAACACTCCCTGAAGCCATGAAGCTTCCAGTATGCCAGAAATTGTGCATACCTCATATCCTGCTCCCAGTGAACCCACGTTATCTCTCAAGCAGGAACCATCAACAAAGATAATTTGATCATTATCTTCTAGGCAGGTGTCTCTAATATCTGCCCTTGGTTTTGTGAATAATTCTGTAATTTCCAAACAATCAAATTCAGAATCATCCATTTTGTCTGAATCAATTCTTTCAACTGGTAATAAAGTTGCTGGGTTAAGCACTGTACATCTTTTATTAGTTACATTTAGAGCTCCGAAAATCACTGTTTTGTAACGTGTCAACCTCGCATTTGTCAAATATTGTGCCTTTAAACGTGTCAACAAAATCTCTATTGAATGTGGTACCATTACTGTCAGAGGATAACCCATTACAATATTCTCACTTTGAGTTATACTCTGCTCCACTGCTGCAACAGCTTGCAAACATCCCGGTAAGGCTACTGCAACTGGATCCAAAGTAGCTAAAACATATATGCTACTGGGCGATTGACACTGCCACGTGTCTGTGTCAAAAATGACAAAGAACATCCATCTCGTTCATGACAAAACAACAAGAAACTCTTTATGTAATCAGGCACACCTAAGGCGGGAGCTTGACACAAACTCTCTTTGAACTCAGTAAATGCTTTCATACATTCTTCATCCATCTTTGTAGGGTCAGAAACATCTTTATGTGTCAGCCTCTGCAAGGGTCTTGAAACCGCTGAAAAATTTGGAATCTATTGACGACAATAGCCAACGATTCCCAGGAACATCCTCATCTCCTTTTGGGTACCTGGCACCTTCATTTGCACAACTGTCGCTACTCTCTATCTTGAAATTCTCCTGGACCCTTTCTCAATCAAATGACCCAAATACCTCACCTCTTTTTGACAATACTGTAATTTTGCAGGGGGCACCTTGTGACCACTGTCTCCCAGAAAATTCAGCAACGCAATTGTATCCTCCTTACATCCTTCTGTTGTCTTTGATGCAATCAACAAATCATCTATGTACTGCAGCAATGTTGACTGGTAAGGCATTACCACTGACTCCAGGTTCTTCTTCAAAATTTGATTGAAAATCGATGGTGACTCTGAAAAGCCCTGAGGAGTTCTGCACCAACAATAGACTGTAGTCAAGAATTCAAAACAAAAGAGATATCTGCTGTCCTCATGAAGAGGCACCAAGAAGAACTATTGGCATAAATCTAACACCTTAAACCACTCAGCATCAAACAGAAGCTGGAACATGATCACAGCTGGATTTGGCACCACTGGGCAACATTTGACCACAATATCATTGATCTTTCTCAAATCCTGCACATGACAAATCTTTCCACATGGTTTCCTCAAACGGACTACTCAGCGTTTCTTTCAGAACTCCCTGCTCCAGAAACTGTTCTATCAAATGTCTTATACCTTTGATTGCTTCATTTGTCATCAGTTATTGTGCAGTTTGTGGAAAAACCACATTCTCTTTTACTGCAACTTTAACTGGTTGAACTCCTTTATCAACCCAATGTCTTTGCCTGAAAGATCCCAAACTCTAGACTTAACAGTCTTCTGCAAATCAACTGGAAGATCTTTCATCTCAAAGCCTGGAAAGAAACTAATTAATTCAGTCAAATTATTCTCCTCATCTTCTCGTTCATTAAAACTAATCCGAGGAAACTCTTCAGACACTGATTCATTGTTAACAGTAAGTATCAAATCATCATCCTCACTGTTTGTCTCAATCTCAATTCCCCCATTTGACCAGGTAATCGAACACCTTGTTTTACACAACAGGTCTCTACCCAAGAGCGACACTGGACTGGAATTGCAAACAACAAATCTGTGTAAACCCTTAAAATTACCTATTTTCACAATAACTGGTTCTGTAAGAGGATTAGTCAAATGCTTGTTTGCAACTCCTACAATCTGGACCGTTCTTTCCAACAAAAGTAAATTTGGAACCTCTACAGATCTCACCGTTGAGCGTGTAGCTCCTGTATCAACCAGAAAAGAAACTTCATGACCATGCACTTTACCCTTTACATAAGGACCCCTCTGATCCACTTCTAATGATGCTGCCATCACACACTCTTCTTCATCTGAGCTATCCAATGGCCATTCATTGTTTATTTCATCCACACTATGTAAAGGAAATTCATTAATTGTGTTTTTACTTTTGTTCTGCTTCTGATCCGTGACCACCTGCGAAAGCATTACCTGTTGCTGATCCATAGGACCTTGCATCATGTGAATTTGTCTCAGCATATGAATTTGTTGTGCAGGCATAGTGGGGTGGTGGCTACCAACCAGTATGGGCCTGGTTATGCCCCCACCCCAACTGAAGGGGATAACAGTCTTTCAGCTCCCCCCGCACACTAAAACATCTTATCCCACGGAAAGCAAGAAGGCATTTGATTATTTTGGGTTTTGATTTTACATTTGGGTCATGAGAGCTTGGTAACTCTCAAAATCGTCCCACTTAGAATGGCGAGGGCTGCACTTTTTTGACTTTGGGACGCTGCCATGTAGAAAAATTCACAAGACCCAGACACATCTGAAAACTAAAAATCTAGTTGATTCCAGGGTGGTGGGCCTCACATGCACCCCACACCATTTTCCTACCCACAATGCCCTGCAGACCTCCAACTTTGCTGGAAATCACACATTTTCCCCAAATTTTTGTGATGGAACCTTCCGGAATCTGCAGGAATCCACAAAATTCCTACCACCCAACATTGTCCCATCTATACCGATAAACGTTCTGCTGCACTTGTCAGCCTAATTTTTTTTTTTTTCAAACTGCCCTTTTGGACCCGCTTTGGTGCGATTTCAACATGTTTTTGGCTCTTCTTTGTCACAGGCACTTGGCCCACCTGCACAAGTGAGGCATCATTTTTACTAGGAGACTGAGGGGAACGTTGGGTAATAGGAAATTTGTCCCGGTGCAATGATCCCACACACAAATGTGGGGAAAAACGTGATTTTAAGCTAAATTTGAGGTTTGCTGAGGATTCTGGGTAAGAAATCATTGGGGGATCCACGAAAGTCACACCTCCCTGGACTCCCTAGGGTGTCTAGTTTTCAGAAATGTAGGAAAGTGTGTAAAAAAGACATGTAATTGAGAAATGCCCTGTAATTCACATGCTAGTATGGGCACCCCGGAATTCAGAGATGTGCAAATAACCACTGCTTCTCAATACCCTATCTTGTGCCCATTGTGGAACTACAAATGTTTTCTTGATACCTATTTTTCACTCTTTATATTTCAGCAAATTAATTGCTGTAAACCCAGTATAGAATGAAAACCCTTGCAGCGTGCAGCTTATTTGATGAACCTACAAGGCCTATATATCCTTGCAACCAGAAGAGTCCAGCAGATGTAACGGTATATTGCTTTAAAAAATCTGACACCACTGGAAAAAGTTACAGAGTAAAACATTGAGAAAAATGTATGTTTTTTTCACCTCAATTTTTATTTTTATTTTTATTTCAGCTGTTATTTTCTGTAGGAAACCCTTGTAGGATCTACACACAATTCTGAATCAAAATCACCCCTTGCTGAATTCAGAATTTTGTCTACTTTTCAAAAATGTTTAGCCGTCTGGGATCCAGCATTGGTTTCACACCCATTTCTGTCACTAAGTGGAAGGAGGCTGAAAGCACAAACATTTTTAAAAATGGGGTATGTCCCAGTAAAATGCCAAAATAGAAAAATGGGGGTTTCTGATTCAAGTCTGCCTGTTCCTGAAAGCTGGGAAGATGGTGATTCTAGCAACGCAAACCCTTTGTTGATGCCATTTTCAGGGGAAAAACCACAAGCCTACTTCTGCAGCCCTTTTTTCCAATTTTTTTTAAACAAACAACATTTTCGCTGTATTTTGGCTAATTTCTTGGTCTCCTTCAGGGGAACCCACAAAGTCTGGGTCCCTCTAGAATCCCTCGGATGTTGGAAAAAAAGGACAGGTGTGGGTAGCTTATGTGGACAAAAAGATATGAGGGCCTAAGTGCGAACTGCACAAATAGCCAAAAAAAGGCTTGGCACCTGAGGGGGAAAAGGCCTGGCAGCGAAGGGGTTAACAACGGACACTGTCTCTTCCAAAGTCCAATTGTCCCGCAATTATGACATGGTAACATGCTCTTTCCTTGCGGCTCCTCCTGCTTCATCACTGAATTCAAACCCATGCTTCTATTGACAATGGAAGCATCGTTCCGCCTCACCCTCTACCTCTGCCTTGACTCTGAAACATACCATTCTCTTGCGGCTGCTGCTGTACATTTCCCTGCATACCTACATACCTGCATACCTGCAGCCTTAATCTGCACCACTGCCTTCTCCTTCAGCTTTTTCTGTTTCATCTCAATCTCGTCACTGCAGTATTTTGCATATTGCAATCCCTCATCAATCGGTTTAGCCTGCCAACAGATCAAATAACTCTTAATCATCTGGCTAATTTCTGGTTTAAATCCTTCAACAAAGCTAAACACAAAATTAAACATATCCTGCTTCTCAATTGTCTCTGTGCCACTGTAATGTTTAAACGCTTTCAATAACCTCTCGTAGTATGCATGAATCGATTCTTTTCCCTCTTGCGCTGTTCTATCTATGTTCTGCCAAGCAATATTTTTCGGGGAAACTCTTGTTTTCAGGAATTCAACAACTTTATAGTAATATTTCATTACTTCTGGAGATGGTGCACCTGTTTTCAAATCTCTTTGCTGTTCACTCATCCACGCATCCACACTCCTTTTCCACTCAGTCCACAAATCTGCCGGAACAACAATATCAAACAAAGTATTTAAATCTTCCCACAGACATTTTGCAAGTTTCTCAAACCTATCTGTCTGTTGATATCATTCCACCAGCTTTTCTCTCAATCTTGGAAATGTACAAAATTCCCTCCTGGTGTTTCTCTCATCTGTAAAATCTTCACGGATTCCCCTGTCTGAGTTCCATCTACCAGAGGAGTATCTAAGCCTTTCTTTGGCCTTTCTCTTTTCTTGACCCATCTGCCTTCTCATTTATCCAAAGCTCTCTAAACTTGTACTCTCTCTAGAAATTCCCTAAGATGTGTCTTTATGCCTGCAGATCTCATGTGAGTAAAATCTTCTTCCTCAAGATTTAATCTATAACTTCTCTTCAGGTTTTTAATTTCATTTTCACATTCATCTGCTACATCTTGTAACTGCTGGTGTACCTTTCCTGCTCCCTTCATAATAATCTTACACAAGTATCTCACCTGTGCTTCAGTATATGACTCAAGTCTGTTCACACCCATTGTCCCTTCAAGAAGCCCATTTCCTTCCATCGATAATCTCACCCTGTTTATCGATTCTTCCTCCCTACTCTGCTTCTCCAAAGGCTTTGAAGCACCCAAATCTCCTAGCCATTTGGTTATTTCCTGTGCCGATAGACCCTTCAAAGAAATCTAATTTGACTGTGCATTTATGCCTTGCTGTAGTATTGCACTCACACATTGATGTGGACTCCCTGTACCAACACATCGCTGTGGAGTCAGTAAACTCCTTTCCTGACTACTGTTGAATCTGATCCCAGAAGTCTCAACAGGTGATAAATCTATTAGAGACCTTGTCTCATTTAGATTCAGCTCTTGCCTTGGGTTGACTCTTCCAAAACCCCATTGGACCAAAGAACTCGCTCCCCCATTATTACTCTGAACATATAATGGCATAGGCGGACCCATTGTAATAGGCACTGTTATCGCATCTGGTCCTCTCGTCACAACACCCTGTGTCTGCACTGTTCTCCTACTCCGCATCTGTGGAATACGTCTCTGAATAGGCTCTTTTTTAATCATTCTCAGCCCTTGTTGACCAGGAGAAACACTAAATTAGTAGTTGTCCTTACAACTGGAACCTCTGGCTAAGTCTCAGGAATGTTTATCTCTGATCGCTGTCCCTTGCTCAATGAATCATTAAAACTACTCTGCATTTGGACTTGCAATCTCAAACCATAACTAGTCTGACCTAAGCCTTGTGAATCTCGTTCTGGAAAATTCTGACTCATATTTGAACTGATCCTGGAAAGGACTTTCTATAGTGACTCGATCGCTATTAATTTGTCTATTTGGTAGACCGATCCGGATTGGTTGGTGAGTCGAGTTTGTGAGGAATTTGTGTGGTTGAAATAATAACTGAGATCTGCCAAGTTCTATGTGCACCAGAACAATATCCAATTGACCAGCTGAGAAGTGAAATTTCCGGGTCGAATTTTGCTTACGAATGTGGGGAACTGTGAAAAGGAATAGCTGTAAATGCGATACCCCGCTGGTATCGGTGCAGTAGGACTCACATTACCAATCGCACTTCCACTGGTTCCACTCTCACTGTTTCTGTTCTCACTGGTACAAAAACCTTCTTGAGCCACATATGGTGGAGGTCGATTTCACAAAATCTCAGAAATAAACTCATCAACATCCGATTCATCAGCACTGAACATAACTCTTTTCAGGTCTTTTAATTTTTGTCCCTCATTCACTGAAGAACCCTTCCCTTTCTTCTTTGAAGTTTTTGACTCGTTTTCATCATCTTTTGTCATTGCAGGAAATAATTTAATTCCCTGTAGGGTAGCTTGTCTCCTCTCTCTCTGTCCATTGTCCCATCTAGCCTCTGCTAGTGATCTTCCTACTCTCCTCATTTTCTTCTCAAATTTTAAAGATTGTTGCTGTCTAGCTACCAATTCCCAAATCGCTAAGGCCTCAAACTGAGCCGGTCTCTGAGGTTTTAAACTGTACATTTTCTGTCTCAGATTCTCCAATCAGATTGAAAGTACAGTTCTCTGGAAAAGCCAAACAACCCTCTTTCTCTGTAATCTTAATCCAATATTTCAACCAAAGGCACGTTCCCAAACCCCTGTCCTCCATCACGATATATGCCGGAGTATTTTCTGACGGACAAATTTCTCCCTCTCCTGCCAGAATATACTCATCACCTCTGAAAGCACCCTTCAAAGCTTTGAAAAACTTCATTTTCAACTAAATCTGTTCAAAAAAATATTAATCAGGAAGAGATGACTACAATCAAATCTGTTAAAAAAATAACCAATCAAAAAGAGTGACTACAAACCCACAATCCTCTTTGATGCTGTCACTTTCCAATTGCACCACACGAGTGCCGGACTGATGGACGAATCTGTGCATGACCCTTCTCACTAACCAACCTATCTCAGCATGGCACAAACATACGTCATGCTAGCACACACACACACCCTCAGCGTGGCAGCTGAGACGCTGACAAAAACTTTCAGCTTGTTTTCCACTCAATCGACACACTCAAAACTAATGCAAAATTAATTTGCGAGCAAACCGTAAACCAAAAAGAAAACAATCACTTCAGGAACCTTCCAAATTTCACCCTCAGCTTTCGCATTTACAGCTATTCCTTTTCACAGTTCCCCACATTCGTAAGCAAAATTCGACCCGGAAATTTCACTTCTCAGCTGGTCAATTGGATATTGTTCTGGTGCACATAGAACTTGGCAGATCTCAGTTATTATTTCAACCACACAAATTCCTCACAAACTCGACTCACCAACCAATCCGGATCGGTCTACCAAATAGACAAATTAAAACATATATCAAGTGTCTCACTACACTTGTCAATATACATCGGAGTCATTGACCTCTCTCATCGGGTCCGTCTTACCAACAACCATGTGGATGATTTTCCAGCACTAAGCGCTACACACAAATGAAGAACGCCGCTTCCCTACTCACATACCTATTGGAGTACGCCCACTCCCTATCAACTCTATCGGAGTACGCCCACTCCTTCTAAAACTAATAAACAACTCAATCATCTGCAAATTAGCTTAAGCTATGCAAATGAAGAATATTCTAACCAAACTCAATTTAATCAATACTCCGCTAAGAACATACCCAAACAACTTAGAGCATCTCCAAGGATCAGGAAAAGTCACTTAAGGCATCTGGCAACTCATTTTATCAAACCCATACAACATTTTGAAAAAATCAGTAATCAAAACTCAAGAAAACTCTTTCACAAATTATGACGACACCATGACATCATCAAATAATGGTGTAACCATCCTCTGCTACCAAAAACTGCTGCAGAGCGGAGGACTCCCAGCTATAATCTCAAACCATTTAGTGGATTCCGAGCCTAGGCCAATGGAGCAACCCGACGTAGATTTGAGGGGATGTGAAGTAGTGTACGTCATAAACATCACATAAACAATTGTAACACAAGAAAATGACAACCTAATAACCACAGCAGTTTATGAAAAGGTTTATAAGTTTATTTCCCTATATTAACAATGCTAACGTCACAAAGATTATTCTCAAACACAAATGATACATATAAAGATTCATCAAAGATTGACTAGAATGCCTAATATATCTGAGTGCAATCAAAGCAAGAAGACAAATCAACTCAAGAGTTATGACACAAATCAATAGTATCAGAATCTGCACCAATGTGATAGAATACATTTACGCAAAGAAAACTAACATGTCACTACGTATCATGAGCATGTGTAGAACCAACAGTCTCACTAACCTCTTATTAGCATTAACATGTTGGGCTTCATGTAAAAGATTTAGTAACACAAACTTAGGAAGCATACTAACTTGAATTAAGGCAAAAATAATTTGCAGCATTTAATAATCGTTTTGCAGCTGGTACCTGGAAAACAAAAGACACGTAGCAATTCACATTTCATACATTACCAAAATTAATAGTTCAGCAATAGGAACCGCTTAAGCAGGGGGACACCATCAGCCATCGGTAACAGGATACAGGATAGGAGTAATGGTTTAGGCTTTGGACTATAAGATACACTAAACCATCCGCATAGAAAGTGCATAAAGCACAATGGCTATTAGAAACGGAATCACTCTAAGCATAACTCAAAACCGAAGAACTCTAAAACCCCGGAACTTCCCAAGAAGTCCCACAGAAGACAGCAATCCAACGACCAAGAACCAACCCACCAAAACCAGCCCCTAGACAAGAATGTCAGAGTGTTATATTAAAAACCCCAAAGCCCCCCAATTGGTCAGAATATGGGATGTTAAACATTTATGCAATCCTAACGAAGACAGATATCTAAAAATTACACACTTCATAGTACGCCAAGTTTTGATTTGCTACCATCCTATTGACGAAAGCTCTAGCTAATACATTCTTAACAGTTTCATCTTTCTCTTCCGCCTCATCTGTGGATCCATTGTTCCGTCTTCGACAAAACTTCATACACAGGAAGAGCTCTTTGATACAGTTTCTTTCACTTCCACCCTTGAGGGAAACACACGTTAGTAACATTTTCTAAACAATAAGGACAGTCAAACTCTAGAAGTCTCAACCTTGTAAAGACTACTGCAAAATATCACTAGGGATAGCTGTTTACACAGCTATAAAATATTGAACACACACTTCTCGTATGAGCATTTAATAATGAAAACCAAATCCTTCTTAACTAAGGTTAGCACTATTTAGAAAACAAAATGGATTATGGTGTCCCCAATCGCAAATTAGAGCCATCCCATTATGGAAAATAACCAGGGAAGGATGGTGCTGGGAGGCAAGATGGTGCTTATGTAGACGATGGCCGCCAGACCCCGCCCACCACAGACGCCGGCAGCTATGGAGCAGCAGCAGCCGGGGGTAGACACGGTGGAAGCCTCAATGCGCGTCTGAATTTTTTGGGGGGGTCTTTTTCCCTTCCTGATTTAGCGGAAGGCCCCAGGATCAGTGCCCCCCCACTCCATTTCCCAAGGACTGTGTCGCTACTGCCCGCAGCGAGTACAGAGGGCAGGGAAGTAGCGCGAGCATGTGCAGACTGGCCAGAATGTTTTGTTTCATCGGGATAAGGTATGGATTTCGGCCAGCAGTGGAGGCTTCAGAGGCGCGTTGTGAGAGACGCCGAAAACTATGGAGTTGCAGCGCGCAACGCAGCCCCGTCTCTTCTGCTTCAATGTGCAGCGCCCTGACCTGGCCTGGCTATTAAAAGGACACAGGAAGTGAGGAAAAGCGAGGTGAGGTGCCGTATCTGCCAAATGTGATATTTTTGTTAACAGCAAGGTGTTTATCTAACGGATGGTGAATATTTTATGAGTAAATACAGGATTTGAACCAGGATAAGTTTAACTGGACATGTATGGCCAGGCCTTCCTGAAGCTAGTGAACTTTCATCTCACAAGTACTTTTCGATTGTTCGCATGGAGTGCGTAATTTTGGTTAATGAGAATTGGTGAATTCTGTGACGTATTTCCCACCACTTTTAGCACAATTATTACCAAAAAATAGCGAAAACCTTGGCGAGAAAGGTGAGGGTGCCCGAGCGGCGCGGATTAAGAAACATAACGGGGAAATGATCCCCGGAAGTAGACGTCCAACCTCAACATTAGGGAAATTGAGTGGGAGATTTTCAGCAGGAGCAATTAAGGATGCTAAGAGCAGCATTCCCCCATCATCTTCCCCAGTGGAAGATAAGACACAACCTATGATTACAGGCTTTTGGAAGGGGGCCCGCAAGAAAATAATCCCGAGCATATTGTGCCACATCAAGTCGACACTCAACTGACACTAAACGGGAAACGGGGCAGACAGCAGGGAGAAGATGCATTCTGACGATGCAAGCAAGGGAAAGGACTCTCTCCCAACTTGGTTGCAAGCTCCTGAAGCTCCTGAGGTCGAGTTGCTCGAGGGCTGTAAGGACCATCCGCCACCATTAAAATATAAGGAAATACATACACCCCTGGGGGAAAATGTGCAACCAGGCTTTGTTGAGCAAGAAACTTATGATCCCTTCAAGCCAGCCAAGGAAAAGCCACTAGTCCGCTGGCGGGCGATGCGGGGAATTCAAGTCATGTGGCCCAAACATTTGTGGCAGGAGCCAAAGTAACTGGGACAAAGAAAAAAGGGCCTGATTGGCCTAAAGATGGAGGCGATAAATGTTATTCTTTGACGGAAGATTCAGACTCCACCAACAGTGACCAAAGCTCGAGTGAAACTGGAGCTAGCATATCCTCCGAATCAGTGAGTTTTTCATCACCAGCAGAGTCCACAGTGCGACAGCGACAACAAGAAAGCAAGGCGTGGGCTCCCATTAGAGACGGCGTGGAGCTCTCTGTCCAGAGCAGAAATACACTTAAATGGGACTACTCAGGAACTAATCTGATGAGTACAGCGGAGGCGCATATCCTTGAGGCTCAGGCCAAGGCTGAGAAGAGGGCTGATGCACCGGTATGTAGCTTGGTTCTTAGTATCGGCACCAGGAATACAGACTCAGAAATGCTACAATCTATATACGACTCGATTAAGGAGGTGCAAACTGAGACAAGGGCAGAAAGCCGACGGGCAAGGATGGCCACAACACGTCTGCAAGGAACCGTTCGCAAGGTGGTAAAATCATGTATAGAAATTGAAGGGAAATTAAGCACAATGGAGGAGAGGACAATGGCAGTAGAGGCAGACATTGTGGCTCTAAGAGAACAAACTACAGCACATAATGGACAACTAACTGATAATATGTGGAAACTGGAAGATCAGGAGAATAGGCAGAGGAGGAATAACCTACGCTTTTTAGGCATTGGAGAAGGGGCAGAGGGCAATGACATCAGGGCATACATGATTAAAATTCTGCGAGATGCATTCCCAGAGCTCACCAACTGGGACTGGGAGTCTGAGGTCCAAAGGACGCATAGATTCACAGCAATACGACGAGAGGGTCACATAGGGGAGGCTAAACACCCTAGAGCTATATTGGTTTACTTTGGGAATTACCTCTTGAGACAGGCTATATTTGAAAAAGCCCGCCCGATGCCCCACGTAGTGGGGAGGGCGTAACCTTTTTCACTCAACCCGACTATTGCCATGTCACTGTAGAGCGAAGATGGAGGCTGCGACAGCTAATCAAACCTTTTCAGGACAAAGGTGGAGAGGTGTATTTGCTCGCACCCGCTCGTTTAAAGACTGTGGTAAATGGGAAAGTTAGAATGTTTAATTCAGAGGATCAGGCTAAAGAATATTTATTGGGGCTCAAAGCAACATAATGTGGGGAGGGGAGGGAAAGGGGCAGAAAAGGAAAAAGTGAAACAATATGAGGGCTTTGAAGGTAATATTGACTAAGAAAGTTTGTGGCTTCTTGAGGGAGTAAATTCGGGCAGTCTGTGGTGGGGTGGCGGTCTGTACCTGGGTGACACCAACATTCAGGTCAACGTATGTCTGATTGCCTCTAAGGGGAGTTTGGGCGGAGGGTCCATCAAGGTGGGGTAGTGGGGGAGTAGGAGGGGAGCTAAGTGGGTGGAGGTAGGGTGGACAGGGGAGGGGGTGGCTGAGGATCGGAGGGGTAGATGTGGGTCTGGGTGGGGGTGGGCGAGGGGGAGGGGGCAAGTCGCCACTGGGGGGAGTAAATGGAAAAACTTTGTACCCAAAGAAACGCAATCCAAAATATGATCAGCAGGCACAAACCGATTTGTTGTTAGGTGCATGTGCTATGAAGATGGACACAAAGGGGCGGAGATGTGGAACCAAGTATCTTCGTATAAATTGTAAGCTGAATATTGATAATGGTCATTTAGTCATGCAAAATCAACTGGAGTTATCTATATGTCAGTAATTCGGATAGCATCTATAAATATATATATATATATATGTGGACTAAATAATCCCCGCAAGAGGAAGAAAACTGCAGGTGACCTGAGGATGTTAAAGGCGGATATTTATTGTTTGCAAGAAACACATATAGAAAAGACAGATAGAAATCTGTTAGAGACCTTGGGCTTGCGTCTGTTAGGGTGCACTGAGCAAATGTCTAAAACAAAGGGGATTGCTATCCTGACAAGTAATACTAAGGGGGTCATTCTGACCCTGGCGGTAATTACCGCCATGGCGGAGGTCGGCGGTAGCACCGCCAACAGGCTGGCGGTGCACCGCTGGGCATTCTGACCGCGGCCGTTCAGCCGCGGCCAGAAACGGAAAGTCGGCGGTGTCCCGCCGACTTTCCGCTGCCCTTGAGAATCCTCCATGGCGGCGGAGCGCGCTCCGCCGCCATGGGGATTCTGACACCCCCTACCGCCATCCAGTTCCTGGCGGTTCTCCCGCCGGGAACAGGATGGCGGTAGGGGGTGCCGCGGGGCCCCTGTAAGAGGGCCCCAAAAAGAATTTCAGTGTCTGCCTAGCAGACACTGAAATTCGCGACGGGTGCAACTGTCCTCGTGGGAAGGGTGTTTCCCGCTGGGCTGGCGGACGGACTTTCGGCGTTCGCCCGCCAGCCCAGTGGGAAAGCCAGAATGACCGCCGCGGTCTTTCGGCGGGAACCGCGTGGCGGGCGGCGACCGCCGTCCGCCACGGTCAGAATCACCCCCTAAGTGTGTTGTTACTCGGAAGAAAGCGGATCCGATCGGGAGATTCACGTTATGTTCATTATATGGTTCAGTGGATGACGACCCCTCCTTATTTGATTTAATATCTGAAGAATTAGCAGTATGGCCTGCTCCGTACATCGTATGTGGCGATTTGAATTTTAAAGGCTCATGGGATGGAGTACAGAACTTAAGAGATGTTAGGAAGGAAAGATACCCAGGGTGGAAGCCTAGAGTCTTTCAGGCCATCAAGAATATGCAAAGGGAAATCGTATTGGTAGATGTATGGCCAACTTTGGAGAGGTCAAACCCGGGCTATACCTATTTCTCTGCGCGATTAGATTATTTTCTTGTTTCACCTATATTTTTAGATGAATTGGAGATTAAGCTATATCCTTGTTTTATGGCAGATCACAATCCATTACTACTGGAGGTTATAATAAAAGACTGGCAGAGATTTAGGAAGGGCTGGACATTTGAGAGAGCTTTGTTGAATGACCCCCTGTATATACGGCATATGAGCTTGCGGTTGAAGGAATTTCTGGATTTTAATATGGGAACCGCCCCAATAGAGATAGTGTGGGACACATTAAAGGCAGTTATAAGGGGGGAAACTCTTGGATTCAGCACAAGGCGACAAAAACAAGCAGCAGCCCAGTTTCCGGCACTCATGGGAAAATTACAGGTAGCAGAAAAGCAATTGATCAGGGCGATCAAGAATGATGTAGAGGTCGAGGACGCTTTGCATCAGGTATCGATAGCCAAAATGTTACTAGGAAAATATTCAACGGAAAGGCCGGCTGAAAAATGTCTAACAAGGCGAATGGAATGCTATGAATTTAGTGAGAAAGCAGGGCATATTTTAGCAATGCGGTCTCGCCAAAGGGTTTCCTTAGGCTCAGTCTTAAAAGTACAGAACAAGGAAGGGTTGATAGTTACTGGACCTGACGCCATCAGGGAAGCCTTCCGTGAGTACTACATAGAATTATATAGGGCTGCTAATTTTGGTCAGGAGCACACTGATACTAGCTGGTTGAGGGTAACTCTTGAGGGTGGCTCTGGGTGGTCGGATTACAACAGAGGATCAAACAACATTAGGGCAGGAGGTAACATCAGAAGAATTGGCAGATGCGCTTGAAGCGCTTCCGAATGGGAAGGCTGTAGGGCCGGATGGTATTCCTTTAGAGTTATACAAATGTTTCAAGAATATGCTCTTACCAGTGCTGTTGAAACTGGTGATTCATGTACAGCAAGGGGGCAACCCCCGCCGTCCTGGGGTTCTGCTAATATTATAGTGTTTCTAAAGAAAGGCAGGGACTCGCTTAGGTGAAGCTCGTACCGCCCAATCACCCTTATAAATAGTGATGCGAAAGTCCATTCTAAAATATTTGCGACCCGGTTGTCTGTTTGTATTTGTAAGCTGGTCAGTCATAATCAACATGGGATTGTCCCCGGTAGGGACACAACTGATCATATTAGAAGGGTGATAGCATTGTTTGACTCTACACATATAGCAGCAGAGCCCATGGCTATGATTCTGCTGGATGCTGAGAAAGCATTCAACAGAGTCAATTGGGAGTATTTGTGGGTCATTCTGCAGGTATATGGCCTAGGGGGAAGATTCATTACAGCTGTCAAAGCCCTATATAAGAAACCAAGTGCTAGAATACAGATTGGTGGAGACTATTGAGATGCCTTTAGGATTGAGCGGGGTACACGGCAAGGATGTCCATGTTCACCCCTATTATTCGCATTATATTTAGATCCCTTTCTGCGTGTCTTGGAAATAAATGTTAATGTTCAGCCAGTTGTCCGCTTTGGATGGGGACCAAAAATTTTGGCTTACGCTGACGATGTCGCAGTTATTACCGCCAACCCGGATTTAGCCCTCAAGGAAATCGAGGGGGCTGCAGAAAGTTTTGGGGCTGTTTCTGGTTATCTTCTTAATAAAGATAAGACTCAGATAGTTTTGAATGAACACTGCTGCTCGTCGGATGCAGGAAGGTAGAACACGCGGTTTATCTAGGGATTAATATCCGACTTCAGGTAGAGCAGATTGTCCGGATTAACCTTCAGCCTATTATAGATAATGCTAGGTATAATTTTGGTAGATGGAATAACTTACATTTGATAATTATGCGGCGGTGCAATATGATAAAGATGATGTTCCTCCCCAAGATGTTATATTTATTTCAGGCTATCCCATTAGAATTTGAGAAATCTTGGTTTAGAAGGCTGGATCAACTTATAATGCGGTTCGTTTGGTCGTATGGTAAGATACATAGAGCTGGTAAATATATGACATTATCAAGGGAAAAGGGCGGATGGTCTCTTCCTAATTTTAAATTGTAGCAGACGGCTGCTGCAATGCAGTATATTCAACCTTTGTTTAAAAACAGAGGGTTGGTAAATGAAGGGGAGTACGTTCCGAATATTTATGAGGTATTAATCGGCCCTGCCGTAAATGGAGCATTGCTCACACTCCTGGAGCCCAGCTACTTTAAGAAGGTTCGGTTTAAAGTTCTAAACGCTGCTTTTAAAGACTGCGGTCGTTTGCAGAAGAAATTCGGGCTCAGTAGATATAACTACTATACTTTGATTAAGAATAATACTTTTCTCCCTGAGATTTTTAGAGATAATATCATGGCAAGGTGGAATCAACAGGGGATACAAAGATTAGGAGACTTTATTGAGGGTTCTGCAATCGCCACATTTGAGAGTCTTCATGGGAAATTTGGTCTATCCCAAAGGGGCTTTTTTAAATATCAACAAGTAAGGAACTTTATCTTTTGGAAAAAGTAGCAGAGTTTGTAAAGAACCCTTTGCTAGAGATGATGATGTCCTGTGATAAGGTTATAATACGGTCAATTTATGCTAGATTGACTGACGATTTACCTGAGGATTTGGCTAAGCATAGTAAAAAGTGGCGTGATAAGTTGAATGTGGAAGAGGAGGATTTTTATGAGTCTCTTGAGTTAGGGCAGACCTCCCTGATTTCAGCATCCCTTCAGGCACAACATTATAAAACAATTTTCGATTTGTATATTACACCTGGGAAATGAGTACAACAGGCCCGGGTAGAGGGGGTGCACTGCCCAAGATGTCAGCTATATGGTGTGGATGTAATCCATATGGTTAGCTAATGGGAAATGATTGAATAGCGGTATTGCACATTAGGGTAAATTCTTTTTTGCACATTGTGATATATTATGATTGTCCATACTGATGAAATATATTTGTATGTTTTTTTGGGGTACTGAGAATGAAATAAATAAAAAAGAAAAAAGGAAAAAAAAAAAGAAAACCTAATCCTTCTTAACCAAGGTTAGCACTATTTAGAAAACAAAATGGATTATGGTGGACATTTACAAAAAACACCTGTACTGTTAACATCTCCATTTAAAAAAGTTAAAACCACACATTAAATACATCAAGATCAGTACATATTTATTCTAGATTTCCATCAGTAAAATCTCTGCTTCCGCACCACCACACACAGTAATACAGTGAAAACACCACAAAATGGACACCACACCAGTTTAAAAAAATAGGTAATATTTATCTAAATCAAACAACACCAAAACGACAAAAATCTCACATACACAAGTCAATATGTGAATTTTCAAAAGAATAAGAGTCTTAGGGGGTTATTACAACTTTGGAGGAGGTGTTAATCTGTCCCAAAAGTGACGGTAAAGTGACGGATATACCACCAGCCGTATTACGAGTCCATTATATCCTATGGAACTCGTAATACGGCTGGTGGTATATCCGTCACTTTACCGTCACTTTTGGGACGGATTAACACCTCCTCCAAAGTTGTAATAACCCCCTTAATCCTTAGAAAACAGTGAGAATGCTGTTGTTACACAAAGAACCTGGTTAGCATCAAAAATAAAGCCGCCCAGGCGAGCGTTCATCGGAAAAGGGTAGCGATGCGTCAATTCCTTACTCGCAAGTGAGGCCATGCGTCATTTCCTTCTCCTGTCGGGTCAGCGATGTGTCGTTTTTCTCCATCGCAACAGAGTGATGCATTGATTTCTGGATGGGGCACATCAGATCTGCAGAGAGTAGGGTTGACTTCGACGCCCAGGGACGATGCGTGGAAAATCAAGTCACATGGTATCAGAAAACCGCGCTGCTTGGGGTTTGCATCATTATCAGCCCCCATAAGCGGGTGTTGAGCATCATTTCTCTAGCTGCAATGCATCGATTTCCCAGCCGCTATGCAGGTGGAGCGTCGATTTCAGCCGCAAAGCCGACGGCGCGTTTTTTATCAGCTGTGTTGCGTAAGGTGCATCGAAAATTTCACCGCACTACGTTCTGTGTGTGGATTTTCAGTTCTTGTCTGCTAACTTCACCTTTCAAGGGCCTAGGGGCTAGCTACGGCACCACTTGACAGGGCAGAAGTCTCAGCAGAGAGTCCAGGTGCTGGCAGGGGAATTCTTTCATGGCCCTGAGACTCCAAAAACAGGAGGCAAGCTCATTTTAAGCCCTTGGAGATTCTTCTCAAGCAGGAATGTACAACAAAGTCCAGGCTTTGGCCCATTTCACAGGCAGAAGCAGTATCTGTAGAATAGCCCAACAAAGCACAGGTACAGGCAGGGGCAGCACTTCTCCTCAGCTCTTCAGCTTAGCAGAGGTTCCTCTTGATTCCAGAAGTGATCTTGAAGAAATATAAAGTCTGATGTTTTGGGTCCACTACTTATACCCCTTTCTGCCTTTGAAGTAGGCAAATTTCAAAGGAAAGTCTCTGTTGTTCACAAGATCCTCACTTGCCCAGGCCGGGCCCCAGACACACACCAGGGGGTTGGAGACTGCATTGTGAGAGGGAAGGCACAGCCCATTCAGGTGTAAAGGACCACTCCTCCCTCCACTCTAGAACAGATGGCTCATCAGGACATGCAGGCTATGCCCAACTCCCTTTGTCTCACTATCTAGAGGGGATTCACAAACAACCCAACTGTCAAACTGACCCAGACAGGCAATCCACAAATAGGCAGAGTCACAGAATGGTTTTAGCAGGAAAATGCCTACTTTCTAAAAGTGGCATTTTCAAACAAATAATCCAAAAAACAACTTCACTAAAAGATGTATTTTTAAATTGTAAGTTTAGGGACCCTAAACTCCATATTTCTATCTGCTCCCAAAGGAAATCCACACTTTAATAATATTTAAAGGTAGCCCCCATGTTAACCTATGAGAGAGAAAGGCCTTGCACAGTGAAAACTGAATTTGGCAGTATTTCACGGTTGGGACATATAAAACACATTAGTATATGTGCTACCTTAACCATACACTGCACCCTGCCCATGGGGCTACCTAGGGCCTTAGGGGACTTAGGGGGTCTTACATGTAGAAAAAGGGAAGGTTTAGACCTGGCAAGTGGGTACCCTTGCCAAGTCGAATTGGCAGTGCAAGACTGCACACACAGACACTGCACTGAGACACGTTTACAGGGCTACTCATGTGTGTGGCACAATCAGTGCTGCAGGCCCACTAGCAGAATTTGATTTACAGCAAATCATATATGGCAATCATGGATAAACCAATCAACAATACAATTTACACAGCGAGCATATGCACTTTAGCACTGGTTAGCAGTGGTAAAGTGCCCAGATTCCTAAAGCCAACAAAAACTGGTCAGAAAAAATAGGAGGAAGGAGGCAAAAAGATTGGGGATGACCCTGCAAAAAGGGCCAGGTCCAACAGTGGGGCCTTGCTACAATGCAGGCACCCTTGCACTTTAGTGCAAGGATGTCTGTGTTGCAGGCAGGATTGTTTTTGTGTGGGAGGGGACACCATCCTGCACAAAAGCAATCCTCAGAAGCATTTCCTCTTTCTATGTGTGCTGCAGAATGCAGCACATTTAGAAAGCGCAAACAACTATGAAAAATGAATGGTACTGATTTGTGCTGCCTTGCGTTACTTCAGTCTTATCAAGCCAATCAGTGCCATTCAAGGTGGCTTTGGGTAGTTTGATAAATCTGGCATACGGTTGCCGTCACCCTGGCATCCCCTTGTGTGGCCAAGGCTGACACAAAACCATGACGAGTTATTAGACAGAGTCGTCTCAGCATGACAATTTCCACGTAACATAGAAGACTGTGCACCAGGTAGTAAGCTATATACATGTGCTTGTTTTGCTTCAGAAGATGGTCTTTCTGTAAATCTTTCAACACAGTATGAAGGCTTCTTGCAGCATAATATTCAACGCCTTCAGACCTTGCTTATTTTAAGTGAATAGTGTACTTTTTTGCCATGTGCTGTATACAGTGTAGAGTGTACAGTGCAGTGTGGTACGAAGTAAATTCTCTCCATAAAGTGAATATTTACAGTACCCACTTCTCTCCTCATGTCAACTTCTAAACATAGGTTCGGTGACTGTCATGGGTTCATACAGATAAAAGCTGTCCATAGAAAGGCATTAGATTTGGAACAGATTGTCAGTATTTTTAGGAACTTGTCTTTCTCTGAACAGTTGTATACCAAATGAACACTGTATGCAAAGAGGGTTGACCATATATCTGTGGTTGATTGTTAATGTGAACTATGCTACCCGTGAAGTGCATGGTATATTGTCAAAGTTGCACATAACCCATGGTTTCTACATCTAAGGAAGCTGTATCATCATTAATGATGCCTCGTATTGTTCTGAACTACTCTGTACTTACTTTCAGTTCTCTGATGTCTCCGATGGCATACTAAGTTCTAGAGCAATATGTGCTAAATTGAAGCATGGATGATGTCATCAGTGTTGTCATCATTGATGTAATCAATGATGTAATTTAAGATATTATCAGTGATATCATTAAGGATGTCAGAGAACATGTCATGAGCTATGAAATATGTGAAGTCATAAGCATTGTTTTGCAGGGCACAAATTATCTTAGCTCTGCTAACTCTGTGAACTTCTGAGCTTTTTTAACATCAACATTTTAATGTTGCTACAGACATATTCACCTAAAAATAACATTACTTTAACCTTTGGTTTTTGCAGTCAAATTCTAAAGATTTTCTTTTTTTTAAGAAAAGCAGATCTTTTTTAATCACATCTAATTTTATGGTTACTTTAACCTTTTTTTCAGTAAATATATACATATATACAAATAATTAAATAATACAAATATATTTTTAAATAATAGCTATATCTATGAAAGCAAACTGAGTGAACTGCAAATCATATAATGTATTTCTTCCTGTATAAATAATGGTAAAACTAACATATTGGGCCACATAACAACCCTGTTGGTTGGACCGCCAGGGAATCGCCAGCTCCGCCAGGATCTTGGATCCCGGTGGTCTAGGGGTGGCAGAGATCATAATATGGCAGGGCAGTGTTGCATGCAGAGCTGCCCTGGGAATTACGACTTTGTTCTCTGCAAGCCTTTTCATCACGGCAACACCACTATGAAAATGCTGGCAGCGAACAGGTGCAGGGGGCCACAGGGGGGCCCCTGAACTGCCCATGTACTTGGCATGGTGAGCTCAGGGGCCCCCCTGCCCACCACAATCGCAATGTTCACTGTCTGCTGGGTGCTGGTGCACCCTGCGTGCGACAGCATTGCTCAATTATGAGCCACAGTTAATGCTGTAGTCTGTTTCCTGCTAGGCCAGTGGGTGGAAACTTGGTTTTACGCCTGCCGACCTAGCAGGAAACCCTTAAGAACTCTGGTGGGGAGGTCAACTCGAAGACGGCCACAACCCTTTTGGGAATTTGGTGGATGGAGTGTTCTGTCCGCCAAACTCAAAATGACCCCCAATAAATTGTTAACATGTTTACAAAGGTTTATAGTAAATATCATATATTTCATCCAATTTGTAAAACAATTACAAATTCATATTTAACAATCACTGCTCATAAATTGTGCATATGTGGGGTGGAGCAAGAGCAGAGCTATCAATGTTGGTAGTTCCAGACACTGCTTCAAGTAGTATGGTCTATCAGTTGTTTCATAGGAGTGGATGGTTCTGTTATAGAAGGACCTTCTCTAGTGCCTCTTTGTTTGGGGTAACCATCCTTTCCTTGGTGCATAAAAATGCATCGTTCCACCATCTGTGAAATTTATGCTTAATATGATGAATTACTCTGACTGCCTTAAGGGATTCCGAAATTTGTGTCTAAATTTTCTTTTTATGTCATTCGGAAACAGAGAAATATGATTTTCCAAAATGATCATTATTGTTTGTCACACAATGTTGTTTCAGCATCTGTAATTCTTTATTACTTAATGTATACTTCCTCTTTTTGGCTGATTCTTTCCTTGGCGGGTTTGGGCTGGCCATGATTCGCAAGGATTCCTCAGGCTTTCAAAGGATATCAGCAGATTCAAAGCAAGCTGTCCTCCTCTCCGATATGTTATGTTAGGCAGTATGGAGTACTTCCTAGAAACGTTGTCATCGGTCACTTCCAGAGCAACTTTTGCAATTTGCGACTGGTTTCACAAATTGTAGATGGCACCATGACAAGCAGCCACAAAATAAAGAATAACTATTTCATATTTGCTATTTTACAATTTTGATCCACTAAAAAGAAGAAACAGTTTTAGAACATATGGATTAGCGATTCACTGTTTGTGATCCAGTAAGTACCACAAATAGGAATTTGGTAATTAACAACATTTTGCATCTATCCCTCAATCTTCTCTTAACTTTGATGTATTTTAGGATCTGGGAAGTAGGTTTGTGACCTCATTCAACTAATATACTTACAAATAGAATGTCAAATGCTAGCAAATAGTTTACTGCTGGTTCTCGCATGATGACGATTGTTAGACCTGCCATCCTTGGTGTGGTCTCCCTTGTCTTTTTTGTCTCTGCTTTCCATGTTTTGACTGTGTGCTGGATTCTGTTTTTGCTGTTTTTGTTACTCTGGGCACTTTACCACTGCTGACCAGTGCTAAAGTCCCTGTGTAAATTGTATGTGTAATTGGCTTTTCCATGATTGGCAAATTTGATTTACTATAGGACCCTAGTACAGTGCACTAAAGGGGCCCAGGGCCCGTAAATTAAATGCTACTAGTGGGCCAGCAGCACTGGTTGTGCACCCACATGAGTAGCCCTGTAAACATGGCTCAGACCTGCCACTGCAGTGTCTGTGTGTGCAGTTTTAAACTGCCAATTGGAACTGGCAAATGTACCCACGTTCCAGGCCCAAACCTTCCCTTTTTATACATGTAAGGCACCCCTAAGGTAGACCCTAGGTAGCCCCATGGGCAGGGTGCAGTATATGTTAATGGTGGGACATATACTGATGTGTTTTGCATGTCCTAACAGTGAAATACTGCCAAATTTGGTTTTCACTGTTGCAAGGCCTATCTCTGTCATAGGATAACATAGGGTCTGCTTTTAAAAAAGCTTTTAAGTGCAGTTTCCCTTTGGGGCAGATAGAAGTGTGGAGTTTGGTATCTCTGAACTCACAATTTAAAAATACATATTTTGGTAAAGTTGATTTTTAAATTGTCAGTTTGAAAATTATACTTTTAGAAAGTGGGCATTTTCTTGCTTAATCCATTCTGTGACTGCCTGCTTGTGTATTCCCTGTCTGGTTCGGACTGACAGATGGGCAGCTTGTGAATCTCCACTTAAAGGGACACAAAGGGAGCCGGGGTGTAGCCTGCATACCCCGATGGGCTACCTGTGCTAGAGTGGAGGGAGGAGTGCTCACTTACACCTGAATGGACTGTGCCTGCCCTCACACAATACACTCTCCAATCCCCTGGTGTGTGTCTGGGCCCAGGCCTGGGCAAGGCGGGATCTTGTGAACAACAAAGTTTCCTTTGAATTTTGCCTGCTTCAAAGGCAGAAAGGGGTATGAGTAGTGGACACAAAACCCCAGATTTTAAGATTATTTCTGGAACCAAGAGGAACATCTGCCAAGGAGAAGAGCTGAAGAGCTGGAGGAAGAGTACTGCCCCTTTGCCAGTGACTGTGATTTGCTGGGTTGGCCTGCAGTTGCTGCTTCTGCTTTAAAGAGTACAAAGACCGGACTTTGTGGTATATTCCTGTTTGTGAAGAATGTCCAAGGGCTTGGACTGAGCTTGCCTCCTGTTTTGAAGTCTTAGGGCCATCAAAGACTTCCTCTGCCAGTATCTGCACTCTCTGCTCAGGGTCCCACCCTGCCAAGTGGTGCCCTATCCAGTCCCTGGTCCCTTGTAAGGTGAAGCTAGTCGAACAAGGTTTGAAATCCACGCACAGGGAGCTGTGCAGGAAAGTTTTTGACACACCACCTGAAACACAGCTGTAAAAACAACACAACACCTGCCTCGTGTCTGAAATTGACGCACCACCTGCATCGCGGCTGGGAAATCGACACATCACCTGCATCGCAGCTGGAGAAACTATGCAAACACCCGGTTGCGGCTGCTGAAAACGACGCAAACCCCATGCAGCACGGTTTTCCAACACTGTGTGGCAGGTTTTCTCAAGCTTCATCGGTGGGAGTCAAAATCATTGTGAACCTGCACGGATCTGAGGTGCCCTGACCGGAAATCAACGCATTGCTCTCTTACAGGAGAGAAAAATGACGCATAGCCTACCCGACTGTAGAAGAAATGACACACGGCTTCACATGTGAGTAAGGAATTGACTCATCGCTGACTTTTCTGACGCATGCACGCCCGTGCTGCTTTTTTTTTAACGCAAACCAGGTAATTTGTGTAACAACAATCCTTCCATTGTTTTCTGTGGAGTAAGACTCTTTTTATTTAAAAAAATCACATCTTGATTTGTGTATGTTGGATTTTTGTCATTTTGGTCTTGTTTGATTTAGATAAATATTGCCTATTTTTCTAAACTGGGGTGGTGACCATTTTGTAGTGTTTTGACTGTATCACTGTGTGTGTTGGTACAAATACATACTTTACACATTGCCTTTGAGATAAGCCATACTGCTTGTGTCAAACTATCAAGGGGGTGAGAAGGGGTTATCTAAGTGTGTATCTCCATTGCTCTGACTAGAGTGAGGGTCCCTGCTTGGACGGAGTCCATACTGACTGCCAACCAGAGACTCCACTTCTAACAACAGTGCAACAAAATGTACTTGTGCAACACACAAAGCCAAATAAAATATGTCTGTATTATTTATTTATTATTATTTTTTTTTCAAATATATTTTTATTAACTGTTTGCTGTTTTACATATGTAGGTCTATTCACAGTAACATTTTGTCCTTATTGTACATTTCTACTAACTGAGCCGCATCTCTGTTCTGCTTTGCTTGCAATGTGTTTCACAATTACCTGTTCATTTCAGTAATATTATATTATTTATACATCATTGTTTCCAGCTCTTAATCAATCCGTTTTTATGGTGTCAGTTCTTTCAGTGCCCCTTGTTACTTTTTATATTTGTGACCTAATAACAGACTTAACTCCTCTACAAACTGTAAATAAACTTATTGGCTTATGTGGGTGGATCTGCTTAATTTCTAAAAGGGAGGGCTGTCAGGGCGTTTCATGTTATGTATGAGTGGCCTATATTCCGTTCCCCTCCCTCCTCTATTTTTTTTGTTATTGTGTCCTGTCCCCCCGCACTCTCCCTACCCTCGTCTGGGCTGGCGGGGCGCCTGGTGTTCCTCCCGTCATGGTTTCAGGAACCTTCCCCTACCAGCATATCTGTTGGCCATTTCAGATAGTTCATCCCACCCCCTCAGGTGCTATCGGTCTCTTCGTTAGGTCGTCCCAGTTTGTCACTAGGTTTTCCCACTCCGAGGCGATGGGGGTCTGGTGAACTCCCCTGGCCTCCTCGGCCTTAAGGACCTGCAGCTCAGCTCTTGACCATCTTGTGACATCGCCTCTCCATTCTGTCAGAGAGGGGGGTGCGGGAGACTTCCATCCCTTCGTAATCAGTCTTTTATAGAGGGCTAGGGACAGGTCAAGGAAACGACCCCCAACCCTGCTCCATTTGACGCCGGCTCTAAGGCCCAATAGACACATGGCGGGAGTTGGCCGGAGCTCCGTCCCGAACAGCTCCGTGAGGGTTGCCATCATCGCGTTCCAACCCCTCTGGAGTGTCGTGCATCACCACATCATATGATCAAAGTCGGGCTCACCGTCCCCACATCTGGGGCATGTCGTGGGCACCCCCCCATATATGCGGTGCAGCCGTTGAGGAGTAAGGTATGTTCTGTGTAGGTAGTTGTATTGGATATACCTCAGCCTCATGTTGCGTGAGATCATCCTAGGATAAGCTAGTGCCCTGGTCCACTCTGACTCGGACAGATCCCGCCCAATTGTCTTCACCCATTTTTCTCTTAGGGATTGCAGGGGGTCCACAGCTGCCTCTATTTGGGCCCGGTATATTTTTGCAATCAAGTGAGGTTCCTCTCCTGCTGTCAACAAGAGGTGCAACACACCGTGAATAGTGGGTTCCCCGTTGATCGTGTCCCAATGATCCTTCAGGGTGTGCACCAGCCTCCTGAAGAGTAAAAATTGTCCTTGCGGCACTCCCCCCCCTGCTACATCAGCGAAGCTCCTTAGCACCCCCTCCCTGAATAGCCCCCCCACTGTCACTATCCCTGCTCTCATCCATGGTCCCAATCCCAGCCCCCCTCGCTCCCCCGCACCCGGGCCAGAGCGACGGCCGCCAGTGGCAGAGCGGGAGAGTACGGTGGCCCCACCCCAGTCCTCCTCTCGCACTGTTTCCAGCATTTCATCGCCACATTGCACATTATGTTGTCTCTTATGGGAGCAATCTTCCTGCCCGCCATATTTGCTGCTATCCGAGCTGTGTCTATTTCACCCTGTGCGGTAGCTAGGTCCAGCCGTCCCCTACCCGCTAGCCAGTCGGCCACCCATTGTAACTGGGATGCCAGGTAATAAGCCTCGAAGTCAGGGGCACCCAGACCCCCCAGATGTGCCGGTCTGCAGATGGTCGAGAGCGCCGTTCTCCTGCGACCCTCATCCCATATCAGCTCTCTGAGCAGGGCGTTCAACTCTCGGAGCCATGCAGAGGGGACCTGTAGTGGTAAGTTAGCAAAGTAGTAGAGGAGGCGTGGAAGCATGATCATTTTTGAGAGCGCCACTCTGGCCATGATTGTTAGTTTCAATGATCTCCAGAACCCCACCGAGGAGCGCAGGGACCTGAGTGTCCTACCAAGATTACCGTCCCTAAGGTCGCTCAATTCGTGAAATATTTGTATGCCCAGGTATCTGAAGGTCCGCGGGGCCCAGTTTACATCAGCTGGGCACGCATCGGGGCGCGCGCTGTCTAACATCACGGGGAACACATATGTTTTCCTCCGATTAAGTCGGAGTCCAGATAGGCCCCCGAAGTCTTCCAATATCCCCAGTGCCCACGTGAGTCCTCTTGTCCCGTCCCTCAGGTAGAGAAGTATATCATCTGCATACAGAGAAACAATATGCTCAGTCGGACCCCAAACGATTCCCTTGCCCATGCCTTCACACCGCAGCTGCGACGCCAGGGGCTCAATTGCCAGGGCAAACAGTAGTGGGGATAAGGGGCAGCCCTGCCTAGTTCCCCTGTATACTGGGTATACACTGCAGATCGTCCTTCCGGTCTTAACTCTTGCTAGTGGGGATGAGTACAACAAGTCCACCCATTTCACCCACTCCTCCCCCAGCCCCATTTTAAGCATCACAGTCCTTAAATAGTCCCACCTGATAGAGTCGAAGGCCTTCTCGAAGTCCACCGCGAGTAAGACCCCCGCTGACGGCCTCAGGTCCCTGGGCATGTGCAAAATCGTAAAGACCCGTCTCAGGTTCAGGAAGGTACTACGGCCGGGGACAAAGCCGTTCTGGTCAGCGTGCACTAACTTGGTCATAAGGGGGAGTAGCCGAGCAGCCATGATCTTGCTAAGAATTTTGAAGTCGCTGTTTAGCATTGATAAAGGCCTAAAGTCCGTCACCGAAGCTTCCCTGTCTTTTGTCTTGGGGAGCGGCACCACCAAAGCCTCCCGCAGTGTGCGCGGTAGCTCTCCATATTGCAGTGCCTCCGCGTACATCCCTGTCAGTTGGGGAGCCAGCAGCGACTTGTATTTTTTATAAAAATCCATGGGGAGACCGTCTGTTCCTGGGATCTTTCCAGGTGCTAACTGTGCTATTGCTTCGTTTACTTCCTCAACCGAAACTGGTCCCCCCAGGCTGTCTCTCTCCTCTGCACTCAGTGTTGGTAGTGGAGTTTGCTGTAAGTACCTATCAAAGGACTCCGTCTGCAGTTCGCTGGGTTTCCCGTACAACTGCGTATAGTATTCCCTGAATGCGTCATTTATGGGGCCCGGCCTGAGCCTGCGAGATCCCTCCCCATCTATCACACATGTGATAGGCTCACCCTGCCCCCCTGGGCGGACCAGCCATGCCAGCAGTCTCCCCGATCTGCCCTCCTCCGCCTGCAGGGATGCTATGTATTTTTGCCTATCGTGGCACCGGAACTGCTCTTCAATGCGGGAGTGCTCCCTGCGGGCACGGTTATATTCTTCATTCTCCTGAGCTGTCTTCCCCTGTCCCAACTCCCCCTCATGCATATCCTTCTCCAGGGCGTTCAGTTCCTTTTCAAGTGTGCGCCTCACCCCCACCGACTGCCCCAAACAGAAGCCCCTCGTCACCACTTTGAGTGCCTCCCACTCCAAGGCCCTGGAGGGGGTGGACCCATTGTTCGTCTCAATATATTCTGCCAGGTGACCGTGTAGGGCCCCTCTGTACGCCTGGTCCTCAAGTGCTGAGGAAGACAGTCTCCATGACAGTATGGGGGGTCTATCCTCCGACACCCTCATCGTTATTAGCAAAGGATTGTGGTCAGACAAGGTGCGGGCTAAATATTCGAGCGTGTCATATTATTTATCAGGCCTGCAGTGCAGACTACTCTGTCAATTCTAGTGTGCACCCGGTGGAGACCCGAGTAGTAAGAGTAATCTCTAGCAGTTGGGTGATGCACTCGCCAGACGTCCGACAACCCCCACGTGTCGAACCACTCGCTCAACCTTTTGGCTGTTTTAATTGTCGCTGCCCCCTGTAGAGGCGGGGTGGACCTGTCAATATATGTGTCTAGCACTGCGTTAAAATCCCCCCCTACTATCAGTTCTCTGGCGCATTGGCGTGTGAGGTGTCTCGACAGGCTCGACATGAAGGGTACCTGGTCTTGGTTGGGGGCATAAATGCAGCTTAAGACTATCGGTATACCATGTAGCCTCCCTTCTAATATCACGAATCTTCCCTCTCGGTCTATGTTGGAAGAGGTCACTGTGAAGGGGACCCCCGCTCTGATCCATACTAATGCACCTCTTGCGTAGGCTGAGTATTCCGATGCAAACACCTGCCCCCTCCACCTGCGTCTTAGCTTCTCTCCCTCCCCAGGCGCCAAGTGAGTTTCCTGCAGTAATGCCACCTGTACACCCCTTCTCTTTAAATAGGAGAGTATTTTGTGCCTTTTAGCTGGTGTGCCCATCCCCCTAACGTTCCAGGTCAAGAGATTGTAATCCGCCATTTCATAATATCAGTCTGGTGACATTGTCCCCGGTTCTCCCAAGCCTCGGAGTTGTTTTTCCACATATTCATGTCTTTGCCACAATCTAATTCCGCCACCCACTTTGCCATATTAACTTGTAACTGTGTGTCCCAACTCCCGATCCCCAGGGCACCTCTTAACCTGTAGGTTGCCCAGAAAACTGTGCAACAGTGCAACTTGTTCAACCTCTTATCAGCAGTACTCGCCATTTTGTTAGATAGGCGAGGTTCTGGTCCGGGGGGTGGCCAAGTCCGGAGGGGCCGCTATTTCACATGACATGCCCTGTCTCCGGTGCCTTCCGCAGGCCCAGGCTAGCCAAGTTCGTCAGCCGTTTGTGGGGTCACCTTCGGGGCTCGGGCTGAATGTTCCAGGTCTCCCGCAGAGGACACCAGCGTGTCGTCCGTTTCATCCCCAGAACCTTCCTGGGGGGATGCCTCACCACCCATGCGTGCCGCTACTTCCAGTGCTTCCTTCCTGCCTTTCTCTTTCTGTGTTTGCGTAGGCGCCAGTCGTCTACGGTCTCTGGACTTCCTTCCCTTCAGAGCTCGGCGAGCCCTGCCCCCAGTCGGCCCCTCTCCTGTGGAACCTCCCACCTGGGAGCTATGTGACTCCAGCCATTCCCACACCTCCTCAGGGGATTGGAGGAACGTTGTCTTCCCTTCCAGCATCACTCTTAATCTGGCTGGGTAGAGTAGCGAGTACTGGATTCCTTCCTCCCTTAGGGCTCTCTTGACTATCAGAAACGAAGTTCGCTTATTTTGTACCTCCAGGGTGAAGTCCGGGAATAGTGTCACCTCCCCGTTTGCGACTTTAAATGGGCCCGAATCCCTGGCCCTCTGCAGGAGGGTGTCCCTGTCTCTGTAATGTAAGAGTTTAGCTATCACGGCCCGGGGGGGCCTACCCGGAGCAAGGGGTCTCGCCGGTACCCGGTGCGCCCGCTCCAGCGTGTAGAAAAGAGTCAGGCGCCCGGGCGCCACTGTCGTACTGAACCACTTCTCCAGAAATTCAACAATGTTCGCCCCCTCGGCCCCCTCCGGGAGGCCCACCACGCGTACATTGTTCCTTCTGTTCCTCCCCTCCGCATCTTCAGCTCTCTTTTCGAGGCGCGTCACTCTGTCAACCTGGGAGGTCACTTCAGCCGCCAGGTCTTTCTGTTTTGGTGCAATGTCCGCCAATGCGGTTTCTGTCTCTTTGACTCTGTCTACCAGTTTATGGTGGTCCGCTCTCAGTAGGCTCACCTCAACCGCGACCTGGCTGATCTCCCGCTGCAACGTTGTTTTTGTGTCCTCAATCGCCCCGAGTATTTTATCTAAAGTATCCTGGACTTTGACCTGCGTGTGGCCCTGTGGGTCCGGTTCCCCGCTCTCAGCCAGAGCCGCAGTGTCCATGGTTCTGTTCTTGTGGCGGTTCTTGGGGGACATCAGACCAGCGGCTGGCCTCGCCCCAGGGGCCCCGGCAGCGGCCCCAGCGGTTTCTATAGTTCCTCTCCGAGACGTCACTCCCCATTCACCATAGGCCTCACCCCCGTTCCCGGTTGGTCCTCAGCGGGATCCCAGCACCCCATCAGGACCCACTGTTTTCGGGCAGTGGCGCCAGGGGCTCCGCGCTGACACTCTCTGTTTAGCCGCTAGCCTCTTCAGCTCCGGGCCCTTTAGTCCGTCGTGGGCTCACATCTGTCACTCTTCTACAAGGCTCCGATTTGCCTCCCACTTGCTTCCCATGTTGCACCAAAGACACTTCTGTGCTCAGTCCTGCTCGTTTAGGGGTCTCCGGCGCTCCAAGGTGCCCGGGGGAGTCCGTAATTCCATCTACTGGGCATTCCACCCACCGCTCAGCCCCAGGGCGCGATCTGCCACCCACCAGCTCCACCAATTGATCCTTTTGCCTCGCTGGCTTGATCCTGTCAGCTGGATCCTCCTGCCCCGGACTCCACCCAGGGGTCTCGGGTCGGCGCAGTCCGGGACCGCCCCGCTCCAGCACCGAATTCAACCGGACCACCTGTCCCGCTACAATCTCGCCAGTGTCTACAGGGGTTCACACCAGGGCCCGTTGTCCTCTGTTCACTCCGCTTCTTCGGTGTGTGTCAGGGCCCAGAGCCCCACCTCAAGTCAAGCGGCCTCGCGGCTTGCCCCCGGGTCACCCCGTCACCTCAGCGTCGCTTTGCTCCGTCACTCTCTCTCTCACGGCCTTGCTCCGTCCCCGATCCTTTCTGGGGCATCGCCCGGGTCCTAGAATAGCGCCACTTCGCCGCCCAACAGAGCGCATCTTCAGTTGGGCCACCGGGCCCCAACCGGCATCTCCGCCGCAGCAGGAAGACTCCTCCGGCGTCCCCCGCTATTCTCAGGCCCCCGAGCCGCCTCGGCCCGCAGCCCAGCGCGAGGCCACAACCTCGATCGCGGGCCGGCCCCCGTATTCTCCAGGGGCCGCCCGCCTCCAGGGGCGCCGCCTCGCCGCACCCCGACTGGGCGCGACCTCACCTGGGCTCCCAGGCCCCCTCCGGCACCTCCGCCACCGTTGGAGGACTCGCCCGGAGTCCCCCATCGCTCCGAGCCGTCCGCCCTCACGCCGCTTCAGATCGCGCCCCCACGCAAGGCCGCGGCTTCGGCCGCGTGCTCAAGCCTCCGGCCCCCAATCTCTCCGACGGGTTGACTCCGGCACTCTCCGGGGCCGCCACGGGGGCCCACCCACGTTCGGCCCCTTCCGCCGGCTCCGCCCCACAGCCTGGACCTCGATCGGCCCGGGGAAGGTGCGCTTCCGAACGCTCTCTCGCCGGCCCCTCCGGAGCGAGAAATTCAGGCGTGCGCCATCTCCGGGTCCTTGGCCACGCCCCCAAAATCTGTCTGTATTATTTATGTGCAATAAGGTAATATGATGCTTGAAATTTTGGGCCTCATTATGGGTTTCATGGAAGGGAAATCCCACCAGCCAAACTCCAGACAGGGTTGCCACCGCCTTCGTGGCAATCCCCCGCTGGACCTATTAGGAGTTTCCTGCTAGGTCAGTATGTAGAAATCTCGGTTTCCACCTGCTGGCCAGCGGGAAACAGGCTACAGCATTGTCTCTGGCTTGTAATTGAGCCGGCAGCAGTGCTGTAGCCCGCAGGGTGCACTAGCATCCTTCAATGTTCACCGTCTGCAAGGCAGACAGTGAACATTGCGACGGTGCTGGGCAGGAAGGTCCCTGCACTGCCCATGTCAATTGCAGGGCCTCCACGTGGCCTCCTACACCTGTTCTCTGCTAGCCTTTTTTATAGCAGTTTCACTGCCATGAAATTTGTAATCCGCAGGACAGTGCTGCCCTGGTGGATTACAATCTCAGCCACTGCTATGCCGTCCGTATCATTGATCATGGTGGTGCTGGTGGAACTCTGGTGGTCTGACTGCCAGGGTCTTTATGTGGCAGTCGGATCGGCACTGCAGTGGCAGTCCTGATCGCCACACGAGGCTGGCTGTGTGACGACCGCCAGCCTCATAATGAGGCCTTTAATGTTTGCAAACTTAACACACCTTTAGGAGTAACAAACAATAAAACAAATGGAAACAACTTTGCTAGTAATAAAGGAAAATGAAAACTATTATTAAAAATGTACTTATATGACTACAAACTGCCAAGTTCGTTATAAATACTGAATGGCACAAGGTCAATTATAGATATTTTTTACCAAATACATATATAAATTACAAATAGGCCTGTTGCATTTTTGGAAAAATATTATTTTGACCTTCCTGATTAGGTTTAGCTCTGTTTGTTGCAGACCTTTTCTCTGCTTATCCATATTGTGTTTTTTTAAAGACATTACAACTAGAATATTTCCATATGTATTTAAGTGTGTTAGACTTGGCATCGTTGGCATGGTCTCCTCTAACTTTGTGCCTCTACTTTCCGGGTTGCTTTTGTGTGATGGACTCTGTTTTTGCTGTTTTTGTTTGCTCTGGACCCTTTACCACTGCTGACCAGTGCGAACGTGTTCCTTGTATAAATTATATGTGAACATTGCCTTATCCATGATTGGCATAGTTGATTTGCTAGTAAGTCCCTAGTAAAGTGCAGTAGAGGTGCCCTGGTCCTGTAAATGAAATGCTACTAGTGGGCCTGCAGCACTGGTTGTGCCACCCACATTAGTAGCCCTGTAACAATGGCTCAGACCTGCCACTGCAGTGTCAGTGTGTGCAGTTTAAAACTGCCAATTCGACTTGGTAAGCGTACCAACTTGCCATGCCTAAACTTTCCCTTTTTATACATGTAAGCCATCTCTTAGGTAGGCCCGAGGTAGCTCCATGGGCAGGGTGCAGTTAATGTTAAAAGTGGGACATGTGCTTATGTGTCTTACATGTCCTAACAGAGAAATACTGCCAAATTTGTTTTTCACTGTTGCAAGGCCTATCTCTCACATAGATTAAAATGGGGGCTGCCTTTAAAATATTATTAAAGTGCAGATTTCCTTTGGGAGCAGATAGACATGTGGAGGTTGGGATCTCTGAACTCACAATTTAAAAATACATTTTGTATTTAAGTTGGTTTTTAGATTGTGTGTTTAAAAATGCCATTTTTAGAAATTAGGCATTTTCTTGATTAAACCATTCTGTGACTCTGCTTGTTTGTGGATTCCCTGTCTGGGACAGTTTGATAATTGGGCTGTTAGCACCTTTCCTCTAGACAGTGACATAAAGGGAGCTGGGCTGTAGCCTGCATATCCTGATGGGCCATCTGGGCTGAGGGGAGGAGTGGTCACTTACACCTGAAAGGGCTGTGCCTGCCCTCAAACAATGCAGTTTCCAACCCCCTGGTGTGTGTCTGGGGTATGGCCTGGGCAAGGCAGGATCCTGAAAACAACAGATACTTCTCTTTGAAGTAGACCTACTTCAAAGGCAGAAAGGGGTATAAGAAGAGCACCCACACAACCCCTGAAAATCAGATTACTTCTGGAACCAAGAGGAACCATTGCCAGGGAGAAGAACTGGAGAAGCTGGAGGAAGAGTACTGCCCCTTTGCCTGTGACTGTGCTTTTACTGGTTTGGCCTGCAGTAGCTGCTTCTGACTGAGAATGGACAAAGACTGACTTGTGTGTGACTTCCCACTGGTGAAGAATCTCCAAGGGCTTGAACTGAGCTTGCCTCCTGTTGTTGAAGTCTCAGGGACATCAAAAACGTCTCTCTGCCAGCACATGGGCTTTCTGCTGAGAGTCCTGCCTGCCTAGTGGTGCCTAGTGGTCCCTAACCTGTCTCTGGGCCCTGGAAAGGTAAAGCTGGTGGAAAAGGAAAACAATCCACGCACAGACCGCCGTGAGGGGAAAACCTTCAACGCACCACCCGCCTCGCGGCTGATAATTGATGAGCCACCGGCCTCGCGGCTAAAATCTATGCTCCACCTGCATCGGGCTGGGAGATCGACGCAACACGGCTGGAGAAACAACGTGCAACAATGCAAGCCCCCACGCAGTGCAGTTTCTTGACACTTTGCAACTAGATTTCGAAGCAACATCGTTTAGTGCGGAAAATCAACGCAAAGCCTGCCTGGACCCAAGGTGCCAGTCCGGAATCAACGCATTCCTCTCTTGCGGGAGAAGAAACAACACATGCCGGCCTGAACGGAGGAGGAACAACGCACATTCTCGCTGGCAAGTGAGAAATCAACGCATCAATGGCCTTTTCTGACGCACGCTCGCCCATGCAGCTTTATTTTTGATGCTTCACAGGTACTTTTGTACGCTAACAACATTCTCACTGATTTCGAAAGGATTTAAGACTCTTTTGCTTTTTAAATTCATAACTTGACTTGTGTATGTTGGGTTTTTGTTGTTTTAGTCGTGTTTTGTTTAGATAAATATTGCCTATTTTTGTAAACCTGTGTTGTGTCATTTTGTAGTGTCTTCACTGAGTTACTGTGTGTGTTGGTACAAATACTTTACACATTGCTTCCGAAGTTAAGCCTGCCTGGTCGTGCCAAGCTACCAAGGGGTGAGCGGGGTCAACTGAGTGCGATTCTCCTTTACCCTGACTAGAGTGAGGGTCCTTGCTTGGACAAGGGGTAACTTGACTGCCGACCAAAGACCCCATTTCTAACAAAGTGTTAAATATTTTATCATACTCAGATGCCCGTTAGGTTTAGTGGAATATACATAGACTTAAGCACTACAATGGTGCACTCATTAAAACATTTTAGCCTTGTGTTATAAGCAAATGCATGCTTTGACAATTATTTAGGCTTCATTAGGCAATATCATCCCTTTCAATCAACCCACTTTGTCAATCTGCACAGCTGTTGAATTGGCAGTGAAGTTTGAGATCATGCATTTAAAAATAAATACAGAAAAATAAACTCGTTGTTTTCAGTCTGTGTGTGTAAGCCATGCTAAAAACGGAACTGAAAGTCCTAATTAGAATGACCTTCAATTAGTTTGGTACAGTGAAAAGGGGAAGTGGTAAGTCTTACAAGAGCATGTGCTGTGCATCTCAATTTATAAATTCGCCCTAGCATTAGGAGGTAATACCTCTGGTAAAAATGTCACTGTGTAAGCCCAAAATTGTGGGAGTAACATACGAGAGGAAGATTTTATTAATGTTTGGAAATGTGAAATTTCATAGCGCACAAAGGCCCAGATGTATGGTGGCCTAGTGCGATTCCAGTGACATGTTAGCTTCATTTTTTTATTCTAATGTGGTGTTGGAAGGGCAAAAATGCAGTGCCATATTTACAAAGTGTTGCAATGCTTCCATTGCGCCACTTTGTAACACTGTGCGCCAGGCATAACGTATGGCAAGGGGTGCCTGCCTGCGCCAGCCATAAAGTATGAAAGGGGGCATTTTGGCGCAAAGGGGGCTATGAGATTCCTTTGCGGCATTTTTAACAGCATTTTTAACATCAGCTGAGTGCAGGCTTTAAAAAGAGGCTCCCATTAGTTACAATGGGCCTCTGGGTGCTTTGTAGGATTAGCATCATAATTATTTTTACTAATCCTGCAATGCACTGGACTAGTGTAAAAAATGATGGCGCTAGTCCCCATCATTACCGCCATGGTGCACCGTATTTTAAATACAGTGCACACATGGTGGCGTCAGGGGGGCGCTAAGGAGTGCAAGAAAATGGTGCTGTGCTAGGTGCAGCAGCACTTTTCATAAATCTGCCCCAAAACGTCTTTCTCTAGGCACAAGAATATCTCTGTTAATGAGGGTTTGAGTGTTCAGACAGTAGGGCAAAAACCAACCCTGTGTCAGAGAGTTTTGGGTATTATCAGCAGCAAAGCTCATAGGATTCCACTTACTTGCTTTGAATTTAATATTAACCACTTACAGGTGTGATTTCCTAATATGAATGACTGGATTGGTATACATAGGTGTTGCAGCCTGTGATGAGGTGTCGGTTCAAAGTGTTATTTCTTCGTGAGTTCTATGTAGTGCAGAGAAGAAGGTAAATTTTTTAAAAAGCACTTGTATTTTTTTTATATATGTGACACAGTTTAAGCTTTTTTAACATGCTTGTAGAGTCTGTAAGGGTTTGGGGTTCTTATTCTTCACTGAACTATATTTATTCGGTCTGCAGATTTTCAATCATTGTTTTATTGTGTAAGATATATTGCTATGTAAGACAGATTATACTGCTGCAGTATGTTGCATTAATGTAAGAAGAATGACTTATTTGCTGTGTATATGTTTCCCTTCTGGTGTAGTAGTACTTTTATGCTTCTTAGCGCAGGAAGCAGAGCTCTATGTGATATTATTATTTTCCATGCTCCGGCAGCGCATTCATTGGTCCATATTTACAAGGAGACACATTTGGCCCAATGAATCTGTTTTTGTAGGCCTGCCTGGGAAAATACCTGTGCTAGAACTGACTGTGCCACGCAGTTTTTAATGTTTACAGGGCAGGTGTTCCTTTGTAAAATATGACTTACAACTGACGCAGTGATATTTACAACTTTGTCAATGTGCAACGCATCTTTTACATGTGTCGCGCTAAGTCTGGAATGTGTCAAAATTACTGCGTTTCGGTAACCTAGGCATAGAAAATGGCTCAGTGGCAGTGGAATAGGAATCTAACCAGCTGAAGTCACTTAAACACTCTAATAAGTAAGTAAATCACATCCCCTCAACTAGTAGTAGGTCTACACATGTAACAACCATGTTATCGGATTCCTTAAGCAACCTGGGACCATGGCTCCTATTAAATCATTATCCACTGCAGCAATGCAATTTGATGCTGTGTATTCCATGTAGTGGGCAGGCCAGGATTGCCACATGTCCTTATGGGAATGGGTCCCCAAGTCCAGCCAAGCCTACTCCAAACCACAAAAGGTAAGTACACACATAAGGTAGGAAACACAGGAACTGTCACTTTACATTACATTAATTACTTGCATCCACTCACATATAGTTTCACTCAGTATGTCACACATACTTAAATTTCCTTCTACTCGTCAGTAGACTATACCCACTGTAATGTGATACATAGCCATACTTCATACTTGCATGGTTTACATCCAGGACCAATGAAATAGTGTCCAAGGTGAGTTTTCCACCATTTCACACCATTTTACATTAGTTGTCAAACATTAGGCCAGTTGCATCAATCAGAACTGATGCATCACCTCTGTTTTATGATACATTTTTGAAATTGCATTTGTTGCAAGTCCAGCTTCAGCAGTGCACCACTTTTGGGGCAGATACATTCCGGCATTCTTCCCACAGTTGCATCAGAATTTCTGATGTACCTTTGGAACTTGCCATATGGTGCACCGTACCATGAAAATGGTGCATGTATCTCACTGGAATCTGTTGTAACACAGCACCAGTTTTTTTTATGCATTGCTGTTGCAACGCAGCAATGGGACCCTTCTTGTTAACATGCCTCTATGTGTCTACTATTCATGTGAAACCATCATGTAACAAAGGTGACCTTTTGAGATTTTTTGAGATTATTGTTATTAGGTATTCCTTATTTCAGCTGAAAGGTATATGAACAGTTCTCAATCACTCAATTCTGAGGTCAATTTCATAGGCCATTCATCTATGGGCATGGCATAAACACAGTATTGTGGGGATCAATGTTCAATGATAGTATAGACCAATGGATACAATGGATTTGCACATTAAGACTATGGGACATTATTTAGACTGTTGCACAATCTTTTTGATAGCTGTATTATAGCTACCTCTACAATATCTAATTATTTATCTCTTCTGCCATGTCCTAATGCTGTTAAATGGAAAGAATTTTGGCTGTCACATGAACAGTTTCCTATAGAACAACCACTGCTCTCAAAGGAAAACATTTTATAAGGGCCATTAAGAGGTTTTGGAATGGGTGAGTGTTAGAAAATGGATCTCTAGGTGGCAGGAAATTGCCTTGGGAGTGGGGAGGTTTCAAAGAGAGGCCTTTGAAGTGCACAAAGTCCCTGCCCTTCTTTCCCTGACTCCAGACCATCTACAGGGGATGTGCAGCCCTTTGTGTGCTCTGAGGCACAGTCCTATTCAGGTGTAAGTGTCAGCTCCTCCCTCCCGTCTAGCCCAGGAAGACCCATCATTCTGGTGATGGGCCATCAAGATGCAAATGTAACACCCCAGCTCCTTTTGTATGTGACTGTCTAGAGAAAAGCACAAAGCCCAGCTGTCATCCACCCCAGACATATATTCAGAGACAGGCAGAAGGCCCAGACTGGTTAAAGTAATAAAATGTGAACTTTCTAAAAGTTTCATTTTCAGACTTATAATTTAAAATCCGCCTTCACCATAAATTGTGATTTTAAATAGAGAATGCAGAGACACCAAACTTCAAATGTCTATCTTTTCCAATTGGAAGCTACACTTAAAGGTTACTTCAAGGTAACCCCAATGATAACCTTTGGGACAGATAAGCCTTGCAATAGTGAAAGATAGGCTTAATAGTTTTTCACTACTTGGACATGCTAAAATTAAATGAGCATGTCCAACTTTTTAAATACACTACACCCTGCCTTTGGGGCTAAGCCGGGCCTACCTTAGGGGTGACATATGTAATAAAAAGTAAGCTTTGTGCCTAGCAAGTTGGTGTACTTGCAAGGTGGAAATGACTGTTTAAAACTACACACAGAGGCTCTGCAGTTGCAGGCCAGAGACATGTTTACAGGGCTACTGTAGTGGGTGGCACAATCAGTGTTGCAGACCCACTAGTAGGATTTAATTTACAGGCCATGGGTACCTGTAGCACACTTTACCAGGGATGCACAAGTAGATTAAATATGCCAATTGTGGATAAGCCAATTTTACTAAGTTTACAGAGCACCTGGGCTTTACCACTGGCCACCAGTGGTAAAGTGCCCAGAATCCTAAAGCCAGCAAAAATTAATTCAACAAAAAGTGGAAGGAAAGGCAAAAGGTCTTGGGACGATCCTGCAGAAAGGGCCAGGTTCAACAGAGAGAAACCCACGTTATGGCAAATACTGAGAATTGTGACTATCAGGTAAATTACTGAGGTCCTCATCACAGCTTCCTTTTTATGCAAACCTTCATATTTTGTGATAAAGGGAAAACATATACCTGACCTTCTCGGGTGACATTTCAGTACTTGTTTCAGGTCAAGTATCAGCACCACAGCATCATTTTGACAGGTAAGGTGCTCACTCCCATACAGAAGCTCACAGTTTATTGTTTATATATATTTAGAAATATTTTTTATGTATTATTGAACCCAATGCAAAAACTGTATTTTGGGCGTCTACGTTATTCCTTCCACAAATAAACCCATATATACATAGCATTTGTATGCATTTGCTCATTGAATAACACACATGTTTTCAAAACCCTTATGATTTTAAAGAGCTAATGCCATTTTCCAGCACCACTGCTCACAAGGCTGGCAGCTGAGTTGGTCTCTAATTGGACTACTGATGCTTCAGTGTCTAGTTACAAAGCAGATCAGGTCATTACGAGTGGCTTTCAATCCCACCTATACAAACTCAGAAACTCATGCTGTACCACTACAATCTCAGATCTGGAATGAAAGTGTCAGCATGGGACCTGACTCAGGGCCTTATTACGAGTTTGGTGGTCTGAGGACCGCCATGTTGGCGGCGACAGCCATGCTGCCAACAGGCTGGCGGGGAAGACTGCCAAATTATGAACATGGAGGTATTCCCAACAGAATACAGCGAAAGCACTGCCAGCACCACCACAGCGGTCTGGCCGCCATGGACGACGGTAGCCAACTGCAGGCTGGTAGAGACCATGTTTCGGCCGGATAGATTACAAGGTTGCACACTGCCTAGGTTTCCGCCGAGGTCATATCACCATGGTTCCCCAGACAGAAACCGACTCCATAAAAGGAGACACTAACCTTCAAGAAGCCATTCTCATCCGGAGCCACCATGAACCAGAGCTACACATCTTCCTGCTGCTCCTGCTCACCCAACAACTCTGGAATCTGCAACAACTACGAAGACCAAACCAACCGTAAGTACACATATTTTCCTGGTCATGTTGTAGATTGTCAAATTTGTACACTCACATAACATACATTTGGGAAGGGTGTGTGAGGGCGACTCACACGTAACCGCACACTAACACACACACTCACATACAGCCACACACATACTCGCATATACACAACAAACACGCCATGTCACAACCACAACACAACCACACTATCACCAATCTCTTGGCAGGGACCCACAGGGGACACTACCCAGGTACACATCACACATACATCACAACGTTATACCAACAGGCAAAAAATACATACAAATACACAATCATACCACTTACCAATTGACTTATAAAGAACACCGTATCAAACACGTCATACACATAACACGCACACAGTCAAAGCACACAATGCCACACAACACACCAATAAACACACAGCAAAACAAAGAATACACAATACTAACACAACAAAAACTCCTGAACACACAAATGTCCATCATAGAACACACACCCTACCACTTTCAGACAAAAGCACTGCACACAACCTCACATACTGCCTAAACAACACACATAGCCCAAGCAGAACACACACACATACAGACACACAACTAATGTCAACCATGAACAACTCCATACTAGCGAAAGAAATGCATGACAAAGATGTGACCAGGAAACCAACTACAAGTTGGTTGAGATTAATATTAGTCAACAACAAAGGCCTTCGGCCAGTCCATAAATCTAAAGTCCATAAGCACACAGTGCACATATGTGTGCCCTGAAATCGACTCCTGGCTGCCATGTAACCTCCACAGGCATGAGCATCTATGGGGCAGGCAGGTACCTCAGGGGTTATTTGGTGCGGTGTGGGGCAGACAGTGGATTTGGGTTTAGGTCTTGGAGGGGGGGCCTTTGGGATCCGGATTTGGAGGGGTGGTTTGGGCTTTGTCTAAGGTTTAGGGGAGGGTTGGGTTTTTGGTGGAGGGCTTGACTTCTAGGAAGGGGGAAGGGCATGGGTACTTGAAGGGGTGGCATGGTAGGCCTTGTAGGTGGAAGGGACGGACTTGGGGAGGGACAGAGACAATGTAGGGGTATCATGTGGTGGGAGAGGAGTAGGGAAAAGGGCAAATTCCAAAATGAAAGCTTTTGTAGACTCACAGGGATGGTCAAAGCAAAAGGGTTTGGGTGTGGAGGGAGAGGGAGTGGTTGTCTGAGGTGTTGCTGTGGATGCCTTGGGTGCATGTGTGTGTGAAGTACATTTGTGGGTGTCTGTTGGGTGGGTGAATGAGGGCATTTACGTGTCTTGGGAGGAGGGAGGATGGAGTTGCTGGGGGATGCCATGGTGGGTGGGTTACCATCTGTTGGGTGGGGATTGCAGGTATGGTGGATGTGCTACTTTTAGGCATGTCTGTGGTTGTGGTGTCTGTGGATGTAGTGACTTGGGTGGATGTCTGAGGGTTTGCTGTGGTGCTGTCTATGGGTAGAATAGGTAAAGTGGCTGGATTTGTGAATGTTGGTGTGGTGTCTGCAGGTGTGTCAGGTGTGCTGTCAGTGATGTTGAGGGCGGTGGGGGTGACACGACAGGTTGTGACTGGTGCTCTGTGTACAGGTGTATGTTGCTTGTGTGCATGCTGGTGGTGTGTTTTGTGGTGCTTATGTTTGTCTGAGCTATTCTTAGATGTTGAGGTGGATGCATGCTTGTCTGTCTGTGTGCTTCGGCTGGGTCAGGAAAGAGGTGTTTAGGATTGGGAAGAGGAAAGGGGGGGGGCAGAAGACAAAGGATGACTGGCTGCTGTCAGTGTGGAGGCCAGAGCCTGAAAGAATCTCTGTAGGCCAGCCAGTGCACCATGACTGCCCTCCAGGAACGCATTTGTTGTATCTGACTTGCAAGTCCCTGGATTGCATTCACAATGCTCAATTGACCCACAGAGATGGACCTCAGGAGGTCAATAGCCACCTCACTGGGGGCTGCAGGGCTGACCGTGGCTGGGGCAGAGGTGCCTGCGGCAAAGGAGATGCCCACCCCTTTGGGTGAGTGGGCACAGCCAAGTGGGTCGGAAGCTTCAGGGAGGGCAGTGATAGAAAGGGGAGGTGGTGGACAGAGATGGTGCCGGGGTGGTCCCAGATTGGTCTGCCACCACCAGGGAGTGTCCACTGGAGGATTACACAGATGATGAATTGGATTCTGTCTCCCTGTGGCACTCCCATTACCCTCTGGGCCACTGGGTCCCTCAATGTCAGTGATATCAGCATTCCGTGTCCCGTGGCCAAGAGCTTTCCAACTCAGCTAGGTCCTGTCTCCTAAGCCTGCCGATGCTGATGCAGAGAAACAGAGAGAGAGAAAGGGCCACCACATTCTTAACATACACATACATTACACCATTCACAAAAGTAACATCACATCTATGTATAAAAAAGCCCTGGGTAGGAACCATTTAGAGCCTACATCATGTCACAACTAAATACTTCCAACAATCCTATATGACAACAGTCTCACCAACAACATAAGGCAACCATCTGATCACTACATTAGTATTCCATCAATTTAGCTGTGACACAAACTATTCATGCACAAGATGATTTGGCAACATCAAAAGTCTCTCCCTATACAGAGCGTCACTGTATCAACAAACCATCCTTAGCAAATGCTGTTAACTGATATCACAATATAATGCATACCCCTAATCCACACTTGCCCAGTCCATCACCAGTAGTCATGTTTCATGAAAGTAATCTCATATCGCTTCAACTACAACACAGCATCACTACCAACTGTCTAGACATGTGTAACCTGACCTCTTAGGACTAAAGTAACATTAGCATAAGCCACTTCTAACATATCTATGTTTGATATATACACCTATAATACAGAAAATTGTCTGACAACATTTCCCATTCCACCAAAAATGTGAATGTCAACTGGGACACCTGCTACACTATGAAGTTCGGCTGAAATTAGCTGATCCGTAACAAAATGTGTTCCAACAGCCTCAGCCTTGCAAAGGTAAGTATGACAAAGTAGAGCCCTTAACATAAAAAAAGCATGAAGTACAAACTGACACATGATGTAGGCAAAAAACAGTGTATGTTGCACCCATATAGGTACGGTCCTGCACTATTTAGCATGCACAAAATACATGGACTAAGAGATCAGCAGGATAACCATTTACCTTCTCAATACCATGAACATGGTACAAATTGCCTGAACACAGGTCACTGATAGGTCCTGTTCTGTTAATGTATCATTACTATCATGCTTTCCTTCATGTAGGATGTCCACCTTAATGAAACATAACATTTGCCAATGTATAGTTTAGACATAACAACGGGGACATCTCCTACACCTCAGAAGGAATGTAGTAAGTATGCCATGTGAAATTCCTGATTGGGATAACACCCTCACATGAGGTCTCCATCTATTTCAAAACAAAGGAATATTTGTCCCTGTTACTTATCTGTCAGACCCTATGTTGCACACAGAGCTAGATAAAGTGGAATACGAATGGTCAAAGAACATAGAGCTGGACAACTTACTGATTGGGTATAGGGACTGTGGATCAGTAGGTGGGAAGGATAACACAGCAGGTTGCACATATGTATACCACAGTCACATGTGCATAACCACATGCTGTCATACAATTTGGTTAACATAGGTGAGTAATATGTCCCTATACACAATACAATGTCCACATCTGTGTATCAATGTTGGCAACTGTAGTATTCTGTCTACCTAGGAGACCTTTTACCTGTAGCACTAACCACATTGTCACAGCTGAGATACTTAGACATCATACACTTAACTTGCAGACGCATGTACATGTGGGCAGTCAGTACCTACCCCCTTGTGGCTGCTGTGCTGCCCTCAAATGCCCATCCACCTGCGGGTAGGCCACTACTAAAATGTAGGCCATTGGGGGGGTCAAAGTCCGACGGGCACCCCTCCCTTGGTGGGAGGACATCCCTAGCTGGGCCTCTGCGGTCTTCCAGGCCTAGCGTCTCAGGTCCTCCCACCGCTTCCTGTAGTGGGTTTTCCGCTGGCTGTGGACCGCCAGGGTCCTCACTTGCTTACGATGGCAAGCCAGATTCCCTTTTTTTGATGGGAGTTAACATGCACTCAACATTTCATGTGCACTATCATACACCCACACCTATCACACATTGGTATAACATTTGACTCACCTGCTCCTCTGGTGCACCATATAGCTGTTCATACAGGGGTAGGCCCTCCTCCACGAGCTTGTCCAGCCCTTCTGAGGTGAAGGCTGGGGCCCTTTCACCTGCAGGATGTGACATGATAGCTCCTAAAGGCAGTACACAGCAGCTCAGGTAGTGGAGTTCTTGCTGGCAGCAGTGTCAGGAGTCAAGTGGGCAATACTGCAGAAGATGGCGGTCTTGTCCGCCATGTACAGGACCAAGGCAGCAATGTGTTCCAATGGCAATTTCCACCGCAATTGTGACCACCTACCACCATGACGACATCCGCAAGCAGAGGTATTTCACTTCCACATGTCCAATACAGTAGATCAGGCGGCTGCCATTTTGAGCACATTTCTTGTATGGAAAAGTTTTGGATTCTGCGTCATGTATGATTCCCTATATTGTGCTAAGTATCAGTTAGTACTGCCTTCAGGTTTTGTAGTCTATTTGTGCATATGAGTAGTTAAAGCTGTGTAACAGAGGGATTTGTGGTGAAAGAAATGTACACATATTCTCAACAATCTATGTGCGTTGGTAATTGTATTGTATTGTTATAGTATTTATATAACGCTTACTACCCCTGACGAGGCATCGAAGCGCTTTTCAGTAAGTAGCAGGCTACTCAGGAACCCAACAAGAATTAGTGATCAATTAGTATCGGGAAATAATGAGTACAGTTTTAGTATTATTATGAGTTAATTTGAGCCGCGGATGTGAGAGTTAGTTAGTTAGATTGACTGGAGTAATGGAGGGGTGGAGGAGGAAAGAAATCCAGAAGTGTTAATTGGGAGTATATCCTTAATTTACTCAACCCAAAAGCTTGGGATGAGTAAAGGGGGATGGAGGAGGGAAACAGTATGTGGAAGGTTTACAGGGTGAGCTAAATGCGGGAGAATTTAGTAGGGTTGTGTGGGAGGTTACGGTAGTAGAGTGAGGTTTGGTGAGTTAGACGTGGAAGCGGAGGGAAGAGCTTAGGCAGATTTATTTAGGAGATGAAAGTAGTAGAAAGGATTTGGGATGAGTCAAAGTGAGAATGGAGGATAGTTTGATAGAGACATGACATATGATGATGGGTAGATAAGTGTGATAAGATGAGAACAGGAATTCATAGATATCTAGTATAACAACCCACCCAGGAGCCATGCAATGACCTACGAACATGCCAAGCACAGAAACAACATATGCACATACATACATACATATACTGGAAGATGCAGGATCACAAGAAAACAACAGCCAGCCAGGGCAAAAATCTGGATCCCAAAGGATACAATGAGTCACAAGAAAATGTAATATCCAAGAAAGAAGTGACTCAAACAGATGATCTCACTAAAGAACACATATATTTCTAGTACAACGTTTCAGCTTCCGCCTTCCTCAGGTAGTACAAGATGGTTTGCTCAGTGGCTGCACAGCTGACACTGGTGGATTTTCAAAAAGCATCATGAGTGAAGATTCCAATTGGAATGTGGAATCAATGCAGTCCTGAGAACTCTTCAGATATGCAGAAATCAAGTGGTATTGTCAGTGATGTTCAGTCCATCTGTATGCAGTGATTTTAAACGGTACATCCAGAAAATTTTTCTGATGTCCAGTAGTTCTTCCTTTAAAACATGTTCCACAGGGAAAATCTTCAAATCTGATAGTAAATGGTCCACAAGGTTAAAATGGTTGGCTACAGGCTGGTCAAGTTTCTTGTTAATTATTGCTGATTTGTGGTTCCTGAATCGTGTTTGGAGGTCATTCACAGTTTGACCTACATATTGTTTTTTACAGCTTTGACGTTGGCACTGAATTACATAAATAATGTATGTTGAGCGACATGTAAGATGCTGTCTTATTCCATAGGTCCTTTTTGTAACATTATATACATGCACACGTACACACACACATACAAACACACATGAATACACACACATATGCACATACAATACATAATTAGAACCATGGGTAAAATATACTTACTCAAACAGGTTTAAAGAGTGTGTGTGTATTTTATTGTTATAACATAGTAGCAATACATATTTTCTAAACAACTATACATAACTAGAAATATACACATAATCTGAAAAGAATATTTATCAACATAGGCATATGAAGTCCATAGTTGTTTGAATATGGTGGTTATGAAGGAAAGAGCCAACTCTTGAGTAGTTTTCTGAAGACAAGAAAGTTATCTGTGGCTCTTATAGTTGGGGGTAACGAATTCCATAGTTTGGCTGCTTGAACGGAGAAGGATGTACCACCTATCGTCTTTTTCTTGTATGGTGGTGTTCTAAGGCGGGGTGGCAATCTTGAGCGGAGGTTTCTTTGTTGGATGTATTTGGTTATTTTGTTTCTGATAAAAAGTGGTCCGGTAATGTAGAATGGGTGCAACAAAATGTGTTTCACATGTAAACTCGGTTGGACTATCAAACACTGTTATTCACAGTTAAATATGCATGTATAGTACATTAGATAATTCAGGGATTGTGCACCAAGGGGAGTGTCATAGGATGCATAGCAATATACTGTACTGTAGAAGTCAGATGTTGTAACTGAGCCCGACTGCAGATATGTGTGACTTGTATATGGACATATTCTTATGTTTGTATTGCTCATGTCACATATGATATTTTCATGTTTTCCATATACTGACACTGGCATGAGGAGAGGAAGACAACCTCCAGCGTACCGCCCACTCGTAGACATGCAAACCACGGAGGAGAGACATACCATACAAACATATCGCCTGAATACAATCATGGATCTTTGTAATCAGTTGGAGCCAGATCTGATGCCTACCATTCGCAATCCCTATAGCATACCTCCAATTGTTCAAGTCATGTCATTGCTTCGCTTCCTAGCCACTAGATTCTTCCAGAATACAATGGTCGTAACTGCAGGGATGTCTCAGCCCATGTTCAGTTTGGTTTTGAAGGTTGTACTGTGTGCATTGTTGAAACGCCTGGACAGCTACATCAGGTCTCCTCAACGTGCGGATTTGGCCTATGTGAAGGCAGAGTTGTATGCTATGGAACACATTCCATATGTGGTTGGAACCCTAAATGGCACCCATGTAGCCTTGGATCCCCCTAGTGCCAATGAACAGGTATATAAGAACAGGAAACACTACCACTCCATCAACATTCAGCTGGTGTGTTTGGCAGCCCAGTACATTTCACAAGTCAGTGCAAAGTATCCAGGATCAGTCCATGATTCCTTCCTCATGGGGAACAGCAATATCCCACTGTTGATGACAGGACTCTACGCAGAGAGGGCCTGGCTGGTTGGCAAGTCAGATTTGACATGTGGGTTTGCTATCACAATTGTGCATGTCCTCAATATATGTATGTGTTGTTCTACCTATGTCCTTACAGGATACTCTGGCTATCCAAACCATCCTTGGTTGTTGACACCAGTGAGGTACCTATCCACACCAGGGGAAGTCCACTACTGTGAGGCCCATGGAAAGACAAGGTGTGTCGTGGAGCGGACCTTTTGGGTTCCTGAAGGCAAGATTCCGTAGCATTGATAAGTCTAGTAGAACCCTCCTCTACTCACCCAACAACGTATGTCAAATAATTGTTGCCTGCTGTATGATCCACAACCTTGCCCTGAGACGTCAGATACCCTTCATACCAGATGAGGACGAGGCAGCAAAAGCTGTGGGTAAAAATGCAGATTTGCCAAGTGATGATGAGCCAGATGAAGATGCAGCTGGAGACTTCAGGGCAGATCTCATCAATCAGTACTTCAAGTGACTCAAGGTTTGTGATGTCTTCTGAATGCTGAGATTTCAGTTTGTAACTAGAGTTGATGGGTAGCATGTCACCTCCTCTTTTTCCATTCTCAGTAAGGTTTTAGGTAGTTCCAATGCCAATGAGTGAGTTGTGCATGCAGATTGTAAATTGGTATTGTGTACAGAACAGAGTGGTCTGAGTGTCATGATTTGTTAATGCACATGCAAAGTCACACTTGTGAACATGGCTTGCCTGAATTGCTGAATGTGTTCTGCTATGTCTTATCCCTTATCTCTGTCAATCACATGTTTGCCAAGATCCAGTTTGGCTCTTCATCCTTGGCAAGTGAAAGACAGTTTCAGAAGCAGATGGGAATTTCAGGCAGACATGAGAAGTTGACATAGCTGAAACCAGGTACTAATTGCCATGAGTCTGTGTAGTGTAACTATTATGGCCAGACTGTCAGGACACTAGGGTGGAAATGTGTTTTCCCATCAAGATGACCTGGAGGTTTCTGGAGGTGGTCAAATGGTGTCATCTGTGTGTCCATATGTGTCTGACACATGTGAAAATGTAGAACCACAGCCTCTACCATCAAAATGGTTTATGTTGGATATAATCTACCTCGTACATAGCTGTCAGTGTGTTCCTACTTTGCAGACCAATGTGCATGTCTCTGTGGAATGACATAGGTGAGTTGCAAGCCTACAGGTAAATGATCAATGTAAGTGAGTGATCCCTGGACAGGGGACATCAGTACTGATCTCTGTCTGTACCACAGGGTATGATTATTAGGAAGCTAAAGTCTGGGTATGTGATAAGGCTTTACCAGGTGATATAAAGGACCAATCTGTATGCATCCTGGCTTGTAGGAAGACTGACATGTCCCTAACTTATGTTTCCTGTGGTTTAGTAGTGTATGACACCTTAGTAAACATCCTGATGTTATTAGCAGTTATACTCTATGTGCTGGTTGAACATCTAGCAATAACTGTGTGTAGATGTAGTATACACCTGGTTTTGAATCTCTCTATGGTACAACACCAATGTAATAAGTCTCCTGCTGATAGAGTCCACGTGTGATGTCCATAACAAAGGTTGTACAATACTGGGGGACAGATTGATACTAGAGTTGGCATGCATAACAGTTGTACATCGTTGATAAATGACACTTACACAGGACCTGTATTTAAGTGTGGTTTATTGTGGACAGTAAAACAATATGTGTGATTAGTAAGGGTTCAGTCATGGTGGCTGAAATCATCAGGGTAACTGCTACACCATTAGAAAACACAAGTACAGTGTTCTTGCACCATAAAATGAAGATAGGTTTCAGAACAGTCAATCGGATGTATCTGCGACACACAAAGGGAACCAGTCAGAAGAGATTTACTTCCTGGTATGGGTTTGGTCTTGGCATCTGGTCCTCCTGAATGTCTGGGTGAATGTCCACATTTGCAGGGGGTTCCTCTCCTACTGAGGGTGGGGTGTCTGAGGCATGTCCTTCCCTGGCAGGGCTTCAATTCCAATAGCAGCTGCAGATGTTGAAGGGCCTGATGACTCATTACTAGTGGAAGAGGCATGAAGTTGTGTGGCAGACATCCTCAGGATAGTGTTGATGTCTCTCAGCACCCCAGCAATGGAAGCCAGGATGGCATTTTGTGCCTGCCACTGGTGCATGACTTCCTGGTGGTTGTTCCTCTGAAGCTTTTGGATTTCCCCCATCATGGTGATTACCTGGCCCATCATGCCTTGGGACTTTTGTTAGGCTCTCAAGACTTGGGAGATGGTTTTCTGGTCACTATTGTCTCTTTGAGCCACCATCATCTGGCCCACAGCATCCCTCTTACGCACCCTACCCCCACATGCCTGTGGCTCTGGCGCAGTGTGCCCACTCCCAGTGGTAGCAGGACCATCATTGGCAGGGCTGACAAGAAGAGACTCAGATAACTGTACTGGGGGGCACACAATGGATGAAACAGCCTTTGGGAGCCAGGTTTGGGAGGTGAATAGTTGCCGTTGATGTAACAGGGCTGGGAGGAGTCGATGTGGGCAGGGAGAGGCTGACAGTTGTTGACTGATCAGGTGTCCCTGATGGGCCAGCTTTGTCTTTAGTGCCCACACATCCCTGGGAATTGTCCTCACTGGGGCCTTCATCCAGAGGGATTGTGACAGTCTCTGGTATCCTGTCCATGGTGACATTGGCAAAGTTACCTGTGGGAGAAGTGGAACACAGAGTTGCTGTTACATTTAGGGTGTTATTGATGTTGATTGAACTGCAGAGAGGGCCTTAACATGATCCCCAGAAATGACAATGACAGCTGCTGCACAATCTTACTTTGAACACCATGAGACTCTAATTTCAATACCATACACCATGCTTGAAGCTGTTAAATTATGTTGGTAGTGATCGGACTTCTGATACCATATTATGTTGTCTGATTATTGACATGGATGTTCATCTTAGTTGCCTAGTAAAGTATCTTACATGATACATGGCACAAAAAAGCTGCACAATGCACAATAGAGTCAGAGTAGGGACACTGTATGGGAGTAAGCAATAGACATTGATCTGTAACTGGATGTACTACATGTGCATCCATTTTGGCATCTAGATTTTTCACCCCAGGTGAGTACATTTCAATCCTAGGAATCTTTATTTTAAGGGCATTAGGATTGGGCACTCAGCAATAGCTGTGTTTTGCTTGTGATGATAGTGGAGTGGCCCATTGCATTGCTGTCATTGGCATTCACACTTACACATACGAGATGGGTTAGTTTGGTAGTTAGTTTCACATGCGTGGCATCTCACATTTGGTGCACTGTTCAGGTTTTCACAATGGTGAGATATTGCATTCTGGGAGTAGTAGTCGTATGTGTTGCCTGTACTTCACATGCCGTTTCAATGGGTTGTGAAGCTAGGTGACTTTAGTGGACATGTGGCATGGCAGGGAGGGGTATTGGAACATTTGGACAGAGGTGTTCACAATGGTGAGATATTGCATTCTGGGAGTAGTAGTGCTATGTGTTGCCTGTACTTCACATGCCGTTTCAATGGGTTGTGGAGCTAGGTGACTTTAGTGGACATGTGGCATGTCAGTGAGGGGTATTGGAACATTTGGACAGAGGTGTTCACAATGGTGAGATATTGCATTCTGGGAGTAGTAGTGCTATGTGTTGCCTGTACTTCACATGCCGTTTCAATGGGTTGTGGAGCTAGGTGACTTTAGTGGACATGTGGCATGGCAGGGAGGGGTATTGGAACATTTGGACAGAGGTGTAGTCAGTAGTGAGGGAGCATTCAGGACATGCATGACATGACTATTGGGTGACATGGATTTTGTGGGGACTTACCAGACTTCACACCCCTACTCCTGTCAGGGCCTCAGGGTGCGGTATGTTCAAGACCTTCTCCTCCCAAGATGTGAAAGTAGGGGGATGAGGTGGGAGCCCACTGCCAGTCTTCATTACCGTCAGCTGGTGCCTGGATGCCAGGATACCATGGAACGTACCTTCCCCCTGAGGTCGTTCTACCTCTTCCTGATGTCCTCCCTTGTGCGTGGATAGCTGCCTACAGAATTTACCCTGTCGACTATTCTTTGCCACAACTCCATTTTCCTGGCAATTGATGTTTGCGGGACCTGCACTCCAAACAGGTGTGGCTCATTGCTCAACTCATCATCCGTGAAACATGGGTGTTTTTGTCGGCACATGGTAGCGGTGGTGAAGACAGTGTGGCAGTGTTCAAAGAAATGGTGAGGTGTCGGCCTGGAGGTGGGACCATCTCTTTTCCGTCCTGCAGTGTCCTGGCAGTTTCGAAAATGTGGCTGTTTTCTGGCGGACTTCACAGTGTGACTCTTAATACAGTGGTCCAATGACCGCCAACATGGCGGTCTTTTTGGTGCCAACCACAGCGGTGGTCTTACCGTCAAATCCCCAAACTCTTTATGAGGCCCTCAGTGTCTCTCTCTTCATAATGCTAACTCCTTCAAGAGGGAGTGGCAATGAAACATTATTTTGGAGAGTATTACATTTTTATTTTTATTCAAATAAGTTACCAAAAGAAATAATTAAAACAAATCGGAGTCTGAACTTCTTCAAAAAGAACAAACATGCGAAATATCCAATCAAAATAACACTGGAAACTTTAATTACAATGTAGGTGAGAGGCAAAACGTTCAGTACAATATGTGTAAAAGGTGGAAAAGTATGTTATTCAATCACGTTAGTCTCTAAATGTTTTTCACAATGCCCATTGAGTGGCATGAGGATTAATTCTCAGGGTGCCTAATTTATCAAATTACCACTGTGGAAGATAATGCCAATGAGCTCATTAACAACAAAGCAATTATATGTGTGAAATATTCCATGTTACACATCCTGTGCCTGTTGCACAGGCATAAAAAAGGTGTTTTAATTTCATTTAGTTATTTAGGGCCCTGTGCCTTTCATTTAAAGACAATGAGTGCTTTTTCGTTTAAAGTCAAGGAGTGCAGTCAGTTGTCATATACCTCTCGCCTACCTTGCTTCAACAAACAGTAGCAAGCCAGTTCACCTCACTTTGCAAATCGCAGGTGTACATAAAATGTGGAATAGCTAGCCAATAGCAGAACAGTTGTCTTAACTCTATAGAAAAGCTTTTTTTATACTTCAAATTGAAAACATTGGGTTATATTTATTATCAGTTTACACCAATGCAAAATCATGCTAAGTGGCACAAAGTCTGGGAAGGGTATTAACTTTCCAGTGCAAAAGCCATTTTGCCCTTGAAATGTGGCCTTTTCTTGGTGCAAATTAAACGTTGTGCTGCTTTGTGCCACTTAGGTCCAAGGGGGCTCCACATGGGTGGTAATTGTGCATTATAAAGCAAATGCCCATATGCCATGTATACAAACCTTGGCCAACTAAGATTGTCAAAAAGGGTCTGTGTTGTGCTGAAGCAGGTGCAAAGCCTGGAGAAATGTTTTTATTTAGCCAAATAATTCACACATTCTATTTGGGAGGCATTGTACAGCACATATCCATTGTGTTGAACATTAAAAATTGCCTACGAATAGGATTTGGTAGTGGAAGGGTGTGCCTCTAGTACAAACCTATGCTAGACCTCAAACACACACGTTTGAACCAAGCGACTTTGTGAAACTTGATCAGAATGTAGAAAACATGCCCCATTATTACACCTGGCATCTTTGGCATGTTATTTCCCCAGGCTTTCTGGCTTCACTCTCTGATTTTTAGCTGAACTCATAGTTGTTTACATTATGACCCTGTGCACCTTTTCCCTGCTAACCAGTGAAATAGTGCTTGTGCTCTCTCCTTTAAGTATGGTACAATTAGCATATACGCAATTGGTACATTTAACTAACATATAAATCCCTACTAAATATCACTACCTGTAACTAGGGCCTATAAATGAAGTGCTGCAATTGACCTACAGCATACATTGTGCCACCCACTAATGTAGCACCGTGAACCATGACTGTGGCCTGTCACTGAAGCCTGCACACTTTAAAAGTGCCATTTCAACCTGGCAAAATTCACCCCTAAGGTATGCCTCAAAAGCTTGTAGGACAGGGTGCATGATATTTAAAAAGTAACGCATGTGTTTAGTTTTACTTGTCCTGGCAGTTAAAAACTCCTAATCTCTTTTTTCACTATTATAAAGCAATCTCTCCTATAGACTAACACTTGGTTTCCTTATTACTCCTGCTAAGTGCTAAGTTCAATTTAGTACCAGATAGACAAATGCTGTTTCCACTCAAATTAATTGTAATTTAAATTCCTATTTAATGGTAAAGGTGGATTTGAAGTTAAGGTTTTAAAAATGTAAATTTTAGAAAGTTGACATTTTTCTGCTCAAGCCAAATGTGCTTTTATGACTGTCCAGACTCACATGACTGTCAATGTCTCTGCTGTGGTGTTTTGTGCATTGACATACCGACAAAGGAGCCCTGGGTATGCAGGAGAGGGTCTTCCTGACAGGATGGCTGCGGAGGAGTAGTGCTCTGATTGCACTCCAAAGGATCCTACACATGCATAAATGAATTTGACACCAAGTCTGACCTTACCTTTGGCATCCTAGACAGTTTGGAGCCAAATCCAGGAGAAGTGCTCAGAACCAGTTTGGGGGGTAGGCCAGTGAATGCCCCCACAGAAAGGCCAGCACAGGTGTAAAAGTGGCATCTTCAGAACCCCTCTACAGAATACTCCTGGACTTGTGGAAAGATTCAGAAGAAAGACTGCCATGTTGTCTGGAGAAGATTGGACCTGCTTGCCTTGAACCTGGGATCCCCAGAAATGACTCCAAGGGTAAGTTGCCTTACCTCCTTTTTGAGCTACAGGAACAAAACAAACTACCAAAGGCATCCTTGCAACTGTTCAGCTGACCAGCACCAAATGGACTTGTCTGAGTCCTGCTGCTGGACTCTGCTAGAGTGAGTACTGGTCCTCAAGAGGTGACCCTCAGGTCTGTGACCCTTGGCTCTCATCAGTGTACTTATCCTGAAGAAAAGGTGAAGATGCAGAAGTTTTGGGCTCCTCGCAAAGTGTCCTCTTTCTATCCATGATGACCACCAGCAGGAACTTCACTTCATGCGAATGCAATAGCATGCAACCTCCAACATGAAGCTCCAGGGATGACCAGCTCTTTGCGGCAAAATAGAGAAACATCCTCAATGCCTGACCTACTCCTCATGCCATCAATTACCTTCTTCAGCCCTGTCAGTGCTGACAGCAGCTTGTAGCACAGACTTGAGAAGGTAACTATTTAAGAGGATGAACCTGGTACCCACGCTCCATCGTGGTTGGCCTGAACATGTGACTTTACCCCAGTCCAACACAAACAGATAAGCACAAGTGACACTATTATCACCTAAAACTTTAAAAACTCATATCACCAGTTCTACTGATAGGATTTTCTTTTTTTTTTTATTAAAATTTACCACGCGTTTTAAATTGGTTTGGGGTTTTATTGATGTTCTGTTGTGCCTACATTACTGCTTGAGTGCTGCATTAATACTTTACATATTGCCTTTAATTTATGTCTGACTGTTTTTGTGGCAAGCTGCCAGAAGACTAAGCACATATTTATTTCAGGACTTGTGTGGTTCAACCTGACAAGGACTGGGTTTATTAATTGAGTGGTGCTTATGCATTCTCTCTAAGTTAAACCTGGCTGTTTTATACCAGGCTTCCGAAAGCTTAAGCACAGGTTTATTTAGTGACTTTTGTGGTTCACCCTGATAATGATTGTGATTATTATTTGTGCTGGGCACTCACCTCACCTCAACTAATGCCCCATTCTCTTACAGTTGCATGTTGTCAGGTATTGAACCATAGTATTAATCTAAATTAAATATGTATTGCCAAACAAACCCTAAAAAGATATTTTATATGGAATAGCAGAATTATTTTTAATTACAACAGCTACCCCTGTATGTGCAGTTGAGGCTGATGCAAAACTATTTTCAACCCATGGATATTTCTTTAAATATTTCATTTTAATCTCTTTTTGCCCTTTAATTTGGTGTGCCTCTTGTAGTGCAATTATACTAAGGCTAATCTGCATTAATCATGTGAAAACATCATCTCTTTTCTGCTTTTGTTCACACCATTACCGTTAGGGTTAACTATCACTCTTATGTCCACTGAAAGGAAAAAGACAATAAAATTAATAATTGAAATAAGTTGTTCCACACCATTGAATAACCTCAAGGTATATTATCAATTTCTTGGCCCATTTATATGCAGATTTACCATGCAAAGTTCTCTTTTTGCAAATGGGAGAATGCACCACTCCTTTTAAGATTGGAAGAGGCATTCGCCAAGGCTGTGTCCTCGCCCCGCTATTGTTTTCCTTATTTATTAACGGGGTGGATAAATTTCTGCAGGAACTTCAGGGGGACCCTCCTTATGTGGCAGGGGGCCCCGTACCAGCACTACAATATACTAATGATGTTGTCCTCATTTCCAGCACCCCAGTGGGGCATCAGAAACTAATGAATGGTTTTGAGCAGTTCATTACATCAAATGGTATGGTGATTAACAAATCTAAAACTTTTACTATGGTTCAGGGCCAAAAAGCAAAGAAATGTAGGAGCTTTTATATTCACAACACGGAGATTACTACTGTTAATTCCTTCAGTTATCTGAGTGTACTGTTCTCAAGCAATGGGCTATGGGAACATCATATTCACTTGGGTATGGAAGTTGAGAAGGAATTCTTGCGCTATCTTTAGATTTGCTAGAAAACTAGGGAGTCGCCCCATAATCACTATGGTAAATATCTATATGGCTAGAGCATTATTCACAGTAGTGTATGGAGCTGGAGTATGGGGGTATACAAAAAGCACCCCTTTACAACTAGAGGAAGATCGTTTTTTAAAATGTTTGCTATATTTACCAACTTCAGCATCTAAATGGATTGTACATCAGGAGGTGACTTTCCAATACCTGGAGGACGTGTTGCAGGTGAGCCCTTTGCTCCTATGGCGTAGCATCTGGTCCAAGGAGAAAACTGTTTTTACTAAGCAACTTATTCTAGATTGTATAAAACTGGATAATGCTTTGTGTATTCCATGGCATGCCATTATTGATTCTTCTTTTAAATCTGTATTTAATATAACTATAAACCCAGATCCAGAGAAAGTGCTGACATTACCAAATAAAATTATCAAGGACACTTTTCTGTAATATAGGGTGGACGGCAGGAAAACTACTGAATCCATAAAATCCACTGTTGGTATATATATGTCCCTTTCACTTGAGGCAAGCAGAGAAGGTTATCTATTAGGTGTTACAAATATGCAGCATCGGTTTGTTCTGACAAGATTAACACTGGAAATAGCAGATCTTTTAGTAGCATTCCCTAGTATGAGGTCCTGTCCTCATCAAACAGCCAGTTGCCCCTGTGATGAGGCTAGATAACAGAGCACTTTGCACTTCATGTTATTTTATAAGTTTTATGAACATCTTAGAATTTTTTTAACTTAAACCTCATTTTATGCAATACAATATAAGAACACATTTGGTGGCACTGGAATTTTTATTAACTCTAAATAATCCACAAGTGTGCTATAGGGTGGCATTATATATCCTAAAAGCCACACAAGTTAGGAAAAGTCTTGTCTGTACTTTTGATGAATCTTGATAAAAGCAATTGTTTTCTCTGTTTTTCACATTTTATAAATGTAGTCCCTTTTATGGTAATTGTCCTCATGAATTTGGCTGGGTCTGTGCCAAGTGTTTTATATACTTACTTTTTTATCTTTTACAGTTGCTTGTATTTGTACTATGAATTGGGATGACTATGATGAATATTAATTTATATATATTTATGTACCTTTATGGCTATTTTGGTATTTGCTGAATAAAGTTTTTGAACCGAACCGAACCATTGAATAACCTATTAAGAAGTAATGACCCTGCCGCTAAGTAGATCCGAGATAACACTGCTTGCAAAAATAGAATACACTGTTGCTCTGCATTTCCAATTAGACCATTATGAGAGCTTGAACCTTCAGTTTTTTTAACCAATGTCCCTCCCCCCACCATCACTCTATGGATACCCTTTGTGTGCCCACCCACATCTCATAGTACCAATCGGCATCCCCTTCCTGGCTCCTCCCATCTTTCCCAGTAGTGGCAGGGCTCCGGTGAGGAAGAACAGTCTTTTAGCTTTTTAGTGTAATATTTGTTGTGTTTGCTTTGCAACAGGTGGTTTGTCTAAGCTGAGCAGAGAGAAATCTTAAAATTAGACCAATGTGGTCCAAGGTCTAGCACTTCTTTTGGTAAGGAAATCTCTGCGAACCAGCTATGGAAATGTCAATATGGGTTTCATTGAGTATGCATGTGGAAAGTAATTATTGTAGTAAATAATTTCTTTTGGGAGAAAGTCCCACAAAACACAGTATAATAGAACAATTAAACGTATTATTATAAATATTTACAAGAATATAAAAACACAGTAAAACTCACACATTGCTATTCCATCATGATGTACATTTCTGCATCATAGGATTCTCATTAATCCCGGAACATGTTCTCTTCAGTCATTTAAACTCAATATTGAGATGGAGGTAGCCACCTGCCTAGTCTGTACAGCTATTACTTAACATAGTGAAGCCAGGGTAATTTATATCCCACATCCAGAGTTTTGAGTTTGGGAAATAAATTCTTCAATGGTTGTAACTCCTTGATGGACCAAATTATCACCTAATATAATAAAGGTTTAAGATTTGCAATATGTACTATATTCTTTAACACCAGGTCCAAATGTAATGGTGCCAGTGGGACACTTTGCGGGAGGCTGGTGAAGGCCATCATAAAACTATTTTCTGCTACAGCTGATTTGGATAGATTGCATAATCACCAATTGTCAGAGCCATATGATGCAGTCCTGACCATTCTAGCATGGTATATTTCTAAAGAAGGAAGTATGTGGCAAAAGATAAAAGATTTTGGGGCTTTTACTATTGCATTCATATCATTATCATTGCTACATTTAAATAATTGGTCAGTTACCTCATTTACACAAAGAGTATACGATGTGGGTGCTAGAATGCAACCCTGATAGACCCCTCTTACTATAAACTTCTTTCTGTCAGCTCGCCCTTCTGCACCATCTTACTTGAGCATAGTGTTATTGCAAAGGTACATAATTAATTTCAACATGGGTTCTGGCATTCCATTGTTTCTCAGTACACCTCTCCTCATTGTGAAGTTCAAGGCTGCACTAAGGTCCACAAAGATCACATACAGGTGTTGGTGATTTAAAGAGATAATTTTTCAAGCCAATAGAATAAAACAGAAAACCTGATCTATAGTGCTTGTGTGGGTCCTAAGAGGTGCCTGAAGAGGAGACAAAATCTGTTAATCCCTGTATTCTGTCCTTTAATTTTACTGAAATACATCTGCAGAATTTTTGGATGGTATCAATCAGAGTACTTGATCTGTAATTTGAATGATTATCTCTGCTCCTGTTCTTAAATAAAGGGATATTCCTCACCCCCACCCTCCCCAAGTATCTGGAGTTTGGCTCATACTACAATTGCATTCATCACCTCATTGATATGTGGCCTCCAGGCAATAAGCTCAGAACAATAAAGATCCAAATTAATCTTATCCTGTCCATGAACTTTTCTTGCCTTCGTAGATTATATGGCTGAGAACTGTATCTTCCAGTGAAAAATGTGATGTATTCAATTTTCTTTACTTAAAGAAAATCACTGGTCCACCACATCTTGATCTTTATAGAGATCCATAAAGTGTTGTAACCATATCTGTGGTTGTACATAAAATTCTTCTTCCCTGTGTAGCTCTCGGTTACCATGGGAGAAGACATTCCAAAATCTTGTTATCTTTACTTTTCAGTATGGCAACCAAAGTACGCCATTTCTACTCCTCCCGGTGCCTCTTGCTGGCATTCTATACATACATGACGTCTTTCCTCGAGGCCACTATTGATCCCTTGTTATCGCTTTTAACAGGCTCAATCAATTTGGTCTTAGCTTGCCTACAGCTATTCTTGTATCAAAGGCTTTCCTTGCCTTTAAACATCTGAAGTGGGATTGTCTTACTCTGAGAAAATCAACCATGGTGCGATGAATAGCTATTATTGGGATCTCATTATCAGTGCTAATTCAATAAGGTTCTAGCACTGCTGCTAACTATGGAATACATGTTAGCATAGTTTCTTGAACATTCACAAATGTGTGGCCATCTGCTACTCCTCTTTTTTCAGTATAATAAATGAATACTACTGGGGTATCCTGTGCTGCAAGATCAACAAAATGTTTGTTAAAGTGAGAGAGAGGTCATTATGGCCACTATAATCTTTATCTACTACTACCATTTCACTAATGTTGAACCATAACTCTAAGTCTAACACTAAGTAGTCAATATTTGTAGACCTAGCCTTTTTAAAGGTCTACATAGTGTCTCTGGTTGATACAGAACGTCCATTGCAAGCCTTAATCCTATGCAGAAGGGAAGATGATGCTTTTTGTAGGGTCAATGGGGTTGCTTTCTTTAGGAAAGGGGCTTTTTGCTTGGGGCTATCACATTCTTCATCCTCATCTCTCTTTTGTGCTTGATTAGCACTCAGGTTCACAGGTCTCATCAAAATTAAGGGTCAGGCCCCCCTTTTGGTCAGTAATAAGCTAATTTGCTAAATTACTTTCAGAGGTACTTTCACTAGCTGACAGGATGAGTCAATCCGCTGAGTTTAAATTTGGGCTCAGATAATGTCCCATTGGGATGCGTACCCCCCATCACTGCCTGGGATATTCCTTTATTATCAATCAATTCTTGGGATACTCCTTTATTTTCACTGGGCCTTGTATGTGGTTGCCAAACAGTTGGTGGTTTTAGCTTAAACTGAATAATTGAGCCATTGGCTGGATTAATGCATGTCAAGATCCACCAGTCCCTCCATTATCCATCCTCCCACCATATTTAGAGCAATATACTCACTGGGATTGTTTGGTAGCGAGAAATGTTCAATATGGAGATGATCTTATTACTGACTAACATTTGTGGGAATACCTGATCTAGTGGAGGACCTTATTTTTTAAAGAATCTTTATCTTTCCTAGCCAGTGGGGCGAGAGGGATGGATGTGCTCTACATCAGGGGTAACTTTGGAACGTTAATCAGACACTGCTCCTCGCTGTTTCTCATTGTAGGTCTTCATTGCCTGACTATCATGATTTGGTTCGTAATAGGATCACAGTTTACCAAGTGTTTTTCCCTCTTATCAGCATTCTATTGAGTTTGATTAGCAACCTCATGGTGACCACTCCCATACTGAAAGGGTAGCGGTGTAAGGGTAGCCTTTCATGTGTGTAACATCCTTCTTTCCCAGCTACATCAATATTGCTATGGACACCATATGTGTTGACTGACACCAGATACTTCTTCTGACCTGGTGCAACTACATTAGAAGAATTACGTGTTTTCTCTTCCCATCTATGGTACAACCAGCTCCTCCACCCTGTACGTAACTTGAATTCTTGTTTTTAGTCATTGAGTCTTGTAGTCTGTCCACTTTAACAGAGAGTTGGAGAACAAGGTTTCTCAGTTGCTTGATTTCACTCCTGAGGTTATTTAAGGTATTCAAGTCCCCATTATTAAAATTAAATGCTCATTTATCAGTTGAAATATCCTGTGCAGCATTCACAGACCCCTCCCCCCCCCCCCTTGCCTCTTTGTCCTGTATTTGAACACTAGGGGATGCTATTATCTTGAGTATTCCAAATCTGCTGTGGCACTTGACATTTGGGACACTTCTATCTTCAAGGGTTACAGGCAATTAATAGTGCAAACATATGCTCCTTCCATGTGAGTCATCCCCTCTCGATAGAGACATTAAAGAAATAGTTGCGTGCTGTAATTCACTTGATTCAGCCTGCTTGTAAGTCACGTTTTTTAGCTCTGTGGGCTGCCTTACTATCAGCTGTCTTTGTCTTAGTGAAAATATCAGCAATCCTATGGCCCCTTGGAGGGACTCAGACCATTTTCATAATGGTTCAGAATTGATTTGACCTCTTCGATTAGGTCATCTATAACATCAATCGTTTACCAGCTATATATCTCACTGTTTTTTTAGTTTGTCCTGCTTTCTGGGGGCTCTTGGCCGCTTTCCTTTTACCCATCTTATACAGTTAATTACTTTAGAATTTTTCCAGTGTTTGGCTTTCAGAAAAACTCAGTTACTTCCTCTGGGCTGAACAGTAATTTAACATTTTGCAAGGGGACTCCTTCAAGAGGAACAGGAAGCAAACAATAAGCCAGCTCCTCCAGGGAGGTGAGAAAGTTTAATACTCTGATGTCAAGAAAAGTAAATGGCAAGGGATGTCCCACCACTACAGAGACATCTCACGGTTTCTCGGGTTACAAACTGGCAGATTAAATACAGTGCCATAACAAAGGCCCCCGCAGTCCCTGGAGTGTGGGGATGTGCCAATCTCCATGGGGTCCCCTCAGCATAGTACACTGTGCATGGGTGGCAGGCCCTTGACTAGGTGGGGGGGGGGAGCCTCAAGTTTCCTTACGCTACTGAGTAAATACCCTTACCAGTGAAGAAAATACTGCCTATTCACAAAAGACAGAAGATTGCCAAATTGCAAGCCCAGAAGGAGTTGCCCTGCCTCTTCCTGTAGCTGACGGGCACACACAAGCCTGATTAACCTTAGTCTGGTCTCCCAGGTGCTTCTAGGCTGCTAGCTGTCCCCAGCGCTTTAGTATCTGTCATTGGGCCCCCATTTCTGTGCTACGGCAATGAACTCTGGGGATAGAGTCCCTACACGGCAGTGTTAACATCCCGTGTTGCGGCCTGTCCCCAGCTCTTCAGTTGTGCAACAGTGGAGCCCATCTTCCTGGCCTCAGGCAGTAAACTCTGGAAAATGTAGTCCCCACATTACAGTGTTAATGTCCCGCGCTGTGGGATACACGTCATTGGAGCGCGTCCTCCTGGCTCAGGCAATGCACTGGAGAGAATGGAGTACCCAATCAACAGAGTTAACTTCCTGTGTTGCATGCTGTCCTCCGTGCTTTAGTAGCGCTGTATTAGAGCCCCGCCCCCTCCTGTCCTCAGTCAATGAACTATGGGGGATGGAGTCACCACACAACAGCGCCAATGTCCTTCGCAGCGGCCTGCGACCAGTGCTTTAATGGTGCATCGTTGGAGGCCATACACCTGGGCTCGGAAATGAACTATGGGAGATGTAGTCCCAACAAAAATGCATTAACATCCCACGCTGCGGGTAATTCCCAAACCCTTAGTAATGAGTCATTGGAGCGCCTGCTCCTGGGCTCAGGCAATGAACTGTGGTTACTGATGACATCCCCACACGGCAGCGGTAATTATACGTAGACACTTGAGTTTTGTGTCAATTCCTTCTAGTTTGGATTGGAACTTCGTTGCGATCTGGGACTGAGCTGTTTTTATCTCTTTTATAGTATTAACTACACACCGTCAACAGTATATAATAGTAATTCTCAGAAAAACGCCACCCTTCATTTTTATGACGTCACCAGTCAGATGCGATACCCTCCAGCTTCCTCTTTAAGGGGTATTTTTCTCCTGCTCAGAGAAGGAAAAATCCCCGTCGATGATTTGGAATTGAACAATTGGTACCTGCAAATTTTGTTGTTCCAAATATAGAGGGCAATTAAACTCCGACATTCGGCAACTTGCTTTTGCGTGTTCAGATGCTAGTTCAGTTATTCAGTGGTTTAGCAAGACTTGCTTATTTTCTTATATTGTTGGCTGTTTTACCTTGTTCATATCCAATATAGTCTCTTTCCAGCGGATTCCGCTAACTGTAGCTTCACTTCTTGATTTCTAGATTAGAGCTCATCCAATTAGGATGTTTTTTAGATTTAGTTGCGACAATTAACACATTTATAGTATAATCACTTGCCTTACAGTCTTCCATTTTAGCTCGGTCTAATTCTATTTTACGCACATGTGAAGTGTGTTGCAGTGACTCTTTCATCAGGCCCAGTTCAGTCGGGTTCAATGGCTTTAGGCCTGGCACATACTTGGCAAATATTTCTAACCGGCTTCAGTCCCTTTACCGGATATGGCTTCATTCGAAATAATTAAGAGGCCTAATTATGATCAAACGCTAGGAAGCTAGGTTTCCAACTTAACTTATGTAAAAAAAGGCTCACGGCAACCACACACAGCAACTGGTACCCTCAGCATTCCATTACCTCAGCCATAGAATGCCAGGGCTACTGAGGCATGCGCATTCCAACTCCACACTTTCCCCTGCCAAACAAAACATACATTCAGAGAAATGAAATACAGGTTGCATAATAATCTCTTAAATATAACTAGACATATATCAAAACTAAAGTAGGAAAGACATTGTATAACAACATTGACAATGCATCCATAACGAACTCAGATACTCGAATTGTAATTTGTTTTTAACATGAAGCAAAATCACATGAATGTGGGTGTAAACAACACCTGCAGTTCTAATTTTGCAGCAAACTTGCACACCCTACCACAGAGTCATCATAATTGTTAGGCATTTGCACGTGCCTACCCGGCTTGGTTACTCTCCCCTTCTTCCTCCCTCTTTTGCCTCCAGTTCCTGATTCATCTGTTACTAGACACCCCTTTTTACCCGAGTCATCTGAACTGAACCCTTGACCGACTTGAAGGGTTTTGCTCACATTGGTCGTGGTCCTCACTTCCCCTTAGCAAAATAAGGGGAAAATACTGCGCTCTGCATTTATGCCGCCCATTAGCCAATTCCCACTGCCATTAAAGTTTTAATTTTTACCAGCATTGAAAGCATTACCACACTTTGCCAACGTGCTGAATTTCTTCATTTCAGATTACAAAATCTTTGTGTATCTCAAAGTTGAAACAAATAATGCTCATCCGAATACAACTAGAAGGTTTCACAGCACCATTCCTAGCAGGATGATATGCCGGTGTGTGTTGCAAAGTTAAGTTATTCATGAACAAAAAACTGAACTATTGCGGAAGTGAAGTGGTCCCTTTAACAGACAGCAACGATTTAAGAACACCTTTGCACAAAAAGCCTTATCAAGAAACCTTAATATAGCTGCAGAATCTACCTCCTTTAGAATGCAAAGTTCAGGCCAGTTTATAAATAGACCACCACATAGCATGCAATGCCATGCATATAGATAGAAGGACCTAAAACATCTAAAACGCCATGGCCAACACGCCCGTAAGTACATGGGGGCACTTAGGGCATCATTACGACCCTGGCAGTCTTCAAACCAACAGGGTCGCGGTGGTAGTCAGACCACTGCCAATGTGGCGGTCCGGCAGCCACATTACGACTGTGGCAGTCGCAACATGGTCGGAGAGCCAGTATCACCAGATAACAACTATTTGTTGGTCTGGCAGTCCTAATCCACCAGGCCAGCGATGCTGGGGATTACAAGTCCCTTCTCTGCTGGCAATTACATGGCGGTAGCCCCACCATGTAAAGGCTGGTGGAGATGGGGTGCAGGATGCCCCAGGGGGGTCCCTACACTGCCCATGCACTTGGCATGGGCAGTGAGGGCCCCCATGGCTAGCCCTGTGACGACTTTCACTTTCAGACAGTGATAATCACGATGGGTGCTGGTGAACCCTATGCACTACAGCATTGCCACTGGCTCAATTATGAGCCGGCATCAATGTTGTAGGCCATTTCCCGCTGACCCAGCATGAAACTCTTTATGGGGCCCACTGTAAAGGGACTGCACTGGCAGTAACTTGACCATGGGAGTTTGTCAGGCGGCCTTTTCCATCCGCCATATTCATAATGACCACCTATATGTGGCACAGGAGTGGCCAAACTTGACCATAAGCTTGTCTGCAAATGCACTCTCTAGACAATTCCTTACCAATCTCTCCGTGTTAATGTGAGTTCCAAGCCACCAATTCTGAGCCTTTAACCTTTTTATATTCATCATAATTCCCACATGCCCCTCAGCAATGATTTGTAACATTTTCTTCCTAGGCATAAGAGTGGAATTTCTCTCTCACTCCTCATTAGAAAGGCATCATCTTCCCAAGGTAGTTCCTTTCTGATTTCTCAATATTGTCTAGCTTCACTACCTATAGAAGTTTTAGGGGTCAATCATTTAACATAAATTATCGTACTTTCGATAATAGTGGATGTAATTTGTACACCTCATCCCATTCGATGTAGGAAATACCTCCACATTCCACTTTGTCCACAACCTCCACAGAATTCTTATCACACCTTCCTTGAAGGTGTTGTGACTGAAGTTGTAATGGGATTCTGCTTCTCTGCTTAAGAAACCAGCTTCTTTGTTGTTCACCTTAGGCAAATACTCCACTTTGTAATTATAATCAAACAATTTTTAGCTACTGTCACACTAATGTGGGTGTTATCTTGCTCATTGCTGCAGTGGTCGAAACATTGATAAGTGGTTTGTGACCCGTACGAATAACACAATTAGATCCCAGTGCATACTGACTGAACTTGCTCATGTCCCAAACAAAAGCCAACATTTCTCTTTCAATAGTGGCAACATTTTCTTCAGCTGGAGTGAGTGTGATGCAAACGACATGGTATGCTCCACATTACTCTTGTAGTTTTGAGAAACCACTGCCCCCAGAATCTTCCCACAAGTATCTGCGGTGAAGGTGGTTACAACATTAGGGTCAAACCCAAGGGTGGAATGGCATCACAAATATAATTTTTTATACTTTCAAAACAAGATTGGTGTACATAATCTCATGCAAATGTGTTCCATTTTTTCAAAAATTGCCCTATCTCAAATGTTATAGTTGCAAAGTCAAACAAACTTAGAATATAATGCTGCAAGGCCTAAAAAAGATCTGACATCATCCTTAGAGGGAGGAAAAGGACTATCAGGAATGGCCTTGAATAATTCCCTTTCGTGAAAAATGCTCATCTCACTAAGTTCTTGTCTAAAATATGTTACATAATCCACTGCAAACCTACATTTGTTTAACTCTGCAGAGACCCTTGTTTTTAGTGTGCATAGGGCATTCCTAAGCCTATGGTCATGCTCTTCCCTCTTTCTACCTATAATCAGAATATCATCCTGGAAAACAAAATACACCCCTTGGTGCTTGAGCAGTTTGTACATTAACCACTGAAAGACTGCAGCAGCGGACTCAAGACCAAATGGCATGCACTTAAAATTGAAGCAAACATAAAAATGCTTACTGTCAGAATGTAGGGGAATCTGATGATACACTGCTAAATGTTGTGATGTACAACGTCTGAGGTTTGCCTTTTTGGAGTATATATCAATGGCCTGCCTTGGTACAACCTATATTGGTAGTTTGCTGAGATGCACCATGTGTCAGGGATTGCAGTGCTGCACCGCATGACAATATGTTGTTATAGTGTATTAGGCATCTGTGGTTCACTGCAATGCACTGCATGTCCATGGTTTGCTGTGGTGGACTGGTTGCATGTGGGTTGTTACAGTACACTGGCTTGTGCTTTCAAGCATGTAGAAATGTTATCAACCTGACAATGGAAGCTGCCACTGTCCCCAGCAGAGGAAAGGGTAACTTAAGGAGAAACGTAATACACAACTGCAGCTTGCCTACCCTCCCTTCTTACCTCTCCTCAAATGTATTAGCAGTACCCTGAAAAGTCCCACAAGGCATGGGGAAAGGTTTCACAAGCTTATCAGGTGGAATTCAGCACAGCCTCTTTAGCTGACAAATCAAGGCAATGGCAGGATGTTGATGTCACTTAGCTTGGTGTGGCATGACAGAATCAGGCAAAGCCTTGTCAAGAACATCTGTCATTTCTCTATGTAGTTTTGTGTGTAATGCTTTCACCAACAGTAACAGCATTGTAGTGAGAACCCAAAAATTATCTAATGCTCTAAAAGACCAGCTGTTAAATTGATCTACGGCAATGTCTCTTCAGCTACTATTCCTAAAAGCAATGGAAGTACATTTGACCTTTCCCTTACAGATTGTAAACTGAGATGCTCACCTTCATGTAGTAAAACTAATTTTGCAGTATTATATTGCTTACATATAGGCAACCTATTCAAAAACATGTTTACAAAGCATCAATAGTTACAGTAAACATGGCAGATTTACTCCCATAGTTTCCGTTCTCTGTTTCTGTTACATTTCAGATTTTTCTGAAATTCACAAAGGATTCGAGGTGCAACAGGAAAACATCTCACAAGCATGGAAAAGATGATCAACAAACGCCTAGCTTCTCACCTCAACAAGAACCACTTCCTTGACACCACTCAATCCAGATTCAGGGCCAACCACAGAACAGAGACCACCCATGGTGCTGCCACAAATGACACCCTGATGATCATGCAGTCCTGCGGTCCTCATCCTACTGGACCTTTCCACAGACTTCGACTCCACTTCCCACACCATCCTTATCCAATGAATACATAAAGCCATCATTCATATATCCTCACTTCAGTGGATTTGCTCCTTCATTGCAGGCTGTACCCAGCACCTCGTCTGCAGAGTTCCACAAGGATTCTAACTCAGCTGCACCCTGTACAATGCCTACATGATGCCACTCACCAACATCATCTCCACCTGCAGGATCGACAGTCTATCCTGCATTGATGACACCAAGCTCATACTCTCCCTCTCCAACAAGATGCCAACCCACCAGAACAGTTTCTCAACCTCCATATTCTCCCTCTGGGACTCCACCTGGTGGCCTGCCAAACTCGCCCTACACCCCTCCCAGCAACCTACACAAAGAACCTCAGAATAGTAATCAACAACCAACTCACCATGTTTGGCCAAGTGAATGCAGTCTCTTTTTCCTGCTTCCACACAATCAAACTGCTCAAGAAGATAATCAAATGGCTTCCCACCAACACTCAAAGAATCGTCACCTAAGCCCCCATCACCTGCAAGTAGGACTACAACAGGACACTCTATGAAGGAATCGAAACTAACCAGAAAACTCCAAACGATGCAAAACTCAGCTAATAGGCTCAACTTCCCACCCTGCACATACATCAACCCACACCTCAAAGAGCTCCAGTGGCTCTCAATCCATAACCAAGCACTCTTCAAATTCCTCATGCATGCATACAAAGCTTTACACAACATTGGTTCTATGTACCTAATCAACTGAATGAACTTCCACAAACCTACCAGATATCTCCTACTCCCAAACCCACCACATACTCAGAACCAGATACAGCATTGTGCTGTGTCCTAGCTCACTCCTAAAGCCTCCAGTGACCCGGCCCTGCATGTCAGTGCCACTTCCCCAGATCTTGGATTCCACAAGAAACGGAAGACCTGGCTCTTCACCTAGCCTCTGCAATGGCTCAGTCCATACAGTGCCTGTTTCAGCACCCTGATATCCTCCTGATGAGTTGGTCGCTATACAAATACACATAACATATCATAACATAACATGTTCCCAGGGGTACTTTGTAAAACCATTTGTAAATTTCCTTATGTGAGTTCCCTTTTATGACAAGGTAAAGTCAGTTTCACAAGCGTAAAGGCACATCATGTACATTTTTTCATGAGAAAATATTTCACTTGAGTGAAATAGCATTTTGTAACATTTCTATCAAAGGAGAACATTTTTTCTCTCAGTGAGACCTCCTCTCCAGCACAGTTCCCTTCCAATTTAGGGGGTATTTGATATTCCCATATCTCTCACTTCAGAAATGGCTTTACTCCTTCTGTTGAAAGGAGGAAATAGCCACAAGGCTGGCAGTAGTCTCTTGCAAAGTAAACGAATATCGACAAACAAATATTCACAAACAAGTGCTTTTATGGGTAATTTTCCAATGTATTCTAGTCCTGAAATGCCTACTCACCAAATGTGGGGTAATAGTTACTCACACCAAAAAACATATATATCAATAAATGATTTTATGCATCAGTAAAGTAGCCTTTCACTCATAACATGTTAATTGTATCTGTACATTTATCTCACACAAGCAAACAGCTTTGTGAATTAGACCATATTCATTTTGAACTATACATTTACAAACTTGTACATTAAATTAAATATATGGTTTTCATTAATAGCTCCAAGTGTACAATTGTAACTCCCCCTATCTTCGACCACCACTGCAGCATTTTTCAGCAATAATTAAAAATGAACATGAATCGAAAACAACACATTTGCAAATAGAATGATTAACAAAATAACATATAATTTATCAGCAAATAATAATTTTCTGCCACAAAATTCACTACAGTATATATATATATATATATATATATATATATATATATATATATATATATATATATATAAATATACATATATGGGCTAAATTACTTCCTGCTGTACATGATAAGTTTATTGCCGGTAACAGAGGAGTTCCATGACAATATGGAGGAACGAGGCTGACGGTCGAGTTCTATAAGGTTAAGGAAATCTGAGGTGACTTGCAATGTCCTTATCATATACAGCAGGGAGTACTTTATTCCTTATATTACATAGTTACACAATCACGTCTCTCAGAAAACCTAAGTCCTTGGTGCATAACTTTTTTATAGAAAAGAGAGCATGTTGAGCTTCTTTATAATAGGTGACTGCATGGCACAAGTTGACCAATATAAAGAGATTAGTGACAGGGTTTTCTTACAGGAACTGGAGACTCTCAGGTATTATAAATATCTCCTTATTATGTTGAAGCAATAAGCCATAAACCATAGAGAGTACCCTTGACTGCAAGCAGCCCTCTTTTCTTAAATGAGCAAGTCAGATAGAGTCATAAAACAAAGGGCAAATAAGTCCGACAATTGTCAATGCGAAGGAAACTGAACAAAACTCTTGGACCACAGCGATGAATTGAGAGGCAGATGAAGGTGGAGGAAGATCCTGAGTAGGTTGCGATGACGCATCCAGAGGTTTCTTCTTGAAGAAGGAGAGGGTGAAGCCAGTGGCGTTATCCGGAAGTTGGAGGTAGTGCTGGAGTCGCTGGGAGGGAGAAAAAAGGTACATATTAATAGAAGTACTGTGGTGGGATAATATTCGCCTCCGTGTCTTTAATAAAATTAAGACTTTCTGTCATAAATTACTAGGAAAATCTACATTTTATGACAAGACCGGAGGCTCTATTATGCGAGTTTAAAGCTTGTCAATAACAATTGAAGAAGCAGATCTAACAGGTTTACAATAGAAGGTTTTAAAAACATTGTCATTCGACCAATCTGCTGACCTGAGAATGTCCTATAAACTGGACCCCAGGGCAAACGCCTTGGAGGCCATGGCTCCCCTGGAAGAATGAGCTCCAAAAACGGAGATGTCAATCCCCGCTAGGGACATGATCCATTTAACCCAACGGGCTAGAGTTGCCGAAGACACCGGTTTGTGGGGTTTGCGAAAGGAGATCAACAATTGATTGGAAGAGGACGTTCTCAGGTTAACAGTTCTCTTTTCATATTCTTTTAAACAAAGACCCACACATAGTTTTGGATTGTCGGGAAAAAAAGGATAGAAGACAGAATGTAAATTAGTTTTCGTGCGTTTGGAAATGTGAATCAAAACCCCTGAAGGTAAGAATTGACGGGCAGAGACGTCTAAAGACTTAACATCCAAAGTCCTTTTGATAGAAATTAAGCATAGCAACATAGTAAGCTTGGCCGAAAGCATTTTAGGCGAAAGGCTTGAATTATCTGGCCATGAAAGGAGTAGGTTCAACACTAGGGAAACGTCCCAGACATGGGAATATTTGGCAGAAGGGGGTCTGGAGAGTTTCACACCTTTTAAGAGGCGACAAATCAAAGGATGGATCCCGATAGGGTTGCCATCAAAATGTGAGTGGTTCATGGATATAGCGGATCTGTTAAGGTTTATTGTCCGATAGGACTTGCCTAGACCCGCCTGGGCAGCTAGAAAATTGATAATTAAATTTAGATCTGTTGAAAAGGGATTGGCACATTTTCCCACACACCAGCTTGACCAAAGAGTCCAAGCTGATGTGTATGCTCGCCTTGTGCCGGTTGCCCATGCGTTATTGATGAACTCTGAAGCCTCTGACGAAATAGCGAAGGACTGTTGGGTAGACCGGAAATGTGCCAGGCTGAAAGGGTTAATGATTTGTTGAGAATCAAATTGTGGGGACATCCGAAAGGGTCTAGAAGGAGTGACGGAAACATCGGGAGTAGGATTGGGAAATCCACCGCGAGTTCGAGTAGGGGTGGAAACCAAACCTGTGATTGCCAAAAGGGGACCAACAGGACAAGGGACGCCTTTTGACGTCTGACCTGATTTAAGACTCTGTTGATTAGAATAAATGGAGGGAAGGCATAATTGAGAGTTTTGGACCAGTCTTGGAGGAAAGCGTCTGTAGCTATGGCTAGCGGATCCGGGCGCCAGCTGAAAAAGTGAGGAAGTTGGGTGTTGAGTCTTGATGCAAAGAGATCTACCTGGAAATGACCCCATTTCCTTTCTATTTGGCGAAAGACTGAATGGTGTAATTTCCAATCGCTGGAGTCCGATAAGTGGCGTGAATGCCAGTCTGCATTGGAATTCAAAGAGCCTGGGAGATATTCGGCTAGGAGGGAAAATTTGTGGGACAGGCAAAATTCCCAGAGGCTCTTGGCCAGTGGAGCAAGAGGCTTGGATCTGGTGCCTCCTAAGTGGTTGATGTAACGTACCTCTGAAATATTGTCCATGCGGAGTAGGATAGAGCATTGTGCTCTGTTTTTCGTAAAGCTTCTGATCGCAAAGGAGCCTGCAAGAAGCTCTAAACAATTTATGTGCAATCTGGACTCCTCTGAGGACCATGTACCGCCAGTCGATATCGAACCACAGCGGGCGCCCCAACCCGTGAGACTTGCATCTGATTCTAACACAAGATAGGGCACAGAGGGGAAGATGGATCTGCCGTTCCAAGCCTCTAAATGGGATATCCACCATTGAATTTCCATTTGGGATTCTTGGTCTAGAAACACGGTGTCGGAGAAGGCCAATCCTCGACGGAGATGAAGGGTTTTGAGGCGCTGGAGGGCCCGGTAATGAAGAGGTCCTGGGAAGATGGCCTGGATCGAAGAAGAGAGAAGACCGACGACCCTTGCGAGCGCTCTGAGTGAGATAGTATCTTTTTGAAGAGTTAGAATCAACTATTTTTTGATTGCAGAAACCTTGGAACGGGGAAGGAGCAGGGAGGCCGGCACCGAATCTATCTGGAAGCCTAGAAACTCTATCTGTTGAGCTGGGTAAAAGTGGGGTTTGTATTCCTGGGGATAGGGATTGTATGAGTTTGAGTATCCTCTTGAGCCTTGATTTCTGTATGAGCGGCCGGTAAAGCGGCTCCTACCTCTACCGGCCCGGGCAAAAACACGTTGGTTGAAGACCTTTTTTATTGATTGTTGGGCTTTGTCCAGAGATGAGAAGGTCGAAACAAAACGGCTAAGGTCCTTAATGAATGAATCGCCAAAGAGCTTACCGTCGGCCTGGATGCCGGGATCCCGAGTGGCTAAATTAGCCAGCTTAGGGTCCATCCTGAGAAGAAGGCCTTTGCGTCTCTCATGAATAATAGCGGAATTCGCATTGCCCAAAAGACAAAAGGCTCTTTGAGTCCAAAGAGAAAGATCTAAGGGATCAATCGGAGAGTCCTATAATCTGGCTGATTTGGCTAGATCAAAAATTCTTGCTAGGGGACCGACCACATCCAAGAGTTTGTCCAGCACGTGGTCCAGGCCTTGTCCACCCCTTTGCGGGGGTCCTTGCCGAATTTGGTAAAGAAAGTGATGAGACTCTCATCAATAGTCGGTGTTACAGTAATGTTGGAATCCAACGACGGTCTAGGGCATTCTGATTTCAGTTTGGACCGCGTTTGTTTGTCTAAAGGTAGTCGTAGGCGGGAAGAGATATATTCACCTACGTGGTCCAACGGGAGCCACTCTTTTGAGTTAGGGTGGTGAATGAGGGACGGATCGAACATGGGAACGCCCTCAGGGTCCACCACACTGGTAGAGGGGCCATCTGAAGATAGTTTGATACGTTTGGGGGGGGGGAGAGGATGGGTAAAATGTATCGTCAGGATTATCAGACTGGGATAAATCGTCCATGTCTTCATCGTCTGTGTCCAATATTTTCGAAATCACAATCTTTTTTGGCGCAGGAATATGCTTTGTTTTTTACTTACATTTCGAAAGAGGCGCCTAATTTTTGGCGGAAATCCCCTCCTTGGTAGGAGGCCTGGGAGGAATCAAGTCCTCAGTCTGGTGTGAGGCAAGCTCACTCTCTGTCTGTGTGCCTTTACGTGATTTAAAAGAAAATAATTTTTGTTTTCTGCTTTCCCCCGCAGAATGGGCCATAGAATTGGACACCATGGACATGACTGAGTTCTCGATGTTCTTAGACATTTTATCCATTGATGCTTTTAGAAATTTTTTCACTGAGGATTGAATAAAATCATTTAAATCCTGTTTGAAGGATTCCTCATCCTCCCCAGAGTCTGACCTTAAAGGTGAACTACAATCCATAATGGAATTTTTTATGTATGGGAAACACCAGGATACTATGCACAGAGGTGTTAATAAAATGATTGAGGCCAGGAAATATTGAATGGATATGCAAGGGTTAAGGAGGGAGCAGCACGCTCCCTGGGGCACAATACGGCTCCTCCCCACAGGCGGGTACAAAAGAAAGAGCCGGTCGGGAGGAATTTAAGAAGTAGAGGCACGTCGAGAGAGGAAAGCAGTTTCGGTTCAGCGGGAAGCCGGAGACCCGCAAGGTTGCTGGAAGCGGATTGCTGTTGACGCAAGGTAGGGGAAACAACCTTTGTCAGACGCGCATCAGCTTTGTCGCGCGCGCTGACCCAACGCGGAGGAGAAGGAGCGATTAGAACTTGGCGGTTAGCGCGCGTTGAAATATAACGGCTGCACAAAGGTGGGGGGGGGCGATAATAAATATACCGTAACGGTAAAGATAACAACCCACAAGGGAAATAACAAGTTATAAACAATATTGAATTATTACATGGAAACACATTTGAATAAACATTTGAATAGACGAAAGACCAAAAGAGAGTAATTATCTTGACTGCGAGCAGCAAGAAAAGAGGGCTGCTTGCAGTCAAGGGTACTCTCTATGGTTTATGGCTTATGCTGATTGGCTCAGTTTTAGTTCCTGTTTTACTCCCATTGGTTAGCCTGTCGCTAATCCTCTTGGGAGCTGTAGTTTCTTGACTGCTGCTGTTTAAAATAAAGTAAGAAAAGAACGCATAATATTCGCCTCCGTGTCTTTAATAAAATTAAGACTTTCCGTCATAAATTACTAGGAAAATCTACATTATGTGTAAAGATTTATTATAAATACCATCTAAAACATGTTTGGATTCATTCATTAGATAGTACAAATACTAAGCCCCTCATTACCACTCTGGAGGCCCTAGAACAGCCAGACTCGCAGTGGCGGTAGGACCGCTGCAAATGCGGCAGTCCAGCTTCCACAATACGACGTGGCAAAAGCGCCACGGTCGGATCGTCTTAATCTGTCAGGCCAGCGCTTCTTTGGTGTTCACAAGTCCCCTCTCTGACAGCTTTTACATGGCGGTTGCACTGCTATGTAACAGCTGGCAGAGATGGGGTGCTGGGGGCCTCCATGGGGGCCCCTGCACTTGGCATGGGCAGTGGAGGGGCCCCCATGGGCAGCCCGATCGTGCTTTAAGCGCAATGGGTGCTGCTGCACCCGACACATTGCAACATTGCCGGCGGCACCATTATGAGCCGGAGTCAATGTTGTGGGCTGTATCCTGCTGGGCCGGCAGGTGGAAACTCTGTTTATGCCCGCCGACCCAACAGGAAACTCTTAATAGCCGCTGTCAGGTCATTGCACTGGCGGTTTTCTGACTGCACGCCTTCGGCAGATGGGCGTTTCCATCCGCCAAAGTCGTAATGAGGGCCTGAATGTTATGCATGGAATGAATTATTCTTTAAAGAAAGTTATGTGGATTGTTAATTCAAAATGTTATTTGACTATTTTATGATATGGCAAAATTCATTTTTAATATTAAATTACATATGTGTATATAATTGTTTTGGGTTTTTTTAAGTAAAAAAATATATATATATTTTAACAATATTTCCTAGGGGTTTCGGTTTTAAGACCCTGCCTCCATTGTTTTCTATGGGAATGTGTTGCTGTACCTGTGAGTGACCATGTGTGTTGCTGGACTTACTCCAAGGCTTGGCTGGTCTGGCCTGGAGTATATTTATGACTCCTTTGTGACCTTTTGAGCTGTAGTAGCTTTTGGAAGATTTGTTTGTGAATAGCATTATGCATACTCTTTTGTGCGTGGGTATGTGTATTAGTATGTCCCTCCCTAAGTTTCTCCTTTCATGTCCGTAAACAACTCTGATTTTGTAGTATGTATTACTCATTTTTACTACTAAGTAGTGAACTTACATGTATAGCGATCACCCCATAGAAAAGGTAGAAAAAGTGGAGATGGAGATTCACATTAGTAGATTTGTGAATTGTATTTTGTGATACTTAGGTATTTCTACTGTAGTACTTCTTTATATACTACAGAATGCAGTCTGTGAATCCGTCTTTACATATTTAATCATATATTAATCCACATCTGTGCATAAGGAGTGGCATGATCTAAACATGTTCATGTCAATCAATCAATCAATCAGGAATTTGTAAAGCGCACTACTCACCCATGAGGGTCTCAAGGTGCTGAGGAGGAGGGGAAGAAGTGGGGGGGTTCTGCTATTGCTCTAACAGCCAGGTCTTTAGACGTTTCCTGAAGGTAAGGAGGTCTGTAATCTGACGCAGGTGGGTGGGAAGAGGGTTCCACGTTTTGGGGGCGAGGTGCGAGAATTATCTACCGCCGGTTGTAGTTCTGCGGACGCGTGGGATGGTCGCAAGGGCGAGGTCGGTGGAGCAGAGATGTTGGGTCGGGGTGTAGAAGGAGAGCTGTCCATTGAGGTATTCCGGTCCGGTGTTGTGCAGTGCTTTGTGAGCGTGGGTGAGGAGTTTCAATGTGATTCTCTTGTTGACTGGGAGCCAGTGCAGGTTTCTCAGGTGGTCTGTGATGTGGCAGTGGCGGGAGATGTCCAGGATGAGGTGTGCGGAGGCATTCTAGATGCATTGCATCCTCTTTTGGAGTTTGGCTGTGGTTCCTGCGTAGAGGGCATTGCCGTAGTCCAGTTTGCTGCTTATGAGGGCTTGAGTGACTGTTCTTCTGGTTTCAGTGGGTATCCATTTGTAGATCCTTCGGAGCATGCGGAGGGTGTTGAAGCAGGAGGAGGAGATGGCATTGACTTGCTGGGTCATGGATAATGAGGAGCCCAAGATGAATCCTAGGGTGCATGCTTGGTCGGTGGGAGTCGGAGCAGCTCCGAGAGCGGCATGCCAGCAGGAGTCATCCCATGCAGAGGGGGTGGGGCCGAAGATGAGGACTTCCATCTTGTCGGAATTGAGTTTGAGGCAGCTGCTCTTCATCCATTCGGTGATGGCCTTTATACCTTCGTGGAGGTTGGTTTTGAGGGAGTCCTTGGTGAGGCAGAGGGTCAGCTGGGTGTCGTCTGCGAATAAGATGATGTTGAGGTTGTGGGATCGGGCGATGTTAGCGAGCGGGCCATGAAGGTGCTGAAGAGGGTCAGCCTAGGGACGAACCCTGGGGTACTACTCAGATGATTTCGGTGGCCTCTGAGCGGAATGGGGGGAGGCGGACTCTCTGGGTTCTGCTGGTGAGATAGGAGGTGACTCAGTCCAGGGCTCTGTCGCAGATTCCTGCATTGCTGAGGCGTGAGCATACGGTGTGGTGGCAGATGGTGTTGAACGCGGCCGAGAGGTCCAGGAGGATTAGGGCCACGGTTTCACTGTTTTCCAGGATGGGTCTGATGTCGTCGGTGGCGGCGATGAGGGCAGTTTCGGTACCGTGGTTGCTGAGGAATCCAGATTGGGAAGGGTCCAGGGTGCAGTTCTCCTTGAGGAAGCGGGTTAGTTGTCTGTTGACAGCCTTCTTGATGACTTTTGCCAGAAAGGGGGGCAGGAAGATAGTCCAGAAGTTCTTGAGGCCCTTTTTAGTCTGCCTTGGGTTTTTTGAGGAGGGCTTTGATCTCGGAGTGTTTCCAGCTCTCCGGGAAGGTGGCAGACTCGAAGGAGCTGTTGATGATCTTCCGTAGTTGGGGTGCAATGACGGAGCTTGCTTTGTTGAGGATGTGGTGAGGGCAGGGGTCAGATCAGATGGAGAGCTGGAGTGGATGGTGTTCATGATTTCAATGGTGTTGTTGTCATTGACGGGGGTCCAGGAGAGCAGGAGGTTGGTCGGATGTGAATCTGTGGTGTTGGTGGTTGCCGGGGGGGTCTGGGTGCTGAAGCTGTTGTGGATGTCTGCAATCTTGCTGTGGAAGTAGGAGGCTAGGGAGTCGCAGATGTCTTGGGATGGTGGGATGCTGTTGGCGTTGGAGCTGGGATTGGAGAGTTCTTTCATGACGTTGAAGATCTCCTTGTGGCTGTGTGCGTTGTTGATTAGGTCTTTGAAGGTGGTTCTCTTGGCGGCTCGGATGAGTTGGTGGTGTCTGCGGATGGCATTTTTGAAGGCTGTGTGGTCTTACAGAGTCTGATCTTGGTGCCACTTTCTTGTGAGTCTTCGGCAGGTTTGCTTAGATTCGTGGAGGTTGGCAGTAAACCAGAAGGCCTTTCTGGTGGTGAGTCTGTTGGAGGGATTCTTGATTGGGGCAAGAGTATTGCCACAGTGTTGGTGGTGTCGATGGGTGGGTTTCTGGAGAGGGTCACGATAAGTTGGTCTTCGGTGACCTTGTTCCAACTGCGGTGGGGGATCCGTTGTGGGTGGTGGTGTGTTGTGGGTTTCTTGAAGGAGAAGTGGATGCAGCAATGGTCTGTCCAGTGGAGTTCGGTGGTGTGCCTGAAGGTGACATGACTGTTGGCGGAAAAAATAGGGTCGAGTGTGTGTCCTGCTGAGTAGGCCGGTGACGTGAAGAGCTGTTTGAGGCCGAGGTTGGAGAGGTTGTCGAGCAGGGTGGCGGTAATGTTGTTGTTGATGTTCTCGACGTGGAAGTTTAAGTCCCTGAGGAGTATGTAGTCAGTGGATGTGAGAGCGTGCATACTAGTGACGTCGGTGATGGAGTCGCTGAACTGCTGTCGGGGCTTGGAGGCCTGTAGATGAAGGTCCCTCAGAGGGTGGTGTTTGGGTCAGTGTGGATCTGGAAGAGCAGGTGTTAGGCGGTGCTGAGGGTGCCTTCGGTGCTGGTCGTGATCCTGAGGGTGGACTTGTGGACGATGTTGATGCCTCCTGGTTTGTTGAAGCAGTTCCTGCGGGTGATCTTGTAGCTGTCTGGGATGGCTATGGCAATGTCAGACGCAGAGGAGGGGTTTATCCAGGTCTCGGTCAGGAAGGCGTCGTCTGGGGAGGCTGAGTTGAGTAGATTCCATAGCTCTACTGCATGCTTGTGGACGGAGTGGGTGTTGAGGAGGCTACATCTGAGATGGTTACGTCCTGCCTTGGTGGGTGGGTCCTTGGCGTGGAGGTAGGAGAAGGGTCTGCGGGGAGGCTTGAAGGTAGGTGGGAGAGCGGCCTGTGTTGAGGGCACGGAGGGTGGCGTCGTCCTAGTGAAGACGTGCGTGGCAGCGGCGGGGGGATGGGAGCCACTAGTTCTGGCACTGGACGCGGTCCAGGCAGGGGCGGGCGCAGACGGGCTTGACTTTGGCGTGCCAGCGGCACGGCTGCCATTATGTAGGGAGGTGGGGGGCTAGAGGACAGCTGGGAGGCGGGAGCGGGGCTGAAAAATGATGCAAAATAGGGGGCGGGCCGCAAAAATGGGGCGGGCCGCAGGGGCAGCAGCGGCGGGGAGAGAGAGAGGGGGAGAGTGAAAGTGAGAGAGAGAGAGTGGAGTGGGAGAAAAACGGGGAAGAGGGTAGGGAAGCAAAAGGAGCACAAAGGGACAGAAGAGCAGAGCGCAAAGCAAAGAGGAGGAGAAAAGGAGGAGAGGGGCAGAAGGTAGCCTAGTAGGAAAGCAGAGCTCTTCCACTAGACACCAGGAATGAAGTGCAAGCAGAAGCCTGCGGGTGGAGGAGGAACTCAAACTCTTGACAGGGTTCAGGAGTTCAGAGAAGCCGGGGAAAGGGCTCTACTCACCAGGTGGAGCCATGGGAGGCAGAGCAGTGCACTGACGAGGTGCACTGACCTCCTAACACAAAATAAAAATGTACAGGAGTTTGAGTTTCTTGCAGTCTGACAAGGATGATGTATCTGTGTACTGTGCATTTTTATTTTACTGCTTTTCTGAACGTCTGTATTACAATTGCACAAAATGTGTTAAAGGTAATGTATGTTCGCTATACATCTCACTTTAGCAGTAACTGTTTTCCTGGAAACACAGCAATTTGATTAAAGGCTTCCAGGTAATGTAAGCCTGTCTTTGATATGCAGGTTAGCGCTGTTTAAAAGAAGTCAGTGTTTTCATTCAGCTCTGACATTGATCATTACCAGACAGACTTAATGTAATGGCCTGAAATGAAAATGAGCAAAGCACTGAACATCCCATAAATACTCCCACCTGCAACTGGATACATAAACGACTTAAATACAACGGAGAAGATGTGAAGCATGATATACTAATTAGTCCTTCAGATCCAGTTAAAAAACGTGGTGATTCTAGCTTGAGAATTAGGAGAATGACACTATCAGGCTCTGCAAAATAACCACCCGGGATAGTACATGGTCTGGATGAGACATACCCCCAACTAGTGCAAGTCATTGAGGAGTTCCCAGGCAGGGTTTCATCACCACAATGATACACCAGGAGTTATTACTTCTCAGCCACTGCCTCAGGAGCCACTATGTTGGGGAGACCTGAGCACCACAACCTAGTCTAGCTGAATTATTTCCTGTGAAAGTGTATTTCCAAGATAGTTAGTTTCCAAGATAGTTAGTTTCCAAGATAGTTAGTTTCCCTAAACAAATAAGTGCTGGCAAAAAAGCTTTCACAATGACAATTCTCCTCTCTAAGCATTAATCAGCAGACAAGCTGACTCTTGCAAGCCCATCCTTGAGGCAGGCATCTACCACTAAATCTCCTCAGTGTGTAAAGAAAATTGTAAATGCAGAACCCTGTCAGCAAAACGTGAGACTCTCCCACGTTGAACTAATTTTTCGTTTTATATGTGCTACAAGAGAAAAGCGCATTGTAGAATGAATGTTTTTGATTTCTTTACAATGCATTTTCATTTAAAAGTTGAAATATAATAATACTCATGGTTGTATGTTAATATTAGAATATTATCCCCAACAACAACACACAGACATAACCGCAGTCTCAGGCTAACAATGAATACTAAATGAATAACACTCAAATCTCTCCAAAGTGTTCTAAAATAGATTAATGAATCATGTAATATTAAAAATAAATACCGAATGATCATAACGAATAATAATACAATTGAACAATATGGTGCAACGTGTAATACCTGCCTGGTGGTTTATAAATGTAACCAGAACACACACAAAACCATAGAAATTCAGCAGTATAGTTATACTTATCTCACAATATTATCACTCGTGTCCTAAGGTAACTATAAGTCGCACTCACGCCATTCACTGCTGATTACCCCACATATTACATCAGTCATGACATCTTCCATGTCACTACTGACAATATCACTGCAACATTTCTAATTAAATTCATATAATATATGTATAGCTATATCAATCTATCTACATATATATATATATATATATACACATATATATATATATATATATACATCTCAAAATTTTCTATCTTGCTCTCTCTCTCTCTTTATACATATATATGGTGAAAGAGAGAGAGAGAGAATTTCAGAATTTTCGCCCCTTAATAGCTTTCAACGGTTGAATCACAACCACGCATGCCGGAACCACTCATGCCTTTGCAACGTGGTCGGAACCACGACCACAGCTTTTCCCTGCATGTCTTTACAACAAATGTTGTTGTAAAAGCATGCTTAGTAAAGGTATATGTCGAAAGGCATATATGGTTGTGTCACACAACTCCCCCTCTTAACCTAAAAAAGTACCCCAACCCCCCACCCCACCCCTAAAAACTAAACTACCCCGACACCCCCTCACCCACCCTGAGCTCTAAAACCTTCCTCCACCCCTAATAACTAAACTACCCGACACCCTCCCACTCCCCCTAAGCTCCAAAAAAAGTATGAAAATTTAAAAAACACTGTGATACAAAAAATAATTCGCTACTATAGTGCCTGATTTAGAGTTTGGCAGATGGGGGTTACTCCGCCATAAATGTGACGGATATCCCATCCACCATTTTACAATTCCATTATAGCCTAAGGAACTTGTAATATGGCGGATGAGATATCTGTCACGTTTGTGACATACTAACCCCTTCGCCAAACTCTAAATCAGGCCCACAGTATACTAAAGAGGCTTTAGAATTTTTTTACCTAATGAATTACGTAAAATAAAGTCTACACATTACCATGGTAATACCTCAAATGTATCGCATCACTGTAAAAAATGTTTGCAGTTTGGTAAAAAAAACATGGTACATGTGAGGTAGTGAGGTAGTAATGCGGTACTGGGTAAACTGCATAAGTAAATATATAGAAACTATACAAATATTTCCATACCTACTTCCACTTTAAGAAAAGGGTAATAGTTTGGGAACAATAACAATCAAAAACACTACTTACCTATGTTTAAGGCCCTAAGCCAAAAGTCAACTAAAAAGAGTACAGCTGCCTTTAAATTTTTTAAAGGCAGACATTAGCCACTTATACACTGCCTTATGATTGCTATGTACCACGGTATACCACTAACTTACTGCAGTTTAGCGTGGCATAATATATCACTATTTATTTATGAATTTTTGCAATTTTAAGCAGCCCGGATATGGCTTGAAGGCATCAGAGTGCTTTACAACACACAGAATACAGGGTTACAGCAAGTTTCATTAATAGTAGTTGAATTCGAACGTTTACATCAGTGTATGTAAACAGGTGTTACGACAAGAGACAGTTACAACAATAGGGTAGAGGACATGAACAGTTAAAGGCAGATTAAGGCACATTGAAGAAAGTAAATAAGTCTGGTTGAGGGTGAATTAACCAAGAAGTCTGCCAAATAGGAGGAGCTTGAGGTCCTTTTTGAAGGTTGCTAGGCAGGTGGTTGGTTGGAGTGAGGGAGGAAGAGCGTTCCAGATTCTAGTGGCACCTCCAGAGAAAGACTGATTCATGTATCGTTCCTGCCTGAAGGAACAAGGATTGGGCAGTTCTGGAGCCCTTCTTTGCTCAAGAGATTTTCGGTTTCTCATTTAGATAGGAGGGTGAGGAGGAGTGCAGCGCTCTGTGGGTGATGAAAGCAAATTTGAATTGGGCCTGCGCTTCAATGGTGAGCCATGGAGGGTTAGCAGGGTAGGGAAAATGTGGTCACATTTCTTGAGACCTAAGACGAAGTGTGCTGCAGCATGTAGTGTTGTTCTATGTGGGCCTAGGTGAACTATGGGAATGACTGAGAGAAGGGCAATTTCATAGTCTAGTCCGGAGAGAACGAGAGACTGTACCACTGTTTTCAGTTTTTGATCCAAAATCAGTTGTCTGATGCCCCAAAGTTGCCTAAGTTGGTGTTGTGGGCTGTTGGCCATTTCTGCTATGTGGCTGTGAAGATTGAGACGATTGTCCAGAGTGATGCTGTGTGATCTGGCACTTGTGACAATGGCGGGGCAGCCTACGAAGGCAGGGAATTTGACCATCCATTCTTGTACAGGCATTTTTGCTTTTGGAGGTGAGATCAAAAAAAATTCTGATTTAGTTAGATTGACTAGTGGTTGGACATCCAGTTTTGAATCTTTAAGAGTTCATTTAAAAGCAGTACAAAGTATATTTGAGTATTATCGGTCTAGGGGTTTCTGAGAATCACACGTATTGGTTCTAGGTAGAGGTTGAAGATGGTTGGGGATAGGATTGAACCTTGGCGGACACCTTGGTGAACGCTGACTGGACTCGAGAATGGGTTGCCCATTTTCACAATTTGGGAATGGTTGGATAGGTAAGAGGAAAAAAGATTGATGACCATTCCTCCACATCCCACACGAAGTTCAAGAAAACGAAGGAGGTCCTGATGGTTGACAGTGTTGAGTGCGGCAAATAAATCCAGGAAGCAGGAATTGACAGAGTTAAGGACTCTAAAGGAGTCATTGACTATTTGGAGGATCCCAGTTTCTGTACTGTGACCCTGGTGGAAACCTAATTGAAGAGTTTCCTGGAGGTTGTTTGTATACGTGTATGAGGCTAGTTGGGATGCTGTCCAGCTTTCTATGGCTTTGCCTAAAAATGGGAGTATGGAGACTGTGGGGTAGTTGTTCAGGTTCTCTACATCAAGAGGTTGTTTTTTTTAGGAGCAGAGTGATTTGGCCCATTTTTAGTCATTCGGGCAAGATGCCCCGATTGAGAAAGGAATTGACCAAGGTGGTCCATATGGGGAGTAGGCGTCTGACAAGAGATTTGTTGATATATCCTGGAATAGTGTCCTGATGATGGTTTGAGGGTTTTACTTCGCAGATAGTTCGCGGTAGGTTCTGCTCAGAGATTAGAGAGAAAGATGACCATGCTTGTATTGCTTTGCACGGTAGAGACAACCATTTTGAGGGAGTCATTGATGAGAAGCAAAACATGGATGTCTAACTTTTTTATGAAAGATATCCACAAAGTCATTGCAACAGACCATGGATGCCTTAGGAGCCTAAGTCATAGCGGGGTTAGTAGACTGTGTAATAACCTCAAATAGGTGCTTTGGTCTATTCTTTGCGGGATTCATGAGGACTCTGATAAGGGAGGATTTGACTCCGTGGATTTGGTCTTTGCATTGTTTTCTCACTTTGTGAAGCTTAGTCATACTCAGGAAGGATGATGCTTTTCTCCACCCTTTCTCATATTTTCTGATGAGCTTTCATTCTTCATAAAGCTCTTTAGGGAACCAGGGAGTAGAGGGTTTTGGTCTGGATAATTTGCATTTCAGTGGTGCACATTTGTAGATAAGGGATTCCATGCAGGAGTTGAATTTGTTGATTGCCTCGTTGATGTCAATATGAGGTGTGATCACAATTTGGGTAGGAAGGTCATGATGGCCATGGCTTCCGTGTCAAGGTTGGAAGTGTCTCTAAGCCATTTTTTCTCTTTCTTGGGTTGCCCATATGTTTTGGTGTAAGAGCCGGTTAGAGAGAACAGGATCTAAATGTGATCAGACCAGTGGACTGGAATGGGGTCATATGTCTTTAGGTATGGGGAACTGGAGATTATCAGATCCAGAATGGCACCTTTGCGGTGTGTAGGTTTAAGACAGTGTTGTTGAAGATCCTTGGCATTGAAAAAAGAGGTAAAAGTGTCCACATAACTATTGCTCCCATCTCCCCAGTGGTTGTTGAAGTCACCAAGGAAGACATTGTTGCCAGAGCTGATATATTGAGAGGTGAACAGATCTATGCATTCCTCAATGAAGGTGTTGTTTTGTCCAGGTGGATGGTAAATCACATTCAATCAGAGATTGGAGGTAGTGAATGTGGATAGTTCCACTGACAAGTCATGTTTCCATGGGGATCAGGATGTCAAGATTATGGGTCAGGTTCGAGTCTGATAACTCAAGACAATGATTGACTGCAGATTGACAATTGTGTAGCATGCAGTTCAGAGAAAAGATGTTGTCTTTCTGACCTGGCTGATCCTGGAGCGTAGTTGGGATCTGTATCAAGTTATGAGGGGAAAAGTGTGCACTGGGGTAGTGTGTGTGAGGTTTAATGCGGTCAGAGATGATAGTGGAAATCTGGCAGACTCCTACGCGAAGATAGGAGGAGAGGGTAGTGGGCAGATAGGAGGAGGGGATAGCAGAATTTGAAGCTGCATAACTCTTTAGGAGATGGAATATGTCAAGGGGAAGTTGTGTCCGTTTGGGTCTGGGTAGGCGGCTGTCTCTCTGTATGCTGGAAAGGTGTGGGGGAGGGTCCATAGGTGGTGATCAAGATAGGAGTGGCGGGAAGACAGAGAGTCACTAAGCTCCAATTGAGCTGAAATGAGGATGTCTATCCTTCAAGAGAGGCCTGATGAATGAGGAAAGGAGCTTGTTGAAAAGAGGCCAGTTGTGTTTAGCAAGTGTGGGAGGATTGGGGTGAACTGTCAGGAATGAACTCTGAGAGGTTGAGGTGCAAGAGCTGGGAGGTGATGTTTGTTGGTGTCTGGTTTTTGGAGATCTTGGGGCAGGAGGTGAAAAAGGAAGGGAGGGGGTGGGAACTTATGGACTAACTGTGATGTTGAATGAGGGGTGGCAATGGCAGCTGGGGTGGGAGATAATGGTTTTTGGAAGTTGGAGAAGAATGGTGTGGAGATGGTTTGTGGGAGGGATGTTCAAGGTCTGGAATAGGAGGTGAGCAATAGATTGTGGGGGGCATAATGGATTGTAGGAGAGACTCGGTGAGATAAGGTATTCGGGCAGACCGGAATCAGAGAGAGTCTGTGGGGTGATAATATGGGTGGAGGGAGAGGGGGAACATGCAGGATCATAGGAGGGCCTGAGGATGAGATAGATTAAGTGGATCGTGTCCAGGATTGTGCTGTTGGCTTGGGAAATTATCTTCCCATTGTTGAAAATAGATATAGAAAGGTTGCCCGAGAGGCCAAAGGGGGAGCTGCATTTGAGTTTGCATCCAAAGGGAATGTTAGAGAGAGATGAGGATGGGAGGAAACTGCATAAGTATCTGATCCATAGGTCAGTGTTGTGTGTGTGAAGAGGAGGTCGACTTTAAGGGAACCTTTGCATTGGCAGTGGTATTGGTCTGCAAATAGGGTTTCAGGAAAGTCTCTCAAGGTCCTGTGTTTCCGTTTTTTCATTGCGTGTTCAGAAAGATTTGGGGGGTATTTGATTTTGAAAGAATTTGTGCCAGATTTGGAAAGGGGCACTGGGTGGGAACTGGCGCAGTGTGTGTCGATGACATGTTGGGGGCTGATGCCAACTGGGAAGTTATAGGCATGGACCTAAGCCAGCTTTGCTAAGTTAAGGATGGTCATCACCTGCAATGACATGGGGATTTGAGGCAGTCACCTTTGGGAGATCGAGTGTAAGGCACTCACTGCCGCAGCCACAGGCTGAGGAGTAAACACTCCACTCACTACCACTCCTGTCTATGCCATCCCATTCTCCACAATCCCCCTGGATGACACTCTACTCTGCTACACTCCACTACATGCTATTCCACTCTACCTCATTCCGTTGTATGCCACTATAGTATTTGCAAATTCCTGTACGCAACTTCGCTGTACACACTAGACTGGGTGCAATTCTTTCTAAGCCATTCCACTGTACCCAATTCTATTATACATTACTTGACTATATACTATTCCACTGTAGGCCATTCCACTGTACGACACAGCACTCTAGGCTATTCCACTGTATGGCACTCTACTGTATGCCACTCTAATGTACACCAAACCGTACATGATACTCCATTCTTTGCTATTCCAATGGATGCCACTCCTCTGTACCACACTCCACTATATGGTATTCCAGTTTATCACAGTGCACTGTACGCCACTTTAGTCTACGTCAAACCACTACTACCACTACTCTACTGTGTGCTAATCCACTGTATGCCACTTTAGTGTACTCCACTACACTTTATGCTATTCCAGTGTATGGGACCTCACTGTACAGCACTCCAGTGTACACTATTTCACTTCTTGCCAATCCACTCTTCTTCACTCCACTATACTCTATTAGACTGCATGGTACTCCACTGTACACTATTCTATTATATGGTACTCCACGCTACAGTTTTCCACTTTATGTCACTGCAGTGTATGCCACTGCACTCTACACGGTTCCACTGTATAACAGTATGCACCCCACTCTAGAACTGCACTATATAAAAGTATGTTGAACTTTGTGGCACTATACATGACTCTACTATCCATGTACACTCTGCTGACTAACTCTATAGTCCAATCTATGCAGTACACTCCATTGTACAACACTCTATTCCACTAAACAACTCTTTACAATGCTGCACAACACAGCCCTCTACAATACTGTACAGGACACCACTCCAGTCTATAACAGTTTATGCAATTATATGGTCAGCAACTACACTATAATCCACTCCACCCCACTCTACAACATGCTAATACATGTATTATCCTTTACTCCACACTATGACACATAACTCCACTGATCTCTGCTCCACTCTACTTCACTAAAAGAGACATTACCCTGCACTATGCCACTGTCCACTCATCCACTCATCCTCTCTAAGCAGCTCCACTATACAACACACTACTGTACTCTGTAAAACTCCACCCTACAACCCCCTACTACACTGTTTCTCACTCGACCCCAGTACATTTTATCACACTGCACTCAATTCCGCTCCACAGTACTCCACTCTGTGATACTTGACTGTACGACACATACCTTAGTGTTACTGTATGACACTCCAATGAACAATACCTTAATAAATAACACAATACTACAATGGGAAACACATTATTATTAAAAACATAAAAACATTTGAAATTCCATGGAAAAATAAAAAGTTACAGATAAAGTATAGTTAGAAAAAACATTTTTATTCTTTCAATACAAACTTACTTACACTACACAAACATTACAAATTCTAAAGTTATAGTTATAACTTTAATTTACAATTTACGCATCACATTTACATTACTATAAGTCACTCACCTTCATGTAGAGTGTTACTTGTAACTTACATTTTAACTTAGCACACCACCTTGACATTACTATAAGTTATGTAGCTTCGTAAACCGTGTTCTCACCTCGCTCATCATACTACATAAACTATAACTCACGACTCTACCATGCATAATGTTCAAAAAATCATCTCAATTGATATGTCATATGTGTTGTTTTGAATGCTATGTTTTCACATGGTATAAGTAATGTCATATGCAAGGGTATTGCATTGAGATGGCATGAGTTACAGTTTACGTATTATGACTTGACCGTGAGAGAAGGGCTGAAGACTGAGTTCTGGCAATTATGCAACTTAGATATCATTGACAGACTATAAAGTTTAAACTGATTAGTTATAGTGGTTTTTGCATGCACGCCAGATAAATTGTTATGATATGTGTTGATTGTGTTACCTGAATTGTTAGAAGAACCCCTGAGAGAATGTGCAGAGGAGGTCTGTTAGGTCTTCTCAAACAGTGGGGCGGAAACCATATTTGAAGGACTAAGTTAGTGAGTAAGGCTGTTAGTGTCATCATATGAGTTGTGTGCTTATTCATTAGAAGAAATCATCTCCGCAAGGTGTGACATTTTTGCAAGTAGTTCTCAAAATCAAAATATCAAAATAACCTACTTCTATTGCATGATTGTGGGTAGTATTGTTGAGCCTGGAAATGTGTTATGTATGCCAATGTCCCTTTAAAAAACTCTGCTGCACCTTCAATTTTCTTGCCAGTTGTGCTGCACTTGAATTCTAGGGCTATCTTAAAAAGTCAAGGTTTTCAACCATGGTATTTTGTGTTTTTGGTGGAGAGCTGTTTGTTGTGCTTTTTATGCTCCATTACTAACTCTAAGATCAGCCAGATATCCCTGCCAACCCAGATCTACGTTTAGAAGGGCTATATCATGCCTTCTATTTCAGTGCAGCAAATCCTGGTCTTTTCAAACTCATACTTAAAACATACATGTTTTGTGAGACTCTTAATACTGTAGATTCTCAGAATGAATGGAATCATAAACAAAACCTTTCGAACAAAGTGTAAGTTATCCTTACCAAAACAGGGAATTAAAGTAAATGCATGTCAGTTCCATATAATTAATATGCTCCTCTGAAAAGCAAGATGAAAAGTACAAAACCTCCTCATTCCAGGTACTCAAAGGAACTATATAAAGAAATTTGAGAAATTTCCTGGAGACAAGCATGCTGTCACTCCATTCACACTACTCTCAGTGCTGGCAGAAGAAACTAATTGAATATCTTGTTAGCACACTTGATATTTTAAACTCATCCAAAGGTTCTCTTCGACTCAAACTCTCAAACCTCCACCATTGCTGCCCCATACCACCAATTAAATGTGAAGATGTTGCAACCTTTTGAGAGAAATTAGATTCTAAGGAGCAATGGGCCAAATGTACAAAAATAAAATGTTGCACTTCTTAAATAGCGACCTAATAGAAATAGCTATTTAAGAAATGCAAAATTTTATGTACAAAGATATTGATTTCCTATTAGTGAATCCTACAAAGTAAAGATCACTATTAGGAAATATGGATTAAGAAGTCCCATCGCTTTTTAGTCAATGGGCCGGTTTTGCATTTCCTAAATAGCGATTTCTTATTAAGAAATCGCTATTTAGGAAATGCAAACCAAGGGAGGGCAAAGGGCAAAGGGCAAAAGGCCCTCCTTGGTTCAGCCCCAAAATAGGGGTGCACCTGTAGAGCACACATATGCTTTAGGGGCATGTGTGTCCTCTATTGCAATTTTTTAATAAAAACTCGTGGGGATGCTTTTTTTAAATTTCACCCGGTTACCACTGACTTAAAATTGGTGGTAATTGAATCTCCTAAATGCTCAAGTCGCATTTAAAAAACACTTTGTACATCAGAATAAGAATCGCAAATTGGAAATACCTATCTGCAATTTTCTGTTCTGGGAATTGCAAATTGCTGTTTCTTCAGGGTAGAAATCATAATTTGTGATTTCTTAAAGGCCTTTCTTACATATTAAAAGGCTTTTTTGCATTTCTTAATGGCCCAGAATACCAATTTGGACCATTAAGAATTGCAAAAGGGATTCGCACATCTGGCCCCATATTTCCACAGAGCTCCACCATCCCAGATGGCAACCCACAGAATTGTAAAGCCCAATGTTCAAGGATGCAATTTCACACAGTCTCTGAGTCTGAACTGATGCAATGTGTTTCCCTGGATTGTTTGATAATCAGTCCGGTCTCTCCCATCCTGCAAAAACCTCAGCGCAGACTCCGATAACCTGAACCACTTTAGCCCATGTTAACATTTCCCTTTTGGAGAAGGTGGTACAAACCTATTTAGCCTCTCAGTTATTTCTCCATATCCAGGCAAACAACCTCCTTGATGTTTTCTGTCTGTATTAAGACAAGGTTGATTCCCTCTGCTTTCTCAACTGTGGTGGTCAGCCCCTGCCCATTGGTGCCTCTGGATCTCTCAGCTGCCTTCTGCACAGTCAGCTGTTCTGCTTTTATTAACTTCCTGAAGAAACTGATGAACATCAAAGGGCATGTCCTGAAGTGGTTTTGATTCTATTTATCTAACCATGTGCAAGGAGTGACCATTGGGAGCTCGGTCTCAAGCAAAACCACCCTAAAGCAAGGTGTTCCTCAGGGTTTATGCTTTCCATAGCTCTATTGAACCTTTACCTTGTAGTGCAATGTGAGATTCTGAGAAAATGTGAAGTTTTGTATCATCAATATGCAGATGATACACAATTTAACTGAAGAACTCATCTCCAAAAGACATCACCCTCGACAAAACCATCACCTAAAACGTAATGTTACAAAAACAACATTTTTACTAACCATATAACCTCCCTATCTAGGAGTAGCTGGAATCCTTCTCTCTCTTGAACTACAGTCCAGCCATTGGGAAGAATGGCAAATCACATGACTTTACCCTTGACAAAAATCTGGGCCTCTAGAGGCATGTCTTACCCATAGTCTTATGGTAATAAGTGCAATCCAGCAGCTAAGGCTACTCTGGGCTGGACGGCTCTGAGCATCTCACATTGAAATCAGTGTTCCAGGTATTGGTTCTCTCCAGGATGAATTATGGAAACTCACTCCGATCTGGTCTCCCTAAACTACACCTCACGCCCTTGACAGCAGTACTACCGGCAGCTGCCTGCTATGTGTCAAGTCACAAGAAATTCAACCACATCTCTCCTACTCTCTGGACTCTAAAATGGCTCCACATCCTCATCTTCCTAACTTAGTGGAAAACTAAAATTCTCGGGCCCCCAATGAGAATCAAGAAATACTGAGGCCCAGATTTAGGAGGGCTTAGCCCCTCCATGCGCCACATTAGTGTCATTTTTTTTACACTAATGTGGCCCAACAGGGCCAAAATCACAGGGCCAGATTTACAAAGTGGCGCCTATGCATGCATTGCTCCACCTTGTAACCCCTTGCACCACATTATGCCTGTGCCAAGCATAATGTATGGAAGGGGGTGTTCCCCCTTGGGGGGGCTGAAAAAAGGTGCAAAGAAATCTAAAATATTTCTTTGCACCATTTTGTGCGGCATTTTTAATGCCTGCACAGAGCAGGTGTTAAAAGGAGGCACACTATTATTTATATTGGCTCTCAATGTGCTTTGCAGGATTAGCGTCAACATTTTTTATGCTAATCCTGCAAGGTACCAAACTAGCATAAAAAATCTTGACATTAATTCCCTAACTACCGCCATGGTGCACTGTATATTAAATACGGCATACATATGGTGGCGGTAGGGAGGGGCACAAGAAAAGTGGTGCTGCAGTGGATGCAGTGCCGCTTTTCTTAAACCTGGCCCTGAATCTCTCTAAGCCATACTTCTAATATCAGGCAAGAAGGCTATATAAAACAATAATCTGGCACAGAAGCAAGACTCAGGAACTCCTGCCCACCAGCCCTTCGCACAACTTCTTAATTGACCAAGTTCAACAAGAATCTCATAATCCTGTTTGAGAGACACTTTTGTTAAAATTATGTTTGTCACATCACCGTGGCTGACCCGAACTGCAGGGCCCAATTCAACCTACAGGCTCTTTCTGTTTGCTTTTTGGTCCTTCTGTAATGACTGTTTGCTTTTTACTTATTTTCTCATAATGTTCGTATGTGAATACAAACTGCGTATTCCTTTTGTTTTTCTGTTCATCCATTAGTTATTTTATATTGTTGGTTATCTTTACCACATGTCTTGCTCCCTCTACTTCCCTTGGGCCAAGTCTGTGCTATAGAAAACCACAAACAAATAAATACACTTTCTAAGGTTCACTGTTTCAGCATCTGGAGACCTCTTTGTGGTGACAGTGCACTCAACAAACATCATTTAACAAAATATGATTCATCATAACCTGCAAATTGGTTAGATTTTATGTTGCACTCCCTAGCAAAAGTAGGTCCCCAGAAATCCACAACAACTGCCCATAAGCTGGGCAGTTTGTATCGACCACGTGTCACAAGGGAACACGACACAAAGGGCCAGATTTCAAGGCCCTAGCGTCACACTTGCGTCATTTCTTTTTACGCTAATGTGGTGTTAAGGAGGCCATTCTCCTTTACCATATTTACAAAGTGGTGCAATGCTTGCATTGCGTCACTTTGCGCCCCCTCGGGCACATTATGCCTGCGCCAGGCATAATGTATGCAGGGGGCAATCCCCCGCAGGGAGGCCGGTAAAAATGGCACACTGAAATGTACAACATTTCACTGCACCATTTTTAGCATCATTTTTAATGCCTGCTCAGAGCAGGTGTTAAAATGACGTGCCCATTACTTTAATTGGCCTCCCTTTACTTTGCAGGATTAGTACCACAATTTATGGCACTATTCGTGCAAACTACCACAAAAGTGTCACAAATTTTGACACTATTGTCCTAACGTGTGCCATGGTGCGCCGTATTGTAAATATGGCGCACACATGGTGTCGTTAGGAGGGCACAAAGGGGTGCAAGAAAAGTGGACCATCACAGTTGATGATCCACTTTATTGTAAATGTGGCCCAAACTGTCAGGACCATCTGGTCCCCAAATTATGGTCCCTCGTACCTTCCGTGGTAGGTGAAAAGAGATTTCATACAGTGTCACTGGAATTCACCTCCGCGTAACACAGTAAGAAATGTTGCCCAGGTTTAGTCCTTATAGTGCAGGGGGTCCATGATCCACTCCTTTCTGCATTCCATCACAAATGTATTTAAGATAGGTCGCTCATTTATATGACCGGCTACTCAACGTCTGTTCCAAGACAGTAATTATTTTAATTGCTGTCTTCATTTTAACACTTAACTTTTTTGGCTGTTATTGTTGATTATGCTTTATTCTGGGAATTGCACAAAGAAGTTTAGGTAAAAAACAAATGAGTAAAATATTACAAATATGGAAATTACTTTTTTACTTCAAACCCTGCTTGGTCTTTATGATAAGTATAGGGATTGAAGGTTGATTCCTATTAAAAAAATCTTAAAGCCTTCTTTGCGCATAATGGGTAAATTATCTGGATGGGAGCTAATGATGGGTACTAATCCATGACAGTGATAAGCAAATGCTCAGCCTCCAGCTTCATAGAGAAGCATTGCGTTTAGAGGTCACACTCCATTGAAACTCTATTATTAATGAGCTTCTGCTAAAGCTGAAGTAATAATCTTAGCTCTATTGTAAAGCATCAGTTTAAGTAAGGTCATACGTTTTCAATACTCACCTTTCTTATCTGCTGCAGATTGCTGGAAATCTTAAACATAGCCTTGCAGCACAAATCTTGACATCTATAATCATAATTTATTTGATTAGTCTTTTAGTTGAACTGTTGCTGATTAGAATGTATGTGTGAGGTCTTTCTATAGTGCAAACCCAGGCAAAAGACAACGAGTTATGTACAGGGACAAAGTCAAGCATTAAGTCACCGAGAGAAAGGTGAGGCAACTAGTTTGTGGACAGGTAATTCATTGTGAAGTAGTGTTCTTTAAAGAGGGGTGCATTTAACTTTTCCTAAAATGGATCAGTGCTGATGGATAAGAGGATGTTGACCCTGGGTGCGTAGATACAAAGGCCTGCTGCCTTTTTTTTTTTTCTTTTTTACACTTCTTAGTTTACCATCTGACAGTGTCCTTGGTGCAAGTGTGCCAGGAGCAAAAAGAGAAGATGAGCGTATCTGTAAGATAAACAGGTGCGATGGTCGCGAGGGATTTGTAAATGATGCAGCTGGTTTTGTAGATGGTGCAGGTCAGCAATGGGAACCAATGGAGTTCCATCAGGATGTTTGGAATATGTGATATTTCCAGAGGTCCTGGACGAGTTGTGCTGTGACATGTATGATGCCGTTAAAGGGTGCACCTGGATACTCTCACAGGTAATTAGCTGCGCTCTGTAAATCCTAGTTTAGTGAGTTGAGGGTGCAGGTGTAGAATCTGGGAGACCATAGAGCAGAAGGGGTACCACCACCAGAACATGAGTTAAGAGTCATGGTGGATGAAATCAGAGTAGAGCCACAACTGTTTGGAGCACAAGTCCTGCATACTGCTCTCAGTAGGAAAATGAAAATGTGGGACAGGATAGTTGATAGAGTAAATGCTGTAAGCACGACCCTGGAAGACATTAGGAAGAGGGGGAACGAGCTCAGGAGCCAGGTCCATTCCCTGGTCTCCAGGAACCAGCTGCAGGACAAGAAGAGTGGTGGTGGCTCTCCCTGTGGCCCATTACATCTCTTTCCCTAGGAGGAGAAGGTCTTGGATTTCCTGCATCCTCAAGGCTTGACAGGAATACCTGGGGGAATGGAGTCTGGTAAGTCACAACACAAAAATATTGCACAAAAATGCTATCTCATGCATTCTCATAGCTCACCTTTTGCCACTGTCTTGTTCATGTACCCCACCAACATTCAGTACCCAGAGTATCTGGGTGTTGACACTGTCAATCTGTATTATTGACCCCACATCACAGCTCCTAAGGTCCATTACATGCCATATGTCAAAATTAGGCCTGCAAGTCTTTCAATATACAAACATGAACCCAGGACTCATATGTCTCAACAGATAAATGTATGCCCAAATCTAAATGCACTGCATAGAGATATGTAATACTCAACATGTGTATAGTGTGTGTAGTACAGAGAGTTACCTGACTGCAACTCCTAGCAGGCACTGTTTCTCTAACTCCAAACACCAGGCTAGTGGTCACTTGTCCAAATACTCCTGTTTGGTAACTTACAAATGAAGTGTACTCACCTGGAGAGATAGCATTTGTATTGTGTGTGTAGCACAGGGAATGAGATGAAAGCAACTCCAAGTAGGCCATGTTTACTGTAACTCCAACCACCAGCACAGTGGTCACATGCCCCAATACATCTGTTTCTTAACTCTCAATTGAAGTGGACTGACCTGGGAGGATAACATTTGTATAGTGTGTGTAGTACAGTGGGTGATCTGACTGCAACTCCCAGGAAGCACTGTTTCTATAACTCCAAACACCAGACCAGAGTTTACCCTTTTGTAATCTCTCAATTGAAGTGTACTCACTTGGGGGGATACCATTTGTATAGTATGTGTACTACAGGGATTGATATGACTGCTAAGGCCAGGAGGCTCTGTTACCTTTATTCCGCTAACCAGCCTAGTGATCTCTTGTCCAAATACCCTTGTTTGGTAACTCACAAATGAAGTGTACTCATCTGGGAGGATACTATTTGCTAGTGTGTGTAGTACAGGTATTGACAACTACCCCTGCTCCTCAACTCTCAAATGAAGTGTACTCACCTGGGAGGATACCATGTGTATATTGTATGTAGCAGAGAGAGTGTCATGACCGCAACTCCCACGAGGCTTTGTGTCTCTAACTCCAAACACCAGCCCAAGGTAAACTTGTCCAAAGGCCCCTGTTTGGCAACTCCCAATTGATGTTTATTCACTTGGGATGGTACTATTTGTCAAGTGTCTGAAGTAGAGGGACTGACCTGACTGCAACTCCCAGGAGGCACTGTTTCTCTAGCTCCAAACACCAGACTAGTGTTCACTTGTCCAAAGACCCCTGCTTGGCAACTCTCAATTGAAGTATACTCACCTGGGAGGATGTAATTTGCTAAGTGTTGGCAAGTAGAGGGAGTGACATGACTGCAAAGCCCAATGGGCCCTGTTACTCTAACTCCAACCAACAGCACAGTGGCCGCTTGTCAAAATACACTTGATTGTCAACTTTCAAATGAAGTATACTCATCTGGGAGTGATCAAGCACAGATCATGCCCAAATCAGAGACAGATCTGTCAACATAGCTCCGTCTTGACTTGCTAACCCAAGATGAAATATTTGAGGACAGGAATGACACCTTACCCAGTGTGTATAACAAGTATTCATAAGGCCTCGATGCCTCACCAGATTGCTATTGGCAGCAGACACATTCACAGTCCGCCATGATTATTCCAGTCACATCAATGAAAAAGTCCTGGGTATGCCTGCTTCACACTTAAGTAGGCATCCAAATGGGCAAAGCCATATCTTGCCTAGCCACTGTTGTGCCTGCACTGGTGTCAAGTTTGCATTTTCCAACCATGCTCCCAAGTGCTAATCATCTGCACATTTCAGCAGCTGCTTGAGTCAAAGTAAATCGACATGCTTCACACATGTCATGTCAATACACCCAATACCATGGTTACTTGCCACAGTAGGATTAACTGCTACTTAACTTTGTACAAGGTCTCTGCTTACTGTAACACAAAACCTTTGGAGGTAGATTTCACAATACAACCAGTAACATTGTACGTTTTTCATCAAGAGGTAGAGCTGCCGCTGTGCACATAGAGGCCACAGAACAGACTGCCACTACTCCCCTGGATGAAGCCCACAGTGAAGAAGACACTCCTGGATGTCTGGACGTGGAGGATGGTTGTGACACATCTGGGTAACACGGTCAGATGGCAACAGTGAGTCTCAGCCCGGTTGCCTCAACATTACAGGTAACCATTCGCCTCCCAACGTGTATCCCAGGCACAGTGTCTACCAGCTTGTGTCCCAAGTTGTGGATCCTGAGTTGCAGCATAACACTTTGGACAATGAGGGTCTAGGAACAAGTCGGGTGGCAAGGACACAGGCCTGTGGGTGTAGGGTGGGAGGCTATGCACCAGCGGGGTGAGGCCACTAGGGCTGCTCTTGGCCATGACACCATCAGCCATGTCTTGTGGGACAATCAAGAGTCCCCAGGCATGATGGGACAGGTCTTGATTGAACTCCAGGATATCAAGCAGCTACAGAGGTGCATGCTCAGAGACATGCGTGACAGATGGAGGCCCACAATAACAAAATGGCCTCCCTAACAGGGGAGGGACATACATACCACCCTGAGCAGGGCTTTTCAACAACAATCTACCCCTTCCTTTGGCTCATCAACTCCAGGTGCATCAGCATTGGTGCCAGCCACTGGAAGGGAGGCTCTGCCAGAGGAAGAACCAGCCCCAACACCCCCGCCTCTGTAGCAGCAGATCCCCTGCCCATGCAAGTGGAGAAGTCCACAAAAGAGTCCAGGAGGTGTGGCAGGACAACCACCACTGCCAGCAAGTGACCTCTTCCATAATGTCTTCCTTTGTGTGCAACACATTCACTCTGTTGACTGATCCCCAACCATGTACCATTCCCAATAGGAGGAGTTCTCTGACCTGTGGACTCCCAATGGTGTGGCATTTACTCCAATGAGTTCATTCACCATGACTGACCCCTTCACTTTACATTTTCGTTTCTTTCTGTCCAAAATATATTTCTGTATTAGTATTGTAATACATATACCCATCGCAAAATCATTGTCTGCTCGCTTAATTTTCACATTTTGCTATGTAGAGACCATGTGAACCATATGATGAAGATACAAGCTACTTTTGCAAGCAGGGATATGTTACAGGTATGCCGTGTCCATCTCAGGATTACAACCATTACATATCAACACATGAGTACAAGTATATGGTAAAGCCCAAAAAATTATTACAGTGTTCCGTACATAGGCTGTCAATATGCCTGGACTATTAAAAACAAGAATGAATGACTCATACATAGGTAATGAACATATTTACAGGTACAGATCCCCAGACACTGTCCTGTAGAATAGGCAAACATTAAAGTGGTTGATGTCAGCAGCTTGAGCCTCATTACATACCACACCAAAGTAATCCAATATCACATAATCCAAGATACAGACAGATGGCAGTACAATAGTCCCTGATCACAGGGACATCATAATTGAATTTCCATGCATCTGGTGGTATGACACAAACATGTTTCAGTGTTGTGACACAAGCACTGCATCCTGCAATGATGAAATACATCTACAGCTATATACAGGTCATACAATAAGAGTGGTTAGCCAATGTGAAGGAAAAATGACTTGGTCAAAAGCTAGGACTACATATTTTCTGACCACATGATGACATACATGATGCATCAGACCCACCACAAGACACAAAACAAGTGCAATGGCCACTTTTGTAGCTCTACCCAAACACTGTGCAAACTGTCTTAATACAGGTCTTATACATCCAAACTCGGGGACCTAGATTACCTGGAACAATCCATGTCCACTTTGCATGTCAGAACAGCATCAGATACCTGCCAATGTCACAACTCTGCAATGCCCACATGAAGATGTCATGTTAAAGATACCTGTGCAAAGAACAAAACAAGGAGTATAGGCTTGAAACCATACCTGTGGCACAAGTCACATAGCAAGCAATTGGAACACAATGTACATTGCAAGGAAACTGACAGAAACAAAATAGCATCATCAAGGTAGGGAGTATCAGCTCCCTAGCTGTTTCCAAAACTCTCAACTCTACAAATTCTCACAACTACAGTTCATTGTAGAGTCAGTCATTACATCACATGACATGTTTACACTCATGAAAAGTAGATGTTGATGGGATCTTCTTGCAAGTAAGCTCCTTCCTCTTCACGACTGTCATCCTCACTTGGCATTTCAGGACTCTCACCCTGTGGCACTGCAGGCTCCCCCTCCTCTGGGATGTACGGGATTTTCTTCTGCAGGGCGATGTGGAGCATGCAGCATGCCACAGTGATCTCATCCACTTTTCCAGGTGAGTAGAGGAGGGCTCCACCAGTCCTGTCCATACACCTATATCTGGCCTTTAGGAGGCCACTCCACTGGCCGCCCTGTTCTTCAATGGGTCTCATTAAAGCAGACTTCCCCTGGCGTGGTTGGATTTCTCAGCAGCATCAACAACCAAGGACGGTTCGGATATGTGGAATCTCATGTTAAGGAATAGGACATAAGTGCAACAATGAGCCACTCACTTCATGATTGTAGCACCTGACATTGCACACACACAGTCCGGACAAATGCGACTTACCCACCAGACAGGCCCTCTCTGGATGCAGTTGTGACATCAGCTGGGGTATGGTGCTGTTCCACATTATGAAGGAATCATGAGCTGATCCTGGATAATGGGCACAGACATTTGAGATGTAGAGAGCCACCAAACAGGCAACTTGCATGTTGATGGAAAAGAAGTTCTTTCTGTTGCGATAGACTTGTTCAGTGGCCTGCGGTGGCACCAAGCCAACATGTGTGCCATCAATGCCCCCCACCCCACATGTGGGAGGCAGGCAAAACCATAAAAGTCAGTCTTCACATTGGCTAAATCCTCACGTCGGAGGAACCTGATATAGCTGTCAATGTGTTTCAACATTGCTGAGAGGAAATACTTTAACACCAGACTGAACAATGATTGGGACTACCAGCAGATAAGGCCATTGTATGTTGGAAGGACCCTGTGACTAGGAGGTGCAATACTGACATGACTCCTACAATGTGTGGTATGCATGTTGGATAACTAGTAGTTGGCATCAGATCTGGTTCGAACTGATGGCATTAGTCCACTATTGTTTGCCTATCCAGGCAGTATAACATAATTATATGGCATTGTGCCATGGTCTGAAGGTCTGGCAGTGGATGGTAGACAGGAGGTTGTCGCATCCTCCCTCTCTAGGGTACCAATGTGTGACAACACATGATTTGTAACATTAGTCAGTGCGTCCACAGCAACATACATGATGCATGGGAACAATATGATGTGACAAAGCATTTCTTACACCCATTACACATCACAGCTGGCAACTACACAAGGGTCACATGTGATCCCCATGGTTGTCAACAAATGAGTCCACAACATGGATTTGGACGAAACTCAAAGATATGCTACCCAATTACCCTTCAAAATGTGGCTGTATATTTCGACCACCAGCAGTGGTGGACTGTGCACTGTCATTAAATGCCATCTGTGCCCTACAACATACTGCACTGGTGGCTGTGTAGAAGAACCTACATGATAAGACAGAAGAAACATGTTTGTAATGCTACAACACATATATTGTTGGTGTGTCAAAGTTTACAAAGCCAAATACAGCATTTCAGCCAACCAAAATAGCAGATGCCTGCCCTACTCTACTGGACATTAGGAACCACCTGTGACCACCAGTGGACATCATCAGGGTAGCAGGCAGTTCCAACCGCAGCAGACACAGCCATACACTAATGTTGTTGCCTCTGGCGGTTGAGGCCCAATGGCTGTGTCCGCCAGAGGTGACGGCCACGTATGTGGCGGATGTGACCGCCATATTGTGCACGTTCACTCATTTGACTCCTGACACTGCTGTCAGCAACAACTCCACTACTTGAGCAGCTGTGTGATGCCTCTGGGAGCAATCATGCCACATTCAGAAGGTGAAAGGCCTCCTGCCTTCTCTCCAGAGTAGCTATAGAGGCTTGTTGATGAGGTCCTACCCCTGTATAGACAGCTCTATGGCTCACCGGAGGAGCAGGTATGAATCTCAAAGGCACAATTGATTCTGTTCCCTCCTTTCCCTCCTCACAGGCTACAATGTGCCACTGTGTGCCAGCTAGAATTCTTGTGTGCCTGTTGTTGCAGTCTGTGTGGTATCATTGGGATGTACATTGTGCAGGTATTGGTGGCCCGTACTGTAGGTGATGTTCTGTGTGAGGATTTTAGGGTCCTAGCTCCTCCTTGTACTGGATGCACATACCTAGGTAAGGATTCTTCACAACCATCTAATGACATCTCCTTCTTCAAGATTGTTGTAAATGTTGGACAACATGTAAGTGCATGACAGCATGAGCTGTGTATGCATCTTATATGAGTTATTTGAGGATCTTGTAAGGAATGTGTATAGTACCAGATATTTTTCAACCCACATCTGGCTTGCCAAACTGTAGTCTGGAATCCATATCTTGACTCATTCTGCTCTTCAGGTAGCCAAAAACACCTCATTCCAAATTACTGATGACCACATGATGTACTGTCATGCATGGAAGTGATGGAAATGGAATGACATAAAGGTTTTGTGCTGTCAAATATATCTCCCATTATGGGACCTATATCAGGCTGTGGGAGAGTCACTGTGGCATGCAACTGTGGCACTGTGCCCACTTCCTGTACACCAGCAGATCCTGGCATGTGAACAATATGATGCTCTAGTGGCAAAACATGCCCTAAATGACTCAGTCCATTGACTAGATTATGGGTGGGTGCTGAGGTACATCCCAGAAGTAGTCCATATGTGCATTATGCATCATTGTCAATGTGTGCCTTTGAATCATGACAGGTCCCTTACTCCCACAGCTCTTTTGTCACCTTCACATAAGTCATATTTGTCCTGTACAGACTTATTGCCAAATGACAATCCCACAGTGCAGACAGAATGTTGATTCCTTGGAGGCCATGCTACTTGAGTAAGTACCTTGGTCACATAGCAGAAATTGTACAATGCATACCTTTGTATGTTGGAGGCCATCTCTTTAGGATAGACACATGTGTCCAAGGAGTGTTCTGTGGTACAGGTACATACCACACAACCCACCCCCTGAAGTGGCATGAGTCTGCATTAGGTAGACCACATGTCCACACATGCACAAGGAAAATACTTTCTGTACCCACCATGCCAGCCCCTTCATTGTCACTCAAGTGTAATGTTGAAGTCTGTCCTATGGAAGTTGCCTGTAGGGACTATATGTAGGGAGTCAATCTCACAGAATGTTAATGTGTTGGTCCATTCAGGCTTAAGGAGTTTACTGTTCAAGAGCCACATATGTGTATAGTGTTTCATTGAGGCTCACATCACAGTACATATTGCTGGAGCATGGCTACCTGATGTCAGTAGGCCTGCTTAGTTATTGTAGGCCCTGAGCAGGGTAGTGGGTTAGAGTGGCAATGGCATTTTTTTAAAAACTTTGTTTATTGACATTCTCAAAAACATTACATCTCATGGTCAATATTCATATGTTGTAGTACTAGTTTCACACACATAATCAGCATTGTTATCTCCCAGCTGGGACAGCAGTGGGATCATGCTCATATCAGGTGAGGGCAACAATTCAGGATCAATCATATAACATGTATACGCCTGTACATCATAACAGGGAGGATACCATATCAGAGATCAAAGACACAACATTGTCCCATCTAAATGAATCAGAACTTTCAACAAAACTCTAAACATAGTGCCTGTAGGTCTTATCCTTGCAGGAGTTCATATGGTAAATCGTGTTCGAGGGTAGGCTTCCAGATTGGGGAGCTATTGCTTCATGGCATAATAGTCCCTAGTATTAGAGGGTGTCCCCGCTAGCTGGGTGTGATGGGTATTTAAGGTCCACCTGCGCAGCTGGCACACATAACAGTGACTCACAACTGGTGGGCACCACTCATCTGTCACCTCTGCCAGTCGTACAAATGTGCACCTGTAGGGTATCTGTTAAATGTGTCCCTCTCTTGGGGTCTACTCAGGAGTCGGGCTTGGGTCTATCTAGGGTGCACACACTATAGCTACTGTCTCTCAGTCCTTAACTCGCTCCCACAACTCCCACACCCCCTGCACCGCAGACCACATAGAGGCAATGGGGCGCAATGGCATTCTTCCTCTGGCAGGGCCTCCCTTTCAGTGGCTGGCACTGATGTTGATGCGCCTGGTGTTGATGAGCCAAAGGAAGGGGTAAACTGTTGTTGAAAAGCCCTGCTCAGGGTGGTATGTAGGTCCGACCCGGGGATTTCAAGGCCATGGCTAGTCTGTGTCTCACCAGCACCAATGCCAGAATCTCTTGCCAACCTTCTTAGGGGCTGGTCTAGGGAATATTCCTAACAGACAGAGAATGGGATTAGAACACCAGCCCAAAAGCAATCCCCCAATGTCACTACTCCCACTTCCGTCCAGGGCTTCATCTGGTGCTCTGTGAAAGACCGCACCAGTGTGCCATAAGGTACACCCACCAACGGCTGCTCGGTGCATATGGGACTCCTACACCAGTACCCCTCAAGCTTCGTCTCCAGCACGTCAGGGCCACCACCAGGAGGGAACCCGGGTCCTGGACGGAAACTCCAGAGTCAAGCATTTTAGCCAGTAGTAGGTCACTACTAATCTTCCCAGGTATTGTACGTAGGTCCGAGAGATTCCTGCCAGCCAGCCATTTTGCAATCCACTCTAGCTCGGCTAGATAGTAAAATTCAAAGTTAGTCTGCTGATGGATATATATATATATATATATCTGTAGTCATGACTCTATAATTATTAGCTTGTGTGCTTTACACTTGTGGTGTGTTAACAAATTAAACCTTTCTAGCATAGTGTTTCTGACATGTGTGTAACTCAACTATTTGTGACACTTGTGATTGTAATCTCTTGATTTGTCTTTTGCATCCATGCAGGTAAACACCCATCAGAAGAAGGTGATATGGAGAGCCATAACCCGGAAGGTGCGGAGCCTGTGGGTCCAGAGCCAGCAGAGCATCCACTGTTGCAAAAGGTGGGAGGACCTGAGATGTTGCACCCGGACGATCTTTGAGGTCCAGCTGGGGGTTTCCTCCCAATGTGGGTGGGGCACATGTTGGACCATGACCCCCCCTCATGGCCCACATTCTGGCGGTGGCTTACCCAGACCTTGATGGACGTTGGAGGGGAGCACAGTAGCCACAAGTGGGTGAGTACAGGTCATATTCCTGCCTGTCACATTGTCTAGTTAATGTGTTCTGACATCTCCCCCTGACGATTAGGTATGAGCCATGTATGACACAGTAGATGAGTGACTGTGTAGATATGTTATGTGGTGCATACTGATATGCCTTGCCTATTGGACCAGGGACCTAAGACACAACTGTGTATAATCACAAACAATTTGCTGTTCAAGGACAACACATGGCTGTGTACATTGATCAATCAAGTACTGATTGTTGTTGTTCCCTGGGGCTTGCTGATTCATTGTGTTGTGGATGTTAGGGACATAACTCCCTATCAATTTGCACATTATGTCTTCAGTGTACATTTCCATGCCAAATGTGTGGCATATCTGAGCAACATTAGTACTACCTCCATGACTCCATTTGGACAACTTTCACTTAGTGAAGTGTGCATTGTTGATATGTTTCCAGTGTGACATGAGTAATTTCATGTCACCTTCTCCAGGCTACTGTACTGTTGTCAGCAACATGACATATTCTGGGATCATCATTCCACATTGTTGTTGTATTGTGTATGTGACAAATAAATGTCTGTGTGACCTTGTGCCGGATCTGTGGGAATGAATTGGCATTGGGCTACTATTGTATGGTAACTGAGGTATGCTCCATGAAGCAAAGCATTGAAGGTGAGGTGGTCTCCTACTTTTTCAATGGTTACTAAGATTGCACAACTTCAGCCATGCAATTGTAGTTGTCTGAGATCTTGATTTACCTGTGATCAACTGTTGACAATTAAGATGGCATGCATGCATATGGTATGGTACACGTAGGGGCCACTTTGGTGTAGTTTGTTGCTTGGGCCTACTTGACATGGTAATGTTTGCTAATCACTGTTGTTGTTCAAGTGTGATCAGGAACATGTGGTGACTCTTTTTCTCTTTGTATTTTCAGCATCAGCCCAGGCAAGCAAAGGAAACAGGGCACAACCAAGTGAGGAAGCATCTGGCCATGGTACCTCCATTCAAGACACCACTGACACGGATGGACCCAGTGCCCCGAAGGTGAGGGGAGTGCCATGGAGGAGACTGAATCTATATCCTCATCATCAGATTCAACCTCCAGTGGCCACTTCCTAGCAGTGGTGGACCCATTAGCACCTATTCCTGTATCATCTTTGTCTGCCACCCCCAGTTCTATTGTCACCCTCCCTGTTGCTCCCCACCACACAAAAGGGTGGGCCGTACCTTTGCTGCAGGCACCTCCACCCCAGCCCCTGTTACCCTTGCTGCCCTGAGTGAGAAGACTATTAACCTCCTGAGGAACATCTCTGTGAATGCCTTTGTGAATGCCATCCAGGGGTTAGCCAGCCATCTTCAGAAGGGTAATGCTTTCCTGGAATGCACTCAGCTTTTAAACTTCCCCTTTAAAGTTGAAACAGACTGCATCCAGGGATGGCCACAGAATAGAATTTCATAAATACACACATATACTGAACATCACATTTACTGCAACAAATTGTGTTACTGATATCAGCTAGTAAGTGAGTTAATTTACATAATGCACACAGCAGAGTGAAGTATATTTTAGGCCTGTATACCTGTTGAGCTGTAAGAATGTTAGGGTTAGTATCAGTTCTTCATATTTTTAGCAAGTGGGTGCCTAATCTCACTTCTCAACATTTCAGCGAACAAGCATCGGGTGCTCCATGGTGAAGAAAAGCCACCAAAGTTTTCTTCAAAAGGAACAAAGGGCATTGAAAAGGAAGTTAATCACCAACCACTCCACCACAAAAACAGTTGCAATCTTTTATAAAACGTCTTCTATATACTTTATTCCCAAAACATAAACATCACATCCTTGTCCAACCCGACATCCTCAAGGTAGAAATAGTAACAAACATCAGAACATTATAAAACAATCAATAATCTAGTGTTATAAAATAACCGTCACCATTTACCAATAACCAAGACGCCAAAAACCAATGGTTGCAGCTGGGCCGTGCCCATCAGCTCTCTGAGCTCATCCCTCCTCGGCCACAGCCTGCTGCCTTACACTGCCAATGACTCTGGGTGTCCATTTTTTAGTCTAAGGGCCACATGTATGAAGCCTTTTTGCTGTCACAAACTGCTCGGTTTGCAAAATTAGGACATTTGCCACTGCAAAACAGCTTTTTCTGATGTATCAAACATAAACTGCGGTTCCGAAACACATTAAACACATCAGTAACAGGTTGTGTTTAAAGCACAAAGATGTATTTAAAAGCAATCACAGACATGGTGGTCTCATGAACCCTGCAGGCCACCATCCCTGTGATGGCTATAATTTCTATTGGGTCTCAAACTGCGACCTACTTCATTAATATTAATAGGGTAGGTCGATTTGCACCCACTAGGAATCACTAATAAAAAATATGTTTCATACATAAAGACTAGTGATTACACAATAGGCTTTCAGAAGAAAATCTATTTGGTAATTGCTATTCTTAATGTTTGCACATCTGACCCAAAATCCCAAGGTATAACCGTTGACTGGTTCACACCTCATATCTCTACACAATACATGTGGATTGCTTTGTGTTGGGTGCATAAAGCGCAAGGTGCATGCCTCCCAAAAGACCCTCAAGTACCACGTATCTGCCTTCTGGTTCAGCAGCTGAGAGCTGCACCATAAAGGGTACCCCCGAGCCAACCCAAATAATTACACCTCTTGCACTCCTTGAGTAGGAGACACCCACCACTGAGCCCCTCCATCATTAGCTGAACTTTGATACTTCTGTCTGTGTGAAGTTAGTTCTTGCTGAAAAGTGCTATCTATGCTGTGACGCCTTAAAAAGGAGTGGATCTTATAACATTTGATGTAGTTGGCCATGCCAGCATCATTCCAGGTTAGAATGTTGTATTGAGGTCTGGCTGAATTAGTGGTATCCTTCATGTCTGGTGTTGCATAACAAAAGCCCTGTTGGACCCCAGGATAAATGTGCTATGCTTCTGCCAATAAACTATTCCCCCACTCCCAGCCCAGGTCAATGCACTAGTGGGTTTTTGGTCATGAACACGGTTCTGCCCCATTTTGTGTATACCCAGTCCTTTGAGGAAACAGTGAGGGTATGGTCTACTGGGCTTTAGGGATGCCCTCCGGGCACTAAGTTATCTGTTATGACTGGAATCACTCAGGACAAACATTGGCAGGGAGGGAGGGGGTCAGCCTCCTGCATCTACCAATATACAGATCTAAAGGTGTGTCAGCCAATGGAAAATACTCATTCCTCAGTCATTGGTGTTAGCTCTGGGCCTCCTCAGAGGAGTGAGTATGCCAAAACCAGGCCAAGATATGTGTGGTTCATGTATGGCTTTGATGGATTCTCTGTGTCCTCTAGATCCGGGAACTGCAAAGGAGAGTCAGTTCATTGCTCTGCCACAGCCACTGCCAATGCACGTTCCCTGGTAGCCTGCTCTTTGGGAGGACCAAGCAGTGGTTTTTGCTAGAGCATCGCCCACTTCGAGTGGTGACCCAGGCATCAGTGTCCCCTCTCCTGTGATGTGACCTGTCCTCCAGCCATGCTCATGCCTCCTCTGGAGAGGCAGAGAAGATGGTGTTTTCTTGATGCATGATCTTAAGTTTGTCGGGGAAGAAGAGAGCACAGCAGTTCCCCAGTGGCTGCTGCTTCACTTTATAGAATGATTACCTCAATTTTTGTGCATTAGTCGTGTGGTATAAGAAAATAGTAATCTTGTAATCTGGCCTTTCCAGCAGGTTACATGAAGGATGCAGCCTCTGTTAGGGTAGTTGAACAAACGTGCCACAAATGGTCTGGGAAAAGCCCCAAGTGGGGGAGGTCTGACAGGTATCCTATGGTTCCCATTCCACTAAAAAGATGTTGGAGTGTTTGGCACCCCCCCAGTACCATGTGTACCAGCCAGTCTTCTAGGAAAGTTTCATTCTGGGTTCCTCTCCACATTCAGGCAATTCAGCAATTCACATATTATTCAACCATGTGCAGCCCTTTTCATTGACTCTCATCCTTAAGTGGCAAACTTCCTCCTGAAGAGCCTTAATATGTGTTTCTGAATTGCTCCCTTAGGGGCAGAGAATAGCCATGGCAAATCCAGTTTCATCGATCCTCTCCCTTAGTTTCCTATGATCGGCACGTAAGAGACCAATGGCTACGTCGAGGGCATCTAGTTTTGTTTCCAGCATAGATTTGATGTCCATTATGCCTGCAAGGTTCTCAGTGAACTTCCCAGTGTGCTCCTGAAAAGTTTTCTCCATTGCTGCACTGGCATGGGTGCCCAGAGCCTTAGGTAATAAGGTGGGTTCCCGCACCCCTTCAGATGGAATGGTCCTGCCGCCCTTGTATTTTCCCATCCTGCCTTGTTTGAAACCAGTCAGGGGTTGCAGCAGGGACTGCTATCCAGTGCACACTTTTTAGGGGTCCCCCAGATTGAGCTGCCTTTACAACCAGGCTCCTGCTAACCCCAGAGGTCAAGGGCAGCCAGCAGTTAATTATTCAGTGATGTGGAGGAGCTATGAGGCAATGCCCAGGAGGACAAACTCCAACTAGTGTCCTTGCAGTGGAGGGAGGGCAGGAGTCTCCATGGACACACTTCCCTTGGGACGGGTATACAGGCACAGGAATTGAACCCAAGAATGTGGATCAGTAACACCAGTGTGGCAGGTCTCACTGTGTACTGCTTGCAACGTATGACCGGTTATTGTAGGTGCAGGGGTCATCAGGGCACCTGAGCAGCATGTAGAAAGCATACGGCCATAAACCCTCCGGGCCCAGGGTTCGTGGCCCATTAGGGCACGCCTCCTCTGTTCAAAGCCACCAGCCAGAGATTGGAAGAAGCTCACAGACGGCCATGGGTAGGGGAGCAGAGAAACTTCCCTGTCAGGTCCCATCACAGTCCAGTGAAGGTAGGCAGCAACTGCCCTCCACAGCCTTGAGAGAGCAGTTGATTGTAGGTCAGACTTCTTCCCAAACTGTGATGACAATTTGGTAGTCATCCTTTATGGACTTCCTGCTCAGTCTTAGCCCCTTCTTCTTGCACATCTTCCTTAGTTCTGCCATGCTGCAGCTTTATATGCCGATCATATCCACCTCCATGTTATCAAAAACATATAGTGAAAAATGTGAGGGAAGGAATGAATTTGGGAAAAATCGAAATGACTGACTAAATATCCGAAGCCAATTAAAAATACAAAAAGATCATTTTTGTTGTACATTTAAGAAAGGGATTTTTAATTTCAACTTGAATCACTGAGTGGCTCTACAAAAACACAACTACTGGATCCCACCTCTGCACACCAATGCAGGAAATCTGGTTATTAGCTGAGGCGGGTGACTACCAATCCTTGAGTAATGATCACAGTCCTTGTCAGGGTGACCTTCAAAGTCACTAAATTAACCTGAGCTCAGACCTCTGGTAGCTATGGCACAGGGCAGACAGGTTTTTCTTAGGACAATGTGCAAAACATTTATGCAGTACCAAAACAGCAATAGTCAAATTAGAACACAATAAAAATCCCCTAACAGCTTTAGAAGCTGATATCTGTGCACTGGAGAAAGATTCTGTACATGATCTAACTGCTTCCGCCTGACTTGCACAGGTGAAAGAAGATCATAAAGCTAAGTGCAAGCGATTATGCATCCTAAACTACAGGGAATATATAGCCCACAAGCATTCAAAGGGTGATAAAGTGGAGTGACTATTGAAGTGCCTACACTCTGAAAAACCTAAGGGTACTGATAACAGCAATACAGACCCAACAGGGAGGGAGAGTAAATACTCAGTCTGAGCCTTTAACTCATTTTACGCTGGGCTTTATGCTGACCTGATGGAGGTCGGGCCTCCCACACTGAGTGTTATCTGGACAACCTAAACCTGCAGTTGGTCTTCCTCTTGCAGTGGGTGGAGCTTGAGGGTCTGCTTACACTTTAGGAGATACTTTTAGCAATTAAACAAATGATGCAGAGCAAGACCACCTGGTACAGATGGTTTCCAGGACAATTTTATGCAATATTTGCTCACAATTATCCCCTAGGCTAATGCAGGTGCATGAAAAAGTGCGAGGAAGAGGAAGTTGCCTGATTCAATTAGCAAGGTATTAATCACAGTCATCCCAGAACCTGATAGAGATCCCTCCTATTGGAGTCACACTGCCCCGTCACACTTCTCAATTTGTATATAAGATGTTAGGTAAAATGTTGGTAAATTAGCTGGTTCCAGTTGCTTAGACCCTGGTGAATTCAGACCAGATTTGTTTTGTTACGAGTCAAAATGTGTTTTTGAATAAATCTCCGGTGCCTGTTCATGACTATGGATTGGGCACGCTGCTCTGGGACCTCTTCTTTCGTAGCATTCCTCTATATCAAGAAGGCCTTTGATACCCTCAGATGGAAAAACCTTCTGGCTGTGCTTCACAGGCTGGGACTGGGAATCAGGTTTTTATACTTGGCCGGACTACTTTACTCAGCCATAATGGACAGAGTGAATATGATAGTAAGTGGTGTCTGAACTCATATTGATAGAGAGAGGCACTTGCCAGGGTTATCCCCCCTCTTCCATTATGTTTGTGCTAGCCATGGAGCCCCTGGCATGTGAACTTCAAGTGAAAGGACCAGATTGGGGGATTTGGGTGGACTGGAGGTGGCACATAGGCCCTCATTACAACCCTGGTGGTCGGTGATAAAGTGGCGGGAATGGCAGTGAGAACTCAGATAGACAGCCGCTTTACCACACTGACCACCAGGGCCGAAATAACAGCCACCACGGCGGTAGCCGCCTCCAGACAAGCGGAAGACAATGTTCCACCCACCCTATTATAAGAAAGGAAACCGCCACCTTTTCCGGGGTGGTACCAACGCCATCAAAAGCCTGGCGGAAACAGACCTCAGAAGGGAAAGGACTCACCTTTGGAGACACAGGGAACAACCACGCCGCCATGGAGCCCGAGCTGCAAATATTTCCAATGATTTTCTATGTCCTGCTCCACCACGAACACCAACGACGGCGAAGACGACCACGGTGAGTACAGCTGCCTAGCACACAGGGGAGGATGGGAGGAAAAAGAGAGTGACAAACACACGCACCACACACACCCCAACCCCCAACACCATACACACATACAGCTGCAGCAATAAAACAGAACTACCCCGTACCCCTCATGAATAATGCAAGGACAAAACAATTTCGCAAAAGTGAATGTAATGAGATCAACATAGTAGAAATAAGAAAATGCAGTGTAACTGTTACATACATATTTACAGTTCAAGGGACACTGCCCAGTCCTCATTGTGCATGGGCCACACGGCCACAGGCCAAAGTCCAAGGCCCCACCTGTTACCTGCAGCAACACGGAGAGAACAATGCAGGGGCATCAGTTGGAAAATAGACAGGCACCTCAGGGGGGCAGAGAACCGGGGGCACCTCAGCCGGCAGATGGAACAACACCACTGGTTCTGGAGGGGGCAACATGCCCTGTGCTTGACCCTGGGGAGTGCAAGGCCAAAGACTCTCAAGTGGGTGACTTGCCCACATGCTCTGGATAGGGCTACATTCCCTGTGCTTGATCCTGGGGAGCGCAAGGCCACAGTCTTTAAAATGGGTGACTTGCCCACATACTCTGGAGGGGCAACATGCCCTGTGACTTGATCCTGGGGGCGCTGGGGTTGGTGGGTGTCTTACCCACTGCTTCTGGAGGGGGCATCGTGCCCTGTGCTCTTGATCCTGGGGAGGCTGGGGTTGGTGGGTGTCTTACCCACTGGTTCTGGAGGGGGCATTGTGCCCTGTGCTCTTGATCCTTGGGAGTGCAAGGTCACAGTCTCACAGGTGGGTGTCATACCCTCTGGATTTGCAGGGGGCAGGCCGCACAGCAGCCCATGAAGGCAGGACTACATAACGTCCGCCGGCGGTGATGGCTGCTCAGTGGTGGTAGTGGTGGTGCTGCTGCTGCTGGCGGAGGAAGCTCCAGCTGATCCCCTGGAGCCTCGGATGGCTGCCCACTGTTGGTGGTGGTGGTGCTGCTGGTGGTGGTGGGGGGAGGCTCCAGCCCATCCCCTGCAGCCTTGGATGGTTGCCCACTGGTGGTGCTGCTGGTGGTGGTGGGGGGAAGCTCCAGCTCATCCCCTGTAGCCTCGGATGCCTGCCCACTGGTGGTGGTGCTGCTGCTGCTGGTGTAGGGAGGCTCCAGGCCATCCCCTGCAGCCTCGGATGGCTGCCCACTGGTGGTGGCTGTGCTGCTGCTGGTGGTGGTGGGGGGAAGCTCCAGCCCATACCCTGCAGCCTCAGATAGCTACTCACTTGTGGTGGTGCTGCTGCTGGTGGTGGTGGTGGGGGGAGACTCCAGCCCAGCCTCTGCAGCCTCAGATGGCTGCCCACTGGTGGTGGTGCTGCTGCTGGTGGTGGTGGGGGGGAGCTCCAACCCATCCCCTGCAGACTCAGACGGCTGCACAACCATGGTTGGTGGTGGGAGCTCTGTCTGAGTCCCTGCACCAGGCCCCTTGTATTTCCTGCCTGCTGGTGCTGGCTCCTTACCCTTCCTGTCAGCAGCTGGGGCTTGCTCCCTACCCTTCCTGGCAGGTGCTGGGGCTGGCTCTTTGCCCTTCCTTGCAGCAGCTGGGGCTGGCTTCTTGCCCTTCCAGGCAGAGGCTGGGGCTAGCTCCTTGGTCTTCCGGTCCGCAGCTGGAGCAGGCACCCTTTCCTTGAGGCTGCCTGGTGTAGTTTTCTTCAACCTCTGGACATGTGCCCTAGATCCTTTCCCACCAGAGTGGGTGTGGAGACTACTGGGCCCGTGGACTGGTTAGCTGAGGTGCTTGCCTGGGTTTTTGCCACCCTGGCCAGACATGAAGGATGGCTGGAGGTAGGGGTAGGGAAGCGGTCAATGGTGGAGAGGAAAAACTTCTTAGGGACATTTGGGCCGGAGAAAGTTTGGGAGTGGAGGAAGAGGGAGTGGTTGTAGGAGGTGTCTGTCTGCTGTGTTCGGGTGCAGGTGCATCGGCTAGATGCTTTTGTGAGGTGGATGGCTGTTGGGTGTCTGAATGCTTGCGTTTCTGTACCTTGGGGGGGGGGCAGACACAGTGGGAGAGGACACAGGGGACGTGTGCATGGTTGTTGTGGAGGTGTCTGCTGGTGAGGTGTGTGTTCTGCTAGGTGTGGTGGTGATGCTGGTAGTGGATGAGGATGTAGTGCATGCAGGTGTGAGTGTAGATGGAACTGGGAGGGAGGTGGAAAAGGAGGAGGAGGGGGACACAGTGGAAATTGTGGATGTTGGTATGTCTGCATCTGGATGGTGTTTGTGTGAGTGCCTGTGGGATGATGTGTGGTGCTTGTGTTTACCTGTGCCACTCTTGTGTGTTGTCTTGTGTGCATGCTCGTCTGCCTGTGTGCGTGGGGTAGGTTGGAGTTGACAGGGATGGGATTGTGAAGAGGAAGATGGAGGGGGGATGGTGGAAACAGGGACAATGGCTGCCATCAGAGAGGAGGCCAGAGCCTGGATTGATCTCTGTTGGGCAGCCAAGCCAGGGTGAATGCCCTCCAGGAATGCATTAATCTGTTGCATCTGGGCTGCCAGCCCCTGGGTGGCATTCACAATGGTTGACTGCCCTACAGAGATGGATCTCAGGAGGTCAATACCCTCCTCACTCAGGGCAGCAGGGCTCACTGGGGCAGGGTCTGAGGTGCCTGGGGCGAAGGAGATGACCACCCTCCTGGGTGAGAGGGCACAGGCAACTCGATGAGGGGTTGCTGGGAGGGTGGTGCCGGTACAGGGCATGGCGGCTGTACCTGTAGCTGAGGTGGTCACAGAGGTGTCTGCCACCACAAGGGAGCTTCTATCGGGGGGAGGTATCTGCTTCCGAACTGTCCCCTCCAGTCTCTGCCGTGGGTCTCCCCTTGCCCTCTGTCCCACTGGTGCCCTCACCGTCGGTGGACTCTGCCTCCTGGGTCCTGTGGGATGCAGCTCCCTCCGTCGCCGGTGCCTCTGTTCCTCCACCAGATGATGCTAATGCACATAAGGACAGGGTGACAAAACAAAAGGGGGGGGAAGAGACAAAGGATACACTGGGTCAATGGCTGCACCAACACTACCGTTGGCGTACACACCACCCTTACACACAGGGAGCAGCCCTACGCACTATGCATTGCACTACCAGTTACAATGCTAGCCACCAAGGCATAGGGAGGGGCACACACCGCCAAATTCAGCACACCTGGGACCCACGCAGTCCTGACCAGTAGTAGATGCCCACAAGTTAGGTAGCGGGTTTATCACTTCAGAACCGTGGCCAAGATTGGATCTACTCTGCAATGTCAGGCCTGGCATAGGGGCACCCACTTACACACATCACCCACCCAGATACCTCTCTACCATGTGTACGTCGTAATGGTGGGCACTGTACTCACCCCCTTGTGGCTGCTGTGATGCCCTCAAGCGCCCATCCAGTTCAGGATAGGCCACCGCCAGTATGCAGGCCATCAGGGGGGTCAGGGTTTGACGGGCACCCCTTCCTCACTGGGAGGCCATCCCCAGCTGGGCCTCCACCGTCTTCCATGCCCAGCGTCTCAGGTCCTCCCACTGTTTCCGACAGTGGGTGCTCCGCCTGCTGTAGACCCCCAGGGCCCTCACGTCCTGGGCAATGGCACGCCATATATACTTCTTTTGTTAGGCGCTGACCTGCAGAGGAAATACACACAAAAATGGTATCAGTCAGACCGTCCTGTCTGTTATACTTATGGCCCACCATACCCCTTCACATCACCATTTACACACACATGGCCCAGCACACAAGCTGTACTCCGCCCAGGGGACATCCACCCACCCCCCTACACGAGGCCTTCACACACTCCATGCATTCATGCCACATGCATCGTACCCACAGTGTACTCACCTGTTGGTCTGGAGGTCAATACAGCAGTCCGTACTGGGGTAGGACCCCATCCACCAGTCGCTCTAACTCTGCCGACGTGAAGGCAGGGGCCCGTTCCCCAGTCACACGTGCTATGGTAGGTTCCAGACACAGGTCACAGCAGCACATGCAAGTGTAGGTCCTCTCCTGTTGAAGGTCAGGTAGCAAGTGAGTGATCAGATAGAAAATGGCGGTCACATCCACGGTGGTGCATACCGTCACCACTGGCATACATCACCATTGGCCACTATAACCTATAGGACCCATTGTTAACCAATGAGGAGTTGCACGGCGGTTCCCAACCGCCTACCACAACGGCGCACAACATGAGCAGAATTATCTCACTTTCACCTGTCCCTCCACACAGGACAGGCGGACGCTATTTCAGGGGTGGGAGAGGCAGGCCCTGGATAATAACTGTGTCACAGTTAAAAATTGGACAAACAGGACAAATCCCACTTAACCATTACTAATTAACATCATGCATTGTACTGTTGTGGCTCCAATGTTCAGTTTGTGACCGGCTCCTCACTCTTTTGTCCCTTAGATAGCAACTGCTGTGGATGAATAGAAGATGGAGACATACCCCGTGTACAGACCCCTGGTGGACTTGGCAACAATGGAGGACAGGCACATTATCCTCACCTATAGACTTGACAAGGCCACAATGACAGAGCTGTGTGCCCAACTGGAGCCTGACCTGATATCTGCTATCCGTCACCCCACTGGGATCCCCCCTCTTGTGCAAGTCCTATCTGTGCTCCATTTCTTGGCAACTGGTTCTTTCCAAGTGACAGTGGGCTTGGCAGCAGGAATGTCACAGCCAATGTTCTCAATAGTGCTGACCAGAGTGTTGTCTGCCCTGATTAAACACATGTGCAGCTACATTGTTTTCCCCCAAGTGGAGGATTTGGCCACAGGGAAGGCTGACTTCTATGCAATTGGACATATCCCCAACATAATTGGGGCGGTTGATGGAACTCATATTGCATTTGTCCCCCCCATCAAAATGAACAGGTGTTCAGAAATCGTAAGAGTTTCCACTCCATGAATGTCCAGATGGTATGCTTGTAGGATCAGTACATCTCCCATGTCAATGTTAAGTATCCTGAGTCTGTGCCTGATGCCTTTATCCTGAGGAATAGCAGCATCCCAAATGTGATGGCCCAACTACAGAGGCACCGGGTGTGGCTAATAGGTGAGCCCTGGTTTTCACCCAGCATATGTTGGGGTATGGGTATGGTGTAGACCATATAGGATAGTGTGTGCCTAAATGTTGTCCCTCGATATTTGCAGGTGACTCTGTTTACCCCAACCTATCATGACTACTGACTCCTGTGAGGAATGCCAGGACAAGGGCAGAAGAATGTTACAATGAGACACATGGGTGAACAAGAAGGATAATCAACAGACTTTTGGCCTCCTTAAGGCCAGGTTCAGGTGCCTCCATCTAACTGTTGAATCCCTGTGCTACTCACCCAAGAAGGTCTGCCAGACAATCGTGGCATGATGCATGTTGCACAACCTTGCCTTGAGACTCCATGTGTCTTTTCTGCAGGAGGAGGAGGCTGGAGATGGCCGTGTGGCAGTAGTGGACCCTGTGGACAGTGAGGATGAGGAGGCAGAGGATGAGGATGAGGACAGCAGAACTGCTGTGATACAACAATACTTCCAGTGACACACAGGTAAGACAGTGTTACTTCACATTTCATTGTCATTATTTGGATTATCTTTGGCACTGGCATGCTTCTTACTTCCCACTTATGTGCCCACTTACTGTACCCTTTGGCAATTCATTTTTGCAGATGTTGCTGCCCCACTATCGCTCCTGGTGTGATCACTGCAGGAAAATACAGACTTTCCTATGTGAACAATCACTGTACAGTTGAATTGCACTGTTTGAACCTGTTTAAACGAATACATGCTTAAAAAATGTGACATACTCCAAACTTTTATTTTTTCCAAGGGTGTTTATTGAAGTGCTAAGAAGAAGAGGGGCAACAGCAATGGGATGGGGTGATGATGGAGGAAAGTCCAGGTTATTGTTCCAGTCTATTTGTGGCACAGGTGCATTGTCCACGGGGACATAGGAAGGGGAGCAATGGCAGTTCAAGGTGGACAGGGTGACAGAGTGGGACACAATGGTGACAATCAGGAGAGTCTAATTTCCTGGCGGGGGTCTTGGCAATAGTCTCTGGCTTCTGCCTGGATTGCAGGAAACATTTGCGGGGTGGTTCACCTTCTGCAGGGGGAGGGGTGCTGGTGACCTGTTGGTCCTGTGGCGGGGCCTTCTTTCCACTAGCGGCAGCGGAGGTGGAAGGCAGTTCAGATGTCTGGTTAGTGGCAGGGGCCCGCTGTTGGGAGACTGCCTCCTTCATAATGTTGGCCATGTCTGCCGGCACCCCTGCAATGGAGACCAGGGTGGGTTTGGTGGCCTGCAAGTCCTCCCTGATCCCCTGGTACTGTCCCTTCTGCAGCCGCCTGTTCTCCTGCACATTGTCCAGGATCTGGCCCAGGGTATCCTGGGAATGTTGGTAGGCTCCCAGGATCTCAGTGAGTGCCTCCTGAAGAGTCGGTTCCCTGGTCCTCTCCTCCCCCTGGTGCACAGCACTCCTCTCAGTTTCCCTGTTGTCCTGTGCCTCTGTCCCCTGAACCATGTGCCCACTGCCACTGACCCCAGGTCCCTGATTGTCTTGGGTATGAGGTGTGCCCTGGGGTCCCTGTAGTGGTGGACACACTGCTGATTGACGTGTCCTGGGGACAGAGGTATGGGTTAGCTGGGTGGGTGCTGTGGTGGTGTTTCCGGATGGGGCAGGCTCTGTGGTGGTGTGTGACTGGGCCTGGGTAACTGACTGTCCAGAGGTCCCTGATGGGCCAGGTTGGTCATCCAGATCCAGGCGACCAGAGTTGCTTTCATCACTGTGGGCCTCTTCAGTTGGGGGAGCTGGCGCCTCTTCTCCGCCGACATTGGCTGATATAGCTGTGGGGATGTAGATGCTGTGTTATTGTTTCTGTGTGTGACATATTGTGCATCGGTGGGTTTCCCTATTTGTGTTTGCCCTGGCAGCCTTGACTTGTGTAGGTTGGTATGTGGTGGGCTAGCTGATTCTCTCTAGTGTGCATACTTTAGTGATAGGTGTCCATGCAGGGCTGTGAGTGATGTCCATGCATTGGTGGTGCATGCAGGGCTTGACATTGGAATGAGTGTGATGGGGTGTGTGGGAGGTGGTGGAGTGATGGGAGCGAGGGTGGGGGTATGTGATGGCATGCAGATGGTGGGGTGATAGTAGTATAGAGTTGACTTACCAGAGCCCTGTCCTCCTGCTACTCCGGCCGGCCCTCAGGATGCATGATTGCCAAGACTTGATCCTCCCACATTGTTAGTTGTGGGGGAGGAGGTGGGGTCCACTGACAGTCATCTGGATAGCGAGCTGGTGTCTTGCTGCTATGGAATGCACCTTCCCCTATAGGTCGTTCCACCTCTTCCTTATGTCGTCCCTTGTTCTGGGGTGCTGTCCTACAGCGTTGACCCTGTCCACGATCCTCCGCCATAGCTCCATCTTCCTAGGAATGGATATCTGCTTCACCTGTGCTCCAAATAGCTGAGGTTCTACCCTGATGATTTCCTCAACCATGAACCTTAGCTCCTCCTCTGAGAATCTGGGGTGTCTTTGTGGTGCCATGGGTGTTGTGTGAGGTGAGTAGGTGAGGGTGTGTAGGGTGATGTGTTGGGGTCTGTGATGTGGGGTGCGTGGGTGATGAATAGGTGTGTATAGTGTGTGGCTCTGGTTTTGTCTGTAGTCGTGGTGTCAGTCTCATGCCAATGGTTTGTATTCATAAGGGGTTGTGGGTACTGTGGATGTGTGTTTTATAGTGGTGTGGGTGTGTGGCTGTGGTGTGTGTATGGGTGTCAGGTGTGTGTTGTTTGAATTGTCCAATGTGGTATTGTTTTGTTTGTGTGTGTGTGTGTATTTTGAGCACAGCGGTATGTACCAGTGGTTTACAGCGGTTGAATGTCCGCCGTGGTGATTCATGGATCATAATGTGATGGGAGTTTTTCTGTTGGCATTATGGTGTGGGTTTTGATACCGCCAGTTTATCACTGACCTTTAGTGTGGCAGACTTGTGTCTGAATAGTGACCGATTGGTGTGTCATAATATGGTGAACAGATATCCGCTGCGGCGGCGGTATGTTGGCAGCAGTCAGCATGGCAGTAAGTGGGATTTACCACCAATGTCATTATGAGGGCCATAGTGTCCCTTTTATGTGGATGATGCCCAGCAAGAATGACAACCACAAACCCAATGTAATTGTCCTCCTAGAAGACCTTGGTAGAATATCAAGCCTCAAATAAACTAAGATAAGTCATGGCTCTTTCTTCTCACTCCGCTAAGGCACAGACACTGTTGAACATCCCTCTCTTCTAGAAATTGGACGGTTTCAAATATTTGGGGGTTCGCGTTTACCACTCTGAAAATGACTTGATAGCAGCTTGTAATCCAAGAGAGGTACTAATCACTATGAGGATCTTGACTCTCTACTTGTGCAATCTGCCACTCTCCCACATGGGACATGTCTCATTCTCCAAAATGTTGGTACTCCTCTGCCTACTATATTTTGTGCCTGTGATCCCAGTGATAGTGGGTAAAGGCTTCTTTAAGAAATTGCAGTGCCAATAGATTGCCCTGGTACAGGGTTCAGACAAACGCTGAGTGGCCATTTGTAAACTATGCACAGATTGGCCATGGTGGACTGGCACCTCCAAATCATGAAAGCCATTACATCACCACTCAACTTCAATGGCCCTTGTTCTGGCTGGGTGGCGCCTGCCTGCAGGAACTGGGAAACTGGTTCTCTACTCCCTCAACAGAAAACGTATTTGAGTGGCTGTTGAGGTTGTCCCAAATACTGGGCCCGTGGGATGCAGCAAATTATTGCAATTGCTGAAGAATTTCCAGGGTTATCCCCCCTCTTCCATTATGTTTGTGCTAGCCATGGAGCCCCTGGCATGTGAACTTCAAGTGAAAGGACCAGATTGGGGGATTTGGGTGGACTGGAGGTGGCACATAGGCCCTCATTACAACCCTGGTGGTCGGTGATAAAGTGGCGGGAATGGCAGTGAGAACTCAGATAGACAGCCGCTTTACCACACTGACCACCAGGGCCGAAACAACAGCCACCACGGCGGTAGCCGCCTCCAGACAAGCGGAAGACAATGTTCCACCCACCCTAATATAAGAAAGGAAACCGCCACCTTTTCCGGGGTGGTACCAACGCCATCAAAAGCCTGGCGGAAACAGACCTCAGAAGGGAAAGGACTCACCTTTGGAGACACAGGGAACAACCACGCCGCCATGGAGCCCGAGCTGCAAATATTTCCAATGATTTTCTATGTCCTGCTCCACCACGAACACCAACGACGGCGAAGACGACCACGGTGAGTACAGCTGCCTAGCACACAGGGGAGGATGGGAGGAAAAAGAGAGTGACAAACACACGCACCACACACACCCCAACCCCCAACACCATACACACATACAGCTGCAGCAATAAAACAGAACTACCCCGTACCCCTCATGAATAATGCAAGGACAAAACAATTTCGCAAAAGTGAATGTAATGAGATCAACATAGTAGAAATAAGAAAATGCAGTGTAACTGTTACATACATATTTACAGTTCAAGGGACACTGCCCAGTCCTCATTGTGCATGGGCCACACGGCCACAGGCCAAAGTCCAAGGCCCCACCTGTTACCTGCAGCAACACGGAGAGAACAATGCAGGGGCATCAGTTGGAAAATAGACAGGCACCTCAGGGGGGCAGAGAACCGGGGGCACCTCAGCCGGCAGATGGAACAACACCACTGGTTCTGGAGGGGGCAACATGCCCTGTGCTTGACCCTGGGGAGTGCAAGGCCACAGACTCTCAAGTGGGTGACTTGCCCACATGCTCTGGATAGGGCTACATTCCCTGTGCTTGATCCTGGGGAGCACAAGGCCACAGTCTTTCAAGTGGGTGACTTGCCCACATACTCTGGAGGGGCAACATGCCCTGTGACTTGATCCTGGGGGCGCTGGGGTTGGTGGGTGTCTTACCCACTGCTTCTGGAGGGGGCATCGTGCCCTGTGCTCTTGATCCTGGGGAGGCTGGGGTTGGTGGGTGTCTTACCCACTGGTTCTGGAGGGGGCATCGTGCCCTGTGCACTTGATCCTGGGGAGGCTGGGGTTGGTGGATGTCTTACCCACTGGTTCTGGAGGGGGCATTGTGCCCTGTGCTCTTGATCCTTGGGAGTGCAAGGTCACAGTCTCACAGGTGGGTGTCATACCCTCTGGATTTGCAGGGGGCAGGCCGCACAGCAGCCCATGAAGGCAGGACTACATAACGTCCGCCGGCGGTGATGGCTGCTCAGTGGTGGTAGTGGTGGTGCTGCTGGCGGAGGAAGCTCCAGCTGATCCCCTGGAGCCTCGGATGGCTGCCCACTGTTGGTGGTGGTGGTGCTGCTGGTGGTGGTGGGGGGAGGCTCCAGCCCATCCCCTGCAGCCTTGGATGGTTGCCCACTGGTGGTGCTGCTGGTGGTGGTGGGGGGAAGCTCCAGCTCATCCCCTGTAGCCTCGGATGCCTGCCCACTGGTGGTGGTGCTGCTGCTGCTGGTGTAGGGAGGCTCCAGGCCATCCCCTGCAGCCTCGGATGGCTGCCCACTGGTGGTGGCTGTGCTGCTGCTGGTGGTGGTGGGGGGAAGCTCCAGCCCATACCCTGCAGCCTCAGATAGCTACTCACTTGTGGTGGTGCTGCTGCTGGTGGTGGTGGTGGGGGGAGACTCCAGCCCATCCTCTGCAGCCTCAGATGGCTGCCCACTGGTGGTGGTGCTGCTGCTGCTGCTGGTGGTGGTGGGGGGGAGCTCCAACCCATCCCCTGCAGACTCAGACGGCTGCACAACCATGGTTGGTGGTGGGAGCTCTGTCTGAGTCCCTGCACCAGGCCCCTTGTATTTCCTGCCTGCTGGTGCTGGCTCCTTACCCTTCCTGTCAGCAGCTGGGGCTTGCTCCCTACCCTTCCTGGCAGGTGCTGGGGCTGGCTCTTTGCCCTTCCTTGCAGCAGCTGGGGCTGGCTTCTTGCCCTTCCAGGCAGAGGCTGGGGCTAGCTCCTTGGTCTTCCGGTCCGCAGCTGGGGCAGGCACCCTTTCCTTGAGGCTGCCTGGTGTAGTTTTCTTCAACCTCTGGACATGTGCCCTAGATCCTTTCCCACCAGAGTGGGTGTGGAGACTACTGGGCCCGTGGACTGGTTAGCTGAGGTGCTTGCCTGGGTTTTTGCCACCCTGGCCAGACATGAAGGATGGCTGGAGGTAGGGGTAGGGAAGCGGTCAATGGTGGAGAGGAAAAACTTCTTAGGGACATTTGGGCCGGAGAAAGTTTGGGAGTGGAGGAAGAGGGAGTGGTTGTAGGAGGTGTCTGTCTGCTGTGTTCGGGTGCAGGTGCATCGGCTAGATGCTTTTGTGAGGTGGATGGCTGTTGGGTGTCTGAATGCTTGCGTTTCTGTACCTTGGGGGGGGGCAGACACAGTGGGAGAGGACACAGGGGACGTGTGCATGGTTGTTGTGGAGGTGTCTGCTGGTGAGGTGTGTGTTCTGCTAGGTGTGGTGGTGATGCTGGTAGTGGATGAGGATGTAGTGCATGCAGGTGTGAGTGTAGATGGAACTGGGAGGGAGGTGGAAAAGGAGGAGGAGGGGGACACAGTGGAAATTGTGGATGTTGGTATGTCTGCATCTGGATGGTGTTTGTGTGAGTGCCTGTGGGATGATGTGTGGTGCTTGTGTTTACCTGTGCCACTCTTGTGTGTTGTCTTGTGTGCATGCTCGTCTGCCTGTGTGCGTGGGGTAGGTTGGAGTTGACAGGGATGGGATTGTGAAGAGGAAGATGGAGGGGGGAGGGTGGAAACAGGGACAATGGCTGCCATCAGAGAGGAGGCCAGAGCCTGGATTGATCTCTGTTGGGCAGCCAAGCCAGGGTGAATGCCCTCCAGGAATGCATTAATCTGTTGCATCTGGGCTGCCAGCCCCTGGGTGGCATTCACAATGGTTGACTGCCCTACAGAGATGGATCTCAGGAGGTCAATACCCTCCTCACTCAGGGCAGCAGGGCTCACTGGGGCAGGGTCTGAGGTGCCTGGGGCGAAGGAGATGACCACCCTCCTGGGTGAGAGGGCACAGGCAACTCGATGAGGGGTTGCTGGGAGGGTGGTGCCGGTACAGGGCATGGCGGCTGTACCTGTAGCTGAGGTGGTCACAGAGGTGTCTGCCACCACAAGGGAGCTTCTATCGGGGGGAGGTATCTGCTTCCGAACTGTCCCCTCCAGTCTCTGCCGTGGGTCTCCCCTTGCCCTCTGTCCCACTGGTGCCCTCACCGTCGGTGGACTCTGCCTCCTGGGTCCTGTGGGATGCAGCTCCCTCCGTCGCCGGTGCCTCTGTTCCTCCACCAGATGATGCTAATGCACATAAGGACAGGGTGACAAAACAAAAGGGGGGGGAAGAGACAAAGGATACACTGGGTCAATGGCTGCACCAACACTACCGTTGGCGTACACACCACCCTTACACACAGGGAGCAGCCCTACGCACTATGCATTGCACTACCAGTTACAATGCTAGCCACCAAGGCATAGGGAGGGGCACACACCGCCAAATTCAGCACACCTGGGACCCACGCAGTCCTGACCAGTAGTAGATGCCCACAAGTTAGGTAGCGGGTTTATCACTTCAGAACCGTGGCCAAGATTGGATCTACTCTGCAATGTCAGGCCTGGCATAGGGGCACCCACTTACACACATCACCCACCCAGATACCTCTCTACCATGTGTACGTCGTAATGGTGGGCACTGTACTCACCCCCTTGTGGCTGCTGTGATGCCCTCAAGCGCCCATCCAGTTCAGGATAGGCCACCGCCAGTATGCAGGCCATCAGGGGGGTCAGGGTTTGACGGGCACCCCTTCCTCACTGGGAGGCCATCCCCAGCTGGGCCTCCACCGTCTTCCATGCCCAGCGTCTCAGGTCCTCCCACTGTTTCCGACAGTGGGTGCTCCGCCTGCTGTAGACCCCCAGGGCCCTCACGTCCTGGGCAATGGCACGCCATATATACTTCTTTTGTTAGGCGCTGACCTGCAGAGGAAATACACACAAAAATGGTATCAGTCAGACCGTCCTGTCTGTTATACTTATGGCCCACCATACCCCTTCACATCACCATTTACACACACATGGCCCAGCACACAAGCTGTACTCCGCCCAGGGGACATCCACCCACCCCCCTACACGAGGCCTTCACACACTCCATGCATTCATGCCACATGCATCGTACCCACAGTGTACTCACCTGTTGGTCTGGAGGTCAATACAGCAGTCCGTACTGGGGTAGGACCCCATCCACCAGTCGCTCTAACTCTGCCGACGTGAAGGCAGGGGCCCGTTCCCCAGTCACACGTGCCATGGTAGGTTCCAGACACAGGTCACAGCAGCACATGCAAGTGTAGGTCCTCTCCTGTTGAAGGTCAGGTAGCAAGTGAGTGATCAGATAGAAAATGGCGGTCACGTCCACGGTGGTGCATACCGTCACCACTGGCATACATCACCATTGGCCACTATAACCTATAGGACCCATTGTTAACCAATGAGGAGTTGCACGGCGGTTCCCAACCGCCTACCACAACGGCGCACAACATCAGCAGAATTATCTCACTTTCACCTGTCCCTCCACACAGGACAGGCGGACGCTATTTCAGGGGTGGGAGAGGCAGGCCCTGGATAATAACTGTGTCACAGTTAAAAATTGGACAAACAGGACAAATCCCACTTAACCATTACTAATTAACATCATGCATTGTACTGTTGTGGCTCCAATGTTCAGTTTGTGACCGGCTCCTCACTCTTTTGTCCCTTAGATAGCAACTGCTGTGGATGAATAGAAGATGGAGACATACCCCGTGTACAGACCCCTGGTGGACTTGGCAACAATGGAGGACAGGCACATTATCCTCACCTATAGACTTGACAAGGCCACAATGACAGAGCTGTGTGCCCAACTGGAGCCTGACCTGATATCTGCTATCCGTCACCCCACTGGGATCCCCCCTCTTGTGCAAGTCCTATCTGTGCTCCATTTCTTGGCAACTGGTTCTTTCCAAGTGACAGTGGGCTTGGCAGCAGGAATGTCACAGCCAATGTTCTCAATAGTGCTGACCAGAGTGTTGTCTGCCCTGATTAAACACATGTGCAGCTACATTGTTTTCCCCCAAGTGGAGGATTTGGCCACAGGGAAGGCTGACTTCTATGCAATTGGACATATCCCCAACATAATTGGGGCGGTTGATGGAACTCATATTGCATTTGTCCCCCCCATCAAAATGAACAGGTGTTCAGAAATCGTAAGAGTTTCCACTCCATGAATGTCCAGATGGTGTGCTTGTAGGATCAGTACATCTCCCATGTCAATGTTAAGTATCCTGAGTCTGTGCCTGATGCCTTTATCCTGAGGAATAGCAGCATCCCAAATGTGATGGCCCAACTACAGAGGCACCGGGTGTGGCTAATAGGTGAGCCCTGGTTTTCACCCAGCATATGTTGGGGTATGGGTATGGTGTAGACCATATAGGATAGTGTGTGCCTAAATGTTGTCCCTCGATATTTGCAGGTGACTCTGTTTACCCCAACCTATCATGACTACTGACTCCTGTGAGGAATGCCAGGACAAGGGCAGAAGAATGTTACAATGAGACACATGGGTGAACAAGAAGGATAATCAACAGACTTTTGGCCTCCTTAAGGCCAGGTTCAGGTGCCTCCATCTAACTGTTGAATCCCTGTGCTACTCACCCAAGAAGGTCTGCCAGACAATCGTGGCATGATGCATGTTGCACAACCTTGCCTTGAGACTCCATGTGTCTTTTCTGCAGGAGGAGGAGGCTGGAGATGGCCGTGTGGCAGTAGTGGACCCTGTGGACAGTGAGAATGAGGAGGCAGAGGATGAGGATGAGGACAGCAGAACTGCTGTGATACAACAATACTTCCAGTGACACACAGGTAAGACAGTGTTACTTCACATTTCATTGTCATTATTTGGATTATCTTTGGCACTGGCATGCTTCTTACTTCCCACTTATGTGCCCACTTACTGTACCCTTTGGCAATTCATTTTTGCAGATGTTGCTGCCCCACTATCGCTCCTGGTGTGATCACTGCAGGAAAATACAGACTTTCCTATGTGAACAATCACTGTACAGTTGAATTGCACTGTTTGAACCTGTTTAAACGAATACATGCTTAAAAAATGTGACATACTCCAAACTTTTATTTTTTCCAAGGGTGTTTATTGAAGTGCTAAGAAGAAGAGGGGCAACAGCAATGGGATGGGGTGATGATGGAGGAAAGTCCAGGTTATTGTTCCAGTCTATTTGTGGCACAGGTGCATTGTCCACGGGGACATAGGAAGGGGAGCAATGGCAGTTCAAGGTGGACAGGGTGACAGAGTGGGACACAATGGTGACAATCAGGAGAGTCTAATTTCCTGGCGGGGGTCTTGGCAATAGTCTCTGGCTTCTGCCTGGATTGCAGGAAACATTTGCGGGGTGGTTCACCTTCTGCAGGGGGAGGGGTGCTGGTGACCTGTTGGTCCTGTGGCGGGGCCTTCTTTCCACTAGCGGCAGCGGAGGTGGAAGGCAGTTCAGATGTCTGGTTAGTGGCAGGGGCCCGCTGTTGGGAGACTGCCTCCTTCATAATGTTGGCCATGTCTGCCAGCACCCCTGCAATGGAGACCAGGGTGGGTTTGGTGGCCTGCAAGTCCTCCCTGATCCCCTGGTACTGTCCCTTCTGCAACCGCCTGTTCTCCTGCACATTGTCCAGGATCTGGCCCAGGGTATCCTGGGAATGTTGGTAGGCTCCCAGGATCTCAGTGAGTGCCTCCTGAAGAGTCGGTTCCCTGGTCCTCTCCTCCCCCTGGTGCACAGCACTCCTCTCAGTTTCCCTGTTGTCCTGTGCCTCTGTCCCCTGAACCATGTGCCCACTGCCACTGACCCCAGGTCCCTGATTGTCTTGGGTATGAGGTGTGCCCTGGGGTCCCTGTAGTGGTGGACACACTGCTGATTGACGTGTCCTGGGGACAGAGGTATGGGTTAGCTGGGTGGGTGCTGTGGTGGTGTTTCCGGATGGGGCAGGCTCTGTGGTGGTGTGTGACTGGGCCTGGGTAACTGACTGTCCAGAGGTCCCTGATGGGCCAGGTTGGTCATCCAGATCCAGGCGACCAGAGTTGCTTTCATCACTGTGGGCCTCTTCAGTTGGGGGAGCTGGCACCTCTTCTCCGCCGACATTGGCTGATATAGCTGTGGGGATGTAGATGCTGTGTTATTGTTTCTGTGTGTGACATATTGTGCATCGGTGGGTTTCCCTATTTGTGTTTGCCCTGGCAGCCTTGACTTGTGTAGGTTGGTATGTGGTGGGCTAGCTGATTCTCTCTAGTGTGCATACTTTAGTGATAGGTGTCCATGCAGGGCTGTGAGTGATGTCCATGCATTGGTGGTGCATGCAGGGCTTGACATTGGAATGAGTGTGATGGGGTGTGTGGGAGGTGGTGGAGTGATGGGAGCGAGGGTGGGGGTATGTGATGGCATGCAGATGGTGGGGTGATAGTAGTATAGAGTTGACTTACCAGAGCCCTGTCCTCCTGCTACTCCGGCCGGCCCTCAGGATGCATGATTGCCAAGACTTGATCCTCCCACATTGTTAGTTGTGGGGGAGGAGGTGGGGTCCACTGACAGTCATCTGGATAGCGAGCTGGTGTCTTGCTGCTATGGAATGCACCTTCCCCTATAGGTCGTTCCACCTCTTCCTTATGTCGTCCCTTGTTCTGGGGTGCTGTCCTACAGCGTTGACCCTGTCCACGATCCTCCGCCATAGCTCCATCTTCCTAGGAATGGATATCTGCTTCACCTGTGCTCCAAATAGCTGAGGTTCTACCCTGATGATTTCCTCAACCATGAACCTTAGCTCCTCCTCTGAGAATCTGGGGTGTCTTTGTGGTGCCATGGGTGTTGTGTGAGGTGAGTAGGTGAGGGTGTGTAGGGTGATGTGTTGGGGTCTGTGATGTGGGGTGCGTGGGTGATGAATAGGTGTGTATAGTGTGTGGCTCTGGTTTTGTCTGTAGTCGTGGTGTCAGTCTCATGCCAATGGTTTGTATTCATAAGGGGTTGTGGGTACTGTGGATGTGTGTTTTATAGTGGTGTGGGTGTGTGGCTGTGGTGTGTGTATGGGTGTCAGGTGTGTGTTGTTTGAATTGTCCAATGTGGTATTGTTTTGTATGTGTGTGTGTGTGTATTTTGAGCACAGCGGTATGTACCAGTGGTTTACAGCGGTTGAATGTCCGCCGTGGTGATTCATGGATCATAATGTGATGGGAGTTTTTCTGTTGGCATTACGGTGTGGGTTTTGATACCGCCAGTTTATCACTGACCTTTAGTGTGGCAGACTTGTGTCTGAATAGTGACCGATTGGTGTGTCATAATATGGTGAACAGATATCCGCTGCGGCGGCGGTATGTTGGCAGCAGTCAGCATGGCAGTAAGTGGGATTTACCACCAATGTCATTATGAGGGCCATAGTGTCCCTTTTATGTGGATGATGCCCAGCAAGAATGACAACCACAAACCCAATGTAATTGTCCTCCTAGAAGACCTTGGTAGAATATCAAGCCTCAAATAAACTAAGATAAGTCATGGCTCTTTCTTCTCACTCCGCTAAGGCACAGACACTGTTGAACATCCCTCTCTTCTAGAAATTGGACGGTTTCAAATATTTGGGGGTTCGCGTTTACCACTCTGAAAATGACTTGATAGCAGCTTGTAATCCAAGAGAGGTACTAATCACTATGAGGATCTTGACTCTCTACTTGTGCAATCTGCCACTCTCCCACATGGGACATGTCTCAATCTCCAAAATGTTGGTACTCCTCTGCCTACTATATTTTGTGCCTGTGATCCCAGTGATAGTGGGTAAAGGCTTCTTTAAGAAATTGCAGTGCCAATAGATTGCCCTGGTACAGGGTTCAGACAAACGCTGAGTGGCCATTTGTAAACTATGCACAGATTGGCCATGGTGGACTGGCACCTCCAAATCATGAAAGCCATTACATCACCACTCAACTTCAATGGCCCTTGTTCTGGCTGGGTGGCGCCTGCCTGCAGGAACTGGGAAACTGGTTCTCTACTCCCTCAACAGAAAACGTATTTGAGTGGCTGTTGAGGTTGTCCCAAATACTGGGCCCGTGGGATGCAGCAAATTATTGCAATTGCTGAAGAATTTGGTAAGATGTACCTACATCGAACAGAGGGTTGTATGCCTTACATGCCCGATCTCTCTATATGGCCATTACCTGACTGCAGCGAACTGTGGACTCAGTATAACATCCACCCCCGGGCTGAGCAGGGGTACATACGTGGGGAGATCTGTTCACACATGGGCTGTTCCTCTCCCCTGTGAGATTTTCACGGATGTTGAAGGGCGTTCCCTTGGAATCTTTCTTTTGCACTCTACTTTGACACGCCAACTTAATCTACTCTGAAACAAAACATCTCAAGTAGTGCAAACCCATTTGGTACATGGGAAGGCTAGCAGGATGGTGAGCTCTCTCTACAATTCATCATACCAAATGGGAGGGCAGCGGCTCAGCATCCTTAAGGCCAAATAGGAGGTAGATTTGGGACTCAATGTTGACGGACATCCAGTGGCGAAGTTGCTTATTCACAGTTAAGGATACCTCCCTCAACTCACAGTTTAGACTCATCCAGTTTAATTAACACCGAGCACACCAAACACCAGCCCGTCTCTCGTATGTACCCCAGCATTGCCCACATGTGCCAGAGGTGTGCAGAACTGATTTGTACGAAATGGTATGGCAATGATCACAGACTGTACCTCATCGGGATGCTATGTTGTTACACTTACCTGACATAGAACAAAGGCAGATGCCCGCGGATGTTACACACTACCTGCTAGGACTGGCGAAAATCACCAAAACGTGCACAGATTCTTCGGCGTTGCCCTTATACTGCCTAAACGTCACAGCAATGGTTTGGAAATCTCCCCTTACGCTCCACTGGAGGGCAAAATGCTCTAATAAATCAAACAAAGGCCTCAGGGAGGTCGAGGGAATTTAAATCCCCCTGTGCCCTGTGAGGGCTTTGTTCACAGCAAAAGCTGTGAACATAACATTGGAATGTTGGAGCAGTGGGCTTCTACCAGCCATTAGAAGCCCAGAGCACTCCATTGTCTTCAGTAAAGCTCCCAACATTCCAATGTACTAATTATCATCAGATAATTCTAAAGTTCTAGGAGCCCTTCATTTCCATAAAGACACATGCAGCAATCAGGCAGCTTACAAAACTGAATCTAAATTAAAAAATGAATACAAATGACAATAACGTTTGACATTACAACTTGTACTATCTCATATAGTCTTCACCAACACAGCCTCCTAGCTGCACAGCAACACATGGACACCAATCTGTTGTATTCTTAATACTGTGTATGTTGCTATGGGGATTAGAATTCTGTGGTTGTTATGGGGATTGGGAAAGTCAGTTTATGGAATGCGGCTGGGAGGGCGGTTGCTGCCTGCTTCGTGTGCCGGCCGTGGGTCTCCTCTGCTGAATAAATCACAGCTCCAGAGTACCTCTGTAGTTCTGGTCATCATTTCGATATTTACTACCACATTTTGGCGACAAAGGTGTTCTCTGGAGACCCACCGACCCTGCACTCTGCTTCGTATCGGCTTGCTGGCCCTGCCCCTGCGTTCTGTCGACTCATCGAGCCTACAGGATTTACTTACTCATTGGCTCTTCCTGGAAGGTGAAGTCAGTTTTCTTCTTGCTTCTTTCTGCGGTTCCTGATTTGGACTGAGGCATTTTCTTCTGCTCCTCGCGCGCCTCAGTGGAAGGAGGCATTTTCTTCTGTCTGCTCCTCGTGCGCCTCAGTCACCTGACTGCTGTTCCTCGCGTGCAAGCTACACCGCCTTTAGAAACATTTCCTTTTGCTTTGGCGGCCATCTTAAGACTTTGGGATGGTTTCCATTCTCTTCATCTTGTTCTGTGTGCGTATCTTCGGTGACACACACACCTGTGACAGTTAATTCGCTGAGGTCTATTTTCTTAAAAGAAACTAAGAAATTAATTTTGGGAATTTAGTGATATTTATAAAAAAAAAAAATAATAATAATATATTTAAATATATATATATATATTTTTTTCTTCTTCTTTCTACAATGGCAACAGCTGAGGTGGGTGTTCAACCTCCTCCTTTTCTACAAAAAACTGGTAGACCGCCAATTCCTTGGAGAAAGTGGTTACGTATTTTTGAAAATTATTTGGTTGCTATCAACGCTTCCAGGTACAATGCTGCGCGCAGAGCTGCACTCCTTTTCAACCACTTAGGCGAAACTGATCAAGAAGTTTTCGATAACTTACCAGCCATAGTTGCACCACTGGGGGATCAATCCTGGGATGCATATATTGAAGCCACAGCACGTATGGCTAAACAGTATTCTGATGTTAAAGCTTCTGCTCAAGTTTCTGCTGTCCTGCAAGCTGATTGTTTGGAAGTTAATGCTGTATCCACTAGGAGCAAAGCGAACAAAAGTGTTGATAAAAAGAACTATTCTGGTTATTGTTTTAGATGTGGTTCAAAGACTCATATGGGAAATAGTCCATCTTGTTTAGCTCAAGGAAAAAAGTGTAATTTTTGCAAAAAAGTAGGCCATTTTCAAAGTGTTTGTCGTCTAGCTAAGGCCAAAGCTAAGATATCTCAAATTGATATAGTTGAAGAAGAACTGACTGATTCTTTTAACAATGTGTTGTTAACTATTGATACTGTTGGAGCTTCTCAAAACAAATGTAAAGGTCCCATTTGCTCTGTAACTATAGGCTCTGTTAATCTGAACGTTATGTCTGATTCCGGTTCACCAATTACTATCCTGTCTGACGTGACGTTTGACAGATTGTGGTCCGGGAAGCAGCTTCACAGATCTGATGTCAATCCAAAAGCTTTTGGCGAGTTTGACATTGCTATGAAGGGTTTTTTCATGGATATTCTTGATTTCAAGAGCAGATGCATTAATACTAAAATTTATGTTGCTGAACGTGGCAGAGATATTTTGGGCTGGCAAGATCAGGCTAAGTTGGGTATTATTTTAAGACCAGGTCACTCTGTGCCTGTAATTCTTGGTGATGTGCCTGTGCTAAGTGTGACTGAAGGGAAATTACCCCTGTATCTTGATTCAGTTGAAAATCTGTATGAAAACTTTCCTAGGGTCTTTAAGAAAGATATTGGTATTATCAAGGGATTTGAATATCAAATCAAGTTAAAAAAAGATGCAGTGCCTGTCAAGCAGAAGCTTAGACCGGTTCCATTTTCGGTTAGACAGGATCTTAAAACTTTACTTCATTAAATGTATGAACAGGGTATTATCACTCCAGTTGATTCCTCTGAGTGGATTTCGGCAATTGTTCTTGCTAAAAAAAAGGGTGGAAGTATTCGTCTATGTGTTGATTTGCGCGCACTTAATCGCAACATTCTCGTAGATGCTCATCCTTTGCCCAGAATCAATGATTTATTGGCAAATTTGGGTAAGAGTAGGTACTTTTCCACCATTGATTTAAGGTCAGCTTATCACCAAATTCCCTTATCCAAAGATTCTCAGCCTTTAACTTCATTTGTGACGCCCTTTGGAACTTTCATGTATTTGCGTTTGCCTTTTGGTTTGCCTTCTGCCGCTAGTGTTTTTCAGAGATTGATGGATGCTTTGTTTTCGGAGGAACAATGTGTTCAGGTCTTTCAGGACGACATTCTCATTCATACTGCAACTAAAGAAAAACATTTTGAGATGTTATTTCGAGTATTTAGGAAGTTGGAAACACATAATATCACTGTCAACAAATATAAATGCAAGCTCTTTTCAGATAGTGTTGATTTTTTAGGGCATAACATTTCTGCTAGAGGTATTGCGCCCAAGTCATCTTTAATCAAAGCCATAGTTGAGGCCCCTGTTCCTAAGGACAAGGATTCTCTCAGATCTTTTTTAGGTTTGAGTGAGTACTACTCCAGATTTGTGTCTGGGTTTGCTATGGTGGTACAACCTCTACGGGCTTTGCTGAAGAAGCATGTCAAGTTTGCTTGGACTGACGAGGCCCACAGGGCATTTGATCATTTGAAACAACTCATTGTGGATGCCCCTGTTATTAAACCTTTTTCTCATGGTGTTAGGTGTATTATCACAGTGGATGCTAGCTCTATGGGCTTAGGCGCTGTTTTGAGCCAATTTGTAGATGGTGTTAAAAGTACTGTCACGCATGTTGAGTGATGCAGAACAAAAATATAGTACTATTGAAAGAGAAGCGCTTGCTTGTTCCTGGGCAACTGAGAAGTTTAAAATGTATATTTGGGGTACCAAATTTGATTTGTATACTGATCACAAGCCTTTAATATACATGCTTGGAGACAGTTGCTCTAACAAGGCGTCCTCCAGGTTGGTTAGACTTATGTCCAGATTACTTGAGTTTAATTTTGATATAAAATATATTCCTGGAGGAAAAAATGTAAGGGCAGATTGTCTTTCTCGTTTGCCAGTTGTGGAGGATGTCACTGAATTGCCTGTTGAAGAAGAATGTGTGATGACAGTTTCTGATGCAGCTTCGGCGTTAAAAATTTCAGAGGAAGTTTGGAATAAGAGTTCTGACAATGATATTTCTCTAGCCAAAGTTAAAGACTTCCTTGTTTCTGGTTGGCCTCCTGAAAGGAGTTTAGACAAAGAATTAAAGTCGTTTGCTCAGGTTGCATCTGAATTATCAGTGGTTAATGGTATTGTCATGAGGCAGAATATGTTTGTGCCACCTTTATCCCTGAGGGATGGCATTATTTCAGTAGGACATCTAGGACATTTGGGCATCTCTGCTACCATCAAGAATATTAAGCAGCATTACTGGTGGCCTGGTTTGGACTCTCAAGTAAGATGTTATGTGGATAAATGCCCTGAGTGTTTGTGTTCCGACAAGCACTGGAAAACCAAAACTAATTCTTTGTGTTGTACAGAATGGCCCAAGAATGCTTGGGCGAAAATAGGATTGGATTTTGCTGGTCCATTTAATATGCTGAAGAATGAGAATAAGTACATGATTGTAGCTATTGACTATTTCTCCAAGTGGTTGTATTTTGCCTTTTCTAGCACTGCTGATTCCAATGTGGTCATTACATTTTTGAAACGTTTGTTTCAAGTTGAAGGTCCTGCTAGAGAGGTGGTTACTGACAATGGCATTTTGTCTCCAATGAAGTGACAAATCTTTTTCTTAATCACTCAGTGAAACACATCAAGGTTCCTCTTTACAGTCCTTCTTCTAATGGATTGGTCGAAATAGCGAATCGTATTTTGAAGGAGGGAATACAAACTGCCATTTCTAATAACCTCAATGTTGCTAAGTATGTGCAACAGAAAGTTTGGTCCTATAACACCACACCTCATAGTACTACTGGGGTTTCTCCTTTTATTCTTTTAAGGGGAAGAGATCCTGTTACAGATTTAAGACCTACCTGGTTGGATGATGTTACTGGCCTTTCTGCTGATTCTGTTGATCTGCGTCAAGTTTGTATGCGGGTGAGAGGCAAACAAGAGAAGTCTAAGGACTATTTTGACAGAGTGAAGAGTGTGAAAGATTTGGAGGTGGAACCCGGGGATTGGGTATTAGTTACAAAAACCTATGAAGATCAACAAAGGTGATTCGAAATTTTCCCAACCAGTCAAGGTTGAGAAAAGCGCTAGAAGAGCGGTCTGCTTACAGGGTAAGTGTTGGTGGAACAAGAATGCTGTTGTGAAGATAACTAGTGAGCAAGCTGATATCATTAAGAAAAAGTTAGGGGATGTACCTCTCCATGACAACTTCGAATGTGACTTCTGGAATGTTGTGTATGACAAGGAGACTCATAACAGGGATTTTGGGTCTCCACTTACTGATTGTTCCATTGTTCAACGTAATGTTGTTGACTCCTCTGTTAACAAGAATATGAACAGGACCTGTAGAGTTAGGAATGCTCCTATTAGATTCAAAGATTTTGTCAGATATTAGTATTCTCTGTAGAGTTAGGAATGCTTCTGTTGAATTTATTGTTTTGTCAGTATTAGTTTTTCCTTGTGTATATTTTTCGTGTTTTCTTTATGTTTTTTTTTTATTTTCTTTTGTTAAAAGGGAGATGGTGTTGTATTCTTAATACTGTGTATGTTGCTATGGGGCTTAGAATTCTGTGGTTGTTATGGGGATTGGGAAAGTCAGTTTATGGAATGCGGCTGGGAGAGCGGTTGCTGCCTGCTTCGTGTGCCGGCCGTGGGTCTCCTCTGCTGAATAAATCACAGCTCCAGAGTACCTCTGTAGTTCTGGTCATCATTTCGATATTTACTACCACATAATCCCAGAGAGATTACTTGACCATTATGTGCCACCTTGTTAAGAAGGTCCATTGTTGGGAAAGTCAACTGATATGAAGGTGTATGTGCTTTTAACAAAGCAGAAAAAACCAGGAACCGTAGGCAATATTGCATAGCAGTCCATAGGTAAGTGAACTGCAGCTGAGTCATAGGAAGTCCATTCCACAGATATACGGAATGGTCCTAACAGACGTGCCTCTTCGGATTGAAACAGTGGTCATTTAAAAATGCTGAAACCTACTATCAATGTTATTAGCTTTTTTTAACCCTTATGAGTAGGTATAGTTATCAAAATAATTCCGATTGAGTGCAGGGCAGCCTTTGTCGCCATAGTTTCAGCCTGAACACAATGGCCCTGATTTAAGAAAAGTGGCGCTGCTCGCAGTGCAGCATCACTTTCCATGCGCCCCTTGGTGCCCCCCTAATATCACCATGTGTGTGCCATATCTAAGACACCATTGAGGTAGTAATGGAACTAGCGTCAAAAATGTTGACACTAGTTCGGAGCTTTGCAGGATTAGCGTCAAAAATGTTGATGCTGATCCTGCAAAGCCCATTGAGTCCGATTGAAAACAATAGTGTGCCTCCTTTTAACGCCTGCTCTGAGCAATAGTTAAAAGTGCCGAAAGAAATGACACAAATAAATCACTTACATTTCTTTGCACCATCTTTTTAGGTCCCCCAATAGGAGATAACCCCGTTTGCATACATTATGCCTGGCGCAGGCATAATGTAGCGCAAAGGGTTACAAACTGTCACAATGCATGCATTGTGCACCTTTGTAAATTTGGCGCAGAGATTTTGGCCTCGTTGAGCCACATTAGCGTAAAAACAATGACACCAATGTGGCACAAGGAGGAGCTAGGGGCTCATAAATCTGCCCCAATGTGTTTTGTGAGTTTTGGCATGAAAACATACGCTTTTCAGGTCGAGCATAGCAGCACAGAAGCGCTGCTTTTCTGACGTGTTGTTATTGAGAGAGCATAGCATATATAATCAATATTAACATGAAATGTTTATGAACTAATGTATAATAATGCCGCATAGAAGATGTGTTAATGTATTTTGCTATAACGTGCGCTTGAAATGTGCCCACGGGGAGTGGCTGCCAATATATACGGGGGCTAATAAAACTGACTAATAATGTTGAAATGATATGTTGTGATATGATTCTACACTAATAATAATAAATATATGTAAAGGTTTTGCTAATAAATCATTAGCCTTTTGTTGGAAAATGGGTTATTGGTAAGGGCAGGTAGGTACCTACACCTAGCAACAAGCCACCAACCTCCACTTAGGTACAGTTAGGTCTCAGTAAATTAATCCCAGCTCAACCCTTGGTAGCTTGGCAACGAGCGTCAAGGCTTAACTTAGGAGACAGTGTGTAAAGCATTCAAATATCACAAAACAGTAATTAAATAAAACACAGGAAACAGTTTGAAAATCCAAAACCAATTTATAATAATAGTTTATATTTTTATCTTTAAAATGACACAAAAACGAATAAAATCGGATAAAGGGAACCGGAGATATGAATTTTTAAAGAATTATTATTTTTCTAGCGCTTAGAAACAAAAAGCGCCAATTGGGTCATCTGGTTGCACCAGGACCGGGGCAAAGTCAAAGTTTCAGGCCGACCGCCATGGAGCCCTGCTCGGCTACAAGTCGCCGGAGGCCTCGGTTAAAAAGTTACCTTCTGACTTAGTCTTTATTTTGAAGATTTTCTTCAGCGGGACGAACCTGCCAGTCGAATCCGACCTCCGGATACGCGATGCTGGATTCCTCGGTGGAGATTTTTACCTTCGGACTTAGTCGTTTTTTCGAGGTGAAAATCCTTCGACCGGGGTAAACCTGGATCTTGATCCGACGTCCGTGGAGCCCTTCTCGGATACGATGGCTGGGAGGTCCCGGTCAACTTTTTACCTTCGGACTTAGTCTCTTTTTCGGAGATTTTTCTTTACCGGGACGAACCACCAAGTCAGGCCGGGTCGCGGTTGAGGCAAGCCGGCTAGAATTTCCGCGGCGGGTCGGTCCCTCTCTGGAGCTTTTTTACAAAAATTCTCAAATCTTCTCCAAACTTCTGGGGCTTCACCCAGATGTTCTTTTAAGGTTCTTTTGGGGTCCACAGCTCACCCCAAGGGTCCAGAAGTTCTGTGATGGTCCTTGGGGGGTGCGGACTTCAACTCCCAGAATGCACCTGGCGCAAACTCCTTTTTGGCCACTGGACAGTGGTCAGCTGGTCACTTTTCAGGAGTTGGTGCAGGGGCACTCTGGATAGCAATTTTTCACCTGTAGCAAACAGGAAGTCCCTCCTTGAACCAGTTGAAGCCAGGCAAAGTCCTTCTTGTGGTGAAGCCCAAGTGTGCAGCTGGTGCAGTCCTTCTGAGTGCAGGTTCCAGGTGCAGGCCAGGGGTCCAGCAGGGCAGTCCTTCTTCTCCTTTAGTTCTTTTCTTCTTGAAATCTGGCGGGGATCTGAGGTGTGGGGGCAGGTCTGCCAGTTTTATCCTTGCTCCTGGGTGAAAAGCAGGGGGGTCCTGGTTCTCCAATCAGGTACAGGGTCGTCCCCCTGTGATGACTACTTCCTGGGAAGTGTGGCAAAAATCCATCCCAAAAGGCAACATTCTCTAAAAATCCAACATGGCTGAATCTGATTTTTGGAAGTTACATCTGGCTGAGCCCACCCACTGGTGTGGCTAAAAATCATAAACACACCCCTCTCCTGCCCTCTCCTAATCTAATCAAGGGGGCACCTAGTTGTCTGGGGTTGCAGGATGTGGGGGTGTTGCTGGTTGCTCCAAATGTCCTTCTCTGCCTTTGAAGACCAGTTTGGCAGCCCACCCCCTTCCTGCCTCACCATCTGCTGAGGGGAGATTCTCTCCCCCGAACATATTCCTTTGTGTGAAGCCAGGCCACTTCACACCTCATCAAGGCAGCTTTGACTAAGCTGCTGCAGGCTGGCCAATCAGAGCACAGCAGCAAAAACAATGCAGGGCTGAAATTTGCAACTTTTTAGGTAAAGTCTAAAACTCTTTACCTGAACAAGTTATATTAAATCCAACAACTGGAAGTTGTGGGATTTATTACAACAATTAATTTGATACCAAATTCCTGGTATGCAACATTTAAGGAGACTTTAAAATTTAAAATAAAGTCTCCCCATTCTAGCCTATGAAGGCCATTTACTTCAATGAGGGAAAAACGAATTTGGCTGTTTTTACCTCACCAGGGTTTATAAATCTATTTTTATAAAGTCCCTGCTTATAGTTACATGGCACCCAGCCCTAGGGGCACATAGGGCACACCTTAGGGGTGACTTATATGTAAAAATAAGGTAGTTTAAGACTTTGGAACTACTTTTAATTCCAAAGTCGAATTTGCATATAACTTTAATTTAAAAGCAGCCAGCAAGGCAGGCCTGCCTTTAAAATGACACTGGGCACCTCAGCAGTGCACCTAGGTGTGCACCACCTATGCTGTGGTCCCTAAACCTACATGCCCTACCATATACTAGGGACTTATAGGTAGGTTAACTTAGCCAATTATAATTAGCCTAATTTGCATATCCATTTTACACAGAGCACTGGCCCTGGGACTGGTAAGCAGTACCCAGGGCACATCCAAGAGTCAGTAACCACCAGTACCTGTCCAAAAAGTGTGGGGGTGATCAGGGCAAAAAAAGGAGGACTTTCCTACACTGCCCCCCCCCCAGATGAAAGGTGATGGGTACTAACCTACACCCTGGTAGTCCTCATCAGCTAAGTGGAAAAACCTGGAAAGGCCATCTGCATTGGCATGGGCAGTCCCAGGTCTGTGCTCCACTGTGAAGTCCATCCCCTGTAGGGAAATGGACCACCTTAACAGTTTTGGGTTCTCCCCCCTCATCTGCATCAACCATCTGAGAGGTCTGTGGTCAGTTTGTACACGGAAGTGAGTGCCAAACAAGTAAGGCCTCAACTTCTTCAGGGACCAGACCACAGCAAAGGCCTCCCTCTCAATGGCACTCCATTTTTTCTCTCTGGGGAGTAGTCGCCTGCTGATGAAGGCAACTGGGTGATCTTGGCCCTCTTCATTAACTTGTGCTAACACTGCTCCAATCCCTTCCTCTGAAGCATCTGTTTGCACTATAAACTCCTTGCTATAGTCAGGGGCCAGTAACACTGGTGCTGAACACATAGCCTGTTTTAGGGTGTCAAAAGCTTTCTGACACTCTGGGGTCCAAATGACCTTCTTGGGCTGTTTCTTGGAGGTAAGCTCAGTCAGAGGGGCCACTATGGTCCCAAAATTCTGAACAAACCTCCTGTAGTACCCAGTCAGGCCAAGAAAGGCCCTGACCTGAGTCTGGGTTTTAGGAGCCTCCCAATCCAGGATAGTCTGGATCTTGGGCTGGAGAGGTTGTACATGGCCTCCACCAACAAGGTGGCCCAGGTACACAACTGAGCTTTGCCCTATCTGGCACTTACTTGCCTTGATAGTCAGGCCTGCTTGAAGCAGGGCCTGAAGCACTTCCTTCAGGTGGACCAGGTGGTCCTTCCAGGTGGAACTAAATACAGCTATATCATCCAGATAAGCTGCACTGAAAGATTCCAACCCAGACAGGACTCTATTCACCAACCGTTGGAAGGTGGCAGGAGCATTTTTCATGCCAAAGGGCATCACCTTGAACTGAAAGTGGCCCTCTGGTGTCGAAAATGCTGACCTCTCCTTAGCTCCTGGACTTAAGGCAATCTGCCAATATCCTGAGGTCAGATCAAATGTGCTCAGGAATTTGGCAGCCCCCAACCTGTCAATGAGCTCATCAGCTCTAGGTATGGGGTGAGCATCAGTCCTAGTGACTGCGTTTAGACCTCTGTAGTCCACACAAAATCTCCATTCTTTCTTCCCACCTTGGGGATTAGGTTTGGGCACCAGTATCACTGGACTGGACCAAGGACTATCAGAGGGCTCAATTTCCTTGAGCTCCAACATCTTAGCCACTTCAGCTTTGATGTTGGCCTTGACCTGGTCAGACAGCCTGTACAGCTTGTTCTTGACAGGCAAGCTGTCACCAGTGTCAACATCATGGACACACCAATTGGTGAGTCCAGGGGTCAGGGAGAACAGACTAGCAAACTGTTTCAAAACTTGTTTGCAGTCTTTTTGTTGCTGATCTGTCAATTTGGGAGAGAGTACCACTCCCTCCACTGACCCATCTTGTGCCTTTGAGGACAGGAGGTCTGGCAGAGGTTCACCCTCCTCCTCCTTCCCTTCATCAGTGACCATCAGCATGGTCATGTCTGCCCTGTCCTGGTGGGGTTTCATCCTGTTCACATGCAGGATCCTGTGAGGATTCCTGGGGGTGCCAAGGTCCACCAAGTAGGTGACCTCACCTTTTTTCTCCAGAATTTGATAGGGCCCAGTCCATTTGGCCTGAAGTGCCCTAGGAGCCATGGGCTCCAAAACCCACACCAGCTGTCCTGGGTGATACTCAGGCATGGTAGCCTTTTGATCATGCCAGAGCTTCATGAGCTCCTGGCTGGCCTCCAGGTTTCTGCTTGCCTTCTTCATGTACTCAGCCATGCGTGACCGCAGGCCCAGTACATAATCTAGCACATTTTCCTTGGACTCTTTGAGAGGCTTTTCCTAAGACTCTCTCACCAAGCACAATGGGCCTCTTACAGGGTGCCCAAACAGTAACTCAAAGGGGCTGAATCCAACCCCCTTCTGTGGCACCTCTCTGTAGGCAAACAGCAGGCATGGGAGGAGGACATCCCATCTCCTCCTGAGTTTGTCAGACAAACCCATGATCATGCCCTTTAGGGTCTTATTAAATCTTTCCACCAGACCATTGGTCTGTGGATGATAGGGGGTGGTGAACTTATAAGTAACACCACACTCATCCCACATGGCTTTCAGATAGGCAGACATAAAGTTTGTGCCCCTATCTGAGACCACCTCCTTTGGGAACTCCACTCTGGTGAACACACCAAGTAGGGCCCTAGCCACTGTGGGAGCAGTGACTGTCCGGAGGGGTATTGCCTCAGGGTACCTGGTGGCATGGTCCACAACCACCACAATGTACCTGTTACCTGAGGCAGTTGGTGGGTCTAGGGGACCAACAATGTCAATCCCCACCCGCTCAAAGGGAGTCCCAACCACTGGCAGTGGTATCAAGGGAGCCTTTGGCTTGCCCCCTGTCTTGCCACTGGCTTGGCAGGTGACACAGGTGCTGCAAAACTCCTTGACTTTTTCTGACATTTGGGGCCAATAAAAATGGTTGACCAGCCTTTTCCAGGTCTTGGTCTGTCCCAAATGTCCAGCTAAGGGGATATCATGGCTTAAAGTAAGGAGGAATTCTCTATACTTCTGGGGGACCACTACTCTCCTAGTAGCGCCTGGTTTGAAGGCCCTTGCCTCAGTGTAGAGAACTCCATCCTCCCAGTAAACCTTGTGGGTCCCACTGGTATCCCCTTGTTCTTGCCTGGCAGCAGTCTGCCTCAGGCCCTCAAGAGTGGGACACTCTCTTTGTCCCTGGCACAAATCTTCTCTGGTGGGCCCACCTGCCCCTTGCAGTTCTGCCAAGTCAGGCAGAGCTTGCAGGGGAAGTGTCCCTCCCTCAGAGTTCAGATCCTCCCCCTCAGGGTTGGATTCTTCCTGACCCTCTGTACTTGTAGGGGCTGGCAAGCCAGACCCAGTGCCCTTTCTCTTCTTCTTGGAGGCTTGGCCCATTGTTCCAGGGTCCAAGTGTCCAGCACTTCCCTGTTGTGCTGCCTGTGACCTTGTCACAGCACACACCCATTCAGGGAGGTCCAGCATCTGTGCATGGACCCTTCTCTCCACCTCTGACCATTCAGATGCTTCAAGATCATTTCCCAGCAGAAACTCTACTGGGAGGGCAGGAGCTACAGCTACCTTTTTAGGGCCAGTCACACCTCCCCATTCCAGACTCACCATGGCCATGGGATGGAGTTTGGTTCTGCTATCTGCATAAGTCACCTGGTGGAAGACACCAGGTAAGACCTGCTCTGGAGAAACCAGCTTCTCTGTGACCATTGTCACACTGGCTCCTGTATCTCTCAGAGCTTCCACCTCAGTCCCATTGACTTTAGGCCTCTGCCTATACCTCTCCATGATGGGATGCAATGTCCACCCCACCCACGGATACTAAGGTGACCTCTGTGTACCCTGATTCCAGCCCTGGGCCAACTTCCACCCCCAACCCTACACTAGCAATCCCCTGGGATTGCCCACCAGTGGGGGGCTTCTTGGAGCAGATAGCATCTCCTCTTTTATGTCCAGGTTGATAACAGTCAAAACACTTGCCGGCCTTAGCAAGCTCCTGAAACCTTCCTGCTTTAGCAGGATCATAATTCTTTCCCTGATACCCTTTCCCCTTAAAAGTGGAATGGCTCGGGGCTCCCCCACCCTGAGAAGTTTTTGGGGACTCTTGTGAGGTCTCTTTGGGCTTTTTATCATCTTTCCCTTGGTTCTTCCCCTGAGAAGAACCATGTCCTCCCTTTTTCTGATCACCCCCTTGGGGGTTTCTGGTTAACCCTAGTTCTTAACCAGTCATCTGCTGCCTCCCCCAGCTCTCTGGGGTTGGTCAACCTACAGTCAACTAGATACTGGCGGAGCTTCTCTTGGACACAATTGGTTAGAAGGTGCTCCCTCATAATCAAATTGTACAGCCCCTCAAAGGTACTTACCTTGTTGCCCTGTATCCAGCCCTCCAGTGCCTTTACTGAAATGTCCACAAAGTCCACCCAGGACTGGGTGCTTGTCTTTTGGGTGTCCCTAAACTTGAGCCTATACTGCTCTGGGGTCAGACCAAACTTTTTAGTCAAGCAACTCTTCATACTGGGGTATGAGTCTGCATCCTCCCCACTCATGGTTAGGAGCCTATCCCTCCCAGAGTTGGGAACTAACTCCCAAAGAAGTGAACCCCAGTACTGAGGCTTGACTCTCCTCATCTGGAGGGCCCTCTCAAAGGCCCCCAGCCACTTATCTATGTCATCCCCCTCTACATAGGCAGGAACCACCCCTTTGGGTAATCTGGGGGAAAACCCCCCACCCAGGGACACCTCAGCTTCTTTATCGCTGCCACCATCTCTTTTCTCTTTGTTTGCCCACTTTTTCTTTTCTAGGGCCAGCTTGTCTGCTTCCAAAGCTATGTATGCTAGCTGGGCCTCCAGCTCTCTTTCTCTGATGGATGGGTTCTCTCCTCCTGAAAGGACCCCTTTCCCACCACTAGCTTTGGGTCTGCCCCTAGTGACTGTATTTACTGAGGACCGTTCTTCCTCATCCTCACTTAGGCTCAGATGCCTTCCCTCCCCTGAGTGGTTAGAGCTAGCATCCTCCCTTCTTTTTCCCTCCTCTGGAGCTTCCTCTGACTCTACCTTTTGGGCCTCAGCCCATGCTGTCAGGGATTTGATCAGGATTTGCTTCCTGAGATCAGTGGTTGCAGGCAACCCTCTTTCAATACACAACCCCCTAAGCTGGACTACTGTCAGTGTGGGTAGGCTAGCCAGATCAAGCTCCATGGTTCCCTAGTTTTGTGTCAACAAAAACTTTTTGCAAAAATTGGAAACAAGAATTTAGAAAAATTACAAAAATTCAATAATTGAAATTAATCCAAATTAATTTAAAAAAAAATAAAAATAATAATAATAATTTTTGCACTAAGACAATTTAAAGGATTTTTAATTTGTTTTACTTAAAACTGTAACGTGATACTGAACACAAGTACAGGATCCCACCGCTGCCACCAAAAATGTTGGAAAATGGGTTATTGGTAAGGGCAGGTAGGTACCTACACCTAGCAACAAGCCACCAACCTCCACTTAGGTACAGTTAGGTCTCAGTTAATTAATCCCAGCTCAACCCTTGGTAGCTTGGCAACGAGCGTCAAGGCTTAACTTAGGAGACAGTGTGTAAAGCATTCAAATATCACAAAACAGTAATTAAATAAAACACAGGAAACAGTTTAAAAATCCAAAATCAATTTATAAAAATAGTTTATATTTTTATCTTTAATATGACACAAAAATGAATAAAATCGGATAAAGGGAACCGGAGATATGAATTTTTAAAGAATTGTTATTTTTCTAGCGCTTAGAAACAAAAAGCGCCAATCGGGTCATCTGGTTGCACCAGGACCGGGGCAAAGTCAAAGTTTCAGGCCGACCGCGATGGAGCCCTGCTCGGCTACAAGTCGCGGGAGGCCTCGGTTAAAAAGTTACCTTCTGACTTAGGGGGTCATTCTGACCCTGGCGGTCGGTGATAAAGCGGCAGCCAACCCGCCAACAGGCCGGCGGTCAAAAAAATGCAATTCTGACCCTGGCGGGAACCGCCAACACAGCCCGCCGCATTAACACTCCGACCGCCACGGCGGATCAAACAAACAGCGCGGCGGTCACCGCCAACAGCCAGGCGGCAGACAATGTACCGCCCACCCTATCACGACCCACCAATCCGCCACCTTTTCCGGGGCGGGAGCCCCGCCGATAAAAACACGGCGGAAACAGACATTTTCAATGGAAAACGCTCACCTCGACACACTCCACGCGGAATCCGGACAGCATGGAACCCGAATTGAACATCATACCTGCTCTCGTCTACCTGCTCATCTACCACGAGTACGAACTCCGGCGCAGACGTCAACGGTGAGTACTGCACCTACGACACACGGGAGGGGGGAGGAAGAAAGGTTATGGGCATACACATATGCGACCCCCCCAATATGTACACACCAATGCAGAGCAGGAAGTCACAGTGACACCACACAAAGCCCCTTTAAAAATACAATGACACAACCAAATTTGGAATAAATTTTCATGTACAAAAAAAGCACCTGGAAATAATTGAGCAACCGTGAAAAATATTTACAAAAACCAAAAAGATATACACATCAGTGTATCACTGAAGTAACAAGTCCTGCACATCCTACGAATCTAACATATCCGTGGGCCAATGTTCTGCGAAACAAGGGCAAAGCCCACACACGAGACCTGAGTCCTTTGGAGAGAACACTGCAGGGGCATCCGATGTCAAAACTACAGGCACCTCAGGGGGAATGGAAGGGGGGGCCACCACAGCCACATGAGTCCACGACGCCAGATCCATGAGGAGCCACCATGCCCACTGTACCATCCTGGGGAGTGCAAAGCCACAGTCTCTCAAGTCTCTGCAGTGGGTGGGTTGCCCACTGTGCCATCCTGGGGAGTGCAAAGCCACAGTCTCTCAAGTCTCTGCAGTGGGTGGGTTGCCCACTGTGCCATCCTGGGGAGTGCAAAGCCACAGTCTCTCAAGTCTCTGCAGTGGGTGGGTTGCCCACTGTGCCATCCTGGGGAGTGCAAAGCCACAGTCTCTCAAGTCTCTGCAGTGGGTGGGTTGCCCACTGGACTATCCTGGGGAGTGCAAAGCCACAGTCTCTCAGGTGGATTTCAGAGTCCAGTGGTCAAGGAGGAGGCATGGTGGGCACAGTGAACCATAAACAGTGCCTGAGACGGCGGGACCCAGCGCAGCGGTGCATGACATGGCGATGTCCAGCGGAGCGGTGCTTGAGACGGCGGGGCCCAGCGGAGCGGTGCTTGACAGGAAGGGCCCAGCGGAGCGGTGCTTGACAGGAAGGGCCCAGCGGAGCGGTGCTTGAGACGGCGGGGCCCAGCGGAGCGGTGCTTGACAGGAAGGGCCCAGCGGAGCGGTGCTTGACAGGAAGGGCCCAGCGGAGCGGTGCTTGAGACGGCGGGGCCCAGCGGAGCGGTGCTTGACAGGAAGGGCCCAGCGGAGCGGTGCTTGAGACGGCGGGGCCCAGCGGAGCGGTGCTTGACAGGAAGGGCCCAGCGGAGCGGTGCTTGAGACGGCGGGGCCCAGCGGAGCGGTGCTTGACAGGAAGGGCCCAGCAGAGCGGTGCTTGAGACGGCGGGCCCTGTTCAGCGGTACCTGTCTTCACGGCGGGGCCCTGTTCAGCGGTGCTCTTCTGCACGGCGGGGCCCTGTTCAGCGGTACCTGTCTTCACGGCGGGGCCCTCCTCAGCGGTGCTCTTCTGCACGGCGGGGCCCTGTTCAGCGGTACCTGTCTTCACGGCGGGGCCCTGTTCAGCGGTGCTCTTCTGCACGGCGGGGCCCTGTTCAGCGGTACCTGTCTTCACGGCGGGGCCCTGTTCAGCGGTACCTGTCTTCACGGCGGGGCCCTGTTCAGCGGTGCTCTTCTGCACGGCGGGGCCCTGTTTAGCGGTACCTGTCTTCACGGCGGGGCCCTGTTCAGCGGTGCTCTTCTGCACGGCGGGGCCCTGTTCAGCGGTACCTGTCTTCACGGCGGGGCCCTCTTCAGCGGTACCTGTCTTCACGGCGGGGCCCTGTTCAGCGGTAACTGTCTTCACGGCGGGGCCCTCTTCAGCGGTACCTGTCTTCACGGCGGGGCCCTGTTCAGCGGTGCTCTTGCAGTATGTCAAGGGAGTCATACCTGGCCTGGACACCCTGCTCACTCGCCCTCCGACCGTGCTGTGTCAGGCCCCTTCGGGGAGTGAGTCCTGGGCCCTTTGGTGTCGTCCCTTGCAGCCGGGATGGGGCTTGTGGGGCCCTCCTGCTCCGCGCTCCTGGTGGTTGTCCTCTCCGCCCTGCTGTCCTTCCGCTCCTTAGATGGGGCTCTCGGGCCCTTGCCTCCCCTGGCTGCTGTGGCCGGTGAAGTGGCCGGAGTCACCTCCTTGGGGGCAGCCGTCTCTGTCCGCTCACGGCGGCCCTTCAATTTCCGGGTCCTCTTGCCTGGGGGGGGCTGGCTGTCCCCTTGCTGCTCACCGAAGTGTTACTGCCGCCAAAGGGTGGACTCCACATGCCATGCACAACTTGCACTGTAGTAGTTGGGCTGGTGGTGGCTGAGGTGCCCTTGGGACTTTTCCCAGTTGGAGGGGGTGGGTCGGGGGAGGGAAAGAGGTCAAAAGTGGAGAGGTAATTTTTCTTGGGACCAAGGTAAGGGGTAGGAGTAGTGGTGAGAGAAGTGGAGGAAGAGGATGTGGTTGTATGAGAGCCAGGTGTGCTGTCCTTGGGTGCAGGTGACTGGGACGTAGGCTGTGGTGAGGTGGTTGGCTGTTGTTTGGGTGTCTGCCTGCGTTTATGTGTCTTGGAAGAGGGGGTGACAGACACAGTGGGAGAGGACACAGGGGACGTGTAAATGCCAGTGGGGGTGGTGACTGCACGTGTGCGGACTGTAGTGGAGGGTTTGCTGGTGGTGGAAGAACTGGCTGATGTTGGGGTGCATGCAGGTGTGAGTGTAGACGTCACAGGGAGGGAGGAGGGAGACGAGGAGGACGGGGACACAGAGGTGGTAGTGACTGTTGATATGTCTGCATCTGTGTGTTGCTTGGGTGAATGCTTGTGTTTTCTGTGGTGCTTATGTTTGGATGAGCTGGCCTTGGGTGTTGAGGTGTGTGCAGGCTGGTCTGATGGTGTGAATGGGATAGGTTGAGGTACAGGAGACAGAGAAAGGGTGGAGGCAGATAGAAGAGGGAGACTGGAGACAGGGACAATGGCTGCCGTCAGTGCTGAGGCCAGAGCAGTGAACGCTCGTTGATGGGCAGCCTGACCCGAATGAATGCCCTCCAGGTAGGCATTGCTCCGATGCACCTCCCTTTCCACCCCCTGGATGGCATTCAGAAGGGTAGTCTGCCCAACAATGAGCGTCCTCACCAGGTCAATGAGCTCCGCACTGAGGGCAGCAGGGGTAACAGAGGCAGGGGCTGAGGTGCCTGGGGCGAAGGAGACGCGCGCCTTCCTGGCCGAGCGGCCACGGAGCGAAGACTGAGGGGCTGCTGGGAGGGCGGTGCTGGTGCGCTGGGTGGCGGCTGTACCTGTTGTTGCGGGGGGCACAGATGGTGCCGCCCCCGCTAGGGAGCTCCCAAACGAGGACGTGTCCGTGTCGCTGGTGTCTCCACCGGCCCCCGTTGTGGTGCTCCCCTCGCCCTCCGGATCACTGGTGCCCTCGGTGTCTGTGTCAGTGCCCACCGGGGCCTGGTGACCTGCAGCTCCCTCCTGCTCTGACGCCAAATCTCCTCCGCCTGATAATGCTAAAACACAAGAAGACAAAGATTTAGGGTGGGGGGAGAAATTAAACAAAGTTGAGTGCATGCCTTAGCAATACCCTTTGCGGAGAGGACAGACACAGGTGCCTCGTGCACTAAGTCGCGAACTTGGGGTACACTACTCAGTACTTCTGACTAGGCAAACAGGTCTAGGGACAACACACGCGCACATGTGTGATGCTGGAGCATGGGTAGCTGCACTTGGCACCCTACAGAGGTGGGGGGCGGGGGCACAGGGCCATGCCTAAGGGAGCGGACTACACTACAGAGAGCGCCCGGGCCTAATGTCACCCACAGCCCTCCTCCCCCACCCAGACGCCTCCAATGCGCATACAGATAGGAGAATGTGCGGATACTCACCCCCTTGTGTCTGCTGTGCTGTCCTCAAGCGCCCATCCAAATTAGGGTAGGCCACCGCCAGGATCCGGGACATCAGGGGGGTCATGGTGCGACTGGCACCCCTCCTAGGTCGGGAGGCCATCCCCAGCAGTGTTTCTGCGGTCTTCCTCGTTCCGCGGCGGATGTCCTCCCACCTCTTGCGGCAGTGGGTGCCCCGTCTGTTGTGGACCCCCAAGTTCCGGACTTCCTCGGCGATGGCATGCCAAATATCGATTTTCTGGTGGGCGCTCACCTGTTTGACATGTACAGGGTGGGAAAGAGAAACCGTCACATATCTGCATGTTTGGAGTACATGCCCCCCCCTCCCCAACCTTGTCATGGTTCCCATTCTCTCATCTGTCGTGCGTTGCACTCCCCATTCCCTCCACACCCCACCAACTTACATCCCCCCCCCTCCACACAGGCATAACCCATTCAATGTGCACTGAGTGTACTCACCTGTTGGTCTGGAGGACCGTAGAGTTGCGCATACTGGCGGAGGACCCCGTCCACGAGCTTCTCCAACTCTTCTGAACTGAAGGCGGGGGCCCTTTCACCAGTAGCAGCAGCCATTGTCACTTCCAGACCGAGTTCACAGCAGCACTTGCAGTATAGGTCCTCTCCTGTGGATGATCAGGTCTCGAATGATTGAGCAGATAGAAAATGGCGGTCACGCCCGCGGCGGTGCGTACCGCGGCGGTGCGTCCCGCGACCGCCGGCGCACATCGTCATTGGCTCCTGAAACCCATAGGCTTCAATGTTAACCAATGCGTCTTCGCACAGCGGTCTTCGACCGCCTACCGCCACGGTGTGCCCCGCCAGCGCAGTGACCTCACATCCCATTGTCCCACTTCACAGGTCAGGCATCGGCCATTTCAAGGGCCCACATGGCTTAATTTCTAATGCGTCACACAGGCCTAGGCCTTGCAATGGCACACATACAAACATATCAAACCATACATTTACCTGTACTGTGCAAGCTGTGTTGTACGTACCTGTGAGTGGATTGACTCTGTACTCCATATTCTCCTTCCTAGGCACCGTCCGCTGGGACTAGCGATGAGAAGGAGGAATCCTCGCGTGTACCGGCCGCTGGTGGACCTGTCCACAATGGAAGAACGCAACATAATACTACGATACCGACTTGACCGAGCCTCCATCCATGAACTGTGTGCCCAGCTGGAGCCAGCCCTGATGTCCCCCATCCGCCAACCCACAGGAATTCCCCCTCTAGTGCAGGTTCTGTCTGTCCTCCATTTCTTTGCAACTGGCTCATTCCAGACAACAGTGGCCATGTCATCTGGGATGTCTCAGCCTATGTTTTCCAAGATCTTATCCAGAGTGTTGTCTGCCCTGATGAAACTCATGCGGAGCTACATCATTTTCCCAGAGGAGGGTGATTTGCCTACAGTGAAAGCTGATTTCTATGCCCTTGGACACATCCCCAACATCATTGGTGCAATTGATGGGACCCATGTGGCTTTAGTCCCCCCAAATGACGATGAACAGGTGTACAGGAACAGGAAGAATTACCATTCAATGAATATCCAGGTGGTCTGTTTGGCTGACCAGTACATCTCCCATGTAAATGCCAAGTTCCCTGGGTCAGTGCATGACGCGTATGTTATGCGAAATAGCAGCATTCCCTATGTGATGGAACAGCTACAGAGACAGCGTGTGTGGCTAATAGGTGACTCTGGTTACCCCAACCTGCCGTGGCTATTGACCCCAGTGAGGAATCCCAGGACCAGGGCAGAGGAACGGTACAATGAGGCCCATGGGCGTACTAGGAGGGTGATTGAGCGAACCTTTGGGCTCCTGAAGGCCAGGTTTAGGTGCCTGCATATGACAGGTGGATCCCTAATGTACTCACCAAAGAAGGTGTGCCAGATCATCGTGGCGTGCTGTATGCTCCACAACCTGGCTTTGCGACGCCAGGTGCCTTTCCTGCAGGAGGATGGTCCAGATGGTGGTGTTGTAGAAGCCGTGGAGCCTGTGGAGAGTGAAGAGGAGGAAGACTCTGAGGACGACACAGACAATAGGGACAGAGTGATACAACAGTATTTCCAGTAACACACAGGTAAGAATCACCCACGCCATTTCACAATTGCTTATAGCCTCCTGCATCTGTACTTTCTGTAGTTCCCCACAGATGTTTTTCATTAATTTTTGCCTTTCCCTTCCCTTCTCAGTGCTGTCTGACTCAGTACCTGACTTCTGCTTGGTTCGCCCATGAACTACAGCGTATTGACATTGGTATGTTGTTATGACTAATTGACAGAACAGAAATCGAACAGTAATATGTAATACATTTGTTAATAATACAGCATGACTCAAAACAGATTTATGTGCAAAATGTGATTTATTTACAGTGCTAGATATCGGTACATGTGATTCTAAGGGTGATGGGTGGGGGTGGAGGAATATCCATGGCAGAGTCCAGTTCTCAGTCTCACAGGTGCATTGTCCTTTTGCCTGTGGAAGGATGGAGCATAGGCAGTTCATGGTTGGACAGGGTGGCAATGTGGGACAGTGGGAAGACTTGAGGGGGTATGTCCTGCTGGCGGGGGTCTTGACATCCTACTCTGTCTTTTTTTTGGGTCTCAGGCTCCTCTTACGGGGTGGTTGTTCTTCAGCAGGAGGTGGGGTTCTGGGGGGCTGTCGAGGTGTTGGGACCTCCTGTCCACTAGCGCCGGCGGAGGTGGTAGGCTGTTCCTGGTCCGGGCTAGTGACAGGGGCCCTGTGTGGTGCACCATGGTCCCGCAACGCGTCCTCTATCCTGTGGAGGGCCAGGACGATGGTCCCCATTGCGGTCCCGATGATTCTCAGCTCCTCCCTGAACCCCATGTAGCGTTCCTCCTGCTGTGCCTGGATCTCAGTGAACCTGGCCAGTACCGTCGCCATCGTTTCTTGGGAGTGGTGGTATGCCCCCATGATGGTGGTGAGGGCCTCTTGGAGAGTGGGTTTCCTGGGCCTCTCCTCCCCCCCCTGTCGCACAGCAGCCCTCCGAGCTGCCCGGTTTCCCCCGGCCTCTGTCCCCTGGACGGTGTGCCCGCTACCACTGCCCCCAGGTCCCTGTTGTTGTTGGGGTGTTGGGTTAGCCTGGGTGCCCTGTAGTGGCAGACACACCGCTGATTGAGCTGTCCTAGAGACAGAGGCATGGGCCCGCTGGGTGGGAGCTGTGCTTGTGTTGGCAGAGGGGGTCGGGTCTGGTGTGGCCTGTGGCTGCCTGAGGGGAACCGACTGCCCAGAGGTCCCCGATGGTCCGGGCTGGTCATCAGGTTCACTGTCGACAGAGCTGCTATCCTCAGTGTGGGCCTGTTCCGGTGGTGGGATGGACACTTCTGGACCCTCCTGGCTGGTGTGTTGTCGTTCGGGTCCTGTATGGGGTAAGAGAGTTTGGTTATTGTTTCTGTGTGTACAATAGCGTGCGTGTTATGGGTGCCCTTGTCCCCCAGTGGAGGCATTCCCTTGAGGGAGGTGTTGTGAGGGTAGTTAGTGGGGGGGGGGTTAGTGCAGTGGTCATGCTTAGGTGATGGGTGCCCATGATTTGTGTTGGCATGCAGGAGTTGGTGTTGGGATGGGTGGGTTGTGCTGGTGAGACATTGTCAGGGAGGATGTGTGCTGGGGGGTTGGGGGTGAGGGTGGGGGTGTGGGTTGGCATGCTGGTGGGGTGGGGGGGATATAGTAGTTGAGATTGGACTTACCAGAGTCCATTCCTCCGGCTACTCCTGCGAGGCCCTGAGGATGCAGGATGTTCAAGACGTCTTGCTCCCACGATGTGAATTCGGGAGGGGTGGGTGGGGGTCCGCCGCCAGTCTTCTGGACCGCGATGTTGTGCCTGGAGACCATCGATCGGACCTTCCCCCGTAGGTCGTTCCATCTTTTGCGTATGTCCTCCCTATTCCTGGGATGCTGTCCCACCGCGTTGACCCTGTCCACGATCCACTGCCATAGCTCCGCCTTCCTAGCTATACTGGTGTGCTGCACCTGCGAGCCGAAGAGCTGCGGTTCCACTCTTAGGATTTCCTCCACCATGACCCGGAGTTCTTGGTCCGAAAAGCGTGGGTGCCTTTGGGGTGCCATGGGGTGGTGTGGGTGAGGTGTGGGGTGGTGTATGTGATGATGAGTATGTTGGTGAGTGGTGCTTTGTGCTACTATGTGGTGTGTGTGATGGTGTAGTGTGCCTCAGTGTGTCTTGCTTTGGATTGTCTGCTGTGTCTCTCTCTCCTTCTCTCAGTAATTATGGTCGCAGGGGTTTGTGGGTGATGTGGGTGTGTGTTTTATAGTTGGTTGATTGTGTGGGAGTGGTGTGTGTATGTGTATCAGGTGTGTGTATTTCAAATTGTCCAATGTGGCTGTGTTTTGGTGATGTGTGTGTATTCTGACCGCCGCGGTGTGTACCGCCAATGGAATACTGCGTTTGAATGACCGCCGTGTGGATTCGTGGGTCAGAATGGCATGGGCGTATTTCTGTTGGCGTGACGGTGGAGGTTTGGTCATCTCCAGTTTATCGCTGCCCGCTGCTGTGGCGGGCTGCAGTGGAGGACGGAATTTTGGAGGTTTGGCCGTTGTGGGTCAGAATGACGGTGGCGGTTAACCGCGGCTGCGGCGGTGTTATGGCGGTCTTCTGACCGGCGGTAAGGGCCTTTTACCGCCGAGGTCAGAATGACCCCCTTAGTCTTTATTTTGAAGATTTTCTTCAGCGGGATGAACCTGCCATTCGAATCCGACCTCCGGATACGCGATGCTGGATTCCTCGGTGGAGATTTTTACCTTCGGACTTAGTCGTTTTTTTGAGGTGAAAATCCTTCGACCGGGGTAAACCTGGATCTTGATCCGACGTCCGTGGAGCCCTTCTCGGAAACGATGGCTGGGAGGTCCCGGTCAACTTTTTACCTTCGGACTTAGGCGGTCATTCTGACCCTGGCGGTCAAAGACCGCCAGGGCGGAGGACCGCGGGAGCACCGCCGACAGGCCGGCGGTGCTCCAATGGGGATTCCGACCGCGGCGGTAAAGCCGCGGTCGGACCGGCAACACTGGCGGTCTCCCGCCAGTGTACCGCCGCCCCATTGAATCCTCCAAGGCGGCGCAGCTTGCTGCGCCGCCGAGGGGATTCCGACCCCTCCTACCGCCATCGGACCGCCGGGAACCGGATGGCGGTAGGGGGGGTCGCGGGGCCCCCGTAAGAGGGCCCCTACAAGTATTTCACTGTCTGCTTGGCAGACAGTGAAATACGCGACGGGTGCCACTGCACCCGTCGCACAGCTTCCACTCCGCCGGCTCGATTCCGAGCCGGCTTCATCGTGGAAGCATCTTTCCCGCTGGGCTGGCGGGCGGCCTGAAGGCGGCCGCCCGCCAGCCCAGCGGGAAAGTCAGAATTACCGCGGCGGTCTTTTGACCGCGCAGCGGTATTCTGGCGGCCCCCGACAGGCCGGCGGCGACCGCCGCCGGTCAAAGTCGGAATGAGGGCCTTAGTCTCTTTTTCTGAGATTTTTCTTTACCGGGACAAACCACCAAGTCAGGCCGGGTCGCGGTTGAGGCAAGCCGGCTAGAATTTCCGCGGCGGGTCGGTCCCTCTCTGGAGCTTTTTTACAAAAATTCTCAAATCTTCTCCAAACTTCTGAGGCTTCACCCAGATGTTCTTTTAAGGTTCTTTTGGGGTCCACAGCTCACCCCAAGGGTCCAGAAGTTCTGTGATGGTCCTTGGGGGGTGCGGACTTCAACTCCCAGAATGCACCTGGCGCAAACTCCTTTTTGGCCACTGGACAGTGGTCAGCTGGTCACTTTTCAGGAGTTGGTGCAGGGGGACTCTGGATAGCAATGTTTCACCTGTAGCAAACAGGGAGTCCCTCCTTGAACCAGTTGAAGCCAGGCAAAGTCCTTCTTGTGGTGAAGCCCAAGTGTGCAGCTGGTGCAGTCCTTCTGAGTGCAGGTTCCAGGTGCAGGCCAGGGGTCCAGCAGGGCAGTCCTTCTTCTCCTTTAGTTCTTTTCTTCTTGAAATCTGGCGGGGATCTGAGGTGTGGGGGCAGGTCTGCCAGTTTTATCCTTGCTCCTGGGTGAAAAGCAGGGGGGTCCTGGTTCTCCAATCAGGTACAGGGTCGTCCCCCTGTGATGACTACTTCCTGGGAAGTGTGGCAAAAATCCATCCCAAAAGGCAACATTCTCTAAAAATCCAACATGGCTGAATCTGATTTTTGGAGGTTACATCTGGCTGAGCCCACCCACTGGTGTGGCTAAAAATCATAAACACACCCCTCTCCTGGCCTCTCCTAATCTAATCAAGGGGGCACCTAGTTGTCTGGGGTTGCAGGATGTGGGGGTGTTGCTGGTTGCTCCAAATGTCCTTCTCTGCCTTTGAAGACCAGTTTGGCAGCCCTCCCCCTTCCTGCCTCACCATCTGCTGAGGGGAGATTCTCTCCCCCAAGCACATTCCTTTGTGTGAAGCCAGGCCACTTCACACCTCATCAAGGCAGCTTTGACTAAGCTGCTGCAGGCTGGCCAATCAGTGCACAGCAGCAAAAACAATGCAGGGCTGAAATTGGCAACCTTTTAGGTAAAGTCTAAAACTCTTTACCTGAACAAGTTATATTAAATCCCACAACTGGAAGTTGTGGGATTTATTACAACAATTAATTTGATACCAAATTCTTGGTATGCAACATTTAAGGAGACTTTAAAATTTAAAATAAAGTCTCCCCATTCGAGCCTATGAAGGCCATTTACTTCATTGAGGGAAAAACAAATTTGGCTGTTTTTACCTCACCAGGGTTTATAAAACTATTTTTATAAAGTCCCTGCTTATAGTTACATGGCACCCAGCCCTAGGGGCACATAGGGCACACCTTAGGGGTGACTTATATGTAAAAATAAGGTAGTTTAAGACTTTGGAACTACTTTTAATTCCAAAGTCGAATTTGCATATAACTTTAATTTAAAAGCAGCCAGCAAGGCAGGCCTGTCTTTAAAATGACACTGGGCACCTCAGCAGTGCACCTAGGTGTGCACCACCTATGCTGTGGTCCCTAAACCTATATGCCCTACCATATACTAGGGACTTATAGGTAGGTTAACTTAGCCAATTATAATTAGCCTAATTTGCATATCCATTTTACACAGAGCTGGCCCTGGGACTGGTAAGCAGTACCCAGGGCACAGCCAAGAGTCAGTAACCACCAGTACCTGTCCAAAAAGTGTGGGGGTGATCAGGGCAAAAAAAGGAGGACTTTCCTACACCTTTAGTTAGCATGAGTCGAGGCCTAGCTGCCTGGCTCTCATATTAAATGTGTTTTTCTAACGTGCAGTGTGCTAACTTGCTGAAGGACATGAACTCTTGTTTTTTTCTCTAAACTAGAAGCTGAATGTAACTGTAGTAGATCCGTTCTCATGAAATTTGACTTGCTTGTAGAAACATTTTAGCTGAATGCAACACTGTAGACCAGTCGTAGGTACAAGGTCGCCTGAACCGGTACAGACAATGGAGCCACTGACCGAAGATGTGCAAAGGACCACAGGACTATGAAATCATACCGGACATTCCACCCGCTAAAGACGTCAATCATAAGGACCAATAAAATACGTGAGAACTGTTATGGGGTGACAAATTCGATGAGCTAATGTGAAGTTAATTGGTTAAAGATAGTGGGGTGCAACCCCTTGTCCAACCAGATTTTAGGGGAATGTACAACAAAAAGGGGTAAAAACCCTTGACACCAGGAAGTAAATTAGAACTAGGGAGTAGGAGATTAGGAGAGGGGAGATGCTGATGCAATTTGATATGATCCAGACACTTTGTCACTTTGCTTAGTGACTTGCTAATTTTACTTAGAATTATCCTTGCCCTTAGATTGCCCGTATACACTTTACCTCCTAATGAGGGAAGTGCCCCCTTTTACCGGAGCTGAACTCTTGATGGCGAATCAACTGATGTCCTGAGGACGAAGACCGAACCTGAGTGCTGACCCCAACGGAGGGTAACTATATGACAATGAAATTGTGATTGTCTGCTTTTCCTTTCTAGGTACCAACTGCTTCTTTTGACAGAGACCATAGTTAGATGTTTTTCCAAATTGGTGTTATTAAATTGTTTTGCATGAAGCCCAACATGCCAATGCTAATTAGAGGTTAGTTGAGAGGGGTTCACTAAACTGACGCAAATAGACAAATGACTGAATCTATGCTTTGTTGAACAACGTGATGATGATATTCTGCTGAGGATAACCTATGCTGACGCCGTGTTATATTCTGATGTTCGTGATTCTTGCTTTAATGAAATCTTATCAGAGTTGCCATATTGTGACTATGCTAATGTGTTTCTTAGTTTTGAGATTAATAAACCTGCTAGTAGAATTGTAATCAATAGGGAATAAATATCACAAAATTCATATTATTCTGGTGTGGTTATTCATGACTGAAAGGTCATGGTGTTTCTGAGTTTCATTAAATGTCATTGACTAAGGTAAATTGCATTGTTATAATAAATATTGATGACATTATTGACGTATTGATTGACATGTTGATTAGCTATTTCGTCCTAATGTGTCTTCAATCAGGGTCAAAAGATTCATTGGCCTAAAACGAGTCCCAAAGTGAATAAATTAGTCATAAAGGGACGCGTTAACAGTTCTGGTAGCAGAGCGACGGTTTAGGCCCTTTGGGGCCCTAGGACGGAGGACTATTGTTTTAAATTGTTTTTCGAGATAATGCAAATTGGAGGTATGATGCGTTTCTAAATTCCCCATGACTTTCCCGGAATCTCAGAGCCTGCCTAAGTGACTTGGGTATGTTCTCAGCGTTTTAGTATGTGTGGTGTAGAATTTGTGCTTGCTCAAATTGCAGGTGTTTTGTGAAGTTTGTGTGGATTTAGGTCAGGTAATGTTGTTTTAGTAGGAGTGGGCGTACTCCGCAGTATGAGAGTAGGGAAGTCGGCGAACTTCATGTGAGTGTGGCGCTTTGTGCTCAAAAATTATCCACGTGGTTGTTGGTGATGTACGGACCCATCGTGGTCTAAGACTCCGGAGTATATTGACAAGTGTAGGAGACACTTGAGTTTATGTTGTAATTTGTGCGGTTTAATAGGTCAATCGGGCGTGGTTGACAAGTCGAGTTTGAGTTAAATTGTGTGAGTGAAACCTTCGATGGAGATTTGGCAAGTTCTAAAGTGCACTAGAACAAACCATTGACAAGTTGAGAGTAGGATTTGCGGGTCGAATTCTCCTTGCGAGTGCGGGAGCTGAGAAGGAGAGAGTAGCGGCCGAGGCTTCAAGTGAAATCTCTGTAAAGTTATGAAGCGATTGTGTTACCCTCCCTGTAGTAAACCGGCAAATTTGGGTTTTGTTGTTAAAGGTGCTCCCAATATATTGCATTAGTTTGTGTGTGAAGAGGACAAGACGCAAGACTTTGTCAGCTGCAGTGTGTGTGAGTGTGACGTCAGTAGTGCCGCGCTGGAATAGGTCAGGTGTCGCGCACGGATTGGCAGCCGTCCGTGTGAGGCAATAGGTTGAGAAAGGTGGGTGAAGAGTGTTCTGGGAATTAAAGTCACTTTCTGATTAGATTCAAAACATAATAAAAGACACAAAAATGAAGTTTTTCAAGGCTTTAAAGAGTGCCTGGAAGGGAGATACATATATTAGGGCGAGTGAAGGGGAGCCTACACCACCTGAGGGTACTCCAGCTTATATTGTAATGGAAGAAAAGGGAGTCGCGCCATGTCTTTGGATGAAGCATTGGCGCAAATTAACAGAGAAGGAGGGATGTTTAGCGTTTCCGGAGCATGAAATGTTCAATACAAGAATTCTAGAAAACTTGAGGTGGATGTTAAGTGTACAGAAACCGCCTCCGAGACCAGCTCAGTATGAGGCATTAGTAGTCTGGGATTTAATGGCCATACGACAAAGACAGCAAAAACTTGAAAGGAGAATGAAAAGGGCAGAGAAAACTTAAGCTGAGGCTAGATGGGACAATGAGAGCAGGATGTGGAGAAGGGGAATAGTTGACGGACTTAAATTGTTTCCGGCAATAACCCAGGAAGACGAGACACAGGGAAAGAAAGCCACCTATAAGACAGATAAGGGCTCTAGCACGACAAAAGAGACTCAGAGGTCTTGGGTAGATGAAGATGATTCAGATGATGAAGAGTTTCTTAATCAGTTGTTACATGATCGCCCGCCACCATATGCTATAAATGATACTGCTCTGAGCACTAGTGCGGGTCCTGAGGATTCGACACAGAGTAAGAGAATTACAAGTACAGTACAGACAAGCGATACAGTTTTGATACAAAATGGTGACAGTGTACCCACTGCACCAGACATACAGACCCAGTTGCAACCTCCGCCACAGATTCAAAGGATCTATCCAGATGTCCCAGTATTAGAGACAAATACTAGTCTGATGGTGCCGCCTGATCCGATATATACGAGATCAAAGCTAGTACAGATTGAGCCAACTCCGCAATTGCTGCCCCAGCCGCAGCAACAGCTGATTCCGGGTTACAATCCAGCGGCAGGACCTCAGTCAATACCTGCACCAACCACGATGAGTCAAGCTTTGGGAGTTAGTGCCCACGGGGTTTGGGACCTGGTCAGACACCAGCTGCCATATCATTACCAATTACTGTTGGTCCGCCAGTACCGCTATATGCGCAGGGTAAGCCTGGCGTGTGTGATCAGGGAGTGAGGACCCAAGAGGCAATAAGAGGAGGGTTCACAGGAACTCCCCAACCAATGACACCAAGGGAACAAGCAGCAGAAAGACTCAGGTCTTTACTAGACCTCAGCCCGATTGTGGCTCCTTTAGAGGCAATGAGACAAGCAGGGCTAAGTGTGCTGGCCCCGCAAACACTAAGTACAGATACGTCACAGTCATCATTGATGCAGTCAGGAAACATTTAGTTGCACGGCTTTTCCGTGCAACAATTGAATGAATGGTTAGAAAAAATCAATGCTTCACAAACTACTACAGTGACCGCAGAGAGGTCAGAAAGGGATGAATACCTGAACTTTGTGAGATTGGGTGTGGAAGCTGCAGAACTAGTGGAAGGAACGATGGGAGTGAACAGATTAGAGTCATACACAGAAGCAGAATTGAGGTATCTGTGCCCCAAAATCACAAAAGAAGTGAGTAAGGTGCACCAGAGGTTGGCAAACGTAGCAGACAAATACGGCATTGATATTGAGAATACTAAACATTTGAAAAGAAGCTACAGATTAGACTTCGATTCAAAAGATTTTGATCACATGAGGTCTACAATGAAAGCGCATCTTAAAGAAATACTGCAATTTGCGCAAATTTGGGGAGCCTTAGAGAAATGGGAAGGCAGATGGGCATAGAAAGGAGATAAAGAGAAAGGCGATGATCCGGAACCAAAGCAGGCTAAAGCCGCACTGGACACGGGGACAATAAAAATGTTACCAATGAGAGAAACAGCCAGAGGGGTTCTAGTCCATGTACCGTGGTCTAGGGGAGACATCCTGTCATTCACAAATGATTATCCCAGGTTGAGGGAGAAGCCAATAGAATGGTACCAGCAGACAGACAGGTTTGTGAAGTTGGCAAAATGTCTCTGGGAGGACTTGAATACCCTGTTTGAGATTATAGTTCCACCTGACTTATGGCTTGAGTGCAAGACTGGTGTGGACTGGCTGACACAGGAACCGGCAAGGGATAAGGTGACTGGAGCACCATCTGAGGAGGTGATGAAGTATTATCATAAGGTGATTGAGTTTCTGAAGCAGAAAGGGTAGCCAAAAGTGACTGATTGGCAGAAAATTAATCGAACATCACAGGAGGCCAAAGAGTTGATTCATGCTCACTATGAGAGATTGTTGAAAGCATTCAAACATTACAGTGGCACTGAGACCATAGAACCGAAAGGCATGAATCATCTTGTGTTCAGGTTTGTTGAAGGGCTGAGACCAGAGATTAGCCAGATGATTAAAAATCATTTAATCTGTTGGCAAGCAAAGCCGATTGATGAGGTGTTGCAGTATGCGAAATACTGTAGTGACGAGATTGAGTTGAAGCAGATAAAGTTGAAAGAGAAGGTGATGGTGATGCAGATTAAGGCAGCGCAAGCAGGGATGCAGGGAAATGGAGTACAGCAGGTGATACAGCAGCAACCACAAGGGAATGGCATGTTTCAGACACAACTGAGAGGTCGAGGTCGGGGTTTTGTGAACCGTGGTCCAGACCTGAATACTGTTGTGGTCCAAAACGATGTGCAAGGGATGAAAAAGGTGTCACCATGTCACACGTGCGGGGGCGTGGGGCATTGGAAGCGGGAATGCCCAATGGTGGTGCAGGATGGTGTTGTTCAACAAAGCAATGATGTCGGTACCTTTCAAAATGTGAGGGGTCCAAAACTGAGGGGTCAAAATCAGAACTTCCAGAATAACATGGTACAGATGCAGGGGTTACAGCCCATGCAGCAAATGCAGATGCCACGTGTTCAACCAGCACAAATACAGCAGGTACAACAGCAGGTTCCCATGGTACCTAGACAGCAAATGCAATTACCATTAGCTCCAATAGGACAGCAACAGGTGATGCTTCCTCAACAGGTCACAGGCCAAACGATGAGTCAAAATAACACAGTACAACAGTTCCCATTGCGTGGTGAGGAAGGAATAAACAATGAATGGTCGGATGATTGTTCAGACAGTGAGGAGTGCAGGCTTGCAGCGTCCCTAGAGGTAGATCAGAGGGGTCCCTATGTAGAGGGAAAGGTGATGGGTCATAAAGTTTCATTCCTAGTTGATACAGGAGCTACACGCTCTACAGTCAGAAGTGCAGAGGTTCCGAAATTACCACTTTCGGGGCGTACCATAAGAGTGGTAGGAGTAGCAAATCAGTTTTTGACAAATCCGATTACAGACCCGGTCCAATTTGAGATTGGCAACTTCCAGGGACTGCACTAATTTGTAGTCTGTGATTCTAGTCTAGTATCCCTACTGGGAAGAGACTTGCTGTGCAAAACGAGGTGTTCCATTACCTGTTCCAATGAAGGGATTGAAGTCCAGACAAACAGTGATGATGAAGGGGACGATGGGCAGTTTTCAGAGTCAGAGACAGCAAATGAAGATTACCCTCTGATAACTTTATTCCCGATGCTTACAGTACTTGACTTTCCACCCGAGTTGCAGGGAACAGTAACAGAGAAAGTGTGGGACCTGACAGGAAAAGAAGTGGGATTGATAAAAGGAGTAGAACCAGTCAAAGTACAGGTTAAGCTGAATGCAGTGTTTTCGCAGGTTCCGCTGTACCACATGACACAAGATGTCCTCATTCAGGTAGCGCAGATAATTGCGGACTTTGTGAAGCAAGGGGTTCTGAAAGAAGTGATGAGCAGCCCGTGTAATTCACCAATAATGGGTCTGAAAAAGCCTTGTGGGAAGGTTCAAATTGTGCAGGACTTGAGGAAAATAAACGAGATTGTGGTCAAATGTTGCCCCATAGTGCCAAATCCAGCAGTAATCATGTTCCAGGTTCCGTGTGATGCAGAGTGGTTCACGGTTGGGGACCTGTCTCAAGTATTCTTTTCGGTGCCTCTTCATGAGGACAGCTAATTTCTTTTCAGTTTCAAATTCCTGGATAAAGTGTACAGTTGGTGCAGAATTCCTCAAGGGTTTTCTGAGTCACCTTCCATCTTCAATCAGATATTGAAGAAGGATTTAGAGTCGTTGGAACTGCCTTTCAGTTCGACTCTAGTACAGTACATTGATGATCTGTTAATTGCGTCCAGGACAAAAGACGACTGCAGGTATGACACAATTGCCTTACTGAACCATTTGGGAAAAAACGGACATAAAGTGTCCCCAAAGAAGCTGCAATACTGCCAGAGAGAGGTGAAGTATTTAGGTCACCTAATTGAGAAAGGGTCGAGAAAAATATCCAAAGAGAGAGTGACAGCCATACTGCTGATGAATCCCCCGACAACCAAGAGAGATGTCAGAATGTTTCTGGGAATGGTAGCCTACTGTCATTAGTGGATTCCCAATTTCTCGATTATTTCTAAACCATTAATAAAACCGACAGGCAAGGAAGTTCAGGATGACCCGGGTAACATAATCTTTTCCGAAAAAGAAATTAAAGCATTCATGGAGTTGAGAGAATGTATGTGCAGGGCACCAGTTTTAGGTATGCCTGATTACACAAAGCCTTTTCTACTGTTTTGTCATGAACGTGATGCATGTTCTTTGTCTGTTTTAACACAGGTCCGTGGAGGTGCAAACCGCCCAGTAGCATATTTTTCAGCTACTTTGGACCCAGTCGCAGCAGCCTTACTGGGTTGCTTGCGTGCAGTTGCAGCAGTTGGTCAAAGCCTCACACAGTGTGAAGGCATAGTGATGGGACATCCCTTAACAGTAATGGTTCCTCATTGAGTTGAAATTCTGTTAACCCGAACCAAGACACAGCATATGACAACTGCTAGGCTGAGTAGATACGAGACCATTATACTGGGGTCTCCGAATGTTTCCCTCAAGAGATGTACTGTATTGAACCCGGAACCTTACTTCCTATTGAAAATGCAGATATTAATGATGCTGAGGAAGTGGAACATGATTGTCTTGAGGTAACAGAACTGTGCACCAAACCAAGACCTGACATCAAAGATACTCAGTTAGAAGAAAATGATTACATTTTGTTTGTTGATGGTCCATGCCTGAGAGACTCAGTGGGAGTACTGAGAGCTGGGTATGCCATGTGTACAATCACTGGTATTCTAGAAGCTTCCTGGCTTGAAAGAGTGTACTCCGCACAAGTGGCTGAATTAATTGCCCTTACTAAGGCATGCCACGCAGCTGAAAACCTGAAAGTCACTATCTATAATGACAGCAGATACGGATTCGGAACTGTACATGATTTTGGCCAACTATGGTCACAAAGGGGTTTCATGACCTCTTCAGGTTCACCAGTGAAAAATGGTGAAAAGATTAAGGATTTGTTGCATGCGATTCAGTTACCTCTTGAAATTGCCGTGGTGAAATGCAATGCTCATGTTAAGTCACAAGACTTTGTGTCAATGGGAAACGGCTATGCAGATCAAGTCGCAAGGTTTTGCTCATTGAACTGTATATCGTTCCAAGATTAGTGGGAATTGTTACCTGAAACGGAGAATGAAACGTGTTTGAATTTTGCATTAAGGGCGGTTGACACATTAGATGAGCTAAAGTTACTGCAGGGACGTGCTGGCAAAGAAGAGAAACACTCCTGGCAGAGAATGCACTGTATCCAAAGAGCTGATGACTTATGGGTCTCAGAGGAAGGGAAAATGGTTTTGCCAAACAGTCTTCTGTCACAGTGTGCAAGGTTCTATCATGGCCAAGCCCATATAGGTAGAGACGCAATGATCAGATTGTTCAAAATCAATTGGTTCAATCCAAAATTCAGACAAGCTGCAGAGGTTATCTGTCACAGGTGCATCATCTGTCAACAGATGAATGCAGAAAAAGGGACGGTGGTAAATATGAGCCACGTTGGGAGAGCTGGCGGTCCATTTAGCAGGATGCAGATGGACTTCATTGAAATGCCTGTGTGCGGAGGACTGAGATATGTGTTGGTAATTGTGTATGTTTTCAGTCATTGGATTAAAGCTTACCATACACGTAGGAATGCATGTCTCACAGTAGCAAAGCTGTTGCTTAGAGAGTTAATACCACATTTTGGATTCCCGATCTCTTTAGAATCAGAAAGGGGCAGACACTTCAAAAATGAGGTGATTAAGCTCTTGTGTGCCGCTTTGAACATTGAGCAGAAGCTGCATTGTAGCTATCGCCCTGAAGCATCAGGACTAGTGGAACAGATGAATGGTACCTTGAAGTCGAGAATGGCAAAAATGTGCGCAGCTACCAATCTGAAATGGCCAGATGCATTGCCCTTAGTGCTGATGTCAATGAGAAATACACCTGACAAGAAAACGGGACTATCTCCTCATGAGATACTGATGGGTCGAGCTATGCGATTACACGCCGTACCTGCAAATGCTCTTGTAAATATCACAGATGATATGGTGTTTGACTACTGCAAGGGTCTGGCTGATGTGGTCCGCTCTTTTTCTCACCAGGTGGAGTCTAACACATTACCACCGATCAGTGATCCAGCTCACACTCTGAAAGCCGGTGAGTGGGTTGTTGTCAAGAAACACGTGAGGAAGTCGTGTTTGGAGCCTCGTTGGAAGGGGCCATATCAAGTAATACTGACAACCACTACTGCTGTGAAATGTGCAGGTGTTCCGAATTGGATACATGCCAGTCACACAAAGAGGGTGACGTGTCCAACTGACGAGGAACTTGAAGTATCCAAGACAACAGTTGCAGAAAAGGAAGTCTCAGGGCCGGAGAGTATTCAAAGGGGAACTGAGACTGAAGGAAAACCCGCTGAGGACGGCTCAGTCACTCAAAGTGAGTTCCAGAGGGGTGACAGTGAGCCTATCTCAGCTGAGGTAACAGGGGAACCGACGCAAAGAAAGGTTCTCCCAGAAGCAGGCGGATTCGGGTTTGAAGTTTAGCCCGTGACAGACCCTGAAGGCGAGGGGGAAGAAGCAGAGGGAGGTCAAAGTGAACTGACTCCTCCTGAGCCGATTGCAGGTCCATCAAGAGAAAACACCATAGCACAAGAGGAGGGTGCTGTTCAACATTCTGAAAAGTCAAGTAAGAAGAAAACGCATAAAGGAGATAACTGGCCGAAACAACAAGCTGTAGGAGAGAAAGTGGTCCCTTGTGATACAATAGAGGAAGAAGTTGATACAACCAGAAAAGAGGATCTTAGTGAAGGAGAGTTACAAAGTGAATGCAGACTGAAAAGAAAAAGAGTCGCAAACAGGAGGTACGCAGGTCCTGAATGGGCATATGCAACAACAGCTGAATGGCAACAAGAATTCTTGGCATTCTGTTTTGATCGGGAGGTATCAGGTCAATGCTACGGCATATGAATTCAACTCTAGAAAGAGACTGTGTTAAAATATCAAAATTAAAATTGAAAGCTGAGAAGCTGAGAAAAGAGACTGATAAATTACCGGATGTGACACTGATAACCTGAATTGACTTTGAAATGATTATGACAAGCTGCTAAACCTGATTTGACAAAAGGGTCCTGGAGTGAGTGAAGCGCTGTAAATACTCGCAGAGAGAGAGAGACTTTGCACAAGAAAAAAAAAAGAGCTTTTATTTCGTCTTCAAGTTGATTGTTTGTTTTATATTATTCTGCCATCTGATTCTTTACAGATCATGAGTTACACTAGGAGTAAGAGTAAAAAGGGTAGAATGTGTGGTTGGTTGAGTGTTATTCTAGGTATTGTGTGTGCAATAATAATTATAGGTGTGATTGTGGGAATGCCTTGGATGGATAAGAAAGTAACTAACAATGCTTCAAAACCTGAGACTGCTACACTAACACCGTGGGAGAAGTTTGAGCAGGATGCAAAATACTTGCATGAGGGAACTAATTCAAAAGGGGAACTATCTACTAATGTCTTCTATCCCCTGTTGAATAAGTACGTTGACACAATGGATGCAACGAATTGTTATGTATGCACAAAGATTCCTTCGTCAGTACAAGAAGGGGTTACTTATCATAGCTTGCCGCTAACTTACGGGATAAGCTGTAGCTTGCTATTAACAAGATTCTATGATCAAGAGCATGTGCAATACTTCTACTCTAACTTGGATGTAGTGTTTTCTTTTGTGCCTGTGATTGAGTTTCTAAACAAATTAGCTAAAGAACACAGTATAAAATTAGTTAGGGGTTTCTTTGAGCCGACACTAACATTTGGGACAGTTTATGCGCACCGCAATAATCTAACCTGCTTGCTAACACCTGTAGAGAAGAACTTCTTAGATCACACTGATGATAGACGAAAGGCATTAAAGGAAAGGCTAGAAAAGGAATTAGAAAACCGCACGCATGCAAATGATTATGCTTACACTGCCATAAAGACACAGGGCAAGTTAGCTATAGATGCATTACATGTAGGTAGGCTTTGTATATATAGGCTGAAGTCTGAACATAACACTTTATTTGTGGGAACGAGTGAATGCAGGCATGTGTTTTTGTTTCAGAGTAAATGGACATTCATGTTAAATGGATAGTATCCAGCGATCCCTGGGATCTATTACATATGTGGACTTAATGCTTCTTACTGTCTTCCAAAGGGATGGTATGGGACATGTTATTTGGGAATAGTTTTCCCAAAGATCTACCAGATTGATGACTTAAAGCAAATTCCTAAAGTGGCTGAATTACAACACACTAGACAAAAGAGAGAGACAGCGGCTGCTGTCGTAGGTGACATATTTGGAGCCATAATTCCTTCAGTAGGGGTTATCTTAAACTCCACAAAGATTTGAAAGTTGTCTACTATTGTGGATAACATGTTGACAAACTTCACAGGGGCTATACTCCTGATGGATACTGAACTTGCTGCGGAGAGGGCTATGACTCTTCAAAACCGGCTTGCTTTAGACATTCTTTTAGTGAAGAGCGGCGGAGTCTGTAAGATGCTTAATGAGCGCCATTGTTGTGCGTTCATACCAGATAATAGCAAAAAGATTAGAGGTATGCTTACTAACCTAACAAGAGATAGTGCAGATTTGAAGGAGCTGAAGGAACCTGGAGTTTGGGAGAAAGTTGGGAAAGGAATTACCAGAGTAGGGAATTGGTTTAGTAATATTTGGAATGGGGTTCTTGCAAAAATATTAGAGGGTCTATTGATTGTTCTGATTTGTTTATTGGGATTATGGGGATCATGCAAAATTAATGAAAGAATTAAACGAAATTTGACAAAACGAAATAAAAGAAATTAAGAAAATGAAAGCGAGAAAATGTTTAATGAAATTTGGGAAAGCTCACACAAAGGACAGGATGTTGAAATGTGCATTATGCGCAAGGTGAAAGGTTAAGGGAAAAGTGTCATCAGAGGAGGGACTGAGAGAGCGTAGCATATAAAATCAATATTAACATGAAATGTTTATGAACTAATGTATAATAATGCTGCATAGAAGATGTATTAATGTATTTTGCTATAACGTGTGCTTGAAATGTGCCCACGGGGAGTGGCCCCCAATATATACTGGGACTAATAAAACTGACTAATAATGCTGAAATGATATGTTATGATATGATTCTACACTAATAATAATAAATATATATAAAGGTTTTGCTAATAAATCATTAGCCTTTAGTTAGCATGAGTCAAGGCCTAGCTGCCTGGCTCTCATATTAAATGTGTTTTTCTAACGTGCAGTCTGATGACTTGCTGAAGGACATGAACTCTTGTTTTTTTCTCCAAACTAGAAGCTGAATATAACTGTAGTAGATCCGTTCTCATGAAATTCGACTTGCTTGTAGAAACATTTTAGCTGAATGCAACAATGTAGACCAGTCGTAGGTACAAGGTCGCCTGAACCGGTACAGACAATGGAGCCACTGACTGAAGATGTGCAAAGGACCCCAAGATTATGAAATCATACCGGACATTCCACCTGCTAAAGACGTCAATCATAAGGACCAATAAAATACGTGAGAACTGTTATGGGGTGACAAATTCGATGAGCTAATGTGAAGTTAATTGGTTAAAGATAGTGGGGTGCAACCCCTTGTCCAACCAGATTTTAGGGGAATGTACAACAAAAAGGGGTAAAAACCCTTGACACCAGGAAGTAAATTAGAACCAGGGAGTAGGAGATTAGGAGAGGGGAGATGCTGATGCAATTTGATATGATCCAGACACTTTGTCACTTTGCTTAGTGACTTGCTAATTTTACTTAGAATTATCCTTGCCCTTAGATTGCCCGTATACACTTTACCTCCTTATGAGGGAAGTGCCCCCTTTTACCGGAGCTGAACTCTTGATGGCGAATCAACTGATGGCCTGAGGACGAAGACCAAACCTGAGTGCTGACCCCAACGGAGGGTAACTATATGACAATTAAATTGTGATTGTCTGTTTGCTTTCCTTTCTAGGTACCAACTGCTTCTTTTGACAGAGACCATAGTTAGATGTTTTTCCAAATTGGTGTTATTAAATTGTTTTGCATGAAGCCCAACATGCCAATGCTAATTAGAGGTTAGTTGAGAGGGGTTCACTAAACTGACGCAAAAAGACAAATGACTGAATCTATGCTTTGTTGAATAACATGATAATGATATTCTGCTGAGGATAACCCATGCTGACGCCGTATTATATTCTGATGTTCGTGATTCTTGCTTTGATGAAATCTTATCAGAGTTGCCATATTGTGACTATGCTAATGTGTTTCTTGGTTTTGAGACTAATAAACCTGCTAGTAGAATTGTAATCAATAGGGAATAAATATCACAAAATTCATATTATTCTGGTGTGGTTATTCATGACTGAAAGGTCATGGTGTTTCTGAGTTTCATTAAATGTCATTGACTAAGGTAAATTGCATTGTTCTAATAAATATTGATGACATTAATGAAGTATTGATTGACATGTTGATTAGCTATCTCGTCCTAAGGTGTCTTTAAACAGGGTCAAAAGATTCATTGGCCTAAAACGAGTCCCAAAGTGAATAAATTAGTCATAAAGGGACGCGTTAACAGCATCTATTTGGGCTTTTAACCATGCTAACCTCACAACCATCACCTTCACTCGTTCGTGGGCTTGCCTTTTAAAAATCCTTTGATGACATTGGCAAATGTTTTATGTTTGTCCCTCCTTAGGGCGGTTTTGTTACCGCCTTGGGGACCGAACCTGCTACATGGATAATTGCACTTTTGCCGATATGTTTGACTGCAAACAAACTTCTTTTCCCTTTTGGGTCTATCCTTCGCGCTCATGCTCATGGCGGCTGTGGCACTTTGAATCGGCTCATTTTTATAAGTCTCTTTCATGCACACTGTACAGCCTGGGGACCTAGCACATCTGCTTGCAGTGTTGTGCACTATATATATATATATATATATATATATATATATATATATATATATATATATATATATATACATATACACATATATATATGAATATATATATACATATTCAACGTTTCACAGTGTCTCAAATATATACTACGAATATATCACTGAATTGAAATACCCCCATCCCTGACCACGTTGCCATGTCACCCAAAAAGGTGTCATTTTATTGTGTTCCCTATTTATACAGCCTTCATTGTTATTAAATGTGGAGCAAATTATTTAAATTAGCCACGTTTAAGTGAGTTTTTGCAAAGCGCAGGCCCTGTATTGACTTGTATTCTTAAACATCTATACATACAAAGTGAAGAAAAGGGATAGGTCATGGGTTACAACCTTCCCTCTTCTGTTTAGCACCAAAGATCAATGCCTCAATAGATATTATTAAGTTAGTGTTATTATATGAGTTTCAATAAATACACTTATCACATCTCAAGTAAAAATACTTTGTTCACACTTCGATTTCTGTGCTTAGTGATAAGATTTAAAGGTGTGCTTTTCTCTGTGGAATGTTCCCACACTCACTTTAGGCCAGAGCCAGTGACAGTAGATGCCTTTCTGAAATCATGCTGCACTTCCCAAGTGTCTCCTCAAAGAGCTAAAACCTAAGGAGCAACTGTTGCTGACTGAGGTGGTAAGCCTCTCCTAATATCCAGCTTTTAGGTCAAGCGAGTATGCACTTTGACCTGTTGTAACTATTGTGGACTTTTAACCACTCCCACCGCACGTTCATCACTTTCATTCGTTCGTGGGCTTGTCTTTCTAAAATCACTTGATGTCATTGGTAAATGCATCACTTTTGTCCCACCTTAGGGCGGTTTGGTTACCGCCTTCAACGCCCACCCTGTTACAGGGATAATTGCATGATTGCCAATATACTTCAACATGGGCAAACTACTTTTTTCTTTTGTCTGTGCTCCGTGGCTACCATGGTGCTCACAGCACTCAGAGCGCAAAGTTGATCAGCAGTATTGTTTTTACATTATATACACTCTGATGTGCTTAGTACACGTTCTTTGCAGCAGACATATTAACCTGTGCGCTACCTTATGATGACTCCAAGCTTCCACTTGACAAAAGTATGCTCTCTCTCCAGAAAGAACATAAGTCACCAGTTATTTTGATATTTTTACATATTTGCACTCTGATCTGTTTAATACACCTTCTTTGCAGCAGGCATATTAACCCTCTGTGCTACCTTATGATGACGTCAAGCTTCCACTAGGCAAAAGTACATTCTTTCTCCAGAAAGAACAGAAATCGCCAGAGTTATTTTGACATTTTTACATTACATGCACTTTGTGATTTGCCTAGTACACGTTCTTTGCAGCAGGCACATTAATCCTGTGTGCTACCTTATGATGACTCCAAGCTTTCACTAGGCAAAAGTATGTTCTCTCTCATCAGAAAGAACTTAATTGCCAGGTATTTTGAAATTTTTACTTTACATGCACTTTGCAGATTGTATGTTCTTTGCAGCAGACACATTAACCCTCTGCGCTACCTTATGACGGATCCAAGCTTCCACTCGACAAAAGTTCATTCTCTCTCCAGAAAGAACATAAATCGCCCAAGTTATTTTGCCATTTTTACATTACATGCACTTTGTGATTTGCCTAGTACATGTTCTTTGCAGCAGGCACATTAATCCTGTGTGCTACCTTATGATGACTCCAAGCTTTCACTAGGCAAAAGTATGTTCTCTCTCTTCAGAAAGAACTTAATTGGCAGTTATTTTGACATTTTTTACTTTACATGCCCTTTGTAATTTGCAGAATGTACGTTCTTTGCAGCAGACACATTACCCCTCTGCGGTACCTTATGATGAATCCAAGCTTCCACTAGCCAAAAGTACGTTCTCTCTCCAGAAAGAACATAAATCACCATTGTTATTTTGACATTTTAACATTGCCTGCACTTTGCGATTTGCCTAGCACACATTCTTTGCAGCAGGCACATTAACCCTCTGTGCAACCTTATAAGGAATCCAAACTTCCACTAGACAAAAAATATGTTCTCTCTCCAGAAAGCACATTAACACTCTGCGCTACAATATAATGAGTCTTAGCTTCCATTAGACAAAAGTACGTTCTCTCTCCAAAAAGAACATTAATCGTCAGAGTTATTTTTACATTTTTCTATTATATGCATTCTGATCTGCTTAGTACACATTCTTTACAGCACAAATACTCATTCTGGGACTTGTAGTTTTATTTTCATAATAGGATACAAGCTGGAAACCAGCCCTTGGAGTAGTATTCGTATAGTTGTACAGCTCCTTAGTTTGATGCATTATCTGCTCATTTAGTTTATGTTTCTGCTTTGCGCTTTGGAACTTACAATACGAGTAGAAAGCAGAAACCTGATTAGATAAACTACACACGTTTGAGTCTGTGAAGCTTGAGCTGTGTGTGCCTATATTGATAAAACTAAGCACAAGGAGAGCTTACAGTTGATTATGCTGTACAATGGTCAATATTTTATAACTAACATTTCAGTTCAAGACTGACTGAAGATCATTAATATCATGTGAAGTGGCTCTCCTCAAGCGTATGAAAAATCATGGGCGTTTTGTTCGACTCCCCACACTGCAGTAAAGGGACAGTGATCCAGTAAGCACACATTCTTGGAGTATAATTATTTATTCATTGCCCCGCGGGCAATGTCGCCTGTACCAGCTGCCAAGTAAATATGTTTTGCACCTGGGAGTAGTTTGTGTTTTAAGGTCCATATTTAAAAAAATAACCAAGTAGGCCTACTAGCCCTTTAGTTATATGCAGGGCCACTGGAATTATGTGGCAGAAAGGACCAAAATATACAGCAAGGTTGACCAACTAATGTTATGCATTTGAAATGCCAATAGCCCCAAATCAAGTAAATGCAAGTCCTATTGCATTGCAAATGCTTGTTCTAGTCTACAGTGGAACAGGTTATTACAGATTTGCCAAATTATCTCTGCTAACCTGATTCACAAACTGTACTTTGCAGTAGGTTTTCTAGTACTACAAAATTGTATTCTCCGCCCCAACTGCTGAGTCACTGCACACATAAGTACAGGTTTTAATAGAGAGTAGGGAGGGATAGGACAATGTGGGTGGAAAAGGGACATTCTCACTACTGTAGAGGAAGGGAATGGGGGAAGTAAAAAAGAGTTTAGGGTGAGTGAGCAAGGGGTATAAACGTCACTCATCCACTAAAGAGAAAGGCTATTGATATTCACAAACCGCTCTTCTAAAGTTACTACTTCCCATAAAACAGTAGTAAGTCAAGCACTACATCAACAATTACAACATTTGTAGGACACTTGGTAAAGAAAGAAGTGATGGTTTTCAACTCCACCACCCAACTCCAGCAGAAGCTTCTTACAACAACAACCAATCACAAACAATTACTGCCAAAGGATCAACATCTTTGATATGTCCAGAGAAGCTGAGATTTCCAGATACTGCTTCTCACTTGATGTGATCCTAGATTTGCTTTCTAACTGGGGGCCAGAGCTGGATTCACCTTCAAGCCACACCCACTTTCAAAATACTAGCTGCATTCCATTTTATGGACACCAGATCTTTTCTCTGATAGTGTTGGCATCTTAGGGGAAAACCAGTCCTGATGCTTGCATCAGGTCCTAAGATTCATCTAAAAGAAAGCACATTGTTGTATAACCATGCCACAGTTACGGGGATAAATGCAAAGGGTGCCAAGGGAATTTAATGCCTTTGCTTACTTTCCTCATTTGCTAGGTGTCTTTGACTACACACAAGTGGCAATTCAGCCTCCTCAGTGGAACAGTACACTTTTTCCACCATATAAACTGTTGGCACTTCATTAATGTGCAGGCTTTCTTCAATGCCAGGGACTGCTTTTGAGCCGTTTGCATCTTATATTTTGTTTCATTGCTGGGGACTGTGATGTGCTTCTTTGTAATCAACTACACCTTATAGTGAGCCAGCCTCTGTATCTGGGAGTGCCAACACTAATCAAGATTGACTTCAACACAATCAACACTTGACTGTGACACACTGCATGTAGGTAGGCATGCATATTGTAATTTTATTAGAATAGAGCGCCCCTGTTACAAACTAATATATTTGCAGAAGGTTCCAGGTATGTTTTCTCTCTGCATCTCCTCACGCCCGCAAGACATAATTCAGAAGCTTTGTCCGTAAGGGTGTGTGGGAGCTATTGGTGCACAAGATTGTTGTCAACTGTTGTGTGTTGCATAACTTCACCATACAACAAGGCTTACATATAGATCTTGACCCAGATCCATGTCCACATCCAAGTCACCAGCATGGGGTACAGAATAGAGAACAGGGTCTGCAGGTGCATGACAACCTAGATTACTCTTTTTTTCTTCAGCTGCTATTTTGGTCACTACATTTATGTGGTTAGTCTGTTGTCAATGAAAATATTTTGGACAACTGGCACACTATCCATAGATTCCATCCTGAGATAACTATGTTTAATTTGCATAATCTGGGAAGCTAACGTGCTATGGTCAAGAAAACAAAAGTTGCAAAGTGATCATAATGCCATTGAAAAGCTAGAATGGTTATTGCCACTTCAGGGATTAAGAATGTGGCTCCAGGTGTGACTGGACTGACCCCAAAGGCTCAGTGTAGGAGGCTTAGTTGGCGGAAAATTCCTATTCCCAGTTTACTGATAGAGGTTGTTAAGAGATGCAGGAATGTGCTTTTTAGCTCCCTCCTATTATATGAGGCTTCACAGCGTGTCATTCTGGCAGACTTTCAGCTTTTGAACAGTACCCTTAGATCCATTATGCTGGATTTGCAAGGACCTTTAGGGGACCTTAAAGAGGGGTGGTTTGATAAAAACTGCCGAAGTGCTAGTAAGCGCTTGAATAAAGCCCTCAAGGACAAGCCCAGGCACTCCCAATCTATCAGTGCAGCTAGGGCTGCTTATAAAGAGGCAATAAAAAAAAGGAAGCACTGCCTCAAAGAAGAGAGGTGGGAGCAGTTAGTGGGTACATGTAAGCTTGGAGATGCGAGAGCCTTTTGTAACATAGTGAATGGTAAGCCCGCTTATTAAGTTTCCCTTAACACTGCAGGGACTACCATATCTGCCCAAAAAGAGGTTACCCATTTTAAGCTTGTTTATTCTTAGGATAGGGCAGCACACTCAGTAGAGGTGGACGAAGTAGTTTCCTTTCCTTTGGGTCTACATTTTAATTTGGAAGAGGTTCAGTATGCCATTATAGGAAGCCCCTCTAACAAAGCCCCTGGCCCTGACGGTGTTCCTACGGATTTATACAAAGAAAATGTTATCATGTGGGCCCCGTTACCGACTAATGTACTTTATGCCGCTATGCAAACTGGTATCCCTAATTCATGGAAGTCAGCAGTAATAGTGTTGGTCTTCAAAAAAGGCTGTAGGCAAGATCCATCTTGTTATCACCCTATTTCATTGCTGGATTCCACTGTCAAGATAGTGGGGCGTATTGCTCTTCTTCGTATTGAATACTATTATTTGCCTGGCTCAATTTGGATTCAGAGAGGGTATGGGGACAATGGAACAGTGTCTTAACCTCAATCTACTGGTGGCTAAATATGTGGTGGCCAAGAAGGGAGCTGTAGCTCTGGCTTTTATGGACCTCAGCTTCGGGCCTTCGGGTGCCTCAACACTGGGTAACATTTTTCTGGGCCCTACATCTTGATGTTAATGACTCAGTAAGATTTGGGAAGACAGGGGAATGTTCTGATGTCTTTAAACAGACAAGGGGTGTCAGGCAGGGTTGTGTCATGGCGGCAATGTTTTTTTTACTATATATTAATGGCCTGAACTCGCAGATGGTTTCTCATGGCAAAGACTTTTTGAAAGTCAAAAACACCCCTGTCCCCTCGCTATTATATGCGGATGACGCAGTACTTCTTTCCCGTATGCTAAATGGCCTCAAAGCTCTGGAGGATCTGTTTGTTGATTTTATGGGTGACTGCCAATTGGATGTAAATACATCAAAAATGCACTTTATGATATGTAGTAAGTGGAACCCAAAACAGACCGATTACAATCCAGGGTCAGGTGATATCAAGAGTGACCTCCATCTCTTATCCGGGGGTTACCTTTGATGAGCATTGTACGTGGGCTCAATGTCTTGCAAATCAATGTTTGCGTTTTGACCAGTCATGTGGGGCACTCTTCAGATTTGCTCGGATAGCTGGGAGCAAACCTGTCTTGCAAGTGTTTACCTGTACTATCATATGGCGCAGGAATTTGGCGGCATTCAAATTGTAAATCTATTCAACGTGAAGAAAATCGTTTTTACAGAAAGTTATTAGGGTTGGGTCCTGCCAGCCAGAGTTTATTTATGCATTAGTAGCTGGTTTTGGACTATTCAGAAAATTATGCAAAAATTGCCCCAATGTTATTGTTAATAACTGTTTGAGTGGGAAATCGACTGCTTTTAACAGGGAAGTTATTGAGGATTGCCTTGGTTGTGATTTAGGTTACAAAATCTCATGGCTTAATTATATCAGATCTATAGCCTATCATTGGGCCACCCTGAACTATTTTATAATCCAGAAACGTTAAAACATGCAGACAGACAGATTGTGAAGAAGTTGTTACTTATGCAGTTTGGTGAAAGCAGAGATAACTTGGCCCTGGGTAGCAACTCAGCCAGGGCTTTGATGATTTTAAATACCACTCCTGGATCGGAACCCTATATTTCCTTTGTCAGAAATCCCTGGGAAAGAGTTCTTCTTACTAGGCTTAGATTAGGTTCTGTCCGATGTAACCTATGTTTTCCGCCTCCGCAATATGAGCCCTCTGCGATTAAGATTTGCCCTTGTGATAATGTTTAGCCCCAGACTTTAGAACATTTGGTCCTGTTTTGTAGTTTTTACAACCCATTTAGAAGAAGATTTCTCCTGGCTGCACTTAAAGCCAAAGTTTTTTATCAATATCAACCTGCTTTTATATATTTACAAATGAACCCATTGTTGCATTGGCAGTCTCAAATTTTTTAAAGAATGCGTCACGCTGGAATAAGATTATGAACTTTGGGCCTTACATTTTTTAGGTCTTTTAAACTATGTATTGAATATCTGTTTAGCATTCATGGCACTGCCATAACAATGCTTTTAATGTTCATGTTTTTTTGATGGTTTTTAACACTTGTGGCTACTTGTTATATGATATTTGAAGTTTGTGATTCTTCTGTGCTTTAATGATTATTTTTTTATAATCGAAATAAAGGTCTAATTCATTCAGTTCATTCAGTTGACTGTTATAGTTCACCTACATTGTTACACTAATCCACATGAACACACCCATTTAATTTCACAGACTATACTCATTTTATAATGAGAAACATACAAGAAACTTTACCAAAATATAATATGTACCTGACCCTTCCATGATGTTGAATTGTTACTGAATGACATTGGGATGCATTTTAATACATGGCCTGTGTCCCCATTCCCCTGCATTTTGAGCCTCCTTCCTCTGTGCGGAGTTTCTCCTCTGCACATGGAGATTTTGCACCTGGGGCAGGGAACTCTGACTGCTGCTAATAAACAGGAAATTACATATTGGGAGAGGAAGTTATGTTTTCATTCTGAGCCATCCTCACCTCAAATAGCATCTGGCTCCATCCAGCTGCCCCTTTGCCTAATCTAGCCCCCAACATGACTATCAGTCAATCAATCCATTTGTAGAGCGCACTACCCACCCGTGAGGGTCTCAAGGCGCTGAGGGGAGTGAGGGGTGCTGCTACTGCTCGAATAGCCAGGTTTTGAGGTGCTTCCTGAAAGTCAGCAGGTCTTTGGTCTGTTGTAGGAGCGTTGGAAGGGTGTTCCAGGTCTTGGCGGCGAGGTGGGAGAAGGATCTGCCTCCGGTGCTTGCTTTTCAGATGCGAGGGACGTGACGAGAGCGAGGTGGGCTGAGCGGAGTTGGCGGGACAGGGTGTAGAAGGTGAGTCGTCTGTTGAGGTAGGCTGGACCTGAGTTGTGGAGTGCCTTATGTGCGTGGGTGAGGAGCTTGAAGGTTATCCTTTTGTTGATGGGGAGCCAGTGTAGGTCTTTCAGGTGGGGAGTGATGTGGCTGTAGTGGGGTGCATCGAGGATCAGGTGTGCAGAGGCGTTTTGTATGCGTTGCAGTCGTTTGAGGAGTTTGGCCGGCTGTCCTGCGTAGAGGGCGTTTCCGTAGTCAAGTTTGCTGCTGATGAGGGCCTGGGTGACTGTTCTTCTTGTATGTGTGGGGATACATCTGCAGATCTTGCGGAGCATGCGGAGAGTGTTGAAGCAGGATGAGGAGACGGCGCTGACTTGCTTGGTCACGGAGAGTGTTGAGTTGAGGATGACACCCAGGTTGCGTGCATGGTCGGTGGGTGTCGGGGCTGCTCCCAGAGCGGTCAGCCACCAGGAGTCGTCCCAGGCTGAGGGTTTGGCACCGAGGATGAGGACCTCCATCTTGTCTGAGTTCAGCTTCAGTTTGCTGTTCCTCATCTATTCGGCGACGGCCTTCATTCCTTCGTGTAGGTTGGATTTGGCGGTGAGGGGGTCCTTTGTGAGGGAGAGGACCAGTTGGGTGTCGTCGGGGTAGGAGATGTTGGTGAGGTTGCCTAGCCGGGCGACGTGGGCGAGCGGGCCATGTAGACGTTGAATAGTGTAGGGCTGAGGGAAGATCCTTGGGGGACCCCGCAGACGATCTTGGAGGCTTCGGATCGGAAAGGGAAGAGGTGGACGCTCTGGGTTCTGCCGGAGAGGAAGGAGGTGGTCCACTCCAGAGCTTTGTCCCGGATCCCTGCATTGTGGAGGCGTGTGCATAGGGTGCGGTGGCAGACGATGTCAAAGGCGGCAGAGAGGTCCAGGAGGATGAGGGCCGCGGTTTCACCGTTATCAAGCAGGGCCCTGATGTCATAGGTAGCGGCGAGGAGGGCAGTTTCAGTACTGTCGTTGCTGCGGAACCCTGACTGGGATGGGTCCAGGATGTTGTTTTCTTCGAGGTAGTTGGTCAGTTGTCTGTTGGGACAAAAATTCTTGAGGTCTTTCGGGTCCGCCATGGGTTTCTTGAGTAGGGGATTGATCTCAGCATGCTTCCAGCTCTCGGGGTAGGTCGCGGTCTCGAAGGAGATGTTGATGACTTTGCTGAGGTGGGGTGCGATGGTGGCACTGGCTTTTTTAAAGATGTGGTGCGGGCATGGGTCTGACGGCGATCCAGAGTGGATAGTGCTCATGGTTTTGATTGTGTCGTCTATGTCCACGTTGGCCCAAACGAACAGGGGGTCGTAGTTCATGGTGGGTGGAGAGTCTGAGGATTTGGTGGTTGACAGGGTGCCCTGGTTGTTGAAGCTGTCATGGATGTCTGTGATCTTGTGGTGGAAGTAGGTGGCGAGGGAGTTGCACAGGTCTTGCGAAAGTGTGTTGGTGTAGTGACGAGCTGTCTGAGTCCGAGGGTGGCGAGGTTGTCGATTAGGGTGGTGGAGTTTGAGTTGTTATTATTCTCCAGGTGAAAGTTCAGGTCCCCGAGGAGGATGTAGTCGGCGGAGGCTAGGGTGTGCCTGCTGATGAGGTCGACGATGGAGTCGCAGAACTGAGGCCGTGGTCCGGGGGGTCTGTAGATGAGAGTTTCTCTGAGGGTGGTGTTGGGGTTGGTGTGGATCTGGAAGTGCCGGTGTTCGGCGGTGCTGAGGGTGTCGTCGGTGCAGTTGGTGACCCTGATGGTGTTCTTGTGGACAATGGCGATTCCGCCTCCGACTTCATTGGTGCGATCCCTGCGGGTGATCTTGTAGCCATCTGGAATGGCTATAGCGATGTCCCGTGCTGAGGAGGCGTTCATCCAGGTCTCCATCAGGAAGGCGACGTCTGGGATGGAGATGTCGAGCAGGTCCCAGAGTTCGACGCCATGTTTGCGTGCAGAGCGGGTGTTTAGTAGGATGCATTGGAGATAGTTGCGGTCTGTCTGGGCGGTAGTTTGGCGATTTGGAGGCTGGTGAAGCTGCAGTTCCGGCAGATGAAGGGTCCCTGGGTGTGCTTCGGGGAGGCCAGGAAGCAGGCGTGTGATCGTCTGATGGTGCGTGCGAGGAGGGTGCTGGCGGTGTAGTGGCGTTGGTTGCCGTAGCGGTCTTGGGGACCAGAGGTCCTGGCGTTGGGTGCAATCCAGACGCGGACGGCGTAGATGGGCTTGCCTTAGGGGGGCTTTTGGCACGCCAGCGGCGCGGCCGTCATATAAGGGGAGGTGGGAGAGATGGGCAGGTGGGAGGTGGGAGCAGGGCGGCGAATGGGGGGCGAATGTGGGAGTGGGAGGAGGGGCGTGGTGGGGAAAACAAAAATGAGAGTCAGCATTATTGTGATTTAACAGTGTGCTTGGCTTGTAATGCATGTCATTTTCTTATGAAGGCACAGGATAGAGAGTAGTTTGGTAAACTGTACACATTCAGCTACACTTATAGATATATGTATTATTTACCCAACATTTTAACAAAGTCGCTTTTTGTTATACCTAGCATCCTTTTCATCCTTTTCCCTAACCTTTTTCCCTCTGACCTCCTGTTTTTCTGACTTCATTTTTGCTGGCTTTTAGGATTTTGGGCACTTGACCACTGCTGACCAGTGCTAAAGTGCAGGTGCTCTGAACGCCAAACATGGTAACATTGGCTTTTACACAATCGGCATATTTAATTTACTTATAAGTCCCTAGTAACATGCACTATATGTGCCAAGGGCACTTAAATTAAGTGCCAGTGGGCCTGCAGGACTGATTGTGCTACCCACTACAGTAGCCTTTCAGACATGTCTCTGGCCTGCCACTGCAGAGCCTTTCAAAGCGGTTTTAAACTGTCATTTTGACCTGGCAAATGTACCCACTACCAGGCCCAAAACGTCCTTTCTTTTACATATAGGTCACCCCCAAGGTAGGCCCTGGTTAGCCCAAATGACGAGGTACAGTGTATTTAAAAAGTTGGACATGTACATTATGGGTTAACATGACTAGATAGTGAAAAATGACTAAATTAGTTTTTCACTATTACAAGGCCTATCTTTCCCATAGGTGAACATTAGGGTTTCCTTGAAACATCCTTCAAATGTAACGTCCAATTAGGAAAACATAGAAATATGGAGTTTTGTGTCACTGGACTCACAATTTAAAACCACAACTTATTGTGAAGTTGGATTTTAAATTGTAACTCTGGAAATGCCACTTTAAAAAAGTTGGCATTTTCTTATTGCAACTATTCTATGCCTTTGCCTTTCTCTGAATACACATCTGGACTAGATGACAGCTGGGATTTGTGCATTTCCTCTACAGTCACACAAAAAGGGAGCTTGGGTTTGACATCTGCATCCTGATGGCCCATCACCAGGTTGATGGTGCTTCCTGAGATAGGTGAGAGGAAGGAGCTGACAGCTACACCTGAATAGGCCTGTGCTTCTCACACAAAGAGCTGCACACACCCCCTGTAGAGGATCTGGGGCCAGGGAAGGAAAGAAAGAGACCATGTGATCTTCAAAGGCCTCCTTTGAAGTCTCCCCCCTTCAGAGGCAATTTTTGGTATAAGTACGGGACCCCAAACCCCACCAAATCATTTCACTTTTGGGTCCTGAGGAGACTGCTAAGAAGAGGACATGAACTGCCAGGATTGACTGCCACTTTGCATTTTGCTTTGCTGTGCTGGCCTGCTGCCTCTTGCATGAGAAGGACTGGAACATATCGATACAACCTCATGAAGGAACTTAAGTAGCTTCAAGGGCTTGTTGGTTTCCCCCTTGTTCACAAAGTCTCAGAGACATTAAAGGCTTCACCAACATCTGCGACGCTGCAAGACTTTGCCATCTGTAAGTCTAGCAGCTGTGTCCTGCATCGATCGGCGATTCATCCCTGAGGGCAGCGAGCTTTAACCGGTCTACCAGCATAGCTCGGCACTCCTTACACCTAGATCCATGCTGGCCCCCTCCCGATCTTTAGAACAGCCTGGAGTTCAGAGCACCATTGCCCTGTCAAAGGCCACCCTCTTCCCTCGAGTGAGTGTGGAGTGCCGGCAAACCGAAGCAGTGACTACGCAAGGCAGTGTCAACAAACCAAAGCATCGACTATGCCGGGCAGAGTGCCAACAAACCAAAGCAGCGACTACGCCAAGTGGAGTGCGGATCCGCGTCAGCGTGTCTCTCCCAAGGGCCGTGCCCCCTTCCTTTCCCATTTCCAGGGTGACGAGAATGCTAGGAATAACAGCAACATCAGCCAAACCAAGGCGCTCTCATCTGAGCTGCATGACTCATCACAACCACAACACTGCTGTGGGAGACCTGGACTAGAGAGAAGCACCACTGGAGACTTGCCCCAACCTTGCTGCTTCAGCCGAAAGTATCTTTTGCCTGCGGACAGACCTGAGCGGTCCCTGCCAGTCGTGTTGGTCTCCTATCAGCTGCTGAATCTAACACATAACAGTTTCTTAAAGACACTGCTTGGAGACTACTCCACTTTTGGGAGCATTACCAAAGCCCTGGGGGGTGTAACTATCCTAACAGGAGTGCACAGGCACTTCTAAGACTGCAATAAACTATAGTATTTAAATATTTATTCCCTGATCAGTGATTATTGGATTTTTGTCATTTTGGTCACATTTAACTCAGATAAATATTCCACAGCCAAGTAGAGACGCAATTTCTAACACAATTATTTTAAACTGTTTTTTCAATTTCTTTTCAGTAGATTGGGCTGGCCGTCCAATAGCAGAGCAATGCCAGAGCTGAGAAGATCAGTGGCTCAGAGATGGGCATATTACTCTAAAAAATCCTGCATGGATGTAGCGGAAGAGACCACCAACCGAGGTAGTGCACCTGCCCGGAGAGTTACTCAGTCTTTCACCAACATACTCCATGTGGGGGCTGAACAGTCGCTGGGAAGGAGGAACAATGCAAATGGCCACCACCAGCCAGCAGGATGATGATGCAGGTTCTGCTCCTGGCTTTGAACAAAAACAGGAAGAAGTGGTGTAGCTAGAGTAGTACCAAACAACATCTGGGCCTGCCCTCACCCCTTCCTTAACTCCAGAAGTCAACATGCCTTTGTGGCTGCCATCTGCACCCCATGGATTTTCTTCTCCTCTGGGTGCCCGTATGGGAGAAGAGCCAAGAGCAATTCTGACCCTGCTGACATCCCACACCCTTCTTGTGCTGGCTAATCCTTTCCTCCTGAGTCTGCTCCAGTAGCTGTATTCATGGCAGTGATAATGTCAATTGTATCAACTCATGAAGCACTCTCTCAGGATATACGTGACTTTATGGGTGAGGTCCAGATGCTTGAGATACGGTCTCTGGGAAGTTACAAAATTAAGCTGGTGCCATCACCTCTTTGACTGCAGCTGTTATGTTACATCTGCCTCTCCAGCCCAACAAACCTCCTGCATTCCCATTTTATCTTTCCTGACTGTTTCCCCAGCTATTCCTTATGCCCTTTCTTCCTATAGGGAGTTTGGTCTTGCATTGACCAGGCAATTGGCATCTGCATCAGAGGAGTATCTTAACATTGTAGTCAAAACTGAGAGGTAGTATGGACAGTGACATCTGCCCCCAAGCGAGGACCCTGATCTGCTTCCATCCTCTGGCTTTGGCATCCGATTTCATTTTATAATTTGACAATGAACTCTTAATTTTGGACTATTTTGGGACTATGGGCATTTATTTTCAATTTTTTTTTAAAACTGTTTTCCTTGACTCTTTCTTAAAAATAAAAATCCCAACCCCCTCGAAGTATGCATTTTCCTTTTGGAGGAAGAGTTGATTTCATTTTGTCCCCTTCCCACTGACAGTATTTTTTGTAAAACCCTTTTAATTTCTACACCTAAAAAGTATTGAAAATATATTTAAAATTTTAAATGTAAAACTAATGTCATTCTTGAATCTAGTAGACATATTGAACTATGCATTCTGTGCCTTTCTAAGGAAACGTCTACTTGGTGTTAAAATGGGTTTTATGCCACTATTTACGTTTTAAAAGTGAAACCTTTGAAAATGTACAAAGAAGACAACGTATATACTAATATCCTATGTTGAATAAAACCCTAGGCAGATGAAACTTTGACACAGGTATTTGGGGTAAAAGTGCTTTTATGTTTGTTTAAGGAAAAAGGTGAGAACAAAAAGTGAACACACTTATTATGGGGTTTTCCCCTACTACTATGCCTACCCAATGGTGGTGGCAGCAGTCTTTGAGTCTGTGAATGTGGTGTGGATGGTTATGAATGTGTTGCAGGTGCTGCTGGTGGCACCGCAGTTAGTGCTGGAGGTGGTGTTGCAGGTGCTGTTGCAAGTGCTGCAGATGGTACTGGTGCTGATGTAGTTGCTGCAGGTGGCACTGTAGTTGGTTCTGGAGGTAGTGCTGCAGGTGGTGCAGGTGCTGAAGGGGGCACTGTAGTTGGTGCAGGTGGCGGTGCAGGTGTCTGTATATAATCTCCTGCATGCATTAGGTCTGAAAATTGATATTGGCATTTTTTCCAACTTCATGGCTAAAGCATGGTGTACTTTACTTCCTCAACATTCTCAGCTGTTCTTGGTGGTGCTTCTTTGCCATGTCTTGGTAACTTTTTGCAACATTATCCAAAGCACAGGTCTGCTAATCAGTCTTCTGAGGGAGTCCTTTGATTGAGTCTGAAATTTTCCCCATTGCACAAATGTTTGGCCCCTCATGAGTTTGTTGCTGGAAAAAGTATTTCTACCAGTGCCACGTTTGAGCCCATGCCAAGGCCTCCCTTCCCCCACCCGCATGTCTGGCTGTCTTAAATACCAGTCAGGCTAACCAGCACAGAAAGTGGTGGACCCTGGGAAGTTGTGGGAGAAGATTTATGAACTCTAGACCCTTGTTCCTCACCAAGGGTATTCTCTCCTTCAGAATATTAGGAGAAGACAGGAGCTGCACGTTCATGGAAGGAGTGTGTAGGAGATTATACTCACAGACTTGTTATGTGAGGTTTGTGTGGAGGTGCTTGTTGTGTAGGTGTACATAGCATCCAGGGATATTTAGATACTTGCTGTGAGCAGACAATTCGGCTACTGCCTAGCTGTAAATTGTTCTCCTTCGTGATATTTAGTGCCCTCCTCTTTGCCCAGGACTTTATCCTTGACCATCTCCTGCTCATCTTCCTTTTCTTCATCTCCTCAATCTGTTCTTATTGAGCAGTGCTGTCCATGGCTATTGTTTCTTGCAGAGGAATCCCTTTCTCCCCCTAGATTGCCTGCCGTACTCTGCTTGCAGATGGCTCAGCATTGTCGTCTAGCCAAATGCCACAAGTAACTGGAAGTAGATTGCAACAGAAGTACATTACATTCCAGTTTTGATGCTAGCCATGCTATTTCACAACACATCCCTTGAATAAATATTTTCATCCAATGTTTGGTAAAGTCAATGTATGGCAGCCACAGAGATGAGTGGTTTGCGGATTTCCCCATGATGTCAGCTGCTGAACCTGGGTTCTGGTAGCTGTATTTGATAAAGAATGTGTAGATTCATCAGCTACAGAGCAAAATTGTAGGTTCACAATAATTGTTTATGACCACAAAAGCAGATATATTATAGAAACATATGCAGGACTTTAGGCATAACGATAAAATACATTTAAAATATAGTTTCTAATAAGAGAACAAAGAGTTGGTGATTGGTTAATTATGAGAGGTAGAAGTTAAGATCATAGGCTCCCAGACGTACCAGAAAGACAGATGGTATAGGGCCTAATAGCTAATAGCAATGTCCCCTGATGTTGTAGATAATTTCTTCAAAGTTGATACTAAGGGTTGTTTTATAACAGAAGTTGACAGGAGAGAAATATATGAAATGGAATAAGTCATTGTAATTCCATTGTTTGTCATGAATTTCAGCTGCCTCTAAAGGATTTGTAAAAGTTCCATTCACTGCATTTCTTTCATGTACCTTTCACATTCTTCCATCAAGTTGGCTATAGTTATGGCATCCTTTATTGATGGGTTACTAGCACCCCAGAGTCTCTCTTGTACATTTATACTGCAGCTCTGAACTATAAGCTGATCTCTGATTAGTTATTTTGTAATTTGACCCAATTGACATTTGACTGTCAATTCTCGCAGGCTAGCCACAAAGTTATCAATTGATTCTGTGGGTTTCTGTGGTTGGGTATAACATGTCTACAACCTAATTTCCATGACCGTCGCACACTGGTGGTAAATACTTGAAAACATGGCTTTCATTACCCAGCGAAGTAAAAAAAATAAGCTTTTTTCCTGTTGGGAGGGAAAACTGTGCCATCAAGAGCTTGCAAGTAATTTATAAATATTTCAGTCAAATACCCTAGCTCTATTTGTGGGCTACTAGGGGACATAAGAAGATATGCAAAGTTTTAATTGATTGGCTCATGGTTTCTAAAAAATGTGTAAATGTATCCTAAAAGTATACATATTTTGTGTTTCTTTGTATAATGTATGCCTGCTTTATGCAATGTGCCGTCTTTTATTGTTGTGCTGGTGCTGAGGCACGTGCTGGAGTTTGCACTTGTGCTTGTACCCGAAAAATGATAGTGTCGGGAGATTCAGCGAAATCTTGATATCTTCTTTGACTTTAAAAGAATGCCTCATAGGAGGATGTTACGCTAGAACAGTGCTGGATTGCACAGGTAAAATCCTGTAAGTCACTCAAATTTGTAGGATAACCTCCATCAAATAAACAAGTTCAACAAGCTGAAATGCACTGATGTCTGTAAAACATTTGCATAGTACTGTAATACTTTGGCTTTATGCTATCTTTGGATGGAATGGCCGTGTTCTTACTACCATACTGTTTTGCTCAGTGGTTCCCAACCTTTTGACTTCTGTGGACCTCCACTTTATCAATACTGCAACAAGGACCCCCACGGAAAAATTATTGGAATCTGGGGACCCCCCACTAAGTCATTACTGAAAGCTGGGGATCTGATTTGTTAGTATTATTTAGTTTTCTAAGCAGTCCTGGATCCCCTGAGTAGGATTCGCGGACCCCTTGGGGGCCCTGGACCATAGGTTGGGAACCACAGGTTTAAATGTAGATGTAGAACGTTCTCATCAGGGTTAACCTGCTCCCTTATATCTGGCCAACTTGTCTCCGAAAATATGTTGTAATCCCCGGAAAGAACCTGGTAAATCCTAATTGAATTTTAACAATATTCAGCACCAAATACAGTGACTTGTAGGTCAGTCACCATGATAGCAACTCTCTAAGCGCTTTCTAGGGTAAACAAGTAATGGACAATCTCATATTTCCATGAAATGATAATCATTCAGTGACTACAGTACAAAGCTGATACACAGTTAAGCTAATAATACCACTAAAACTTATATTCCTACCCTTATATTGTCAAAATTCAGTGACAATTTAGGAAGTAACACAAATATGTGCAACAGTAGTCTGGCATTTTGAGCATGTTCACAGGATGCATGTGTGATTAAAGAAATACAGCTACACCGTCAGGAATAAAGGCAAGATATTAGAGCCGTATGATAAAGAGCTGATATAGAACTTACCTGTGTGGTGCCAGGATTGGTGTGAGAGCACTGCTAGGGGCAGAAGTCACTCATGTCTCAGATGATGTATTGGACAACAGCACACAAGAAACTACTAACTAATTAAAAATAAAATATTAACCTGTATACATATCACGCTTAGTTTGTACTCCACTTTAAATATATAGCTAAACATATATTGACTTTTTGTGGAAGTAGACAAAACAGACACTTCTTGTTACCATAGGTAAACACCGAATTTGCAGGTGTTTTGTATTGAAGGGCCTTCCCTGTGTGATTCCCTACTAGACGTCCATGGACGTCTGCCCTAGCCGTAGCTAGGGTATAAGTATGGTGTCCAACAAGGAATGAAGGTATGAGTGAACTAAGTGAAGTACAGAGATGAATAATGGCTTGTAGTTTTAGTTATAGACAGATTGAGTCTGAGCTGGCACTTAAAGCATAGTTAACTAGGGAATTCCTTATTTGTACTTGGGATTCTGTGACTTGCAATGCTTTTGAAATATATTTAAAATCAGTACAATACATGACATTATGCAAAATAAAAACATGGACTGGCTTACCTAGTCACAAGTGAAACAGAGAAATATTTAATTTAGGGAGAGTTTAGGGGGGGTGGGTTAAAATCATACCTGGCACCAAATTAGTTCTGTCAGCCCACATAGCAGGCTGGGGTGCATGGTGAAGAGGATGTTTTTCTGGAGAGGATTGAGATAGAGACAGGCTCCAGTTGGTCCTCCAGGAATAACTTTAACAAGAGCATCTCTTTCACCCACCTCGTTTCATCTTGCCATTCAGTTACCTGCTACCATAACTCTGCCTTCTCGCTTCCACTGAGGGAGAATGGAGGCAGCTCCTGTAGTTGTTTGTAGTTTTTTTTTTTTTTACCACAAATGAAACCACAAGGGATGTCTCCTCCTTACTGACTTTTTCTTCCTCTTCAGCACAGGCATTATCCTTGTTTAAATAAGGGTCCCAAAGTGATCTGCACACAAAGGACAAGGAGGCAAATGTGAAGAGGAACGAAACAGATACTTGTGGGCAATATTTGTGCGGTTGTAAGTGAGTGTGTGTCAAGTGTGCTTGAATGCATTCCGTTTATATGTTTCCTAATCATTGAGATGCTTAGGTCTCCTATTAACTACCATGCGGAGGTCTCTGTGGGGGGAGATTTCACTCCCCATGTGGAGTTCTCCTATTCACTACCAGGCAGAGTCTCCTCCCTGAGTGCGGAGTTCCTGCCAGACATAAATAATAGTTGTAAGGTACATGTAGTAACTTTATGGCGACATATTGTGACTACTCACAATGGACCCACTTGACTGGGTTACACTTTTGTAGTAAATTTACACTCAGGGTTTATGAATAGCCAAAAGTAGTAAACTTACTCAGAAGTATAATTTACTCACAAATGTAAGTGATCTTTGTGAATCAGGACCCGTGTGATCATTTTAATGTATATTAACCTGGGCATTTTTCAGGCCCATAAATTGATAACAACATTGATGTGCTGGAAAAAGGCTGGGTCAATGTGTGCACTCATGATGAATTTTAAAGAGTATTATGACTGAGGTGATGACTCCGAAACTAGAAATAAGATTTTTCAGTGCTGCTGAAAACTGAATTGTATAGATCATGCAATGTGCTGCTCTGGATTTTTGATTTATTTATATTTTGTAATAATACATTTTATTTGAATACATCAAGAATGTCATATAGTTCCCACCAAAACTTTCTTTGAAAGAAGAAGGCAAGCAAGAGGACTGATTTTCATCATCCATCTGCAGAGAAAGTAACATCACTGGATTTCCCATCTTTTATCTGCACAGGAAGTGACATCACTGGATTGCCCATCATACCTCGGCACATGAAGTGACATCAGTAGTTTCCCACCAAAACTGTCTAAAAGAAGTAGCCAAGCAAGAGGACTGATTTCCATCATCAAGCTGCACAGGATATGACATTACTGGATTTTCCATCATCTCTCTGCACATGAATTGACATCACTGGTTTCCCACCAAAACTGTCTTTGAAAGAAGAAGCCAGTCATGAGGACTCATTTCCATCATCCATCTGCACAGGAAGTGACATTACTTGATTTTCCATCATCCATCTGCACAGGAAGTGACCACTGGATTTCCCATCATCCATCTGCACAGAAGTGACATCACTTCTTTCTCCTCCCAGGACCTACTTAATGGTGCAGTGCTGGTGCACTGAAGATGTACCTAAGGCAAAGATGTCTGCACCAGACCATGCCTGACCATTCCAAGTGCCAGGAACCCTGGTCCTCCCTCCTCCCACCACCCTACTGTGATGCTTCACGCCCTCAAACACAGCCGCCGCTCCACATGGTGCTGCCTCACCACATAACACCAAGGGAGCATTGTCCTGTACTTTTTGCAAGGTATGATGCACTTACCCACACCCAACACTCACTGCAACTGCACCTAATACCCTACTCTGGCACTCACCCAATCCTGCAGCCACGCATACATGCACAGCCCTGAACATCTGCCCACTGAACAAACACACCACAGCAGATCTGGGACCTTCTGTACAACAGGCTTGCAGACCTACTTTTCCTCTTGAAAACCTGGCTGGACCCTGCATCAGCACGTGGCATCGCCTCAGCCTTCCTCCCTAGCTACAAGTATACCAGGCAAGACACTTTGCAAGCCCGAAGGCAGGATCACCATCATCCACAAGAACACCATCAGATGCAGCACTTCAAAACACTATCAGCTGCACCAGCACCACCTCCGTGGCTACATCATCCCCCAGCATGGAACACCTGTCATTCAAGCTCCACATCATATCCAACTTCACCCTAAAGAGCATTCTTATTGACAGATCACCAGGTCAGTTCAGCAACTTCACTGACTCAATCACGAACTTCATCACACCACTCGCCCTGGACGCTAGCACTAACATCCTACTCAGAGACCTGAACTTCTATCTGGAAGGCCACACCAACCCCAACTCAAAAGCACTCTTCAGAGACCTAGGATGCCTGGGCCTCTCCCAGCAAGTAAAAAGGGACCTACCCATGTTGCTGGACACTTTTGGACCCTATATTCCTCCTCAAGATCAGCAGCCGTGTCCTAGTCCAATGCACATGCACCAGCACCAGACCAGCCCACTGAAACTAGAACGGCATCACTGACAAGGCCTGCAACACTGCTCTCAACACCCAAAGACCTGAACATCCTCACCAAACCCATCAACAATTGGATCACCTCGAGTGCTAACTCCCTGGCCCCCTCAAGCACAGCAATGCAACAAGATCTAGACTCCAGGCCAGTTGGTACATGAAGAAATGCCACTGCAAACAGAGCGAGCACAAATAGAGAATGAGCCAATACAAACAGGAACATATAAAAATCAGCCCTAAGATGCTGCTACCACATAACATGAAGCTCTAGTGATCTGCATTGATTCCAGTACCAACACAGGAAAATAAATCTTTGCCATTGCATTGTGTCACTTGGTCTCCTGGAGCCAGAGCCTGGCACCCATAAAGATCTGCATTCCAGGACCCCAGGGCAGGTATGGAGGAAATTTAGGAGAGACACTTTTGGTTCAAAGGAATAGCCTTTGAGCCATCTCCAACTTCAAAGTATTTACCTATTATAAAAAGTGGTACTCAACGTCTGCAACTCAGAGTTCAACTGCAGTGTGGCATTCTAAGAGTGTCTCTCAAAGGGCAGGTTGGCTTGCCTCCTGTTTTCAGCAGAGGTCTCAGTGACATCAAAGGCCTCCGGGGGGGACTTTCATCATAATTGGTAATATCTGGAGAGCTTTGCTCTCAGTTGCGTGTACACTATGCCAGATTCCATATGACAGGAGAAGTGTGCACATGGCCTAAGGAAAAAGTCTGGAGACCAGGCACATCAGGTGCGGGGTAGCAAATTCCTACATGCATGACTGGTGTGTGGCCCTCGAAAGTGAGGGCCACCGCACCCAGGGACAGCTTGGGAAGTGAATGGATCACTATTGTGGAACCCTGCTAGGGCTTCATGGAAGTCGAGTGGGAAGCATTTCTCTCATGTGAAACCATGACTGCATGCTCATTGTGTGCTGTGCCCGTTCATAGAATGGGCCCCTCAGAGGTGTGGACCCAACACGAGGAGTACTGTGCGTGACCTAATGCAGCATGATGGAACTTGCATCCAGGGTGTTCGTCCGGAGCGACAGTCCAGTACGCCTAAGGTTATAGCATACTGGGTGGAGTACCTCAATCGAGAGGGGTATGGAAAACCAGGAGTTGGTTGGAACCACCTTGTGCCTCAGAGAACTCCAAGTCATCCTATCCCTGAATAGTGTCCTCTGTTGTGTGGGTACATGGCACTGAGCATTTTCTACATTGGATCAAACCTGTCTTGGGGGCCAGTGGACGTTCCTGGGTAACAGACAGGGTATCTCCAGTCCGGATGCACAGACCTGGTAACTTATTCTGTAAAATGTAAACAGTAGGGGGGGTCGAGAGAACATGCCCTAACATTGTGTCTCCATTCTAGAGGAGCAGAACTTGGTTACTATTTTGCAACATTGGATCATCTGGCGGGGCTGGGTGCCTCTGAGTCTGTTGGCTGGTCCTGAGGAACACCCCCTGTGTTTTGTAGAACTCTGAGTGAACCTTCTTTTGGAGCCTAAACGTCACTGCCTTGTTTGTCTGCTGGCCTTTTTTTTCCCATCTCCCATCTCCCACCTTAACCTTGACACCTCCCCTGGGTAGTGTGACCTGGCCGGGAGCAGCACTGAGGGTTGCTGTGGGGCGAGGGCAACTGGAGTGCTGGGTGGCAGTTGGAGGGCGGATTGGGACACAGGGAGTCTGAATGCAGAAGGGCATCCACTTGCTAGTTATCAGGGCACCGCATTAGGGTGCCAGAAACAAGTGCGTGTGAGAGTGTGTCCATGCGCACCTGTGCCAACTGATACCTGTGCCCTGTGCTTAGGCTTGGAGTTAGTCCGAGTGAGAATGATTTAGTGCTACGGCAGCACCGTGGTGTTTCTGGGTACTCTGGTTCTGCCAGGGAGGTCCTAGGATTGACATAGTACTTTACTAGCGTGGCTGAGGCCGTGGGTATGGGTGGAAGAATGTGAGTACTATGATATACATTTTTAGCTGCTACTGCCATGTTACACTGATTGTGGGGGACGTTAGGGTGGGCCTAGAGCTGACAGCAGGTGGGCACTTTATGCAGGTGCTGGGAGGGAAGGTGTGTTTTCTCCAAATGTTTATACAGTGATTGATGTTTCACACAGTGGGCCTATTATCATGTGTTGTTTTGTTCATTGAGATTCACACCTACATTTACAGTGTCTATTATGATACATTGTATGCTCATTGACCTGTAGGTGGAGATCACATTGTAATTGAACTGCATTGGCCATGTGTGTGTGTTACAAGTTTTCTATACATACAACCTGTGTGAATTCTTTTTTTGGGGTCGTTCAGCTGGGGTGTTGTGGTAATGAGCTGTGCTGTTGCTTTACACATTGCCTCTGGGATAAGCCTGACTGCTCTGTGCCAAGCTCCTGAAGGATGAGCACAGGCTATCTAGCGGGTGTACCTGACCACACCGGACAGGAGTTGTGAGCTCTGTCTGGCTGGGCATACACCTCAGCCAACCAGACTGAGCTGCCTCCAACACCAGGCTTTTTCAGTAGTCCCACTAGGCCCTAGGTTTGTCTAGGCTCAGGCCTGCTCCTCCTGCGTGACAGTGCGCTCTACAAATCTTTGTAACATAACAAACAAGAATTCTACTACAAGATCAATAGTTTTTTATTTATTTTTATTTTATCCTAATGCATATCTATGTATACATCCTTTTGGATGTGAGAGATATATACATATCGTCACTCATACTCTGCTTCACACTATTTGTTATTATGTTAGTTGCAAGTTTAATATTACAAAATCATATTTTTACTAGAGGTATGCTTTATTGTTTGAATGCGCAAATATCATCTATGAAAATGTTAAAAAGGCCTTCTACACTTGCCCTTGCGCTTCATGAAAAATGCCAGTGCTTTCAAGCCCAGAGAGTATTTATTTTGCAAGAGTGTCAAAAATGTGTAGAGAAAGCATTCCTTAGGTAGATTAATAAATGAGACTCAGAAGGAGAGCAGTGTTCTTAAGGTTTCTGGAATGCATGGCATTGGCCTTTCCTCCTGTGGGGTTTGTTTAAGAGCATAGTTCATAAAGAATATTGTATGAATGAAGATGTTGTCTAACGAAAATTAGAACATTGGTGTTGGACCTGGCCTTTTTACAGGGTCATCCCTAAACTTTTTTCCTCCTATTTTTCCTGGCCTGTTTTTGTTGGCTTTTGAACTCTGAGCACTTTACCACTGCTAACCAGTGCTAAAGTGCATATTCTCGCTGTGTAAATTGTACTCTTAATTGGTTTATCCATGATTGTCATATTTGATTTACTAGTAAGTCCCTAGTAAAGTGAAGTAGAGGTGCCCAGGGTCTGGAAATCAAATGCTACTAGTGGACCTGCAGCATTGATTGTGCCACCCACATAAGTAGCACTGTAATCAAGTCTCAGACCTGCCACTGCAGTGTCTCTGTGTGCAGTTTTAGACTGTAAATTCGACTTGGCAAGTGTACCCACGTGCCAGGCCTAACCCTTTCCTTTTCCTACATGTAAGACACCCATAAGGTAGGCCCTAGGTAGCCCCATGGGCAGGATGCAGTGTATGGTTAAGTTAGGACACATACTAATGTGTTTTATATGTCCTGACAGTGAAATATTGCCAAATTTGTTTTTCACTGTTGCAAGGCCTATCTCTCTCATAGGTTAACCTGGGGGCTGCCTTGAAACATGATTAAAGCGTAGCTTCCCTTTGGGAGCATATAGACATGTGGAGTTTGGGACCTCTGAACTCACAATTAAAAACTACATCTTTTAGTAAAGTTGGTTTTGAGATTGTGTGTTTGAAAATGCCACTTTTAGAAAGTGGGAATTTTCTTGCTTGATCCATTTTTGTGACTCTGCCGGTTTGTGGATTCCATGTCTGGGTTAGTTTGACAGTTGGGCTGTTTGCACCTCTCTCCAGACAGTGACACAAAAGTGGCTGGGGTGTAGCCTGCATATTCTGATGAGCCATCTGTGCTAGGAGGGAGGGGAGAAGTGGTCACTCACACCTGAAAGGGCTGTGCCTGCCCTCACACAATGCAGACTCCAACCCCCTGGTGTGTGTCTGAGGCCTTGCCTGGGTAAGGCAGGATTTCACCAACAAGTGAGACTATTCCTTTGAAGTATACCTACTTCAAAGGCCAAAATGGGTATAAGAAGAGGATCAAAAACCACAGACTTTAGACACTTCTTGGGGTAGACACTCTACCTCACAGACACTTCCTGTAGAAGAAACTTGTAACCAGAACCTGCATCCTGCCAAGAAGAAATGCCTGGCTGCCCAAAGGACTCACCTGACTGCTTTCTGTGAAGGGCTGCTGCCTTGCTGTTGCCCTGCTGCCTTGCTGCTCTCTGGCTGAGGTGAAAAAGTGCTCTCCAAGGGCTTGGATAGAGCTTGCCTACTGTTCCCTGAAGCCTCAAGACCAAAAAGACTTCGGGGGTTATTACAACTTTGGAGGAGGTGTTAATCCGTCCCAAATGTGACGGATATACCACGAGCCGTATTACGAGTTCCATGGGATATAATGGACTCGTAATACGGCTGGTGGTATATCCGTCATTTTACCATCACTTTTGGGACGGATTAACACCTCCTCCAAAGTTGTAATAACCCCCTTCGTCTCTTCAAAAAGGACTCCTTGTGCAGTGAAATTCGACGCACAGCCTGCTAGAAACGATGCACAACCTGCACCGCAGTGAAAATGTCACTGCATGCCAAACCGGAACGGCGCAGCCCGACTTCTCCACGAGAAGATCAACACAGCGCCAGCGTAGAGACCGGAAATTCGACACATGGCCCACTGGATCAACACATAGCCGACCCGGAACAAAGCAGCCCGACTTCCAGAGAGGAATAGACACAGCACCTGCCATGCAATAGGACCGACGCAAAGCCCACCCAATCAATGCAGCTCCTGTGACTTCGTCCTGCCAGCGCAGGAAATCCACGCACTGTCCCCGGGGCATCTGAAAACCCCTGCAACCCGAAGAGGATCCATGACCGAGCGCCGGAAATCAACGCACAGCCGTCCCTGCGTGGAAACTAAATGACGCATCACTGTGTGTGGCCCGAGAAATCGGTGCACACCCCTTTGTTTTCATGCTTCTCCTCCTCTGCGGCCCATTTGCGGAGATTTTTCACGCAAACCAGGTACTTTGTGCTTGAAAGAGACTTTGTTTGCTTTTAAAAGACTTAAGACACTTTATATCACTTTTCAGTGATAGCTCTACATTTACTTATTGCATCTGGGATCGTTTTGACCTGCATTTAACCTGATAAATATTATATATTTTCCTAAACACCGTGTGGTGTATTTTTGTGGTGCTATGTGGTGGTATTGTATGATTTATTGCACAAATACTTTACACATTGCCTTCTAAGTTAAGCCTAACTGCTCAGTGCCAAGCTACCAGAGGGTGGGCACAGGGTAATTTGGATTGTGTGTGACTTACCCTGACTAGAGTGAGGGTCCTTGCTTGGACAGGGGGTAACCTGACTGCCAACCAAAGACCCCATTTCTAACATTGGTGATCAGCAGTGAGGATAGGACTTGTATTTGTGCAGTGACATACAGTAGCTACATGTACACTACCTACCCACAGTTAAAGGTCATTACGAGTTGGTTGTTCT